>NC_079875.1:24312000-25752000 GCF_029227915.1 Hydractinia symbiolongicarpus | reverse complement strand
GCCTTTGACACGGTCTCCGTGCCTCCATACGAAGAGCTCTCCTAAAACATAGCGTAGACGACCAGACCATCCAGTACGTTATCCACTCGTACTCTGGCGCCACAACCACCATCTCGTGCAGTCCCAACTCGGTTGAGAATATTACCATCTCCTGAGGAGTGAAACAGGGCGATCCATTATCTCCAATTATATTCAACTGGTATTAGAAGAGCTCTTGGATTCATTTCCTAATTACATTGGCGCCTTTTTAACAACGGAAACTAAGATCAACAACCTGGCCTTCGACGACGACCTCATCCTCCTATCTGAGCCCAAGATTGGCATGGACGTTCTGCTTGACGTAACGACCCAATTTTTTTAGCTAAGAAGTATGCATATCAATACACGGAAACGTTTTTCACTCAGTACGACAACGTCGAAGAAAGACAGAAATACCGCCGTGATTCGAGAACTATCCTTCTTCATCAATGGCGAAGCGGTCGTTTCAACTCATTATGATACGACGTTTAAGTACCTCGGCGTTCATTTTAACCCGAATGGCAAGATAAAGCCGAACACCCAGCATCTTGTTGCTCTGCCTTAAAGGCTCAAGAAATCACCTCTCAAACCTTATCAAAAGTTGGAACTTCTTCGAAGCAATCTAGTACCCAAATTCCAACACCAGCTGATTCTTGGTCGAGTTACCAAAGGTTTACTAACCTCCTTTGTCTTCACAATCGAACTGGGGTGAAGGACCTTTTGGGACTCCCTATGGATACACCTACCTCATACTTCTATGCTAAAACGAAAGAAGGTGGCCTAGGACTAACTTCATGCGAACTGCAGATACCAACGACCTTGCTGAGACATGTAACGAAGTTAGCAAACTCAAACGCCCACGCAATCCAGGATCTCCTGACACTGGAATCGACAGATGCCTTGAAGCGTAAATGCCTTACTATATTAGGTGAACGTACCATCGAAAGCGCTTTAAAGAAAAATCTTTCGTTTAAAGATAGGCTGTACGCCTCTATAGATGGCAAGCCATTATGTGAAATGCAAAACAACCATGAAGGCCAACTGTGGCAAAGAGGTATCACATCAATCATCTCAGGGAAATCGTATCGCGAATTTATTCAGCTTCGCATTGGGAGATTGCCGACGCTCGAAAACTGCAATAGGGGACGCGATGTCAATAAGAAATGCAGACATTGCCAGAGAGTGGGGGAAACGCTATCCCACGTCATCCAACACTGTGGGTTCACTCACTTTTCCCGAATACAAAGACACGATAGTATCGTACACCTATATCGCCTTAAAGCAAAAACATAACGTCTTCGTGGAACATGTGTTCGAATAAAATGTTACACGGCTTAAGCCTGACCTGGTTGTTATCAAAACAGACCAGATAGTAGTCATCGATGTGTCCATAGTGACAGAGAACATGCGCTTTCAGCACGCTTCTGGATCTTCGCTGAACGATGCATATGCGCAAAAGGTACAATAATACGATAGACCTAACCTTAGAAGAGCGCTGTCTGATCGTTTCGGGATCGAAAATATATTGTTTGGAGCCACCATCATCTCGTTACGAGGACTCTGGTGTTCACGAAACAATGCGTGCCTGTTGTCGATTGGCGGATCAAAGAAGGACATAAACACGATGGTGGTGAGATTGATAAAGCGCTCAATTAAGATATGAAAATGTTTCACGCGTTCAACACTATGAACATGAGCAATAAGGGGCATAATATAAGGTAGACCTCAGTGGTCACTTGTCCCACCAAACGAGGCGAAGAATGCGGTGTCGTTTTATACGTCTATGCACCCGCGTGAAAGGCGAGGGCCTTAGACTTGGTCTCCAACACGCATGTATAAAATCCGATGGAGAAGGTTCGCGACAGATATACTGTAAATAAAAACGGTTACATAACATAAATAATTTGTACACGGGGCACCGCCCCATAATAAAACGGAAATATATCAGAATATAGCCAAATGCCTCGTCATCTAATTAATGACGCGCATGAATGGATTAACGAGATTTCCACTGTCCCTATCTACTATCTAACGAAACCACAGACAAGGGAACGGGCTTGGCAAAATCAGCGGGGAAAGAAGACCCTGTTCCAAATAAAACAAATACAGAGACTACTGGAATTGGCTGATTCCTTAGATGTGGCGATCCAGGCTCTACTAGCGCTCGAATCTACCAACACCTTAAAACTCAAGTGCGTGAAAATTCTTGACGAGGCTACACCCGAAAACGCGCTGAGGAAGAACCCCCGCTTCAGCGAGCAGCTGTATGCAACAATTGATAGCAAGCCGTTATGTGAGCTGAAGAATAATCCCAACGGTCAATTATGGCAAAAAGGCATTACGTCGATTATTTCTGGTCGTTCCTACATCGAATTTATCAAGCTACGCATTGGACGGCTCCCTACACTTGAGAATTGTAATCGTGGGCGTGACGTGGACAAGAAGTGCAGGCACTATCAAAGGGTGGGGAAAACCCTTTCCCACGTGGTACAACATTGCGGCTTTACGCACTTTTCACGAATACAAAGACATGACTCCATTGTCGACTTCGTAAAGGATATTGCCATCAAGAACAGGCACCAAGTACTCGTTGAACCAGTTTTCACCATTGCTGGAATCAGATTAAAACCTGAGCTCGTGGTTGTGCGTCCGGATAGCGTCATCGTCATAGAAGTGTCTATTGTGACTGAGCTAATGCGCTTTCAGCACGCTGAGGGTAGCACTCTAAGAGATGCTTATAATCAAAAAGTTGCATACTACGATCGACCTGGCTTACGAACTGCGTTGAGAGAGAAATACGGAACACGAACCGTCACGTGCGATTGTGTCACTGAGAGGCATCTGGTGCTCTGAAAATAACAACACTCTGTTCTCCATTGGCGGTAGACAACGCGATATCGATACAATTGTGGCAAGAAGCATGGAGAAGACCTTAAAGATCTGGAAGTTCTTCATGCGAACAACGAAATGAAGGGGTATAATATGGTAGACCCCTAGTTGGTCACCAATGGCTCGAAATGGCCATTTGCCCTGCTATAAAGCAAAGATTCGACCATTGTTTTATATGTCTATATGTCGAAAACATTAAAACTTGGAGAAGGTTTGCGATAAAACATCTTTCTGTACGTAATATGGTTACATAAATTTTACATATCTATATACGGGGCACCGCCACCCATTAACAAGTAATAGCCAAATGCCTCGTCATCTAATTAGTGACGTGCATGAATGGATTAACGAGATTTCCACTGTCCCTATCTACTATCTAGCGAACCACAACCAAGGGAACGGCCTTCGTTGTTGAGCTTGACTCTAGTCTGACGCTTACAATAACCGTGCCAAAAGATGGGACAGGCCAAACTGTTGACAAAGGACACTCGCGCTTACAATAGCCGTGTCAGAAGATTGGACAGGCCTAAGTATTGACACGCGTCACTTGGAGTCATTCATTGCTGCCATACGAGATAGCCCAAACCGCTTGGATTGGATTATCACTTTGGAATGCACAACACTATACAGCCATGACTTTACTATCTGATGGATGGTACCTATATGATGGATTAAAATCCCCTGTTTTTTGCTCTGAGCATTACAAAGCTGTGTACAGGCCTACATATTGTTTGTATGGTGCGTATAATTTACTTACTTGTTATATTTCTTACACTGTTTATTTATATGTATTATTATAATGCATTAATATTTATTTATAAAGCATTAGAAAGTATACAGGGAAACGGACCAGAGCAGTTGGATACCTCAAAAACTCCAACCCAATCATGTAGGTCCAACACAATCATCCACAATCATGTAGGTCATTTTTCACAGAATTTAGATTTTATTACTTACAGAACTCACAAAACTTTTTTTTAAAAATTGTATTATATTGAAAACTTCTGTAGCTTATACACATTCTTTTAGTCACATCTGATAAGGAAAGTGCTGAATACACTTTCTTGCTTATTACAAGCATGAGTACTGTCCAACTTGGACCTATAACTATTCACTGAGAAAAAACAATCCTTCAATCACAAACAATACGACACAAGACAGATCTAACAACATAAACGGACTGGTTACAGAACAAACACAAATGGGAAAAATGTATATGTCAAAAATATATAATATAAAAAAGAATTATATAAAACCCTCCTGTGCGCCAGAACTTGTGACTCTGGCTGTAGCTTTCCACATGTGTTACAGGGCCCCAACACTCAGCCTTACACAGGAGGTTGTCATGACAGGACCAGCCTGTACATATTTTGACTAAGGACAGCAGGGTTGTCAAGCCTGAAGACCAAGTTAGTAAACTTGGGCACCTTACTGCAGGGTTCCCACAGAAATTTTCTAAAACTTTTCCCTGAGCTTTCAAGAAAAGCATATAAAATTCCCTGGACATGACCCTTGAAAAGTATATTATTTTCCCTGGGTCACATAAAAAAACATATTGTTTTCCCTGGGTCTCCAAGGTAATAAACATTAAGCATACTAAGTTCAATTCCTGGTTCCCCAAGTAAAAAACAGCAGGCATTAGATATTACTAAATAGCGTCTAAAAAACTAGGGTCATTAAATAGAAACATAAATATTAGACAGTGGGAGAAATTGAAACTGAAATTGAAACATTTGGGTGTATATTATCCAGCATTTGAATACAGGTGTGTATGTAAACTTCAGCAAAAGAAGATTTATGTACTTCTAAACACTGCTAACTGCCAGAAACTGTTATTCCATTTAGCTTGATATTAGTCTGAAGTTAACTACTGCAGAACAGTTTCAAGCCCAGAAAGTGGAACATTGACTTAAGACAGGTTAGTGGGTAGCCAGGCCCATCTAATAAGGTAAATGGTGCTGGTTAAAAACGTATCTTGAGAAGTTTGACTTTAGTCCAAAATAAAACAAAACGAAATGGGTTACAGTCAAACAAAAACTAAAGATCTATCCAGAAGACAAAATCAGTCCAACACAAAAACAAACAAAATAGAAACAGCCAGTTGTTTAGTCGTTTTTATTTACAAACTTTCCTCCTCTTCTCCTCTAAAACCAAGAGTGCTTCATCTAAGCTTTTTACTTGAGTTTTCAACTCAACACTTCTTCTTTTCAATGCATTTGCCTTGGTTACAAGTGACACAACGTTATCTTTATCTTTTTCAGCTTTCTCTACTGATGAAACGAATTCTTTGTCTAATGCTTCACATGTCTTCTGCAAATCATCACGTTTAGCTTTTGTGTCTCTTATTTCATCATTTAATATGCGCTTTTGATTCTCATCTCTTTCATTGCGTTTTTTCTGTCTCTGTAGTTCTAAACTGTCTTCATACTTTTGTCTTGCAGAAGCTACAGATCGAAGCAGCTTGTTAGTTACCTGAATACTATCAGGTTTTAAACCATTAGCAATCATATGATCACTCACAACCTTTTTAGCTACGATAGATTCTTCTTTCATGTTTTGTCTGAGGACAGAGTTGTTAATACTAAAACTTCTTTCAACTGACGCTTGACCGTGACTTAATGTTAAGACTAATTTGATAAGAAAAGAAAGTTCCTTGAAACTTTTTACGCCAACATCACCAAAATAAAATTCATCTAAGTCTTCTTGAAAGCTATCAAAACTCTGAAATTTATCAATGTAAAGTTTCAAATTGTGATCGGAAAACTCATTAAATTCTTCAGTGATTTTGTCACATTGAAAAGATGTTAAAACTCTAAGCTTCACCAGATATGTTAACATGCTTCTCAGTTTGGTTTGCAAAACAGAGGAGCTTTCAGTAACCATTACCTTGGGATCAAATATAGTGGAATTTTTAACAACATTTTTTGACAACAGACTCTTGTCGAATAACTTCTCAACAATAGATCTAACAAATATAACAGCATCAGTAAAGAACTTAGCCACCTGTGCATTAGTTATTAGATCTTTTCTTTTTAATTCGTTTATTTCAAATCTAGTAGCAAAGCCTAAATTATAATTCTTTGGTTTCATAAGCACTGAATTATCATTCAAATTGACAGCTTTTAAATCACTTATTGATTCACATTTTGTTAACACATCAGGCTTAACAATCAATCTCATTAAATTCTTTAAAAGCTTGGTCAAGTCTTGATACATATAAGGAACCATTGGTTTGTCCGTTTGGTACATTACCAAAAATGGTTGCAAAATTCCAGCTAGGAAACTGAAAAACTTCAATTTCGCAGGTGTGAGCAGGTCTTTAGCAGCATCTTTCACATAACCATAGCTCTTAGAAGCAGGTCGTTTTGATTTCGGAAGACCTTCCCAAAACTTTACGATTTTCACAATATTTTCCCAAATTTCAATGAGACGCTCTGCTACAACTTTGTCTTCCACCCACCTGAAAATGAAAACATATAACCTACATTACTACTAAACTTTTCAACATATAGACATATTACAGTACAATTTACATATTTCTCAATAAATTAGCTTTTTTCTAATACCACATACTGCAATTTAAATTCAGGTGACCATTATAATTTATTATTAATGCACATGAATTAAAAATGACACACTTTGTCTTTCTACCACCAAGAGAGTAGCTTACTATACCGTGTAGCACAAAAATTTAGCAGATAAACATTAGATGATGTCACACTTTCATAATCATCTCTTCTGGCTGGTGTGTCGTGCAATATTTGGTAAGAACCATGGAGTATTTTCTTAATGTTCCATTCAGTAGAAACTGCAGCATTTTTGAAAGCACCATGAATAGTGTGAAGACCACAGCTACCTATGTCAATGAGTTGATGTTGTTCATTGCCAAGACGGTCTTTCTGGACTTTTTCCAAAAATTTGAAGTTAACGCTAGGTCCATCCATGGATACTTGAAACATTTTGTTTGGATCTAATTTCCCAAGCGTCTTCGTGAAATGGCTGAACAAATCTTGGTGAGCACTATGTCCAAGAAAGCTTGAGTCTAAGTAACGGATTTTAACTTTGTCATCAACAGGGTCAAAAAATCTTACTAGTACATCCATTTCACAGTTCTGAGTTACAGTATTCAAACTTTCGTCAAAAGAGACAACATAACATTCAACTTTTTTCAATGAATCATACAAGATGTCTCTAAAGTATGAGGCAATTCCAAAGTTGATGATATAATGGACTTTGGTAGGCCCCAGTTCAAGTGACTGAGCAATTTTGCTGTCTGGGAACATGCATCTAAATGTTTGACCAAGGTTAGTACAAGAATTGTTAGAAAAGCCGTTAACAACTACTTTTAAGGCCCAAATTATTTCAGATTTCTGCTTTTGACTGTCTTTTAATAGCAACTCAAGTGAAGTTTCTTCTGTGGCTTTAGTCTTATGAACTGACTGAATTTGACTAGATGTAGAACCACTAGATGTAGAGGTAGAATCACTAGATGTACTTGGCTCTTCAATACTAATAGGCTGTTCGCTTCTATTACTAATAGTTTTTGCTTTAAAGAACATTTGCCTTCGGTCTACATGCATTTTATGAGTTTTACCACTTGTATGACTAACTAAGGCTTGACTACCCATATTTGACAACTTGATCGTCTTATGACAAACTTTACATCGAGCCTCTGTGTTATCTTTGGTTTTTACAATCCACTCCTTAAAGTCTGGATCATCCAGCCAATCCTTTGAGAAATAGGTTTGATCTTTCATATTTTATTTTAATACACTAGAAAACAACAGAACTAAAAACTTACAAAAAATAAGAACAGAACACCATAGATTACAACAAACTGCATTACACAAGTACCAATCGCTAAACTTTTATCACTTTTTAAAATCACATGCAAGCTACAGAATAAAAAACTACATTAACAATTTCTTTATATTATAAAGAGTGTCGCCAGAAGAAAAGAGATGCTGTATCTATATAAACAAAATTAAAAGTTGCATAAATCTGTTTGGTTGAACACTATGGCTACCATTAATCATGCTGAAAAGCTAACAATGAAATAATAGTAACACAACTTCAGTTCACATAACTTGATTGAATTGGTGTGTATGTTCAGACTTTTGGAACTAAAAACGAACACAACTCTTTAACGACGTTTCGGCCGTACGACGGCCATTTTCAAGTATAGCTATTTACAATTGACAAATTCAAAACTATATACAAAATATCGTACGATATATCATCGTACGATCAAATATTCCGTAGGGGCAAGTCAATTATCTGAAAATAGAAATAATGGCATTGATGCAATATTTCTATTAAGAATTGGCTTATCCCTACGGATTAACAAGCTTTCCTTCAATTCCAAATCAAAATTATTAGATGCGGAGGAGATAATAGAAAAATTATCTAAAGATGGTCTATTTTTACAGAAAACAACATGCTCCAAAACCGCACTAGGGTTAATAGATTTGACGGATTTTCCAGTCAAGGCAGAAACGGCCATGTGTTCGCAGGCTCTAACTTTCAAATGTCGCATAGTTTTCCCATAATAGATGGCATTGCAGCCATCACACTGATATTTATATACGACTTTTGAACGCAGAGCCTTTGAAACACGGTCCTTAAACCGGAAAAAATTTCCAATTCTACAACCCGATTTGAAAATAACCCTAAGCTTACAGCACGGAAGATGCTTATCAAATGTTTTAACTAAGTGAGTTCGCAGTTTCAACGATATATTACCCAAATATGGCAAAATAATAAGAACTTCTAACTTAGGTACGGTACTGAAAACTTTCTTATCTTGAAACATTCTGTCGAGAAAAGACTTAATGCATTGATCAATCAAACTTGACGGGTAGCCATTTCTTAACAGAATGTTTCTAAGATCTTGCATTTCTAAGTGAAACCTAGAAAAATCAGAAACAATCTTAAATATCCGAAAAATCAATGTCATTATCAAACCCGTTTTATATTCTTCCGGCAAAAAGCTGTTGTAATTCGTGTAAACACCACTAAATGTAGGTTTCCTATAGATAGATGTAACAAACTTTGATTCATTGCGAGAAACAGATACGTCAAGAAACGGAAGAGTTTTATCGGCCTCGCACTCAGACGTGAAAGATATGTTGATGTGTTGCCTATTAAGATAGTCATTAAATAGAGGCAAATGGCTAGGAGATGAGAACAACACAAAAACATCATCAACATATCTTCTATAATACACTGGCTTAAAGGATGATGGACAATTATCCAACCAAGTCTTTTCGTGGTGCGAAAGAAAAGCATTAGCAAGGCTGGGGCCAAGAGGTGAACCCATAGCTACCCCATCGACTTGCTTGAATAGTTGACCGTCAAACGTGAAATAAGAATTTTCTGTGGCCAGAGAGAGGAGTTTACGAAAATCACTTTTGCAAAAATTACTGACTGGGTCAGTCTCTGAAAATAAAGAATCAGTACAAATATCTATAGTTTCTTGCAAAGGAATATTTGTAAATAAAGAATCAACATCTAGGCTAGCCATAAACAAACTACTGTCCTGTTTACTAATTTCTTCAACAAAGGAAAAAGAGTTGAAAACAGTATACTCATTAACTGTTAAGGGTGCCAAAAGTGGTACAAGAAACTTAGCCAAATTGTAGGTGGGTGTATCGATAGCCGATAAAATGGGCCTAAAAGGTGGACTTCCGTTAACAATAGATTTGTGAATTTTACATAAACCATATAATATTCCTAGCTTTGACCCAGTTGGTTTAAGTTTTTCATGTAACCTTCTTTCCTTCTTTCTTAATTTTGATTTGGAATTGAAGGAAAGCTTGTTAATCCGTAGGGATAAGCCAATTCTTAATAGAAATATTGCATCAATGCCATTATTTCTATTTTCAGATAATTGACTTGCCCCTACGGAATATTTGATCGTACGATGATATATCGTACGATATTTTGTATATAGTCTTGAATTTGTCAATTGTAAATAGCTATACTTGAAAATGGCCGTCGTACGGCCGAAACGTCGTTAAAGAGTTGTGTTCGTTTTTAGTTCCAAAAACTTCAGTTCAACTTGCTACCAAAATTTTTTTTCCCTGAGTCTCTTGCAAATGCCATATATTTTCCCTGGGTCAAAATTTTTTCCAGGTGCGTTTCCAGGTTTTCCCTGAGTTTTTCAAAAAGTGGTATATTTTCCAGGTTTTCCAGGGTCTGTGGGAACCCTGTACTGAACTGGGGTAAAAAGTGGGGTCGTTACACCCAAGGACAAGCTGAAAGCAAACCCCCTTGCTAAGCTTCTTTTAAGTTACCAGAGAAGAGTGAGCTGAACTCTTTACCCTCTGGGTATTGACGACAAACTGGTTCGAATGAACTAGCTGTAACATTTAACTTGTATTTACAGGAAACCTCGCATTAATAACAAGCGCCACCACAAACTTTTTATCGATATCCGCTCTGTTGTTTTTGTTTGCACTGACTACTCAGAGTCCTTTGCGCAACCCTGAAAGGGTCTATTGTTAAGTTTGATTGTGATAACTATAAATCCGTTCTCAAAGACTACGAAGTCATGAAGGTCTTTTCTGCATCGCCAACGATGTCCATCGGAAGTTTTACTAGATTTACATATTTTCGTTAGGCTGTAATATTAGGACAATATTGTATTCCACTTATAACACTATTTTCTAAACACCATTGGAAAGTTGTTTCCTTCGAAGATAAAACGTGGGTTATTAAATACTGATACGTTATTATTGGAAAGGTTTGCGAACTTTGCAATTATTGAACCAAGTTTGTTACTCATGTTGAAGATATTTTATCAAATACGGAAAATCACCTTCACCATGTTGGCATGTCCCGATTGCGTCCCCATAACATCAGCCTCCAAAGCTGCGGTAGAACAGGATTTGTTGACAAATTTAACAACAACCTAAAATAATAAAACAACTGTTTAAATTGGATTGGATGAACGAGGTAACAACATAGGTCCAACATTTACCCAATTTTTTGCCCCTCAATATCAAAAAGTCAAAAATCCTTGTGAATGAAAGCTGTTCGGCAATATTCAAGAATAGCCCAAAACACGACCAAATATATTACATTGATATAGTTCCAAAGAAATGGTGAGTCGAATTATTAAAATTTATGGTTATCGTTACACAACTGTTAAGGTTTTTCATTAGACAAGTATTATCATTACAGCTAGCTGTTTTGTTAACTCATCATTGAATCGATTTATAATACTGATCTTTATTATAACTGACGTCCCACGTAACCGCATCCACCATTTTCAATCGTGGCAAGCGCGATGCTATTTACCAATGGCATGGCAGGATTTACCCAGATTACGTCATATTTGATGAATCGCCTGGCATTTATAAAAGCGTGAAAAATTGGTCTATTTTCATACTTCAAAATACAGTAATACAAAGACAGTAATACATGCAGCTGAATCCAGATATTCCAGATTAAAATGCTTCACAATAGCTAGCTAACGTTCTTCCTCATTACGTGATTTTACCTAAACAGGATTAAGCAATATCAATTCTATCAAGTGATTTTCGAATGTGAGTTTTACAAAATAATAAGAGAAAATGTATCAAGAGTTTATGTTAAATAATAAAAAGTTAGTTTTACAGGATAATAAGGTAAAATATATTGTGTGCTTATATTAATATATGTGGCATCACTGTGTGCACACACACACAAGGCGTATTAATATATAGATAATACAAAATCAGGCTGTGTCCTGTGTGGTAACATAAGGCTTACTTACTTTGAGTATCCTTTGTAATTATGATCTGTGGGTCCATTTGATTTATTCAACAGCAAGCTTTCCTAGGCAAGATCAACAGCATCAATCTTTGAATGACATTCATTGAATTAACATGTCAGCAGATGTATTGAAAGTATAATACCAAAGCTTTTTCTATGCTCCAAATTGGAGGTGCAACTGTATCAGCACTTAACGGATGGCAAGAAGAGAAATGGCTGTTTGTACTCCAAGTTTTTTTTCTTTTCCCAGACTTTTCAATTCGCTGTATAAACGTTCATTCCTGTTGGTCCCTATACTCACATAAATATTAGGCACGCATCCAATAGCAATTTTCGGTTTAGAGTTTTCACTTCCCTTTTAAAAATTTGATTAAAACGTATTCCAGCCATTGTAATAAATGTTTTCCTATTTCTTTACGACACAATGAAGACTGTTATTGATTTGTCCAATGCTTGCTGTACATTTTTTTCTACTTGTTTCCACAGCATTTTTCTGTCAAAAAATCAAGCCTACACACATGGAAAAATGGATGTTTTTTAGAGAGTCTTGTTAAGCACACTTTGGAAAAATCTCTTGAGGCTTCTTCCGCGAATGACAACAATTATCTATACAAATGGATTTAACTGAGTCAGCTTGCCATGCTATATTTTTAAATAAGAAGAAAATGATTTCAAATGAGGTTCCTTTAGTCAAGTGGAAGTTTTTAACCTTCCCCATTTCATTCAGGACTCTTTGGAGAGTAACGACTCCACTTATTACCTGAGTTAAAAACAAAGAATAGCACAGTTGAACAGAAAGTGGTCAAAGTTAATTTTAGGAAGATAGGGATGTCTAGTTTCTGCTGATGACCGTCCGCGGACCTCTTCGAGGTGACCCAGCTAGACATCCAGGGTACTTAGGTTCAGAAATATGGGTCGAAACCTACCTGCCCTTAGTTAAAGTTCTGTTCATCTTTTCAAATGTGTTGTGTCCTTTTTATATTTTTTTTAATTAATTCCTTGTAAATAGGAAGAATTGTACATTTTGAGGCATGTTCTCTAGAGGAGTACAACCTCTAGCTTATTTTCAAAGGCCTAACAGGTTGAGTTTATCATTGCGGTGGCTTGCCACCTCTTTGTAAATTATTTTCTAAAAACACTATGAAATTATGTCACCGAACGTCCATTCTTTCCATAACCAATATTGATTGCCCATTTGTGTGATCGCATGACAACGTTCCAACTTGTACCCCTTGGTAATGTAGAACAACACACTTTTATTAAGTTACTGCTTGGTGATAGGAGGAAATTCTAATGCTTTTAACGGCTTAAGTGTGACGATCGTGCCAATGCAGGGGATTCATCTCAACTTAACATCGCTCAGCTTACATACTGTTCTTTAGTAGAAGTTCTTTTCTGCAACAAAGTAAATCGGGGGAGGAAATTTTCATAGCGGTTGCAATTTACCCTGACTGACCATTGATTGGTCAACCCACCGTGAAAGTGGAGTTTTCTCACTCCTTTCTCTTTTTTAAGACCATGTAAGAAGCATAGCAAGGGGTGTTGACGTTTTGTCTTGTCTTTGGGGTTGAGCATCCCACTTGTTACCCTAGTCCAGTAGGGGGAGACGTTCGCTCACTTGCCCTTATTTGTGCTATTTTTTTTACCTTTGTAGCATAAAACTTCACAACGAATTAGTAGATAAGAAAAAGCAAGCAACGATCTGTGCGCCAGAACTTGTGACTCTGGCAGTGACTTTACACGTGTTAATTGGCCCAACACTCCGCCCTGCACAGATGGTTCTGAAGTATATCTACTTTGACATTCTCGTAGACATGGTCATTTAACGATAGGGTTAACGTACAGCTTCCAATCACCGCAGACTGCATCGAGGTGAGTGACATGGACACCTTTTTATCCGAAGAAGTCATTGGGATGTTTAATGATTTAAAAGCTATAAGTAGAATTATACATGCATTTTATAACCTCTAAAAATGGTATATAGAAAAGTGATACAAAAGATGCCACATAAATATTTTAATAGCAATATGCAAAAGATGTTAAGCATTATAAAACACCACGACATTAATGTTTTAATGATCCTGTAAGGTCCGCGTCTAAAACAAGGAATTTCTACATTTAAAGAATAAAGAATTTTGAGGATCCAAGTATATATTTTTAAGTATAGTTTAAAATTTACAATATATACAGGTTCTTCATCACAGCAACATTTGCAAAACTAATCTCCTTTTGGCTTAATGTTTAATCTTGTGCATTTGAAATGACACCAAACTAAACACTGTTCACAAATTATGGATCTCGCCTTAACACGCTTTCTGCAATAATTACAAATCCACACTGGATTTCTTCTTTTCTTCAACATGAGTGTTTTAATTTTCGTAAAAGCCGATTTCCTGCAAAATTCTTTAATTAGGTTCACTGTGGTAGACTTATCTAACACTGAGGTAATGTCACTTAATGATTTGAGGTCCTGCTCCTCAACAATTTCATTGCCATTAACAGCTTCAGATGCAAGTTCTGTTGTTGTGAAGCAAGAAAGAATCTGTATGTGCTTGTCCTTGTCATTGAAATCTCGAAAAGGTGTTAATAGTCCTAAAATAAAAAGCAAAAGGCACTGTTTGATGTATATAAATGTTGTAATGCTAATATAATTACCTGATGAGAAGTTTTCGTGGTGTTCAGAAGTCTCTGTATTTGTTTTATTTGGAATATTTTCCTTATCAGATGTGGCTAAAAGAATGTGTATAAGCTACAGAAGTTTTCTGTATAATACATTTTTTTAAAAAAAGGTTTGGTGGGTTCTGCACCATACAAACAATATGTAGGCCTGTACACAGCTTCGTAATGCTCAGAGCATAACACAGGGGATTTTAATCCATCATATAGGTACCATCCATCGGATAGTAAAGTCATGGCTGTATAGTGTTGTGCATTCCGAAGTGATAATCCAATCAACTTATAACTGCAAGTGGCAAAATATTTTTTTAGGAATTTTGTCCGACATATAGAAACTAAACAATCGGAAACCAGTTAGAATTTTGCCAATATCCCACATTTGAAAAGGAGACAGCCGGAGCAGACGGTCGGAAATTGTCTATACTTTCAAAGTTGTGCCGACATTAATCTCAAAACTAATCAAGACTTCGAAATGAACTCTATTTATGCGTTTTTTGCAGAAAAAACGAAATGTTTTGTAATTGCAGTCTGTTATTCAAAGTTTTGCTCCCAAAGCGGTTTGGTTTATCTCGTATGGCAGCAATGAATGATTCCAAGTGACGCGTGTCAATACTTAGGCCTGTCCAATCTTCTGACACTGTTATTGTAAACGCGAGTGTCCTTTGTCAACAGTTTGGCTTGTCCCATCTTTTGGCATGGTTATTGTAAGCGTCAGACTAGAGTCAAGCTCAACAGGGTCTTCTTTCCCTGCTGATTTTGCCAAGACCGTTCCCTTGGCTGTGGTTCGCTAGACAGTAGATAGGGACAGTGGGAATCTCGTTAATCCATTCATGCGCGTCACTAATTAGATGACGAGGCATTTGGCTATTACTTGTATATTTTCGTTTTTAATGGGGGCGGTGCCCCATATACAGATATGTAAAATTTATGTAACCATATTACGTACAGAAAGATGTTATATCGCAAACCTTCTCCAAGTTTTGATGTTTTCGACATTGGAGGGAAAGTTCTATTCACCTCGTCTTGCACACCAAGCGCATAGACATATAAAACAATGGTTGAATCTTCGCTTTATAGCAGGGCAAATGGCCATTTTGAGCCATTGGTGACCCAGTAGGGGTCTACCATTAATTATACCCCTTCATTTCGTTGTTCGCATGAAGAACTTCCAGATCTTTACGGTCGTCTCCATGCTTCTTGCCACAATTGTATCGATATCGCGTTGTCTACCGCCAATGGAGAACAGAGTGTTGTTATTTTCAGAGCACTAGATGTCTCTCAGTGACCGGTTCGTGTTCCGTATTTCTCTCTCAATGCAGTTCGTAAGCCAGGTCGATCGTAGTATGCGACTTTTTGATTATAAGCATCTCTTAGAGTGCTACCCTCAGAGTGCTGAAAGCGCATTAGCTCAGTCACAATGAACACTTCTATGACGATGACGCTATCCGGACGCACAACCACGAGGTCAGGTTTTAATCTGATACCAGCAATGGTGAAAACTGGTTCAACTGGTGCCCCGTATACAAATTGTTTACGTTATGTAACCATTTCTATTTACAGTATATATATCGTGAAGCTTCTCCATCGGATTTTATACATGCGTGTTGGAGACCAAGTCTAAGGGCCTCGCCTTGCACACGGGTGCATAGACGTATAAAACGGCACCGCATTCTTCGCCTCGTTTGGCGGGACAAATGACCACTGAGGTCTACCTTATATTATGCCCCTTATTGCCCATGTTCATAGTGTCGAAGGCATGAAAAATTTCCATATCTAGATTGAGCGCTGGATCGATCTCACCACCATCGTGTTTATGTCTTTCTTTGAGCCGCCAATCGACAGCAGGCATGCGTTGTTTCGTGACCACCAGAGTCTTCGTAACGAGATGATGATGGCTCCACATAGTATATTTTCGAAACGATCAGACAGCGCTTTTTTAAGGTTAGGTGCATCGTTTAGCGAAGATCCAGCAGCGTGCTGAAATCGCATGTTCTCTGTCACTATGGACACATCGATGACTACTATCTGGTCTGTTTTGATGACAACCAGGTCAGGCTTGAGTCGTGACCATTGAAATCAAACACATGTTTCACGAGGACGTTATGTCTATGCTTTAAGGCAATATTCTTGCATAGGTCTACGATACTATTGTGTTTTTGTATTCAGGGAAATTGAGTGAACCCACAGTGTTGGATGACGTGGGATAGCGTTTCCCCCACTCTCTGGCAATTTCTGCATTTCTTATCGACATCGCGTCCCTTATTGCAGTTTTCGAGCGTCGGCAATCTGCCAATGCGAAGTTGAATAAATTCGCGATACGATTTCCCTGAGATGACTGATGTGATACCTCTTTGCCACAGTTGGCTTCATGGTTGTTTTGCATTTCACATAATGGCTTGCCATCTATAGAGGCGTACAGCCTATCTTTAAATGGAAGATTCTTTTTTAAAGCGCTTTCGATGGTACGTTCACCTAATATAGTAAGACATTTACGCTTCAAGGCATCTGTCGATTCCAGTGTCAGGAGAGCCTGGATTGCGTGGTCGTTTAAGTTTGCTAACTTAGTTACACGTCTCAGCAAGGTCGTTGGTATCTGCAGTTCGCATGAAGTTAGTCCTAGGCCACCTTCTTTCGTTTTAGCATAGAAGTAGGAGGTAGGTGTATCCATAGGGAGTCCCAAAAGGTCCTTCACCCAAGTTCGAATGTAAAGATCAAAGGAGGTTAGTAAACCTTTGGTAACTCGACCAAGAATGAGCTGGTGTTGGAATTTGGGTACTAGATTGCTTCGAAGAAGTTTCAACTTTTGATAAGGTTTGAGAGGTGATTTCTTAAGCCTTTAAAGCAGAGCAACAAGATGCTGGGTGTTCTCGGGTTAAAATGAACGCCGGGGTACTTAAACGTCGTATCGTAATCAGTTGAAACGACCGCTTCGCCATTAATGAAGCGTGTATTGATATGCATAGTTCTTAGCTGAAAGAATTGGGTCGTTACGTCGAGCAGAACGTCCATGCCAATCTTGGTCTCAGATAGGAGGATGAGGTCGTCGGCGAAGGGTAATCAGGAAATAAACAAAGAGCTCGTTTAATACCATGTTGAATAAAATTGGAGATAATGGATCGCCCTGTTTAACTCCTCGGGAGATGGTAATATTCTCAACCGAGTTGGGACCGCACGAGATGTGGTGGTTGTGGCGCCAGAGTACGAGTCGATAACGTACTGGATGGTCTGGTCGTCCACGCTGTGTTTTAGGAGAGCTCTTCGTATGGAGTGCACGGAGACCGTGTGGAAGGCTAGTCAGATCGATGCCCACCATTGATAGATTGAGGTGACGTTTTCTGGCGTTCTGGATAATGGCTTTAGCATGTGAGACTTAAAGGTTTAAACAGCTCGTTCTACCAATCCATTTGTTGCGGGATGATATGGTGCTGACAAAATCTGTCTGGTTCCATTCATTCGAAGAAATTCCTTGAATTCTTTACTAATAAATGCCGGGCCCTTATCTGTAATCCATGGGTAGCAAACACATGGCGCAACGTTGCGATGGTCGCTGTAGATCGACTAGAAGGCATTGGAACAACATCTAGCTGTTCAAATATGCGTCCACAATTACTAGATTTTTTCCATGAGAGGTCTCTCTCCCACGAATGGATCAGTGCAAGGTTTGTCTAAAACAAAATGTTTTGCAATGGTATTTTAAGAACTTGTTTTCCATTTTCTTTTCCACTTTTTATGATTGTGATGAATAAAGGAACCATTATGGCTTCTTCAAAGAAAAACCTCAAAGAAAAAACGTGCTTAGAAGAAAAAGAAGATGGCGGAGGAGGTACGACGCGTGGAACTTGATCCACTTGTGGAGCAAATTTTAGCACACCCTTCATTCAGGGAAAGTGTTTCAAGACTTTCAGCCTCTCCTATGCCACAACGAACAACAAAAATATCGTATAATACGCCTCAAGAGGAACTGTCCAGTCTGTACAGGAGAAGAGCTGCAAGCAGCGACAGGGAAACATACCATCATCATCATCATGCTGTTGAGGAGAACACCACCACCACCTCTGTCACAACGACACCAGGGGCTGTTGGAGAAGTCATGGGTAGTCTCAGCACTCATAATCTGGGGAATGTAAATTCACCATCAAGATTTCGAAGGGGGCATACATTTTACCCTAAGTCAACAAAGAAGAACACTAAAAAATATCAGAAAAAGTCATCAGCAGCTGGTAGTGGTGGTAGGAGTCGCAATAGTGCAAAATTTATCACAAAAGAAGTGGTATTACTACCCGATAGTAACGAAACGAAAATTATTCGAGGTGAGAGAAAAGCATTACTTATGGAGCAAGGTTTTATTCGTAGTGAATTGGAGCTTGATAAAAGTTAGGATGAACGTGAAGTTCATGAATTTTTGAAATCCTCATTCAAGACTAAACTTGACCTGTTAGACGATCCAAAGTAAGTATAGAGCTTTGCATATTGTTGTAAAAATGTCCTGTGGAGTTGTAATAAACCTTCTTGCTCTCTTTCTCTTGCTATTCTGACAGTTTGACACTTTGGAGCATCAGGTACACACACCAGTTATATATTTGTCTTTTTTTGGAAGAAACATGCTAAAGACCAGGCAGGCAGGGTGCTATTGAATGTGCTATTTTTTATTTTAGTGTCCCAATAATATTGGCAGTGGGTAATTCTCTGCAATTACCATGCCTCAATCAGGGGCAAATGCTTGATGGAGCCAGAATTTCCAGATTATTTTCTCAAAAGATCATATGGCTAAGTCCCAGTTGTGAAATACCATTTGAAAGTGTAAGGAAACAACCCTTGATAACAGATATGCTGGAACAACAACAGGTATATCAGCTGCTTCTATAAAGGTATTTTAGGGGAGAAGAAAGTTGTAATGGCGGCCAAGCCAGGAAGGAATTTAAAATTTCAAAATGGTTTAATCAACTTTTACAGGAAAATATTTGCTTAATGTTAATCAAGTTTTTCTTTTTAATCAGATGAATTCAACTTGTAAAAATACTTTGGGATCCCTTTAATGATTATAACTAGAAATGGCTGCCAGTTTGAAGCTAAAGCGATCTTTGTCAATCTCTCAGAAAGAGTGACTCTTTTGTCATCAGAGCTGTACAAATCATTTGCATTTTTTTAGCAAGGAATATCAGATGTTGAATCGTTGTCTGATCTTGAGCCTGGAGATGATATTTTCATGAACAGTTGGTATGTATGTACACTTAGGTTTATTTGGAACCTAAGAGTACAATACATCTTTTATTAACATTTTTTTACGGAAATAAATGCCCAGATTGCAGCAGGCATATCACATGATTTCTTTCATTTTCAGCTTTGGTAATAGCTTGAATGCCTCTTCTGGTACTAGTGATACTCATACTGACAATCAAGTTCCTTCTTCGTCCACTTCCACTGTGACCAACCGTGTACATGAGCTCCAGAATCTGGTCGAAGATCTGCTCGACCAGCAAGCAGCAGAATTGAAAGTTCCAACATCATGACAAGAAGCATTGGAAACTTTAAAAAAAAGTTTGACGTCTGAATTTAAAACATTTAAAGTTGAGCCTGAGGACATTTTGGGTGATACCTTTGCATATTATAAGGATTCTGAATTTGATGCATCAGTACAACTGAGAATCCGCTACAAATTGCAACCAGCAGTAGATACTGGTGGTGTATCTAGGCAGTTTTTCACTGACGTTTTCAATCAACTTTTAATTGGTGGAAGTGGTATACCAGCATTATTTGAAGGTCCGACTGGTCGAAAAATGCCAATTCAGAATGCTGCAATAACCATTTCTGGTATCATGAACTTGGTTGGAAAGATAATATCCCATTCTATTGTTTTAACTGGGATCGCTCCAGCATTTTTCTCACCTACTGTGTACAAATACATATGTAGTGGAGATTTAAACTCAACCATACCATTTATCAGTGGAGGATGCGACTACCCGAACAAGGCATTATATAGATTTAGTAAGACTGTTTGTTTGTACTTCTATTGTTTTTACATATACAAAAAATGAACGTGTTTATGAATATCAGAATCTTACTTACTGAATTTGAATCTACTGTATTGTTTTCAGAATTTTGTCAGTGATATGAGCAGTTTGGTGTTTCCCAAATGCATGATGATATATTCTTTCTTTCAAGCTGAACCAAATCAATGATGGGAATTTCAGTGATATTACATCCGATGATGGCTTTATGGAATTATTAAATGAAACTGGAACAACCGAAATACTTGATGTATGTATCTGTATCTCCTGATAAAATAATAAATTTGAGTTTTCCAATCTCATCACAATAATTAATAAAAATACTTGCCAAATTTAGAGAATAGTTGGTCTGAAAATGTGAAATTGCCATCTTAAGAAATTTTTGCGGTTTGGCCCTAATCCTCAAAAATTTCTTCCGCACATATTTCTTCCGCAAACAATTATTTCCTTCTTAAGGTAAATGTTTTTTCCATAGATTAAAACAAAGGAAAGCATCATACAGAATATTCTATTCCATGATGTAATTGGGAAAAGAACGCTCGTTCTAGACCAAATTCGATCTGGTTTGAAAACTTTGAATGTTCTAGAGATGGTTTCAAAGTGTGAAGATTTGTTTTGTCATTTGTTTGTTGGAACGGAGATTACAACGCCTACAGAAATATTAAACTACCTCCGTTTCTAAAATGAAAATTCGGAAGTAGCTGTGTAGATGCAACTCCGAATACGTTGAAAGATTTCTTAGCTTTTTCCACAGGATCGAAAATGAAATTGTCAAGAGCACTGACGGTATCGGAGCAGCCCTCTGATGGAGTATTCGCGCATACGTGCATGTACAAACTTGTGTTACCTTCGAGTTTTGAATCTTATGAGAGTTTCTGTGATGTTATCAATGCTTCATTTATGTATACCTTACTGTGATATATTATATTTCTATTATGTTCGCAAAGATTTTTTTCATTAAAAAAAAAAAAAACAACGAAATGTGCGTTTATCCCTGTGAAGTGAAAGCGTTTTAATTGAAGGACTGGGAAAAGTAGATAAAGTCGAAACTCTAAAGCTTTTATTTCCGTACTTTCATCATTGTTTCCATTTTTTACACAAAAAGTTATCACTACACAATGTCGTTCTCAGGCCTCCAGAGATATTAGTGTTCCAATAACAAAACCTTCAAAAGCCCTGGGAACGAGGTTGTTTACTGATCTTTATGTACAAAACTTCAGTTGCCCTCGCCTATGCCTATGCAGCAACTATCATTGGCATGTCCTTGTGCATATTGGACAGTTTGTAGATAGTTGTCGATACCTTCATTTGCGTCATCGTGTAATGAATTGACCAGAGTTCCTAAAATCACTGAATGATGATGACATAAAAGAGACAGTGTCTCTGGCATTTCCACATCGTTGTCGGAATTTATCTCTGGCAGAGGGGCAGTCTCGTCTATGCCATAGTCATGCCAACTTTGCACTTGGGCGGCTTCTAGAAACAATGGATCATTTTCGATCACTCTTGTCATACCTTCGTGCCATAATTGACGAGGCGATTTATTGTGTGCACTTGACATTGGGTGGAAAGCCCAATCCCTGACCAACTCATTCAAAGCTTCGTTTATACGGTCTGTATATACGTAGTGTAACGAAAAAAGATGTACTTCTTTCAAAGGATCAAGAAATCCTTGTCTTTCCAGAAAGTAAAAAATATTTTGAAAGTGGCGAACGACATTGCTTTTAACCTCACCCCATAGTCGCTCAATCCTTTGATTGTGAACAGACAATCCACATATCATACTTCCACGATTTAGTCCCCTCTCTGGACAGCTTAACATGAAACGTGCAATTTCAACATTCTCTGTGCCAAAATCAGCACGTATGCGTGATGGTAATCCATGTTTTCGAATAGCTTCCTCGAACAATTTAAACACAGTGTCTGCTCGGTTGTTAGTGCTACATTTAAGGGATGTTATCATTCTGCTATAACCGTCCATTCCACCGTGAATTACGAAGCGCCATCGTATAAGCTTATGATGTCCGTCAACATGCCTAAAAGTAAAATTTATTCATTCATTCAGTAGTCGGTCAAGTAACAAGGGAGATATATAATTGACTTAAATGTGCTCACCACAGCGAATTAGGAGCTTTCACATGATATGCTCTTCGTACAATGCTGATGGTTCTACGTAATGCTCGACTCACCGGATCAACTGCAACAATAGCTTCTCTAATTCGTGCGCGTTGTACGTTGATGTTCCTAGATCTACAAGCTCCTATCACATGATTCTCCTGCATTCAGTAAAGTATTGAGTACTTCTTGAACAATACTTTCGAGATTGTCCTGGCTAATTTTGGTGTAAAACTGGCGTTCTCCACACCTTTCCGAAATGCTCATTCCAAATTCAACTCTTCTTCTGGATATAGTTTTACTAGAGACACCTATGATTTCAGCCACTTTGCTCCATGAACAATGGATTGAAAACAGACGTTCCAACTCATTTTTCCCCACAATTTTTCGTGGTCTCCCATTAGGGCAGCTACTTCTAGCAACTGCTGGTGTCGGATCATGATTACTTACTTGTAGGTCGAATTGGTTTTTAAGGGTTTGAATCTCGAAAACAATTTGATCTAAATTGATAACAATGTCATTGATTGTACCTCTTACATTTCCTTCCTCGAAACGATTTCTTATCACCTGCAGTGTTGTAAGATATTCATCTGTCCGTCGGTACCAATACTCACATGCGTTGAGATCACTTGAAAACAGCTGTCGTCTTGCAAGACGAAATTGGGAAGGTAGATCTCGTAAGAACTCTTCGATCGTAATTTGATCCGCCATCTTACATCGCACATGTTTATGACCCTGCACACAGTGACCTGCGTTGGTTTCCATTCCCCCTCCCTTTTTATCTGTTAAAAGTTATCGTTAGTTTGACTTTAATGTTTTGACTTTACACGGGAAAATATAAGACATTGCATATAAAAATTAGCCTTGTATATATCTCTTTAATAATAGCCGTATTCCGTCTGTCTGTGTTTCCGCGAAAGCGGTGTCCAGTAACGGAAACACGAAATTTTGTTGTGAATGTTGATCATAATTATGCAATTCCCCGCCTACATAATGATTTGGATGTTGTTGACGCGCGCAGAAGTCTTGATGTTGAACGTCACAGGGAACAAAGGGCCAATGAAACTTTAAAACAGGCCCAACAGCGTAGAACGCCAAAATGCAAGACGAGCAGCAGAAAATGTAGAAGACGCAAACGCTCGCCAACAGGTAGATGTACAACTTTATCGTGTGAATAGAGAAAATGAATTACCCCAACAAGCTGCAGTAAGACGTAGAGCAGATGTTTTGCGTTATCGAGTGGCTAGGGCTCTGAATAGAGAAAATGAATTACCCCAACAAGCTGCAGTAAGACGTAGAGCAGATGTTTTGCGTTATCGAGTAGCTAGGGCTTTGAATAGAGAAAATGAATTACCCCAACAAGCTGCAGTAAGGCGTAGAGCGGATGTTTTGCGTCATCGAGTTAGGGCTCCGCGTTTACTAAATTTAGCTAGGATTAACAATGTTTTACCTCCCACACATTCTGCAGGTGAGTTTACTATTGTGTGTGAGCATTGTCGAGCTATTAAATTTAATAATGAAAATCATTTTAAGTGTTGTCACAATGGCAAAGTGGCCCTGCCTGCTATATTACAATTTCCTGCTGAAATACGTGAATTGTTAAGCAACGACTCTGCCCAAGCTAAACAGTTTCGTAAGTATATCAGAGTATACAATAATGCATTTAGTTTTGCTTCTTTGTCAGCAAACATTCGACCACCACCAGGTCATGGACCCCCCTGTTTTAGAATATGTGGTCAATTATTTCACAGGTATGGTGCTTTATTAACTGCTCAGAATGAAGTACCTAATTTTAGCCAATTGTATATTGTAGAGGCTGCAGCTGCCTTAAACATGCGTATTGAGAATCCGACACATGCTCATTGTAATCGTGAAGCAATGCAGATAATTCAAGATGTTCTTAACAGGGATTCTCCATATGCTGCAGCTTATAGAAATATGGCTGAAGTGGAACGTGAAGAAACAGCCAGAGCAGCAGCAGAAAACAGACAGCCTTCCGTTGTAAGTATGGTAATGCGCGAGGGTAATGATCGCAGAAGGTATAATGCACCCTTGCATCAGGAAGTTGATGCCATCTTTGTTGGTAATGATGGAGCACCTCCTGCTGCAAGATATATTGTTGTTTATCCACGTAATCAACCTTTGCGGCAAATTCCTCATATATCATGCAATATTGATCCTATGATGTATCCTATTTTATTTCCACGTGGTGACCCTGGTTGGGACCAAAACATGGCCCCCGTCAGGGAGCATGCAACTGGAGTAAGAAATAGGCTAACCCAGTTGGAATATTATATTTACCGCATTGCTATTAGGCGAGAATTTTCTGCCCGTCATCTAGCAGGCAAATTGTTTCAGCAATTTTTAGTAGATACATATGTTAAAGTTGAAGGCCAACGGCTTGCATTTATTAGACGAAATCAAAATCATCTTCGAGCAGAGTCCTACCAAGGACTTCTGGATTACCTCCAAAATGCTGCAGATCAACGTAACTTACAGACCGGTAATGTTGTTGTCTTGCCTTCTACCTTTTCCGGCTCACCCCGCAACATGCATCAGTTGTATCTTGATGCAATGGCATTGGTTTCAAAAAAAGGTAAGCCAGATTTGTTCTTGACTTTTACATGCAATCCAAAATGGCCAGAAGTTGTTACTAATTTGTTACCTGGTCAATCTGCTTCTGATAGACCAGATTTGGTTGCAAGGGTCTTTAAATTAAAATTATTTGCTTTGAAAAAAGATTTAAAAGACAGTGTATTAGGTGTTCTGTGTGCACATGTAGATGTTATTGAATTTCAGAACAGAGGTTTACCGCATGTTCATATGCTTTTACATCTACACAATGAGTTTAAATTACGAAATGCTGATGATATTGACTCATTAATTTGTGCACGGATTCCAGATCAAAACCAAGATGCCGAACTGTATGATATAATAAAGTCATGTATCATCCATGGGCCATGTGGCCACCTTAATAATACATCTCCGTGCATGAAAGAGGGTGAGTGTACTAAGCATTTTCCTAAGCAGTCTAATGAGGGAACTGTTATAAATGTTGACGATTATCCCATGTACCATCGTCCTGATAATGGAAGAACGGTAAGAATACGAAACTTTGATGTTGATAATAGGTGGGTTGTGCCTTATATCCCTTTCCAATTTTAAAAATATATGGCACATATAAACTTGGAACCGTGTGTGTCAATTAAAAGTGTTAAGTATTTGTATAAATATGTTTACAAAGGTTGTGATACTGCACACATAGAAATCATTCAGAGCATCGATCATGATAAAGTAACAACATTCTTAGATCCTAGATATGTGTCTGCACCTGAAACAACTTGGCGTCTCTTTGAATTTCCTACGCATACTCAGAGTCATTCCATCATAAGACTTCCTGTTCACCTTCCAAATCACCAACAAGTGCTTTTTTAGGAAAGGCAACAAGGCTGTTGCTGCTGACAGGGCAGAAAATTCTAGGAGTATGTTAACAGCCTGGTTTGAATGAAATCAGCAGGAGCAGTATGCGCAACGATTTTTGTACACTACAATACCTGATCACTTTGTTTTTCGAAATACACAACAACAAAAAAACGGTGGGTTGTTAGGCAACGCGGTGCTGAAAAGATTGTATAGTGCCAGTATCCGCGAAGGCGAAAGGTATCTTTTGCGCGTCCTATTATTGCATGTACCTGGATCTACATCTTTTGACGGCTTAAGACATTTCGAAGAAAATGTTTATGTTTCCTTGAGGGATGCATGCTTAGTACAAGGATTGTTAACTGATGAAAATCTTTGGATTCGCCCGTCACCACCCTAAAGCACAGGCAGAACAAATGGTGCTAGGTAAAATTAAAGGGGTTATTCAGAATTTGGTAAGCGTCTTACTGATTTTGGTCTTCCTGCTTTACAGGAAGCTTTGCCTGATGACTTGCCAAATGTTGAAGAAATAAGGCAGAAGACTCTAAATATCAAGCCTTTGTTAAATGCTGAGCAACTTCATGTAGCTGATTCTATTATAAATGCCAATACTTTCTTCCTAGATGGGCCAGGTGGCACAGGTAAAACCTTTACATATATTACATTATTAAGAAAGTTATTGCGACAAGTCTGTGTGCTGGTACTTGTGCCTGGACAAGTATTGCTGCTACATTATTGCAGAATGGTAAGACTGTCCACTCTTTTTTCAAGTTACCAGTCCGTGTTTCGGACGGCTGTACATGTAATATCAAACCCAATAGTGACCATGCAGCATATTAAAGAAAACAGTACATCATTATATTTGATGAAGCAAGCATACCTAAATATGCTTTGGAAGCTATTGGCAAATTATTTAGGGATATATGTAACAGTAAAATTCCCTTTGCAGATAAAGTTATTCTTTTGGGAGGAGATTTTCGTCAGGTACTCCCTGTCGTCAGAAGAGCTGGACCTGCACAGATTGTAGAAGTTTGTTTAAAAAGCTCGGAACTCTGGCCCTTGACTCAAATTTTCCACTTCCACACGAACATGAGAGCTTGAGAAGGAGAGCAAGTCTTTGCTGAATTTCTTTTAAACCTTGGCAGTGGTCGGGTGCCACAAAAACCAGATGATCCAAATCAAGGTTGTATTGAAATTCCCTGTGAATGTGTTCTGCAACCTAATGAAAATATTGTTACCTCTATCTTAAGTAAATTTTATGATGTGGAATTTTCAGTGTTTCATTTTAACTCCAGCCAACGAAGAAGCGTCGGAAATGAATGAACAGATCTTAAATCAGATTCCTGGCGATACCCGTACATATTTCAGTATCGACTCTGTTGTTTCGGACGATCAAGAAGAAATTGATTTATATCCAATTGAGTTTATTAATTCCTTAACTACAAGTGGTAAGTAAATGCAAAAGTTGGATGTGTTGTAATGTTGTTGAGGAATCTGTCCCTTAAAGACAATCTTTGTAATGGTACAAGATTAATGGTTCGTAATCGATTGTAAAATTCTTACTGGTATTCGTAGAGGTGATCGTGTGTTAATTCCGAGAGTATCCCTCTGTCCAAATGATATAAATCTACCCTTTCAAATTAAATGCACCCATTTTCCTTTAAATAAGAGTCAAGGCCAACAGGGATCAACAGAATGAAATACGGATGTGCATTCAGAACAGAATGAAATACGGATGTGCTATGATAAATATTCACCTATATGTATACACACCATCCGGATAAACTATCTTAATTCATCACTAACATATTGCCGCACATAATGTAGTGGGTTCGTCTGCGGCTCCCAGTTCTGGGGACCGCGGATCGAATCCCACTCACTGCTTGGCAGTATTTTAGTGATGAACAAAGTAGTTCTTCTTCAATATGACTTACACGCATTATACTCGCCCCTCATGATCAGAGGTCTGATCGGGGTGAAACATTCTCTGTTGAGAATGAAATACGGATGTGCTATGATAAATATTCACCTATGTGTAGAATATTTGTGAAGCATTCGTTTGTGCCAATATTTCGTGTTCTCTTCACATGGACAAGTCAGTTCTACCATAATTACAGTTTTGGAAGAACTGGATATTAATAACACGTCTGGGAGTAGTTGTGTTATTGCAATGTATGGTGGAACAACTAAAACGGAATTTCAATCTGACAGTATTTTCCAACAAAATGAAGAAATTCTAAAACATGAACAACCGACTGTTGAAAAACTCCACCAAGTACTGCATAAAGACATACCATCTCCAGTTAAAGCGCAAATAAAATGGGAAGAAACTGCCGGTAAAAAAATTAGATAAGAAAAATATCTGGTCAAACGATTTCAATTCCTACAATAGACGAGCAAGTAAAAACATAACTTTTAGGATTTTACATAAAATTCTACCGACAAATGACATGCTAAACAAATGGAAAAGGTATAGGAACAAATTTAAAAAAACTGCAAGTATTTTAAAGGAACTGAAGATATTCCACATGTTTATATAATTTGTCTATTAGCACAAAGGATTGGGAATTTTATTTATGTTAGTTTATCTAAAATCTACTCATTTTCACCCCATACTGCCATGAAAATTCTATACTAATTTTTCAAGGAAAATATATAGATATTAAAGAAATTTTTGGGATTTCGAAATATATTTTTTTTTCATACTGCAAATCATACACAGAAAAAAAAAATAGTTTGGTTAGCCGGGCCGAAGCAATTACATCAAAAATTTTAAGTTCACCGAACAGAGATCTCATTTTAGCAAAGCAAGATCTCGGCAATCCGATTGACTTGTCTCCATTGTGATCGAATTTAACGTTTGATGAGAAATCGTTTCATAATTTAATTTTGACACAATATTTTTTTTCCTGAATGAACAGTTTGATTTTCTTTGGTTAAAAAACAAATTTATGTATATAAATTCCAATATAGCTAAAATATTCATTAATAATGATTATAATTTTATTATAGCCAACGATTGGAAGTTACGAGCTACATATTTTTGTTTTGGTGCAAATAATGATAAGTTTACATTAAAGCATGCCGGCACCATCACAAAGTTGAAACTTGAGCATACAGATAAAGAAGCTACATTGAATTGCACACATTACCGTGGTAACGTTGGCTTTCAAATGGGGATATCATTCTCATGACAAAGAGTCGATTTTGACTGCAAACGCTGACAAAAGAAAACACAATCCAAATTCAAACCCACTTTATTTTTACTATCTTCCTGGATATCAGGGAAACTCGCCATATTTCAATTTGATGATCTAAAGATTACTGAAAGATATGGCGATGAGCAAGAATCTGGTATCTTACAGATTTAGGAGATCGTTTTGAGTCTTATTACGGAGGAAGGTCATGTGCTGACGTATATGCTGTGTTTCGATTAACTTAAATGTTTGCAATAAAATTTAATTCACATACAGCTTCTTCCGTTCAAAGAAACTTGGAAATTTATTTAAAGGACAAATGAATTCCGGTCATTCTAAAAGTGTGTAAATTTTGTTTGTTGTAAATTTTGATTTATGAGCTTTAACGTGCAAACATGCAGAAGAATCAACAGGCGCTGAGAACGAGGTTGCGTCCATACATTTTTTTTTTTTTTTTGACCGTTAAGGTTTTTTTAAACTCGACTTTTTAAGTTTTAAGTATTTCTTAAAGTGACTTTTACAACGCGGCTATAATAGGTAAAAAAAGCGATCGCAAGCAGTTATGGACAAATTGAGAATGAATTGAAGAAAATTTATTGGCTAGAACTACTTCGGGCTTAAATATACTTTTTCAAACTAAAAGAAACGAAGCTAATCTTGCCATAAAATCAAATTCAGGGTTTCCATTATCTTTGATAATTATTCTTGATTGCTATCTGCGTAAATACTCATATGGACTTAATTAATTTTTTCATAAGCACGTCAATTTCGAAGAAATTTCTAAAAAAAATTCATAAAAAGAACAAAATCAGTCAAATTTCGGACTCGATGATATTAAGGTGCGAGTCGGTCTGCATTTTATGTTTGAAACATTCGTGAGGCAACGCGCAATATTCTGCTGTTAAATTCCGGTCTGTGAAATTACTATACTAACGCAAGAATTTCAAAACAAGCTGCCAATGGATAAAAATAGTATTATTGTGCTGGAAAAGAAGAAGTGAATGTATCACTGTTTTAACCCCTTCTTCTCTTTCTTTTCTTTGAACATTGTATACATCCTGTTTTTTGTGATGCCAGATAGATGCTTATGTAAAGTACTTGTAAAGTACTAAGGATTGATCAGTTGTGACTAGTGACTAACAAAAGAAAGGCAGTGCAGTAGAGCTTGATGGGCAAAGGAGACCAAAACTAGCTATAGATACATTGCCATATATCTATACTAAATGCTGTTTACAAGTACTAGTTGGGCCGTAAATTAATATTTTGGAGGGCTCATCTTTCCTAGCTAGCTACACAGTAAGCTATTAAATTTGAGATCAAATATAAGAAATTGTCACAAAACCTAGCTATAGCTAGCTAGCTATATCTTTACCTTTTTAAGGTATAAAAATAAGAACAGCCAATTTTAAAACCAGCCTAAACATATTTAAAAACATATAATATAATATATTATGGCTTTATATTTATTTGTTTAAGCCATATACATATAAAGTTTAAAGTGAGACAAGTGCATTGCTGCTTTCTGTTTTTGTATCACATTTTTCATCACTTTGACACTGCAGAATTTTATAAAGCAGGCTATATATTTTTTCAGGTTGTCCTTCGTTTGTTTTGTGTGTACAATGAATGAACCTAATAACGAAGTGTTTGATGCATTTGTTTTAAATCATACGATAGTTCTATCAGGTGGATACGTTGTCTATGATAATGGTTCTACAGTCTTGTGGTCTACAAGCACATGTGAATTTGTAGAAACGTCTGGAACATCTACTGACACTCCATAAAATAACAGTATATATATAATGTAAAACATGGTTTAAAAACTAATGATAAAAGGACTATATATTTACTGTAAAATATAAAAAAACTTTGAGGAACTTGACGTTATAAAGGTTTCTGTCATGTGAAATCAATTGATCTGGGTACATATTTTATTCAGAGAAACTTTTCGTGAGAAAAATTTTTCAAACATCTGTAGAAAGTTAAACTTTTGCAATTTGTGATTTCTAAGTTTTCGAAATTGCTCGTCAAAAGTTTTTTAAAAAAAATTAGTGGATTACATCGTGAACCAACAATTTAAATTAAACTTTTGTATATAAATGTATAAACAATTCAGATTAAACATTTGTATATAAATGGTCATTTTTAAAAGTTTTGTAAAAAAGCCCCAAAATCGTAAAATTCGTGAAAGTTTCTCTTGCAAAAGTTTCTCCAAATAAGGTTTCAAAATTTCAGCTGTGAAAAATCCAAGCAAGGTTAAAAGTGTAATATATATATATATATATACCATATTATTAAACATTACATTCTGTTCTAATTCTGTTAATTTACGAAGAATTAGTTTATATTCACTACTTAATGGTGAATTTTCATCCAGCCATCAGTCTATCTTGTATAATAAAAAAAAATTGAATTTTGATATCCACAGAAAAAGTTAAGTAGGCATCTGTAAAGTTTTGCATACTTATGCCCTGTTGGTCTAATGGCTATGACACTCATACAAATGAGAGATCCAGGTTCAAATCCTGGACAGGGCAAGATAAAACATAATTATCTTGCATCTACAACACAATAATGAGTATATGATATTTATATAACTATGTGAGGATAATTGGTATTTTTTAAATTATAGGGGGAGTGTTAAATGCATTCATCACTTTTATTTAAAGACCACAAAAATGCCATGTCTGGAGGATAGTGAACTGAACTGATCTAATAATATATTTACGTCTTGTATTTTATAGATCAAAACATTCAATAGAACTGATAAAAAATAGAAATAATAAGTTTGTTAGTTCATTGGACGATCTTTATCCATTGTCAAGAAAAGGCAGCTAGCTATATATATACTTCTTAAATAGAAATTTTCGCTTGCGAACCAAGGGGATAATATTATAATGCTTTACCAATGTTTACATTTTCGCCGTTTCTGATTGACTCCGAGAAAACACATTATGCAGCTACCATATTTCTTTGATTTTATTGTTGTTCTCGGCTTTTGATTGGCTTAGGATTTAACATTTATTACACACTGCATCTTTCAAACTTGCGGACCAAGCTTTAGCAGTTTTTAGCTGAAACTTTGTAATATGCTTAAGAAAAGGGTTTGGGGCAACATGCATGCACTAGATACGTATATATAATTATTGTTCGTAATAAGCCATAGGATGAATGCTACAAACTATGTCTTCCTTAATGTATTATCTGGCCTATAAACCATGTTATCCAAACAAAACCTTAGGTCAGAGAAACTTTTGAGGTGATTTTTAGGACATTACGTTGAACTAAAGCTCTCTTGGATGTTAAGGGAAACGTGATTTTGAGAGTTATATTGATACAGTTCTTATAAGCCAAAATTCGCGTTTTAGTAACATGCCATTGTGCTGCCCCATCTGATTTTCTATGAAAACCGTGTCTTGATCAAAGGCTTGTTACGCCCGAACAGCTACGTGGGAGCCATTATGTTTGCAACCATTGAAAAGAGCATATAATTTGCAGACCAGCGGTGGGTCACTTTTTATCAGACTATGAAAAACAACTGAGAAATAGCTAATCAAAGTTACGCTTTTTTACTTTACGAAAAGTGATGATTTCTGGACTCGCACCTTAATATCATCGAGGAGTTCTGGTCTTGATGAAAAAGGTTTACAATACAGCAAGCTGCACTGAAGTATCTTGTCTACAGGGGTTAATAAAGTAACATAACTATCTGTTTTAACATTTAGTGAGTCTAGATGACGAATAGTGGACTCCGTTTGATCTAATAAATGTGAAAAAGTAAAAGTTTCTCTTAAAGTTTCTCTGATTAAAGTGGCAATCCTTGCCAGCAAGTAATTATTCTGCCCAGAAATATGGACAGTGAAGCACATCCACCAAAATCTGATAAGTTAGGTAAACTTTGTGGACTCTTACCGAATGATAATAATAAGTAGCAAGTAAAAATAAACAAGCAGCCACTACTAACCCTAAATGAAAAGCGAAAATGTAAACATTGGTAAAGCATTATAATATTATCCCCTTGGTTCGCAAGCGAAAATTTCTATTTAAGAAGTATATATATAGCTAGCTGCCTTTTCTTGACAATGGATAAAGATCGTCCAATGAACTAACAAACTTATTATTTCTATTTTTTATCAGTTCTATTGAATGTTTTGATCTATAAAATACAAGACGTAAATATATTATTAGATCAGTTCAGTTCACTATCCTCCAGACATGGCATTTTTGTGGTCTTTAAATAAAAGTGATGAATGCATTTAACACTCCCCCTATAATTTAAAAAATACCAATTATCCTCACATAGTTATATAAATATCATATACTCATTATTGTGTTGTAGATGCAAGATAATTATGTTTTATCTTGCCCTGTCCAGGATTTGAACCTGGATCTCTCATTTGTATGAGTGTCATAGCCATTAGACCAACAGGGCATAAGTATGCAAAACTTTACAGATGCCTACTTAACTTTTTCTGTGGATATCAAAATTCAATTTTTTTTTATTATACAAGATAGACTGATGGCTGGATGAAAATTCACCATTAAGTAGTGAATATAAACTAATTCTTCGTAAATTAACAGAATTAGAACAGAATGTAATGTTTAATAATATGGTATATATATATATATATATTACACTTTTAACCTTGCTTGGATTTTTCACAGCTGAAATTTTGAAACCTTATTTGGAGAAACTTTTGCAAGAGAAACTTTCACGAATTTTACGATTTTGGGGCTTTTTTACAAAACTTTTAAAAATGACCATTTATATACAAATGTTTAATCTGAATTGTTTATACATTTATATACAAAAGTTTAATTTAAATTGTTGGTTCACGATGTAATCCACTAATTTTTTTTAAAAAACTTTTGACGAGCAATTTCGAAAACTTAGAAATCACAAATTGCAAAAGTTTAACTTTCTACAGATGTTTGAAAAATTTTTCTCACGAAAAGTTTCTCTGAATAAAATATGTACCCAGATCAATTGATTTCACATGACAGAAACCTTTATAACGTCAAGTTCCTCAAAGTTTTTTTATATTTTACAGTAAATATATAGTCCTTTTATCATTAGTTTTTAAACCATGTTTTACATTATATATATACTGTTATTTTATGGAGTGTCAGTAGATGTTCCAGACGTTTCTACAAATTCACATGTGCTTGTAGACCACAAGACTGTAGAACCATTATCATAGACAACGTATCCACCTGATAGAACTATCGTATGATTTAAAACAAATGCATCAAACACTTCGTTATTAGGTTCATTCATTGTACACACAAAACAAACGAAGGACAACCTGAAAAAATATATAGCCTGCTTTATAAAATTCTGCAGTGTCAAAGTGATGAAAAATGTGATACAAAAACAGAAAGCAGCAATGCACTTGTCTCACTTTAAACTTTATATGTATATGGCTTAAACAAATAAATATAAAGCCATAATATATTATATTATATGTTTTTAAATATGTTTAGGCTGGTTTTAAAATTGGCTGTTCTTATTTTTATACCTTAAAAAGGTAAAGATATAGCTAGCTAGCTATAGCTAGGTTTTGTGACAATTTCTTATATTTGATCTCAAATTTAATAGCTTACTGTGTAGCTAGCTAGGAAAGATGAGCCCTCCAAAATATTAATTTACGGCCCAACTAGTACTTGTAAACAGCATTTAGTATAGATATATGGCAATGTATCTATAGCTAGTTTTGGTCTCCTTTGCCCATCAAGCTCTACTGCACTGCCTTTCTTTTGTTAGTCACTAGTCACAACTGATCAATCCTTAGTACTTTACAAGTACTTTACATAAGCATCTATCTGGCATCACAAAAAACAGGATGTATACAATGTTCAAAGAAAAGAAAGAGAAGAAGGGGTTAAAACAGTGATACATTCACTTCTTCTTTTCCAGCACAATAATACTATTTTTATCCATTGGCAGCTTGTTTTGAAATTCTTGCGTTAGTATAGTAATTTCACAGACCGGAATTTAACAGCAGAATATTGCGCGTTGCCTCACGAATGTTTCAAACATAAAATGCAGACCGACTCGCACCTTAATATCATCGAGTCCGAAATTTGACTGATTTTGTTCTTTTTATGAATTTTTTTTAGAAATTTCTTCGAAATTGACGTGCTTATGAAAAAATTAATTAAGTCCATATGAGTATTTACGCAGATAGCAATCAAGAATAATTATCAAAGATAATGGAAACCCTGAATTTGATTTTATGGCAAGATTAGCTTCGTTTCTTTTAGTTTGAAAAAGTATATTTAAGCCCGAAGTAGTTCTAGCCAATAAATTTTCTTCAATTCATTCTCAATTTGTCCATAACTGCTTGCGATCGCTTTTTTTACCTATTATAGCCGCGTTGTAAAAGTCACTTTAAGAAATACTTAAAACTTAAAAAGTCGAGTTTAAAAAAACCTTAACGGTCAAAAAAAAAAAAAATGTATGGACGCAACCTCGTTCTCAGCGCCTGTTGATTCTTCTGCATGTTTGCACGTTAAAGCTCATAAATCAAAATTTACAACAAACAAAATTTACACACTTTTAGAATGACCGGAATTCATTTGTCCTTTAAATAAATTTCCAAGTTTCTTTGAACGGAAGAAGCTGTATGTGAATTAAATTTTATTGCAAACATTTAAGTTAATCGAAACACAGCATATACGTCAGCACATGACCTTCCTCCGTAATAAGACTCAAAACGATCTCCTAAATCTGTAAGGTACCAGATTCTTGCTCATCGCCATATCTTTCAGTAATCTTTAGATCATCAAATTGAAATATGGCGAGTTTCCCTGATATCCAGGAAGATAGTAAAAATAAAGTGGGTTTGAATTTGGATTGTGTTTTCTTTTGTCAGCGTTTGCAGTCAAAATCGACTCTTTGTCATGAGAATGATATCCCCATTTGAAAGCCAACGTTACCACGGTAATGTGTGCAATTCAATGTAGCTTCTTTATCTGTATGCTCAAGTTTCAACTTTGTGATGGTGCCGGCATGCTTTAATGTAAACTTATCATTATTTGCACCAAAACAAAAATATGTAGCTCGTAACTTCCAATCGTTGGCTATAATAAAATTATAATCATTATTAATGAATATTTTAGCTATATTGGAATTTATATACATAAATTTGTTTTTTAACCAAAGAAAATCAAACTGTTCATTCAGGAAAAAAAATATTGTGTCAAAATTAAATTATGAAACGATTTCTCATCAAACGTTAAATTCGATCACAATGGAGACAAGTCAATCGGATTGCCGAGATCTTGCTTTGCTAAAATGAGATCTCTGTTCGGTGAACTTAAAATTTTTGATGTAATTGCTTCGGCCCGGCTAACCAAACTATTTTTTTTTTCTGTGTATGATTTGCAGTATGAAAAAAAAATATATTTCGAAATCCCAAAAATTTCTTTAATATCTATATATTTTCCTTGAAAAATTAGTATAGAATTTTCATGGCAGTATGGGGTGAAAATGAGTAGATTTTAGATAAACTAACATAAATAAAATTCCCAATCCTTTGTGCTAATAGACAAATTATATAAACATGTGGAATATCTTCAGTTCCTTTAAAATACTTGCAGTTTTTTTAAATTTGTTCCTATACCTTTTCCATTTGTTTAGCATGTCATTTGTCGGTAGAATTTTATGTAAAATCCTAAAAGTTATGTTTTTACTTGCTCGTCTATTGTAGGAATTGAAATCGTTTGACCAGATATTTTTCTTATCTAATTTTTTTACCGGCAGTTTCTTCCCATTTTATTTGCGCTTTAACTGGAGATGGTATGTCTTTATGCAGTACTTGGTGGAGTTTTTCAACAGTCGGTTGTTCATGTTTTAGAATTTCTTCATTTTGTTGGAAAATACTGTCAGATTGAAATTCCGTTTTAGTTGTTCCACCATACATTGCAATAACACAACTACTCCCAGACGTGTTATTAATATCCAGTTCTTCCAAAACTGTAATTATGGTAGAACTGACTTGTCCATGTGAAGAGAACACGAAATATTGGCACAAACGAAAGCTTCACAAATATTCCACACATAGGTGAATATTTATCATAGCACATCCGTATTTCATTCTCAACAGAGAATGTTTCACCCCGATCAGACCTCTGATCATGAGGGGCGAGTATAATGCGTGTAAGTCATATTGAAGAAGAAATACTTTGTTCATCACTAAAATACTGCCAAGCAGTGAGTGGGATTCGATCCGCGGTCCCCAGAACTGGGAGCCGCAGACGAACCCACTACATTATGTGCGGCAATATGTTAGTGATGAATTAAGATAGTTTATCCGGATGGTGTGTATACATATAGGTGAATATTTATCATAGCACATCCGTATTTCATTCTGTTCTGAATGCACATCCGTATTTCATTCTGTTGATCCCTGTTGGCCTTGACTCTTATTTAAAGGAAAATGGGTGCATTTAATTTGAAAGGGTAGATTTATATCATTACTTACATTAGGGATACTCTCGGAATTAACACACGATCACCTCTACGAATACCAGTAAGAATTTCACAATCGATTACGAACCATTAATCTTGTACCATTACAAAGATTGTCTTTAAGGGACAGATTCCTCAACAACATTACAACACATCCAACTTTTGCATTTACTTACCACTTGTAGTTAAGGAATTAATAAACTCAATTGGATATAAATCAATTTCTTCTTGATCGTCCGAAACAACAGAGTCGATACTGAAATATGTACGGGTATCGCCAGGAATCTGATTTAAGATCTGTTCATTCATTTCCGACGCTTCTTCGTTGGCTGGAGTTAAAATGAAACACTGAAAATTCCACATCATAAAATTTACTTAAGATAGAGGTAACAATATTTTCATTAGGTTGCAGAACACATTCACAGGGAATTTCAATACAACCTTGATTTGGATCATCTGGTTTTTGTGGCACCCGACCACTACCAAGGTTTAAAAGAAATTCAGCAAAGACTTGCTCTCCTTCTCAAGCTCTCATGTTCGTGTGGAAGTGGAAAATTTGAGTCAAGGGCCAGAGTTCCGAGCTTTTTAAACAAACTTCTACAATCTGTGCAGGTCCAGCTCTTCTGACGACAGGGAGTACCTGACGAAAATCTCCTCCCAAAAGAATAACTTTATCTGCAAAGGGAATTTTACTGTTACATATATCCCTAAATAATTTGCCAATAGCTTCCAAAGCATATTTAGGTATGCTTGCTTCATTAAATATAATGATGTACTGTTTTCTTTAATATGCTGCATGGTCACTATTGGGTTTGATATTACATGTACAGCCGTCCGAAACACGGACTGGTAACTTGAAAAAAGAGTGGACAGTCTTACCATTCTGCAATAATGTAGCAGCAATACTTGTCCAGGCACAAGTACCAGCACACAGACTTTTCGCAATAACTTTCTTAATAATGTAATATATGTAAAGGTTTTACCTGTGCCACCTGGCCCATCTAGGAAGAAAGTATTGGCATTTATAATAGAATCAGCTACATGAAGTTGCTCAGCATTTAACAAAGGCTTGATATTTAGAGTCTTCTGCCTTATTTCTTCAACATTTGGCAAGTCATCAGGCAAAGCTTCCTGTAAAGCAGGAAGACCAAAATCAGTAAGACGCTTACCAAATTCTGAATAACCCCTTTAATTTTACCTAGCACCATTTGTTCTGCCTGTGCTTTAGGGTGGTGACGGGCGAATCCAAAGATTTTCATCAGTTAACAATCCTTGTACTAAGCATGCATCCCTCAAGGAAACATAAACATTTTCTTCGAAATGTCTTAAGCCGTCAAAAGATGTAGATCCAGGTACATGCAATAATAGGAAGCGCAAAAGATACCTTTCGCCTTCGCGGATACTGGCACTATACAATCTTTTCAGCACCGCGTTGCCTAACAACCCACCGTTTTTTTGTTGTTGTGTATTTCGAAAAACAAAGTGATCAGGTATTGTAGTGTACAAAAATCGTTGCGCATACTGCTCCTGCTGATTTCATTCAAACCAGGCTGTTAACATACTCCTAGAATTTTCTACCCTGTCAGCAGCAACAGCCTTGTTGCCTTTCCTAAAAAAGCACTTGTTGGTGATTTGGAAGGTGAACAGGAAGTCTTATGATGGAATGACTCTGAGTATGCGTAGGAAATTCAAAGAGACGCCAAGTTGTTTCAGGTGCAGACACATATCTAGGATCTAAGAATGTTGTTACTTTATCATGATCGATGCTCTGAATGATTTCTATGTGTGCAGTATCACAACCTTTGTAAACATATTTATACAAATACTTAACACTTTTAATTGACACACACGGTTCCAAGTTTATATGTGCCATATATTTTTAAAATTGGAAAGGGATATAAGGCACAACCCACCTATTATCAACATCAAAGTTTCGTATTCTTACCGTTCTTCCATTATCAGGACGATGGTACATGGGATAATCGTCAACATTTATAACAGTTCCCTCATTAGACTGCTTAGGAAAATGCTTAGTACACTCACCCTCTTTCATGCACGGAGATGTATTATTAAGGTGGCCACATGGCCCATGGATGATACATGACTTTATTATATCATACAGTTCGGCATCTTGGTTTTGATCTGGAATCCGTGCACAAATTAATGAGTCAATATCATCAGCATTTCGTAATTTAAACTCATTGTGTAGATGTAAAAGCATATGAACATGCGGTAAACCTCTCTTCTGAAATTCAATAACATCTACATGTGCACACAGAACACCTAATACACTGTCTTTTAAATCTTTTTTCAAAGCAAATAATTTTAATTTAAAGACCCTTGCAACCAAATCTGGTCTATCAGAAGCAGATTGACCAGGTAACAAATTAGTAACAACTTCTGGCCATTTTGGATTGCATGTAAAAGTCAAGAACAAATCTGGCTTACCTTTTTTTGAAACCAATGCCATTGCATCAAGATACAACTGATGCATGTTGCGGGGTGAGCCGGAAAAGGTAGAAGGCAAGACAACAACATTACCGGTCTGTAAGTTACGTTGATCTGCAGCATTTTGGAGGTAATCCAGAAGTCCTTGGTAGGACTCTGCTCGAAGATGATTTTGATTTCGTCTAATAAATGTAAGCCGTTGGCCTTCAACTTTAACATATGTATCTACTAAAAATTGCTGAAACAATTTGCCTGCTAGATGACGGGCAGAAAATTCTCGCCTAATAGCAATGCGGTAAATATAATATTCCAACTGGGTTAGCCTATTTCTTACTCCAGTTGCATGCTCCCTGACGGGGGCCATGTTTTGGTCCCAACCAGGGTCACCACGTGGAAATAAAATAGGATACATCATAGGATCAATATTGCATGATATATGAGGAATTTGCCGCAAAGGTTGATTACGTGGATAAACAACAATATATCTTGCAGCAAGAGGTGCTCCATCATTACCAACAAAGATGGCATCAACTTCCTGATGCAAGGGTGCATTATACCTTCTGCGATCATTACCCTCGCGCATTACCATACTTACAACGGAAGGCTGTCTGTTTTCTGCTGCTGCTCTGGCTGTTTCTTCACGTTCCACTTCAGCCATATTTCTATAAGCTGCAGCATATGGAGAATCCCTGTTAAGAACATCTTGAATTATCTGCATTGCTTCACGATTACAATGAGCATGTGTCGGATTCTCAATACGCATGTTTAAGGCAGCTGCAGCCTCTACAATATACAATTGGCTAAAATTAGGTACTTCATTCTGAGCAGTTAATAAAGCACCATACCTGTGAAATAATTGACCACATATTCTAAAACAGGGGGGTCCATGACCTGGTGGTGGTCGAATGTTTGCTGACAAAGAAGCAAAACTAAATGCATTATTGTATACTCTGATATACTTACGAAACTGTTTAGCTTGGGCAGAGTCGTTGCTTAACAATTCACGTATTTCAGCAGGAAATTGTAATATAGCAGGCAGGGCCACTTTGCCATTGTGACAACACTTAAAATGATTTTCATTATTAAATTTAATAGCTCGACAATGCTCACACACAATAGTAAACTCACCTGCAGAATGTGTGGGAGGTAAAACATTGTTAATCCTAGCTAAATTTAGTAAACGCGGAGCCCTAACTCGATGACGCAAAACATCCGCTCTACGCCTTACTGCAGCTTGTTGGGGTAATTCATTTTCTCTATTCAAAGCCCTAGCTACTCGATAACGCAAAACATCTGCTCTACGTCTTACTGCAGCTTGTTGGGGTAATTCATTTTCTCTATTCAGAGCCCTAGCCACTCGATAACGCAAAACATCTGCTCTACGTCTTACTGCAGCTTGTTGGGGTAATTCATTTTCTCTATTCACACGATAACGTTGTACATCTACATGTTGGCGAGCGTTTGCGTCTTCTACATTTTCTGCTGCTCGTCTTGCATTTTGGCGTAGAGCATTTGCCGCTCTACGCTGTTGGGCCTGTTTTAAAGTTTCATTGGCCCTTTGTTCCCTGTGACGTTCAACATCAAGACTTCTGCGCGCGTCAACAACATCCAAATCATTATGTAGGCGGGGAATTGCATAATTATGATCAACATTCACAACAAAATTTCGTGTTTCCGTTACTGGACACCGCTTTCGCGGAAACACAGACAGACGGAATACGGCTATTATTAAAGAGATATATACAAGGCTAATTTTTATATGCAATGTCTTATATTTTCCCGTGTAAAGTCAAAACATTAAAGTCAAACTAACGATAACTTTTAACAGATAAAAAGGGAGGGGGAATGGAAACCAACGCAGGTCACTGTGTGCAGGGTCATAAACATGTGCTATGTAAGATGGCGGATCAAATTACGATCGAAGAGTTCTTACGAGATCTACCTTCCCAATTTCGTCTTGCAAGACGACAGCTGTTTTCAAGTGATCTCAACGCATGTGAGTATTGGTACCGACGGACAGATGAATATCTTACAACACTGCAGGTGATAAGAAATCGTTTCGAGGAAGGAAATGTAAGAGGTACAATCAATGACATTGTTATCAATTTAGATCAAATTGTTTTCGAGATTCAAACCCTTAAAAACCAATTCGACCTACAAGTAAGTAATCATGATCCGACACCAGCAGTTGCTAGAAGTAGCTGCCCTAATGGGAGACCACGAAAAATTGTGGGGAAAAATGAGTTGGAACGTCTGTTTTCAATCCATTGTTCATGGAGCAAAGTGGCTGAAATCATAGGTGTCTCTAGTAAAACTATATCCAGAAGAAGAGTTGAATTTGGAATGAGCATTTCGGAAAGGTGTGGAGAACGCCAGTTTTACACCAAAATTAGCCAGGACAATCTCGAAAGTATTGTTCAAGAAGTACTCAATACTTTACTGAATGCAGGAGAATCATGTGATAGGAGCTTGTAGATCTAGGAACATCAACGTACAACGCGCACGAATTAGAGAAGCTATTGTTGCAGTTGATCCGGTGAGTCGAGCATTACGTAGAACCATCAGCATTGTACGAAGAGCATATCATGTGAAAGCTCCTAATTCGCTGTGGTGAGCACATTTAAGTCAATTATATATCTCCCTTGTTACTTGACCGACTACTGAATGAATGAATAAATTTTACTTTTAGGCATGTTGACGGACATCATAAGCTTATACGATGGCGCTTCGTAATTCACGGTGGAATGGACGGTTATAGCAGAATGATAACATCCCTTAAATGTAGCACTAACAACCGAGCAGACACTGTGTTTAAATTGTTCGAGGAAGCTATTCGAAAACATGGATTACCATCACGCATACGTGCTGATTTTGGCACAGAGAATGTTGAAATTGCACGTTTCATGTTAAGCTGTCCAGAGAGGGGACTAAATCGTGGAAGTATGATATGTGGATTGTCTGTTCACAATCAAAGGATTGAGCGACTATGGGGTGAGGTTAAAAGCAATGTCGTTCGCCACTTTCAAAATATTTTTTACTTTCTGGAAAGACAAGGATTTCTTGATCCTTTGAAAGAAGTACATCTTTTTTCGTTACACTACGTATATACAGACCGTATAAACGAAGCTTTGAATGAGTTGGTCAGGGATTGGGCTTTCCACCCAATGTCAAGTGCACACAATAAATCGCCTCGTCAATTATGGCACGAAGGTATGACAAGAGTGATCGAAAATGATCCATTGTCTCTAGAAGCCGCCCAAGTGCAAAGTTGGCATGACTATGGCATAGACGAGACTGCCCCTCTGCCAGAGATAAATTCCGACAACGATGTGGAAATTCCAGAGACACTGTCTCTTTTATGTCATCATCATTCAGTGATTTTAGGAACTCTGGTCAATTCATTACACGATGACGCAAATGAAGGTATCGACAACTATCTACAAACTGTCCAATATGCACAAGGACATGCCAATGATAGTTGCTGCATAGGCATAGGCGAGGGCAACTGAAGTTTTGTACATAAAGATCAGTAAACAACCTCGTTCCCAGGGCTTTTGAAGGTTTTGTTATTGGAACACTAATATCTCTGGAGGCCTGAGAACGACATTGTGTAGTGATAACTTTTTGTGTAAAAAATGGAAACAATGATGAAAGTACGGAAATAAAAGCTTTAGAGTTTCGACTTTATCTACTTTTCCCAGTCCTTCAATTAAAACGCTTTCACTTCACAGGGATAAACGCACATTTCGTTGTTTTTTTTTTTTTTTTAATGAAAAAAATCTTTGTGAACATAATAGAAATATAATATATCACAGTAAGGTATACATAAATGAAGCATTGATAACATCACAGAAACTCTCATAAGATTCAAAACTCGAAGGTAACACAAGTTTGTACATGCACGTATGCGCGAATACTCCATCAGAGGGCTGCTCCGATACCGTCAGTGCTCTTGACAATTTCATTTTCGATCCTGTGGAAAAAGCTAAGAAATCTTTCAACGTATTCGGAGTTGCATCTACACAGCTACTTCCGAATTTTCATTTTAGAAACGGAGGTAGTTTAATATTTCTGTAGGCGTTGTAATCTCCGTTCCAACAAACAAATGACAAAACAAATCTTCACACTTTGAAACCATCTCTAGAACATTCAAAGTTTTCAAACCAGATCGAATTTGGTCTAGAACGAGCGTTCTTTTCCCAATTACATCATGGAATAGAATATTCTGTATGATGCTTTCCTTTGTTTTAATCTATGGAAAAAACATTTACCTTAAGAAGGAAATAATTGTTTGCGGAAGAAATATGTGCGGAAGAAATTTTTGAGGATTAGGGCCAAACCGCAAAAATTTCTTAAGATGGCAATTTCACATTTTCAGACCAACTATTCTCTAAATTTGGCAAGTATTTTTATTAATTATTGTGATGAGATTGGAAAACTCAAATTTATTATTTTATCAGGAGATACAGATACATACATCAAGTATTTCGGTTGTTCCAGTTTCATTTAATAATTCCATAAAGCCATCATCGGATGTAATATCACTGAAATTCCCATCATTGATTTGGTTCAGCTTGAAAGAAAGAATATATCATCATGCATTTCGGAAACACCAAACTGCTCATATCACTGACAAAATTCTGAAAACAATACAGTAGATTCAAATTCAGTAAGTAAGATTCTGATATTCATAAACACGTTCATTTTTTGTATATGTAAAAACAATAGAAGTACAAACAAACAGTCTTACTAAATCTATATAATGCCTTGTTCGGGTAGTCGCATCCTCCACTGATAAATGGTATGGTTGAGTTTAAATCTCCACTACATATGTATTTGTACACAGTAGGTGAGAAAAATGCTGGAGCGATCCCAGTTAAAACAATAGAATGGGATATTATCTTTCCAACCAAGTTCATGATACCAGAAATGGTTATTGCAGCCTTCTGAATTGGCATTTTTCGACCAGTCGGACCTTCAAATAATGCTGGTATACCACTTCCACCAATTAAAAGTTGATTGAAAACGTCAGTGAAAAACTGCCTAGATACACCACCAGTATCTACTGCTGGTTGCAATTTGTAGCGGATTCTCAGTTGTACTGATGCATCAAATTCAGAATCCTTATAATATGCAAAGGTATCACCCAAAATGTCCTCAGGCTCAACTTTAAATGTTTTAAATTCAGACGTCAAACTTTTTTTTAAAGTTTCCAATGCTTCTTGTCATGATGTTGGAACTTTCAATTCTGCTGCTTGCTGGTCGAGCAGATCTTCGACCAGATTCTGGAGCTCATGTACACGGTTGGTCACAGTGGAAGTGGACGAAGAAGGAACTTGATTGTCAGTATGAGTATCACTAGTACCAGAAGAGGCATTCAAGCTATTACCAAAGCTGAAAATGAAAGAAATCATGTAATATGCCTGCTGCAATCTGGGCATTTATTTCCGTAAAAAAATGTTAATAAAAGATGTATTGTACTCTTAGGTTCCAAATAAACCTAAGTGTACATACATACCAACTGTTCATGAAAATATCATCTCCAGGCTCAAGATCAGACAACGATTCAACATCTGATATTCCTTGCTAAAAAAAAGGAAATGATTTGTACAGCTCTGATGACAAAAGAGTCACTCTTTCTGAGAGATTGACAAAGATCGCTTTAGCTTCAAACTGGCAGCCATTTCTAGTTATAATCATTAAAGGGATCCCAAAGTATTTTTACAAGTTGAATTCATCTGATTAAAAAGAAAAACTTGATTAACATTAAGCAAATATTTTCCTGTAAAAGTTGATTAAACCATTTTGAAATTTTAAATTCCTTCCTGGCTTGGCCGCCATTACAACCTTCTTCTCCCCTAAAATACCTTTATAGAAGCAGCTGATATACCTGTTGTTGTTCCAGCATATCTGTTATCAAGGGTTGTTTCCTTACACTTTCAAATGGTATTTCACAACTGGGACTTAGCCATATGATCTTTTGAGAAAATAATCTGGAAATTCTGGCTCCATCAAGCATTTGCCCCTGATTGAGGCATGGTAATTGCAGAGAATTACCCACTGCCAATATTATTGTGACACTAAAATAAAAAATAGCACATTCAATAGCACCCTGCCTGCCTGGTCTTTAGCATGTTTCTTCCAAAAAAAGACAAATATATAACTGGTGTGTGTACCTGATGCTCCAAAGTGTCAAACTGTCAGAAGAGCAAGAGAAAGAGAGCAAGAAGGTTTATTACAACTCCACAGGACATTTTTACAACAATATGCAAAGCTCTATACTTACTTTGGATCGTCTAACAGGTCAAGTTTAGTCTTGAATGAGGATTTCAAAAATTCATGAACTTCACGTTCATCCTAACTTTTATCAAGCTCCAATTCACTACGAATAAAACCTTGCTCCATAAGTAATGCTTTTCTCTCACCTCGAATAATTTTCGTTTCGTTACTATCGCGTAGTAATACCACTTCTTTTGTGATAAATTTTGCACTATTGCGACTCCTACCACCACTACCAGCTGCTGATGACTTTTTCTGATATTTTTTAGTGTTCTTCTTTGTTGACTTAGGGTAAAATGTATGCCCCCTTCGAAATCCTGATGGTGAATTTACATTCCCCAGATTATGAGTGCTGAGACTACCCATGACTTCTCCAACAGCCCTTGGTGTCGTTGTGACAGAGGTAGTGGTGGTGTTCTCCTCAACAGCATGATGATGATGATGGTATGTTTCCCTGTCGCTGCTTGCAGCTCTTCTCCTGTACAGACTGGACAGTTCCTCTTGAGGCGTATTATACGATATTTTTGTTCTTCGTTGTGGCATAGGAGAGGCTGAAAGTCTTGAAACACTTTCCCTGAATGAAGGGTGTGCTAAAATTTGCTCCACAAGTGGATCAAGTTCCACGCGTCGTACCTCCTCCGCCATCTTCTTTTTCTTCTAAGCACGTTTTTTCTTTGAGGTTTAATCTTTGAAGGGCTGTCCATGGTTATATAATTTTATTTTCGTGAGTGACACTTTATATATAAAACTTTTTTTGAACTTATATACATGTGTTTTGCGATAAAATATATAATTTCGGTAATGTATATATATATAACGTATATGTATGGGAATGTATATATATAATTTTGACTTTATATATTAGAATTTAACTCATAATTTTGACTTTATATATAAGAATTCGACTTTACATATAGATTTTGACTTTATTTATAAGGATTTAATTTTATATATGGATTCTGACTTTATTTTGACTTTTGTCCACTTTGGCAGGGCATAGTAAACGGCTTAAACTGTGAAGAGATGTATTGTGGAAACAATGATTTTGTGGAACCTCTTGACCCCTGTGGGCTTTTGTTTCAAAAAATTATTGCATTTTATTAATAGCTAATGATTTTCACGGAAAATATTCCTTAGAGCATCATTAAAAAATTAATTTGTTTTTTGCCAAAACCCCTTGAACAAGAACCTAAAATTTCAAATGTACACATTAAAAATACTTATTGTCGGAGATTTTTGTGTAAAAATATGTTAGGATTGAACAGTGAATTTTACAAAAAAAGTAATATGCATGCACCTTTTTATATAAGAAAACCCTTTTTTGAATTAAGCCTAAATATTAAGATGTGTATTTGACTGGAAAACTATTTCTTATAAAAAAATGTGTATATACTCTTTACAGTGAGAAAGTTTCACGGGGGAAAAGTTTCGCGAAGAAAAAAATGGCGAAATAATGAGAATTTACATTCGCGAATAATTGATTAAATATATTGCGCTTAAAATAACTTAATTTTATATTTGCACCTATACAATTTATATGCAAGTCTTTTTACCTGCACAAGCTTAACATTCCAGTCATTATGAAATGTCTATGAAATACATTAACAGAAAATATAAGGCAAAAAATTTATTTCAAAATTTATCCTGTTTAGGTAATGTCAATATTAAAAATCCACTATCATATTTTTTTAGTTTCCATGTGGCATCAACAGCCTGTTAAATTGTTTATGGATTACTCCTTGTATGGTTTCAATTGTTTGGGATATTTTTTGTTGCCAACAGAACTATGCACATTATATGGTTCTTATTGGAAGACTTATTAAGAATTATATATGTTAATGTACAGTTTTTATTTTTATGTTTGCTAAATGAAATACATAAATTATATTGTAACTTAGATTATTTTATCTTTGTTTGAGACTTTTCTTCATGAGTTCTAAAGTACATGTTCAAATGGGAAATATTTCCTCGGGAACGAAGTAAATGTTTCAGCATGAAATGAAGGCAAGATCTCGGGTTGTTAACAAACTCTTAACAAAATTTAGTTGCGTTCATATGAGAAAAAATATTTACCCACCTACCAAGATCTTGGGGTGCGCATGATCGAGATCTCGGTAAGCAGGTAATGCATTTTCCCAAAAAACAGAAGTTTCCTCGGCAGGCGAGATAAATTTATGTCGATTGGGCATAATTTTTAAAAATAAACAATAGGTCCTTATCTTAATAAACAATAGAAACTTATCACATGGTATTTTCTTACCTGGGGAAAAGTTTTGTCGCCCAAGCCATTTGAACATAAAGTAAAAATTATATCATGCTGAAATATTTCCCTGTTATTCAAGGAAATATTTGATATGAATAGCCCCTAAATATGACATTTTGCACTTAGCAAAAGCGTGGCAGTATTTATTGTTCAAAGCATCTAAGGCTTTATTTGGTTTACTTTTTCACAGTTTAATTAACAGCCAGAGCTAGCTATATATAAAAAAGCGAAACTGCCACTTAGGCTCTTGGAGGGCTCTTAAAACATTCTATTATTTCATCCAAATTTAAGGCTTGTATTCTTTGGCCAAAAATTAACCCATATGCCGTTAAATTGAAAATAATGCAATTGTGTGGCCACCTATATCAATTTGCTACATCTTACGGTTTTGCTGCATTTTTTCCTTGTCCTAGCATTTATGGCTAGCTAACCAATGGCCTGCTGCCACACTGTATCTAGGTGGTCTTGACCTACCACACTTTCATACTTAGATTTTGCAAATCAGAGTGAAATCAAAATAACTGTTAAATGTAATAATGAGATTAATTTAACCTTTTTTGATTATCTAAGACTTATAGAACTTTTTGCATGTCGATCTGTTGGCCATGTTTGTTGATATTCAAGGAGGCTAGCTAGCCAAACACCCTTACCCTGGAAAATGCTTAAAAAACTTTTAGTAAAAATATGTAAGCAAAATAAGGTTTTGCAGCGGAAAGACAAATCCCGTACCTTTTCATAATATATATATTTTACTGGGTAAAAAACTTTAGTTCTTTCTCAAATTTTGGTAGAATATAGAAATTCTGTAAATGTGTCGCATAAAAAGAGCCTTTCGTTTACGTTGCCACAACAAAAGCAAACCCGTCGTTTTCAGTGTTTATACGGAGCCTTGGCCACACTTATTATAATAATGCCTTGTAATTTAGCATGTTAACTTAGGTATGTCGAGATTATGACGTCATCATTGCCACGGATTTTTTGCGTTTTGAGATTTCAAAAGTTAGCGCATGCGCAGGCTGAATTTCCCGTGTACAGGCGGAACTGAATGACCGTGATGAGACACTGGTCTTTTTTAAATGCCCCGTTTATCACTTCCACGGCAAAGATATAAGGAGCCTGAGACGAAGTTGTTGACCCTAAAGAACAATTATCCTATATCAATACAAAAAATCGCAAATATATGAGACACTCGTCTCCTTTAAACACTTCGTTTATCAATTATACGGCTAAAATATTAAAACTTGAAACGAAGTTGTTGACACTAAAGTACAATTATCCTATATCAGTACAAAAAATCGGAAATATATGTGACACTCGTCTCTTTTAAATGCCTCGTTTATCAATTTCACGGCTAAAATATATCGAACCTGAGATGAAGTTGTTGACCCAAAGTACAATTATCTTGTATTAATACGAAAAATCGCAAATATATGAGACACACGTCTTTTTTAAATGCCTCGTTTATAAACTTTACGGCTAAAATATAAAAACTTGAAACGAGGTTGTTGACGCTACAGTACAATTATCCTATATCGATACGAAAAATCGCAAATATATAAGACACTCGTCTCTTTTAAATGCCTAGTTTATCAATTGTACGGCTAATATATATCGAACCTGAGATGAAGTTGTTGACCCAAAGTACAATTATCCTGTATCAATACAAGAAATCGCAAATATATGAGAAAGTCGTCTCTTTTAAATGCCTCGCTTATACATTTTACGGCTAAAATATAAAAACTCGAAACGAGTCTGTTCACCCTAAAGTACAATTATCCTATATCAATACAAGAAATCGCAAATATATGAGACTCTCGTCTCTTTTAAATGCCTCGTTTATCATTTTTACGGCTAAAATATATCGAACCTGAGACGAAGTTGTTGACCCTAAAGTACAATTATCCTGTATAAGTGCGAAAAATCGCAAACATATGAGACACTCGTTTCTTTTAAATGTCTCGTTTATCAATTTTACGGCTAAAATATTAAAACTTAAAACGAGGTTGCTCACCCTAAAGTACAAATATCCTATATCAATACAAAAAATCGCAAACATAGGATATTCGTCTCTTTTAAATGCCTCGTTTATCCATTTTACGGCCAGAATATAAATACTTGAAACGAGGTTGTCGACCCTACTTTGCTACTAACAAAGTAGGGAATTGTGTTTTGCTGTCTATCAACATATCACTTCTTTTCAGATCATTTTTCTACATATGTTTTGTGTGAATTAAAAAGAACGTAATAGCTTTCATAAAGGTTAAAATACATTTTTGAAAATACAATTATGACTCAAAACCCTTTTAGGTTGCAGTGCGTTTTTTTTTCAAAAAATTAGCTATATGAAAATGTGCCATTACCTATACACTTTTTCTGAAACATTAAATTTTTTTTACATATATTTACATGTCACGTCGTACAAAAGCAGCAGTATCATTTTTTAATCATTTTCCTAAGGACTTCCGTAGGCCATGCGGTCCAGCGACTATTCCGAATACCGCGACGGATGGGGACTTCGAGAAGTAGTTAAAACCGTTCACATGTCAGTGGCTTAATTGACCATCCGTGACTTTTTCGGAATTGGCAGCAACACTCGCTCCGAATAGGGAAGTTTTTACATCAAAGCTGCCATCTTTTATAAAGAACCCTATTTCGAATTTTGCCTTCGATAGGGTCATCAACATAAATAATGCAATTTCATCCCTTAATAATAAATTGGATGGTGACAAAGCCAATAGTGTGCAATACAAAAAGGTTGCGATTGCATCACAGGCGTACAAGAGAATGAAGAAAATGAAGAGAGATTTGAGATATATATTAACGATATGATGTGTATAGGTGCGAGCATGTATCTGGCGGCGTTACATTTGAAAGTAGCAAAGTATGTTAATTTCCATCTAGACGATATTTGAAGGGCTGGAGGAGCAGATAAACCCGAGTGGAAATTACAATGCCAATATTCTAGATGAATAAATACAAAAAGTGTGTTTTATGTTACTGTTTTTAGTATTTACTGAATTAAAGAAATGTTAAATAATTTTTATATTCATTCACATAGGATAGTGGGATTGTCGATCCATCCGACACCGCAACAACGAACGCGTGAAGTGCAAGTATCTTCGACTTGTGTAAGTGTAATTTTGTAAGAAATATTGATCGAATAAAAATTATGTGCAGCTGTTATATAGTACTTCTATTTAGATTGGACAAACACGAACAACTCGTCGCAGGACGTTAAACTTATTAAATGGTATGATTTAGCATCATTTTATTAGTATGAAATTTAAATGTTGCAAGTAATTGTACAGCTTTATATGTTTACATAGTAGGAACTACCTGGCAGTGGATCCGAAAAAAATGAAGCATCTATTTGTGAAGAAAATATTCCAAAAAAATGGTACGTCTTCCTAACATAATATTTTTTATATAAATACAATTTTATTCTCCTGTGTTTACAAGAATAGCAGTAAACCATTCAAAACGTCATAATATTTTATTTACACCAAAGATTATTACAAGAAGAACGTTAAATTTTGTTCTTACTTACACCATTCGTGAAGACACATTCATATATAATATTCTTACAATACGGATAAAAACCAGGTACGTCTTCCAACCATGATACTGTGTCATATGATTTTAAAATTTTTCTTAACTTCTTGCATTCATAACTTCATAACATTTTAAACTTCACTTAGACTTCCCAAGAAGAAGAAGAAGTGTTATTGAACAAGGATGAAAAGAAAAAAAGAAGCACAAAAAAGAGAAAAAAGAATCACATAAAAAATAAAGGCAAAGTAGAAGTAATTTCTTTTCTAAAAATTGTCTTATTTTATCAAAGCACTTTAAGAAATGCAGGTGGAAGATGTTATGAAGAAAAAAATAAGAAAAGAAAAATGAGAGAGGGCCAGGTACGTTATACTTTGTATAATATACCTAACTAACTTTAGCACTTAAAAAATATGAACCTGTGGTTATTTAGAATGATGACCATGATTACTCAGATTTACTAGAGACGAAGAAGAAAAAGAAAAAGAAAACAACAGAAATACGTAGTATTTTTATCCAGTTTTAACCAAGACTTGCAAGTAAGAAAGAATGGACTAATAAATACGGATTTACTCATGACACATACTTTGAAAACAACGGATTTATTTCGAGAAAAGAAATGTGTTCACATTACTTACAGTTCTTTCACTTATTGTGGGGTACACTTACAACCATCAAAAAGAAGAGAAAAGAAAAATAATTTAAATGTATATTGTAAATAAATAAACAAAGAATTGTTAAGTAAACGAAACAATGAGTTTTTTTATATTATAGTGTACTTAATATTACATGACATAACTACCTTACCTACATGACATGATATTACTACCTTTGCACCTTTTTCTGCATTTCGTATCATTTTTTTTAGAAAACATGTAAGACTGCAATATTTCTGGAAAAATCGGAAAACATTTGTTCTTGTGCCAAATTGTAGTTGTATAATTTCTTATCTTTAGTAAGAAGACAGAGATCTGGAAAATATAGAAATGCAAGGGGACAGAAAAGTTTTGCACAATAATATCAATGCCACTTCCAAATCTTTTTACGCTTTACGAACTGTAACTGACTTAACCAACTGGATAAAATTCAAATCAGAGACATAATCTAGCGAGTGTTCATTATTCAATAACAAAAAGCTTTAAACTTACAACAAGGGCGCACTGAAAACCTCTACAACATGTATTTACAATAAAAATGTTTATAAAATTCCTCAAATTAATCATGTTCCGAAGGAATTACTTGGAATGACATATGAATAGCAAAATATGTTACGCATTTTTGATATCGACATTGGAAAATATGAAAGAAAGCAGCATGGATACAGAGTAAAAACACGCGGCTTTTCATTAATAAAAACAGACTTAGCCGTTGAAGAAAAAATTTCTTCCTTGCAAGATGAAATGGAAAAAAAACAATTGCAAATGACTCTTACTACAGGTGAATTAATTTATGTTAAAAATGATGTAAAATATTTATTTTTAAAATGTATAAATTTTTACAGGTAATATCAGGACTTGATCTTAAATGAGAAAAAAAAAGATACCGTTTTGGGAAGTATTTTGTTTAAGGGGAATAGAATGTGCACCATAGCAAATCATGTACTACACAAAGCACTGTTTAAAAGCTTAATTGATGGTGGTTCATCACACTTGTCAGCAAACAAATTATTCATGATATAATGTAAAAGTGCAATATTGGATTTTTCAATTCATTTCGAGTTGCTACAGTATCAATTTGATAAGTACATGTACAAGACCATATCAGGTTAGTAATTCGTGTGTTATTTTAAATAAAACGAAAAGTGGCAGAATTATGGGTACACCGCCAAAAGAATCTCTCAGTACTAAATGGTTCTCACCGCAATACTGGCAATGGCAACATTCATTTCTTATTGAATTGATCAGTCAATTTGGGTATCTTGATATGTTCATTACAATATCTCCATCAGATCATGGAGTTTATAGTTAGCCGTAGAACATATACTTTGAATGTGGTCATTAAATACTAACTTATTTTCAATCTTAATTCCTAACAACACCACACTATTAGTCTCTTTAATGGAAATTTGATTTATCTGTATGTTATCGGCTGCCTCACTTTTTTGCTTAAAATCATAAACTAAAATTTTTTAGGATTTTCATTAAGTGAGTTAATTTTAAGCCACTCTAGTAAATGTTTTGTATCGTGAAGTAGGCGGTTAATTACAACGGATAAAATTACATAGTGACTTTTAATATATGTCACCGATATTTGATGCAGTCATCTCAAAAAATGCCTACGTCATCAATTTTTTTTCACCAAATTTGTTAAATAATAGCTGGACAACAATTGTAGTAATTACATAGGGGGTGTCGAATCAATCGTCACCAGCGTCGTATGAAACATTTCCCCTCGTTGTTCTCAGCATAAATAGGTTCTTTACAAGATATTTTCACTGTCAACGTTTTGCTAATATTGTGGTCTACCGGTGTGTAGATGTCATTACTCCGATACAACCTCTTCGTCAACTTTCCTACTTTAAATAAACCTGATAAAGACTTACGTACAACATCTAAGTTTAAATTTGATTCTACTAAGATATCTTCGAGTTTACAACCTGCTTTTGCTTTCTTTTGCTTTAACACAGCTTCCTGTACTTGATCATTTGTATCTTGATCCAATTTCTGACCAATAAAGCACTGTAGTTCTGAATTAAATTCATTGTTAATATTTTCTACGTCTTAAATGAGGCATGGATGAATCTTCGAAACTGTTTTCGGTAAGTATTGCTACAATTCTCCAAAAGCTGTTCTGGTATATTCATGGCATAGTTAAACCACAATTCTTACTGCATCTAATTTCTTTTAAAGGTGCTGTCAAAGTGGGTTAAAGATTTACCTGAATCCAACAAGAAGCATTCGTTTTTATCACATGCTTTAAAACAATTTGGTTTCCCAACCCTTTTTATAACTATAAGTCCTTACGAATAGATGTTTCCGCAGGTACTTTTTTATTAACAAAAAAATCTTTAATGCTTTACTTTTTTTTCAATTTTAGATAAAAAATTAGTCAAATGTGTCGGACTACATATTATGTACGTTCTGGAACAAGTAAGAAGTGGGTATATGACCGGCAGCAATAGTCAAAAGTGGAAGAATTTGCTCTCTTAGATATCATTTTACTAGAAAAAGGATTAACGATAAACCGTTATTTCTACCATTTTGAATGCCAGAAAAGGGAAACGATCCACTTACATCTGCTCGTGTGGATTAAAAAAATCAAAGGCCTAGCGTTGAATCAAATTGAGTGGACCATGTAATCTAAAAATTCATCCATAGTCTAGCGGGGAAGTTTTAAAAAAATTTTAACCTCATATAATATAATAACTGAATAACTTTTTCTCTTTTATAATAGATTTCCGACGGACAACAAATGCTATTAAAATAGGTCACAGGCAATGTTGCAAAATTAGTAAGCGCCTTTATTGCAGGCATTATCAATCGTATCACATGATGCTAATATAACAGTACAACTCTTGCTATATAGTTTGCTATATAGTTAATTAATTTCTTCCTAGCCTAAAAGTGTAACAGCTGTTAGACCAGCAGGGCAGGAATGCATATAATTTTACAGTTGCACATTATACCGGGAAGTTTACAGTAAATTCTAGTTAACAGAGCTTTTTTAAGGATATCAAATTTACCTAGATTTAAGGAAATATCTCCAGACGCCTCTGTATTAGCAATGCAGCAGTCTGTCTTGGACGCTATATCCCATGGGCCAGTGACAGATTTTATCCGTATCAATATACGAACACCATCGCGAAGTCGAGAAAAAACCCTACCAAGCATGTTTCATGAGCTAAAACAAAACGACCGTTTCGCAGTTTATGACCTAACCCAAGTTACTAAATGTTCCGTGGCATTCGTCTGTGGACAAAGCATGAAAGGATGTAGATAAATCATTATTATCAGAAAATTACTACAAGTAAATCCATGCCTTATATGCTTTGACAAAGGGTACGTCATGTTTAAAAATTGATAGCCATTGTTCATCAACAGGGGGTTTTAAATGAATTTAAAACTTGGTAAGTTTGATTATCTTGAATTAAATTTTGTACTTTTCTTTTCAATAATGTTTTTATATTTTCTTGTTTATTTTTCACGTTTTTGTAGCTTGTTATGACATTTGTTAAGGCCAGGACCTACTAATATCACTGAAATATGCTGTCAGAAAATAATATATGAGGTTTGGTTAACAAGATATACACATTCTTTAATAATTAATTTTACTTTGTTACTTCTTCATGCGGACAATAATATATCATATATCGGCTAAACGTGCTAATTAGGTCATTTTCCTTGTCGCTCCAAGCCAAGAATAGAGTTTACTAGTGGAACAATGCATTGTTTAACATGTGCATAAAATATTTCAGCATTAAAATTACCGAACGATTAAAAAGTTTATCTGCGAAAATCACTAGTTGGTTTATTTTTCTGAAAAAAATAGAGAGCGCCATCATACCGTTTTCTGGTATTCAAATTTTCAGAACAATGCTTCAGTACTGAATCAATGGTGATATTAAAATAACACACAGTATTGCCAAGAACGTGTTTCCGATGCGGTGATCTGTTCTTAAAAGTACCTGTTTTCACATTACTTAACGAGACTTTTTATATTATTACTGCAAGCTAAAATATTCTTGCAATTTTGTTTACCCGTTGCATACATTGCGTAAATCTAAAAACTCTGACAACAATACTGCAACTGCGTAGAAACATGCCTGAATTTATCTCCTCGATGTTTTTAGTGCGAGTGAATTCCATCTCCTCTGCTTTTTACAAATGAATTTATCTCCTCGATGTTTTTAGTGCGAGTGAATTTCATCTCCTCGTAAGTTTGCCAAATTAATTTTGCAGTTAAAAAGGCGTCTTTCGTTATGTCATATAACAAACACAAATCGAGAGAATATACACGAACAAATTTATCAAAAATATTTTGATTATTTTTCTTATTATTAAGTGGTTAATTTGGGTAGAGTAGAGTGACGTGTGGTGAGATATTACAGTTTCAAATAAAAAGTTAGAATAGTAATCAATTACGCTCTTAAAGTTTTAATAGACAGTTTATATGAATTATACATCAAAAAACATAGCTTATGTTAGAAGTGTAGTTTGTTACGATAAGTGAAAAGTCATATGAAGGCTTTAAGCAACTTTAATAACAGTCGACGGTCAAAATCGCGTTGGCACTACGCCTAAAACTAGCATTTAAAAACAATTAATATGCTGGGCTAAAAAAATTTAATTGATGAGAATTTGACCGTGAGATTTTCTCGGAAACAAGGCCATCCAGGAACTAAGTTCTCTGGTACCTAATTTACAATTGTGCCTTTTTAAATGTAACAGATGATGTGAAATGTCACTGCATGCTACAAGTGACTGTGATAGCAAGTAATAGCAGGTGACCCGTGACGCGGAGGTCCAGCAATTAAGATTAACACGTTTATAATAAATTTATATATTTATTATCATCGACATGTTAAAATAATTGCGTTTTTCCCACACTTAACAGGTTGCCAATGTCCAAAGGTGAATTTCACCGAAAAATGCATGACTCAAATGCAATGAAAATTGACAAATTAAACGTCACGCCGTCAATTACATTAATGTAATGTTAAAGGGGCTAAGCCAATATGCACTTTTCATGATTAGAGGTCTGATCAGGGTGAAGCATTCTCTGTTGAGAATGAAATACGGATGTGCTATGATAAATTTTCACCTATACATGCACTTATCACTTGAGGCCAAATGACATGGAAATAATTTACGTCATCTCCTGTATTGATAATAGGTGTGCATATTGGCTATAATTCACTATATAATTCACTGTCATTTGCATAAATTGCGAGGGATAAATCCACCCCTCATGACAGCTTTTTCAGGTTAAAACATGCCTTATTCTTTATGAAATGCCAACTTGCTTACTATACGAAGGCTAAAAACGAGTAGTTTTGGAACAGGTCTTTTTTATGGAATGCACACAATAAATTTAACGAGACTTTAAAAAAAGAAGATTTGCGAGCGTATCCTCGAAAATGGAAATGGAAACATATAACATCTACAGGGCTTACAAACATCTACGTACTCTATAGAATGATGTAGGCGTGGTTGGTCTAAATTGGTCAATATTTTGGTAAGTTTTAACCGTTATATCTCTTTAACCGTTCGTCAAGGGTACATGTTTCTATACATCATTTTGATCAGCCTTCTAGCTCTACTATTTGCACCTCCTAAAGAATTGTCAATGTATTATTTGTAGAAGTAGTTTTTCTTTAATTCGCTATTTTATGACAGTTGCGTAATATTTTTACACTCTAAACGGTTGCCTTGAATCAAGACCCTGCTATATTTGACGGTGAATGGAGAAAATTAATTGTAATGCGATTAAAGGAAGGCTGTTTACAGTGGTCACATTTTTAAACAATAATCAACACGCATGATAAAATATAATTAAAATTTGTTTATTTTTTCTTGCTTACTACATTACATGTTTGTGGATTGCAGTCTGCGCGTCAAGCGTTGTTTATTTTATGTTTGCTGCAATTTTTAGTGCAAAAGACGCTCTTATCAGATTGTCAATTATTCCATTTCACGGATGCTATTCTCGAAAATAAAGCATATCTATGAAATACATTTCCTACAATGTCATAAATTACTAGTTGTATGTTACGTCGACAAATTTGCTTATGACTTATAACATATAATAATTAGTTAGTTAATGCTCAAACAAGATTTACCAATTTTGTAAACCAAGAAGTCTTTTAAAAAATATGTTTGTTAACTTCAGTCAAAAGAACGGATTGACGTAGATAGCTCATAACTTTTGCGAAATAAGTTTGAAGAGCTTGGTAAAAAACACGAAAGATTCCTAATTAAGAATTAATTTACTAATTTTTAGTTGGTAACTTCGTTTCGAAAAAATAAACACATTCACTTTTTTGTCCCACACAGACACTTATTTTTAACTTGTGGAGAACAATTGCGTTACTTGCTGATGTTAATTACAAAGCGTGACCAAACCATTTGTCATGGTAAAATGTTTCAGTGTCATCAGAATAACCGAGAACTGTTTATCTAACACAAAAAAACTACTTAGATATCGTCGTGACAGATATGGTGTAAGCGAAGCAATAGTGACTTGAATCTAATTATTTCGCACAATTATCATTTGGCAAGCAGGACTTGAAATCGCTTTGCTTTTGATAAACGTGTGTGCATCAAACAACACAGAGCACTTCCATCGAACCAGGTTATAATTGTAACGTAAAGACTCTGAAACAGCATAACAAATTGGTCGCTGTTTAATGTGCCATTAATTGATCTTGCATTAAAAAACTCCGTCGTAATGCAACGCTTGCACAAATTTCCTTACTGGTTGACATCTAGTTTCTTGTACCCATAATTCTTGATATAAAATTGTAATCGTAACATGTTATACTCGCAGATACACGTATTGACCATATGATCGGATCTTTGATGTCACAATATTTCGTCTGTTTCATATTTTTATCTAAATAAATATAAGATAAATAAATTTTACAGATTAAGAATTGCACAAATGTTACACAGAAAAAAATATTTTTATTCAGAAGAAATAACACATTTTCACATTTTAAAAACAAACAGTAATTTCTTCTCACCTAAAAATGCTTTAAAAAAGTGAAGCATCCATGAACTGAAAACCAATCTGTTTAATGTCGAGAAAATTTGTGTGTTTAAAACAAACACAAAACGCGCGGACTGCATTTCAAAAACTTTCTTCGTATATGTTGTAGACAAGTTTTCTTTTTTAAAACAAAACTACAGCTCGGTTACACAAGCAAAAGGACTAGATTCAACATTATAGGTTTTCTACTAACTAAAGAAATTAATTTATCAGCTATTTGTTGTTGTTTAATTATTTTAAAAATTACCTTATCCCATTGTTGAAACGCTGATCAAAAAATGTATAGGATCAAACATTTTAAACAAGCGGTTTGCCACCGGAACATGTCTTTTTAAAACGGATGTATTAACCCGGTTACCTAGTTTTAAAATATTAATTTAAGTCGTTGTTATTTTCATTCGTTCCATGATATTTAGTCTGAAATGTAAATGTGCAATGCAATGATTTTATTTTTAGCATTAGGCGTCAACAATTATGTGCTCGCCTAAATTTTTAGACCCTACTAGATTGGGGTCAAACCAAGCTGGAAAATTCTTTTCAACGGAAAAAATTACTTTTAGAATTACAAACCAACAACAAATTGCACCCGTCTCTTAGTAGAAAATAAAATTATATCATTTCTTCCATGTAGATTAATCAATCGAAATGCCAGAAGAACTTAACCATAAGATGAGTACATGATATTATACGTAGCTAAGATTTTATCTGTATAAATATTTGTTTTTAAATAAGTCGTTTTGAACAATTGGGTGCCATAGGATCTGAAAGACCTGACGCTACCTACTATTTCTTTAACGGAATGACAAAAAAAAAACAAATGCAAGTGGTTATGTTCTGATGTAACGTTTGATATCATGTTATAGCATTAGAAATGCTTTTTATAGAATTTATAGAAATGTTGATTTGGGTAAAAGATTTTAAAATGTTAATATCAAACGTTTTCACGTCAGATCAATTCCGCTGCAAAACGGATGTACAATTATGCATTGACGGAAATAGGTTGCTGTCATATCTCACCAGTTACGTTACGAAAACGAAAGAGCATATTTTCTTAAAGGATAAGCACATGCTAAGTCTTTCTGCGTTTTATGAAACTTTACGAAATATGACTTGGACATGAAGACACGACTTTACTTTGTGTTTCAGATTTTTACTAACTGCAAGCTTTAATAGTGCACTCAGTGACAAAACGGGTTCCATAAAAAAGCACTAATGATATACAAAAACAGAAAACTGGTTCAAAATCTAACTGGCTTTTTAAAAATAATTACTGCTTCGTTTGAGTTCTGGCATTTCTTTATTTTCTTACCGCTTTGCTTACCCTAAAAACAGATTTAGTACAAATTAGCCGAGAATTAAAACCGAACTGGCTTGTTTTAAAATTGAAGGTTGATGTAAGTTTTGTTTTTTAAGTAGTTGCAATTATTATACCTGCTAACAAAATATTTCATAAAACGGCACTGAAAGATGAAATTTGTTTAACAGAAATCAATTGCTTGAAGAATTGTTCGAAAAAATTTTTTATGTGTCTGTTTTAAGATAAATACAGCTTGGTTTGTGTCTAGCTGCAACATTTCCTATCGTACCTGAGTAAGATACTGTGTTTTTTTAGTGATTCTTTGATAAAGAAGCACTGTGAACAAACAGAACAAACAAAGTCGATAAAATGGTTAATCAAGCATTGTTTGTCGTAACAAGATATATAGTGGAAATTTTTAAGACACACTTAAACCTCCGCAAGGTTAAAAATAGTAAAAAATTTATTAGAGGAGTTCTACCAGTGTGTCGATAATGTTAAGAAAAGCGGGATACTTGCATTAATTATAATTTTTGTGCGCGAAATATTATTTTTCATAAATAAATAAGCGAATATACAAAGTAATATTTTCATTTTTGTAGGACCAGTTATATGCACAATTGTTCTGGAGTTGAAATGCAGGTTGGCATTTAATAAAGAGGGTTAAGTATTTGACAGCCATACAAAACGGTACATAATGATTCTATTCTACACAGCCTGCAAGGAGCGCACAATACTTAAATCTGTCCTAAAGGCTTGTTGCGGGAAAATAAATACGCGGGTAATTATATGTTCGAGTGTATTGCAGTTTGCTGTTTAGCGGGCGTGCACGTCTTTACAGCACACGATACGTAATATAATAAAAAGTAAAAAAAAATCCCCTACAGCAAACCAGATCGTCAATTCCAACCTCTTCTGGGCTCCCACAATTGCTTTTTCCGCCTTTCCATAAAATGCTGAGTAAGATTGTAAGATTGTTCGAACTGTAAAAATTCGACTTTGCTTCTGAAGTTTCTTTTGTCATTCTATAAATAAATTAAAAACAGATGCACCGTTCTTTGGATCAGGTAAATGAAAAAATAGATAATAAATCAGTAAAAACGCAACTTATTATCGGCTACTATAAACTTTTTACCCAATCATGTTACGTTTTCTCATCGTCAGAAACTCTTTCCTCTTGCTCAACATGGCTTATCTCGACTAGGCGTGGAATAAAATTGTTCTGGTTAAGTAATTTCTTTTCTTAAAATGTCATGGGATATCAGTCACCGTGGTATGTATTCCCTACATGAGAAAGATACAATGTCATTATTAATTCCTTAATGGGTAGTTATAATTGAAGCGAAAAACCATTAAACTTACGCTTGGGAAATATGTTTTTATAAGATATAGAAATATGAATTTTATAATTACGGAAAGCATGCGACGTAAATATTGTAATACTGTTTGAAAAAGACGGTTGAGAACAATCATCATCAAAGTTCTAAAAAATTTTAATATAAAAAGCAGTCATGACACTTCGTTAAAAAGTAATGAAAAATTCTACAAACATTCTAATCGTGTTTAATAATAAATATTGCTAAATTTTGTCTATGTGCATCTCCTATACATAGCTATGATGTGTCGACGGTAAGATGAAGGCCGGATGTGTTCATTGTTTTAATACTTTTTTAGCTTTATATATATTCTCATTTGTGTTCCTCCGAAAAAGTGAATTATACTATCAAACTTACGGCAGAAGAAGCAGAATCGATAAAAAAAGTTCATGATTATTTTCACTTTCGTGGCGGGAAGCACGTAATTTTTTAACATGCCCGCCCCAAAACAGTTTGATTTTGTAAAAAATCGAGTTTTTTTCAGAACTGATCTATAGTGGCCGATAGTCACGAGATTTTATTTTATTTTCTTGAAATTCCATGGGACATCCGAGTAACCGTATAACTGAATTCTATACATAAAAGGATACTATGGAATTATCAATTCATTACTGGGTAGTTATAACAGAAGCGAAAAGTCGTACCCTTGGGATGAAAGCATGCGGAGTTAATATGTTTGAAAAGCACGCTTGAGAATAATCCTGTTATTATCATAGCACTATATCAAGTAAATAATGTGAAAATTCTACTAACAGTGCAGAGAACTATTCTTGTCTTTCTATGCGTATAATGTTCAACAAAATAATGCGACAAAATCTTATTGTACGTCTTAGTTTCAATGTCATTTTTTTTTTCTCGAAAGAACACATTTAGATGGTCACTCTTTGTTGAGACCGAAAAATATAGTTGTTTTTACGTAACATTAGTAATGGTAGCCAAAGCATGCAGGAAAAGTCAACACTGTTATAAAGCCAGTGGGTTTAACGTATGCAGCACCGTAACACTCTTTTTTTCCGAGCTTGTTCGCCTATATATAAACGTGGTTGATAAAGAAAGAAGTAACAGAAAATTCAAACTCTGATTGAAGAAAAAATTAAAAAAAAACACACCTATTCAACAATTGACTCACCTTAGATTCTTGAATTTTAAATATTCAGTCCTTAAAAATTTGGAATTCATACGTACGGTTTTTTTAATTTGTATGTTGATTTTCAATTTTAGATTTTATCTTTTAATTCTGAATTTTAGAAGACTTTCAATAATAAACTTTCTTTTTTGTATTCTTCCTTGTGTTCTTCAGTTCAAAAGCATAGTACAGTAAACAAAACTCCCCCAGTGTCACTGTCATTGTTTTCAGAAATCCACATAATTTCCCTATTAAATCGCATGGCACATTTTAACACAAAAAGTTGTTGTGGAAATCACAAGTAACAGAAAGACAGAAAGAAAATATAAGGAGAAAATACTACAACAATTAACAAACATCGCACATAGAGGGTCCGCCATCACAATTAGGGATCGTTTAAACGCAAGGTAAGAGATAGGAAAATGTGGATCCTAGGACAGTGATTAATATGTTGTGCACACTCCACGTCAATTTATAGATCATCCACGTCAAATCAACGATAGAAGAGTCGATAAAATCCATGTGCACTTTACCACTTTACGTTAAATAAGCGGGCATGCTCTATAATATCCGTCCAAAACCCCCCACCCCGGCCGTGTCCCCCTGGCCCCGCCGTGCCTCATGGGTCCCTACCCACCCTCATCTGTCGTGCCCTATAAATTATAGTGATATGTGTCTATAATGGCCTCTAGCTATCGAAAAGCATACCATATACCAAATGCTGCCGTAAAAGATAAAATCAGAGCGATCTTCTCATCTTCATGTGTACTACCACCGGTAGCGCTAGTATCACTAACACCGGTAGTACCGGTAATGTGTTTATCCACGGTATCCACGTGGTGCACGATAATGTGTTTATCAGGATGGGTATCAGGATGGTCGGGTGCTACCGGCTTCTTTTTAGTTATCTTATGTGATTCAGTAACATTAACCTTTCGATTGATACCAATGGTAAGATCCTCACCAGATATCAAAATCTTGTTGTTGTAACCCACCACACCCGTCTTAATTCTGAGATTCATGTCACTAGGTATCATATAAATACCTTGTCCAACCGAATAATCAACCTTACTTGAAGCGTAGTTTAGCGTATCCTGATAACGTTTAATGTCCTCCTGAATATCAACCCTACGGTTAACAATGTCTTCAAGGTTATTCATAAAAACTCTTTGGGCGGTCAGAGCACTTGAATCATTACCAAGGATGGAGGAGCGTGCCGAGGCCTGAGAACTAAGAACAAGATAGGCATAGGCCCTAACACTGCTTGAGATCTTCACAAGGCCCGTTTTTGTAAATCCATTAGATTTTTCCACAATCCATCGTGTCATGGAGTCGTCCGAGAAAAAACTCAACCCTGGAGTTGGATAGTTTTTACGTCTTTTTTGATATGAGCTGAAAAAGTATTGACCTCTGTATTTCATAGGATTAGAATCGACGTCATATTCACCACATATTTTTAGAAATTCTTCGTTTGAATATGTATTATCGCATTGATTAAAACTATCCTCAAAAGGTAGAGGTGTCTGCAAGCGCTTAATGATTCGTCTAATGTGATAATACACATGAAAACGATATATTGACCTGACCATAGATCTACCTTCCTTCAGGTGTTCGGAACTTACCCCACAGGCACTTGAAGCGCACCAAGTGGCAAAATTTAGCTGGGTTTGCCATGGTCTAAAAGGTTGCTCATTCCAAATTCTCATACGTTGCGCGTTTTGACTAAGTTCATAATTGGTAAAAATATTAGGAAAGGAAGCGGGGAAAGAGCCATTTTCGGACACAATAATGGTCTGTTTGTATAGATCCTTAGCATCCAATATTTGAAGATCCAGCCCTCCATTTGGCTTATATGCCGCATTCGGGTTATATTTGAAAATGCCATCCATTCTTTGATTTAAATATATTCACAATCTCTAATATAATAATGTATATCACAATAAAGGACGTAAATAGTGAAAAGACAATCTATTTGTATCGCCCGATCACAAACCCACATGGCACAAAAGAAGTTGCGATCATGGAGACGTTTTCGGACAATGTTACATATGAAATCACAGCTCCACTAAAAGTGACCATTGGAAAGGACGAAAAGTTGCTACCGAAAGGAAAATACACCGGAAGGGAGTTGAACGCATCTTTAGCGGGTGATGTCACATCCACACCATTAATCAAAGACCCCAGAGTAATCAAAACAAATAAGCTAACCAACATAACAGAACTACATTTCAATCTGAATGAATTGGATAATACATTAAATCTTAAAGATGGTAGATATAGCAACAACCTGCTCACATATCATATATCCGAGTATGGTGATGTTACACATATTGAGCCCAAAAACCCACAATATAAGAAACTTAAGAATGGTTTCCTTCAATCACTTACTTTGAAAATCACCGATCAAAATGGAGATCTTGTAAAAGATAGTCTGGGAACAACGGTTGTCCTTCACATAAGAGAGATGATAGACATATACAGTGAGCAATAGGTAACGCTAAACCGAATTAAAGTAAAAATAAAATAAAAGTAATAAAAGTAATAACAAACATGGAATAACATGGAATACGGGAAAAGGTTAAATCCAGAACGTTCACTTAGAACCGCGCATGGTGTAAAGGGCACACACCAAAAAGTATTTGTCACTCACAACCCAAGTGAGATTGATCAAAACCAGTTACTCCTGATTAGGTTTCCTAATTTAGGTAACGATGATGTCATTGTTCCGGGTACTTCAAAACTTAGTTTCGATGTTGATCTCGAGTCAAAAGTCGACACAAAAAGAACATTAGTATCTAACATTGGAAGGGCCATTGTTAAAAAGTTGGCCATCAAGTTCGAGGGCACCGAGGTTCTGAGCATTGATGACTTTGATCTTTTCGGATGCTACAGAGATTTATGGCTAACAAAGCATGAGAAGGGGAACTCAATCAGGCAAGGTATCATATCCGGTGATGGGTGCAAGGAAAATTGCATGAAATTGAGAGTTGGAGCGGCGGATAAAGATGCATCCGAGGTCGCGGACAAGGCCATCTATGATGCATACAAAAATAAGTTCACCATACCGCTGGATTTCGAAATGTTGGATAGCACTATCCCATATTATCAGGCCGGATTAGGGAATAGGCTGTGTTATGAGATAACATTCAACAGTTACGACAGGGTCGTATTATCAACACCGACCAAACCCACGGGTTCTGCCACAGCACCGGCGCCGGATGCTAAATACAAAATCTCCAACATATCTCTGGAATATGAGATTGTGACACAACCGACACTTGCCAGATTCATTTCAAATGAATACGAAAACATGGCCGTACTTTACGACAGATTTTTGAGACATAGACAAATTAGGGTGGATAAGTCGGACACAACGTGGAATTGGTCGTTCAATACACCTTGCAAGTCTCTGAAGGGTATATTGGTTTTGTTTGAGGACGAACAAGCCTACAAACGAGATACAGGTAGGTTCTACAATCCTAAGATCAAAAAGGTATCCGCCATAGTTGAGAGTAAGCCTAACCAACTTTTCGCTCAGGGAATGCAACCGTTTGAGCATTATGGTGAAATTTGCAAGTATTTTGCGGAGGGCAAGCAAAGGGATGGCAATGCCGGTGAAATACAAAAACATTTGCAATTACATGATGTGAAAGTCTCCGACTACCTAACTACAAAATATGCTCTATGGCTGGATTTCAGAACCATAGATGAAAACTCACTGCACGGGACCGGTCGACGAATTGAAAATGCTAGTGAGGGGATCACACTGCAAGTTGAAAAGACCGCCGAAACCGCGGGATCCTTAAACGCTTACATATATCTAATCATGGATGCTCAATTAAATATTCAAAACGGTGAAATTATGGATGTACTATATTAAGATGGACTACATGAAAGATCCTCACACGGCACTATTCGTCGGTCCCACGGGCTGCGGAAAATCTAAACGCGTAGTAACGCTACTAGAGAGTGAATACTTTGATCACTTCGATTTCATTGTGATTATATGTCCAACATTAAGATGGAACAAGACATATATGTGTCGAAAATGGTTTTGGAACGACAGATATGTGATTCTAATTGAGCCCAGAGGTATGTTATATGAATGGATTCAAAAGATGACGGATTTATGTGCCGGAACATTATTCCTGATCGACGATATAATCGCGGATGAGAAACTGGACAAAAAGAGACAACCACTGCTGGAGCTGGCCATCAGCGGTCGGCATCGAAACCACACCATGTGGCTACTCACGCAATCATACACCGCGATACCGAAGAACTTACGAAGGCAGGCGAAAATGTTATATGTGTGGTATCCGAAGGACAGGCAAGATCTCGCAACTATTCATGAAGAGAATGATGTCATTGAATCACAGTCAGAGATCCAGAAGGTTAAGGAAAGGCTAAAAGATGGCAAATACACACATTTAGTCATGAGAATGGAACATCCAAGAACTTATGTGATTTGCTAGATTGGACGTTTTTTTTTTGTTACAAGAGTCTTGTAACAAAAAGTAACAGATCTATAGACTCCTATAAGACTATCCTATAATACTCCTATAGACTACTATAAGACTATCCTATAATACTCCTATAGACTACTATAAGACTATCCTATAATACTCCTATAGACTACTATAGGACCATGATAGAATATATCAATTTCATAATATTAGTACTAATACTAGTAGTAGTACTTAGTTTTTGCTTTTTTTGTGTTAAAAAATACCTATCGCTATTGAAAATGGCTGAAACTGCAATTGACAACTTAATTTTTATTAAGGGTCCTACACCCGATGATGGCAAGAGGCAAAAATTGCTCGAGTGTGTGTTAACCGGAAATAGCAAGCTATACCTGGGTAAAATGTATACGGACGAGCAAATTCAAAAGCTCAAAGATGAAGAGGTAAAGAAACTCTTTAGTATCTATGAAGCTAAACTATCAGGTCAAATGGTGAAGTCTTTGGGGCAATCAATCATTCACATGTATTCCATGGGGGCCTGTACAGTCTTAGGAATAAACAATCAAGATGCATTGAGAGATGACCTGGAGAATGACCCATTCCTAAACTCCGCCCTTCAAAGGTTCACGTGCGATTTGTATTATAGATTCGGCTCATTCTTATCACCAATCAGTGTGGGTCTAATTACAGGTAGGCATTATATCGCTGGAAGAAATTTAAACGCAAATAATAATATAGATATAGATATAGATATAGATAATAAAGATGTCAGAGGAACAGACTCCTATTCAGGTGACAACGAAGAACCCTAAAAAGGTTGAATCTGGTAAGAGGTTGGCGGAATACAACCGTAAAAAGAGGGAAGAATATAAAAAATGGCTCATGGCACAGAATCAAGCACAGCCTACGCCTCAAGCACAAACACAGCCGACGCCTCAAGCACAAACACAGCCCGAAGATTCAAATGATATTGTAATAGATGTGGATTCTATGACCGAAGGCCCTAAACCAGATGGAGGGCCCATGAACTACACCATAATGGGGGGAGGAGTGATAGTACTAGTCTTAATTGGTGCTTATTTCGTGTATAAAAATAAGGACAAAAATATTAAGGTGAAGGGTACCCCACCACCCTCCGATCCTAAAAAAACCGTGAGAATAAGTAAACTTGAAATGGAATAAAGGGATAATATCGCGATATTATAATCTCGAAGCATATAAACATGGATAAGAAAAGTATAGTCAACGATATTTATAAGGCATCGGTCGTATGCGTTTTCGCTGTAGGCTATTCAATGCTCGGGAAAAAGGTATTAAAAATGACACCACCCTCAATTCAGAAGTTTGACCTGGAAGATACCGGAAAGCTTGTAGCCATAGTCGCCGCAAGTGAAATGTCAAGAGAATATCTGTTTAAGCAAAAAATTATACCTGAAACTATAAATATATAATGTTGCGAATACAGGAATGGTTGGTCTGGGTCTTATGTAAACGTAAGAAAGTTGAGAGGATTTTACCCAAGGTGGAATACAAGGATACCGATGTCATGGACTCTGAAGCTATCGTATTAAAATAACGACACTAAATTATACCGGATTATATAAAACATGGCTTCAATTGCAATGATGTTGGGAGGTGCCTTCGCGAATGCTTTGGCCTTCACCGGATCAAGCTACCTCTTTTCAAGTTTATCAAAGGATAGGATAGATAAGGAACGGAAGCGGCATGATCTAGCCATAGAACAACTGCAGAAGGCTCAGGTTATATGGCAACGTAAAAGACAGGAGAGGGTTGAGTTTATCAATAAGCAGCTCAGACTTGAGAAGAAGGCCGAGGGGAAATTCACGGAGCTGGATGACGCGATGCGCGAATATAAAAAAGTTTTTGGAGGATCAACTCTCACAGATATTCCGCGCGAACCCGTATTGAGCGACTTTTATACACCCAGCAATGGCCAGCATGAACGGGAATTGGCATTTATCGCGCTAAGCATGATCGGCGTCGGAGGTGCCGTGTGGTATTTCGAAAAATAGTACGATACCGCGGGTATTATGTTACATGTGTCATGTAACATATATTCAATATCACTAACGCTTTGTCACCATGTAGGTGTATATCAGACCTCCGATTCCAACTATCAAAGCCCACAGGTTTTGACTCAACCAACCGACGACTTCTTTTGCTCTATTTAGGATCCATGATACGATGGATCCGATTATACCTGGCAGTGATGCGGCCGCGGCCCCAGCTAATCTACCCAGGAGAGATCCTAGCGCGCTCAGCTTGTTCTTTATCCATTCCCTCGCACCACCTTCACCTGTACCATGATTTTGTGCGTTACCGGTGGATGACCCCCCACCCCCAGGCGTCAAAGTTTCTACTAGAAGGCCGATAACCATACCAAATGCCGTTAGTACGCTGACAACAGTGATACCCTGCTCACGGAATAGTGTTCGTATCTTTTCACCCAATGTTGTATCTTTGTCAAGTACTTTGGCAATCGTCTCCTTGATGCTTTTTATTTGACTGTTAAGTTTACCTTTGAGAATATCTATAATATCTTGTCGACCTTTCAACTCATCCTGCAAACCCTTCAACCTTTTCTCTACTTCATTTTGTTGTTTCTCGGTGTATGTTGTATCATTAGCCATCTCTTCCAACTTATTTTTTTCCTTGTTGATGTTATGTTCGATCTGAACCTTTTTGGCGACCTCATCCTGAAGACTTCCACGCACGTTTGACAATGATCTATCCAACCCTAACAATTCACGCACAGGATATTCAAACATATCACCAGTCTGGGTTGCTTCATGGTCTACAGATTGTTGTTTGATCAATGAAATTATATCTTCCGTACTTTTTACAGCATCTCTAGATATATCATCTAATTCTACATCGGTTGCTGTTTCTATTTTAGATGACGAGGGAAACCCTTCTTCCATCTTTCTCACTCTTTGTTTCACATTCACCTCCTCAAACCCTAAATCATCTAGCCTGTTCTTGCCTAAGATCCTAATTATAGTGTTAATAGCCCTTAGTCTTCCTTTGTTTTTTGTCAAAGGATCCTTTGCACCTCTATAGTATAATTCACCATCCTTAATTTCAAAATTGTCTGTATGTATCGCACCAGGGTTTTGATCTAATTTTTTGGATAATGCATCATAAAGTGATTCAACCCGTTCATGCAAAAATCTGGTACGTTGAGTGGAACCTCCTCCGAATGATGTTTCTTCTTCTCCCGGTGTGTGTATTTGTACCCGTGTACGGTCCCCGGTTGGTATGAGGGGAAAAGTTTCATCGGTACCCTCATCTGGTCTCCCATGGTCTCCAAAAGGGTCAATGTCAATGTCTGCCATTTTTACTTATTTAGAGGATAGTTTTTCTTTTTAATAAGGTAATAACTAAAATGGCCGATACTAAGATTTATCCAAAGTTACCCACTGCTCCCGAGTATTCGAGCGAGCAAGACAAGTTTAACAGAAATATAGTGAATTCTCAACTTGACGAGTTGATAAAATTAAAAGGGATATTCCAGGACAAGGAGTATAAATATGTCAAAGCACTGGAAAAATTAACGATTTCACTCTACATCTCAGAAACCTTAGCCATTTCCACCGGTATTGGTACGATAGCAACCAGCGCTACCCTTGTTGGAATTCCCATTTCTATAGGACTTTCCGGTATATCCATGGGTGGAGCTATATCCTGTGCTATTATCTCAGCATATATTAAGAGATATCAAAAGAAACTCAACAAAGTCATGAAATTATGCGATGTTGTAACATCTGCGCTTTCTGTGTTTGAAAACTCTTTCTCACGAGCATTGGATAATGATAATATTAGCCACATGGAATTTCAAACTTTGTGTGGTATATACTACGAAGCTCTGGAAAAGATGACCAAAACAGATAGAAAGATGGAGAGTGAAACACGCAATCAGTTTGAAAAAATGGCGGAGGTTCAAAGTCTAAAAAAGACATTAAATCAGGAACAAGGTTAGTAATGTGTGCCTGTATACCATTCACATATTTCATGTGGTACGATAAAAATTAATATTTGAAAGTAAGGCGGTTTGTGACATTATGTGGCGCGATCGTCCCCTTTTCCCCCAAGACTGAGCCATAGCGGCCTTACCTGCCAGCCGCCCTGCGCGATACTGAGCCATAGCGGCCTTACCTGCCAGCCGCCCTGCGCGATCCTCGGCACAATCATCTTTACCAGAAACAGGTAAAGATACTTTTTATGTATCGCCCCTTTTTCACCAACCTTGCACATAATCAGGAGGTAAATCTGTATCTTCAGGTATTAACATCAATTCCTCTTTTACAAAAGCCCGTCCGGGTCCATCTTGAACATAGTACATTACACGGTTACCAGGTTGCGCTATTACCTCACGCAATCTATATGTGTTTTTCGACCATATTCTATCGGTTGCCCGTCTCCGCCCATCATCATGCTCTTCACCAGGTTGTAGTAAATATCTATACAAGCCATCTTTAGGTAATTCTACTTCAGGTGGATAGCTCTCTTGATTAACCAAAGGCACCTCTTTCATTATAATAGCATCTTTTGGCTTCATATCAATCATCTGCGTCTTTGTATCGTTTAGCCTATCAATCAGTTTATACAGATGCTTAACCCATGTAGATGATACCTTTTCCGAATCATTCAGTTCTTGGGCATCTTGTATTTTGAATAAATTTTCGGCAAGTATCTTGTTCAACGCCTCAACAAAAGCTGTGTGTGTATGCTTATATTTTGTAGTCGCTCTTTTAATTTCAACCTTATGCTTCTCCAACAGCTTTGATACATCTGCCTTGAATTCTGAACCGTTATCACATTGGAAAGTTTTCGGATAAGTTAATGGCCCTGCCTTGTAGATGTCCTCAATCATAGCGGCAACCTCTTTGGCTTTCTTAGTCCTCAAAGGTCGGGCTACCTTGTATCTGGAAGCAGCATCGATTCCCGACAAAATGTACTTATATTTATTACCATACAGTATGTCACCGGGCATGTACAATAAATCGAATTGATGTAAATCATTAGGGGTGGTAACTTCATAATGTGGTCTTTCAACATGTTTTGGAGCGGGTAAATGTACTTGCCAAAATGCTTGTTTTGATAGCCACTTCTTAATCTCCTTTGGCCTGAAACCGAATCCTCTTAAGCTCTGAACAGCCTTTTGTCCTTTCCATAAATTTTGAGGTTGATAGTAAGTCTCTTGAAGTTTAGAGTTTGACATGTTTTATTTATGCACACCTTTATTTATCTCCTTTTTGTTATGATGTGTTACGATAAAAGTGCTTAAAGTTTTTATATTTATTATATATTAAGATGTCAGACATGAATACCGATACCGATCTACATTGCGATTCCACCGTACCCGAATACAAATTGATGAAACTAAAGGACTTGAGAGAAGTTGCTAAATCCCGTGGGGTGAAGTATATTGTTGGAATGAGAAAAGCTAAATTGATTGAGGTGATTGAGAAGAATGATCTGGATCCATCCTACACCATTGATCTGGATACCAAACGGGAATGGTATGGATACTGTACCAACTGGAGGGTGAACAACAGGGAGGCATATCTAAGATCTCAAAAACGTTATAACGACAAGAGATCCAAGTGATTGGACATTTTTTGTTACTCATACGGGTAACAAATGTGATGCTCTCGCGACCTCGGAGGTCCTGATTTTTTCCCTGGGGGAGTACCCACCCACATTTACACTCCGGGAAACGATCCATGGTGGAGCGATGTCAGTATCATAAACCGCGTTTTACCACCATGGAGCAGCGCAACCCCGGGTGGTTGTCTTGCGAACGAAGCCCCTCACGATCCTCCACCCCGGTTTACGATTATAAAACTATCTTAAAGGTTCATAAATCGTATATCACAACCGGGCATGACTTCGAGAAATACAGTTTCCGAATTAATACATCTCGCTAGACAAAAACTCGCTAGAGAACGCGGCCTACATCATGGCTACTTAAGGCTCAGAAAGGCTGATCTGATCGAATTTTTGAGACCCACTACCGTGTCAGCACCGGTTAGACCGGTACCCGTGCCGAGACCAAATGGATCAGCACCGATGCCTAGACCCGTACCAGCACCGAGACCCTCGAGATCCGGTCCTAGCCAACAAGACATGGATTTGTTTGAGCTGCAAGAAATGATTAAAACCAGACCTATTGTGAAAAGCTAAATTGATTGAGGTGATTGAGAAGAATGATCTGGATCCATCCTACACCATTGATCTGGATACCAAACGGGAATGGTATGGATACTGTACCAACTGGAGGGTGAACAACAGGGAGGCATATCTAAGATCTCAAAAACGTTATAACGACAAGAGATCTAAGTGATTGGACATTTTTTGTTACTCATACGGGTAACAAATGTGATTCACGACCCTCGAGGTGCCAATGGGTGGGTACCCATGATGTATCGATGTATGTATCACAAAGCGTGTTTTACTACAATTTAGCATGGTGGTTGCCCCACAAACTAGGACACTCACGACCCTCCAACACGGTTTACGATTTATAAAACCATCTTAAAGATTACAAAATCGTATATCACAACCAAGCATGTCTTCAGGAATCGTTCTCGATTTGATACACAGTAGAGAATATATTGATGACTTTGATCTTTTCACGGTCCCTGATTTAAGAGCCAGAGCGAGGTACCCTGGCCTACGTGGATACTCGCGGCTCAGAAGGGCTGAGCTTATCGAATTATTGTTATCAACAGTACCCGCAAGATATCCCGATATGACTTTGCCGCTCGTCCTAGGGATGCTGGATCTCGAAGTGACCGAATTTTCAGGACCCGTGATGAGACCAAATGTATCAGTGCCAAGACCGGTACCAACACCGATTAGACCAGTACCAGCACGGGTTGAGGTTGATGATGAGGACGACGCGGACGATGGTATTGATGAAGATGATAGATGTATCATTTGTCTTTCTAAACGAAAGACTGCCACCATTGTTCATGGTAGAACAGGGCATTTTTGCTGCTGTTTATCGTGCGCATATAAATTGGAGAAGAGTGGGGATAAATGCCCTATATGTCGCGCATCCATCGATTTTGTCATTAGACAATATAATTGATTTATGGGGGTCAGATTTTTTGTTACTCACGCGAGTAACAAATTAATCTTTTTTTGGTTTCACGATTGTATCCAGCTATCTTAAAGATTCAAAATCGTATATCGTACACAAGCATGACATCGAGAAATACAGTTGTTGAATTAAGAGCTCTCGCTAGAGAACGCAGCCTACGTGGCTACTCAAGGCTCAGAAAGGCCGATCTGATCGAATTATTGACACCAACTACTGTGTCAGCACCCATACCCATGCCGAGACCCACTAGACCCATACCCATGCCGAGACCCACTAGACCCGTACCGGTGCCAAGACCGGTACCAGCACCGAGACCAGGCACTAGCCAACAAGATATGGATTTGAAAAGCAAGTTGATCGAATGGAGAGACTGGTTAATAAATCATGTACCTAAGGCTATTAAGGAGAAAGCGAGCAAAGCTTTCAAAACCATGAAGGATAAGATCATGGGTTTGTATAAAAAGGGCAGTGGAGAGGAAGAGGTGGAGGAGGAGGAGGAGGAGGAGGAGGAGGAGGAAAACCCCTATACCCCCATTGAAGAAGCTTTTGTAGGTTCATACAAACGTTTCAAAATAAACTCGGATGGTGGGAAGAATGTCAGGGTCTTTCTCGAAAAGGTCGAGCACGTCGTAAATAGGTTGATGAGTGACGTGCTAGGGCAGAAGAAGTCGCTGAAGACTCAGGCGACCTTGTGGGTGAAATGGGTAAGGGAGGACACCAGCTCGGCTGATGCCCCATGTGTACATGTCGATAAAGCTTTCGATAGCTATATGGAGATACTGCACGCCCACGATGACATTTCTGATGTTTTCGATCGTATGTGTAAAAAGATAATCGAGCAGATTGAAAACCCTGCTCTACCTGCCAGCGGATTCACAATCGAAAGGATCCTACATATGCATGTGGACTTTCATAAGCTAAAATTAACCAGAGGTAGTTCTTACTTACCGCTACCTAAGAATTTCAGTGGAAAGTTCTCCGTGATTAACCCCCATAACGAGGGTGATGAGGAATGTTTCAAATGGGCTATTATCGCTGCTCTCAATCATGACAAGATCGATAATCATCCCGAGCGAATCTCAAACCTTAAGAAGCATGACAAGTATAATTGGGATGGTCTAACTTTCCCAATGGCGCTAAATAAAATAGATTTGTTTGAGAGAAGGAACCCTGATATCGCCGTGCATGTTTTGACAAAAGATGACAAAGAGGGTGTCTATATGTGTCGAAAGTCGAAGCATCTTGACCGGGATGAGACGGTTGTTTTGTTTTTACTGTGTGAAGGGGATAAGAGGCATTATATCGCTGTTAAGAACCTGAGCGGTGTCCTGAGAAAGTTAAACTCAAAGAATAAAAATAAAGAGCATTATTGCCTGAATTGTCTCTCTGGTTTTCCAAGCGAACAGAAAAGGGATGAGCACTTTGAGTATTGTAAGAATAACGATGCCGTTAATATTCAACTCCCTAAGGAGGGTAGCACCTTAACCTTCACCCACGGTCAGTACCAGCTCAAAGCCCCATTGATCATGTATGCCGATTTCGAAGCTTTTACAAAACCTGAAGAGATAGAGTGTGGATCGTCCACCGAGAAAGTTGGTAAACATATACCCACCGGATTCTGTTGTTATAGTAAATATGCTCATGGTGAAGTTTTGGACCCTCTGAAGATTTACCGTGGTGATGACTGTGTTCCGCGCTTTGTGGATCATGTGGTTTCCGAGGCGAAAAGGTTATACAACATGTTTCCGCAACTTGGTATGCAAGATCTAACCGATGAAGAACTTGATGGATATGAAAATTCCACCAACTGCCACATCTGTATGAGAGAATTTGACGATGATGACATCAAGGTTAGGGATCACTGTCATTTTACCGGCAAGTTTCGTGGATCGGCACACATGGAATGTAATCTCCGTTACAAGGTGCCTAATTATATTCCGGTTGTCTTCCATAATCTGAGTGGATATGATTCACATCTATTTATCAAAGAGCTTGCGAAGAAGTATGGAGAAGGTGGTATGAGTGTAATCGCTGAAAATAAAGAGAAATATATCTCTTTCTCGACCGATGTTAAGGTTGGTGAATACACCAACAAAAATGGTGAGACCAAAGACAAAAAGATAAAGCTGAGATTTATCGATTCATTTAGATTTATGTCAAGAGGATTAGGTTCCTTAGCCGACAATCTATCCGATGATCAGTGTAAAAACCTTAGAAAATTCTTCAATGATGAGCAATTCAACATAATGAGAAGGAAGGGTGTATACCCATATGAGTATGTTGATTCATTCGATAGGTTTAATGAAACCAGGCTTCCTTCGAAAGATGACTTTAATAGCAAGTTGAACATGAATGGTATCAGCGATGCCGATTATGCGCATGCCCAGAAGGTGTGGAAGGACATGAAAGTTGAAAATATGGGCGTTTATCATGATATCTATCTCAAGACGGATGTTCTGCTTCTGAGTGATGTGTTTGAGACATTCAGAGAGACATGTTTGAGAAACTATAAACTAGATCCCGCTCATTTTTACACGGCCCCTGGATTAGCTTGGCAGGCATGCCTGAAAAAGACAGATGTTAAGCTGGATTTATTGTCGGATATGGAGATGTTACTGTTTGTGGAGATGGGTATTAGGGGTGGTCTCTGTCAGGCCGTTCACAGACACGCGAAGGCAAATAATCCATATATGGGTGATATGTATAATACTTCAGAAGATACAACCTATCTACAGTATCTTGATGCTAACAATCTGTATGGATGGGCTATGATACAGAAGATGCCCACCGGTGGGTTTGAGTGGGATGATTCCGGTAAATTTACACCAGAACTCATTTCAGAGTTGGCTGTGGAAAACGGTGAAAAGGGGTACATGCTTGAGGTTGATGTTAGATATCCACATAATCTTCATGACACACATAACGATCTTCCTTTTATGCCCGGGAGGAAGGTTATCAATGGTGTCGAGAAGCTGACACCGTGTCTTTCGGACAAGAGAAACTATGTGATTCATATCCGTGCGCTTGCTCAAGCTTTGAATCACGGTCTTGTTCTGGATAAGGTTCATAGGGTACTGAGGTTTGATCAGAGCGCATGGTTGAAACCTTACATCGACTTCAATACACAGCTGCGCACGGAGTCAAAGAATGACTTTGAAAAGGATTTCTTCAAGCTGATGAACAATTCTGTCTTTGGTAAGACAATGGAGAATCAGCGAAGACAGAAGGATATACGTTTGGCCACCAACCAAAAGAATTATGAGAAAATGGTGATGAAGCCAAACTTCAGGGGTGCAATCCGTTTCTCGGAAACACTGATGGGGATAGAGATGTCCAAGATCAAGATCAAAATGAACAAACCGATCTACCTCGGCCCCACGATCCTCCATCTATCCAAGATGGTTATGTATGAGTTCCACCATGATTACATGAGACCGAAATATGGTGATGATGTAAAGCTTTGCTACATGGATACGGATTCATTCGTTTACCACATAAAAACAGACGACTTTTACAAAGATATCGCGAACGATGTGCCTGCGAGATTTGACACATCGGGGTATGATAAGGAAGATGGTAGACCTCTACCATTAGGTTTGAATAAAAAGATCATTGGGCTGATGAAGGACGAATTAGGTGGTAAGGTGATGACTGAGTTTGTAGCCCTAAGAGCTAAGACCTATGCATACAAACAACTATGTGGTAAGGAGGATAAGAGGTGTAAGGGGGTGAAGAAATGTGTGGTAAGGGAGACCATAGGTTTCAATGATTATAAGAGATGCCTGTTTGAGGGTGAGAACATTTACAGAACCCAAATGACCTTTCGATCCATTAAGCATGACGTTCACACAATAAAAACAAATAAACTGGCGCTCAATGCCGATGATGATAAACGCATAATTTTGGAAGATGGTATTACCACACTAGCAAGAGGACATTATCGACACACATAACACTATAAATTATAGGGCACGACAGATGAGGGTGGGTAGGGACCCATGAGGCACGGCGGGGCCAGGGGGACACGGCCGGGGTGGGGGGTTTTGGACGGATATTATAGAGCATGCCCGCTTATTTAACGTAAAGTGGTAAAGTGCACATGGATTTTATCGACTCTTCTATCGTTGATTTGACGTGGATGATCTATAAATTGACGTGGAGTGTGCACAACATATTAATCAATGTCCTAGGATCCACATTTTCCTATCTCTAGGTAGAAGAAGCGCACCTGGGTAAATTTATTTTACTATAATAAAAACTATAATAAGAAATAAAAGAAACACTTCTTCCACTATAACAACTGCGACAACAAGAAAATGAAGTAGCAATTTAATGGAACCTAAAGACGAAAAATCAGTTTAACGCTAACAGTAGTAAAACAAATATATATTGCTTTAAGATGAGAATGATCAAGTGAGAATGGTGTGTACTCTAAGCAACAAAAACAACGGAGATTACGTCAGTTATTTCCACTCGTTTCCAATTTTGCAGCCTTAAGTTTAAAAAGTGCAATGCAATAATTTATAAAGTGCAATGCAATGGCTTCACTAATCTTTGTGTACTTTCCTTTGACGTCAACTTTGTTTTATCGTCAAAGTTTGGTGAATTACAGAACAATTGTATAGATGATGTTTTATAACCTTGTTAAAGAAAACTGTGAAAAATATAACCCACTTTGCAAAAGTCACAGACAGACAGACGGAAGCTTCGTATTATATGACATTGTTGTTCTGTCCGGCAAGATATGTCGATATCATCTGGTTTGTACGATACTGCTGATGTTTTGTATTTTGACATGCACATATGTAAAAGTTGCTTTGTCTTGAATTATATAACTAATAATTTGTGTGTAAACTAGCCGGGGGATCCAAAGTCGAAACGCAAATAACTTTGTTACCAGCGAAGGGACTAATATGAACCGTAAACTAATATGAAACGTAAACTGTGCCACGCATTTTTATTTGTAAAAGAGTAAAAAATGTTTGTCTCTCATTTTCTCTCTAATTTGTGTGTCGTTACATAAAAAAATATAAATTCCCAATATGAAACACAAATTTGCTAACATCTAGTGTATATATACTACATATATCATGTGTGAAGAAATAATATCCATTTTGCATAAAAATATCTTAATAACACTTTCACTTTATTTGTATACATTTTCTGAATTTTCTGAGTCATTCCTAAACTTTTGAGGGAAATTATCGACTTTTATTTTTAAAAGTAGATTTAATCTGGGCCTTTTTCCATTCTTGCTCAATTTACTCTACTGCAGCACAGGATAAACTTGAGAATAAAGTTATGTCTAAATTCTGAGAAACCGAAATTAGAAAACCACGAGGTTATAATATATAGTAGAACATTGATAGTAGGCAGGGTGTTCAGATTTTAAAAAAGCTCATAATACATGAGTTGCGGCATGACGTATTGTTTTAAGTTTTGTATCGAGAACAAAGGACATCCACGTTTGTGTACAGGCAAAAAATATAAACAACAGACCAAAGTCTGCCCTGAGAAACAATTCCAATGTAATTTTAATCTTATATTCCTAATCAACAAATTAACGTAAATAGCCAATTTGACCTATGTGATCCTCTTTTTTTGCCTGTCTAGATGCACGCGCATATAAGAAATATCGTAAACATTCGCAACTCATCTATAGCTAGCTATCAGTCAGGAAAGAACTGTTAACTAAGTTGACGTAATGCTTCTCTAATAAGCAGAGTATTCAAAATTTGGGTGATGACCGCCTCAATTTACACACAAAAAAAAATCACTGACCAAACCAAAATATATAGCTAGCTACACAACACTTGCTTCAACACATGGCGAGAAGCCATTTGTTTGGAAAGTAAAAAAAGTCTGCTTGAACCCTGGTAGTAGCAAGCTGGTTAATAGGCGAATTTATAGGCGCTGACTAGCTAGTTAAGATTTCTGCCTAAGAAATAGCTAGCTAGCTACGGAATTAAAAAGTAATATAATAATACTAACCAGGTTGTTTTTTACGCCAACAGCAGTTTTACAGCCATCACTACAGTCAAAAGTGTTTTTTTGTTCAATATTTACATCTCTAGTCACTTGTTGATTATCCATTATCTTGTAGGATCTTGTGATTATACTACTATAGTAGAACAAAAAGTCAGCTAATCAGAAACACAACGACCTCTAACAAAGAAGAGCTTCGGCTGATAAAATCGTGCAGCTAAATCCGCAATATTGCATCGACTATTGCCAGGCCTTTTTACCGCTTAAAAGTTTTACTGTATGGCATGAATACTAGACCGTTTTGTACCTTTTATGCTATACATTAATATTATCTATGAGGATGCGTTGTATCTCTCCGTAAATCGGAGATTTACATTATCCGAAATCAAAAGATTAACAGGCGTCGAATAAGTCTGCTTATCGCACTTAGGTGGATAGATTAGATAGAACGTCAAAACCGAAAAATAAAGAACTCATTCGAATAATTTGAAATGTAAACCTAAAATCTGGCCGAAAATCATCGAGAATATTCTTTTTGTTTATTGCGTTGGTCAACATTATTTTGTCAAGCACTCCACATTCATGCTGATTTATAACCTTGTTTCTTGGCTCATCCTCGAATCCTTTGGAAAACAGAAGCATGTACGTCTTTATGGCTCACCAATGAGCTGTATGAGCTCACTGAAGGTGATAAGGAAATATAGAAAGTAAAGGTGGACCAATACTCTCATGGACACAGGACAAAAGTTAATTTGTAAGGCTCTAGCAGCCTTGAAGTCACCAAGGGATATTAAACTACTTAAAAAGAAGTCGACCCACTTTCCGGCTTGTGGCAACCATATTCAGTGACTTCACGATGGTAGTGGCTATTATAACTCATTCCGAAAAAAATGTAAAAATCGTTCTTTTTATGTCTTGTGAAGAATGGAAGGTTGTAGTAACATTTCGTCTTCTCGATTAGCAGGTTTATGGTTTCAGTTGTGGTCTTTCTGCTTAAAGTTAGGTAGTTTAAGTCTGATGACGAATCCCCCGTTGATTTAGGCTTTCTTTTGTTTCGACTACAATTTACTTCCATATGGTAAAGATTTATTACACTTTTTTGCGCCTAAGAGCGACTTGATTTCATTTTATATGTCCCTGTTATGTATAGTATTTTAGATATTTCTTCAGAATAATCATATTTTTGCAGCGTTGAATAAAAAATACCAAAAATACAATTTGAAATTTAGTTGTCAGTTGTTAAAGAAGATCAAAACATATTGAAGAAAAAGAACATTTATTTCACCTACTAGCTATATTGTTCTGCTAATCAATCAAGCGCTTAACAGACCTGTGTCATCTATTAAAATTCTCACTACTAGAAATTGTTCCGTTGAAATGTTTTTGGTGTTCTATAGAAGTCCTAACTCCCTGGAATACCATAAAAATAATCCATAGAGTCAAAATTTTGCGTTTCACTCTTGATTTTCTGCCACATTTTATTCAAAACGTTTCCCGAATAAAACTAGACGCGAAAGTCTTAATTTCACGCTTCCTACTTCACCGCGAGACAAGGCTGCACATTGCATTATACAGGCCATTAAAGCAATATCAAGGAAAATATTTAAGATTTATAAGACGTGTAATTATTTAAAATTTGTAAAAAATAAAAAATCTGTTTCCCAGTCTCTTATGTCGCTGGTTCGGTGTTTGTGTTATTAATGTAGAATTATATTTAGAATGTTGTGAACATATTTTCTAACTTTTGTATTCGTGTACGAAATTAATATCCAGCTGCCACACCTTCTTTTCTGGGATCAGATTTCGCGTAAATTTTCCCACCGTCAACATATATACCTTGAACTATAGCATTAAGACTGGATTGTAGAATTCTGTGATTCTTTTTTTTTCAATCCCTCCACAATATCGTCGGAGAGGAGGTACCCTTTTTCATTTCGAATGTATTCTGGAAAAAATGCGTGTTGCGGACGAGCATCTTCCACAGCCGAAGTTAGATTGTACGAAAACATCAACTTCTTGATGATAACCTAAAAAAGGAGTTAGAATGTTAAAAAGAAAGTTATGACAGCAAGCAATGCAATTAAATATTTTTCGATGACTACAACCTAATTTTTAGACACTTCTTATCTCATTATTTCTTCCAGATAAATTTGCTTAACTATAAAGACCTCTTTGGAAGGACACTGAGTAATAATATAGCGCTAATTAATAATACTTTATGCTTTGCCGCAAAACTGCGTGTGGACGCGCTTTAAACTCTTATAACTCAATTTAAATTGTAAGTAGGTTTTTTAAATGGAAGTTATGCTTCTTGTATAGAAATATAATTGCTATTTACTAAACTCTTACCCAAGCGGTAGAAAGTGTTATCCTGGTACCTCCCGAACCACCAACCACCATCACAACATTTCCATCTTTATCAACTAAAATTGACGGACAGGTCGATGAAAGAGGTCGCCGTCCAGCACCGGGAGCATTATATAACGGCGTTGGATATTTATCACCGTAAGTGGAGTTTAAGAAAAAATCAGCTAGTTCGTTGTTGTATATAATACCAGTTTTCATTGATCGAAATTTTGCGCCAAACCTAGGAAGGAGGAACTTTAACTATGCTATTCAAGCAATAAAAAAGTAAGTTTTTACTAATGTGAAGTATAACATTATTAATATCGATCAAGACATACAGATAAAAAATCATGATTGTTTCACTGGATGTGAAAGTTACTTTATTGCATGTTAAAGTAGCAGGTGGTACGTAAAAATGCAATGTGACAAAATCAAGTTTTTTTAAAATAAAATTAAAAAAAAAAACTTAAATGCCTGCTGAAAATTCATAAAAACAGACGAATAATTAGTGAGCCATTCGTAAATAATACTTAAGAAGAATATTTATCGTTGTCTTAATTTAAAAGAATCAAGTTAATGGTAAGAACCGCATTTCTTGAGAAATATAAATTGAAATTTCTACAAACTATGTGAATTTAGGCATCTAGAGATTAAACAAAAATTTAAATAAAAAAGACATACGCAAAATTGATCGTATCCGTAGCTGATACAGCATTCCCATCTTTATTAATCACTGAAACATGTGTAGTACCATCGTCTTCAGTTGTCGTAAAGAATTGATCGTAATAACTATTTTTTTGCGTGGAAGTGTCATTCACTTTCATACGATTCATTTCAGCCTTTGCTAGACTTATTATGTCTTCTTTCATCTGAAATACAACGCACGCGATTATACTTTTATTGAATAGGAGAGTAGAAGTTAAAAATGGGATATATTTGTTTAAGGAATGAAAATAAAAACTTCCACCGCAAAAATATGTAGAAAATCAACTGAATGTTTACCTTATCGAATTCGGTTTTATTTTCAACAGGTACTTTATCGGGATCACTAAGATGTGGACGTTTCGAATAGCTAAATTTAAAACTTTCCACAATTCTGTGATATGTTAACACTTTCTCATCAACTGTGTCCAAATATGATGCGTTGAACTTGTAGCCTATGAAAATGTAAGGAAATGCAACCGAACTAATACACTTTGGCACTAGGAAAAAGAAACACCGCAGTTAGATGCTATTGTCTGTCTCCTATTAATTTTTTCCTTTGACCTTAACGATGTTTTATTAGAGGTTACAGGCACAGTTGTTATTATTTTAACCTCCAGAACAGTTACACAAACCAAGCTGTAACCTGGAGAGTGCAATGAAAGTTGAAAATTGATGCTTTCTGCAACATATCGTTAATTCTTGTGTAAGCCATATTTTACTACATTGACGCGATCAAATTTTAAGATGAGAAAACAGAAAGTTTTTTAAAAAAAGAGTTTTTTATCTTATTTACTCAGGTAACGAGACTGGATACTCTGATGAATTAAAAGAAATCCCTTTTCTCGTAGTCGCAAACGTTAAAAAGTTTTGTTGTTGTTTTATTTAGCAATGCCATAATACACAACCGATAAATAAATAATAAAATCATACCTTTTACCATATTTAAGATGTGTATTAAAACAGAACCACCTCCTGGTAAAGGAGTTGTATGAAGTGTCAAACCATTCAATGTTGTGGTTATAGGTACTTTCTCTAAAACTTTGTAATTTTTTAAATCCTCGCCGTCATGTTACCATTATTGTTGTTGACGTCACTTAAAAAGAACTTCGAGATATTTCCTGTGTAAAGATCTTCTGGATTGTCTTTAAGTATTCGGAGTGTATCAGCATATTTCTTGTTAACAATAATATCTCCCGCTTTTTTGAACGTACCATCTTCATTTACTAGAATTTCTCTAGAAAAAAACACGGTACGCCGGGGTTACATATTACGGTTACCATTATGTGTAACTTTGGCACAAATTTGCAATTCGGTTACTATTTTGAATAAAACTCTAGTTTTAATATAAGAGAGTACGGGAAATAAAAATACAGAGAATGTTTAAAAGATAGCCTCATTTCTTAGGCAATGTCATACAAGGAAAGTTTAGCCTAGAGTTCAAGCAGAGGTGATTAGTCTCACTGGACTCGTGTAAAAATTAATTTAGATCGGGAATTTTTGTCTAACTTCTGGAATGAGTTTATATCCTCTTTTTTGTTAATGGTCTACTGATTTGTCGGTATTTGGAGTATACAGGTAACTAATCATAGCTTGCCAGTTATTTATTTCGCGCATGCTTGAATTGATAGCTGAACTTCCACATACCTATTTCTTCACCAAAAATTATTCATTTTAAGATTTATATTTCGGAAGCTTTAAAGAGGTTAGAACTGAGAAACAACAACTTTGGAATGAGACTGTAACATCCTCAATTAACCTTAGTTGCCAAGTTCTTTATTCTTCGCCCTCAAATGATGCAGCTTTTAGTAATAGAAACTCAATATTTGATACTAAATACAGCATAAGTTTACAGGCGTTGAATTCTTTCACGCTTCGATGTTTGCCAACAGTACTTCTTACAAAACGAGCTAAGTGTGGGTGAAGCCTATTTGACTTTAAAGGTTACCTCCTACGAAAAATCAAGTTGAGCAAAGATGATATAATATATTTTTGAAGGTTCTCTAGAAATATTTTAATTTTTTTGAAAAGTCTTTATCCGTTATCGAGATATTCGTCTTAAAAGATGCACTAATTATGCGAAATTATGACGTCATGAGTAGCATTGAGCATAATTATGGTAACTTATATTAAAATGCATGTATAATATTTAAAACGCGTCAAAGTGAACAGAATTTTTTTAACTCTATATGGCTTGTCAGAAATGTTACATACAACACTCTTGCAGAGCATACTTATGACATCATGCATAATTAGTGAATCTTCTAAAGAACCAATCAAGAATTTTAAAAAAATATTCAAATTCCTAGACTACCCTTCAAGCTCTTTCATATGCAATTAACTTTATTCAATTGAAGAATATTTACTAAACTAGATAAACGTTTTTATGGGTTCTAAATCTAAATATAAATATGTCGTCTCTTACTTCAATCCAGGATCCGCCATGATTGCTTTCCTTGTAGAACTTGATAATTTCGAAGCCATATGCTTTCCAATCGTGATACCTTCTTCAGCCGGCTTGATTGATGGTTCAAATAATTGAGACCAAGGTAATTTTCCATACCTTTCATGAACTAACTTTAAACCTCTGATCTCTCCAGGAACGCCGACTGCTAATCCACCTTAAAAGAAAATTCTGAGGGTTGTGCAATATAGCTTTTAGTGTTATAACAACGTCAGATTTTGAAACCAAAAAACAGAAAGAAAACGTCGTTTTTGTGGACAAATTTATTCCAGAAGAAACCGCTATCCTAAAAAACAACAAATTTTTCAGTCATATTATTTTTAAAGAGCTTTTTATCCTTAATTTCAAGTGTTTGTAGCGATGTTGTTTGATGTATAAGTATCATTAACAGACGATTAAATAGAGTCTCACACAAAGCCCACAAAAAACGTTAAAGTTATATGTGTATATAGAGCGTCTTCCAGAACTTGCTGACCAGAGTTATTTCTGTACTTAAGATTTGAAAGATTTGGACATTCTTACAAAAATACCCGTAAGTTGAAAAAAAATTAAGCTGAAAGATCTTTATCAGGAGCAAACTTGTGAGCAGTGAAATGGTATGAAGTTTATGTTACTCAAAAGTGCTAAAATTATAAGTTTTTTAAATCTGTCGCTCTGAAATTTTTGTTAAAAAGATGCATGCATTAAATATTGCGACTTTTATAAGTTTCAGTTACTTCAGGAAAGCTGATTGTTTTAAACAACTTTTGTTGTCACGGTCATTTCTCAGGGGTAACCCGGCCACACAACCGACCTGAATAAAGTTTAATTACTATGTACATACCTACTTGAGCGGCGTTTTTGTCATGAGCATAAGAGTTTGCTTGTAAGCCAGCTGGACCAGTTTCTCTATAGTCAAACACTGCAGTTTTCTTCTTTGCTTTATCGTACAGCGTCATAAAACCTCCACCACTGATACCAGTAGAGTGCAGATTTACAACTCCTACGCAAATTAAACTTGCGATAGCAGCATCTACAGCATGCCCTCCTGCTTTTAACATTTCCAAACCAATCTTAAGAGATATTTTATATGGCATGCAGGTTGACGTTATGAATTATATACGATTGTTAAAACTAATTGCATTTAATGCATTAGTGGTGAAAAGGTATACCATTTTATTGAGAACTTTTTGAAATAATGTTGCAACTATGATGTGAAAAATAGACAGCAACATTGGAAGAATAAGAAATGACACGTGGACAAAGAAGTACAGCATTGACTTCTTTTTTCATGTTAAAATACTTTTTATAGGGCTATTGAAGTTTAGAAATAAATAAAACTTACATGTGAACAGTTTTTAGCATCTGTTGCAACAGCAGCATTTGTGTAATAGTCCTTGGCAGTAGAGCTGGTCGTATTAAATGTAGAGCTAGTCGTGTTAACTGTAGAGCTGGTCGTATTAACTGTAGAGCTAGTCGTATTAACTGTAGAGCTGGTTGTATTTACAGCAGAATTGTTTCCATCGTCGTCGTCATCTTTGCTTAGTGTGACGCCTAAAGTGATGGCGACAGCTACCACGACAGTGACAACCACTAGCCCGATTATGATACTATAAGTTAATTTAAGAACAGATATCAAAGATCAGCAAGAAAAATGCTTTTTTTTTGTTTTTTGACACGTGACCTAATCTGGTAAAAACTCTGACATATTTTATCACCTTTGCTCAATTCAATATTTACTGGTCAAATAACGGATTTCCTGAATAAGAATCAACTAGCCAAGGAAAAAACATCAGGGATTTGCCTGTCGCTATTAAACAAGACAGTTAATTTGAACTTTGCGCAACAAGTAATTGCATAGCCCGTTATACGCATTTTGATCTTGGTAAATTCACTCAACACCGCCATTTTCCCCGAATTTCGAGACGTTTGTGGGTATCAAGATAGGTTATTTTGTTGCGTGGGTGTGCTAAAGAATGCCGCTGACAGATTTTAAACGCTGGCTGAAAAGGAATCCGTCATAAAAATGAGGAGATTTGACGGTGATTTTTTTTATAAACCTTTTCGTTACGTAGTGTATTGGTTTGTATTTGACCTTTTTGTGCGCGACATGTGTTCACATTATTAAGAAATGGTAAGCAATACAAAAGATTAAAAATGTGTTTGAGTTTGTGAACCACTGCTTTATGAAGCAGAATCAATAAAAAAATATTTTGTATTTATCTTTTTTTTCAAAACGAAATTGGGATAGTTACTTTTCTCAAAATAAAAGAGAATCCAGTTTTAAAAAAATTAAGATCACTGAAATGTTGACAAGCCAAACCGACTGAACACAAAATAATAAGAAAATTTATCAAATTTATTTTGTTATTTATTGCCTTAAACCCAAGAAAAATTTGTGCGAAACAAAATAATAAATCAAATTGATAGTGTAAAAATAAAGTTTACGTTTTTTTATCCTGTTTAACAAGATAGTTTTGACCACAACACTCTACAACTTATAATTTCCGTACCGCTACGCTAGACTGGTACCGTTTCTCGATACACTAGTTTTTGTATTAAAAACGGCGACAAAAGAGTATTTTAAAGTTCTACAGGCTTAAAGGCTGTAGAAGAAGTTTTTTTTTAACAACTAGGAAAGTAAGAAACAAATAAAACTCAAAAACGATTTCAAACATTTTGCTTTTATAAAAGATAAAAATCAATAGACACAACTATATAATGTTTAGTTATCTACGAGTTTCGGCTAGTTAAAAACTCCTTATAAAGAAAACAAATATTTTCATAGAACTTTGAACAGAAATAAAACATCGTAATGTTTGGAAAATTTGTATTGGCAAATGAAAATCTGGCTCCATAGCCAACTAAGCAGAAAATAATATTTCAAAATTATTTATTTAAAAAAAAGTGTTTTTGTATCTTGTTCAACTAGATTCTTTGGCCTACAACACAAACCTACTATTGGTCTCCGTAGCACTATACTCAAGAATTATACCGATTCGTAGTTCACCAGTCTCGGTATTATAAAGAGACACAAACATGGAGCCTATTTCAAAGTCTTAGCAGCTTAGAAGCCGTGGAACAAATAATCAAAAAAATATATAGCATGAATAAACAAAACTCACTGCTTCTTTTCCATTTATACTTTGTTTACACACTTCTGCTTCTGTCCGCCAGAAAAAAGAGATGACTATCTTGGTTAACGTTTAAAAAATGTGCTGATCAAAACAAACCTAGCAACGACTCGCTTTCCCAACCGTTAACATATATTAATATTTTCTACATATTGAATTTGTGAATACAATGAACAGAAAATAAATAGAGAAACAAAATTCCAGCTGGGTTTAACACATCATTGTAAATCCATTAAGATAACCTTTTAGTATGGCATCTTTTTATTTTTAATACATTAATGATAAGTGCGTCACGTGCACATCCGGTAGTAAACACATATGTTTTTATTAAATTTTATTTTTGTTTATGTTTTGTTTTTTACATGTCAAACGGTGTGATGTACATACGAGAAAAAGTAAAGCTGTTAGTCAATATAAATGGAAGAAAGTTTAATCGCTTTAAAATGGCCTTGAATTGCCTGTCATGTTAATAGAAAAGGCACTTTTAATAAATTTTAAGGGAGAACACATGTCCACCACACTACCTACTGTCTCCTAACGTTGCCGCACTACCCTTATTTTTCCCAAAGATTTCAGCCTGAAAGTTTTTTAATCAAATTCATTTTGCTTTTTTCAAAAACTTATTCAAAATTGTTCATCTTTTTTTCTGTCTCATCCTGGCATTCACTAAAATTAGTTTGAAGATTTACATCATACATTTAGTGAGTGCTATTCGTTAGATAAACAATTTCGCCATTGACAATTGTGCAAATCAATTTCAGTATTTTTTGAGCACGTAGTTAAGGCCCTGATAGACGATAACATTTTGGGTAACATTTTCTGCAACATTTTCAAAAGTAGTAACATGACTAATATGCTTGAGAATATGTTGAAGATTGATACACGACAAGTTTTACTGAAACATAGTGTCTCAATAGTTTCAAAATGGGAGATAAATAAATAGCAGAAAATGAGTTAACTTGCACGAATTTGGTTTGTTCGGCTGCAACGCGTCTTCAAAAAAACGAGGAAACAAAGAAAAACAGAAAAACATGAATACGAGAGTTCGTGCGAAATCAAATTGATTATTGAGGCCACGCTGTTACAGTAAATGCATTATTAGACGAATCAAGTTCTTCAAAAATTACTTTATGTAGACTGGATAACGAGGTTATCTTTTAAAAATTTCAGGATGTCAAAAATTTTCATGTCGGTATATAAATAAAGACTAAGTCTTCATCGTAGTCATGACCAAGAACAATATTTCTTTCATGTTTGTGTTTCTTTTCTACAACACGATGATGAGATGCGACCAAATATTCATTTAACAACAACAACTCAAACGCGCAAAATGGAGGCTTCATAAATTACAAACAATTTTTCTGCAGTCAGAATTTTAACTGCGCTTTTTTGATTGGTTATTTCTATTGTTATTTGCTCACGTAGTCAATATCAGGAAATTCTTTGTTTTGAGCGTGAATGGCTATACTCACCCGAACAAATATAATTAATTCTTGCATTATTAAGAGGGTAAGATGTGACCACGCCGACTTAGTGTTAATTGGTTAATTAAGATTAGACGTTTCCTATGAGGTCGATTCGAATTTTAAGCCTTTGCTTTGACATTTGTTTGCGTCTACGCTTTCGTTTGAGAGAAACTAAGTTCGATATTCTCAAAAATCCACTTAGGCAGGATAACAGAGAAAAACAACCGTCATTTAAATTTTGCTGACATCAACACTGACCCGTCTAAACCGACCAAATTTTTTTTTTAGAAATTTTTATACCTGTTGCCTTCATCGTATAGATCTTGAAACGCTGATCAAGAAAATGTATAGGATCACGTACTTTTGATAAACGGTTGCAGAGAAGTTATTTGGCCTCAAATTTTTAAGTGCACTGTAACGGCTTCATTAATTTAATATATAGGATATTGACGTTAAAGTAGTGTTATTGACGTCACGCCGTAACGTCAGAAAATTTAACATATTAGACATGCATTTTTCGGTTATTTCAAAGAAAATTTCGGTAAGATTAAAGGAAAATGAACATATCCACTTTGCCTGTTACAGATACACGGAACTGGCGTATTATTATAAGAGATAGTCGATAAGGCCCGTGGAAAAATCCACTTAGGCAGGATAACAGAGAAAAACAACCATCATTTAAATTTTGCAGACATCAGCAGAGACCTGTGAAAACCCAAAAATTTTTTTTCAGAAATATGTATACCTGTTGCCTTCATCGTATAGATCTTGAAATGCTGATCAAGAAAATGTATATGATCATGTATCTTTGACAAACGGTTGCAGAAATATCAAGGTTTAAAGGTTTTTTGATGACGTCATCAAACCGTCCATTCCGAAACGGATTCAGGGACCCAGGTTTGAAAAACTTACCCAAATTGGTCCCAGGTTGTCCCTAGTTACCCACGCGGTGAAAAAACATTGACGTCACCACCTCGTTTCCAAGTTATTTGGCCTCAAAGTTTTAAGTGCATTGTAATGGCTTCACTAATCTTAATTAACTTTCCTTTGACGTCAATACTATTTTATCGGTAAAGTTTGGTAAATTACAGAACAATTTTATAGGTATTTTATTCTGAAGTGTCAAAAAGGAGGCCTCCAAGAGTTAGCAAAAATAAGTTTTTTACACATTTTAAATATTGTTTTTCCCTTACGCTTATACAAAAATATGAAAAAGCCGTAGTTTGGAAAACATAAAATTTAAATCTAGAAAAGTCAGTCATTTTAGTTGCATTACCATCCTCTCCCACAAAAATTTACACAAAATGTAAAAATCAATCAGTTAAGAACACAAAAGTTTTCTCTTTTAGTTCCGCACTGCCCTTTACCAACAATTTTAAACATAAATGTCAAAAAATCAATGAGCAAAGAATAAACTTGAATCAACAAAGATTATGTGTAGAGCTTGAAACACTAATCAAAATAATGTTAGAATCAAGTACAACACTAACAATAATAATAAAGTCAGAAATAACACATCTCAAATATTTACTTCGTTGAAAACCTTTAATATTTCAATCAGAAGTGTCAAAAAACATCAAATTTATATCTGGAAAACATTTATTCAATTACATACTATCCTGTTTCCCAAAAATATACACAAGTTGTAAAAATTAACAGGTTAAGAACACAAAAAAAATTTCCTTTGTATGATGATCTGTAGTTACCTTTACCAACCATTTTAAACGTGAATGTCAATAATAAATAAGGAGTAAATTTGAATCAACAAAGATATTACTTTTGGAAAACAGAGTGTATATACGGTCCGTCCTCACACAAGTTAACACAAAATGTAAAACAGATCGGTTTTTGAGGAGCACATCCAAATCAACAAAAATCAGTTCATTTAGCATGTTCTATATTGCTATTGCCCATAAATCTTCCACAAAAAGGTTATGAAACACATCAAATTATAGAAAAATCAGGCATTTCATAAAATATAAAAAACAAAAAAGTTTTTTCATCATCACCAAACACAGTTATATATTACCACAATTATAAAATTCTTAACAAAAACGTGAAACCATGGAATTTTCTTCCAGCAAAAATGGCATCACATACAGTTTAGTTCTCCCCAACAAAAGTTTATAATACAAACTATGAAAAGTCCATTAGCTTACACAACAGCCTTTAGTGGAGGCCAATTCTACAAAATTTGTGCTTTCAGTATATTGCATGTGGTCTTTTTCCCACAAAAGTTTACAGAAAATTTTAAAAAACAGCAGTTTGCAACACAAACAAAAACACGAACAACCTTCCCGAACCGAACGACCATCCTCTCATAAATTAAAATAAAGTCAAAAACCCATGTAAATTTCCAATCAAATGTCTAGCTACACCCCCCTGTAAAAATAACCTGGCATTTTACATGTAGGCTGACGAAAGTTAAACAGGATGTCAGAAACAAAACAATAAAAAATAACTTATCACACACGCTTTAAATTCTGGAAAAAAAATATTCCACTTGTCATATTGCACGTGGTCCCTTTGTAAAGTTTACAGGAAATGCGAAAAGAAATATAAAATACATCTGCAAAAGTTCAAGTCTTTAAAGATTTTGTAGGTAGGTAGCTAGCTAGCTTGTTACATCATAATTCGTGCTCATAAAAGAAAAGAAGTTTGGAAACTAAGGTAGCTAGCTATAGATAATTAAAAAAGAGGAATAACAATATAAGTCATAGGTTAGAGCTAGCCCATGGAGGACAACATTAGCTAGCTAACAGTAGCTAAGACCCCCAGTTAAATATACTTAAACTGGGAACACTTAGCTAAAACTAAAGCTAGCTATTTATGCTTAGTAAAACACATATAAAGAGAAACAATAGTAATGTAAAAATAATAACATTACAGTGATCAGTAAGTTCAACAAACCAAAGTTTTCCGTTTGTTATTCAGCTAACAGCTTTATGTAGCATTTTGAATTTTAGGACAAACACATTAGTTACGCACCAGGGGATACATTAATTATGCAACAAAAACATAAACAAATATGGTGGCTAGGTTTGTTTTTAAAAAAGCGCTAAAATATGAAACTTCAAGAATTTGAGGTTTTTCTTGGAAAATGCGAGTCTGCTTGCTCCAGTGACATAAAAACTAAACGTCTAAAAACATCAAAGTTCTTACTATTTGTGATTTCAAATCCACTTCAACCTCTAGCTTCTATTTTCTTCTTCTAACTTTACTACTTTACTTCTAGCTCTAGCTACCACTTCTCACTTCATTTCTTGGACTTTTCTTTCTCTGAATTACTTTTTGCAATTTTTCAAGACGAAGGGGCTGTTTTCTTGTTGTTGCTTTTGTGTCGAGGGTTACCATTTTTCGGGAGTTAGCCGTTAAAATGTTTTCAGCAAATCAAGTGGCTTCATTTAGATCACGTGATGTAAACAAAGTAAACCCGCTGGCAAAATGGATATAACTTTTTCGGAGACTTCAAAGGAAATTTCGGCTACATCAAGGGAAAATGAACACATCCACTTTGCCTGTCACAGACAGACGGACACACTCTCCGTATTATTATAAGAGATGTTTGTGTTTCTTTTCTACAACACGATGATGAGATGCGACCAAATATTCATTTAACAACAACAACTCAAACGCGCAAAATGGAGGCTTCATAAATTACAAACAATTTTTCTGCAGTCAGAATTTTAACTGCGCTTTTTTGATTGGTTATTTCTATTGTTATTTGCTCACGTGGTCAATATCAGGAAATTCTTTGTTTTGAGCGTGAATGGCTATACTCACCCGAACAAATATAATTAATTCTTGCATTATTAAGAGGGTAAGATGTGACCACGCCGACTTAGTGTTAATTGGTTAATTAAGATTAGACGTTTCCTATGAGGTCGATTCGAATTTTAAGCCTTTGCTTTGACATTTGTTTGCGTCTACGCTTTCGTTTGAGAGAAACTAAGTTCGATATTCTCAAAGAAAGCTTAGTTAACTAGGCTAGTTCCTCACATGTTGTTCAACATTTTTGCTGATCTTTAACTTTTTCTTGTTTTATTATTTTATGCGTGTTGACCCGTGACCATCACTATAAAGAGAAATATATTTCATTGTATTTTAATTCAGCCACATTTGGTAAATATGCAAAAAAACTAAAAATAACTCACAAAGATATAAACAAAACTGGTATTTTTAACAGGGCTTGTTGATAAGACAATTTTAACCTGGCGAAAAATATAACTATATATCAGACTGTTTTATATTTTGGGTCTAGTGTGTTGTCGTTCTGCAAAATTTTATTTTTTTACGTGAAAATGCAAATTCTTGTAAAGGTCGTTTTACATTACATCAATATATTAGTTTAATATGAAGCGGCCTCAACTCTACGAACATTTTTAATATCAAAACATTCGTCTTCGTTTTCGCACTTTTTTGTAATGATGGTTGTAACATAAAATTATATACTGTTGTTCAGCCGTGGAGTGCGGACGTGTTGTTCAGGAGAGAATTGTTTTTATGAGTACCGTAAAAAATATTTATCATTAACAGAGTTATTTGAAGTTAAACTAAACGAACATTTGTTTTTTGTAGTTGTTGGTTTATTTTCGTGGTTATGGCTTACATTAGACGACTGAAAAGAAGCAAAAGCAGTGTACAATACTACAGTAATTATTGCGCGTCATACCAAATTATCTTATCAGGAGATATTGAACCGAATCCTGGACCTTCCTTCCGTAAAGGATTATCTAATTTCCGAACGAACACGCAGAAAACTATCAAAACGTCACCGAAATGTAGTGTTTGTTTTAAGGGAGTTGGTACAAACCGAAAGAGATTGTTTTGCTCAATATGTCAAAATTTGACACATGCACTATGTGCTCCAATATCTCTAACATTGCAAAAGAAAATGACGTCAACTGCATCGTGTGATTGGATATGCAGTCAATGTAATTTGACTCAACTCCCGTTCCACCCGTCTAAAGGTCTAGATACTAGTACCACTAGCACTAGAACTGCGAATTCACCGTTCCCGTAAAAGAGAGTTTTCGCAATGCATTGTGGTAAATGTAGTCAAAAACATAAACAATCATGGAGGCGTCAGGAGAAAAAACACTTAATACAGATATTTTATCAGCTTGTTCAACACCTAAAAACAGCTTTTTTCAAAGCTTTACTTCACCAAACAACATCGAAGTTTCCTTAGACAATTTATCTACAGATTTCACCGTAGAGAATGCTACAAACATTGGGAATTTGCCAGGAACTTCAACAACAAACGCTGCAGCTGGGGGAGGATTTACATGTTGTGTACCTTTATGTTACAACAACTCAAAAAGAAACAGAGAATTTTCGTTTTACGTCATTCCAAAAGATGAAAGTTTAAGAAAGACTTGGCTTTCAAAAATAAGTAGAAAAAACTTTAAATGAACATCAGGCCATAGAGTATGCTCTGCTCATTTTGAAGGTGGTAAAAAAACGTACATGAACAATATTCCAACGATTGTACCAAAAACTATAGCACCTACACCGGTTAAAAAAAGAAACACCATGACTAGTCTTGGTTTAAAAAGAAAGCTACCTTCCCCTGAAAAACCTAAAGATCCTGAGCTGACTGTAGAAGAGGCATTACAGCAAGAGATTCAAAAATTGGAAGCCACCATAGCTAATATGAAAGTTGAAATAACAAAAAAGGAAAAATCATTATTAGCAGAGATAAATTCTTTACAAACAGAAGTTGATGAAAATAAATTTACAGTGGACAGATTTAAACACACCACTGCACATTTTAAATTTTACACTGGTTTTGAAAGCTACCAAATGTTTAAACTTGTACTTGAATATTTACAACCAGCTGCTGACTCTCAAATATACTGGGGATCAAATACTAACATTGAAAACACAAAAACCTATAATGGTAAACGTGGGCGATCCAGAGCTACAACAGCTGAAACAGAATTTTTTATGATTCTTATTAGACTTCGCTGTGGATTTCCTATTGAAGATATGGCAATACGATTTAACATGTCGACTAGTAATGTAAGTCGAATATTCATTACTTGGATAGACTTTTTGCACACTCAACTGGGAGTACTTCCTATATGGGCTTCAAAAAGAACAGTAGCAGAGACAATGCCAAAATGTTTTAAAGATTTATATCCCACAACACGTGTTATAATAGACTGTACAGAAATATTTACAGAGATGCCATCTTCATACCGCAGCGAATCAGCTACTTTTTCCAGCTATAAACATCGTAACACAGCTAAAGGATTGGTAGGGATTGCACCAAGTGGAGCAGTTACATTCGTATCTGATTTATATGCTGGAAGAAGTAGTGACAAAAAATTACTCGACACTGTGGAATTTTAAATTTATTAGAACATGGTGACTCGTTAATGGCTGATCGAGGATTCGATATTGAAGAGGATTTACCTGATGGAGTAACTCTTAATATACCTGCGTTTCTAAAAGGTAAAACACAACTAGATTTGGGAGAAGAACTTGAGACTAGAAGAATTGCTTCTGTAAGAGTTCATGTGGAGAGAGCAATTATTCGAGTTAAAAACTTTAGAATTTTACAGTCAATATTTCCATTGTCAATGGCACCTGATTTAAATAAAGTCTGGGTAATTTGCTGTTATTTAGTCAATTTTCTTCCACAACTTATAGCACAGAATGAGGAATAAACAATATATATATACGAATATAAAATGTATATAAAAATATATATGCTATGTATCTTATATATTAATTCCCTTGCGTGAGTAAAACTGTGAGTCCACGACACGGAAATCACGGGTCACTTTCTTATGACGTGGCTGTACGCTAAAATTTAACTAAAAAGATTAGGAATGTACTTCATAGAAATCGCACATAAGGTGTAAATATATAACCCGCTGCTAATAACGATATAAATATATATACCCTTATGCCAAAAAACTCTATGTTAGCATATATATAGGTATCGCTACATATGAAACGGTATTAGATATTCACAAAGCATACGGACTGTTAAATGAAGTTCCTAGCATAAAACGGAAATTGTGTTTACGAAAAAGATGGCTGTTCTTTTTGAGTATTCTCTACTCTTTCATTCAAAATAAATCTTTAAAAAAACATTTGAAGAAGAGCATGGTTTTATAAATTAATCATAGCAAGGTTCTGTAAGGTTTTTTCATGTTTTATTTTCAGTTTTGATTATATTATTGTTGCCAGACATGTTTTATAGCTAGCATCATAAAAAGCCAACCACCACCAACAACTAGCTAGCTAGGAATATATATATATATGTAGCCATGTTCTTTATACCTAGCTAAGTCTCCAGTTTATATTTAAGTGACTAGCTATTAGCTGCTGTAGCTAGCTAATGCTAGCTTTAAACTAAAGATTCCCAGTATATATATTCCCACAAAACACATCAAACGTTATTAACCCTGAAAATTTTAAACATTTTCCTGGGTTTTTTTTGGTTTGCGAAGTTCTTTTCCTCCAAATATTCTGAAAATAAAGTTCAGAAATTACTTATTTTTAAAATGTAAATTTAATTTGTTTCAAATTGTGGGCAAAAACCTTTATCAGCATGCTAAAAGAACTGACTTTTCTTAATTTAGAATTACTAAACACAACCATTTTCTTACATTTAGTGTAAACTTTTGTGCGTATGGCTTATATTTAATACACCAAAAGAGCTACTTTGTTGATTTCAATTTTATACTCTTTGTAAGCTATTTTTTTCTTCTTTTTGACATTTCTGTTTTACCACTCAATTTTTACATTTTATAAGTTATTTGGAACAGAATGGTATGAAATAGACCAAAATACCTGATCTTAGTTGTTTTTAATTTACAGGCTGTGTCTGTGAAACTTTAAGGGGAACATTTGGTGGAAGACAATGGCATGACATATACTGATAGAACTGATTTTTGTTGTGTTAGATGTTATATCTGAACCTTTTTGACATTTTATGTTAATTTTGCGAGGAAGGACCATATATATATATACACAGAAGAAGAATTTAATTTTACACCTTGCAAGCTTTGTTTTTCTATATTTTGTATAAATTCTTACTGGGGAGGACTCCGTGCAATATATCGAAATGACTGATCCTTCTCGATTTAAATTTGATGTGTTCTAAATCGTATATAGTTTTGGAAATTTTGTGTAAGATTTAATGGGTAAGGGCTAGATGCAATATGTCAAAAAAACTTTTTTGTTGAATCAGAAGCACTCCCTACAACCATTCTTTTTTTTACAGTTTGTGAAGCTTTTGTGAGGAAAGAGTGTATGCAATATTATCGAAATAACTGATTTTTGTTGCAAACTGTTTTTCTTTGGCATTTTGGATTAAAATATTCTTTTAGAGGGCATATGCAGTAGATATATGTACCTAAATAATTAAATTTTGCAAACTTTGATTTTGTCGTTACCTCTCATTTTTTACATTTTGATTAAACTTTTGTGGGAGACCGTCGGTATGCGAAGGACCAAAATAAGAGATTTTAGTATTATTTAGAATTTGTATTTTGTGTTGCAAAATTTGTGACAGAATACTATGTGAGATTTGAAATTTTGTTTACTTTATTGATGGTAAAACAGCATGCAAATTGCTAAAAGGACTTTATTAATTTTAAATTTAAACACCGTTATTTTGTTGGCATTTTGTCTAAAGTTTGGTGAGGAAGGACCGTATGCAATATATCAAAAACGTTTCATTGCATTATAATTTATCGTTGCAAATCCCTTTTTAACACCTTAGATAAAAATTTCTACTTAGCCAAAATTTATTGTTTATTTTTCACATTTTGTGTCAACCTTTTTGGCAGGGTTTGCAATAAACTAACTGATTTTAACATATACAATGAGAGAGATTTGTGTTTAACATTGATCAGCTTTTTTGTATATATGTGGCGTTTTGAGTGATTTAAATTTTATGGGTGAGATGTATGTTGAAATGCTTTTAAAAACTTAGCTTTTTTGTATATATGTGGCGTTTTGAGTGATTTAAATTTTATGGGTGAGATGTATGTTGAAATGCTTTTAAAAACTTCTTTCCAAATAATTTTCGCATTTGTCAGATGGTCAGAGCAAGTAATTTTAGTAGATTTAGATTTTAAATGTCACATATATACTGCAGTTGTTGAAAACCTTTAATTTTTTTGGTCATTTATATAATAATGCAGATGTAAGATGCGCACTGCTGTATTGTTTGTTTTTTGATGGACATATATCTGCTACATAAATTAAATGGAATACAGTGGATTCTTCCACGGGAAACAGCTAGTCTTTAAATATTTCGTTGGACATAAAGTCAAAATAAAATTTTCTCAGACATGGTAACCAATTCGTGTTCCATTTTTCACTCTCAAACTTTAAAGTTTCAATGTGCATAAATTTTTCAGTATAAACTATAAAATCCAATTCACTAATTCTAGTTACTGCCATGACACCTTGGCACTGAAAATAATATATGTGACTCCGTTTAAGTTTGGGTTCTTCATCACACATTTGCAAAAAAAAACTTTGTCGCCACATGCTTCTTCGATCGTCAAATCTTTTTTTGAAAAAGGGCATTTAACTTCAATTGCTTTTGTTTCGCTAACAATTCCATCTGGACTGCAACTCAACCAAGGCCATTTAGGATTTATAAAAAAACCACATTTTTCCACAGTAACTTCTTTTGCTAATTCATATTTTTTTACTGCAATACTTTCCGTAGAAATTCCATAATAACAGGCTTCTGGAAAAAAAGACTTATTTTGACACAAAATCTTTTTCAACAATGAAGTTGGAAAGACCCCTTTACGCCTGTTTATTACACTTCCAAAATTAGATGCAGTTAACCCTTTTTTTTCGTTCTGCAAACCACGCTTTGCTATTAGATTGCTTTATCGTTTTCTCTTCAATAGTCTTAATTTCTTTGCATGTTACACTAAAATGATTTTTCACGAAATTAAGATTAAGCTCTGTCAGCAGGGTACTTTCAATATCAAAATTAAAGTTTTCAATGAGGTCATTAATATGTTTTCTAACTGATGCATTTTTCTCTGCTTCCATCTCACAGTTTGTCACAGATGTTGTGAAAAAAGAGCAAGGCTCATAGTCATTTCCTTGTAGCAAAGTAGCCATTGTTACTCCTTCTTTAAGTTTTAATAAGTTCCCACTAAGCTGCTTCATTTTTTCACGTGACGGTTCTCTTGCAAATAACGGTGTCGAACAGTGCTTTCGGTCACCAGTAACTATTGGTCTTTTGCGACTTTTATTTTTGTCCTTTTCAAAATCAGCCTTTTCAAACTGCAAGTTTGAAAATAAAATAGCCTCAGAGTTCGCAGCTTCACCAGGTACATACCACTGTTGCAAAACATCTGTACATACTTTATCATCAGGAACACTTTTCAGTTCTATTTCCTTTAATCTACAAGCTGGTAAAGGACTGCAGCGACATGCTTACAACAACCCCCTGCTCCAGCTTTGCAGTTGCATTTAGCATATAAAACATCTCCAGATTTTTGACAAAGGTGAATGTACACGCTGTATTGAATTTTCTTCATGGAGGCTGTTACCATGCATTTAACAATAAACAAACTTGTATTTGCAACAATATTTGGTTTTACTCTGACCTTCTTCACGAAATGCTCTTTAAATAACCTGTATCCCAGAATTTTGTGCTTAATTGCACCTCTAGATTTATTATCCACTTCTAAAGTATCTTCTACCATATACTTTTGTAGTTTTTTTATGAGAAATGGCAGGTAAAAGAGATAAGTCTTTGGACCATTCTTTTATACTACAGGTCAGTTCCTCTTCTTCGTCTCTTTCAATTTCCTGATTTGAAATTTCTCTGAAAACTGGCCTTGATACCGTGCTAGAGCTTTGAGAAAAGCTAGGCTCAAAGGAAGTATCATTATCCGTAAAAATATACTTAAATTTTCATTAATATCCATTATAAGTTGTCGTTTCACTATCCTTCCCTCAAATAAGCCTTTTTCTACTTTGTTTTGTTAAACACTAGATTAATCTATTACAGAGATAAAGTTTTTACAAAGAGCTATGATCATGGAGATAATAATTTTGTAACAAAATATGATTATTCTCCACAATATATTGCTACGGTTATTTAATTGTTATACGCATGCAAATGTTTTTAATTTCGGCTTTTTCTTGACTTCAAGTACCACAATGCATTGCGCATCTCACTATTTATGGGAACGGTGAATTGTCTTGTATCAATACGAACAACTGCAAATATTTAACACCCGTCTCTTTTATATGCCTCGTTTATCAATTTTACGGCAGAAATATATAGAACCTGAGACGTTGTTGATCCTAAAGTACAATTTTTTTTGTATCAATACGAAAAATCGCAAATACATGACACTGGTCACATTGAAATGCCTCGTTTATCAATTCCACGGCTAGAATATGGGAACCTGAGATGAGTTTGTCGACCCTAAATTACAATTATCCTGTTGTTGACTCTAAAGTGCAATTATCTTGTATCTATATCAATGGCTAGAATATGGGAACCAGAGATGAGTTTGTAGACCCTAAATAACAACTATCCTGTATCAATACAAAAAATCGCAAATATATGATACTCATCTCTTTTAAATGCCTCTTCTATCAAATTTACGACTAAAATATATAGATCCTGAGACGAGGTTGACCCTAAAGTACAATTATTTTGTATCAATGCGAAGACTAGCCAATACATGACACTCGTCACCTTGAAATGCCTCGTTTACCAATTCCACGGCTAAAATATGAGAACCGGAGACGAGTTTGTCGTCCCTAAATGTCAATTATCTTGTATCAGTATGAAAAATTCTATGATACTCATCATTTTTAAATGCCACGTTTATAAATTTTACGGCTATAATATATAGAACCTTAGACAAGGTTGACGTCCCTAAATGACAATTGTCTTGTATCAATACGAACAACCGCAAATATTTAACACCCGTCTCTTTTATATGCCTCGTTTATCAATTTTACGGCAGAAATATATAGAACCTGAGACGTTGTTGATCCTAAAGTACAATTTTTTTGTATCAATACGAAAAATCGCAAATACATGACACTGGTCACATTGAAATGCCTCGTTTATCAAGTTCACGGCTAGAATATGGGAACCTGAGATGAGTTTGTGGACCCTAAATTACAATTATCCTGTTGTTGACTCTAAAGTGCAATTATCTTGTATCAATACAAAAAATCGCAAATACATGACACTCGTCACTTTAAAATGCCTCGTTTATGAATTTTACGGCTAAAATATATAGAACCTGAGGCGTGGTTGTCGTCGACAAAAAATTGCAAATACATGACACTCGTCACTCTAAAATGCCTCGTTTATGAATTTTACAGCTAAAATATATAGAACCTGAGGCGTGGTTGTCGTCCCTAAATGACAATTATCTTGTATCAATACAAAAATTCGAACCTAAATAACACTCGTCACTTTGAAATTCCTCGTTTTTCATTATTACGGCTAAAATATATAGAACCTGAGACGTTGTTGACCCTAAAGTACAATTATCCTGTATCAATACGAAAAATCGCAAATACATGACACTTGTCACTTTGAAATGCCTCATTAATCAATTCCAAGGCTAAGCTATAAGAACCTGAGACAAGTTTGTTGACCCTAAATTACAATTATCTTGTATCAATACAAAAAAATCGCAAATACATGACACTCGTCACTTTAAAATGCCTCGTTTATGAATTTTACGTCAAAAATATATAGAACCTGAGACAAGGTTGTCGTCCCTAAATGACAATTATCTTGTATCAATACAAAAAATCGCAAATATATGATACTCATCTCTTTTAAATGCCTCTTTTATCAATTTTACGACTAAAATATATTGATCCTGAGACGAGGTTGACTCTAAAGTACGATTATTTTCTATCAATGCAAAGACTAGCAAATACCTGACACTCGTCACCTTAAAATGCCTCGTTTACCAATTCCACGGCTAAAATATGAGAACCGGAGACGAGTTTGTTTACCCTGAATTACAATTATCTTGTATCAATACGAAAAACTGCAAATATTTAACACCCGTCTCTTTTATATGCCTCCTTTATCAATTTTACGGCGGAAATATATAGAACTTGAGACGAGGTTGATCCTAAAGTACAATTTTTTGTATTAATACGAAAAATCGCAAATGCACGACACTAGTCACTTTGAAATGCCTCGTTTATCATTTTTACGGCGGAAATATATAGAACCTGAGACGAGGTTGATCCTAAAGTACAATTTTTTGTATCAATACGAAAAATCGCAAATGCACGACACTCGTCACTTTGAAATGCCTCGTTTATCAATTTTACGGCGGAAATATATAGAACCTGAGACGAGGTTGATCCTAAAGTACAATTTTTTGTATCAATACGAAAAATCGCAAATGCACGACACTAGTCACTTTGAAATGCCTCGTTTATCTATTTTACGGCGGAAATATATAGAACCTGAGACGAGGTTCATCCTAAAGTACAATTGTATCAATACGAAAAATCGCAAATATATGACATCCTATTATTATTATTATTAACAATTTCTTTTACATTGACGTGTAAAAAAAAATAAAAAATTCTAGCTTCTCGGGAAAAGTCGCTAATTAAAGTCAATGAAGAAGGCAATTAATTTAGTTAATTTGACTTCTTTGCTTTGCATACCATCATCCTGAAATAAAGGATCGTTAGGCTATAGCTTTTATTTTTGAGATCCTATATATTGCAAGGAAGTGGTATGCCAGAAAATTCGTGAAAAAAAACAACAAAAACAAACCGCAAAATGCTATAAATACTAAATAAAACCTGTCAAATAAAACCTAATCCATTAATATACGGTTTGCACAAGCTACAAGGGCAACTTTCTGGATTCCATTTCTTAATTTTTGACTTAAACTCTTGTAACGTTTCAGATGTTTTTATATTTGATGGTATCATCTGCCACAATTTTGGCGCGAAATTTGAGATAGTTTCAGTGCCATAAGTAGACGTTTTTGCTGTGCGATAGCAAAGTTCTCTTTCATTTCTCAAATTATAAGTGCTTCTACGGAACAGAAAAATATCACTTATTATATCAGGTGAGAATTTGTTTTTAGCTTTATATATTTCTATAGCTAGTGTTTCAAGATTTTTTTCGTGTATCGTTTTTGATTTATCTCTATGTAACAGTTCCTTAAATGTTGATGTATGGTCACAATAGATTATTCGAAGTGCTCTTACATGCAGATTATTAATTCTGTTATTCAGTGTTCTATTGTGGAACATCCATATCAAAGGACAGTAACTGAATTGAGAGGTAACAAAAGCCTTCATAATAACTCTTCTTTTTTGAGTATCCATGTAAGGTGCAACACGCGCTAACTCATGTAGTTCTTGGCTGGTTTTTTTTGACATAAGTCCGTTACATGCAAATCAAATTTTAATTTCCGATCAATTTTTATCCCTAACAGTTTCTGTTGGTCACTGTTTTCAATGTACGTGTCTCCAACGACAGCTTTTGTATCAAGTGGTAAGCTAAAAAGAAGATGGCTCTTTGCTTCATTGGCTTTCATACCGTTTTCAGCAAACCATATAAACATTCTTTTTGCTGTTTTTTCAAGGTCTTCTACAACTTGATTTTTATCAGACCCATACGTGTATGGGGTGTTGTCATCTGCGTAGCTAGCTATATCAGTTTCAATCGTTATCAGAAATAAATCTATGAGGAAAACGTTGAAGAGTAGTGGGCCTAAAATAGACCCTTGTGGCACACCAAATAAGATGTCCAGTAACGTACTAAATGAGTTGTTTATTTTAACTCTTTGTTTCCGGCCAGTTAAATAGCTATGTATTAATCTCAAAGCTTCTAAGAGTAGCTTCTAGTTTGTTTTGACTGAAGAATATATAAATGTCAACTATCATTTTAGATTAGTAAGGGCTAGAATATTGCTATCTAGCTAGCTAGTTATTGTTGTATACATTTGAAATAAGTAAGATAGCTATGCATGGTTAATTTGTCGGTAGCATGCAAATTGTTGCACTATAACTAAATGTCTTAAATAATGTGTAGCATATACCATCTTAATTGTGTGATTATATTATATTAAAAAACAGAGGCAAGAATCTAGCAACTTGCTCACCACATATTTTTATGGTTTTTATTATAAGCAATCCTCTAAAAGAACTTCAAAAAATGCAGGTGAACAAAGTAGATAAATTTTTTGTCTTAATAATTTTCACCAACCTGTCTAGTTTCATACTTAGTAATACCCAATATCACTCAAAAATCTGTCTATTGTCTACTCTGTAACGTGCTCAAGTTTCGGTGACGGTAAAAATGGCAATATGTTATCCTGACATAAGGCTCAGAATATCATGTCATAGCCATCCAGTGTTGCCACACTCTTTATTTATGCCAGTTTATGGCCTTTGGGAAGTTGGTGTTGATACTATGTAGAATGCAAACATTTCATTTATTTGACGTGTTTGTGAAATTTGGTATTCTGTGTTGTTTATCGACCTCCTTTTAACAGCTAAAATTAGGGTCTTAGGAAATATGATAATTGTGAAATTTTTTTTGGGTCCATTTTATCATGCTGGTGTAGGAACACAGCATGCCAATTTTAAATTCATTCTTTAAATTTGTCCTATAGTTTTTATTGTTGTCACAGTAATAAAGCTGTTCAATAATCACTACACTAAAATCTAGGTAACCACGGTCAAAAATTAGGCACATGTTAGCTATAGACTTTGGAAGGTGAAACTACCTACTTGCAATAAAGCACACAGCATCAATGTTGCAGTTTGTTTTATGGTTGCAAATATAAATTAAGTAATTTACACATAACCTTTTTGGATTAGTAGCCAAACACAACCCAAGTCAGTTTTATATAAGAGTTTTGAAGCAACACAAAAAGAAAGTATAAAGTTTGGTGGAATGGATTAATTCCAAACTAAACAAAAAACTTTCCTGATCACAACCATGAAGGTTGGTAGCTAAAATATTAAAAGAAATTACTTTAACATTCATATACATGTGGCTAAAAACACTACAACTTAAGGTTTAACTGCCTTGGAAGAGTTTTTTTTTTACATAATTCTTAGTGTATTAGAGGGACTAAAAACAAAAATTATTATCAAAGGAAATCAAATTAATGTAATTTGAATGTGTTAACTGACTCTTAAGTCATTACCACGTCGAATATGGGTACTAGAAATTGGACTAAGTATGTCAAGTTGGACAGCTTTTGGTTTCACAAGCCTATTTTCTTTTTATATTGTATAAAACTACTTAGGGACTGTCTCCACAATTGTTTCCAGGATTCCCTCTAAAAATCAAAAAACCTCAATGGCTTTTTGTGAAAACTCTTACATTTTTATCTATTTGTGAAAATTGTAATTGATTTTTGTGGAATATCCATCTTCCACATCAGCTAATGCAGAAATCAAATCGGGTATCCCATTTGTATCCCTTGTTCAATTCCTTTGGCATTCTTGATTTTACATAAAATGAAATGAGACAAGTTTGTATTGGAATAAATTTGTGAAGCCTGTAAGAGTTGTCTGTCTTGTCTGCCTAATACCTAAATTAATAACTTGTATTTGGAAACTTAAAGAATAACACCCTTTATGCGAAGCAGATTTATTTTTAAAAACTAGGAATTAACAACGTATTAACTAAATGTTTAGCAGTTAGTTGAAAATAGTATATGTATGATGATAATTGCATTCGTATAGTCATAAATGCAGATACGTTTGGATAAATAAAGTGTTTCATATAAAATGTCCTCTTATAAGAAATGCTGAAAGATTATTTATCACAATATATATTTTTTAAGAAGAGTTTTATTAAGTTTCACTTGCTTTTATCGTTAGGGCAATCATCTTTTTTCTTTTTCTCTTCAGCTTCTGTAATATTACCCTCATGGCACTTCTGAAAGAGAACTTATTTAAGCATTCAAAACCTAAATACCTTACAATACATTATTTATGATCCTGTTCTTAGCTTTAAAAGAACAGCAGCAAACTGAGGGTACAAATACAGAATATTAAGCAATCCAATGCCGAAACTTGCATGATCTAATAAGCAATCCACAATACTCTCAAAACAAAAGTTTTCAATAAATAATTTTAGGTGATTATCAAGCTGAAATCGGTTAACAACCAAACCAGTTTACAAAAATCGAATACAAATTGAAACTCAATCTTTCATACATTTTTGACTCCTCTAATTTGAGTAAAGACGTGATCCTCTATTAATTTGTATATGCCTATGTAATGGTACAGTTGATAAAAAGATGTTACTGAAAGTTTATGCTATATAGATCTAAATACTAAAGATAAGGAGTAGTAGTTAGTGATTGTGTTAGTGAGTATTTATTATAAAGTGGAAAAGCCAGGTGTACTTTTTTGCATTGTTTCCCGTCACATTATCTGCTTAGATTCTAGTTGAGAAAAATAACGTTGATATTTTCATGGTGTTTGAAATCATTAGTTTCTTGATATTTTTTTTTTTTAAAAAATTATTCCCTAATTCTACTTAATATTTCTTTCCCTTTTGAATAATTGAGGGTAATCTTATAAAACAGTCAACGTTAATTTTCTTAATATAGGGAGTGTAATAACTTAAAAAAAGATAAAAAAAAAACTTTTACTTTGTTCTGCGAAAAACATTTTAAGGCCAGAATCGCAAAATAAGATCTGCAAAATGTTCTTATCTTTAACGCCATAAGCTAGCCATTGTTAATCTTGTATTTCTTCTTCTCCCAATTAAAGATGTTTTTACCTAATGTATATATACATTGTTTTCCTTGTCATCAAATATATTAAATAAGTGCATCGATTTTTTAGGAAGATGTCTAAAAAATCGAAATTATCTCGTACATCAAGCCATCAAAATTAACTCAACTGCGACTTATAAATATTTCCGCACGGTTGTATAGACCAAAACTTTAACATGGGTAAGAACTTGCACCTAATATACAAGAAAATAAAGCAAGAAAGTATCGAAAATACGATTATTGGAAGCATCTAGATCCTCTTAACGAAGGAGGAAGTGTCATTTTACCAATGTTAGATTGTGTTAAAATTTAACTGTTATAAAACAAGAACTGAGATTGACTGATCGAGAAAAATTGATGGAAGACTAGCAGTAATATCGGATCTTTAAATATATAATCACACTGTCCGTCCTTTTGTTTACATTTTACTTACTAAAATATTGTGAATACATATATATATATATTTGTATGTATTGGGTTTTATTATCAGCACCGCTATGAAAGCAGTAAATTAATACTGAACTGTAAATCATTTACCCTAATATTCACTATAAATCCTTACATAGTTATGTAGAGTTTGCATGCACTACTAATATGTATCATTTATTTAACAGTACAAATTGTGTTCTATAAAGAGGTCCGTTTTAAAATGACCATGCAAAAGGTTCTTTTATGCAAGTAAATAAACTGCTACTTAATTGTTTTAAGAACCTGTATATAAAAACCTTTAGGCTGGATTTTTTCAAGGGTTAAAGATTTGAAAAAGTACCAGCATGGTCTTTTAAATAGATATACTTTACTCAGAGAAAAAGTGGCGAAAGAAATTTGAAAAATTTGGCGTAAATTAATTTTTTACGAGATTGGTTTGGGAACGTTTCTTTAAAATTTTAATTTGTAAGGGCCTGTTCTTATGGGACATATTTCCTCAGTTAGGGGGGGGGGATATTTAAGCATAATATAATTTTAACTTTCTGCTTATATGACATGGGCGAGAAAACTTTTCTTCGAGTGAGAAAATACCATGTGATAATTTCTATTGTTTATCGTGATAAGAATCTATTGTTTATTTTTGAAAATTATGCCGAATCGACATAAATTTATCTCGCCTACCGAGGAAACTTATGTTCATATGGGAAAATGCATTACCCGCTTACCGAGATCTCGATCATGCGCCTCCGAGATTTTGGTAAGCGGGTAAATGTTTTTTCTCATCTGAAGGCAACTAAATTTTATTGATCTCGACTTGATATCATGCTTAAACATTTACACGGTTCCCGAGGAAATATTTCCCATATGAACAGCCCCTAAAATCTACACATACAGGTGGAACAGAAACACTGAGTTACTATGCGCTGTTTCCGACGTTCTGCAATAAGTCGGGAACGAAGTTTCTTTTCAGAAAGGCTCGGTCTTTGGTCGCGTGGAAAGCATCGCAAACTTTAACTGTCATTAATAATAATTGATGCAATTTTTGTTTTATGTACCTCATCGGCGCAAGTAATCAAGAAAATGTTGGCCTGAAGAAGAACAGACAGACATCGACAACTCTAAAATGACCAGCTTCACAGTTTTCTTTTTTGAAAAATACGCACAAAAGATGCAATCCACATTTGGCCGTGGATACCGAGAAAGTTTTTAATCAAGTTGCTGGTCACAAGTCGGTCGGTGCAAAAATCTGTGATGAATATGAAATATGTTTTTTTAAAATATCCCATGCGATGTACAACTACACCAATATAACCAATGCCTACAAATACAACAAGTTACTCCAATACTGTTGTTTTTTCTGTTCTAATTTATTGTTAGGAAGATGTGAATAGAATCTAGTCTCATAAAATAACAAAAAAATATTAAGAAAATCGATTGATAAAAGACACAGTCTGCTAAAAAATAACCAATGCTACACAGAAATTAACAACTAATCAAATAACAATTAGAACGCCTTAAAAGTTTTGTAAGTTTTATACAAAAACATGAACATTTTTCTTTTCAAAGTGACACAATAAATGTCATCGTTAACCCTTTTTTAAGGCCTGTAAATTAATCCGCCCCCTTCCCAACTTTTAATGGCTTTTCTACACCGCATTAAACTTATGCCTGAAGGAAATTATTGTTTGTAGAAATTAATTTTGGCAAGATTTTGCCAATTTGGGGAAAATTAATCCCCACAATAATCATTGGTAACTTTGTAATTCGCGAAAATTAAGTCCCGCAAAATTTGGATTCTTTCACTAATTTTTAAATCACACATACGGAGTAGTGTGATATGTTGGTTTACCCTTTCGTCGCGGCGGCGGCGATTTTCAGGAAAGTCACCAGATTCGAGTTGTTTTATTTTGGGTATGCCACTGTATCTGAAATAGTGCTTTATTATTAAATAGGGTTTAAAAGAGACATTTATTTCACAAATAGTTTCTTATTTACTATATCTAAAATCGTCAAATTGTCAATTTTTGGTAGAATTATGGATATAAAAACAATAACTATTACATTTCTAAACTGTACAAATTAAATTTGCGAAGATAGGTTTTCTTTCAAAATTTTATCACCCCCGTTTGTTTTGGAAACAACCGTCGTTTGGATTTCCCTCGCCAGTTTACAGAAAAAGTTAAAGTTGGCGTGTTTGTTTTGTGTTCTCTTTCTGTAAAAACTATAGCTAGCTATAATTATAACTATAGCTACAATCCCGGTCAAAAATAATGGCAGCAAACTCTTTTTTCATGTGTAGCAAGAGCAAGATAAGTACAAAGCCCCCTTTCCCCCAGTATCAATGTTCAAAAGTTGTGCTAACACGTTTTCAAACATTGATAATGAGGGAGAGAGGGTAGAAAAGAATTATACTGCACTTTTTGTAGCTTACTGCCAATATTTTTTGACTTTGAATTTTTTCGGCAATTTTTGGAAGTAATTTTTTTGACTTAATTTTTAAATTAATTCTAAAGGTGGACACTATATGTATGTTTTAAAGTATGTACCAGCATTGTTTCTTTTGTGCCATGCTAAAATTGGAAACAATAGAAATGCTAAAACAATAGATGACGAGGCAAATGGGGCAGTTTTTGATAATTGTGAGACATTATAATATTCCGTGTAAAATTGTAGTTAGATGAATACGTTATTGTTACTAATTTTTGTAGGTATTAATTTTGACGCAATTGTGCCAAAAAAAATTATTTGCACGCAAAGTTTAGTACAGAAGCAACACGCAAAATGTTTTGGGTGAAAAGTATTACGCGCAAAAAAACATATACATGCCTTTTCAAGAAAGAAAGGGTATATACATATGTATATTTCGTCAAAAATTCAGAAAATTAGTACCAATAAGGTAGTGCCTAGCACTGTAAGGAAAGATCAAACTGAAAAAAGACCTTGCTTATGTTTGTTTTACATGTAAGGTTGGCACTTGTGCAAAAGCACAAAGGTCCAGAACAAAATATTAAGTTTTTAAAGATATTTAGCTGTAAATTATATGCGTCACAGTGCGTCACTAATGCGTCACTCGGTTTTTTGCATGTGTTTAGCAGTTAAATATATGCGTCATATGCGTCACAATATTTTTTTTAAAGATATATATACTATTCTTTTAAAAATTTTGATGTGACGCATTAAATTCTTTCACAGCATAGTACTATATAACTGGTGACGCATATGTGACGCATGGAATATAAGAACTTTTAAATACGAAGATAGGTTTTAGATAGATAGATTTTATATATTATACATTTTAGGCATCCATGCCTTGGATAACCGGGGTGCAAAAACAGTGCGGACATTGTTCTAAGTCTTTCATCGATACCTTTGGGATTTTTTCAATGAATTTGAATTCTCGCCTCCTCGAAATCATCATATCTGTTTCGGTCTCTCTGGTTATATTTTCCAACATGTGTAATTGAACCTTTGCTTGCAACCAAAATTGGCATGGAATTGTCCCTGTCTATAACCATGTCAGTGGCAAACTGGTTTTTAGGCCTTGTCAGGTATTTTTTACTTTATTTTTATACCTTATTTTAGGCTAGGATGAAAGCTTATTTCTTGTGTTGAATATTATTTGATTTCACTTTCTTTTTTTTCAAATTTTGGCGCCTAATTTTGCTTATCATTTCACTGTATATAGGTATTTTGTTTCATGTTACATTTGGGAAATTTTTAGCTCCACTTTTATTTTTGGCGCACACTGTAAATCATACCAAGGTGCTGGCGCAGTCCGCGACTGTGTTTGACAAAAAAGATTGTGAAGCATCAAAACTATCGCCTAGCGGCTCGGCAAAAGATATCGCAGTTTATGGAGAATAGTGTGTCTATAAAAACTCTCGTTGTTTCTAACATTAAATGAGCGACGACAAACAGCAAGAACCAAAGCAAGTTATTACGAAGAAAAATGAAGATCGAGTTGCGGCTGGTAAGAAACTTGCAGAATGGAACCGTAAGAATAAGGAAAACCAGCACAAGAACAAGGGTTAAAGTGGTCAAGTACCTGAGGGTAGTACTTCAGCAAGTACCTCACCAGTTCTAGCACCGTATTAGGAGCAACAGCAGTAACGGTTGGTATTGTGATAATAGGCGTTGGTATTTGGTACAATTTTTCAAATGCGTTAACCATATAATAAATGGCATCAAGTATAACACCGTACGAAAAAGAAATAATTGATACGTTATACGAAACCTTGGTAGATCTTGGATTTACCTTCGGGTATGCATTGACAGGTAAGAAATTTTTAGGAATTACACGACCCTCTGCCAAAATGGATATGAACGATGTATTTAAAATGACTTGATACTTCGCAGCAGGACGCGCAAGTACAGAAATGGCAGTAAAAAAAGAATAGATCCCGGCAAGCATTGTTCCAAAAAAATAAATATATAACAAATACGGAACTATCGGCGTTCTTGTAGCTGGTGCAGCAATCAACGCATTAGCATTTAGCGGAAGTACTTTTTTATTTAGTAAACTCTTGGGGCATGGTGAGGAGGAACCAAAAAGAGACGATAAGTCTATAGAGCAACTACAAGCTGCGCAAGCACAGTGGGTGCGCGATAGACAATCAAAAATCGACTGGTATAATCATCAAAGAGAGCTGAAAAGGCAAGCCGGTGAGGATTTGAAAGAAATTGACAGGAGTATGCAAGAATACTACATTGCTACAATCGATAAAACTCCCAAACTGTCTGATTTTAATAACATTTGGCTCGTTATCGAGGTTGATGTCAACCAGTAGGCTATCTATGACCCAGTTAAGGCGATTTTCCACTAGGCGGTCTAAAACGCGCTGAGTGTAGGCGGCTATTGTTTTAAAACAATAGCCGCTTATAAATGTTATTTTTTGATTTCCACTTGTCAAAAGCAACAAAAAGAGCGTGTAAACTTTTAAACGACAAAAAATTGTAAACATGAACGTTTCTACGTAGAGAATTATTGCTGTTTAAAAAAATAAATCTTCTCAAACTATTGTTGTGCTGAATGAAAAAAAAGAAAACAAAACAAAGAAGTATGGAAAACGGTTTTGGATAAGACGGCTGTATCAAGAATGAAAACTAAAAGAAGAATTCAAATTTCTCGTTCAAAATATGAAATTGTATGACCTTGCATATGGTAAAACAATGCAAGATGTGGTGTGTTAGAGTCATTCTTCGTATTTCTGGATAAAATAGCATACGCGGGACCGTCGCAAGACTCACTGCAGAGCAAATACGGTCAAATTTGTATCCCACAAAAACCTATAGTTAGTGGATTGTTTCCACTGGCGGGCACTAAAACAAATAAGAAGCCTCATCTCAATCAAACATAGTAACATTTATAATCTGAAAGAAAAAGAATAAAAAACAAAGATTAAAAAGTTAAAAAGTGACCTGCATTAGAATTTGCTAAATACATTAGAGATGGAAGTCTTAAACGAAAGCACACTTCCATCACAGGTCACTTGGTCTGGAAGATCATTCCACACTTTTGCATCTCTAAATGGGAAGGCTTTTTTGCCAAATTCCGTGTTGACCAAGGGAAGTTATATTGCCACTTTGAAAAATAGGTGAGACCCCCAACATTTAGGTACATAAGTAGTAAATAACGATTTGTTGAAAAGACTTGATAAATAAATACTTAAAACTGATTAATAAAATTTTTGCAGTTTAAATTTTATTTTATAAATCTGTCGTTAAGGTATAGCTAGGGGGACCACGATGTGAACCGGCCTGTTGACTTTAGTTGACTTCATGCAAATAAATAAATACTATAAAAAGGGGGCAAACAACTACCTATGCGCCAGGACTTGTGAACCTGGCTGTAGCTTTACACGTGTTACGGGATCCCAACACTCAGCCTTACACAGGTGATTGATGCATAGGACCAGCCTTGGTCAGGACCAGTTACTGGGGTGATATGGGTGGGCGTAAAACCACGAAGACACGAAAGAGAAATTTTACACCCCCTTGCAGAGCTTCTTACAAAAATAACTATGGGTATAGCAGGATCGTTAACCCTGTAGACCAAGTGAGCAAACTTGGCCTCCCTACTGGAGTGGGGTAAAAAGTGGGGTCGTCGCACCCAAAGACAAGACATAGTCGAACCCCCTTGCTATGCTTCTTATGATTACTCTATAAGAGAGTGAAGAGTGAGGAAACTCTAGGTTCACGGTAGACTGCTTGTGACAGAAACAGCTGGGGTAATACAAAACCGCTAGGGAAAGATAACCCTCCCCCTTTTATGTGAATGTTAATCAGACAATTTTTACATTTTCACAAAAAACAACACATTCACAGAAGAGTTATTTTAATCAGATGGTGTAACTCTACCAGCTGCTTTACCGTCACATCTTAACCATGAGCCACAGGTGCGATATTTAATGAATGCCCAATAGCGACCTGCTCCTAGGGCGCCCGAATGATTAATAGTGGCAGCTAACGAATATTTGTTGTTAAATGATATGCCATCCGTTGGCTGAGAACGAACTCTAAAAATGTCGTCATTTGAAGCAAGGCAGGTAACAAATTTGTTATTTTTTAGGGTTCTTCCATCAAGAAACGTAAACCTCTTCAGTTGGACAATTAGAATGTCTCCGCACTGGGTGAAAACCGTTTCGCTTGTACTTTCTTAATAAGAAGAGCACTGCGGGCAAAGCCACCTGCCATTTCCAGACAAATTTTCGGGCTGCAAAAAACAATTAATTGAACCTGTAACGCTGTTTGAGATAGGGAGTTGCACAATAGGCATACTTTCCTACCTGTTAGTTGATAAAAAGCATGCATTACATAACGTCGTAGTGGTTATAATGCTGGTGATGATATTATCTGCGATAACCGAAGGGCCTGTTAATTCACCCAAGACATGAAGCAGTATTTCTGGCACGTGCTGCTAGGCATTAATGTTGAATGGGGTCTTCCTAATACTGGACATCTCACGCTGTAACGCTCTTAAGAAGGCGGAAGGGTCAACAACTGTGGAAGACTGGGACAGCATGGACATACTCAGCATAACAAACTTCAATAGAGGAGAAACAAGAGAAGATTCTGAAACACAATGTAACCAAAATGATGGGATTGCAGTTAATGCTTGCAGGATGGAATTGGCGTAAAAGGTGTTTCTTTTATTTATTAATCCTGCGTGAATTACTTTGCTGTGGGTAGATGGGTCTGGGCCTGCTTTACCAGGTGTATTGGGCTGGGTGACTGTTGGTTGTTTGGCCTTTGGCATTAGAGGAGTGGGTATGGAAAAGCTAGTTGAAATAGGGATGTGGCTGTGTTCATTCCATATCTTTTCATTTCTAGCGACCCAAATACAGAAAGCCGCTTTCATCCACATGTCACCAGTTGACGAGCAGCTTGAAAAGTTTTTCTGCGGTCCAATCCCAGTCTTTTCAAACACGAAGAAACAGATCGAGAGCAGTAGCCTCTGGAACCTACCTTGATGGCAAAAAGACATGCCAACCGTTTTGTTCGATGATGTTCACCAGAGGATTGTATTTGGACATCTTAGTTGAGTGCCAAGTTTCCATATTTTCCTCGCATGGACAGGTAAGCTCTATCACAATCACATGCTTCCTGTTGTTGGAATAGATAACGAGATCTGGCCTGAGTGATGTTAAAGCAATATGCCCAGTGAAAACAAATCCGTCCTTTAAGTCAGACATAATCATCATCCAATCGCAGGCGAGATGTAAAAGATCTGTAAGTTTAGACTTTTTACCAGGAGTGTGGGCACCAGCTTTAACAATCTTAATGCTATTTAGCTGTTTTACAGGTGACGTGATGGACTTACAAAAAGCAGTGAGCAACTCCACAAGTTCTTTTAAAACAGAATCGTGGCGGAATGTAAATCTACCCTGCGCAAGAGTAGTTTTGCAGGCACCTAGGATGTCAGCTGTGATGCACAATTTTTTTTCACATAAAAAACAAGAGGATTCAGTGCATATCCGCCAACGCTGTAAAGTACCCGGGGACGGAAGAACGTCGTAGGTCGAACTTAAGCAGAATGACACTAAGTTTGGTTGCATTGCCAACAAGGATTTCCAGGAGAGATCGTGCTTGATGTAGTTATTCCATTTACTCCACTACCCTCGCACCTGAAGTTGCGTAACTCTACCTACTTGTTCTTCTTCTTCCATTTCCTTTGCAGTGTTTGTTATTAGCTTCCTGTAAGAGTAACATTGTCGGGAAGCAGGCATTTTAGCTCTCAGACACAGACCTAACCCACCTTTACAGTGTTGGTGCGAGCCAATCATTGCCCTCACTTTTACTTTTGCCTCTGCCGTCGTAACTGTATCAGTTACACTCCACTTTCCTGCCTTTAATGTTGGTGGTGCCGCTGATACTAGAGGGTCCTTTGAATCCCTAAGCAGTAAGTGTCCGCTTATTTTAGCAGATTTAGGAATGGACGTTAGACTTTTTATTGGCAAAGGACATAGTGAGCAGGCCGCGTATAAACAAACATTAGTGGTAGTGCGATGAAGGTGCAGCCATTTCCTTAAAAAAGAAGATACATTTTGCTCGAGCGTATTGACATACGACATTGAAACTTCGTAAATGAGCAAAGGCCACTGGATACGTGGGATAAGGTGTTGAAGGATCCACAGTTTCTGAATACCTTTGTAAAAGGATTTGTCAATCGTAAAAAGCCCTGCCAATAGTTTCTCTCCAAGCTCATTGATAGCTTTTCTATCGGAAATAGAACCGTCTATGATACGACCTAAAAATCGTACTGGCATGGAGTGGATAGAGGGTGTAAATGAAGAGAAATCTGTTGGATTTAAAGGCTTCCAAACTAAGAAGGGTGTAGAATTCAAAGACCTGCCTTTTACTATTACTATGCTGCGTGATTTGTGGGCACGGAATTCCATACCAGCCCACTTTAAAGCGGTAGCACACCTGGTTAATAGCTATTGCGCACCGCAAACAGACGATGAAATCAAGTTTATATCGTCCATGAAAGCTCTCATTAATGGAAGCTACACTTTGCTTGATGTGATAAACCTTGGTACAGATGCTTCTAGCGTATATTCTAGGATGATGTTTATGCCAGCTAAGAAAGGAATGATAGATAGTGTACAGCCAGCAAATATACCTGGGCATTGCTTGGGGCATCTTCAGAAAAAGATTTGCTGTATATGCCGATATAGTAGTTTTTAATAAAAGTAATCCAATGTTGCGGGACACCGTAATGCTGAAGAGCGAAAAAGATAAGTCTGTGAGGAATTGTGGGATACGAATCTAGCCAGATAGTTGCCAAATCTGACTTTGCTGAGCGAGCGTCTTTTAGTGCCTACCAAACCATTGACATATGTTCCCAGCACCCAGGAAGTTTCTCTATACAACCTTTTTGGACAGACGTATTGATGAATTTGTTGTTGGCTATAATGTGAGCTTCCAACCGCCTTGATACAAGGCTAAATAGAAGCTCACCTTCGACATTTAGAAGTGCTATAGGTCGAAAGTCAGTTATTTTGAACTCCATAGGAGTTTTTGATTTAGAAATATAAATTTCATGGGCATAACGCCATTGAACAGGTACAACCCAACTTTTTAAACACGATTTAAAAACATTAAACAAGAGGGTATTTATTTGAAGATATTTTTTGTATACTTAGATAGATAGATAGATGTGCATATTTTACATGGCTAGCCTCACAAATATCGAGGGATATACCCTGTCTATTATTTCCAGGAGGGGCCATGGCTTAGATGGAGAGTCCTAGAGTATTTAATGCTCATTTTGAGCTACGCAGACCCAATTAGAGCCCGCGCTCTACTAGACAACTCCCGGCAACATCCAACGGCCCACACAGTGTGCCATCTTCCCAATTTACCTCACATGGCTTGGGTTAACCCGGGGCTATGGTAACATTCACTCGCCCATGTTGAATCGCCGTCAAGAGGAATCGAACCCTGGTCTCCCGCACAGAGTACGAGAGCTATAACCACAAATCTACGGCGCCATTACCTTATTTACTTTATTACGGCGCCATTATTACTTTATATGAAATAGCATTTAAACCAGGGGAAGACGCGTTTCGTCTGGTAGCTAAGAGAATAAAAAAATCTCTGTATTTAAGGGAAGAAGACGGAAATGATTTCAAGAGAGATGGGGCAACAGGAAGACCATCTAAACTGCTAAAGGGAACATCATAGAACTCATCTTTAACAATCAAGGATTTATGTTTGTCCAAGTAATGCTGACTAAAACCCAATTTAACGTTGCATTTAGGATTAAGTAAGGCTTTGCCAGCTGAATAGGGGTTATTCCTATAACTTATTAAAGTGAAGAATGAAAATTACAAAGTGCACGCACAATGATAAACTCGACCAGTTAAGTCTTAAAATTTAAATTCTAGAGGTTTTACTTCTCTAAAGAATAAGGAATTCATTACGAATTCGTAGATAAGAAAAAGCAAAAACTATTTATATAAAAAGGCACAAAGAAGAAGCTTTCCGTAAGCATAAGTACCTTTTGTTGGTGTACTTTTGTGGTCTAAGATCCAATGCCTAGTGAAAGGGGGTAACGAAGAATCACAGGTAGACAGACGAGTCAGTAATAACAAAATATACGAAGGGTAGTCCTAATACGGTGAGGGATTATTGGCGTTCCTTAATTCTATCAATGACAGTTAATTTTAAGACGTATTCCAGCATCAGCTGTAATGTGTTAGCACTGCGCCGTAATATATCGAAAAGAAATAACAAGGGCTACAAACAAACTACTGGCTGGTTGCAATTTTGCTTACAATTTGCAAAATGCAATTTGGAATAATCAGAAATTGGCGCAATACCTTAGCAATACCTAGATCGACGCTAGATAGGGATATTAATCTCAATGACTTTGCGTTGGCGAATAGAGCTTCAATTTACGATTGCATCTAAATGTACTGTTAAATCAATATTAGTTATATGTCGTTTCATATTGTAATGTCACCCTTTCAATGTTGAAAGTGTTATCTTTCCACGTATAATGTCTTTAGTCATTTGTGTTTTATATTGTAAATTCTAGGTTGGTTTATGTTAATATATTATTAATTTTTTAAAAAAAAAAAATACCTTAGCAAACGTTTTGCTACACGATTATGTCTATTGTCAACAATTTTACGAAGCTAATAAAAGCGCCAGCAGTACTAATAAGTCTTACAACCGTCTGCAAAAGGAAATAAAAAACAGCATAGCAAAAGTAAAAATTGGAAAAAAAACTATGCTGCTCAATAAACCCTTTTGCAGACAAAAAGTCCTTTAAACATTTAAAAACAAACGACGAAAAATTTAAGATCTTTACTTCTCTTCTAAGAGACACCCTCTGCAACGAGAAGCTCGATTTACCAACGCACAGAGCGGACGTAAAAAAAGTTATCGAAGATGAGCTGAAGAACGATAAAGCTGACCCTTCTGACTACCCAAACAGGGAAGAAAACATTTCCCGCAAGGAAATAGTAAACATGATAAATGACATTATCAGATATTCAGACTTAGTCAATTTGTAACAGAAAGTTTTAATAGAGACAGAACCACCACGGACATCTTTTTGGATGTAGAGAAAGCCTTTGACAGAGTGTGGCATAGCGGACTCATCTGGAACCTTCAAAAAATGAATATCAACATAAAAAACTGTTTTGGGTAAAAAGTTTCCTAACAAATAGGGGAATCAGGATAGTAGTTGATGGGGTAGAAGAAATGGCATTCCATCCCAACTTTGAAGTTCCCCAAGGAAGCCGTTTGAGCCTCATCTTATATAGATTATTTGTTAATTACCTCCCTATCCCAACAAGCCAAGTGATCCAGACACAATTTGCGGATGACATTGCAATCTGGTTTTCCCATTCTTGGGGCGAAAAAGTCACGTGACAATTACGTAATTTTCCGGCAAAATTGTCTACCATCTTGAAGCAGGGGCGAACGAAACGGTTAAGTGGCTAGCAGGGTGGCCACAGAATTTGGTAAAAGAAATTCCATGACTTTTCAAAACCGTTAAGAAAAATTAAAGCCATAAATTTCATTATTTAGAGAACAACTTTGCTGAAAAAAGTACAAGTACTTTTTTCTACATGATACAACAAAATCGTGTCAAAATATGAAGAACATATATATTCATACAGAATACTCATATAAAATCAGAACTTTAGAAAAAAATAGACTGGAAAAACAACAAATATCAACTAATATCCTATATAGAGTCTGTGAGCATTGACGTTATTTTTCTTTTTGAAGATCCTTAGTTAGCTTCTCCACAGCTTTATTAGAACTGCGGCTCCCAGTTCTGGCGACCGCGGATCGAATCCCACTCACTGCTTAGCAGTATGTTAGTGATGAACAAAGTAGTTCTTTTTCAATATGACTTACACGCATTATACTCGCCCGTCATGATCAGAGGTCTGATCGGGGTGAACCATTCTCTGTTGAGAATGAAATACGGATGTGCTATGATAAATATTCACCTATATGGTCAGACTTAGTTAAGATCAGTAAATGCTTTAGTAGATTTATGTTCTATTATCCTCACTTGTATTTCAAGAAAAACACTAAGGCCTACTAAGAAAAAAGAACAACCACAGTACAAGAAATAATTTTTACCTTTCATAATACATTGCACAAAAGTCCCACAAAAGTACTGCTGCTGCTAGCAAAGTTTATTGTTGTTTTGAACGCACGTGGCATGTTATTCCTTTAAAAGTATTTACATAATTGGCACTGCAATGTCTTCTTTTTTTACAAAACAATGCGATGTCTTCATTAAAACCAAGAACCAAATTCAAACGTAGATCAAACGCGTTTCATTAAGAAAAGATTTTTCGTCAATTTTAAAGGTAAATTTGACAAAAGAAAGTAACCTTCAGGTTATCATATGTAAATAATTGTTTGCCTTATTTAGTATTCAGTATTATTTGGAACCAGTCATTCTTTTTTTTTTTAATCCTATCACATGTGCCATGGTTTAGATGGGGAGTCGGGTAGTATTTAATGATAATTTTGAGCTTCGCTGATCCAATTGGGGTCCCCACTGAAGTAGACAATTCCCAGTAGTATCCAACGGCCAACATGTGTGCCATCTCCCCAATTTTCCTCACATGGCTTGGGTTGGACCAGGACTATAGTAACAATCACTCGCCCATGTTGACTCGCCATCAATAAGAATCAAACCGCACAAAGTTTTTCTCCTGTTAGCCGCTGCCCAGCGTGAAAATTCTTCTTTGTTGGCCAGAAATTCAAAACCATAGGAAACACTACAACAACAGACAGTTTCCCTGTCCGGTGTAGGGATGTTCTTAAATGAATAGTCGTATTCCAAAGAATGGAGCGTGGCAGATTTTGAAGCATAAAAGTTGACTGGGTGGTGAAGTAATAGTTTTCTGGGCTGCCGCCACTGGGTTTCAAGTCTACTTTTCTAAACGGGTTACGATACGGTTTCTTAAGTGTTCATGTCTAAGGTCAGAAAGCTTTTCTTTTTCCAGGTTTGCTGCTTTTCATTCTTTGTTACAACCTCTCTAACAGCTGGGTTCCAAGTCTACCTTTCTTAGCTCTGGCCTCTGTGTCAGTAGGTAAAGCAACAACGATACGATTTGTGGTTGTTGACTCTTCTTTTTCCAACGTTTAACAAAAGTTATTGGTTTTAGTGGATGGTCGCAATGAATGCGGCTGGTATCTTGCAGGAGGCAAGGGAGGCTTACTTAAGGGCCCGCACCAGATTCCAAGCATGAGTGAATTTCACCAATCTTCATGTTTCCACATTCATAGGTTTTGTTTCAGTACAGCCGAAATCCATTAGCTTTTCGATCATCCCTATAAAGGGAATACAGAAATTCTCCAGTGGCTTCTTATTCTTTGAAGAGAAACCTTCTTTTTTTTCATTAACATCTCTCTCTTAAAAGGCTAGTTAGATTTGCATTGCGATGTAGTTACTTCTATTCTCCTCTTTGTTTTTTATTAGCTTTCGTTGATACGAGTAGAGTGCTCGACTGGCGTAAACGCAGAAGCTTTATATCGTAAGTGGTTGTTCATATAAAAAACAAGAGTGATATAACTTTAAAAACACAGCAACTACGTATGCAACTATAAGTTTCACGTATTCACGACCATCAGGCATAAAACTACAATGTCAATAATTTTCTATATAAATCCCTAAACCCTTAGCAGTTGATTTATGATCGTTGGAGGATTGTTCGATTTAGCATTTATGTATCTTATATATTAATTCCCTTGCGTGACTAAAGCTGTGAGTCCACGACACGGAAATCACGGGTCACTTTCTTATGACGTGGCTTTACGCTAAAATTTAACTAAAAAGATTAGGGTTGTACTTCATAGAAATCGCACATAAGCTGTAAATATATAACCCGCTGCTAATAACGATATAAATATATATACCCTTATGCCAAAAAACTCTATGTTAGCATATATATATAGGTATCGCTACATATGAAACGGTATTAGATATTCACAAAGCATACGGACTGTTAAATGAAGTTCCCAGCATAAAACGGAAGTTGTGTTTACGAAAAAGATGGCTGTTCTTTTTGAGTATTCTCTACTCTTTCATTCAAAATAAATCTTTAAAAAGACATTTGAAGAAGAGCATGGTTTTATAAATTAATCATAGCAAGGTTCTGTAAGGTTTTTTCATGTTTTATTTTCAGTTTTGATTATATTATTGTTGCCAGACATGTTTTATAGCTAGCATCATAAAAAGCCAACCACCACCAACAACTAGCTAGCTAGCTAGGAATATATATATTTATATATATATGTAGCCATGTTCTTTATACCTAAGTCTCCAGTTTATATTTAAGTGACTAGCTATTAGCTGCTGTAGCTAGCTAATGCTAGCTTTAAACTAAAGATTCCCAGTATATATATTCCCACAAAACCCATCAAACGTTATTAACCCTGAAGATTTTAAACATTTTCCTGGTTTTTTTTGGTTTGCGAAGTTCTTTTCCTCCAAATATTCTGAAAATAAAGTTCGGAAATTACTTATTTTTAAAATGTAAATTTAATTTGTTTCATATTGTGGTTTTGACATTTTCATGTAAGAATTTGTGGGCAAAAACCTTAATCAGCATGCTAAAAGAACTGACTTTTCTTAATTTAGAATTACTAAACACAACCATTTTCTTACATTTAGTGTAAACTTTTGTGCGTATGGCTTATATTTAATACACCAAAAGAGCTACTTTGTTGATTTCAATTTTATACTCTTTGTAAGCTATTTTTTTCTTCTTTTTGACATTTTGAATTAACTTATTGTTGTAGAAGGCATATAATATACATGCATATAAAAAAATGGAATTTTGCAAATTTCTGTTTTACCACTCAATTTTTACATTTTATAAGTTATTTGGAACAGAATGGTATGAAATAGACCAAAATACCTGATCTTAGTTGTTTTTAATTTACAGGCTGTGTCTGTGAAACTTTAAGGGGAACATTTGGTGGAAGACAATGGCATGACATATACTGATAGAACTGATTTTTGTTGTGTTAGATGTTATATCTGAACCTTTTTGACATTTTTTGTTAATTTTGCGAGGAAGGACCATATATATATACACAGAAGAAGAATTCAATTTTACACCTTGCAAGCTTCGTTTTTCTATATTTTGTATAAATTCTTACTGGGGAGGACTCGGTGCAATATATCGAAATGACTGATCCTTCTCGATTTAAATTTGATGTGTTCTAAATTGTATATAGTTTTGGAAATTTTGTGTAAGATTTAATGGGTAAGGGCTAGATGCAATATGTCAAAAAAACGTTTTTTGTTGAATCAGAAGCACTCCCTACCATTCTTTTTTTTACAGTTTGTGAAGCTTTTGTGAGGAAAGAGTGTATGCAATATTATCGAAATAACTGATTTTTGTTGCAAACTGTCTTTCTTAGGCATTTTGGATTAAAATATTGTTTTAGAGGGCATATGCAGTAGATATATGTACCGAAATAATTGAATTTTGCAAACTTTGATTTTGTCGTTACCTCTCATTTTTTACATTTTGATTAAACTTTTGTGGGAGACCGTCGGTATGCGAAGGACCAAAATAAGAGATTTTAGTATTATTTAGAATTTGTATTTTGTGTTGCAAAATTGGTGCAAAAATTGACATAAAATGAACTTATATACAGATTGATTGCTGTTGTTTAACATGACTCATTATGACTTATATATATATTTTATGAAAATTTGTGACAGAATACTATGTGAGATTTGAAATTTTGTTTACTTTATTGATGGGAAAACAGCATGCAAATTGCTAAAAGGACTTTATTAATTTTAGATTTAAACACCGTTATTTTGTTGGCATTTTGTCTAAAGTTTGGTGAGGAAGGACTGTATGCAATATATCAAATAATGTTTTATTGCATTATAATTTGTCCTTGCAAATCCCTTTTTTTACACCTTAGATAAAAAATTCTGTCAGAGGCACAATTTATTGTTTATTTTTCACATTGCGTGTCAACCTTTGGCAGGGTTTGCAATAAACTAACTGATTTTAACATATACAATGAGAGAGATTTGTGTTTGACATTGATCAGCTTTTTTGTATATATGTGGCGTTTTGAGTGATTTAAATTTTATGGGTGAGATGTATGTTGAAATGCTTTTGGAAACTTCTTTCCGAATAATTTTCGCATTTGTCAGATGGTCAGAGCAAGTAATTTTAGTAGATTTAAATTTAAATGTCACATAAATACTGCAGTTGTTAAAAACCTTTAATTTTTTTGGTCATTTATATAATAATGCAGATGTAAGATGCGCACTGCTGTATTGTTTGTTTTTTGAGGGACATATATCTGCTACATAAATTAAATGGAATACAGTGGATTCTTCCACGGGAAACAGCTAGTATGGTTATTATTTGGTTTCCTGAATGGGTAGAATATACCAGTGGGCATGTCAAACGTAACGTTCAGAAAATCGGTTGTCGTAAGGTTAGAATGGTAAACATTAAGACCCTCTGATTTAAATGTTTTAATTATTTCTTTTCTAAGCTTTTCAAGCTTTGGACCATTCGGATTGTATATTACAGCAAGTCCGCCGTCTCTGTAAAGGCCCACCTGATTTTTGTCTATTAACTTAGAAAATTTATCCAGCAGGTATAGACCAACAAGCTAGCATACCTCCGCACTGTGAACCCTTCAATGCTCTTTTAATATTGCTTTACAATTCTTTATCTTGCCTATTCAATTCAAATGGATAAGTTGGTTTCATTTAAAGAGTTTATTGATTATTTCTAAGACATATCTCGGCCTTAACTAAGTTGGGGAAATGTTTCTGACAAAACTCTGCAATCCCAAAATTGTTACATAGTCTTTTAGAAATATCTTTAACGTGCTAATAGGCTTTCAAACGCATAATATAAAAATGTGGCATAATAAGGTCTTTTAGATACTTACTAATAATTAGCCTGCTTATTTTCTTTAGGTGCAGTCTTTATTTTCAGACTTCCTATTTTAAGATTGATTGTTTTGGAATAACTTTTTAGCAATTCAAATCCATCTGTTAAGGGCAAATGCTTTCTTTGGAGGCTTATTGCAGTTGTTTATGATAACAAAACTTTCCTTTAAAAGCATTTTTTGTTTAAACATATAAACGCTCTCTTGCTTTTGCTTGCACTTGAATTTCTGAAAGCAAATGAGTGTAGTTTTCGTTACTGTGGTTTTTGAACCAGTCACTTAATCAAAATCATGCTATTCATATACTTTGTAATCTGCTACCTTGTTGGTTACTGTGGTTTTTGAACCAGTCACTTAATCAAAATCATGCTATTCATATGCTTTGTAATCTGCTACCTTGTTGACTAACTGATGATCATAACCACCTGATAAGAACTGTTTCCTGAAACATTGCATTCACAAAATCTGTTTCTAACGTTGTAGCTAGTTATGGATAAAAGAAATGTCTAGTTCTTGCTGAAGACTGTTCACAGACTTCGTTTGAGGTGACTCAGCTAGACATTTTGGGTACCTTGGTTCAGGAATATCTTTTAGCTCTTAGATCCATTTCTGTGTCCTTTACTGGCTTGCGTGCATGAAGACAAAGACTGCAATGGATTCTGCAACTCAACACCACATTCTTTCTTTACACGTCCTTTAAAAACCGCGTAATTTTTTGTTGCATAAGTGTATGCTTTTGGATAACCTCTAGTTTGTTTTCAAAGACCTAATAGGTTAAGTTCATTATTGCGGTGGCTAGCCACCTCTATGTAAATTATTTTTTTGCAACCACTTATTTTTTTCATTATAATTATAAAAGATTACAGTCAACGCAACTTAAGCAACCTCAGGAGACATAACTGTGGCACCTCTGAGTAGGCTATGCCTGAGTAATCGATGGAGGACTTTATTTGCTTTTGTTCCTTGTCCTGGGGTAATTCCTTTTACTGCATAACCAGGGGTTTTCATGGTCCGAACAGCGCAGAAGTCATCTTTTTGTCGAAAATGAAAGTTACTTCGTTCATCAGTAAGTAATAACGGGGTTTCATGGGTAATTGGGTTGCATGAAAGAAATCTAACTTTATATCAACATAGGGGAAATAACAGTGATAAAAGTTTTGTTCAACACAACATTAGTTGATGAAGAATGCATTGTCATCAAACTTGTGTTTATCCGTTGTGACGAATAACAATCACGTATTTAATGTTACTTTGGTTCTGTTCTATCACAGAGACATTCTACCTAAGACGAATTATGTTGTACACAAACGTTTTTGACTTTCAAAACTGTGAGGAGCTTATGTTATTATTTTGTTCAGACGTTTTAGCAATGGTGTTGTGTACACCATGTAATTTGCGCATACAAGTCAATTTATATTATAACACACATATATAGTTTAGTATGTCTTCCTACAAAAACAACAAACAAAAAGTCAACGATAACCATAGGGGGTTTAGAGGATTTCTTAACAAAATTGACGAGTAACACGAGTAACCATATTTTATATTAAAGGAATGCTATACATTCTTTATATACAGTACGGTTACTCGTGTTACTCGTCATATCCTGCTAAGAAAACCTGTAAACAGCCTATGGTTACTCGATGGTTACTCGTTGCTCTAAAACTTACAAAATTTTACAAAGGTCCTTTCACAAGCTTAGTGCCGGGTACGACGTCCTTTACCTTTTATAACCTCATAAACACGTTTTGGCATGGAACCAATTGTTTTGTCGATAATTCTGGAAGGATAATTTAAAAGTGTACACGGCGACAGAATTGCACATAGGTTTCTTTCTCAAGTCTTCTTTCCAAGGCCTGTTTCTTAAGCTGGATACCAACCAAATGAAAGACGTTTTCAATGGGGTTAAAGTCGGTGTGAACGAGGTGAAATCTTGAAAAGTCTGCACCCGAAAGGAATCCATAGCATCACGCGACAAACGAGAGTTTTGTGAAGGGTCGCCATCTTGAAGGAACAGTCTCCTGCGCTGGTTATTTCCACGTTCAAACATTACTGGAAAGCGACCTCTGAAAAAATGTGCGCACTTTTCACCACTGAGACCACCTTCATATTGATGACACTCAATTACACCTTTTCCATACGCAATCGCTACCATGAACTTAGCCATCCTACTGCCACTGCCCTCCTTTTTTCCTTTGGCCGTACACTCTCTGCTTAAAACTTCACCTCTTTTTCGCCACATCCGTGTCCTTGTTGTTTTTGCTGCCTTGCATGGGTTTGTTTTATGCACCCAGCCAGTCCCATCAAGGTAGAAAGATATCACTAAAATGACCCACAGGTATATCATGATCCGCACAACAAAATTTTAAGTTTCAATAAGTTGAATCAACTAGCAAGGCATGTATAAAACAACTAAACACAACACAAGATAATTAACCGTAATAACTTACTGTCTGTCCAAAAATTTGGAGGCAATTTTTTACATATTTTAGCAAATTTTTCCCGTTTCGTTGAATCCCCTTTGGTAAGAATACCTTTCTTCCTGCACTGATAAAATCCATATTTCTGTTTCTTTAACACCCGTCTAACAGTACGGTTGCTCAAGTAGAGCCACTAGCCGTCTGGATATCCTGCGATGAAAAGGTGCCAACAGAAAAAAAAAAAAATTATATCCTGATATATTTAGAAAGTCCTCTTAACGATGGTCGACAATTTGAGGTTACCTTCGACGGGATCGAACCTTTGGAAGGTATTATTAATTCTTGGCATATAATTAAAGTATTGCACATGGAGTTCTGTGATCTGTCAGATACATTTTTAAAAAAATTATGTTTAGAAACTCCTCTTAACCATGCTCCACAATGTGATGCTACTGTGACAGGCGTCGAACCCTTGAAAGGTATTAACAATTCTTTGAATTTGGTTGAACTTGTCTTACTTTTCACATGTTGTTTTTACACAAATTACATTTTTTATCAAAATTATGTTTAGAACCTCCTCTTAAAGGTGCTCCACGATGTGATGTTACCGTGACAGGCGTCGAACCCTTCGAAGGTATTAACAATTCTTTGGATTTGGTTAAACTTGTCTTACTTTTCACATGTTGTTTTTCCACAAATTACATTTTTTATCAAAATTATGTTTAGAAACTCCTCTTAAAGATGCTCCACAATGTGATGTTACCGTGACAGGCGTCGAACCCTTCGAAGGTATTAACAATTCTTTGAATTTGGTTAAACTTGTCTTACTTTTCACATGTTATTTTTACACAAATTACATTTTTATTAAAATTATGTTTAGAAACACATGAACATATTTTACGAGTTATAAAAGAGTCGAAAATTAAGACTTACCTACAAGTATCTCATTTTTAATAGAGTAAATACAAACGGCAACAATTTACCTGTCCAGTGTGTAAGAAGGCAGTATATAATCTCCCGAGACATCTTTAGGGAAAAGATCACAAATGGACGGCCGAGTCTGCCAAGGCGGTAGTCAGCCATTTTTTTTACGAAAAAAAAAATTAAGAATACTGCTACTGAAAGTTCATCGAAGCAGGACTGGCACACCCTTCGTATCTGTCCGTTGGGACAGTGTGTCAAAGTCGCAAAAAGGTTAGACGACCACCTTTTCAATTTTCACAAGATGAAACGCGATACAAAATACTACAGTTTACTCAAAAATGCATCAAAGTTTTCGAAGCCATTAAAATCTGATGTTGCTTTGGCTTCTCTCCGTAAACAAATATTGTCAATTAAACAAAAATTCATGTTAAAAAGTAATTTCGAAGAATCAAAAACAGAGCAGAATCAGATCATTGAAAAAAAGAAAAAACTTGTACGGTAACGAATCCATCACCTCAACAATATGCTACTGATCAAGAACCTTTAACTCCGTTGAAAAATTACAAACCTGACAATACTGATGCTCCCGCGGTCAAGGTATACAGGATGCCTGAAGCATGGAAGAGTGAAGTGGCTTCCACTAATAGCGGAAGTGATTCGGAGTATTTACCGTCAAACGATGATGAAACGGAGCAAATTGTTTTGCCAAATGATAAAGTCGAATTTTTCTTTGATCGTTTCCTCAGCTTTATTTGCGGCCCAGACGGAGGCATGGGGGATAGAACGTCTTCTATAAAAGTTGTAAACGATATCAGGAGAATTTATAAAATTATTGACGCGACATCCGTAGCGGATCTCTTAAATAAAGAAAAATTGAGGAATAAATATGTAATGGGATATTGTGTTGAGAAAAAACATGCGCTTGATTCTATAAAAAAGTATCCCTATTCACTAGAAGACTTTTGTAATTTCGTGATTGTAGAGGATGTTGTTATCCCAGGTATAACAATTGAGAATATTCAACAAATGAAAGTTGTTTTCAACGTACTTAATAAAGGTTCGCAAACATAAAACGTTTACATTTTCTGGTCCCGCTATCATATCTTTTGATCATGAACAGTACGCTTATCTTAAACTCTTTGTTACAAATCGCAAAGCTAATTTATCGTTAGAGTTCCATAATGTCTTCGTTTCCAGTTCGGGAAAAGAAATGGCATCAGGTTCAATAAGTAAGCAAATCAATAGTCTGGGGGTTAAGTCCGGGATCCGAGATGCAAGCTCTGGACATTACCAAGAAGCTGCGGATCTGATGGCTCATAGCCTTAAAACGGCCGAAAAATATTACTTCCTTCGCAAGAGACAAAAAGCCGCAGTTACTGCGGGACGTTATAAGGCAACATTTCTTGGAAGACGGACCCACGAAATCAATTTTATCAATCCTACTATTTTTTTCATCATTTTATCTCGCATTTACTTGTTGTTCCATTCTGGGTCCATTGCTATTTATTCTTCTTATCAATGACTTACCGTGCCCATTGAAACACTGTCGAGTATTGATGTATGCTGATGACACAGTCATATATTCATCAAGCAAGTCGTTGGATGAAATTGAACATTGTATAAATTTGGATGCAAATATCATTCACGATTGGATGAAGGAAAATTGCCTAATTCTTAATCCAAAAAAGAGCAAAACAAAATTTGTCGTCTTTGCGTCCCGAAAACCACAAGCCTCTGTCAATATTGTGATCGATCAAAATGATATAAACCAACCAGATTATTACGAATACCTTGGGATTCAACTGAATACTCACCTTAACATGAACCATCACCTTAAAAAAACATACAAGCGTATAACCTCACGCATCAAACTTTTATATAAAATACGTTACAAAATTTCTCCAAATGTTGCTGAAACCATCTTTAACTCAATGATCCATCCACTGTTCTTTTACTGTTACGACATATTTGGTGGAATGAATAAAACATGGATTGGAAAATTTGAGTCCTTGCTAAGAGCTAAGCACATCATCAAAACCCGCAACCAGAATTGGTCAACATTCGTCACTCAAAGAAAACGGAAAGTAGCAATTGATGTGTTCAAAGCCGTTAACGATATTACTGTTGACAGCAATTACAAATTGGTTAGCCATTCGATTAACACCAGAGGAAATAGATCTAAATTAGTCTTACCTATCATCAAGACGGAAGCTGGAATAAGCTTCATTTGTGTAATTCCTTGTCCGAAAAAGTAGAACTGCTTGAAGACACCATTTATAATGAGGCAGCACAAATCTTTGGTCACTCAGTTCATAAGGGTGGCAGAAAGCTGTCAGGAAAAAGCCGAAGAACTATTCAATCCATCAATCTAATTAAAGAGAAAAATTCCCTAACTAGTCAAATACAGTCATCCTGCTACCTAAGTCAAAGGAAGGAATTACACCAACTTCTTACGGATGTAAAAGGTCGAATAACTTTATTGCGCCGAGCTGAAAGGTCTAGAAAAAAACGCCACCAATTCAAAAAAGCCCAGACCGCCTTTAAGAACAATCCATACAAGGCAGGAAAAGACCTTCTTGACCCGAAGTGCAAATCAGTTTTAAGGGTCGAACAAGAAACGCTGGATAACTTTAAACTTGAATCAGTTAAAGACAAATTGTATGATGTACCTTTAGGTAATCTAGATGGGTTATCATCCACTCCACCTCTTTTGAAATCGTTTCCAGTTTCTCTCTTTAAATATGAAGATTTTATGAATGTTCTTGGCACTCGGCGAAATGGCTCTTCCCCAGGTATCAATGGGATACCTTATAAAGTTTATAAAAAATGTAATAAAGTAAATACTGTTTTGTTTAATGTTTTTAAAAGTCTTGTTTCAAAAATTGTGTTGTCCCTATTCAATGGCGTTGTGCTCGTGAAGTTTATATTCCCAAATCAAAAACTCCTATGGAGTCTAATATTAAAGACTTTCGACCTATCGCATTATTAAATGTCGAAGGCAAGCTTCTATTTAGCCTTGTATCAAGGCGATTAGAAGCTCACGTTATACATAATAACAAATTCATTAACACGTCGGTTCAGAAGGGTTGTATGGAGAAAGTCCCAGGATGCTGGGAACACATGTCAATGGTTTGGTCTGCACTTAAAGAGGCCCGGGCCAACAAATCACACCTTGCAAATATATGGCTGGATATTGCAAATGCATATCCTTCAATTCCACACAAGCTTATATTTTTTGCACTGGAAAGGTATGGAGTCCCTCAGAGTTGGATATCATTCATTAAGTCATACTACGTTGGTTTATATAGCAAATCGTTTTCTTTGTCTGCACCAAGCAACTGGCACAAGCATATGCGAGGTATTTTTGCAGGTTGCACTCTTTCCATCATTTTGTTTCTTGCTGGTATAAACATTATTCTTGAATACACTATTGCGGCACCGGCCCCAAATTATATTACTTCTAAAAACGTGCCCCTTCCTTTAGTCAGAGCTTTTATGGATGATATCAACCTAATGTCATCCTCTGTCTGTGGAGCTCAAAGCCTCCTTTCCAGGTGCGTCACTGCTTTAAAATGGGCTGGCATGAGTTTTTGCCCTCGTAAGTCAAGGAGCATAATCCTTATAAAAGGTAGATCTGTAAACTCCACACCTTTTTCTGTGTCTCACATCTCGTCACAAACCGACTTCTCTTCATTCATCCCGTCAATCCATTCATCGCCAGTTCGTTTTCTCGGTCGCATTATTGATGGTACGATTTCAGATGCTAAAGCAATCGACGAGCTAGATAATAAGCTAATAACCGGTCTTACAATCATAAACGGTTCGTGTTTCAAAGGGACCCAAAAACTATGGATTTTGCCAAACCTTCTAATTCCTCGAATCCAATGGCCAATTCTTATTTATGAAGTTCCAATATCTCGGGTTACAAGGCTGGAGCAGAAGATATCAACTTTTATTAGAAAATGCACAATTCCACGTCAAATATTTGCCTATATAGCTCCTGCTCGCCTTGTCCAATGCCAATTAAGAGCTTGACGTCATTGCTTACATGCTCTAAAATAAGTGGTCATTTACTTTTACGCGACTCCAAAGATCCTCTTGTGTCTAACAGTGCACCTACTTTGAAAGTTGGCATGTGGAAAGTGGACAACGCAGTAAGAACAGCAGAGGCAGAGGTGAAAATAAAGTCAGTCGTGGGAACTCCCCAGTATGGAAAAGCAGGCCTAGGGATCAACAAATCTTTCAAAATTCCGATTTCAAAACAGTGCTATGCGTATCGTAAATTAATATCGAACACAGCTAAAGATATCGATGAGGAAGGCAACATGGGTAGAGCATTGCAGTTGCAAGTGCAGGGTCAGTGGACGAGATGGGAAAATTACACAAAAAACGATCTATCTTGGAAGTCCATTTTTGCCATGTCCCCACACTTGCTTTCCTTCTGTCTTGCTTCTACTTACGATGTTCTTCCCTCACCTAGCAATTTAAAGCGCTGGAACGTTTGTACTGAATCTGCTTGTGCCTTATGTTCCAAACAAGTATGTACAACAGCGCATGTTTTAGGCGCTTGCAAGGTTGCTCTATCACAAGGAAGGTTCACTTTCCGACACGATGCTGTGCTTCGCGGGCTCCTGTTAAGTCTACAGCGTTTTTTATCTGAAGTTGTCCCGGAAACGAAAAAGCACCTTAAAGTGTCATTTGTAAAAGCAGGTAGTTATTCCTCCGCTAAAAGATCAAAACCAACTGGTCTATTCCACCATGCTAGTGACTGGGTGTTGTTAGCAGATCTGAATGAAGGATTTGTGTTTCCTGGCCATATTGCGATCACATCCCTCAGGCCAGACATTGTAATATACTCAAATTGTTCTAAGCGCATCATCATTATTGAACTTACTTGTCCTTGTGAGGAAAACATGGGATCCTGGCATTCCACCAAGCTTTCCAAATACTTCCCTTTGGTCGAGGTAATACGTAGCAACGGGTGGTTTCCGCATCTTTTTGCAGTAGAAGTGGGTGCTAGGGGCTACTCTTCAAGGTCTCTAACTTGCTGTCTAAAAAGCCTCGGTTTCGCTAGCAAATCTGCGTTTTTAACCGCCCGCAAGCTTGGCGATATAAGCATGAAAGCATCCTTTTGCATTTGGATTGCACGAGACTCACCACATTGGTCACAAGATCTTACGCACTGCAGTCCGCCAACATTGCCACGACCAAAGGATAGTATACCTCATGAAAAATCCTCGTCTGTTACCAAATCCATTAAAAGTCCATCTTCAGCCATCTCTGACATGCCAAAACCCACGGAACACCATAACCTTAGCCAGGAACTTAAACAAAAGGTGAGCATCGTTCACGCTGGTTTGATAAACAAGGGGAACACATGCTACGCAAACTCCATTTTGCAAGCATTAACGGTTCTTCCAAGACTTTGGTCTCAATTACCATCAGAGTCCTCTTTGTCATCTCCTCTAGTAAAGTCTATAGTCCTAAATATGTCACTACTGAATCGTTCTCGTTCACCAATTGATCCTTCCAATTTCTTACGAGCACTGCAAAACAGAATGCATGCTCTTAACAATAACGCGTTTTATCACAATCACCAACAAGATGTGCCCGAGATCCTTCAAGTTGTTTTTGACGAAATTATTGGATCTTCCCCTTTGGTTGACAATCTACTGTCTGTAACTGTGACCACAACAACGTCATGCAAATCCTGTTGTTTCTCCACTTCCAGGGAGCAAAAGGATTCAATTTTAATTTTACCAACGTGTAAGTCAATAGCAGACTCTTTTAACAAATTTTTACAACCTCAAGAACTTCTAGGTGACAACAAGTGGTTCTGCCCCCAGTGTTCATCGCATCAAGAGGCCACAATTGAAACTCAGATTTCTAATTGCGGCGACTTCCTTGTTGTACAATTGTTAAGATACACATCAGTAAATGGGTCTTCTTTTAAAGACAACAAGTTAGTCAATTGCTTGCCTAAAAAACATCATGTCTTAAAGGTAGCATCTCACCCAACTGACGATGTGTCTTTCAACAACAAGTATAACTTGGTTGCTACCATTAACCACTCAGGTACATTAAAAGCAGGTCATTACTGGGCCTTCATTAAGGACCAACAAAACACCTGGTTCAAATGCAACGATCGCTGTATTTCTCAAGTAGACACATTCCACTTGAATAATTCTTCGTCATACATACTTTTCTTTTCCAGAAGTTAGCTTATTTGTATGTCACACAACAAATGGGGGAGGGAATCCATGACCCTAGCGGTTTTATTTACCCCAGCTGATTTATGCTGGTCAGTGCACCGTGAAACCGGAGTTTGCTCACTCCTCTCTTTGTATAGAGACAATGTAAGTAGCACAGCAAGGGGGCTTGATATCATATCTTGTCTTTGGGTTTAACGATCCCACTTATTACCCCAGTCCAGTAGGGAGGCAGAGTTTGCTCACTTTGCTTTCAGGATTGACAATCCTGCTGCCCTTAGTTATTTTAGAAGAAGCTTTGCAAGGGGGTTACATTTTCTTATCTGGTCTTCGTGGTGTTACGCCCACGCATATTACCCCAGTTATGACAGGCTGGTACTGTCATTAGGCAGGTCCACAGCAACAATTATCTGTGTAAGGCTAAGTGTTGGAGCTCCATAACACATGTGGAAAGCTACAGCCAGGGTCACAAGTCCTGGCGCGCAGATAGTTGTTTGCTTCTTAAACACATTCTCTAAAGAATAATTTTAAATTTATCCGTTTAAGGATATTCACGTTATGATAAGTTTTATTTATCTCATTTGTACCTATTCAATTCATTTTGAATTGCTTTAATATTTATTTTTTTAGTGTTGTGTTCTGTCGCTGTTGTATTTTTCTGCCTTTTACGGTCAATGTTTTTAGGAAATCCTTGCAAAAAGGGGGATTTTGCTTTTTTGAAAAATCTCTAGAGGGTTGCAACCTCTAACTATAGTAGAACCAGCTGTCATTAGACAAGAAATATCATTACAGCTAGCTGTTTTGTCACCTCATCATCAATTATCAAGGAGCTTTAGTTTTTAATAGTCTCCCCTCTAATATCAGGGAAGAAAAGAGTATGATAAATTTTAAAAAGTTTTTGAAACAAAGTGAGTTCTAGGTCCCTTACCTTAGCTTGATTATTTTTTTGCTGAGATACCCTGTAGCTACAAGGCTTTGTGAATTTAGAATCCTATTTTTCAAATTCGATTTTGGCAACTTACCTTAGCTTGATCCTATACGTTACAGGGTGTCTCGGAGATACGCTATTGTTTCTCTGATTTCTAATGTTGTGAAGTTTAAATCCTAAACTCAAATTTTTTCCTAATTCTTATTTTTGCTAATTTTTCTGTTCATAGTCTGCTATTTGATTCTTATTTTCTTTTCTTTCTTTTTTTCTAACATTCTCATAATTTTATATATATTGTTTAAAAACAAAAAACAATTTTTGGCTCTTTGTTTACTTTGTTTATTTTTGTTTTAACAGGTCACTCGTTGATAACAGTGCAGATATATTATATCATACTGAAGATGTAAACCTGTATAAATATGTTTAATAATAATAATAATAATAATAATAATAATAATAATAATAATAATAATAATAATAATAATAATAATAATAATAATAATAATAATACAATTTTGCGATCCATCATGTTATTAGCTAACCTTCAAAATCTGATAATACACAACTTTAAATTGACAAATAATAACTACAATTGCTGTCAATAATACAAAATCAATGAATAAAGATTGTACTTTAATTTAGAGTTATAGCAGTAATAGCACTATCAATTGTTAGTGGCAGAAGCTGATAACAGTGAGCGGCGAAGTTTTAAATAATCGACAATAGAACTCTGAAAAGTGTTAGGAGGGGTATAGTTAGCAAACATATAGATGTGTGGATAAGACTGCTAAACAATATTATATATTCAATATGTGGACGTAATGTACCAAATTTTCGTGATGCCGTTGAGTCCTGCAATCCGAGAGAAACATTCTATCATAGCCCTATCAGATAGGTGGATATATCGTCTATAGCAGTCACTAGACCATCTCCCAATGATTTTAATAGCTGAGTCCGGAATGCCACATGACGCTACTGCAGAAGCACCTCCAATGCGAAAACTATGTGTATTAAGATCAACGTGAAGTGGTAAACTAATTTTTATGAAGGAAGACATTTATTTTCTGGTAACAGAGTCGCCGCAATGTAAAACAAACAATGGACCTTGCGTTGTATCGCGAAGGAGAAGGTAATTTTCTAAAGCAGCTACTGGACAGAGCTCACCGCCAATACGAACCAAGCGAATTTTGAAACCCATTCAAAATGGATCAGTTTTGGAACACTTTATATTAACAGTTGCTATGTTAGAGTCCGAGTCAATAATAATATCTGTGGCCATGAGATTTACAGAGGCATCAAATGTTTTAACTGATGGTGACACATATTCAGAAACGCGAAGAAGACCGAAGAACGCAAGTAGGATCAGGGCACGGCACAATAGTTTATCTATAGGCTTCAACCCTGATTGGCCAACAAATCGCAGCATATCCCGCAAATGAACGGGGGTGATTGGTAGACGTCTTAAACGTTGATGTGGGTGTGATCTGCGAATACTACGCACGACATAGTAGAGGCGACGCATTGTATAAATTTGTGTGAAGAAGCCAAGGACTACACTTTGGTATTGAATTGCGGATAAATACACTTTAATAGTGTTATATGTAACGCAGCGAGCTAGGAAGGTAACATAGAGTTGCAAGGTGGGTTCAACTGCAGGATATGGTGCGATATGCAGGCTTTTGCAGAAACGAACATAACTACGGTGGCCAGATAAATAAGTTCGTCTAGTGTTTGGAGCAAGAGCAGCAGTAAAGTAACACCTCAGTTCGTCTTCAAGACTTCCAACACTGATTGAGGTAATGGAGAGGGTTCTGCTAGTGCGTCTGGACACTTGGTCTTGAATAGTTGCACCTGTAAGCGAGAAAGAAGATCTGCATAAACGTTAAACTGACCCTCAATATGACGTAACAACAAGTTTATGTTACGTTGTGCAAGAAAGAAAAACAATTTCCTGACCAAGTTCATGATGTGTGGGCATTTACATGAGCCGCTACACCATATCTGAACAACAGCCTGGTTATCTGTGAAAATTATGACTTGTTTATTCCTCCATTCAACACCCCAACAAAAAACAGCCACAACAATTGCCAGTAACTCATAATAGGAAATGCTATGCTGCAGGGCATGGCCTAATTCTATTGAAAACCATTTCCCACCATAAAATCCACCGAGCCCAATAACTGATGCATCAGTAAACAACTGAAGGGACGATGAGTAGAGAGTTTCTGTGTGAATAATAGCTATTCCGTTCCACGTTGGAAGAAATGCACACCACCACTCGATGTCCTTCCTAGATTCAGAGGTGATAGTGATGTGGTAATTTAAGTGTTTAACCGTAGATGCTAGATCAATCAAGCGCCGTAGGAAGATACGGCCACATTTTACCACTTTACAGGCAAATGAAAGTGAGCCTATAAGAGACAAAAGCTCCCTCTTCTTACATTTTTTCTTGGTGAGCCACCCTTTTAAAGTGACCATCAAGGCATCAAACTTATCTTAAGGCAGACGTATTACAAAATTAACAGTGTCAATTTGTATGCCCAGATAGGTTATAACCTGAGATGGACCCACTACTTTATCGAGTGCAATAACCTTAAAGACATTCTTGATGAGGTCAACCAAATACTGGCATTCATTTTTTTGTAACGCCGCAGTAATGAAGTCATCAAGATAATGCAGTAACTCATTGATCATTGCTACAAAATGTAAGATAAAGTTTAATAAATCTGCAAAAGTATTAAATATGTAAGGCGAATAGCGTCCACCAAATGGTAAAACTACATCAAAAAAATACCTCCCTTGCCACTTATATCCTAGTAGATGCCAGTCATCAGGATGGACTGGACAGAGTCTAAAGGCGTGTTTGATATCAAGTTTTGCCATGTAACAATTCTTGCCCATTCTTTTGACCATCTCTACCACATCATCAAAGGATGAATATGAGACTGAGTAATCCTCTCTCGATATGCCATCATTTACTGAGGAGCCTCTGGGTGATGAGAGGTCTAAGACCACCCTTACAGTACCATCTTTTTTGGGTGCTGCACCCAGAGGCGAACAGTGGAAACCTGGAAGCGGTGGTAAATCAAAAGGTCCAACTGTATGCCCACGATCCAACTTTTTTGAAATTGCTCCTGATACCTTATGAGCATGGATCACCGAAGACTTATTGTTAGAATCACTAGAGGCTAGTGAGCAGTCAAACCCAATTTAAAACCAAATTTAAAGCCGGAAACAATAAAATTTACAATTAATCTATTTGGGTGTCCTGCAAGCAAGGACTCCAAAATATTCACATTGATGGGTGTGGAAACAGGCCTTACAACTGGAAAAAAATTACTTGGGACTTGGTGCAGAGCGCCAGAGTGAACAGCGGGGGGATGGGTGCATCCTGTCACACAAAGTGCATCTGTGAACGAAGTGGCAAGTATCTTCTCTGCAAGGTAGGCCGTTATTGTATCTGTAACACCAACCTGCCCGCTGTCCATTACCCCACGAGCGGGAGGCATTCCGAAACCTTGTGTCCCCAGTTTGCCGAGAACCAGAGGGGCAGTTGCTGGCAAAATGTCCCTCTTTCCGGCAGGTAAAGCAATGTGAGCCAAACCTGCTAGCTGGATAATGCAACAGACACATAAAATAATTTGACCATGCCAAACACCAAGAATGGAAGTCCTTAACCCTAGACTTATTAAAGCTTTTTTGATTAAGCGACACAGTTGGCCTACCATCCATCTCCCCAATTCTTAAATCAAACTCTCCTGCATCGTCCATAGCCAGGAAGGAAAGGGCAGATGAAGAAGAATTCAGGCCAGGAGACAAAAGAAGATCGAAGTTGACATATTCACCTGTCCTAATTTTTTCCTAAACTCGCTTGGGGATAGCAGGCAATGAGCTTCCAGAGGGAGCAAGAGAAGCGGAGGAAGCAAAAGAACTGGAGGAGCAGACTCGCACGCAGGGGCAATATTGGACATACCCGCTACCAACACGCCATCATTGGTTGATGTTGGTTCCAGAGAACCGGGAGCCGGAAAAGAACTAACGATAGGGGACAAAGATGGCGGACTTAACGGCGACGAAATTTGCTTGTTTACAGCGTTAGCAGAGGTAAACTGCTGAGTCTTGGCAAAAGTTGCAAGTTCATTTTTTAGGTATGATTTCATTTCATCGGCAAATGCTTTTGGGTTGAAATTTGAATTTGAGATTTTTTGGCGTCTCAGTTTAAGGGAAGACAGTTTCCGTTTTTTCTTTCCCACCACCCCAAAAGCTGGACTTCTTTCAACAAATGATGAAGCATTGGGGCCTTCGTTCTGATAATTTTTTATGGGGGTTACAGTCCACGTACCTGTTTTTTCTTCGTCATTGCTACTTATCACTTCCTCAGGTATAGCATTATTTTCTAGGGCATTAAAATCAACAACATCGTTCGAAACAACAGCAGGTTCCTTTTTCTCCGTATTCACTGGATGCGCGTGGTCTTTATTGGCGCTCTCCATAATGCTTATAGCAAGTTCTCTAACTCATTCACAGTTATAGCATTGACAGAAGAGGTATTTTGCTTACGTTTCGTAGTCTTCTGCTGCTGCTTCGGAGCCATAATGAGAACTTTGAGTACAGAGATTTAAAACCAAACTATTAGCAAAATGTGATGATGGAAACTAGTTGACTTTAGCTGCTCCCATTTTATAGGTAGGCAAGGCAATCTTAGGGGCCTGGATTTACAACAGTATTGGTTAGTTACCTTGAGGGCCCCTAGTGTCCATGCCTTGTAACCACCCTTTTCAATAGTCTACCATTCTAGATTTGGAATAACATTGAGTTTCTAAAGTATATCCTTCAATGATGCTAGTAGCCATCTTTGTTGACACTTGAATACTAAATGCAATCAAAGCCAAGCCTCTCAACAAGGTATAAGTACTTACTTCAGGAACCGCAATTAACATGTGGTGAACTGTTGGTCCACCACCATTAAATTCACCACGTTGGTCGATAAATAGCAACCTAGGTTCAGAAATATGGGTCGAAACCTACCTGCCCTTGGATAAAGTTCTGTTCATCTTTTCTAATGTGTTGTGTCATTTTAATTTTTAATTTTTTTTAATTAAGTCCTGATAAAAAGGAAGAATTGTGCTTTTTCTCTAGAGGAGTACAACCTCTACCTTATTTTCAAAGACCTAACAGGTAGAGTTCATCATTGCGGTGGCTAGGCACCTCTTTGTAAATTATTTTCCTCTTGACTAACAGAATCCAAATTACCAAAATGCATGTCATATTTGTACATTTTTCATCATGAATAATATTCGTGTATTGTCTATTTTAAGGGTTAAAGAGGTCAATGAAAAAGACTTATTGTTTTGGCTTATTAGTCATCACAATACCAGTGGTGTTTTTTGGTTAGTAGGAAGATGGAGTGGTTTCTTGTGAAGATCTCCTAATCAGCCTCACTGTTTCTAAAAAGATAAGGGTTGAACAGCAACAAAACTTTCCGAGCTATGCGTAACCTAGACAGTTAGATGTGCATATTTGATATGGCTAGGCTCACAAAATCGAGGGATATACCCTGTCTTTTATTTCCTGGAGGAGCCATGGCTTAGATAAAGAGTCCTAGAGTATTTAATGCTCATTTTGAGCTACACAGACCCAATTAGAGCCAGCGCTCTACTAGACAACTTCCGGCAACATTTAACAGACCCACACAGTGTGCAATCTTCCCACAGACCCACACAGTGTGCAATCTTCCCAATTTCCCTAACATGGCTTGGGTTAACCCAGGGCTATAGTAACATTCACTCGCTCATGTTGAATCGCCGTCAAGAGGAATCGAACCCCTGTCTCCCGCACAGAGTATGAGAGCTATAACCACTAATCTACGGCGCCACAACGCTGTAACCTTGCTGATGTATGTATGAAATCCTCATGTTGTATTTGGATTGCAAGAACTTCAAGAGAATGGAATCAAGATGGACTTACCTCCATTTCCTCCACACCAACGGTGGTTGATTCTTTAATGCCAAATGCAAAATTCTTGCCACAGAAACAAACCAAACTTTCTGTAAGAGCAACCCGTCTGAAAAGCCTTCCCCCAAGACTGCATCATAACTCTAGGTGGTACGTGCGACACCATTTCTAACAAACTAATGTGTTACTCCTGAGTCTTTTCAAAAAGAAAAAACAATTGTGTCAATTTGAAAACTAAATTATTTTTACCTCCTATTTTTACAAAACAAAAATAAAGAGTTCAGCTCACTCTTAAAAGCAATCCCCCTTGCTAACTTAAAAGTTAGCAAGGGGGATTGCTTTCAGCTTGTCTTTGGGTGTAACGACCTCACTTATTACCCTAGTTTAGTAAGGTGCCCAAGTTCACTAACTTGCCCTACAGGCTTGACAACCCTTCAACCCTTAGTCAAATTATGTACAGTGTGGTCCTGTCATGACAACCTCCTGTGTAAGGTTGAGTGTTGAGGCCCTGTAACACATGTGGAAAGCTACCTCTTGTGCGCCAGAACTTGTGACTCCAGCGCACAGGAGGGTTTTTATTGAATTCTTTGTTATATTGTATATTTTTAAAACATACATTCTTTCTATTTGTGTTTGTTCTGTAACCAGGTTGCTTATGTTGTTAGCTCTGTCTTATATCGTATTGTTTGTGATTGAAGGATTGTTTTCTCTCTTTAAGATTTTCTAAGAGAATAGTTATAGGTCCAAGTTGGGCAGTACTCATGCTTGTAATAAGCAAGAAAGTGTATTCAGCACCTTTTTCTGGGAGCCTAAGGTATTCTGGGTTGCTGCCACTGGTTTCCAAGTCTGCCTTTCTAAGGGGCGGTTTTTTGGTCAGACCAAGCATTACAATACAATTTTTTAAGTGTTCATGTCTAAGGTCTGAAAGCTTTTTTATTTCCAGGTGTACTGATTTTCAGTCTTAGTCACAACCAAGAGCTGGGTTCCAAGTCTACCTTTCTAAGCCCTGGGCTCTGTGTCACTAGGTATAAGCAACAATAATACCATTTGTAGTTGTCAACTCTTCTTTTTCCAGCGTTTAATAAAGTTATTGGTTTTGGCGGATGGTGTCAATGAATGTGGTTGGTGTCTTACAGGAGGCAAGGGATGCTTACTCAAGGGCACGTGCCAGATCCCAAGCATGAGTAAATTTCACCAATCCTCATGTTTCCAAATTCGTAGGTGTTTATTTCAGTACAGCCGAAATCGATAAGCTTTTCCATCATCCCTGTGAAGGGGAGAATACAGAAGTTTTCCAGTTGCTTCTTATTGTTTAGAACGAAACCACCTTTTTTCATTAACATCTCTGTCTTAAAAGGCTAGTTATATTGCGATGTAATTACTCCTATTCTCTTTCCCATTAGAGCTACGTAAGGCATGCAAGTACAACAGTTGCTCAAGATGCAATGCTATTCGCCTGCGAAAACGATAAATCTACCTTTTTATAGCTTCTGCCATGGCTCGGACCGTGTTTAAACCAAAGACCTTCCGCATCGCTCTGTCACAAAGCCCACAGTTGGTTAGATACTTGGGTCAGTTCTATGAAATAAATGCCAGTAATGAAAGGCAGAGCGCAGCTCTTGCATTTTCTTTATCACATGTTCCAGAACTTTGGTTAAATGTTCTTAAAGTGGGACTGTTTGGGGTTTTCTCTGATTTATCTGTCTGTTGTGCTGAGCCTGTAAGTAGCATCTGCAAAAAAATATTGCTTCCACTTCTTCCAAAAAACTAAAAACCTGCCGACTTATTCTGCGTCCTCAACAAATACACTATGATACAAAAACAAATATATCCATTGATTTACATTAATAGTGATAATTACTTGCTCTTCTAAAGCTTACATAAACTTTTTCCGTACTTAGCCACCGGATTTTTCTGTTTACATGGACAAATACCCATCCCGTTTGACCGGGATCCCGGATCAATTGCCTGGGATCTCGGTTTACCGAGTTTCCCGTTGTAGCCGGGGCGAGACGAATATGCACCATATAAACACGATTTAAAAAGGGAGGCATATTCTCTAGAGGAGTACAACCTATAGCTTGTTTCCAAAGACCTAACAGGTTGAGTTCATCATTGCGGTGGCTTGCCACCTCTTTGTAAATTATTTTCTTTAAACAACTCAAAGTCCCTTGTGCTTTTTTATAGTCCAATTGTCCAAGTCTAGAGAAGCACTTCATGCAGATTTTGGTTGGGTGGAGCGCCTCTGTCATTTTCAATGTTTATGAACATTCTTTTACTCACCTTAGGGTTTGAGACCTTGAACATATTGTTCTTATTTTTCGGGAGAAGAAATCCACATATTCGACATAGTTTGTCCAATTCTCGAATTACGTAAGGGCGCGAAGCGCCCGCAAAGTAATTCCGATTTTATAAATAAAATCGGAGAAAGATCTAATACTGCGTTTCCCAACCTTGCCTCGCTTAACAGAGTAGAGCCTTTCAACAATGTTTTTGCCTTTCTTGGATCCTTTACCAAAACCTTTAAAACATAAAGGCGACGTGCATATGAAATGGACGTGGATGCCTGGCCCAGCAAAATTGTCGACTGCTCCACGAGTGTCGTAAACTGATCTATAGGTACATTTACGGGACCCACACTCTTACGAATGTCCTCTAACCCTTTCCACAATCTGGAAAGGGGCCCCATAACCTGAAGGATTTTATTCTGAAATTTTTCCATCGTATTATCCATGTGAAGTGACGCTGTTTGGTTGCATAGCAAGTCCTTCACAAAGTCGTCCAGTTTTTTTACATCATTTAAATTTGAAGGAACTGGAATTTTTGCTAACAATCCCTCCTCTAAATCCTTTTCAGGAATATAATTCTGAAAATGCTGGTTGGCATAATCTGCCATCCCAGTTGGGAGTTTCTACTTGTGTTCCTCTGTTTTGGGAACTATTTTAAATCGTTTTACCATTTTGTTTTCCTCTCCTGATTCATCTGAAGAGCTATCTGAAGAAGAAGACGAGGAGGAGGATGGAGATCTTTTTCTTTTCCTCCCTTTTTTGGACTTCTTTTTGGAAGACCTTACCTTTCGCCCTGGAGATACATCCTCCTCCTCTCTCATAGCTGGCTCGTAAAACGAGTTTTCTCCAGCTGGCTCACATGCTGGCTCATTAGAGTCTCCAGCAGTTTCATTATTTTGTTCTTCTAATTCAAAACTCTCGGTGACATTAGACTCTTCATTGACAATATTATCTTGTTGTTCCATATTACAAAGATTTATTGGATTTTTGGTAGGATATTCGTGGATTAAAATGTTTTTATTTTAATTCACGAAGAGCTCTGACCGTTCGTGTAGCGAACAAAGTGAGAAAAGGAGGAGAGGAATGGGCTCTACTCTGTTAAGCGAGGCAAGGTTGGGAAACGCAGTATTAGATCGCCGGAGATTTTATGAAATAAAATTCACACATGTGTTCAGTAGCCATGTTTTAAGGAATGTTTGGCTAGTGGCTGTACTGCGGTTAGACAAAATATGAGCTCTACCTTTCTCCTAATATTTAGCTGAAAAAATATGTAAGTAAAGTTGGTGGCAACTGTACAGGCAAGGTCTTTAGCGTGAAATAAACAGTTCCGTAGGTAAAAGAACATAGCCGTTTTATATATTCATGTTTGTTTACATTAGAGCAGAGAAATACTAGCTACTGCTATACGAACCAAAGAAACTGTAAAATATAAAATATATAGCTAAATAAAAGGTCTCATAGCTTCTACTTGTAACATAGCTCATTTAATATATTACATATTTTCCCTAGTTTGATAAAACAACCTAAGATTGTAGTCTTACAGTGTGTAGTGGCTACGCCTGTAACTGCTCCTTTTGGTAATTTTAGATTGTCTTGTATAGACACACACACGTCAACACTAAGAGCGCGAAATGGCCGAAAACAACCAGGTTGATTTCACACAAAGTTCTGTAGGTGACCGAGCCGCACGAAGGACCTATTTAATAACATGCAGTCAGGTGAACAAAACAAAATTTCCAACACGAGAAAGCTTCGGACGATGCGTTGCAAACTATTTTAATTCGGGCTTTGGACAAGCGAAGGTTGACTACTGGGCCTGTTGTCTAGAGCAGCACCAGGACAGCGGGGAGCACTACCACATGAGTGTTAAATAAACAGGACCTAAGCGATGGAAGAGCGTGAAAAACCAAGTGTCGCAGTCACACGGCCAAGTCCTACACTTTTCAGATTCACACGACAGTTACTATAGTGCGTACAAGTATGTATGTAAAACTGATCGTGATGTTTATAAAAGCGAAGGACATCCCAACCTAGAGAATATCGGCTCTCCCAGAACAAAACTATGTATAAAGTCGTATCGTCAAAAACATAAACTATCTAAACAAAATGGTGCAAACAACACCGATAAACATAACAATAATGAACACAACATGAGCAAAAAAGCTAAGGTTGCACGGTTGACACATTTAGAAGTAGGCGAGTTTATCATTGCACATAATATAAAAACAGTGAAGTCTTTGTTTAGCGTTGCCAATGAGAGACTGAACGCAGGCAATAAGGAATTAGCAAACTTTGTTATGCCGCGTTCAAAGAAAAGTTTGTCCGAATTGGTACATAATGCGTGGATCATGAACAGTGCGAAAGTTGATTTGCAGAGGGATTCGTTGACCCGAATGGAGTTGTTGACGAAGGCGAGAGAGAGTCCATGTGTGAGCGGCTGCAATTCGCAGTGGTTACAATGTGCGATGGAGGTGTTGTTTAACAACAGCATCAACCCCCTAGTTTTTGCTGCCAGTGTTCGAAATCTTTTAACGAAGGGCAGAGGAAAATTTCGAAATATCTTTATAACGGGCCCGGAAAATTGTGGGAAAACGTTTTTACTGTCTCCCTTGCAAAAAATCTACAAAACGTTTTGCAGTCCGGCTAATGACAAGTACGCATGGCTCGGAGTTGAAAACAGCGAGGTTATCTTCCTGAACGACTTTCGTTACAACACCGAAGTGATAGCATGGAAGGAGATGCTGATCTCTTTTAGACATCTTTTAAAAGACGTCTTTCCAAAGACGTCTTTTAGACGTTTTAAAGAAATTTTTTTACGACGCGTCTTTTTAAAGACGTCTTTTAGACCTTTTACAGATGTAGGAGCGACTAAAATGCATCTTAAATGCAACTTTTTAAATGCATCTTCCCAAAGACTTCTTTTAGACGTTTTTAAGAAAAACTATTACGACGCGTCTTTTTAAAGACGCCTTTTAGACCTTTTACAGATGTAGAAGCGACTAAAATGCATCTTAAATGCAACTTCTTAAATGCATCTTGACAAAGACTTCTTTTATCTATCTAAGACGTCTTCCTTTGTTTTTGTTGTTTTTGTAGGCATTTGATAAAATAAATTTAAGACGTTTACGTTAACGTTTTAAAACGTACATTTTTAATAAATTGCAGAAATAACGACATGAAAGACGACAAATATTTTGCGATAAAAATATTTTGAACTTTTTATATCAAACTCGTACAATAAATATATTTTATAATTACATAAATATAATTTAAATATAACCGGAAATAAATAAATAAAATATTATTAATAATCAACACTATACAATTCATTTATATATTCATATTTACAAATTGTGATCATTACAATAATCTGTAATACGAATTCTACTTGTGAACTTATCCATGCTATTTAAAGCATAAATTGGAACTCTAGTCGAAAAAATCTTAAGCATATTGAGCTTAGGCCATATGAAAGAGTCACCTTAAAAATTTTGTGAAAGTTGCTAGTAGTTGAAATTCGTCGTAACGCTTGCAAGGCCGAAATAAACAAAATAAATATTGGAAATAATAAGGAAGTCTGTTCAGAAGAAACAAAAAGAGATATATTAAATGTATAAATGACATTCATAAATGAGGTAAGTCGAAAGGGCTTTTTATTTGTTTTTTGGAAATTTATACATTTAAGGTACCCCTTATGTCCCTGATCCTTTGACTGGGAGCGTTTCGAAGTTTGGTTCCAATTATGCGTCTCATCTCTTGTTCGTTCGCATCTTTAAAACGCTCGTTGACAGATTCTAGAGAGAAAGAAATAGCTTATTTCCAGATAAATAATAGATTTTTATAGAAACGTAGTCAGTAAATGTTTGAGAAATAGACCAATGAACCTAACGCGATCATTTGCATACTATGTAATAGCAAAACGATTTACTCATTATTTTTGTAAATGACTGTAGCACAGTAGAACATTCTTAAAACATTATAACTTGAATCAACCGTGCCTTTCTCAATCAATCTCTCTATCCAAAAACTAAGAGAAAACACACCATACATAGAAGGGTAACAACGTAATACATCAGCTAATACACGTACCTACTATAATTCTATAAATTAATTTCCCTTCCAGCGGGACTTTGTCTTTCTTGCCTTTTAAATTGGCTTGCGCCATGAATGTAGTGGTGAAGATCCTGACGAAAATTAAAATTAAAATTAAAGGTAAGTAGAAATAAACTACTAAGGAGAGTGTATTTCCTTAAGGAGAAAAAATTATACCTTTACCTATTCATTGCGAGACGTACAGCATCTCTGTAGTCCACCCCGCCAATTTGTGATATTTGTTGTTTCTAAAAAGATAAACTAGATTGTGTAAATTAAAGGTATTACAATAATGCTAGTTTCAAAATTAAGAATATAAATAAAATCACTAAAGCCTGGTTCCCACCAATGCGTTTATCGATAAACAGATGTTTATTTTTAAAGTCATAAAGTTAAAACTGAACAATTTTACATTGCTTTCCGATTTGAGTCATGATGTCGACATTAAATGATAATGATCAAATAATAAAAATATCATTCAATGTTAAAATGGGATATCAGGCTAATAAAAACCTCACCATTGCCGTGAAGTCTTCAGGATTTCCCAAACGTTCCTCACAAAGCTCAAGTTCTTCCCTGTTGTCAATTTGAACCAGAGGCCTTTTGTCAACTGGTACCTGGTTTTGCCCTTCCATACCATCTATTCGCCTTTCCAGGCGAACAAGGTACCTGCACATTTTCTTTTGATTCTCCAGAATCTGATTGCATGTTTCTAAATTGTATATAAAATGTAACAAACCCATTTAAACAAAGGAAAATTAAAAACATAGTATTGGACGTTTACAAAGATTACAAAGAAAAGTTATACCTTGTAACGAGTCTAATGATGGTTTTTTTGATGAACTTTGAGAGCTATAAAAATTCGGAAACTAATCTTCAGAATGACCCAAAAACTCAATAAAACATTACACATACATTTTCACATTACAAACATATTATCACACAACGAATAAAATAATTAAATCAAAAACGTACGTGTTTCCACTTTCTTCAAAGCAAGGCTGATGTGTCAATATTGATGACAGATTATTGAAAGCCGAACTATTAAAAGTAAACAATAATGCCAATGAAATTGAATCCTTAACAAGTTTTTTATAGACAGGGTGTTAAACAATCACAATATAATAAATAATCTTATTTACCTGTTATCCACATTGCACAAGTTCAAAAAACTCAGATTCTGTGTGTCAGGAACTTCGAATGACACATCGTTAGCAAGGCTGAAGAATAAGTTAATTCTTTATAATCACTAAGACATGTAAAATATGTCTCAATATACAGTATGTATAAAAAAATACTAGCCTTTTAGATTGTTCAATTGCTATAGAAAAACTTTTTATTATCTTAAGAATTCATCCATATATATATATATATATATATATAGAAACTCTTTCGGTTTAGCGCTTGTTTTTTCATACATACTTTAATATTTATTTCTTGACAATACTTACTGCTGTTTTTTCTTTGGAGGAGAAAATGATGGAATAATTGGCAATGCTAACTCCGAGGTTTGGGGAAGCAAATCATTATAAACTACAAGTAAAATTTTAGAAGTAAACATTACACCATGTTTAAAAAGCATGGATATAAAATTGGCTTTGGAAAAACAAGATTTACACACCTGGACTTTCTGATTCATCGTTATCAGATATACTGCTTGACACAGCATTACATTCACTTTCATTACCTAAAAACGAAAACAATATATATATTTATAAACTTGAAAATTATTTGTCTTATTTTGTTAAGGATATCACAACATCTTGAAAATTTAATTTATAAATACCGTTTTTTAAGATCCTGGTAATCTTATATCTTTGCCAATCATCTTTTGGGAGTGTTTTGGCTTTGAAGAGTTTGCCTGCTTCATATACACTTTTATTGGGCCAAAAAAACTTGTCTCCACTGATCCACTCGTTTGGGATAGTCAACATCTGTGTCCTGCCTCGATCAATAAACTCAACACATTGATGACTCATTGCTACCAAATCTATGAAAAAATAATAAAGAATAAGCAAAAAAATTAAAAAAAGGTAATGCAAAAGTCTTTCTTTTTAAGAGTTTAATGCATCATTAAACAAAATGATTGCTCCTTGAAAGAAATTGAGAAATCAATTCATTGATTAAATTTATACTAGCTGAGTCTTGATTGTTACTAACTCTATTATTATTATCTCTATAATAATAGCCGTATTTTGTCTGTCCGCCAGAAAAGTGTTGTGCAACGGGCACACAAAATAGCGTGTAATTTAAAGAAAGAAGGACGACACCGTTTATTTTTATTTGTAATTATAATATATTGTACACACAATATGTAACAAGATGTAACCTTTTCAACTATATCAACTGAAAAATTATGTAAAATGGATCCCAAATAGTAGAGGTCAACTTGAGTTACAACAAAATACACTAATTTTTGTGTAAGTACCTAAAGTATATAATGGCTTTTCACTCAAACTAGAATTTCGTTCCTAAAAGTTGCTCAATCGGAAAGAAAACACAATTTGCTCAACAAATAATCACAAAAGAGAAACTTATTAATTTGTAAAAATGTAAAAACATATAAATATAGTATATATATATACAGTTATATGCTTTATGCACTTTTTCATATTAAGCAATGTAAAGCCAAACATGAATAACAAGTAAGTTCTAATACTTTGTTTTTTCAAATTCGTGTAGAAAAGGAAAAAGAGCAAAACCATTTCGGTGTGGTAAACAAACAACTTTTCTTTTCAACATGTTTTTTGGAAATTCTTTTCGTTTACCAGTAATCTTTTCAACAAAAAAGATATTTAACAAAGATGATTCTGCTGGTGATTTGTAAATACTTCCAAGGCTGCAAGGTTTTAAAACTGTCCCAATTATTTGGTTAGAATGTTTGTGAGCTTCATTAACAACACAAAACTTTCCTGATTCAAGTAAAAAACAAGAATCTTTCAGGTGATCAGCAGAGATGAATGGGGTGGGTTTAGACTTTTCAACCAAAGAAGACAATTCACTTTCTCGTTTGATAACTTGGGCAACCGGGTTATTATTACTTCTAACATTTTTTTTCAACACCTGCATATAATTTTCAAATTTGAAAGCTGATAGGTGGTTTAAGGAACTTTGAAAATTTTCAGCATCGTCACATAAGTGGATCAATGAGTGGACATTGTAAGAGATAAATTTTCTTCCATAAACATCTTTTGATTTACTGACAAACCAGAGTAATAATTCTCGACAATAACCCAAAAGTCGATAACGAGATTGACTAGAATCATTTAGAAGGATGCTCATTGAAATATGAAGACCAAGGAAGTGTTCATACACATTATGAGAAACAATCCCTTTCAAAACAACTGGACCAAGATATAGCAAAAACTGCCTGAATTCAGTTGCTTTCCAGTATGGAAGATCACGTAAGGGCCTTGGTTGACGATTAAATTCTGTTGGCATAGAACCAGAAATATTATTCAAGCGAGAAGAAATTTGTGAGATGTGATTAGATGATAACCTGATTTGAAGTGGCCCTTTAGTTAAGAACTGCAACATACGCTTCATCACTCCTAACAACACAAGGTGCATATAGTCCAATGTAAACTTTGACACACAATCAAAATTAAGCTGAGAGACTAATGGACTGATACATTTCTGGTGTGGATGGTATAAAAATTGTTTAAAATGTTGATCGTTCCTTGCTATTTCTGAACCATCATGAAGAAATACTACTCGGTTGTCAATATACTGGCCTTTTATATTACACCTCTCACATGAATAATACCCAGTATGACTGACTACACACTTCAAGAAAGCTCTTGCCGGTGCATCACATACAAATGCTTTTAAAAAAAATTGAAATGTTTTTTCCTCAACTTCCAGGCCATTTATCTGAAGAAAATTTACTTCGTTTAAAAAATCTTCCAAAAATTCATTTGTAGAATTGGGCTTTGAGGTGCCATGATAGAGAGCAATAACAAAAACACTGTCAGAGTTGTTCAACGAACCAAGGATCGGCCATAACTGTGATTGAGATGACTTTGACAAAGGAAGGCCATCTATGTTTACTGTCAAAAAAAGATTGTTTTCATTCATAAGACAGTGGTGAAGTTTTAACATCTTTTTCACTTGTTTAACAATACCAACATAAGAATAAATTCCACCACATTTATGAGCAGTTTCGACATGACGTGGTGTTTCAAGTAGAGTTCTACTATCTGCAGGAAGTTCAGTCATGCCATGTTTACGTAATATCAACAAAAGTTGATTTAAACACTCTCTGGAACATCCACTTTTAGCTGCCCATCGTGAAATGTCAGATAAAATTAATGATTCTGGATTGGTCACTGTATCCAGACTGTTATACAGAATTTCATTTTCATTTGATGAGAATGAGGAATCTAAAGGCTCGTCATCACAACTGATACATCTATCATTTTCATTGTCAGAAGGATTGCTTAACAGGTCATGTTGATCACTATCTTCACCGTTTAAAATCTCGTCAACTTTTTGATTAACCAATCTCCTTTCTTTGCGGAGACGGGAATCATTCATTGCCCAAAGTGACAGTATCTGAAAATTTAGTTGAAGGTTTGTTTCAAATTTAAAAAACAAAATGTATATATATATAAATTTTATTTTACCAAAACATGTTTTCATTAATGACACCAAAATATAATTAGTTTTTAGTTATGTGGTCTCTTTATGTATGTTGATATTATGTAAACATGGCATAACTGAACTTTCTGCAGATTAAAATCACTCTGAAACACCTGGACAGTGTCATGAATGGTAAATATGAAAAATTGACTTTGTTGATTGACTGGTAAAGGAAGAAAGGCGGAGGGCAGAGCTTCCATTGACAGTTTGTACCGAAGAGCAATAAGACAGGGTTAGGATTAGAGTTAGATAAAGATAAAATTAGACAGTATTTTCCATTTAGCTTGAAGTTAGCTAGCGTCCTATATAGCTAGGTGCTACCTAATAACTAATTAGCTAGCTTCAGCAGTGTATAACAAAAACAAAATATATACATTTTCTCAATTTCTTTCAAGGTTAAAAGAAATAGTTTTTGTCTAAAAATAAAAGCATATAGAATAAAAATAACGGTTCCTTCATTAAACACCAAAACCAGAAAACAAATTTGATTTCTTTAATATTTTCTTTCCAGTCTTTGTCCTTTTTTTTGACTACTGGCTGGCTAGCTGGGTTTGCTTGTTTACATATCGCCATCTTTCTGTAAAAGATGGCCGGGACCGACTTTTTGTGTCCAGGGAAACCGAACACGAATTTGACCTTTAGACTTAGTACTAAAAACCGCTGTACTCTATTCCGAGAATCACAAAACAAAAATACTTACTTTTTAAACGACCGGTATCCCGCAGATGCTTTCATGAAACTACCGCCAATTTTTATTGAGTGTTCCAATGGTCAAGTGTCAAAGAATATCCGTCAGGGGGTGCAGGAAAACAAAATTACGACGTAATGAAATAAAAACGTATTATGAAGGGTCGCCAAAATACATTAGTATTTAAAAATAATTAAAAGTGACAATTACCACTTTCAATTTCGTGAAAAATTGATTTCCTACAAAATAAACATGCTAACTAAGTTTGCGAACACCCCCGTTATTTTAAATCGAATTTTCCATATAAAAAATCGAACGTCTTTTAAAAGACGCATTTTAGACCACTTTTAGAAGTAGGAAAAGACGTCTTTTAAAAGACGCGTTTTAGATGCATTATAGCAAAAAGAGAAAGACGTCTTTTAAAAGATATATTTTAGATAACTTTTAGATGTCTTTTAAAAGACGTCTTTTAAAGATCTTCTAAAAGACATCTAAAATGCGTATACTACAGGATTCGCATTTATTTACTTTCAAAAGACGTATAAAAGATGTCTTTTGAAAGACGTTCTTAAGAAGATGCATTAAAGACATCTTAATAGCGTTTTCTAACAGAAGATTAAAAAAAGACATCTTAAGACGTCTAAAAGACGTCTTGTGCCGGCTGGGCGGGACCCACACTCTTACGAATGTCCTCTAACCCTTTCCACAATCTGGAAAGGGGCCCCATAACCTGAAGGATTTTATTCTGAAATTTTTCCATCGTATTATCCATGTGAAGTGACGCTGTTTGGTTGCATAGCAAGTCATTCACAAAGTCATCCAGTTTTTTTACATCATTTAAATTTGAAGGAACTGGAATTTTTGCTAACAATCCCTCCTCTAAATCCTTTTCAGGAATATAATTCTGAAAATGCTGGTTGGCATAATCTGCCATCCCAGTTGGGAGTTTCCACTTGTGTTCCTCTGTTTTGGGAACTATTTTAAATCGTTTTACCATTTTGTTTTCCTCTCCTGATTCATCTGAAGAGCTATCTGAAGAAGAAGACGAGGAGGAGGATGGAGATCTTTTTCTTTTCCTCCCTTTTTTGGACTTCTTTTTGGAAGACCTTACCTTTCGCCCTGGAGATACATCCTCCTCCTCTCTCATAGCTGGCTCGTAAAACGAGTTTTCTCCAGCTGGCTCACATGCTGGCTCATTAGAGTCTCCAGCAGTTTCATTATTTTGTTCTTCTAATTCAAAACTCTCGGTGACATTAGACTCTTCATTGACAATATTATCTTGTTGTTCCATATTACAAAGATTTATTGGATTTTTGGTAGGATATTCGTGGATTAAAATGTTTTTATTTTAATTCACGAAGAGCTCTGACCGTTCGTGTAGCGAACAAAGTGAGAAAAGGAGGAGAGGAATGGGCTCTACTCTGTTAAGCGAGGCAAGGTTGGGAAACGCAGTATTAGATCGCCGGAGATTTTATGAAATAAAATTCACACATGTGTTCAGTAGCCATGTTTTAAGGAATGTTTGGCTAGTGGCTGTACTGCGGTTAGACAAAATATGAGCTCTACCTTTCTCCTAATATTTAGCTGAAAAAATATGTAAGTAAAGTTGGTGGCAACTGTACAGGCAAGGTCTTTAGCGTGAAATAAACAGTTCCGTAGGTAAAAGAACATAGCCGTTTTATATATTCATGTTTGTTTACATTAGAGCAGAGAAATACTAGCTACTGCTATACGAACCAAAGAAACTGTAAAATATAAAATATATAGCTAAATAAAAGGTCTCATAGCTTCTACTTGTAACATAGCTCATTTAATATATTACATATTTTCCCTAGTTTGATAAAACAACCTAAGATTGTAGTCTTACAGTGTGTAGTGGCTACGCCTGTAACTGCTCCTTTTGGTAATTTTAGATTGTCTTGTATAGACACACACACGTCAACACTAAGAGCGCGAAATGGCCGAAAACAACCAGGTTGATTTCACACAAAGTTCTGTAGGTGACCGAGCCGCACGAAGGACCTATTTAATAACATGCAGTCAGGTGAACAAAACAAAATTTCCAACACGAGAAAGCTTCGGACGATGCGTTGCAAACTATTTTAATTCGGGCTTTGGACAAGCGAAGGTTGACTACTGGGCCTGTTGTCTAGAGCAGCACCAGGACAGCGGGGAGCACTACCACATGAGTGTTAAATAAACAGGACCTAAGCGATGGAAGAGCGTGAAAAACCAAGTGTCGCAGTCACACGGCCATGTCCTACACTTTTCAGATTCACACGACAGTTACTATAGTGCGTACAAGTATGTATGTAAAACTGATCGTGAGGTTTATAAAAGCGAAGGACATCCCAACCTAGAGAATATCGGCTCTCCCAGAACAAAACTATGTATAAAGTCGTATCGTCAAAAACATAAACTATCTAAACAAAATGGTGCAAACAACACCGATAAACATAACAATAATGAACACAACATGAGCAAAAAAGCTAAGGTTGCACGGTTGACACATTTAGAAGTAGGCGAGTTTATCATTGCACATAATATAAAAACAGTGAAGTCTTTGTTTAGCGTTGCCAATGAGAGACTGAACGCAGGCAATAAGGACTTAGCAAACTTTGTTATGCCGCGTTCAAAGAAAAGTTTGTCCGAATTGGTACATAATGCGTGGATCATGAACAGTGCGAAAGTTGATTTTCAGAGGGATTCGTTGACCCGAATGGAGTTGTTGACGCAGGCGAGAGAGAGTCCATGTGTGAGCGGCTGCAATTCGCAGTGGTTACAATGTGCGATGGAGGTGTTGTTTAACAACAGCATCAACCCCCTAGTTTTTGCTGCCAGTGTTCGAAATCTTTTAACGAAGGGCAGAGGAAAATTTCGAAATATCTTTATAACGGGCCCGGAAAATTGTGGGAAAACGTTTTTACTGTCTCCCTTGCAAAAAATCTACAAAACGTTTTGCAGTCCGGCTAATGACAAGTACGCATGGCTCGGAGTTGAAAACAGCGAGGTTATCTTCCTGAACGACTTTCGTTACAACACCGAAGTGATAGCATGGAAGGAGATGCTGTTGCTGCTTGAAGGCCAGACGGTGCACCTTCCAACCCCCAAAAATATTTACTCTGCTGACATTACCATTTCAAACGACATACCTGTTTTCGCAACAGGAATAAGACCTATCACGTTTACCGGCAAATACAACACAACAGACGATCGGGAAAACGAGATGATGGCAGCCCGATGGAAAGTGTTCGAGTTCCACCATCAAATAGCCGTTCATGTCTAAGGTCTGAAAGCTTTTTTATTTCCAGGTGTACTGATTTTCAGTCTTAGTCACAACCAAGAGCTGGGTTCCAAGTCTACCTTTCTAAGCCCTGGGCTCTGTGTCACTAGGTATAAGCAACAATAATACCATTTTTCCAGCGTTTAATAAAGTTATTGGTTTTGGCGGATGGTGTCAATGAATGTGGTTGGTGTCTTACAGGAGGCAAGGGATGCTTACTCAAGGGCACGTGCCAGATCCCAAGCATGAGTAAATTTCACCAATCCTCATGTTTCCAAATTCGTAGGTGTTTATTTCAGTACAGCCGAAATCGATAAGCTTTTCCATCATCCCTGTGAAGGGGAGAATACAGAAGTTTTCCAGTTGCTTCTTATTGTTTAGAACGAAACCACCTTTTTTCATTAACATCTCTGTCTTAAAAGGCTAGTTATATTGCGATGTAATTACTCCTATTCTCTTTCCCATTAGAGCTACGTAAGGCATGCAAGTACAACAGTTGCTCAAGATGCAATGCTATTCGCCTGCGAAAACGATAAATCTACCTTTTTATAGCTTCTGCCATGGCTGGGACCGTGTTTAAACCAAAGACCTTCCGCATCGCTCTGTCACAAAGCCCACAGTTGGTTAGATACTTGGGTCAGTTCTATGAAATAAATGCCAGTAATGAAAGGCAGAGCGCAGCTCTTGCATTTTCTTTATCACATGTTCCAGAACTTTGGTTAAATGTTCTTAAAGTGGGACTGTTTGGGGTTTTCTCTGATTTATCTGTCTGTTGTGCTGAGCCTGTAAGTAGCATCTGCAAAAAAATATTTCTTCCACTTCTTCCAAAAAACTAAAAACCTGCCGACTTATTCTGCGTCCTCAACAAATACACTATGATACAAAAACAAATATATCCATTGATTTACATTAATAGTGATAATTACTTGCTCTTCTAAAGCTTACATAAACTTTTTCCGTACTTAGCCACCGGATTTTTCTGTTTACATGGACAAATACCCATCCCGTTTGACCGGGATCCCGGATCAATTGCCTGGGATCTCGGTTGACCGAGTTTCCCGTTGTAGCCGGGGCGAGACGAATATGCACCATATAAACACGATTTAAAAAGGGAGGCATATTCTCTAGAGGAGTACAACCTATAGCTTGTTTCCAAAGACCTAACAGGTTGAGTTCATCATTGCGGTGGCTTGCCACCTCTTTGTAAATTATTTTCTTTAAACAACTCAAAGTCCCTTGTGCTTTTTTACAGTCCAATTGTCCAAGTCTAGAGAAGCACTTCATGCAGATTTTGGTTGGGTGGAGCGCCTCTGTCATTTTCAATGTTTATGAACATTCTTTTACTGACCTTAGGGTTTGAGACCTTGAACATATTGTTCTTATTTTTCGGGAGAAGAAATCCACATATTCGACATAGTTTGTCCAATTCTCGAATTACGTAAGGGCGCGAAGCGCCCGCAAAGTAATTCCGATTTTATAAATAAAATCGGAGAAAGATCTAATACTGCGTTTCCCAACCTTGCCTCGCTTAACAGAGTAGAGCCCATTCTTCTCCTCCTCTGTTCAACGCGTTACTGTACTTAAACCTGGTAAATCTTTTCCTGAAACAATTCACCTTTTTTAACAATATTTTTGTTGTAAAATTTTTGCCAGGTACTTTCACTAGACCAGGATCCTCTTTTTAAAATTTCCGTGATAGTTGCTCCACCTAAGTTTGCCTTTGAACTAGATGCTGATCTAGTAGAATGTGCCTTAAAAACACTAGTGTCTATTCCCGCCCTAGCAAGTAACTTTTTTAGCCAGCCTGAAATTGTAGAGGAAATCACCGGTTTGTGAGGGGCTGTAGTACTTAACAACAGCTGTGAAAAATCTTTTGTTGACCTCCAACCTTTTGTTCGGTCAATATATTCATCTAAAGTTTTAACAACACACAGATCAGTATCCTGTGGGTAGGCTTGATATGTAACAGTTGGAGGTGATTTACCTCTTTTCCAGCTTTTATGCAACTTATTAAAATAGAAGGTATATGAACTTTCACTTCTAGCCATGAAATCAATATTAAGGTGTTGAATTGCTGAGACTCGTAAGGCAGCTGACAATGCTAACAAGCCTGTGAACTTGTATGAAAGATCAATAATAGATCATATCCTATTTTTCTCTAAAGACTTTATATAGCGTAAGACCACTTCAACATCCCAGACAAACGTATAGCGTGGTTGGGGTGGTCTCTGATTAAAAACTCCTGATAACAAAGCACAAACTCTAGGATTTTGGCCCACAGGTTTTCCATCGACAATTGCATGATATGCAGATATAGCAGAACGATGGCAGTTTATTGTCCTATATTCCAATCCTTCGTCAAAAAGAATAGACAGGTAATTTAATATACTATATACAGGCGCTTGAAATGGATCAATTTTTTCCCTACTATACCAGCTAACCCACTTATTCCAGGCTGATTCGTAACAAGTAATGGAGCCTGGTCTTCTTGCCTGAGAGATAAGCTTGGCAGCATTGCTTGAAGTTCCTTCCATTTCAAGGCTACTCCTGAAACTTTCCAAGCCACTAGTTTTAAGGATTTGTTTCTTACAAGAGGGTGGCTGTTCCCTTGGGAATCCTGCAAAACATGCTTAGAAGTTTAGCATACCATGGTTGAATTTGCCATGCTGGAGTTACCGATATTAACTGTTCTATTTTTTTCCTGTAGAACTTTGTATAACACCCGGCCTATCATGTTGAAAGGAGGAAAGGCAAACCCGTAGAGGTTGCTCCACGACTGTTGCATTGCATCCGTTGCCATACTGTCTGGATCCGGCTTCCATGCCATATAATTTGGGAGTTGGTGACACAACCTGAAAGCAAATAGATCGACTGACGGTAGGCTGAAGTGATTTGTTATTTTCTTGAAAACATTCTGGTGAAGTTTCCAATCCGATGAGTCTGTTGCATGTCTTGACTCCCAATCTGCTTTGACATTCAGCTTGCTTGGGATATATTCTGCAGTAACTGTGATCTGCTTGGAGAGCAGATAATGCCAAATTGTTTTGCTGATGTCCAAAAGAATTTTGCTGTGTGTACCCCCCATCTTTAATAGGTAGGAGACAGCAGTTTTGTTGTCTATTTGCAAATGTATTGTCGTTTTTGAGACATTTTTGGTGAATGCCAATATTGCAAACTTTACTGCCATCAGTTCGAGAGCATTGATATGCAACAGACATTCCTCCTGACACCATTCCCCCCCTGTTACTACACCCTGACAGTATGCACCCCACCCTTGTGTGGATGCATCTGTCTGAATTACCAAACTCGGATCCTGCCGCAAGATTTTGTGGCCATTGCACAGTTGCAAATTTTCTATCCACCATAGGAGTTCTTTTTTAGCATCCTTCAGATCTATTTTGCACAGATAATCTCCTTGTTCTAGAAGGAATTTCAAGCAATGTAAACCTTCCATTTTGAAGTGACTGTATGAGATAAAGCCGTTCAGGTTCCTGAGGTTTATCACTGGGCGGTTTCCTCCATCCTTTTTTAAGACAAGGAACAGATTGCTCAGAAATTCGCCCCCCACATGATCCACTCTTCTGATGGCTCCCTTGCCCAGCATTTCCAAAACTACCTGATCCACTAACAGTTGTTGATCTTTAGACATGTGTGTTGGGTGTGGAACCCTTTGTTGGACAGGTGTATGGTGAGATGGAATTTCGTAACCGTTTACAATTGACAATATCTCCTTGTCGTTGGTTAGCTTTTCCCAAGCTTTTGTAAAATATTTTAGTCTTCCTGCCAGAGGTAAATCTGGAATGCTCTCTGGAAACAGGCTTTTCACAATTGGATGTACATTTTTTAGTGAGGTTAGTGGCATCAGAGTTGGAAATGACTTGGCCAAGGGAGCCTCTTTTGGTAGAACAAAAGAGGTATTTACCGTTTGTTGTGTTGTTCCTGCGGACTTGCTGTTGCAACCGACCATTTTGTTGTTGTTGTAGTTGCCTCTGTTGTCCAGCTTTCCCGCATAATAAAATCTCCCTTCACCTTGCGGTTTGTTTTGATAGTGTGGAGGGTCCCTTCGAAAGGGCCTTTTCTTGTCTTTAAAAACTTCCAAAGTTCGTTTTTTGGAGCGTTCAGTTTCCACGATATGGGCTCTAAATTTTTTGCCGAACAAATTTTCATCGTTTTGTTGCAAAAGAGAAGATTTCTCTTTCAACAATGTTTTTGCCTTTCTTGGATCCTTTACCAAAACCTTTAAAACATAAAGGCGACGTGCATATGAAATGGACGTGGATGCCTGGCCCAGCAAAATTGTCGACTGCTCCACGAGTGTCGTAAACTGATCTATAGGTATATTTACGGGACCCACACTTTTACGAATGTCCTCTAACCCTTTCCACAATCTGGAAAGGGGCCCCATAACCTGAAGGATTTTATTCTGAAATTTTTCCATCGTATTATCCATGTGAAGTGACGCTGTTTGGTTGCATAGCAAGTCCTTCACAAAGTTGTCCAGTTTTTTTACATCATTTAAATTTGAAGGAACTGGAATTTTTGCTAACAATCCCTCCTCTAAATCCTTTTCAGGAATATAATTCTGAAAATGCTGGTTGGCATAATCTGCCATCCCAGTTGGGAGTTTCCACTTGTGTTCCTCTGTTTTGGGAACTATTTTAAATCGTTTTACCATTTTGTTTTCCTCTCCTGATTCATCTGAAGAGCTATCTGAAGAAGAAGACGAGGAGGAGGATGGAGATCTTTTTCTTTTCCTCCCTTTTTTGGACTTCTTTTTGGAAGACCTTACCTTTCGCCCTGGAGATACATCCTCCTCCTCTCTCATAGCTGGCTCGTAAAACGAGTTTTCTCCAGCTGGCTCACATGCTGGCTCATTAGAGTCTCCAGCAGTTTCATTATTTTGTTCTTCTAATTCAAAACTCTCGGTGACATTAGACTCTTCATTGACAATATTATCTTGTTGTTCCATATTACAAAGATTTATTGGATTTTTGGTAGGATATTCGTGGATTAAAATGTTTTTATTTTAATTCACGAAGAGCTCTGACCGTTCGTGTAGCGAACAAAGTGAGAAAAGGAGGAGAGGAATGGGCTCTACTCTGTTAAGCGAGGCAAGGTTGGGAAACGCAGTATTAGATCGCCGGAGATTTTATGAAATAAAATTCACACATGTGTTCAGTAGCCATGTTTTAAGGAATGTTTGGCTAGTGGCTGTACTGCGGTTAGACAAAATATGAGCTCTACCTTTCTCCTAATATTTAGCTGAAAAAATATGTAAGTAAAGTTGGTGGCAACTGTACAGGCAAGGTCTTTAGCGTGAAATAAACAGTTCCGTAGGTAAAAGAACATAGCCGTTTTATATATTCATGTTTGTTTACATTAGAGCAGAGAAATACTAGCTACTGCTATACGAACCAAAGAAACTGTAAAATATAAAATATATAGCTAAATAAAAGGTCTCATAGCTTCTACTTGTAACATAGCTCATTTAATATATTACATATTTTCCCTAGTTTGATAAAACAACCTAAGATTGTAGTCTTACAGTGTGTAGTGGCTACGCCTGTAACTGCTCCTTTTGGTAATTTTAGATTGTCTTGTATAGACACACACACGTCAACACTAAGAGCGCGAAATGGCCGAAAACAACCAGGTTGATTTCACACAAAGTTCTGTAGGTGACCGAGCCGCACGAAGGACCTATTTAATAACATGCAGTCAGGTGAACAAAACAAAATTTCCAACACGAGAAAGCTTCGGACGATGCGTTGCAAACTATTTTAATTCGGGCTTTGGACAAGCGAAGGTTGACTACTGGGCCTGTTGTCTAGAGCAGCACCAGGACAGCGGGGAGCACTACCACATGAGTGTTAAATAAACAGGACCTAAGCGATGGAAGAGCGTGAAAAACCAAGTGTCGCAGTCACACGGCCATGTCCTACACTTTTCAGATTCACACGACAGTTACTATAGTGCGTACAAGTATGTATGTAAAACTGATCGTGAGGTTTATAAAAGCGAAGGACATCCCAACCTAGAGAATATCGGCTCTCCCAGAACAAAACTATGTATAAAGTCGTATCGTCAAAAACATAAACTATCTAAACAAAATGGTGCAAACAACACCGATAAACATAACAATAATGAACACAACATGAGCAAAAAAGCTAAGGTTGCACGGTTGACACATTTAGAAGTAGGCGAGTTTATCATTGCACATAATATAAAAACAGTGAAGTCTTTGTTTAGCGTTGCCAATGAGAGACTGAACGCAGGCAATAAGGACTTAGCAAACTTTGTTATGCCGCGTTCAAAGAAAAGTTTGTCCGAATTGGTACATAATGCGTGGATCATGAACAGTGCGAAAGTTGATTTTCAGAGGGATTCGTTGACCCGAATGGAGTTGTTGACGCAGGCGAGAGAGAGTCCATGTGTGAGCGGCTGCAATTCGCAGTGGTTACAATGTGCGATGGAGGTGTTGTTTAACAACAGCATCAACCCCCTAGTTTTTGCTGCCAGTGTTCGAAATCTTTTAACGAAGGGCAGAGGAAAATTTCGAAATATCTTTATAACGGGCCCGGAAAATTGTGGGAAAACGTTTTTACTGTCTCCCTTGCAAAAAATCTACAAAACGTTTTGCAGTCCGGCTAATGACAAGTACGCATGGCTCGGAGTTGAAAACAGCGAGGTTATCTTCCTGAACGACTTTCGTTACAACACCGAAGTGATAGCATGGAAGGAGATGCTGTTGCTGCTTGAAGGCCAGACGGTGCACCTTCCAACCCCCAAAAATATTTACTCTGCTGACATTACCATTTCAAACGACATACCTGTTTTCGCAACAGGAATAAGACCTATCACGTTTACCGGCAAATACAACACAACAGACGATCGGGAAAACGAGATGATGGCAGCCCGATGGAAAGTGTTCGAGTTCCACCATCAAATAGCCGTTCATGTCTAAGGTCTGAAAGCTTTTTTATTTCCAGGTGTACTGATTTTCAGTCTTAGTCACAACCAAGAGCTGGGTTCCAAGTCTACCTTTCTAAGCCCTGGGCTCTGTGTCACTAGGTATAAGCAACAATAATACCATTTTTCCAGCGTTTAATAAAGTTATTGGTTTTGGCGGATGGTGTCAATGAATGTGGTTGGTGTCTTACAGGAGGCAAGGGATGCTTACTCAAGGGCACGTGCCAGATCCCAAGCATGAGTAAATTTCACCAATCCTCATGTTTCCAAATTCGTAGGTGTTTATTTCAGTACAGCCAAAATCGATAAGCTTTTCCATCATCCCTGTGAAGGGGAGAATACAGAAGTTTTCCAGTTGCTTCTTATTGTTTAGAACGAAACCACCTTTTTTCATTAACATCTCTGTCTTAAAAGGCTAGTTATATTGCGATGTAATTACTCCTATTCTCTTTCCCATTAGAGCTACGTAAGGCATGCAAGTACAACAGTTGCTCAAGATGCAATGCTATTCGCCTGCGAAAACGATAAATCTACCTTTTTATAGCTTCTGCCATGGCTCGGACCGTGTTTAAACCAAAGACCTTCCGCATCGCTCTGTCACAAAGCCCACAGTTGGTTAGATACTTGGGTCAGTTCTATGAAATAAATGCCAGTAATGAAAGGCAGAGCGCAGCTCTTGCATTTTCTTTATCACATGTTCCAGAACTTTGGTTAAATGTTCTTAAAGTGGGACTGTTTGGGGTTTTCTCTGATTTATCTGTCTGTTGTGCTGAGCCTGTAAGTAGCATCTGCAAAAAAATATTTCTTCCACTTCTTCCAAAAAACTAAAAACCTGCCGACTTATTCTGCGTCCTCAACAAATACACTATGATACAAAAACAAATATATCCATTGATTTACATTAATAGTGATAATTACTTGCTCTTCTAAAGCTTACATAAACTTTTTCCGTACTTAGCCACCGGATTTTTCTGTTTACATGGACAAATACCCATCCCGTTTGACCGGGATCCCGGATCAATTGCCTGGGATCTCGGTTGACCGAGTTTCCCGTTGTAGCCGGGGCGAGACGAATATGCACCATATAAACACGATTTAAAAAGGGAGGCATATTCTCTAGAGGAGTACAACCTATAGCTTGTTTCCAAAGACCTAACAGGTTGAGTTCATCATTGCGGTGGCTTGCCACCTCTTTGTAAATTATTTTCTTTAAACAACTCAAAGTCCCTTGTGCTTTTTTACAGTCCAATTGTCCAAGTCTAGAGAAGCACTTCATGCAGATTTTGGTTGGGTGGAGCGCCTCTGTCATTTTCAATGTTTATGAACATTCTTTTACTGACCTTAGGGTTTGAGACCTTGAACATATTGTTCTTATTTTTCGGGAGAAGAAATCCACATATTCGACATAGTTTGTCCAATTCTCGAATTACGTAAGGGCGCGAAGCGCCCGCAAAGTAATTCCGATTTTATAAATAAAATCGGAGAAAGATCTAATACTGCGTTTCCCAACCTTGCCTCGCTTAACAGAGTAGAGCCCATTCTTCTCCTCCTCTGTTCAACGCGTTACTGTACTTAAACCTGGTAAATCTTTTCCTGAAACAATTCACCTTTTTTAACAATATTTTTGTTGTAAAATTTTTGCCAGGTACTTTCACTAGACCAGGATCCTCTTTTTAAAATTTCCGTGATAGTTGCTCCACCTAAGTTTGCCTTTGAACTAGATGCTGATCTAGTAGAATGTGCCTTAAAAACACTAGTGTCTATTCCCGCCCTAGCAAGTAACTTTTTTAGCCAGCCTGAAATTGTAGAGGAAATCACCGGTTTGTGAGGGGCTGTAGTACTTAACAACAGCTGTGAAAAATCTTTTGTTGACCTCCAACCTTTTGTTCGGTCAATATATTCATCTAAAGTTTTAACAACACACAGATCAGTATCCTGTGGGTAGGCTTGATATGTAACAGTTGGAGGTGATTTACCTCTTTTCCAGCTTTTATGCAACTTATTAAAATAGAAGGTATATGAACTTTCACTTCTAGCCATGAAATCAATATTAAGGTGTTGAATTGCTGAGACTCGTAAGGCAGCTGACAATGCTAACAAGCCTGTGAACTTGTATGAAAGATCAATAATAGATCATATCCTATTTTTCTCTAAAGACTTTATATAGCGTAAGACCACTTCAACATCCCAGACAAACGTATAGCGTGGTTGGGGTGGTCTCTGATTAAAAACTCCTGATAACAAAGCACAAACTCTAGGATTTTGGCCCACAGGTTTTCCATCGACAATTGCATGATATGCAGATATAGCAGAACGATGGCAGTTTATTGTCCTATATTCCAATCCTTCGTCAAAAAGAATAGACAGGTAATTTAATATACTATATACAGGCGCTTGAAATGGATCAATTTTTTCCCTACTATACCAGCTAACCCACTTATTCCAGGCTGATTCGTAACAAGTAATGGAGCCTGGTCTTCTTGCCTGAGAGATAAGCTTGGCAGCATTGCTTGAAGTTCCTTCCATTTCAAGGCTACTCCTGAAACTTTCCAAGCCACTAGTTTTAAGGATTTGTTTCTTACAAGAGGGTGGCTGTTCCCTTGGGAATCCTGCAAAACATGCTTAGAAGTTTAGCATACCATGGTTGAATTTGCCATGCTGGAGTTACCGATATTAACTGTTCTATTTTTTTCCTGTAGAACTTTGTATAACACCCGGCCTATCATGTTGAAAGGAGGAAAGGCAAACCCGTAGAGGTTGCTCCACGACTGTTGCATTGCATCCGTTGCCATACTGTCTGGATCCGGCTTCCATGCCATATAATTTGGGAGTTGGTGACACAACCTGAAAGCAAATAGATCGACTGACGGTAGGCTGAAGTGATTTGTTATTTTCTTGAAAACATTCTGGTGAAGTTTCCAATCCGATGAGTCTGTTGCATGTCTTGACTCCCAATCTGCTTTGACATTCAGCTTGCTTGGGATATATTCTGCAGTAACTGTGATCTGCTTGGAGAGCAGATAATGCCAAATTGTTTTGCTGATGTCCAAAAGAATTTTGCTGTGTGTACCCCCCATCTTTAATAGGTAGGAGACAGCAGTTTTGTTGTCTATTTGCAAATGTATTGTCGTTTTTGAGACATTTTTGGTGAATGCCAATATTGCAAACTTTACTGCCATCAGTTCGAGAGCATTGATATGCAACAGACATTCCTCCTGACACCATTCCCCCCCTGTTACTACACCCTGACAGTATGCACCCCACCCTTGTGTGGATGCATCTGTCTGAATTACCAAACTCGGATCCTGCCGCAAGATTTTGTGGCCATTGCACAGTTGCAAATTTTCTATCCACCATAGGAGTTCTTTTTTAGCATCCTTCAGATCTATTTTGCACAGATAATCTCCTTGTTCTAGAAGGAATTTCAAGCAATGTAAACCTTCCATTTTGAAGTGACTGTATGAGATAAAGCCGTTCAGGTTCCTGAGGTTTATCACTGGGCGGTTTCCTCCATCCTTTTTTAAGACAAGGAACAGATTGCTCAGAAATTCGCCCCCCACATGATCCACTCTTCTGATGGCTCCCTTGCCCAGCATTTCCAAAACTACCTGATCCACTAACAGTTGTTGATCTTTAGACATGTGTGTTGGTTGTGGAACCCCTTTGTTGGACAGGTGTATGGTGAGATGGAATTTCGTAACCGTTTACAATTGACAATATCTCCTTGTCGTTGGTTAGCTTTTCCCAAGCTTTTGTAAAATATTTTAGTCTTCCTGCCAGAGGTAAATCTGGAATGCTCTCTGGAAACAGGCTTTTCACAATTGGATGTACATTTTTTAGTGAGGTTAGTGGCATCAGAGTTGGAAATGACTTGGCCAAGGGAGCCTCTTTTGGTAGAACAAAAGAGGTATTTACCGTTTGTTGTGTTGTTCCTGCGGACTTGCTGTTGCAACCGACCATTTTGTTGTTGTTGTAGTTGCCTCTGTTGTCCAGCTTTCCCGCATAATAAAATCTCCCTTCACCTTGCGGTTTGTTTTGATAGTGTGGAGGGTCCCTTCGAAAGGGCCTTTTCTTGTCTTTAAAAACTTCCAAAGTTCGTTTTTTGGAGCGTTCAGTTTCCACGATATGGGCTCTAAATTTTTTGCCGAACAAATTTTCATCGTTTTGTTGCAAAAGAGAAGATTTCTCTTTCAACAATGTTTTTGCCTTTCTTGGATCCTTTACCAAAACCTTTAAAACATAAAGGCGACGTGCATATGAAATGGACGTGGATGCCTGGCCCAGCAAAATTGTCGACTGCTCCACGAGTGTCGTAAACTGATCTATAGGTATATTTACGGGACCCACACTTTTACGAATGTCCTCTAACCCTTTCCACAATCTGGAAAGGGGCCCCATAACCTGAAGGATTTTATTCTGAAATTTTTCCATCGTATTATCCATGTGAAGTGACGCTGTTTGGTTGCATAGCAAGTCCTTCACAAAGTTGTCCAGTTTTTTTACATCATTTAAATTTGAAGGAACTGGAATTTTTGCTAACAATCCCTCCTCTAAATCCTTTTCAGGAATATAATTCTGAAAATGCTGGTTGGCATAATCTGCCATCCCAGTTGGGAGTTTCCACTTGTGTTCCTCTGTTTTGGGAACTATTTTAAATCGTTTTACCATTTTGTTTTCCTCTCCTGATTCATCTGAAGAGCTATCTGAAGAAGAAGACGAGGAGGAGGATGGAGATCTTTTTCTTTTCCTCCCTTTTTTGGACTTCTTTTTGGAAGACCTTACCTTTCGCCCTGGAGATACATCCTCCTCCTCTCTCATAGCTGGCTCGTAAAACGAGTTTTCTCCAGCTGGCTCACATGCTGGCTCATTAGAGTCTCCAGCAGTTTCATTATTTTGTTCTTCTAATTCAAAACTCTCGGTGACATTAGACTCTTCATTGACAATATTATCTTGTTGTTCCATATTACAAAGATTTATTGGATTTTTGGTAGGATATTCGTGGATTAAAATGTTTTTATTTTAATTCACGAAGAGCTCTGACCGTTCGTGTAGCGAACAAAGTGAGAAAAGGAGGAGAGGAATGGGCTCTACTCTGTTAAGCGAGGCAAGGTTGGGAAACGCAGTATTAGATCGCCGGAGATTTTATGAAATAAAATTCACACATGTGTTCAGTAGCCATGTTTTAAGGAATGTTTGGCTAGTGGCTGTACTGCGGTTAGACAAAATATGAGCTCTACCTTTCTCCTAATATTTAGCTGAAAAAATATGTAAGTAAAGTTGGTGGCAACTGTACAGGCAAGGTCTTTAGCGTGAAATAAACAGTTCCGTAGGTAAAAGAACATAGCCGTTTTATATATTCATGTTTGTTTACATTAGAGCAGAGAAATACTAGCTACTGCTATACGAACCAAAGAAACTGTAAAATATAAAATATATAGCTAAATAAAAGGTCTCATAGCTTCTACTTGTAACATAGCTCATTTAATATATTACATATTTTCCCTAGTTTGATAAAACAACCTAAGATTGTAGTCTTACAGTGTGTAGTGGCTACGCCTGTAACTGCTCCTTTTGGTAATTTTAGATTGTCTTGTATAGACACACACACGTCAACACTAAGAGCGCGAAATGGCCGAAAACAACCAGGTTGATTTCACACAAAGTTCTGTAGGTGACCGAGCCGCACGAAGGACCTATTTAATAACATGCAGTCAGGTGAACAAAACAAAATTTCCAACACGAGAAAGCTTCGGACGATGCGTTGCAAACTATTTTAATTCGGGCTTTGGACAAGCGAAGGTTGACTACTGGGCCTGTTGTCTAGAGCAGCACCAGGACAGCGGGGAGCACTACCACATGAGTGTTAAATAAACAGGACCTAAGCGATGGAAGAGCGTGAAAAACCAAGTGTCGCAGTCACACGGCCATGTCCTACACTTTTCAGATTCACACGACAGTTACTATAGTGCGTACAAGTATGTATGTAAAACTGATCGTGAGGTTTATAAAAGCGAAGGACATCCCAACCTAGAGAATATCGGCTCTCCCAGAACAAAACTATGTATAAAGTCGTATCGTCAAAAACATAAACTATCTAAACAAAATGGTGCAAACAACACCGATAAACATAACAATAATGAACACAACATGAGCAAAAAAGCTAAGGTTGCACGGTTGACACATTTAGAAGTAGGCGAGTTTATCATTGCACATAATATAAAAACAGTGAAGTCTTTGTTTAGCGTTGCCAATGAGAGACTGAACGCAGGCAATAAGGACTTAGCAAACTTTGTTATGCCGCGTTCAAAGAAAAGTTTGTCCGAATTGGTACATAATGCGTGGATCATGAACAGTGCGAAAGTTGATTTTCAGAGGGATTCGTTGACCCGAATGGAGTTGTTGACGCAGGCGAGAGAGAGTCCATGTGTGAGCGGCTGCAATTCGCAGTGGTTACAATGTGCGATGGAGGTGTTGTTTAACAACAGCATCAACCCCCTAGTTTTTGCTGCCAGTGTTCGAAATCTTTTAACGAAGGGCAGAGGAAAATTTCGAAATATCTTTATAACGGGCCCGGAAAATTGTGGGAAAACGTTTTTACTATCTCCCTTGCAAAAAATCTACAAAACGTTTTGCAGTCCGGCTAATGACAAGTACGCATGGCTCGGAGTTGAAAACAGCGAGGTTATCTTCCTGAACGACTTTCGTTACAACACCGAAGTGATAGCATGGAAGGAGATGCTGTTGCTGCTTGAAGGCCAGACGGTGCACCTTCCAACCCCCAAAAATATTTACTCTGCTGACATTACCATTTCAAACGACATACCTGTTTTCGCAACAGGAATAAGACCTATCACGTTTACCGGCAAATACAACACAACAGACGATCGGGAAAACGAGATGATGGCAGCCCGATGGAAAGTGTTCGAGTTCCACCATCAAATAGCCGTTCATGTCTAAGGTCTGAAAGCTTTTTTATTTCCAGGTGTACTGATTTTCAGTCTTAGTCACAACCAAGAGCTGGGTTCCAAGTCTACCTTTCTAAGCCCTGGGCTCTGTGTCACTAGGTATAAGCAACAATAATACCATTTTTCCAGCGTTTAATAAAGTTATTGGTTTTGGCGGATGGTGTCAATGAATGTGGTTGGTGTCTTACAGGAGGCAAGGGATGCTTACTCAAGGGCACGTGCCAGATCCCAAGCATGAGTAAATTTCACCAATCCTCATGTTTCCAAATTCGTAGGTGTTTATTTCAGTACAGCCGAAATCGATAAGCTTTTCCATCATCCCTGTGAAGGGGAGAATACAGAAGTTTTCCAGTTGCTTCTTATTGTTTAGAACGAAACCACCTTTTTTCATTAACATCTCTGTCTTAAAAGGCTAGTTATATTGCGATGTAATTACTCCTATTCTCTTTCCCATTAGAGCTACGTAAGGCATGCAAGTACAACAGTTGCTCAAGATGCAATGCTATTCGCCTGCGAAAACGATAAATCTACCTTTTTATAGCTTCTGCCATGGCTCGGACCGTGTTTAAACCAAAGACCTTCCGCATCGCTCTGTCACAAAGCCCACAGTTGGTTAGATACTTGGGTCAGTTCTATGAAATAAATGCCAGTAATGAAAGGCAGAGCGCAGCTCTTGCATTTTCTTTATCACATGTTCCAGAACTTTGGTTAAATGTTCTTAAAGTGGGACTGTTTGGGGTTTTCTCTGATTTATCTGTCTGTTGTGCTGAGCCTGTAAGTAGCATCTGCAAAAAAATATTGCTTCCACTTCTTCCAAAAAACTAAAAACCTGCCGACTTATTCTGCGTCCTCAACAAATACACTATGATACAAAAACAAATATATCCATTGATTTACATTAATAGTGATAATTACTTGCTCTTCTAAAGCTTACATAAACTTTTTCCGTACTTAGCCACCGGATTTTTCTGTTTACATGGACAAATACCCATCCCGTTTGACCGGGATCCCGGATCAATTGCCTGGGATCTCGGTTGACCGAGTTTCCCGTTGTAGCCGGGGCGAGACGAATATGCACCATATAAACACGATTTAAAAAGGGAGGCATATTCTCTAGAGGAGTACAACCTATAGCTTGTTTCCAAAGACCTAACAGGTTGAGTTCATCATTGCGGTGGCTTGCCACCTCTTTGTAAATTATTTTCTTTAAACAACTCAAATTCCCTTGTGCTTTTTTACAGTCCAATTGTCCAAGTCTAGAGAAGCACTTCATGCAGATTTTGGTTGGGTGGAGCGCCTCTGTCATTTTCAATGTTTATGAACATTCTTTTACTGACCTTAGGGTTTGAGACCTTGAACATATTGTTCTTATTTTTCGGGAGAAGAAATCCACATATTCGACATAGTTTGTCCAATTCTCGAATTACGTAAGGGCGCGAAGCGCCCGCAAAGTAATTCCGATTTTATAAATAAAATCGGAGAAAGATCTAATACTGCGTTTCCCAACCTTGCCTCGCTTAACAGAGTAGAGCCCATTCTTCTCCTCCTCTGTTCAACGCGTTACTGTACTTAAACCTGGTAAATCTTTTCCTGAAACAATTCACCTTTTTTAACAATATTTTTGTTGTAAAATTTTTGCCAGGTACTTTCACTAGACCAGGATCCTCTTTTTAAAATTTCCGTGATAGTTGCTCCACCTAAGTTTGCCTTTGAACTAGATGCTGATCTAGTAGAATGTGCCTTAAAAACACTAGTGTCTATTCCCGCCCTAGCAAGTAACTTTTTTAGCCAGCCTGAAATTGTAGAGGAAATCACCGGTTTGTGAGGGGCTGTAGTACTTAACAACAGCTGTGAAAAATCTTTTGTTGACCTCCAACCTTTTGTTCGGTCAATATATTCATCTAAAGTTTTAACAACACACAGATCAGTATCCTGTGGGTAGGCTTGATATGTAACAGTTGGAGGTGATTTACCTCTTTTCCAGCTTTTATGCAACTTATTAAAATAGAAGGTATATGAACTTTCACTTCTAGCCATGAAATCAATATTAAGGTGTTGAATTGCTGAGACTCGTAAGGCAGCTGACAATGCTAACAAGCCTGTGAACTTGTATGAAAGATCAATAATAGATCATATCCTATTTTTCTCTAAAGACTTTATATAGCGTAAGACCACTTCAACATCCCAGACAAACGTATAGCGTGGTTGGGGTGGTCTCTGATTAAAAACTCCTGATAACAAAGCACAAACTCTAGGATTTTGGCCCACAGGTTTTCCATCGACAATTGCATGATATGCAGATATAGCAGAACGATGGCAGTTTATTGTCCTATATTCCAATCCTTCGTCAAAAAGAATAGACAGGTAATTTAATATACTATATACAGGCGCTTGAAATGGATCAATTTTTTCCCTACTATACCAGCTAACCCACTTATTCCAGGCTGATTCGTAACAAGTAATGGAGCCTGGTCTTCTTGCCTGAGAGATAAGCTTGGCAGCATTGCTTGAAGTTCCTTCCATTTCAAGGCTACTCCTGAAACTTTCCAAGCCACTAGTTTTAAGGATTTGTTTCTTACAAGAGGGTGGCTGTTCCCTTGGGAATCCTGCAAAACATGCTTAGAAGTTGAGCATACCATGGTTGAATTTGCCATGCTGGAGTTACCGATATTAACTGTTCTATTTTTTTCCTGTAGAACTTTGTATAACACCCGGCCTATCATGTTGAAAGGAGGAAAGGCAAACCCGTAGAGGTTGCTCCACGACTGTTGCATTGCATCCGTTGCCATACTGTCTGGATCCGGCTTCCATGCCATATAATTTGGGAGTTGGTGACACAACCTGAAAGCAAATAGATCGACTGACGGTAGGCTGAAGTGATTTGTTATTTTCTTGAAAACATTCTGGTGAAGTTTCCAATCCGATGAGTCTGTTGCATGTCTTGACTCCCAATCTGCTTTGACATTCAGCTTGCTTGGGATATATTCTGCAGTAACTGTGATCTGCTTGGAGAGCAGATAATGCCAAATTGTTTTGCTGATGTGCAAAAGAATTTTGCTGTGTGTACCCCCCATCTTTAATAGGTAGGAGACAGCAGTTTTGTTGTCTATTTGCAAATGTATTGTCGTTTTTGAGACATTTTTGGTGAATGCCAATATTGCAAACTTTACTGCCATCAGTTCGAGAGCATTGATATGCAACAGACATTCCTCCTGACACCATTCCCCCCCTGTTACTACACCCTGACAGTATGCACCCCACCCTTGTGTGGATGCATCTGTCTGAATTACCAAACTCGGATCCTGCCGCAAGATTTTGTGGCCATTGCACAGTTGCAAATTTTCTATCCACCATAGGAGTTCTTTTTTAGCATCCTTCAGATCTATTTTGCACAGATAATCTCCTTGTTCTAGAAGGAATTTCAAGCAATGTAAACCTTCCATTTTGAAGTGACTGTATGAGATAAAGCCGTTCAGGTTCCTGAGGTTTATCACTGGGCGGTTTCCTCCATCCTTTTTTAAGACAAGGAACAGATTGCTCAGAAATTCGCCCCCCACATGATCCACTCTTCTGATGGCTCCCTTGCCCAGCATTTCCAAAACTACCTGATCCACTAACAGTTGTTGATCTTTAGACATGTGTGTTGGGTGTGGAACCCTTTGTTGGACAGGTGTATGGTGAGATGGAATTTCGTAACCGTTTACAATTGACAATATCTCCTTGTCGTTGGTTAGCTTTTCCCAAGCTTTTGTAAAATATTTTAGTCTTCCTGCCAGAGGTAAATCTGGAATGCTCTCTGGAAACAGGCTTTTCACAATTGGATGTACATTTTTTAGTGAGGTTAGTGGCATCAGAGTTGGAAATGACTTGGCCAAGGGAGCCTCTTTTGGTAGAACAAAAGAGGTATTTACCGTTTGTTGTGTTGTTCCTGCGGACTTGCTGTTGCAACCGACCATTTTGTTGTTGTTGTAGTTGCCTCTGTTGTCCAGCTTTCCCGCATAATAAAATCTCCCTTCACCTTGCGGTTTGTTTTGATAGTGTGGAGGGTCCCTTCGAAAGGGCCTTTTCTTGTCTTTAAAAACTTCCAAAGTTCGTTTTTTGGAGCGTTCAGTTTCCACGATATGGGCTCTAAATTTTTTGCCGAACAAATTTTCATCGTTTTGTTGCAAAAGAGAAGATTTCTCTTTCAACAATGTTTTTGCCTTTCTTGGATCCTTTACCAAAACCTTTAAAACATAAAGGCGACGTGCATATGAAATGGACGTGGATGCCTGGCCCAGCAAAATTGTCGACTGCTCCACGAGTGTCGTAAACTGATCTATAGGTACATTTACGGGACCCACACTCTTACGAATGTCCTCTAACCCTTTCCACAATCTGGAAAGGGGCCCCATAACCTGAAGGATTTTATTCTGAAATTTTTCCATCGTATTATCCATGTGAAGTGACGCTGTTTGGTTGCATAGCAAGTCCTTCACAAAGTTGTCCAGTTTTTTTACATCATTTAAATTTGAAGGAACTGGAATTTTTGCTAACAATCCCTCCTCTAAATCCTTTTCAGGAATATAATTCTGAAAATGCTGGTTGGCATAATCTGCCATCCCAGTTGGGAGTTTCCACTTGTGTTCCTCTGTTTTGGGAACTATTTTAAATCGTTTTACCATTTTGTTTTCCTCTCCTGATTCATCTGAAGAGCTATCTGAAGAAGAAGACGAGGAGGAGGATGGAGATCTTTTTCTTTTCCTCCCTTTTTTGGACTTCTTTTTGGAAGACCTTACCTTTCGCCCTGGAGATACATCCTCCTCCTCTCTCATAGCTGGCTCGTAAAACGAGTTTTCTCCAGCTGGCTCATTAGAGTCTCCAGCAGTTTCATTATTTTGTTCTTCTAATTCAAAACTCTCGGTGACATTAGACTCTTCATTGACAATATTATCTTGTTGTTCCATATTACAAAGATTTATTGGATTTTTGGTAGGATATTCGTGGATTAAAATGTTTTTATTTTAATTCACGAAGAGCTCTGACCGTTCGTGTAGCGAACAAAGTGAGAAAAGGAGGAGAGGAATGGGCTCTACTCTGTTAAGCGAGGCAAGGTTGGGAAACGCAGTATTAGATCGCCGGAGATTTTATGAAATAAAATTCACACATGTGTTCAGTAGCCATGTTTTAAGGAATGTTTGGCTAGTGGCTGTACTGCGGTTAGACAAAATATGAGCTCTACCTTTCTCCTAATATTTAGCTGAAAAAATATGTAAGTAAAGTTGGTGGCAACTGTACAGGCAAGGTCTTTAGCGTGAAATAAACAGTTCCGTAGGTAAAAGAACATAGCCGTTTTATATATTCATGTTTGTTTACATTAGAGCAGAGAAATACTAGCTACTGCTATACGAACCAAAGAAACTGTAAAATATAAAATATATAGCTAAATAAAAGGTCTCATAGCTTCTACTTGTAACATAGCTCATTTAATATATTACATATTTTCCCTAGTTTGATAAAACAACCTAAGATTGTAGTCTTACAGTGTGTAGTGGCTACGCCTGTAACTGCTCCTTTTGGTAATTTTAGATTGTCTTGTATAGACACACACACGTCAACACTAAGAGCGCGAAATGGCCGAAAACAACCAGGTTGATTTCACACAAAGTTCTGTAGGTGACCGAGCCGCACGAAGGACCTATTTAATAACATGCAGTCAGGTGAACAAAACAAAATTTCCAACACGAGAAAGCTTCGGACGATGCGTTGCAAACTATTTTAATTCGGGCTTTGGACAAGCGAAGGTTGACTACTGGGCCTGTTGTCTAGAGCAGCACCAGGACAGCGGGGAGCACTACCACATGAGTGTTAAATAAACAGGACCTAAGCGATGGAAGAGCGTGAAAAACCAAGTGTCGCAGTCACACGGCCAAGTCCTACACTTTTCAGATTCACACGACAGTTACTATAGTGCGTATAAGTATGTATGTAAAACTGATCGTGAGGTTTATAAAAGCGAAGGACATCCCAACCTAGAGAATATCGGTTCTCCCAGAACAAAACTATGTATAAAGTCGTATCGTCAAAAACATAAACTATCTAAACAAAATGGTGCAAACAACACCGATAAACATAACAATAATGAACACAACATGAGCAAAAAAGCTAAGGTTGCACGGTTGACACATTTAGAAGTAGGCGAGTTTATCATTGCACATAATATAAAAACAGTGAAGTCTTTGTTTAGCGTTGCCAATGAGAGACTGAACGCAGGCAATAAGGACTTAGCAAACTTTGTTATGCCGCGTTCAAAGAAAAGTTTGTCCGAATTGGTACATAATGCGTGGATCATGAACAGTGCGAAAGTTGATTTGCAGAGGGATTCGTTGACCCGAATGGAGTTGTTGACGCAGGCGAGAGAGAGTCCATGTGTGAGCGGCTGCAATTCGCAGTGGTTACAATGTGCGATGGAGGTGTTGTTTAACAACAGCATCAACCCCCTAGTTTTTGCTGCCAGTGTTCGAAATCTTTTAACGAAGGGCAGAGGAAAATTTCGAAATATCTTTATAACGGGCCCGGAAAATTGTGGGAAAACGTTTTTACTGTCTCCCTTGCAAAAAATCTACAAAACGTTTTGCAGTCCGGCTAATGACAAGTACGCATGGCTCGGAGTTGAAAACAGCGAGGTTATCTTCCTGAACGACTTTCGTTACAACACCGAAGTGATAGCATGGAAGGAGATGCTGTTGCTGCTTGAAGGCCAGACGGTGCACCTTCCAACCCCCAAAAATATTTACTCTGCTGACATTACTATTTCAAACGACATACCTGTTTTCGCAACAGGAATAAGACCTATCACGTTTACCGGCAAATACAACACAACAGACGATCGGGAAAACGAGATGATGGCAGCCCGATGGAAAGTGTTCGAGTTCCACCATCAAATAGCCGTTCATGTCTAACGTCTGAAAGCTTTTTTATTTCCAGGTGTACTGATTTGCAGTCTTAGTCACAACCAAGAGCTGGGTTCCAAGTCTACCTTTCTAAGCCCTGGGCTCTGTGTCACTAGGTATAAGCAACAATAATACCATTTGTAGTTGTCAACTCTTCTTTTTCCAGCGTTTAATAAAGTTATTGGTTTTGGCGGATGGTGTCAATGAATGTGGTTGGTGTCTTACAGGAGGCAAGGGATGCTTACTCAAGGGCACGTGCCAGATCCCAAGCATGAGTAAATTTCACCAATCCTCATGTTTCCAAATTCGTAGGTGTTTATTTCAGTACAGCCGAAATCGATAAGCTTTTCCATCATCCCTGTGAAGGGGAGAATACAGAAGTTTTCCAGTTGCTTCTTATTGTTTAGAACGAAACCACCTTTTTTCATTAACATCTCTGTCTTAAAAGGCTAGTTATATTGCGATGTAATTACTCCTATTCTCTTTCCCATTAGAGCTACGTAAGGCATGCAAGTACAACAGTTGCTCAAGATGCAATGCTATTCGCCTGCGAAAACGATAAATCTACCTTTTTATAGCTTCTGCCATGGCTCGGACCGTGTTTAAACCAAAGACCTTCCGCATCGCTCTGTCACAAAGCCCACAGTTGGTTAGATACTTGGGTCAGTTCTATGAAATAAATGCCAGTAATGAAAGGCAGAGCGCAGCTCTTGCATTTTCTTTATCACATGTTCCAGAACTTTGGTTAAATGTTCTTAAAGTGGGACTGTTTGGGGTTTTCTCTGATTTATCTGTCTGTTGTGCTGAGCCTGTAAGTAGCATCTGCAAAAAAATATTGCTTCCACTTCTTCCAAAAAACTAAAAACCTGCCGACTTATTCTGCGTCCTCAACAAATACACTATGATACAAAAACAAATATATCCATTGATTTACATTAATAGTGATAATTACTTGCTCTTCTAAAGCTTACATAAACTTTTTCCGTACTTAGCCACCGGATTTTTCTGTTTACATGGACAAATACCCATCCCGTTTGACCGGGATCCCGGATCAATTGCCTGGGATCTCGGTTGACCGAGTTTCCTGTTGTAGCCGGGGCGAGACGAATATGCACCATATAAACACGATTTAAAAAGGGAGGCATATTCTCTAGAGGAGTACAACCTATAGCTTGTTTCCAAAGACCTAACAGGTTGAGTTCATCATTGCGGTGGCTTGCCACCTCTTTGTAAATTATTTTCTTTAAACAACTCAAAGTCCCTTGTGCTTTTTTACAGTCCAATTGTCCAAGTCTAGAGAAGCACTTCATGCAGATTTTGGTTGGGTGGAGCGCCTCTGTCATTTTCAATGTTTATGAACATTCTTTTACTGACCTTAGGGTTTGAGACCTTGAACATATTGTTCTTATTTTTCGGGAGAAGAAATCCACATATTCGACATAGTTTGTCCAATTCTCGAATTACGTAAGGGCGCGAAGCGCCCGCAAAGTAATTCCGATTTTATAAATAAAATCGGAGAAAGATCTAATACTGCGTTTCCCAACCTTGCCTCGCTTAACAGAGTAGAGCCCATTCTTCTCCTCCTCTGTTCAACGCGTTACTGTACTTAAACCTGGTAAATCTTTTCCTGAAACAATTCACCTTTTTTAACAATATTTTTGTTGTAAAATTTTTGCCAGGTACTTTCACTAGACCAGGATCCTCTTTTTAAAATTTCCGTGATAGTTGCTCCACCTAAGTTTGCCTTTGAACTAGATGCTGATCTAGTAGAATGTGCCTTAAAAACACTAGTGTCTATTCCCGCCCTAGCAAGTAACTTTTTTAGCCAGCCTGAAATTGTAGAGGAAATCACCGGTTTGTGAGGGGCTGTAGTACTTAACAACAGCTGTGAAAAATCTTTTGTTGACCTCCAACCTTTTGTTCGGTCAATATATTCATCTAAAGTTTTAACAACACACAGATCAGTATCCTGTGGGTAGGCTTGATATGTAACAGTTGGAGGTGATTTACCTCTTTTCCAGCTTTTATGCAACTTATTAAAATAGAAGGTATATGAACTTTCACTTCTAGCCATGAAATCAATATTAAGGTGTTGAATTGCTGAGACTCGTAAGGCAGCTGACAATGCTAACAAGCCTGTGAACTTGTATGAAAGATCAATAATAGATCATATCCTATTTTTCTCTAAAGACTTTATATAGCGTAAGACCACTTCAACATCCCAGACAAACGTATAGCGTGGTTGGGGTGGTCTCTGATTAAAAACTCCTGATAACAAAGCACAAACTCTAGGATTTTGGCCCACAGGTTTTCCATCGACAATTGCATGATATGCAGATATAGCAGAACGATGGCAGTTTATTGTCCTATATTCCAATCCTTCGTCAAAAAGAATAGACAGGTAATTTAATATACTATATACAGGCGCTTGAAATGGATCAATTTTTTCCCTACTATACCAGCTAACCCACTTATTCCAGGCTGATTCGTAACAAGTAATGGAGCCTGGTCTTCTTGCCTGAGAGATAAGCTTGGCAGCATTGCTTGAAGTTCCTTCCATTTCAAGGCTACTCCTGAAACTTTCCAAGCCACTAGTTTTAAGGATTTGTTTCTTACAAGAGGGTGGCTGTTCCCTTGGGAATCCTGCAAAACATGCTTAGAAGTTGAGCATACCATGGTTGAATTTGCCATGCTGGAGTTACCGATATTAACTGTTCTATTTTTTTCCTGTAGAACTTTGTATAACACCCGGCCTATCATGTTGAAAGGAGGAAAGGCAAACCCGTAGAGGTTGCTCCATGACTGTTGCATTGCATCCGTTGCCATACTGTCTGGATCCGGCTTCCATGCCATATAATTTGGGAGTTGGTGACACAACCTGAAAGCAAATAGATCGACTGACGGTAGGCTGAAGTGATTTGTTATTTTCTTGAAAACATTCTGGTGAAGTTTCCAATCCGATGAGTCTGTTGCATGTCTTGACTCCCAATCTGCTTTGACATTCAGCTTGCTTGGGATATATTCTGCAGTAACTGTGATCTGCTTGGAGAGCAGATAATGCCAAATTGTTTTGCTGATGTCCAAAAGAATTTTGCTGTGTGTACCCCCCATCTTTAATAGGTAGGAGACAGCAGTTTTGTTGTCTATTTGCAAATGTATTGTCGTTTTTGAGACATTTTTGGTGAATGCCAATATTGCAAACTTTACTGCCATCAGTTCGAGAGCATTGATATGCAACAGACATTCCTCCTGACACCATTCCCCCCCTGTTACTACACCCTGACAGTATGCACCCCACCCTTGTGTGGATGCATCTGTCTGAATTACCAAACTCGGATCCTGCCGCAAGATTTTGTGGCCATTGCACAGTTGCAAATTTTCTATCCACCATAGGAGTTCTTTTTTAGCATCCTTCAGATCTATTTTGCACAGATAATCTCCTTGTTCTAGAAGGAATTTCAAGCAATGTAAACCTTCCATTTTGAAGTGACTGTATGAGATAAAGCCGTTCAGGTTCCTGAGGTTTATCACTGGGCGGTTTCCTCCATCCTTTTTTAAGACAAGGAACAGATTGCTCAGAAATTCGCCCCCCACATGATCCACTCTTCTGATGGCTCCCTTGCCCAGCATTTCCAAAACTACCTGATCCACTAACAGTTGTTGATCTTTAGACATGTGTGTTGGGTGTGGAACCCTTTGTTGGACAGGTGTATGGTGAGATGGAATTTCGTAACCGTTTACAATTGACAATATCTCCTTGTCGTTGGTTAGCTTTTCCCAAGCTTTTGTAAAATATTTTAGTCTTCCTGCCAGAGGTAAATCTGGAATGCTCTCTGGAAACAGGCTTTTCACAATTGGATGTACATTTTTTAGTGAGGTTAGTGGCATCAGAGTTGGAAATGACTTGGCCAAGGGAGCCTCTTTTGGTAGAACAAAAGAGGTATTTACCGTTTGTTGTGTTGTTCCTGCGGACTTGCTGTTGCAACCGACCATTTTGTTGTTGTTGTAGTTGCCTCTGTTGTCCAGCTTTCCCGCATAATAAAATCTCCCTTCACCTTGCGGTTTGTTTTGATAGTGTGGAGGGTCCCTTCGAAAGGGCCTTTTCTTGTCTTTAAAAACTTCCAAAGTTCGTTTTTTGGAGCGTTCAGTTTCCACGATATGGGCTCTAAATTTTTTGCCGAACAAATTTTCATCGTTTTGTTGCAAAAGAGAAGATTTCTCTTTCAACAATGTTTTTGCCTTTCTTGGATCCTTTACCAAAACCTTTAAAACATAAAGGCGACGTGCATATGAAATGGACGTGGATGCCTGGCCCAGCAAAATTGTCGACTGCTCCACGAGTGTCGTAAACTGATCTATAGGTACATTTACGGGACCCACACTCTTACGAATGTCCTCTAACCCTTTCCACAATCTGGAAAGGGGCCCCATAACCTGAAGGATTTTATTCTGAAATTTTTCCATCGTATTATCCATGTGAAGTGACGCTGTTTGGTTGCATAGCAAGTCCTTCACAAAGTTGTCCAGTTTTTTTACATCATTTAAATTTGAAGGAACTGGAATTTTTGCTAACAATCCCTCCTCTAAATCCTTTTCAGGAATATAATTCTGAAAATGCTGGTTGGCATAATCTGCCATCCCAGTTGGGAGTTTCCACTTGTGTTCCTCTGTTTTGGGAACTATTTTAAATCGTTTTACCATTTTGTTTTCCTCTCCTGATTCATCTGAAGAGCTATCTGAAGAAGAAGACGAGGAGGAGGATGGAGATCTTTTTCTTTTCCTCCCTTTTTTGGACTTCTTTTTGGAAGACCTTACCTTTCGCCCTGGAGATACATCCTCCTCCTCTCTCATAGCTGGCTCGTAAAACGAGTTTTCTCCAGCTGGCTCACATGCTGGCTCATTAGAGTCTCCAGCAGTTTCATTATTTTGTTCTTCTAATTCAAAACTCTCGGTGACATTAGACTCTTCATTGACAATATTATCTTGTTGTTCCATATTACAAAGATTTATTGGATTTTTGGTAGGATATTCGTGGATTAAAATGTTTTTATTTTAATTCACGAAGAGCTCTGACCGTTCGTGTAGCGAACAAAGTGAGAAAAGGAGGAGAGGAATGGGCTCTACTCTGTTAAGCGAGGCAAGGTTGGGAAACGCAGTATTAGATCGCCGGAGATTTTATGAAATAAAATTCACACATGTGTTCAGTAGCCATGTTTTAAGGAATGTTTGGCTAGTGGCTGTACTGCGGTTAGACAAAATATGAGCTCTACCTTTCTCCTAATATTTAGCTGAAAAAATATGTAAGTAAAGTTGGTGGCAACTGTACAGGCAAGGTCTTTAGCGTGAAATAAACAGTTCCGTAGGTAAAAGAACATAGCCGTTTTATATATTCATGTTTGTTTACATTAGAGCAGAGAAATACTAGCTACTGCTATACGAACCAAAGAAACTGTAAAATATAAAATATATAGCTAAATAAAAGGTCTCATAGCTTCTACTTGTAACATAGCTCATTTAATATATTACATATTTTCCCTAGTTTGATAAAACAACCTAAGATTGTAGTCTTACAGTGTGTAGTGGCTACGCCTGTAACTGCTCCTTTTGGTAATTTTAGATTGTCTTGTATAGACACACACACGTCAACACTAAGAGCGCGAAATGGCCGAAAACAACCAGGTTGATTTCACACAAAGTTCTGTAGGTGACCGAGCCGCACGAAGGACCTATTTAATAACATGCAGTCAGGTGAACAAAACAAAATTTCCAACACGAGAAAGCTTCGGACGATGCGTTGCAAACTATTTTAATTCGGGCTTTGGACAAGCGAAGGTTGACTACTGGGCCTGTTGTCTAGAGCAGCACCAGGACAGCGGGGAGCACTACCACATGAGTGTTAAATAAACAGGACCTAAGCGATGGAAGAGCGTGAAAAACCAAGTGTCGCAGTCACACGGCCAAGTCCTACACTTTTCAGATTCACACGACAGTTACTATAGTGCGTATAAGTATGTATGTAAAACTGATCGTGAGGTTTATAAAAGCGAAGGACATCCCAACCTAGAGAATATCGGTTCTCCCAGAACAAAACTATGTATAAAGTCGTATCGTCAAAAACATAAACTATCTAAACAAAATGGTGCAAACAACACCGATAAACATAACAATAATGAACACAACATGAGCAAAAAAGCTAAGGTTGCACGGTTGACACATTTAGAAGTAGGCGAGTTTATCATTGCACATAATATAAAAACAGTGAAGTCTTTGTTTAGCGTTGCCAATGAGAGACTGAACGCAGGCAATAAGGACTTAGCAAACTTTGTTATGCCGCGTTCAAAGAAAAGTTTGTCCGAATTGGTACATAATGCGTGGATCATGAACAGTGCGAAAGTTGATTTGCAGAGGGATTCGTTGACCCGAATGGAGTTGTTGACGCAGGCGAGAGAGAGTCCATGTGTGAGCGGCTGCAATTCGCAGTGGTTACAATGTGCGATGGAGGTGTTGTTTAACAACAGCATCAACCCCCTAGTTTTTGCTGCCAGTGTTCGAAATCTTTTAACGAAGGGCAGAGGAAAATTTCGAAATATCTTTATAACGGGCCCGGAAAATTGTGGGAAAACGTTTTTACTGTCTCCCTTGCAAAAAATCTACAAAACGTTTTGCAGTCCGGCTAATGACAAGTACGCATGGCTCGGAGTTGAAAACAGCGAGGTTATCTTCCTGAACGACTTTCGTTACAACACCGAAGTGATAGCATGGAAGGAGATGCTGTTGCTGCTTGAAGGCCAGACGGTGCACCTTCCAACCCCCAAAAATATTTACTCTGCTGACATTACCATTTCAAACGACATACCTGTTTTCGCAACAGGAATAAGACCTATCACGTTTACCGGCAAATACAACACAACAGACGATCGGGAAAACGAGATGATGGCAGCCCGATGGAAAGTGTTCGAGTTCCACCATCAAATAGCCGAGCGAGAGCAAAAGGAGATGCAAGCTTGTCCGCGGTGTTTTGCTGAGTTTGTTTTCTCAGAGGATTTGTAGCCTGAACTCTTTGCTGTGTTTTACCAACACGTTACCATACTACTACACGTTACCGTACACGTTACAGTTATTATAAGTGATAAACCTTAGTGAAAGGAACACGTTACCACACGTTACCATCACATTTTATAAGCTTTATATAACATTATTTATCACAAAGTTGACGGTAACGTGTTGGATATAGGCACTCCACAGTCTAAAAAGCACGGTAACGTGTAGCATGATGGTAACGTGTGCAAAAAAACTTCTGTTTCCCTTATGTGCAATATCTTGAGAGTTTTGTTGTTTTTATAAGATTTTGAAAAGACAAATGCAACTTTCAGCAACACAACATAGATCTAAACATAAATTAGATGCCGTAAATATATATAAACGCAAGAATCTCGTGCACCTTACTATGAAAATTTTTTTACACAGAAGTTTTCAGTGGTGGGTTATACCGTGCCAGACACCAACCTGGTATTTTGAGAACCCCACGTTAAATAGCTGTGCACGGATTCTTGTGCATATCAAGTTAATATTTTATTCTCTGGCCCTTGGCCTTCACCACCATGTCTATTCGCTTTGACATACTTTCTATTAAATTATTGATTATCTCGATAGGAAAATTTAATATGCAATTCTTTACACGTAAGGAAAATTCTTCAAAAGACTATCTGCTTATTTGCTTTGACACAGCCTCAAGTAGCAATTTTTTTTGAACAAGATGAAAAAAATTCTCTATTGGGTTTAAATCTGGACTTCGCGCTGGTATCGAAAATATTTTAGCACCAACCTTCTCAATTTGAATTCGTGCGGCCTTGCTATTTTGCCTGGGACAGCCATCCATCAGAAACGTTTTGGACTCACACTTGTCTTGACACTTTTTTTAGACCTAAAATTCCTTTGCCAATGGCTTAATGCCAATATGATAACTCTCAATGCTAGTAAAACTGAATACATCATCTTCAAACACGCCAACAAGCCTCTAAATCATCCTGTAAAACTTAACTGGTGGGAAAAGAATTTTTCACAGTGAACACATTAAGAAACTCGGTGTATTGTTAGAATCCAATCTTAACTGGGACTCTCAAATTAATAAAATTGCAGTCAAGCTTAAATGTGCCATTGGAGCAATAGCCAAAATTAGACACTTTGTACCACGTGATGTCCTTGTCTTAGTCTATCCTGCTATTTTTCATTCTCATGTCCTATATTGTTCTCAAATCTCGGCAACCAAGTGCTTCTGGTAAAAGGATTTATACACTCCATAACTGGGCTATTCATCTAATATCCTTTGTCAATAGATACACATCTGCTACAATTCTCTATGCAAATCTTGATATACTTAAATTTTCTGATACTGTACATATGAATAATGTTCTCCTCCTACATCAAATGTATCATAAAACACTTCCTGATCCTATTTGCTCAACATATGCTATTGACTTCACCGACCCCCGCACCACACGAGTACAATACAATGGTCTTTTGAAAGTTACCTACTCACCATCAAGCTATTATTTCATGGAAACCCTCCAAACTCATATGATTGTGAAATAACACAACAGCAACCTGTAATGATGGAACTAGTCTACTGACTCTTTTGTTTTTGAATTGTAAAGGTCACACCCTCTAGAGATCTATATTCAGTGCAAGATCTCCCTTTTTACAAGGATAGTCTGCAGAATCAAGGTTTTTGAACTAAAGACCCTCTAATAACATTACATCACAAACACCTAGTGACAGTTACAAATTGCTATACGACATAGAAAGAAACAAATAACTATAAAACTAGAAATACAAAACTATAAATAAGAGCAGACAACTACCCATCATACGCCAGGACTTGTGAACCTGGCCGTAGCTTTCCACATGTGTTACGGGATCCCAACACTATGTCAGGACCAGCCTGAAGTTACTGGGGTAAAATGCGTGGGCGTAAATCCATGAAGACCCGAGAAAGAAATTTTAAACCCCCTTGCAAAGCTTCTTATAACAATAACTGTGGGTACATCAGGATTCCTCATATTAAATTCTTTGATGCCTCATTTATTATGCTCAAAGAGAGACTCCAAAAACATATTCCTGCAACCTACTATATATAGTCACATGGTTTGTACCACGCTCTACATGGTTCTAGACTTTTTTTGTCTTTGTTTGTCTGTGTAGCCTAGCGTTTCCCTAGGCCTGTCCTTGTTTGTTTTTGTCCACGGTGACTATCATAACCCTAGCATCTAGCTATTTTGGTAGCCTCCCTCCAACATACTCAGATATAGTTAACATATAGTATATAAAATGATATAATATTTCTAGGCTTTATATATTTACTGGATACTCGTAACTGTAGATTGTTGGTAAAAATATATTACAGTGGAATCCCCCTAAAGCGGACACCCTATAAAGCGGACAGCCCTCTAAAGCGGACAAAAATTTTTGCACCGGCAGAATTTAGGTCAAACTCTCATAAAAAAATCTCTATAAAGCGGACGATTATAAAGCGGACACTCTATAAAGCGGACAAAAATCTTTGCACCAAATGACAGTTTCCCTTATAAACACTCCCTATAAAGCGGACAATGGAAAAATAACGAGATGAAATGTCACTTTTTCTTAAAATTTAAACCATTTTACTTAGTACATCTTTGAGTTTTGTTATTTACCGAGTCCAACACTTTCCTTATATTTTTCTCGGCCCACTCAACTGCCTTTTCAACACCAATTAATTGGTACTGGGCAGGAATTTCTAGTCCGTAGCCAGCACCACGGTTCACTCGCTTCCCAGTCACTTTACATCCGATGGTACAGTTAGGAAGCGACATGAATTTGTTGAATAGTTTGCTAAGGTTTTTAGGGACGTGCCCAACTACTTTATCGTCATCTGTAACAGCTACAGCAAACTTGTCATGTTCGTTATCTTCTTCCGCTTTTAAACAAAAATTCTCTTCTCCGAGTTTTGGGCTCCATATGTCCATGTAAGCATGGTATCCACGGATAAACGAGTCGAAGCGATATTCTTTCTGTTTTATAAGGATAATCTCAATCTGTTGGTCAATGTTTTTGAGAAGCATCTTATTTAGTTGAACGTTCGACATATCTGTGTTCTCTTCAGCTTCTTTAACTTTAAAATAGCATTCGAATCGTGAAGACATTGCAGCGTAAAATTTTAAACTGGAAAGAATTTCGAATTTTGAATTTCTAATGCACATTCAACATGGCAATGTCGAAGCAGCAGCTTGCTGGTAAACTAGCGAAGAAAACTTTATCATTAGATGATAAGATCAAGTTTTTGGATTTCGCCAAAAAAAATCCAGAACTTGGATGTAGAAAACTAGCAGACATTTACAAGATTGGAAAGACAGCCGCAGCAAATATTTTAAGAGACGAAAAGAAAATTCGTGAACAACATGAAATTTTTCGTGAGAAAACAAAAAAACGTAACCGCCATGGCAAGTATCACAAGATAAATGAGATCTTATTCGAATGGTACAAAATATGTTGCGCTTCTAACATCTACCCTAATGGTGTAATGCTTAAAGAGGAGGCGTTGGAAATTAAGGAAAAACTTCAGAACAGCGATTTTGATAATTTCTCCGCCTCTGACGGTTGGTTGGATCGTTGGAAAACAACATATTCCGTCAAAGAACGTCGTATTGTTGGTGAAGCTGGTGACGTTTCTACAGAAACGGTTACTTCCTGGATGGAGAGGATCAAAGAATTGGTTGAAGGTTATTCACTAGAAAATATTTGGAACATGGACGAGTCTGGCTGTTTTTTTAAAGCTCTACCGGCCAAAGGGTTAGTGGAAAAAGGAAAACAAGCAAAGGGTGGGAAAAAGTCAAAGCTTAGATTAACTGTCGCTTTTTTTGTAAATGCAGCTGGGGAAAAGATCGACCAGCCTGTTGTTATCTGGAAGAGTAAAGTCCCGCGTTGTTTTAAAAAATTGAAAGATCCATCGCGTCCAGCTAACGTTCACTACTTTTCAAATCCTAAATCTTGGATGACATCTCAAGTAATGGAAACTGTACTGGCATGTTTTAACAGAAAACTTTTATTTGAGGACAGAAAAGTTATTCTTTTTCTGGACAACGCCACCTGTCATCCGGAGTCAATGATAGGCCAGTTTTCACAAATCAAAATCATTTTCTTACCGAAGAACACAACTTCAAGGCTTCAACCACTCGATGCGGGGATCATCCAAAACTTCAAGGTGAAGTACAGAAAAAGACTGGTCAAATACGTGCTTGCAAGGATCCAGGAGAATAAATCTGCAACTGAAATTATCAAGAGCGTAGACATACTTATGGCCATTCAATGGGTTCAAGATGCGTGGAAAGAAGTAACCAACTTGACCATCAAAAATTGTTTCGAGAAATGTGGCGTAGTTCAAGGAGAAAGTGAATTGATGGAAGATCAAGAAGATGACTTGGAATTTGAAGCTCTGGTGAAGGAATTAACTGAAGATATGTCTGCTGCAGAATACATCGATTTTGACGCCGATGTTCCAGCTTCGGAGCCAAGAATTAACGAATTAGAAATAAATTGGCGACATCAAATCCGAGAAGCTAGCATTAACGCAATTGAAAATCCAGAGATGGCATGTCAGGTCGAAGAGATTTCCGAGGATGATGATGAGAGTGAAGACGTGGTTGAAGAAGAAATGCTTGGTTTCACCGAGCTAATCACTATGCTTGATAAAATTAAGCGATCTACTATTTTTGATGATACATGCCAAGAAATGTTGTCAACCATTACGAAAAAGATTGAGGAACTTCAGCTTCAAAATAGAAAACAATCCTCAATCAAAGATTATTTCAAATAGGGAGAAAAACGTGTATTGAAAGACCTATAAGATAAATGAAATATATCTTCGTAATATAACTTGGTTTCTTAGTTTATAACCTTAGCAACACTTAAAGGTTGGTTGCAACACCGACAAATTTGAGCTGCTAAACTTACTTTACACAGCCAACTTGGGTTCTTTGCTCGATAAGCTAAATCTATTGATGTTGCCGTCTACCCTAGTGTTGCAAGTCACCCCATGATACCCGCCAGTACTACAAAAAAAGCTTTTTTGGTCAAAATTAGGTCTAAAACTAATTTTTTGGTCAACTTCTTATAAAGCGGACATCCCTCTAAAGCGGACACTTTTTTTTGCACCAATGGTGTCCGCTTTAGAGGGATTCCACTGTATTATCTATCATTGCAGTCAATTGCGTACGCTATCCATTACTCAAATACAAACAATCGTGTAGCAAAACTATATACTATTAAGAGCTGTGTCGACCCGTATTGACCTCTTGCCCCGTATTGACCGAATTTTGGACCCGACCCGTTTTGACGAGAGTTGACCCGTATTGACGGAGTAAGCAAACTAATATTTTTCTGCAGACGCTTTACAAAGCACATTAAATATCTAACTTCAAAATGCAAATAAACTACATTCCACTGTATTTTGCGGTTTGCAGAAACAAGACAATAATATTTCAGCAGTAAAAAAGACCTAAGTTGACGAAACACCCTCCAGTCCCTATGGGGCAAGATTTATCGCCGACCCAAGTTGACCAAACACCATCTAATCACTATGGGGCAAGATTTATTGTTGACCCAAGTTAACCAAACACCCTCTAGTCACTATGGGGCAAGATTTATTGTTGACCCAAGTTGACCAAACACCATCTAATCACTATGGGGCAAGATTTATTGTTGACCCAAGTTAACCAAACACCCTCTAGTCACTATGGGGCAAGATTTATTGTTGACCCAAGTTGACCAAACACCATCTAGTCACTATGGGGCAAGATTTATTGTTGACCCAAGTTGACCAAACACCCTCTAGTCACTATGGGGCAAGATTTATTGTTAATCCAAGTTGACCAAACATCCTCTAGTCACTATGGGGCAAGATTTATTGTTGACCCAAGTTGACCAAACACTCCCCAAACCGTGTTAGATTAAATTAAAGATACGAAAGATTAAAGATAGTTTTTCATATTGGCTTTATCATTTATACATGTTCTGCCATACCTTTACCATAACTTTGTAACATAATAAACTATGATACAATAACATAAGTTGTAACATAACAAACTATGATACAATAAGTGTAAGAAGAAAACTCCTAAAATTTAATCGTATCAGCTTAAAAACTTTTTCTTACTAATTAGACGCAAGTGTTTTTTTTTTGGAGTTATTTTCACGGAGGGTAAAGTAATACATTATTTACATTCTATGTCTAGAGAAAATTTCCACCTCCATGTAAATCAAAATATCTATCTGTTCCCCACCAAACGGTAAATCGTCTGTAAATTTGTTTCGGATCATTTGACCAATTATGGTGGAAGATGATACATCGCTTTTTAAGAAAAGACTGTGTTTCTTAGCAAAAATGGGATTTTTTGCTTTCACGAGAGCCATGTTTTTTGAAAGGGTGTAGACACCCCCGGATTTTAAACCCAAAAGAGGATTTTCCTTAGGATCGCAGGCTTTCCTGTACACTTTGTGAAGGTCTCCTGTCCTAAACATTTCATCGATGATGGGCTTCCATATTGCCTTATACTTTTTATCATCATTATCCTCGCTGATTGATGTACCTGGAATAAAATAATAATGTCTTTGCTAAAGGACTCTCCTAAAAGACAGCGCAAGGTGTCTTAACAAACTTAGGAACAAAATTAACTTTTTTCAAAACTTGAACAAGATTTGCAGAACCAACTTCCCAATGGTTTTTTCTTTAAAGCTGCACATCCAAAATGGCTCTACATGAAACATCTGTCGCATGAGATGCTCCGACCATTTAAGGTATTGGAACAGGTAACACACGTCCAAACAGTTTTCTTTTTTTTACATGCAATCATTTTTTTGGCTTGCACGAGGAACGTTTCAGGTACATATTGTTTCACAATGTCCACATCTACATCATTGTCACGTACTGAATCTGGAAGGTTCTTTGCATACTTAGGAAGCATACAAATGTCCGCGTCAAGACTTTCGGATAAGATTAATTGTGCGTTTTCTCTGCCAACTAGCCACGAAAGAATTAAATGACATCTTTCACGATCCCCCATAGCGTTGTATGGTACTAATTCCTCTTCGATAACTAAAAGGGAAAAACTAAAGAATAACTAAGATAGCCATGAAGATTACTTTAATATGTATTTCGATAAATTAATGCATCAATTAGTTAAATAAAAATTTAATTGCGCCGTAAAAATGGCTAAATGCTTTCTCATACCTGATAAGTTGTTCTCGTCAGATACGTTCTCTTGTGCTATACTTTCCTCATCCGTAGATGATTGTACTAAACGAGAGGTAACGCTTGAAGAAACAAAGCAATATAAATTTGTTATAAAATGTGCAGTTCTTAATATGTAATAGTTATTAATTTTCATAAATCACAAAAATAGAGTAACTATCGGTAGACATAAAATACCAAAATTTTCATCGTTTTCCTTATGATATTTTGCAGTATTCATGGATGGTGTGCCATTCAAACCATCTGTTGTGTTTACTTAATGAAATATAATAAGCGTGAAAGCATCAAAATATTAGAAAGACAGCAGCAAATCTTTATGTATGAGCTTACCTGTATTTACATTATGCAGATCAGACAGAATTTCAGCTGCTTGAAACATTCTTTCATCGTCGACAATGTCATCTACACAAATAACTTCAATTGAGAAATTCTTGCGGAAAAAAAATTTCCGCACATTTCGCGAAATTAAATTTCCTCGAAAAAAGATTTTTTAAATTAAATAAAAAATTTTCTGGATAACCAAAAAAATTCGCTATTGTTTACTAACTTGTCTGAAGTTCCATTTCTTCCACATCAACCGAAATGTTGTCGTCTTCTGTCTTCCCATACACACAATATGTTGGTCGGTATGCAGCTGGGATTGCGTGGTAGGGCATCTTCTTAATACCAGTATCCAACATACCGTCATAAAAGTACCAGTCGTTATCGTACTTGATTTTGGCAGTGTAGTGTTGTACGTTGTTCATCGTTACAGCATGTAGTTGGTAACTAGAATTTGAGTTTATAGTTTTGTTGTTCATTTGATCATATTCACAGACCAATAAGATACCTTAAAATTAAATTAATACCTGACACTTTCACCACAGCTAGTCTTTATATCCATTTTCTGTGGAATAGACTGCATGTCAATCCTTCGATCTGGCGTAATTAAGTCAACCAGAAGTACACAGGGAATGCTTCTAAACGATTTCGAACCTGTCTTTCTTTGTCCATTGCAATATGCCTTCCATGTTCTAGTAAAATTAAATATATGTTTAAACGTGTGTAAAAAAAACCTAATAGCTACAACCTAGTAATCGTAGTGAAAAAGAAATTATCCTTCATTTACTGCGTATTTATTTGTCCTACCCGTTTTCTTTATTTTGATCCATAAATCGATAGTCCTTTGGTGTTTCTGTCACTACATTTAGTCCGCATTGTGATGTGTAGCCTTTTGAAAACCACGAACAAACTTGACTGATTACGTGAGATGTCTTAATCCAGTCAGACTCGGGAATTTCAGTAACATCATTTTAGGGAAGGAAAGACTATCGCACTTTGATAACTCTGAATAATAGATCAAAGGCTCTAAGAATGACTGTATAAATCGCTCATATTCATTTCCGTAGAAGTTGTTGTTATGAATTAAATTTTTAAACTGTGCCACGTACAATTTTGCAGCGTCGTAACTGCCCTTTTTGACCAGACTGTACTATTTCAGGTGACTTGAGAAACAAAAAAATATAAAGAAAGCTTTATGCCTGCTTTATGCTCATCGTTGTTTTCGCTATAGTTTCCAAAGGCTTCCTTTAAAGCCTGAAAGTTGTGCCCACTGTACATGTCTAGGGACTTTTGGTATATTTCTTCTGTCTGTTTGCACATAAGAAACTGCAAGTATAGCTTAGCCAACTTTCTTATATCAGGCCTTACACTTTTTAGAATTTCAAACAGTTTGTCTTCCTTGCTATTTTTCTCTTTTAAGAGATGGAAACTATTACCAATATTGTACTATCCCTCGTGCAGCATTCACAATTAAATCTTTGCGTAAAATATTTAAGACTTATCTTAAAACACTTCGATGTAACTTGCATTGGTTCTTGTAACATAGAAAGGCGACAGTACTCTTCTGTTTGGATCATTGATCGTTTTTACATAAAGATTTTACAATCTGGAGGGGGGAATTAATGGAGCAACCACAGTTTAAAAGTGTAAAACTTTAATTTACCATTCCCAAAAGCATTTTAAAAATCTATTCTTAATCTATTTTAGAAATAATCAAGAAAACAAAACAAAGTATTATATACATACCTGTCAGCATTAGCAGCACATAATTTGTGTATTTTATTTTTTAATTCTAAAAGTATTACCATTAAATCAGGAATACTGCTTGGTTGATGATTGCCGAGTACAGTTAAATAATTGACAGTCACGCTGCCATCATTGCTCTTTTGAAAATAAGCAAATTATCTTCCAAATAATCAGACGAATCCACTCTTTTTAACAATTGTTTCAGAACTTAACATTTGGAAAAATTGAATAACATTGCACCTTTTCCAGTAACAATCAGCAGCCTGTACGTTAACAATGACAAGCTCTGATTTTTCACTTTTTGCTGGAAAAAACTGGGAAGATTTTTGGCTCTTAGATCCATTTCTGTTTCCTTTGCTGACTTGCGTGCATGAAGACGAAGACTGCAATGGATTTTGCAACTCAACACCACATTCTTTCTTTGCATGTCCTGTAAAGACCGCACAATTCTTTTTTTGCATGAGGTTATGATTTTAGAGGCTTTTTCTCTACAGGATTATAACCTCTGGTTTGTTTTCAATGACCACCTCAAAAGATTACAGTCAACGCAACTTAAGCAAGGTCAGGAGACATAGAAGGCTGTGCTTGAGTAATCGATGGAGGGCTTCATTTGCTTTTGTTCCTTGTCCTGGGATAATTCCTTTAACTGCATAACCAGGGGTTTTCATGGTCCGAACAGCGCAGAAGTCATCTTTTTGTTAAAAACAAAAGTGACTTCGTTCATCAGTAAGTAATAATGAGGTTTCATGGGTAATTGAGTCGCATGAAAGAAATCTAACTTTATATCAGCATAGGGGAAATAACGGTGATAAAAGTTTTTTTCAACACAACATTCATTGACATATATACTAATTTTACATCCTTAGATAAGTTTCACATTGAGAGAATTTCCATCCAATTTGTAAAGTCTTCATGTGATGAAAGGCATCACTGCACAATTTGATCAAGATCATTTTAGATAATAAACAAGTTGTTTTACTGATGAAGAATGTATTGTCATCTTTGAGTTTAAGGTCAATATTATCCATTTCATTTTTATAACTTGTTTCCTGCCTTGATATTTCCTCTAAAATAAGTAAATAATCTTATCCTTCGGAAAACATTACTTAAAGGTTTTTGCAGTACCCATCAAGTTGTTGCATAATTTGAAAGCGAAGTGGCTAAAAGTACGTGACCGTACTTTTACTTTTTTTTGGTAGAAGTACGGCATTCATGTATTTCTTTTTTCTTGAAGTTGGAGAGTTGACGGTGAAAAGATATTTTCTTTTTAAGGTTATCTGTACTTGGAGCTTTTATTTACATTTCTACAACTTTGACTAAGTATACTACAAGGCTAATTATGTGTTTTCAGACTATAGTCATGTCAAGAATATTATGAAGAAGATATGATGCTCATATTAGTTCAGAAATGAAGAATATTGAGGCTGAAACGAAAAAACACTAGGAAAATCTTATAGCATTTTTGCAGATGTACGCATGTGCGTTAACAACAAAAACGAAAATAAAAACTTAGTTCTAGGCAGAACCATATGTGTCTCGCCGGTAATTTGGTTTTTCCAATACAGGTCAAATGGTACTAATTAAGGCAACAGTTACATCCAACGGATTGGGATTCTTCCAAGGGATTTCGGCAAGTCTCACAAAGCCAATTTCGTTTTCTCTTTGAAAATCTCAATTGCTCTTTCCAGGCCTCATTTTCTAAGCATTCTTTAATATTTGTTATTGAACACATTGATCTCTCAATTTAGGGTGCGGGCTGTCTCGGAGATGTTTTTTGTGATCAACAAAGCGCCATTGATAACAATTCTACATACGCACAATATTTGGTGTATCAGAAACAGTGAGTAATAAATTACATTTCTTTCGATCAATAACTGGCTTGCCACCTCTTTGTAAATTATTTTCCTTAGTAATTTACAATTCTTTGTAAATGTGCCGCTGTCATCATAGCTGTTTTTTTCGTTGTATTTGTTTTTAGGCATCTTCAAATCTGGAAAAAATAAAAATTGTAGAAAAACATTTGCCAGAAAGGGATTTTGTTATTGCACTTCAATCCAGCGACAATTTCTTGTACTGAATAGAAAACACAATTAATTATTAAAAATAGAGTAGTTTTATGAATTACGTACTTTAAAAAAAATGTGTAAAAAGTACGAAATTTGTTGGAATTTGTATTGTATTGTCTACACGTAGGTATATTAACAATGTCGGAACGTTGCCCATTCTTGGTAGGTATAATTTTCGTCAAGACACGTGCACATAGTAATGTTTAATACCTTTCCCTTTGCTTAATGCCTTAACCAAAACTATTAAAACCGAGTCATGACAGTATGTGTATCTATCTAGCCTGCGTAAGGGAGGTCCTACAGGCACCCGATATGTGAGAGAAATATGAGGATGGTTTCTTGCACAGAATGCAACTTTGCACGCCACGAGAAACCGAAGGTTTCCTTGTAACTGGCGTCCACGCACGGTGCGTGAGCTGTAACATTATTTTGCGTCTTGTTGTTTGTGACAGTACGGTATTGTGTTACTATAGGCAAAGCACTGAGCGTCAGCTGTGACTGCAGGTCAACTTGTAACTGTAGAAGCCTTTACGTGTGTTTTTCTCCGCTTCTGTGTTATGTTAATGAACAAAATAACATTGGCGCAGCGAAATACAAAGTACATTGTTCCAAGAATTTTCTTTTATTATATTCGTTAAATGTGCACTTAATATGTAATTCTCAATATCGAAAATTAATAAACGCATTTCAGTAATGTATATTCAAAATAATATTATTAATGATCATTAAGGAAGCATTAGTATGGGAATAAAAAATACAATGTACATTGTTCCAACAATTTTTCCAAAGTTTAACAAAAGTTATTGGTTTTGGCGGGCGGTGTCAATGAATGTGGCTGGTGTTTTGCAGGAGGCAGGGGATGCTTACTCAAGGGCCCGCACCAGATCCCAAGCATGAGGGAATTTCACCAATCCTCGTGTTTCCACATTCATAGGTGTTTGTTTCAGTACAGTCGAAATCCATTAACTTTCCGATTATCCCTGTAAAGGTGAGAATGCAGAAGTTCTCCAGCAGCTTCTTATTCTTTGGGGAGAATTCTCCTTTTTTTAATTAAACTTTCCGCCTTAAAAGACTAGTTTTATCTGCATTGCGATGTAGTTACTCCTATTCTCTTATTTATGTATTTATTATATTCTTTAAATGCGCATTTAACAACGAATCAATTGGCGGAGCGCTTTAATCATGATCATTAAAAAAACATTAGTACGGGATATCTTTTTCATAAACACAACATATTATTGTACTTTTTCGTTTTCTTTTTCTTTAATTTTTTACTTAAAGGAGTTGGGGAAAGTTTCCGTTCGCAAGAGAACCCTCTACAGTAAAACATTCTCTTGGGACGTGTGCTTGCGTTTACTACCTGTAGGGGGGGGGGGGGTTCCACAGTCCTCTTACTCTATGGTATTAAACACTGAGTCAGAAGAATCATTGTAAAAGGATTCTTCCAACAACGTGTCTAAATCCATAGAATTAGTATCCTGTGGTACATCCCTCAAAGAACAGGAAGCAAACTGCAAACACAGTCCCTCAATTATCTGTGGTTGGATTTCCATAAAAGCTTTCGGGAATACATTATAGCATGTTTTCCTTTATCCATTGAAGGTGGGTAAACGCAAACCTTGTTACACTGTAATGGGTGCTTAGACTATAAAGACAAGCACCCAGCTTCACCAACACCTTCGCATATTCCACCACATCGGCATTTTTCGTGGTGAAAAATTCTCTCAACTGCTTTATCGCATCACGTACATCTATTATCGCAACTTTGTGTTTCGAATCGACAGTTTTAAATGCGTCTTGCACAGCATTCAAGTACCGTGCAAAGGGTTTTAACTATTTCGTCTTCAATTTTTCCCGCAAATCGCCAAAAGTAGTTATATTGTTGTGGAGAGATGACGCTGTTTCTGATAATGCGACGCTTGGTCTACATAGGAACTTACAAGACTGAGTTTTCAAACGAGCTTTGAAAACGTCATCTGATAAGAAATTGTTGTCACATGCTTTTCCGTACGGACAAATAAAGTCTTTAAGGAACTGTTTATGATATCTAAAAAATATAATAGTAAAATGCATCTTAAAATCATATTTTAAACATCATTCCAATGCATAAAAAGCAACATATAACGTTATTACAATCACAACTTACCCCACGGCGAGGTTTTCTTTGTTTTTTGTTAAACCGTTTTTAAAGGACGGAGCGTATCATCTAAATAAATATAAAATAATGTTTTAAAATGTCAATGATTCCATTACATAGATTTATATCATTATATCATGTACATAAAAACACTTACCCTGACGCACTGCTCTTTTTTTAAACTAATATGCACGCTCAAATTTACTCTTAAGTATGTTTAAAAATAAAAAAGGGTTATTTAGGGAAAATATAATCACGCCCTTAAATTTACTCTTGAGTAAAATTGAGGGTGAAGTAAAGAATTAATTACAAAATAAAAAGTACTTATTCTTTCTTAATAAGAAAAAAATATTTTATTAAAAGTAAAGCGGAACATTTTATGAAAAATTGTAAAGCCGAAATTTTTAAATTAAAATTAAAGCGCAATATTTTTAAAATAAATAAAATTGCTTGAGAAAAGATTTTTATTACATTGGCATTATAAAACAATACGATAAATAGAAACCTAAAAAGCGTTTCCATATTCCGAAATAAAAAAATGATTACTTAGGGAAAATATAATTACAAGATTAAGTTTACTTATGAGTAATATTAAGCGCAAGTAAAAATTTAATTACAAAGATAAGTACTTATTCTTTATTAAAAAGAAAAAGTGTTGTATTAAATGTGAAGCGGAACATTTTTTAAAAATAATGTAAAGTCGACATTTTTTAAATAAATATAAAGCGTAAGATTTTTAAATAAATAAAATTGGTTGAAAAAACATTTTATATACAAATTGGTATTAAAAAATAAACGATTAATGAGAACTTATAAGCCGTTTCAAAATAAATAATAATTACGCATAAAAAATGTAATTACACCGTTAACCTTACTCTTGACACATTTTTAAAAACTATAAAAAGCCGAAAATTTTAGGTGAATTTAAGGCGGGAGATCTTTAAATAAGTACAATTGCGAGAAAAACCATTTATATACATATTGGTATTATATAATTAACGATAGATGGAAAACTATAACGCCGTGTCCATATTCGGAAATGAAAATGCGTGTACCCTTAGGGCCATTTGATTTTCAAAGCTGGAACGTTTGTCAAAGGTAGAATTTTTTTGGAAACTTCTGTAATTGGTAATTGATATATGCAACATATGTACTGATAATTAACTGTATTTTTAGGTGTAACTCATTATGTCGAGAAAAATTTTTACCAAACATTTCCAAAGCAAAGACAAAAAATATTACAAGTTGTCAAGCTTGTAACGGGCAATATACCGTTCCGAAAATTAACGAATTACCTCAATGCATGCTGCAATTGCATCCAGAATATGTGGAGCTGTTAAGGGTGTTCCTTATTGATGCAGGACCCTACAACCGTCACCAATATGGTTATCGACAACGAACCATTAAGTCTGAAAGTAAGACTGTTACTTCATTGCATTCATAAACCGTCGTTATTGCTTTAAGGTGGTTCCAGGGGAACTCTTGATTTTTTTAAAAAAAATGGAATTTTTTCAAAATCCTTTTGAGCGAAGATGTATATTATGAAAATAGGAAGAAAAATAACAATTTCAAAAAAAAAATTAATGACGTCATTAATTATGCGCATAATTAAGCAAATTTTAGGGCAAAAAATGACCCATTTTTCAACAAGGATATCTGCACAACAGATTTTCTGATTGAATTGAAACTTGGTAGATAGATGCTTTATATGTAGGAGCATGTGGTGAGTGGGCCATTTTTTTTATATTTTCACCTGTTCACACCGGGTTAGCGCTCAAACTTGAAATAGCAGAAATGAAGATTAATCACCTCAACCTTAGAGTCAGTTGGTAAAAAAGTAGGACCTTAATCAAAAAAGTGTTCAATTCACCACATGCTAGATAGAATGAAGAACATTTCCTGAAAATTTCATGCAAAAAGCTTAACTGGTTCAAGAGTTATCCTTGTTGAGAGGTTGCAAATTAAGCGAAAAACTAGTTTTGAGATATCGCGCGTTGAAAAAAAAGTTATGAAAATTACTAAAAATATTGCATGAAAAAGTCTAAATAAGTCTAGTTAATGTTCTCCATATCCATATACATCTCCTTCCTCCTCAGCATTTTTATCATCAAATCCTTTTCTGGCTGCTCTTAGCCTCTTTCTGCGAAGTTTTTCGGCCTCTGTGGCTTTTCGGTTTGACTCTTTGACCCGTCGAAGATCAGCTTTTTGAAAGCTGGTAGCTGTAAAATGACCTGGTTCGATTCCAAATTTTGTAAAAACAGAAATAAGTCCTGATTCACCTTCATTAAAACTAATCACTGCTGAGGCAACTGCTGTTTTAAAGGTTGTGTTGCCAACATAAATCCTTTTCGGACACCTTGTCCAAATCAAATTGTTCAATGACTCGTTAACATTCTGAGTTTGACCGTGCAAACACTTCTTCAAAAGTTCTTCGTTTCCCAAATCTTTATTTGAAAATACATCAGCAATTACATCTGAGACTGTTTTGTCAATATTGAGTTTACCTTTGTAGGTTTTCTCACCAGTGATTTTGTCACTCTGGTATTTACACCACGAGTCCTTTGTGCGAGGGCAAAACCGATGACGTTTCTCGGGGTCTGGGTCTGCAGTGGAGTGAAATAATACCGCGGCGACTGACTTTTTCATAGCGTACAAACTGCCAGTATTTTGACGTATTGCCATACCGTAGTGATTTTGTAATGTGTTCATAATCTTGTCTGTAAGACGACCTTTACCTCGCCCGATTCCTTTTCCATCGCTCAACTTTCGGCCTTTGTAACTAACTTTGATTTTGCGTAAACGCGTTCCGACCCGTTTTTGTACATGGCCAATGCATTCACCCTTTGTGAGGTTGTGGCCAGGGTATGGGTTAGAGCTACTCACTTCCGCAAATGATTTGCTGTCTCCATCTCCAATATAGAATTTATATCTTAGTTTATGGTTTTTCACTGAACGATGATAAATTTGTTTCAAGCCGGTTACTTCCATCGCGCCTGAGCTGCCTTGGTGATTCATAGAACAAAAGTTATCATGAGTTTCTTTCCATTTCTCATACTCCTCTGTTCCTTTCTTTTTCTCCCACACATCACACTGTCTACATTTTTTAGACATAACTTCATTGTCTATGCATTTTCCCTCTGCGATTAGAGTCATTACTCCATTTAAAGAAGAATATCCGCGCTTTTGCCAAGCTCCGTCTCCGCTTACGCTTATATCAGTAACACTGTCTTCTATTTATTTTGTAAATTACACTATAAACCAACAACCGTGTTGGAACGAATTAATAATGTTGCAAACAGTGTTCGTCGAACAAACTTACTACGCGTATATAGTTATTTCTGGATTCTGAAGAATCGATGTATAGGTATGTTAATATTACAAGAACATTTTTGTATATTCGTATTATGCTATATATATATTTATTGTTTTTTAACAATGTTAGTAACTCTCCAGCATGTACTATTTGTAAATGTTTTATTCATAGAAAATGCTCAGGAATACCTATCGCTGAGATAAATAGTCTTCCAAAAACTACATTAAAGATTGGAGATGCTTGTGTTGTAGTGAAAACATATTTCCATTTGTAAATGAATCTTCTGAAAATCTTCTAAAAATGAGTTTTAACTCAATGTATAATTGCCCATGCCAACAAAGAGATATTGAGGTTGTGGACAGAAGGTACCTTTTTGAATTTGATATAAATCAAAATAAGTATTGTCCAGATCCAGATAATCTAATCAACAAAACTTTCACTCCTAATGTACACTCTAAATATTATGATACTCATGAATTTCATAAGCTGAAAACTGAAACACACAAAAATAAGTGTTTCTCTGCAATGCATACAAGCATAGAGTCTCTCATGCACAATTTTGATTCTTTACATAGCCTTTTAAGTGACCTTGATCATAATTTTGATGTGATAGCAGTTTCAGAAACTTGGAACTCTAAAGCTAGAAAATCCACTTTCAGACCAGGTATTCTTGATGGATATCATGAATATGTTGGACAAGTAGGAAATTCATTGAAAGGAGGGTGTGGAATGTACATAAAAGAAAATATTAAGTTTAAGGAGCGTAATGATTTAAGTGTTTCTTTTATTGATGAAAATAATGAGTACCAATCAAAATGGATTAAAATTATTAATAATAAAAGTGCAAATATTTTAACTGCTGTTTTTTATAGGCACCCTAAAAAGTCAACAGACGTAAGCTTTACTAACCATATTGAAAACACCTTACAAAAATTAAAAAAAGAACATAAAAACATAATCTTGCTTGGGGATTTCAATTACTGTCTTTTAAATTATGAAACAAATAAGGAAATAAGGAGATTTGTGGAGTGTTTATATGATCATTTTTTGCAACCATGTATAACACAACCAACTCGTACTATTTTAGGTGCCAAACCCAGCTTGATTGACAATATCTTCACTAATATAGTAGATAAGGATATATCCAGTGGAAATCTCATTAGTAAAATCACTGACCACATGCCTAACTTTATTTTTGTACAAAACCTTGTCAATATGACTCAAAATGATAAAATTACAAAAAGAGACTTCTCCAAATTCAATGAGGCAAGTTATCTAGAAGAGATTCAAACTATTACAGTACACGATATATAAAGATTTTACTTGAGAGAACGAAAAACTTCACTGAGCTTTCTTCCAATGTGAAAAACATTGCAACGAAACTGGAAAAACTAGAATCAACTTTCCAGCAAGATATTGTAAAATTGAAATCAAATGTTACTGAGATTGAAAAAAAGCCAGACCTATTTATCGAATGAGTATCTATAAAGAATATTTGCTTCAAAAGCAAAGTACTATAAAGAATATTTCTCTGTGCATATATTACAGTACACGATATATAAAGATTTTCAGGAACAACTAGTCTCAGTCATCAACAAACATGCACCTCTGAAGACATATTCTAAAAGGGAAAGTAAGTGGATGAGAAAGCCTTGGCTCACAAAGGGGATACAAAGGTCACTTGGACTAAAAATGTATTGTATAAAAAATACTTGAAAGATAAAGTCAAATTTATCTCTTAAGGTATAAATATTATTGTAAACATCTAAAACAACTGATCAAAACTTCAAAAGCAAAGTACTATAAAGAATATTTCTCTGTGCATTTAAACAACTCTAAAAAAGTTTGGAAGGGAGTCAATGAAATCATTAACAAAAGGAAAAAAATAGGAGTGGGTAACATATTCCTCAGTGAAAATGATTCTATTGTTACTGATCAGAAAAAAGTTGCCAATATGTTTAATGAATTTTATGGAAGTGTCGCCAAAAAACTTGTTGAAAAACTTCCTAAACCAATCACACAATTTCAAGACTATCTAAAAAATCCTAACGAACACAGTATTTTTTTGACAGAAGTAGATCCAGGTGAAGTTTATTTACTACTCTGCAAGTTAGACTCCAAAAAGGCAGCTGATATTTATGGTATCTCACCAAAATTTTTAAAAATCGCAGCGCCTGCAATCAGCAGTCCTATTGCTCAAATTATAAATAAGTCTTTTGAGCTGGGGAAATATCCATCGTTATTGAAAACAGCAAAAGTAATCCCCGTACACAAAGGAGATTCAAAACTGGATGTCTCTAATTATAGGCCAATCTCCTTACTCCCTGTAGTAAGTAAGATCTTTGAAAAGGTTATGTTTGATCGTCTATACAACTTTGTAACCAAAATGAATCTTTTACACAGTAAGCAATATGGATTCCAAAAAAATAAGTCAACAGACCAAGCCATTTTAGATCTTCAGGCAAATATTGTGGAAAGACTGGAAAAGGGAGAGATATCATGTGCTATCTTTTTAGACTTTGCTAAAGCTTTCGATACTGTTAACCATCGTATACTTATTCAAAAACTAAATTTTTATGGTGTTAGAGGCCTAGCACTAGATTGGTTTTCCTCATACCTTACAAATCGCACTCAATGTGTATCAGTGAAAAACAGCAATTCACACTTCATAAATATAGAGAATGGAGTCCCTCAAGGCAGTGTACTAGGTCCACTTCTTTTCTTACTCTACATAAATGACATTGTCACAGCTTCTCCAGTTCTTCAATTTTATTTATTTGCAGATGACACAGTATATTCTTCTCGCATAAAAACAGACAAACACTTGAAAAAGTCTTAAATCTTGAACTATCTAAATTATCTGATTGGCTGACTGCAAACAAACTAAGTCTCAATGTTAAGAAGTCAAGTGTACTCATTTTTCGTCCTAAAAATGCCAATACACTTCTTGATTCTAAAATCTATATTGATGGTCTACAAATTGAGGAGAAGGAACACAGTAAATATCTTGGCATAATTATTGATAATAAGTTAACTTTTTTATTATGAGATTATATAATTTACAGAAACAATATTATACACATAACAATTTATCTTAACTAATTTTGAAAAACGAATTTCTAGATTGTTAATTCTGTAATGAAAATCATTTATTTTTAATTACCTTTCCAGAAAAAATATCCAAAATTTTTTTTACTACATGGCGTATCATTTTCACTACTACATCTTCAGGAACATCTTTTAAATTTCTGAAACAAAACAAAAATAATGAAATTAAAATTAAGAGAACAATTAGATGACAGTACAAGCTTAATAACCAAAAAAAACTCACTGGAAAGACACCCAAGACAACTTTTCATCTTTCATCTCCAACTCAGTGTAATTCTAATATTGGTGTAGAGAGATATTACTATGATTATCATACATCTGTAACGTAAAATGCTTATCAAATAATCTGCGGTATTTAAATATTAAATTCCCATAGTTATTTGGTAGTAGGTCTTGTACGCTGCATGCAAGTTTTGTTGTTATTATTAATAATATAAGCCAGACAGCATACGAAACAAAATGCAACAACCCCCTTTGAATATATTATACTTAACTATTGAATTTAGAAGCTGTTTTTTACGTTTGAAAAAACAATATGAAGACAAAGGCAAATAATAATACTTTGAATGCTTTTCTTTTTACAAATAATTTTATAGAAGAAAGTAAAGTTTCTTTCCAAAAATATGAACTAATTTTAATTAAAAAGTTGAATACTCTAAGACGATGCAAAACATATTTGACCTGGTGTGGGACATTGAATTATTTAAAGTCTTGCTTTGTTTATACTTAACCTAGCTGCAGTTCACTGAGTATCAAAATCTCAACTAAATAATTCTGAATGTCTCATTAAACCTTGTTGAATGTCTGTTTAAATGTGTCACCATGCAAAAATTAAAAGTAGGTCAGATTTTTACCAATGCAGTTTTGTTTGCATAAAAAAGATAGGGATTTTTCTGCAACCAGTCTTTTTCCTAGAAAGATACAAAGAATATGGAGAGTTACCTTAAATGTAAAAATTAGACTTTCAGAATTTAAAGATTCTCACAGTCTATTCTTACTTCAGAAGTATCAACACCAGGCTCAATATCGACGTGCACTACACCATCACGACACGTCATTCTTTCTTTTAATTAAAAATCAATTTGATCTAAAGTATGGATTTTATCACTACAATACTTCATATACGGAATGTGCAGTGTTTTACAAACATGAGGAAGCAAAAAGAATGTTAATATGAATATTTTATTCTCTTTTCCACTTTCACATTACACTACACTTAATAATAACACTCTTCACCTTTTTGGATAGTATCTTTATTAGAAATGGACTCGTCTTTATTCTTAAAAAAATAAAAGTATTTTAAATAACCAACAAGGTCAAATAAAAACAAAATTTTACAAGGTCAACTGTCCATACACATTTGCTGTAACTTATTGACTGAATCATGCTCAAATTCATGGCAAATTTTCTTTTACAATCCTGAAATAAATAAAATAAACTCTTGTCAATAGATCAGCATGTATTTTAATTTTGATGTAAGGTAAACTAATTACCTTTCTCCAAGGTAAACCAGGTACACCATATGAATATCTTAGCTCAATCCCTGATGAGAGGTTGGTCAATGCAAACAAGCATAGGTGTAATTGCCCTTCAATTTAAACTGAACGCGTAACACAGTTTCCATATGGAGAATCATTGACATATTTGCCAAGGCGATTGTCAAAAGTGGCATCAATGCTAAATGCATTAAAAATAGTTTTAGTTGATTAATGTTTATACTGAAATATATATTACGCTTTTTAAAATTTTCTTTAATTTTTATTATAAATAGCTGTTTTTAATTAGGGATGAAGAGCCATTGTAATATATGGATATGCACGAAATATACCATTATTATATTATATTATATTATTAAAAATAAAAATCCATTTTAAATATTATCATTTTGATAAGGCAAATGGTCACACATATTATTTAGGAACAGTGTACTAAGTTATGGTTTTGTATATATTTTTAATTAGTTGAGCCAAACATCATACTGTACAGATGCATGTTTTCTATGATTCAGGAATGGTCCATACCAAGCCAAATTTAAATGATTTAAAGGATTTAAATGAATTGAGGGATTTGATTGATTTTACTAACTAGGTTCAGATTTCACTAAACATAGTTGAAAAAACATAAAAATTCAAAAGAATTATTTAATACTAATAATGAAGAAACAGAAGATGAAACTATAGATTTAATAGAGGATGAAAATGAGGTCGCAAAGACTTATGATAAAGAGAAAGTTTTTGAAATTAGGAGTAACAACGGCTTAACACTCATTCCTAAATATTGCAAAAGAAATGCCATAAAAACAATAACTAATTGAAAGTACAGAAATTTAACAGGAATGTCGAATGTCGTGAACGACTATCTGTTCTAAGTCGATTTTACAACGATGTTAAAGCACATGTTAGAAGTTTATGTAGTCTTGGTTTGAGCAGCAAAAGTTATGAATCACTTTTGTCAACTTTGGTTGTGGAAAAACTCCATCATATATAAAGAAATATAAGTTTGCCCTAAAAATTATTTTCTTACAGCTCAATTTAGCATTTGTCAGAACAAGGATGCCAGAAGAGTAAATAGTAAACAGTTTCACTGTTTTAAAAACTAGCATCTTATAATACTGCTTGAATGCTTACCAGGTTAGACCAAATAATAAATAAATTAAGAAATAAGTTAAGAAAAATATACATAAAATTATTGGTACATACATTTATTTCCATGTCGGAAGTTGTTTTGCTTGGTACCAGACCTGTAAAAAATAGTTTGCAATATATTCTTTGTTCTTAAGACTAGTCCAAAAACACCCCATAAAAGTTTCAAGCCAATAACCCATCTATATTATACCTGTAAACGTCTGTCTGTCTGTCACGCAAAATGAATAAATAAATAATTAATAAAATGAATGTATATGCATACATTTATTCGTAACGACAAAATAGCACAGTGCGGGAGCCATTGGACACATTGTCCAATTTGTATGCGTAACCTGCAACGTAATGAAAAATAATATTAGTTAAATCTGCTCCTTTCAGGATTCTGAATATTATTGCTTAATTATTTATGCAGAATATAATGCAGATAAATGATACTAGGTACATCTGTGAATGTTTATCAAATTAGCATAGACAACTATATATAATTCTGAAAATGCTGGTTGGCATAATCTGCCATCCCAGTTGGGAGTTTCCACTTGTGTTCCTCTGTTTTGGGAACTATCTTAAATCGTTTTACCATTTTGTTTTCCTCTCCTGATTCATCTGAAGAGCTATCTGAAGAAGAAGACGAGGAGGAGGATGGAGATCTTTTTCTTTTCCTCCCTTTTTTGGACTTCTTTTTGAAAGACCTTACCTTTCGCCTTGGAGTTACATCCTCCTCCTCTCTCATAGCTGGCTCGTAAAACGAGTTTTCTCCAGCTGGCTCACATGCTGGCTTATTAGAGTCTCCAGCAGTTTCATTATTTTGTTCTTCTAATTCAAAACTCTCGGTGACATTAGACTCTTCATTGACAATATTATCTTGTTGTTCCATATTACACAGATTTATTGGATTTTTGGTAGGATATTCGTGGATTAAAATGTTTTTATTTTAATTCACGAAGAGCTTTGACCGTTCGTGTAGCGAACAAAGTGAGAAGAGGAGGAGAGAAATGGGCTCTACTCTGTTAAGCGAGGCAAGGTTAGGAAACGCAGTATTAGATCGCCGGAGATTTTATGAAATAAAATTCTGGAATTACGTAAGGGCGCGAAGCGCCCGCAAAGTAATTCCGATTTTATAAATAAAATCGGAGAAAGATCTAATACTGCCCACCCTCCCACTACCTTGTATTTTTTCGTTTAGTCCAATGTATATAGTATATGTATGTTCCTTCCGTTTAGGCTCGTACTACGCCAGCGGAAGAAGATAGAATTTCATTTATTTTGATAGACCTTTATTAATTTCATTTGTAAGAACTTTAAAGCTTATAATATAGCATTCTCCTTTAAAAATTGTAGTTTTATCTAACATTTTCCTTGGTAAAATATATTATTGGGCATTGTTTAAAACGAAATAATCCCAAAATAAAGCACATCGTTCGGACTAGGCTCTACTCTGTTAAGCGAGGCAAGGTTGGGAAACGCAGTATTAGATCTTTCTCCGATTTTATTTATAAAATCGGAATTACTTTGCGGGCGCTTGGCGCCCTTTCGTAATTCGAGAATTTTAAAATTTATTTCCATAAGATATTTAGGTATAAGTGGTAAAAATTTATTTTACATCACACCTGCGCAAAAACACTTTAAAACAAGATTGCAGGTGAACCCGGAGGGGATATGCACGGTCTCCATAGATGCACAGTGGATTTCCATTACTGTCATAGCTATGTCGTTGAAGGAGGTTAAGCCCTGAATCTGCCAGCATGCCACTGCCATGACGTTTTCCCGCTATAGGACCAAACATATTAGCTGTATGCCCATTTGGTGTTACTACTGATTGAAACTTAGGGGCGTGTTAAAGCCCCAACAGCTTTGAAGTGATGCACCCTTGCCAAACTTGGTTGAAAGAATTTAGTATAAAGTATAGTATAAAGTAGTATAAAGTAAAATTTTTCATATGTTGCAAAATGATGCACAGTTCAGGTATAGATCTACCAAAACGAGGGACCATGTCAAGGTATCTGCAGGGATAAGCAAACCGTTTTAGTAGGATGCATAGTATTTCTATCGATGTGCATACGGTGCCATTAGAATAGCAAATATTATCTGGTATTTGTAAAGCATCATTAAGCCTGTAAATACCATTCTTCAAAAAACGAAATTCAATTCTACACTCATCACATAGTAGTTCAAGATTATATCTATCATACTTCCAATAGGGTATTTCTGGATTTTTTGATGAGCACAAATTCATCATCAGTGATCATATTATCGTCATAAGCTAAAAGCAACGATTCTCTAACGGTTTTTAACTTACGCATTTTTTAGTTGCTGTTTTTTCGCTCGCTACCTTCAATTTTGATTTCTCCCGCGGCAACGCAACAGCATAGACGCACGTAATTGTATGCCTAAGTCAACTTCAACATTTGACACCTTAACCTACTTTTCAAACCGATTAAAATTCACATTACCATAGCAACAATATGCACTTGCATTGTACCTAAAAATGTCAGACTATAAGACACTGCAAACGCTCTGTTGGCACTGCTCTTTAACAAAATGTAACGCATGTGTACCTTTGACCTTGTGCAACTCTCAAATTGCGCGTAACTGCAATTTATTTATGAAAAGAACCCTAAGTACAAATTTGCAAGTAACCTTCTAAATTGATTGTAACATATATCGTTGTATATACTCTCATTGTGCGTTTTAGAAAACCACGAATAATAGTCAATATATACAACAGTACATGACTTCTAACCGACCTCTTTTCACTCGAATAGCTGTCGTAGAAAGTTCTAAACTGTAGCTAGTCACATATCTCATCATGAATCAAAACGATCCTTAGGGTTTGCTTAAGCTAAGCGAATGTAACAAAGGTGAGATAAAAAAAAGAAAATTGTTTTTACTAACTGATGATAATACATAAACCAATGTATGGCCCACTATGACACGGAGTTATTGATTAGTCCGTGCTCGGACGGGGCCAAAAACTCTGATGACGGTACAAATCAACTGACGATCTAATTATTTGGTTAGTTTTAAATAATCAATGAACCCTACTGTAACGCGATGTTCGCTCGTAACAGAACCTCGTTCCCAGGGCTCTTTTTTCACTTTTTTTATGGCTGACGGACGCTCAAGAAAGAAGCCCTGGCGGCAACTGATTGATTTTCAAATATGATTAGCAAATATGATTGGTTAAAAAGCTGGTTAATATTTTAAAGTCTAAAAAGGCTAGCTATGTGTATTATATATTTCCAATGGAACATGAAAGTAAACAACAATTTAAAAGAAGCACAGAAGAATGTGTATCAAGGTAATATTATTTACGTTCACTCAAAGTAGTAGCTCTATCATGCACATTCTTAAGAAATAACCAACAAATTTTCTTTTTTTTTTTTTGAGGCTCATTTTCTTATAAATTTTTTTCTTATAAAATATGTGTATGTTTATACTAATAATTTTTCTGACATAGGCTGTCAACACCAAAAAAGATTTACCACAAAACAGACTTGTTTTCTTCTTGTCGGCTGTGCTCAAATTCAGTTTCAAAGAGTCGACTAACTCATATTTCTCATAAATCTGGAGAGGGGAAAAATTTAGCAAGAAAAGTTAACACAACATGTGAAATTGAGGTGAACGACTCAGATCCTTGGCCTAAAGTCGCACATGTGTAAACTTTGATGAAAAAATGTGGATTTACAGGAGAGCTTGTCAGGAATCCCAAATCAAGTTACGTCAAAATTATAAAAAGAATGCATTTATCACCATCTTCACAAAAGAATGCTAGTCCACAAAATTTCACAGCTGATTCAAGAAAAAGATTACCTTTTGACAGTTTATGCTGTAATCAGTCCGATATCCAAATGCCCAAACCTATAGTTCACATTCAGTCGAATAATAAAAAGGATAATTTTACACACAAATTTCTGTCAAAAGATGAACATTCTAAAATTATAAATGCTGCTAACACAAGAGAACCATCCATAATTGCAAAAGTGGCTTTAAAAACCTTAGTTAACAGTGAATTCAAAAAAAAAATGATAAAAAAGAATTACAAAATTCATTTGAAAACATCTGTAAAAAAACCCAAATCAATCAGTATTACTAGACAACACATATCCTGGACTGGCTGAATTTTCTCATGAAAAACTCTGGCTTGAATTAGTTGAGAAGCATACATTTCTAGTTGACATTTTTAATACAGCCTGTAGTCAGACTTGTGATCCAAAAACAACACCAAAACATTTACAGTTAAAGTACAACTTTATTTATGCCATCCTTATGAATACTATATGGCATGAACTTACTCTTATGCAGAAGCTTAACAGTGTCATGTTCATCGAAGGAGGAGGCAGTAAAGAGGTATGTTTTTAATTAGGTACTAAAAATATATTTTATTAGTGAATATATGTGAATGCTGACAATTATTTTGTGCATAAACTTAAAGAAAGGATGATGATGTATTTTTCCTTTTTCTTTTTGCTGTAAACATTTGCTTACATTTGTAATTTTTGTTTTAGACACTGAAGCATACAAATCTAATTTCATTGAATTTTCTCTTGCAGCTACAAATCCGCATCAACAAATTGGGTATATGTCTTCATCCTGATAATCGCAACAGAATTTTAATGCTAATGTCAGGTCACAGCTGTATCACGAATAACGAATGGAAAATCATTTCGAGGTACTAGTGACAATTGGGATATACGAATCTTAAAAAGTCACATACGTTTCAATAACCAAAATGAAGACATGCACCTTTTTGCTTCAAATTTAATAGAAAACCGGTTATGTTTCAACCACCTTGAAAATGAGAATCCTAAATGTGACATCAGCTTGCTTTCTAATACTGCCTTCTCATTAACTATTCAATCATGGAAACAATACATCACAACATCGAAGATCATAATTGGAAGAATATTAACAGAATATTTTCCAAAACTTTCTTTTTTTAAAAAGTGCTTGCCAGATCACATTCAACACAAGTTTTCAAATGAAATGTCACAAAAATCTAACATCATATGTATGCCGATCATATAGATGCCAATGAAACAATTATAGTCATGGATAATTGACATATACCACCATGCTGGATTACTGACCAACAAACCAAATAAAGATGATCCATGTATTCCAAATGAACCTGTACCTCCCGGTCAACCATATTCTCACAACAACTTTACGCATGATGACTTAATGAAAGAAATGAAGATTCCCTTTTCCGGTGATCAGTTGACCAGGGTACGCTTTGCCGGAGCAAAACATCTGCTTGCTAGGTCACATACACCTGTTGATCGTTTTGGAACACTGCTCTCCTTTCAAGGGGGTAATGTGGCACACGAAAGCGTCTTTGTTGCAGTATAGTTACCAACTTTTATACAAGGCAGATTCAGCTGTTCAAAACGGTACCCTAAAGTACTTCAGAGAGAAACTTGATCGTAAAAACGTCACTCCAGAAAAGGTAATAGATTCATATCAAGGATGCGAGGAATTTTTTTGAGTATAGGAAAAGGATATGTTATTACAGCAGCAATGCATATGCTGGGCATGGAAAAGTTGGATGAAAAGCCAAAAACACAGCCATTTCCTGTTAATTTAGTCCATAAATGACTAGAAGAAAAGAAGATGTATTTAGATAATGTTCTTGATTCCTTTGTGAACCGATATGTGACTCAAAGAGGTGGTCAAGAGTGTGTTGACGATAATGTCAGGAATTATGGATTGTGCTTTATATTCCTAACAGTTTTAATTTTACAGATGAAAGATACTGCAAAAGAAGGGGATGGTGATTGCAATCTTATTAACTCCTCTCAATATTTAAATCATGAAATCGATATGGCAAATATGCTCTTGAAATGTTTGTAGCAATTGCTCAATCAGAAAGTCTGCTTACACCAAGACAGTTCAAACGGAGTTACTTTGTCAACTGGAAAGGTGGAGAAGGTAACAACATGGAAGAAGACTTGGCACAAGAAATTACAAATATAGTCAGCAAAAATATTGTTCGAAGAATGGGACCAAATAAAACCATCAACTCCATCAGCAGATTATGTAAAGCAACAAGTGGGATTAAACAAATCATAGAGAATGTTGACACACATTTTCAAAAACATGCACGGTCAGTTCATCACACAGTCACATCATCCAATGATGATGATAACAGCGGTATCTTAACCCCCAGTGGAAACAATCCACTAACTATAAGTTTTTGTGATTTTCTGGGCTAGCCACATTATTATTATTATTATTATTATTATTATTATTATTATTATTATTATTATTATTATTATTATTATTATTATTATTATTATTATTATTATTATAGATTAGTGGGATTCCTCTTGACGGCGATTCAACATGGGCGAGTGCATGTTACCATAGCCCCGGGTTAACCCAAGCCATGTGAGGGAAATTGGGAAGATGGCACACTGTGTGGGCTTTACTACACGATCATTGTGATGGTATCTGTGTGATTAGAATAGTAAAGTGGTCACCATCGTCATCTCCTTTAAGCTGTAATTTCTTTTTTCTATTCTTTTTAGTGCACCTGCCAATTTTTGAATGACTTAAGAAGTTTTCATTGACATGTCATATTGTCATTTACTTTGCGCACAATTTCTTTTTTTAAATGTAAATGGAGCGTGGCGTACCATTATATTTTTACCAGCATTAACATAGTTGTCTTCTAAAGAAGTTGTTTCACATACTTTTTTTTGAAATGGTCATTATGTTCTTTATATCACGCTCTCCTATCCCAAACAGGACTTTTTAATTGCTAGCGACTTTGTATGACAGTATTTTTTAACATTAAAAATGTAGGATGGCGTACTATGCCAGGATTTATTTCTAACAACATTTTGAGAACAATAAAATGTTAAGAAAATAATTTACAAAGAGGTGGCAAGCCACCGCAATGATGAACTCAATCTGTTAGGTCTTTGGAAATAAGCTAGAGGTTGTACTCCTCTAGAGAAAACTGCATTTAGCTACTTTCACTTTTTAGCCAGAGGTAGCTAAAAGGAGCTAGCTAGGTAGACCCAACTTCAACATAAAATAAATAACAATATACCAAACTGAAAAAAAAGTTTAAAAGAATAGCAATAAAAATAAAGATAGCTATAGCTAGCTGCCTCAAAATCTACGTTTTTAGCTAGCTAGCCAGTAAAAAACGTAAAATTGGTTTGTTTAAGTTTTACAAATGGCTAGGAAACGTGATAAAATATTCACCTTTACAGGTAAAAACATAAGAAACTAAATAAACCTATAGGATAGAAAGTACTCAGAAGAAAAAAGGATTGAAAGCAGATCTACCAAACTTCAAACCAACACTTCCAAACCAAAATGGCCTTCGTAAGGGTAGCATGTTCCCTCCGTCGGTATGTTGAGGCCGCGAAGCACTTGGATTGGTCATTAGTGAAATTCCAGCCGCGTGAGTGGTCCAAGGCCGGTAAAAATAACGGGGTCTGCCGGGATGCAAAATAAAGGTGCAGGGCCGCGGGAATTTTTCGCGGTTCTCGCTACTTAGGACGCCATGTTCCGCGCAGGGACAGACAGACGGAATACGGCTATTATTATGGAGACTAGTTGTTAACCCGTGGAACAATCCACGGGAAATGGCTGACGTAATTATTTCGCGCATCTGTTATGAAATTACTCTGCGGTAGTCATGTTGCCGGGAAATATACACGGAAGCAGTGTAAACTAATTTATAGTATAGTTTATCGGAAGTATTGTTACGCTGCTTTCCCGTAAAATTCATATATTAAACAATAATTTGTGCATTTTTACGTTTTTTTAAGTTTGATGTAAAAAAGAGGCTCCTCCCTGCAAATAGATTTTAAAATACTAAATTTGACATTTTCTTACACTTTTTGTTCAGTTTAAAAAACAATAAGTTTCAGCAAAAAAATAAGCACATCCAGGTTCATTGTTGTCATTAAAAATATAAACGGTTGAAGATATAACAAAATTTACAAAATAAATTTCAAATTCACGTTTAGAACAAACAAAAAATCACTTACAAAACTTTTCTAAAACTTACTGTTCTCCTTCTATTATTAAAAACTTGTTTTTGTTAATTTCTTTGAAAAGGCGCGAATAATTAAAAAAATTTTAATGAAATAGACAACGCAAATTAATTGTCCGCAACTTTCACTGTAGTTATTTATAACAAAGAAACTGCATCGAAGGAACAATAAAAGTTAATTAACCATGGATTTTGTATAAGAAAATTCTTAAATAAAAACTTTTGTGAAACTAAGCAAAACACAAAATAAAATAAAATAGCGTGGCAAAAAGATCAAAGAGCTGAGCGCAATTTCGTGCGTGTTTAACACAAGTCGCTTTTGACGCACGAACAGACAGACGGAATACGGACAGACGAAATACGGCTATTATTAAAGAGACTAGCCGGGAGACCCGGCGTCGAAACGCCAGGTAAGCCATTAGTAACTGTTGTTGAACGCCCTGGGGAGCGCTTAGTAAGAGTCGTAAACTGTGCCACATGGTCAGGTGGACTGGTTTACTGCAGATATGTAGTATGTCGTAAATCAAGTGAAGCGCATACACCATTGTAGTGTTGCGACTGTCACATATATTTTAAAAAATAACTTTCCCGCAACAAAAGCTGAAATAAAAACAGAGTTTACAAACCGTTGTTTCTCCGTCATAGCAAAAAAAATTAGTCAATATTATTTTGTAAGTTTCAGTAAATATTAAGAAATTAATTGTGACACTGGACTGGGTGCTTAGTACGGCTAAGCCGTGTCACACATGAGTTAATAGTCGTATAAAACCATTTTCCAAAAAAAGCTGTAGCGCAACAGTTAAAATAAAAACAGAGAAAACGTTATTTGGAAAATGTTTTTGGTGAAAGCATAGCACAGTTAAACGGTGTTGCACAGGCGTATAAAGATAATACCATTTTTAACACAGTTTCTTGCAGACTGTGTTTAAATAACAACACAAAAAGAAGTCCTTTGCTAACATGGGGTTGAGCGGTTAGTCCAGTAAACAGTGTTGCACATCCGTACAGGGGTGATTCCTGAGAAAGTTTAAAAATTGTCACAGTGGACTGACCCCTTAGTACAGGTAAACCACATCGCACATGCGCCTAGGCGTAACGGCCTTTTCCAAAAAACAGTCCGTTGTTAACACAGCTTAGCGCTTAGTACAGATAAAACGTGTCGCACATGCGTATAAGCTTAATAGCCTTTTCCGAAATACTTCAGTTTCATCTTTTTCATACTAAATGCAATTAAGTAGTGAGCTACCACTTTACTGTAATATAAACTTTAGCAAAAGTCAAAAGATTACTTAAAAATTCTGTTGCAGCCAACTGTATTTGGTTACTTTTAGATTTTAGCTAGAGGTGGCTTACCCCAGTCACAAACAAGTAAAAATCAGATTGGCTAAGATAACACAAAAATCAGAAATGTTAGCTAACATCTACGTTGGTAGCCAAAATCTTAACCCTATTCGGTCCGGGGTTTTTCGAACATACTATGACCGGGAGGGGGCGGATTCCGCCCCCCCCCCTCAATAACTTTTCATAGGGTTGTTCAAATTGAGACAAACTTGGCACACTTATAGTACGTCATAAAAGGAACAAAATGGCGCCAAAAAAAATTTGCTTGCGTCAGCACATTTTTTGTGACGTCATCAAAAGCTTGAAAATTGTTAAAAATGCCACTATCTGCTTAAAATATAATTACTTTTGTTCTAGAGAATTTTTACATTCTGTTTAAAGTTTCTGAAAGCTAAATAAAAGTTATTTAACATATCTTCCGGTTTTTACATGGATCGGATGAAAAATTGCCAAAAATTGCCCGAAAATCCGTTTTTTTCCGATTTTCGGGTAAAATCCAACAAAATCGGAAAATTGGATTAGTCACGTGTTCAAATTATTCAAAATGATTCTTCTTGATGAAACAAAGTTGTGTTGCAAGTTTCAAGTTCTAAGGATAATCCTAACAGGAGTTATTATATTTCCCCATTATAAGGATTTCATAGAGATTTTTAGGGGTAGTTTCGAGTAATGGCCAATATCAAAGCCTCTGAAAGGTATGGGACCTAAAAATTAGCATGCAGGTGTCTAATAGATAAACGTTGAAACTCAGTAAGTATCATAGCCATATAACAAAGCAATCAGGAGTTATTAAAAAAAAACCGTCAGGGGGGGGGGGCTGAATCCGCCCCCCCCCCCCGGACCGAATAGGGTTAAAATTGGTTTTGTTTAAGATTAATATATGGCTAGAGAACGTCACAGTAAGAGGTAAATAAAACTAATACAAAACTTTAAGTGGCTGAATAGTAGCTTAGCTAGCTAGCTAACTATGAAGTATAGGTGAATAAACAAATAGAAAAAATACACAAAAGTAGTTTTAAATGAAACTGGGATCTTGTTAAAATACAAAGAGAAGTATCAGAAAGAAAATATTACATAAATTATTAAATAAACCAAACAATTAAGAAACTTTTCTTTCCCCAGCAATGAGTTGGTTCGATCTGCTTCCCAAATTTCGGACCGATAACGTAAAAATCGTTGTTAAGAAATATAAAGAGCTTTAGCTTCTGATTGGTCATTTATATAAAACTCTGTTCCTGATTGGACCAGCCGGAACCCGTCCCTGTGCGAGTGGGGGCCCGACGGGTTTCTCGTCCCTGCGTATTTTGTATTTCGTGCGTGTTTCACACAAGTCGCTTTTGACGCACGAACAGACAGACGGAATACGGCTATTATTATAGAGACTAAAAGATGTAGCTACCTAGCTAACTGCATTTAGCATAAGAACTATTGCTTGAGAATATTGTTGTAACCAAACTGCATTTTATACTTTCACTTTTTAAGAGGCTAGCTAAATAGCCACAGCCTCAACATAAAAATATTTATTTAACAATTAGAATAACAATAAGTTAGGTTCTAGTTAAGCTAGCTAACCTTCAAAATCTTCGTTCCTAGCCAAACATAAAACCGGTGCGTTTAGGTTTTGTATGTGGCTAAAAAGCGTGACAATATATTTATCCTAACATTGAAAACAAAAAGAAAACAAGTATTACAAAAATATAAAGCTTTCAGAAGATAAAAAAGTCAAACAAACCTTATAGCTTGACCATACACGACCATTTCTAAATTCAAAATGGCATTCGTTCATTCAGCCGCGAAAATCTTGGATTTTTTTTTAAGGATCAAAATAGCCTTCGTTCATTCAGAGCTGCGAAAATATATTGAATTGTTTTTTAAGCGAAAATCTTGGATTCTTTCTGGTCGCGAAAATCTTGGATTGTTTTTTGAAAGAATCAGGCGTCGTGATTACTACGCGTTGGCTGTTGGTGATCTGATGTTATGAAATAAATTAGATGGATACACATGGAATGAACTAATTATTATTATATTTTGGATTCTGGCATGAACATATTGACCTCATGATTTACGGCCTTCCTAAGAGAGACATTGTTTTTGTATTCCAAATCTTTAAAACTTTGTATGAAATCGGAAACTCTCTGTGCTCTAATAAGAGAGTCATGGTTACTCCCGCCATTAACCTACGCTTGTTGAAATCTCATCACTTTAACATTCAGAGCACTTAGCAGAAATCACATTGCGTCAACACTGTTTTAACCAGTTAGGTTCCCCTTGCCTGTACATTATCTAAGTTTATTTATAATTCCCCAGTCAACTGTCCTGCCTACGTGGGGCACTGTCGTAAATCTCCTCTCACCTGTACTGTATGCACCATACTCTTCCAGGGGTACATCTATGAGACAATGTTTATGAAGAGAAATACAACTAGATATTTCAGTATGCCATAACAGGCTTAACAAATTATATCAATAAACTACATGCAACTGCCTCTAAATTATCCTTATACATTATGACTCAATTATTAGGAATTAAAATCCCATAACTTAGTCATCGTATCAAGGTGAGCCATGTTGCCACTCCACTTATGCAAAACGCTAATAATTGATCTTTTGTAGCAGTCCATGGACCACCTACCAAAGATTTTTGTTTCTGAGTCAGGAATGCCACACAAAGCTGTTGTAGAAGCCCCACCAATACGAAAACTATGGGTATTTAATCGGAAACTATCCTTTAGACTAATATATAAAAATTCCGAGACGTACTTCCGGGTAAAAAAATCTCCATTTGATATAATAGGTAAATAATGTTTAATGGACAAAATGGGTGTTCAATCATAGCAAGGCGAATTGTGACACCTTTTGAAAATTCAATGTCTGAAAGTGACAGGTGAATTCCAGGATCATAAAAACTTTTTGAAATTCGGATACACGCAAAAAAACACAAAACGCAACAATGATAAGAGCAGACCATAATGCTTCTTCATAAGGAGTAAATTGAGATTCACGAATAAATTTTACCATGCAGATGGGCAGGTGTAATGGGAATGTGGATGACATCTCGGATAACTCGCATGACGTAAAATAATTTAGCCATGGAAAATGTTTTCTTTATAACCTTTTATCTTGCTTTGAAATTGTATGTCCGACAAATAGAATTTTATTGTTGAAAATTTAACGCGACCTGTCATAAAGACGCAAAAAATTGTAAAGTTAATTCCTCACAATGTGTTTGAAAAATTGTTTGAATGCCCGGATACCAGAGCGATAGTAAGCCTCGAGTTTGTTGAAAGGGAAGAATATACGTAATGATTCCTAGACTTTTCAATAGCTTCCAAACAGATGAAGGGATAGCTGTGAGACACATGTCTGCTTTCGTGCATTCTTTTTTAAAATTTTTCACCTGTAACGGAGAAAGTAAATCTGCATAAACATTAGACCGACCTGTGACATGGCAAAGCAACAATAAATCTGCATAAACATGAGACTGACCTGTGACATGGCAAAAGAACAGATATATGTTACAGTGACGGATTATTAACATGATATCTTTGCATTTGCACGAGCCTGTGTGCCAGATTTGCACAATGGCTTCATTCTGTGCCTAACACAACTACGTTTTCCATCCATCCCTCCCCCGCTAACAAAACGTGGTTATAAACGATGGTTAACAGTTCAGGGAAATTGATGCTATACGTGCGCTTGGATTGGAAGGCCATTAGAGCCACTGGCCATTATAGTGTCCGCCTAGACCTAATCCTGAGGTGTCAGTGGACAGGTCAACTTTGTTAGAAAGAATGATGTTGGTGTGTATTAAACCAACCCCATTACATGATGGTAGGAACTCAAACCACCATTATATGTCTTTCTTAACCTCTGATGTTATGTCAATAGGATGGTGTAACCTATCCACTTTGGTGGACAGGTCGATAAGGCTTCGGAGGAAAATTGTCCCGCTCTTAACTACTTTGCAAGCAGAAGAGAGTGGCCTATTAATGGCAACAAATCCCTTCTTTGAACTTCTTCCTGTCGTTCCATTTCCTCAACTCTGACATGAGATCATAAAATTATGGTCAGATAATCTAAGAACTATATTGATAGTGACACTTTCTATACCTAGATAAGTGATTACTTGAACCGGAACAATGATTTTATCTTCTGCCAGAGGGACACCAATGAATGAAAATATGTGGTTAATGGCATCAACAACATATTGACAACGAGATTTAGTGCAGTGGGCCGTAATAAAGCCATTAAAGTAGTGCGTTATTGGGTTTCTATTTTTTTCTGAAGATGAAGGCAAAAAGGCATCGAAAATCACGTACCCACGCGACGTAATTTTGTCCAAAGAACGTTTAGGTAAGAAAAACATCGCGTTAATAAATATTAGATCACGCATTATTATCACGTGTATTACTATCACATTTACGAAATGTTCACGAAAAAATGATTGTTTTCATATCCGTTCTTTGCTGACAGAGGAAGAAAAAATCCAGTCAAAATGTTGCAAAAAAGGTTTTCCAAGAAGCACGAACCGTTTTTACGACTACAACCAGATTCGTTTTATTCAAACATGGATGCTGACACTTTAAAGTTCGAATGGAACAGGCTTGGTGGAATGGAACAGGCTCAATGTTTTAACGATTTGGAAGAATCCGTTGCTGCGTTAAAAGAGTTGCAACGTCAGCGCCACCTTGGCAATTGGCATGATACATCTTGTATTTCCAATCATTCACATCTGTTGATTATGTTCTTCTGCATGTATGACCAGGCGATATTCTACACAGATCAAGAGTATTTTGAAAAAACAAGTACGTTACGCTTTCCACATAATTTTTGCTCCGTAAACCTGGTGTATTTCTTCTTAAAAAATATAAACTCCGTAGTTTTAATATTATCGTGTTTTCTATTAAATACACCCCCTGCTCCAAGATCAAAATATAGAAAAATTAATTTAATAAGCTTGATCGGAAAATAGAAAACCGGCGGAGATGACGCGGCAAACTCCGTAGTTTTAATATTGTCGTGTTTTCTATTAATTACACCCCCTGTATGAAAACATCTTTACTAAAACCTCTAGTCAATAAATGCTGCGTTTACACTCGAGCACTTATACGGATTCAAAGAAAGTATTCAGATTTAAACGAAAACGTAATATTTAGAAAACAGACATATTTTATTCGTTTTCACTCCGTTATTCAGATATATTGGTTATTGTATATATAGGTTTAAATTAGAAATTTTTATGAATTCAAGCAATTATTACGGATTTAAACGAATCTGGGAAAAAAAATTCTGAAACTTTTCAGTTGTTATTTTTTATCGTTTTCATGCTAAATCCGTATAAATTTGCAAAATATAGTGTAAACGCTATCCGTATAAATTTCTATTTTTAGTAACTTACTCATGAATCCAGATTAATTTAAAGTCTGCATATTTATTTTTTCATGTAAATAAAAAATTCAATTCCTCCTACATTTCTCTACTAGAAATTTGATGGGTTTAAAGCATCGTATAATATATACCTCCTTTTCATTTTTCTAATTTGTGGCTTTGACGAGAATGTAGCAAATCGGTTCAAGTCACAACCACTGTTATTTAAAAATTTCTTGACAATTTGTCCAGCATTTTTAGGAGTTTCACCTTTTGAGTTGAGTAAGTTAAAATCCTTAGCTAACTGAGTAAAATTAACCTCATCACCATCTGGCAAATTAGTAACTTTAGTGAGACAGCCAGCTGAATCCCAACTGTAGTTACCAAGGTTGTCAACATGGTCATGAGGTCTCTTTAATCCAGCATCTATAACTTCTTTTTCATTCAATGTGCGTTGGAGGGCACATTCACGACTTTCAAACGATTTAGTCATTCTTTGTTCATTGTATTGCCTTTTTGACAATGTTGAGCTAAACAGTCTGAGAAAAATATTAAAAAATTATTAACAAATAATAATCAACATGGAGCGGTAATGTTATACAAAATATAAATACAACCTTGAATAATTTTTATTTTACTTATGCTGACTGAAAACTTTCAATACAATTTTTTTTGCTATAATATATCCTAATAACTTTAGTCACAGTGAAAAAATACCTTGATACAGATGTTTCTTTCCACTGATTTTCTGTATCTTTCAAATGTCTATTTCTTTCTCAGATCTCTTTGTGCTGCAACATAAACTAACAGCCTTTGCAAATGTTACACTGTGTTGCTCCTCAAACTTCTGGTCTAATGATTTGATGGTAGATTTGGTGATGTCTAACAAAACTTTTTGCTGATTTATAGGGTCCAGCCTCTATCGCTCCTTTTTACAGATAGCTTACTTTTACTGGGAAATAAGACAGTGGTATCCTATATTTTTCATTCGTTAAACATGCTTTACAATCCAAAAGACAATGTTTTTGTTTATCTCCAGAAGTTAGCTTATTCCAAGCTTCTGATGAAAACGACTCTAAAACATGTTTTTTCTTTTCAGCAGATGTTTTCCCAAGTGCAAATACATGGTCTTTTATTTTGATGAAATGTTTTTTGTATGGCTCATAAGTTATCTCAAAATTTGTTCCTTCAGTAAACTGGAAAATAAAACTTAAATGGTGATTTTTATAAACTATTGCCACCTCGTCTGTTCTAAAGTTCTTCCCCAGTCTATCACTATCCTTCATCAACAACTCATACACATACACTTTTGCAAATCCACAGGTGAGTGGATCTAACTAAGACATGCTGTTTGAAACTAAAATAAAACATAAAATACATGAAATTCATAGACGTGGCTCGTAACAATATTTACACTTTTTTCTATAACAATTTCATAGGAATAATGAGGCTGAAATTCTCTTTATCTCTGAAAAACACAACAAACATGGAGAACTATCTGTCAAGTTACATGTAGAATAAAATATAAATATTTGATTGTTTTGTTTTTACAAAGAGTGCGCAAGGAAAAATCGAGCTGAATAAAGTTTTTAAATGAAAATTTTAACTAGAAACTACTACACAGTGTTTCATGCTTTTTGCAATAAATTTTGAAAAAATGATTTATAATATTCGCATAAAGCCGGTTTTCCACTAGGCGGATTATTCCGTGCGGAGCGTTCAGCGCAGAGGATATTCTCCGTCTCGCAGAACGCATTTTATTTTTCCACTAAGCACGGCGCCATTATGCAAACAACACCATGAAGTTCAGTCGCCGATTAGTTCTTCTTAAAAAAGTTAAACTATTGAAATTGTTGGCATTAGAAAATGAAAAAAATAATAGGAAATATAAAAAAAGATTCTGGATACGCCAAATTTACCAAGAACGAAAGCAGAAGGGGGAGTTTCATTTACTGATACAGGATTTGAAGCTATATGATCATCAACTGTTTTTCCAATACTTTCGTATGTCTCCTTCTGATTTGGAAACGTTACTGTCTTGGGTAGCTCCCCTTGTTGTAAAGAAAGAAACAAGAATGCGAGAATCGATCAAACCAAGTGAAAGATTATGTGTTACTATGAGATACTTAGTTACTGGAGATGCACAAGTGACTATTGCCTCAAACTTTCGAATGAGCCCAACTGTTGTAGGAAGGATTATCCCCGAAACATGTAGGGCCATATGGGATGCTCTATCTGACAAAAACTATCTTAAACCTCCAAACTCCCCAGAAGAATGGCAACATGTAGCTCAGGAATTTTATAAAAAATGGAACTTTCCAAATTGCTTAGGGGCAATCGATGGAAAGCATGTTGTGATGCAGGCCCCAGCAAGATCAGGTTCAGCATTCTTTAATTATAAAAAGCAACACAGTATTGTGCTTATGGCAGTGTGCAGTGCACTTTATAAATTTCTAATGGTAGATATTGGAGATACAGGAAGACAAAGTGATGGTAGTGTGTATGGGAACAGCAATCTTGGCTATAGCATTGAGAATAATCTACTTAATATTCCAAAAGCATCAAAACTACCACAGTCAAATCGTGTGTTGCCTTTTACTTTCATAGGTGATGATGCTTTTGGACTGAAACCTCACATGATGAAACCGTACCCACTTCAAAACTTGGCAAAAGAAAAGCGAGTATTCAACTATAGGCTCTCAAGAGCGCGGCGAGTAGTAGAAAATGTATTTGGAATTGCTGCAAGCCGCTTTCGAATTCTTCGCCGACCCATCATAAGTAAAGTCGACAAAGTTGTATTAATAACTAAAGCAGTGGTGGCATTACACAACTACTTAATGACTGTTTCCAATGCAAATGATACTTATAATTACTGCCCAGAAAACTATGTTGATAGAGGAAGCCAAAACAATATTATTCCAGGTGAATGGAGAAAAGACTCTGAAAGTATCAGTGGTATTCAGGACTTAACAAATTGTAGTTCAAACAATTATTCAAAACAGGCAGCCTTAATTCGGGATGAATTTAAATGCTATTTCAACAATGAAGGAGCAGTAGAATGGCAGTGGGATATTGTCAATAGTACAGGACAAAATAAAAACTGAATAATTTATGTCAACATGTATAGAAAATGTACATCCATACAAATACTGTAAAAAATGTTATGTTATATAAAAAATGTTAAAGAGAAAATTAGTTTTATTCACATGCCTCATCAAACTCAATTTCAAACAACAGCTGCGAAATCTTAATTTTTGCCATTTTGTTCTTCTTGGCAGATAATTTTCTTAAAGTGGGCACTAGGCTACGGCAAAAAAGACTATCTTCACATTCCTCTTTATCACCAGCTTTTAATTCTTTCTCTATTGCATCCAACTCTTTCAAAATTCTATTTCCTTCTGCATTCTCACTACGTTTTCTTTTCTCCCGCTTTGCAATGACAGTAGCGCTGCCACTGTCCGTAATTTTGTTCAAAATCATAGGAGATTGTGGTGGTGTGAACAAATCTACATCAGGGGGTTGATCAACGCTTTCCTTTGAACACGTTTGTTCTGTATTTTCTTTACTCTGTATCCGTACATTGCTTTCAGTTGGGAAGTTCATAGGTGCTCTTTCATAAAGAAAGGACATCTGTTCAAAATAGTTACATTTTGGTAACGACGAAGCAGCTGCACCTGATTTTGTCATCCTTGTTCTTCTGTCGAGACATTTTTTCAGGTTGTCTTTTAAATATTTTAGTTGTTTTTGAAGGAATTCGCCTACAAATAATAAAAAGCCATATATATATACACGGTATATATTTAATATCAGATTCCAAAAATTATGTGATTTTACTTTCTTTCTGAAAATAAAAACAACAGCAAATATATATGTAGCTATGAGATAGTAGGGGTTTACTTACAATCTTTTTGAAATATTCTTGCCAATTCTTGCCATGCATTATTTTTGATGTTTCTGTCTTTGTAATCAGTAGAATAAATGTTCCATAGACATGGAAATTTCCGAACCTACAAATGTTTTAGAAATAGTTATTTGACTATGGCAAACAAAAAAACAGATAACCAAGTTTAGCTTTAGAAAAATAAACTAGCTAGCTAGCTAAGCTCTACTTACTTCCTCTATAAACAATTCTTTGTCAAATTCTGTAACTTGACTCTCTACTGGCGTGCATGACATCAAAATCTGACTAGATTCTGCGAAAGACATCTTATTTCCCTTTTTCTTGTCACAATGGTTCACAATGATGCATTCACAGCTACTGCTTCGCTATTTCCGTTCAGCTTTCAGCTATTTTAAATTTTATGTAAAACACACGAAATCAAGCATTTTGATTGGCTCGCGGAATTTACAGTGGCGGAAAAGTCGAGTCCGGTTCAACTTTTAATTCCGCGCGTAGCGGAACGCCTTTGGCGGAATTTTCACAAGAACAACAATGGCCGCTCCGCTCCGCACGGAATAATCCGCCTAGTGGAAAACCGGCTTAAAACGTGACCAGATCCAGGAAGGAGTTGAGCCTGCTCGCCTTTTTGGTGTTTTTCCGAAGAGACATCTGGATCGTAACTTAATGAATGTACCCTTTTTTAAAAAAATAATTAAAGTAGTGTGCATTCAGAAAGTACATCTACATCAGTACATCTTGTAACTTCAGACAATACACCGCATCACGATGAAAGTCGTCGATTGTGTTAAACTGTACTTTCTTACTAACTAGACTGTCCTCCAGACACAATAAAATATGTCAAGAGTTTAGTTTTCACAGTAGCTAGCTAAAGCTATATATACTTTCCTTTCCTCAAATTAAAAAAAAGAAAATTGTCATTATTCGCGCCCGAGAGGATGCCTGACTGCTAAATATATAATTTTATCTAGGACAGCATTTGTAAATAGCTCTCTAGTCTAGCTGTATAGCTAGCTATATAAGCCGCCAAAACGTATACACTTATACTAGCTGGTTATGCTTCAAAGAAGCTAGACTTACAAATTAATGTATATATATCTCATCCAAAGTCTTTTTCACCCTACTTCCAATACACAAAAAGTTTTAAGATGAAAGATTTTAAAGTTTGATTACTGTTGTCATTTTTTTCCGCCAAAATACTGCCATTATTAGGACTGTTCAAAGTCATTCTGTTATCTGATTGGCTGAAAAATGCCCGTCCGTTCTGGTCTGGTAATTATCCTTTTCAGGCCATAGTCATGTTAAGAACATATTCAGAAAACTGAAGATAGCATTTATCAAAGAAGTTTAGAACATCGAGTGTTGATAACCTTATCAAAAACCTAAAACCTTGATTATAAGTTTGGGTCTGTTCTTTTAATATTTTGGATTGAAATATTTCGGTAGATATACAATATACCAAATGATTCAAATGTTTATATTTTTCTTTTATGTGTTTCAGCTACTAATTATAATTTGTTATATTTTAAGTATAACTTTGGAATTGCAGGCGTATGCAATAGATTGAATAGCTTATTGTGTATGAATTAACGAAAAATGTTGTATTTTTTTTTCATCGTTTGGTTTCCCTTTTTCCCTGGCGTACTTCTGGTATGATAAACCAATTATATAGTTTTAGCGTATTCAGCTTTTTACGTAACGGTTGTTATACGCCTTTGATTTTTTTGGACATTTTCCATTTATATTTCATAATTTTTTTTTTTTTTTGTTGCACATACTTATATTTTTAGATTTTTTGTTTCAGCGTTTATAAATATAGAATAATGCAGATTATGAGCAACCTCGATCGCAGGGCTTTTTTCTTTATCCAATTTTTACTTGCTTACTACATTACATGTTTGTGAATTGCAGTCTGCGCGTCAAGCGTTGTTTATTTTATATTCGCTGCAATTTTCAGTGCAAAAAGACGCTCTTATCAGATTGTCAATTATTCCAGTTCACGGATGCTGTTCTCGAAAATTAAGCATATATGAAATACATTTCCTAATATGTCATAAATTACTAGTTGTATGTCACGTGGACAAATTTGCTTATGACTTATAACATGTAATAATTAGTTAGTTAATGCTCAAACAAGATTTACCAATTTTGTAAACAAATAAGTCTTTTAAAAAATCTGTTTTGCAAAATAAGTTTGAAGAGCACAGTAAAAAAACACGAAGTGCTCTCCTAATAAAGAATTATTATACTAATTTTTATTTGGTTTGGAACAAAAACTTCGTCTCGAAAAAATAAACACATTTACTTTTTTGTCCCAGACAGACACTTATTTTAAACTTGTGGAGAACAATTGCGTTACTTGCTGATGTTTATTACAAAGCGTGACCACACCATTTGTCATGGTAAAATGTTTCAGTGTCATCAGAATAACCGAGAACTGTTTATCTAACACCAAAACTCTATTGAAATATCGTCATGACTTATGGTGTAAGCGAAGCAATAATGACTTGAATCTGAATTATTTCGCACAATTATCATTCGGCAAGCAGGACTTGATATCGCTTTGCTTTTGATAAACGTGTGTGCATCAAACACAGAGCACTTCCATTAAATCAGGTTATAATCGTAAAGTAAAGACTCTGAAACAGCTTAACAAATTGATCCCTGTTTAATACGCCATGAATAGATCTTGCATTCAAAAACTCGGTCGTAATGTAACGCTTGCACAAATCTTCTTACTGGTTGACATCTAGTTTCTTGTACCCATAATTCTTGATATATAATTGTAATCGTAACATATTATACTTGCAGATACACGTATTGACACCATGATCGGATCTCTGATGTCACGATATTTGTTTGTTTCATATATTTATCTAAATAAATACAAGATAAATAAAGTTTAGAGATTAAGAATTGCACAAATGTTACACAGAAAAAAATATTTTTATTGAGAAGAAATAACACATTTTCACATTTAAAAAACAAACATTAATTTCTTCTCACCTAATAATGCTTTATAAAAGTAAAGCATCCATGAACGGAAAACCAATCTGTTTAATATTGAGAAAATTTGTGTGTTTAAAACAAACACAAGACACGCGGACTGTTGTTGTGTTGTTGAAACGCTGATCAAAAAATGTATAGGATCACACGTTTTAGTTGCAGAGAAAGTTCAAGTGTATCTTTGATAACGGAACACATGTCTTTTCAAAACGGATATGTTGACCCGGTTAACCCAGTTTTAAAATATTAATTTAAGTCGTTGTTATTTTCATTCATGATATTTAGTCTGAAATGTAAATGTGCAATGCAATGATTTTATTTTTAGCAATAGGCGTCAACAATTATGTGCTCGCCTAAATTTTTAGACCGTACTAGATTGGGGTCAAACCAAGCTGGAAAATTCTTTTCAACGGGAAAATTACTTTTAGAATTACAAACCAACAAAAAATTGCACCTGTCTCTTAGTAGAAAATAAAATTATATCATTTCTTTCGTGTAGATTAACCAATCGAAATGCGAGAAGAACTCAACCATAAGAAGAGTACATGATATTATACGTAGCTAAGATTTTATCTGTATAAATATTTGTTTTTAAATAAGTCGTTTTGAACAATTGGGTGCCATAGGATCTGAAAGACCTGACGCTACCTACTATTTCTTTAACGGAATGACAAAAAAAAACAAATGCAAGTGGTTATGTTCTGATGTAACGTTTGATATCATGTTATAGCATTAGAAATGCTTTTTATAGAATTTATAGAAATGTTGATTTGGGTAAAAGATTTTAAAATGTTAACATCAAACGTTTTCATGTCAGATCAATTCCGCTGCAAAACGGATGTACAATTATGCATTGACGGAAATAGGTTGCTGTCATATCTCACCAGTTACGTTACGAAAACGAAAGAGCATATTTTCTTAAAGGATAAGCACATGCTAAGTCTTTCTGCGTTTTATGAAACTTTACGAAATATGACTTGGACATGAAGACACGACTTTACTTTGTGTTTCACATTTTTACTAACTGCAAGCTTTAATAGTGCACTCAGTGACAAAACGGGTTCCATAAAAAAGCACTAATGATATACAAAAACAGAAAACTGGTTCAAAATCTAACTGGCTTTTTAAAAATAATTACTGCTTCCTTTGAGTTCTGGCATGTCTTTATTTTCTTACCGCTTTGCTTACCCAACAACAAAATGTTTTTTAAGTAGTTGCAATTATTATACCTGCTAACAAAATATTTCATAAAACGGCACTGAAAGATGAAATTTGTTTAACAGAAATCAATTGCTTGAAGAATTGTTCGAAAAAATTTTTTATGTGTCTGTTTTAAGATAAATACAGCTTGGTTTGTGTCTAGCTGCAACATTTCCTATCGTACCTGAGTAAGATACTGTGTTTGTTTAGTGATTTTTTGATAAAGAAGCACTGTGAACAAACAGAACAAACAAAGTCGATAAAATGGTTAATCAAGCATTGTTTGTCGTAACAAGATATAAGACACACTTAAACCTCCGCAAGGTTAAAAATAGTAAAAAATTTATTAGAGGAGTTCTACCAGTGTGTCGATAATGTTAAGAAAAGCGGGATACTTGCATTAATTATAATTTTTGTGCGCGAAATATTATTTTTCATAAATAAATAAGCGAATATACAAAGTAACTTTTTCATTTTTGTAGGACCAGTTATATGCACAATTGTTCTGGAGTTGAAATGCAGGTTGGCATTTAATAAAGGGGGTCAAGTATTTGACAGCCATAGAAAACGGTACATATGATTCAATTCTACATAGCCTGCAAGGAGCGCACAATACTTAAATCTGTCCTAAAGGCTTGTTGCTGGAAAATAAATACACAGGTAATTATATGTTTGAGTGTATTGCAGTTTGCTGTTTAGCGGGTGTGCACGGCTTTATAGCACACGATACGTAATATAATAAAAAGTAAAAAAAATCACATACAGCAAACCAGATCGTCAATTCTAACCTCTTCTGGGCTCCCACAATTGCTTTTTCCGCCTTTCCATAAAATGCTGGTAAGATTGTAAGATTGTTCGAACTGTAAAAATTCGACTTTTCTTCTGAAGTTTCTTTTGTCATTCTATAAATAAATTAAAAACAGATGCACCGTTCTTTGGATCAGGTAATTGAAAAAATAGATAATAAATCAGTAAAAACGCAACTTACCATCGGCTACTATAAACTTTTTACCCAATCATGTTACGTTTTCTCATCGTCAGAAACTCTTTCCTCTTGCTCAACATGGCTTATCTCGACTAGGCGTGGAATAAAATCATTCTGGTTAATTAATTTCTTTTCTTAAAAAGTCATGGGACATCAGTAACTGTGGTATGAATTCCCTACATGAGCAAGATACAATGCCATTATTAATTCCTTAATGGGTAGTTACAATTGAAGCGAAAAACCATTAAACTTACGCTTGGGAAATATGTTTTTATAAGATATAGAAATATGAATTTTATAATTACGGAAAGCATGCGACGTAAAGATTGTAATACTGTTTGAAAAAGACGGTTGAGAACAATCATCATCAAAGTTCTAAAAAATTTTAATATAAAAAGCTGTCATGACACTTCGTTAAAAAGTAATGAAAAATTCTACAAACATTCTAATCGTGTTTAATATTAAATATTGCTAAATTTTGTCTATGTAGATCTCCTATACATAGCTATGATGTGTCGACGGTAAGATGAAGGCCGGATGTGTTCATTGTTTTAATACTTTTTCAGCTTTATATATATTCTCATTTGTGTTCCTCCGAGAAAAGTGAATTATATTATCAAACTTACGGCAGAAGAAGCAGAATCGATAAAAAAATTCATGATTATTTTCACTTTCGTGGCGGGAAGCACGTAATTTTTGAACATGCCCGCCCCAAAACAGTTTGATTTTGTAGAAAATCGAGTTTTTTTCAGAGAAACCGATCTATAGTGGCCGATAGTCACGAGATTTTATTTTATTTTATTGAAATGCCGTGGGACATCTGAGTAACCGTATAACTGAATTCTATACATAAAAGGATACTATGGAATTATCAATTCATTACTGGGTAGTTATAACAGAAGCGAAAAGTCGTACGCTTGGGATGAAAGCATGCGAAGTTAATATGTTTGAAAAGCACGCTTGAGAATAATCCGGTATCTTTAACTATGTCGACTTTCTTATTAAACGTTTTACTGACTAATCGTTTTGCACAGGCTAATGCAACAATTGAGTGGTCTGTTGGAGACGAAAAACCTCCATTCCACGCGAAATACCCCAAATTGCTGATATTTTTGTACTTATTGAAAACCCTTCCTTAAAATAAATGAATGCCCATAATTGGGTCGGCAGGACAATGGTTGACTTATGTATATTTAGAGCTCCAATCTACTCATCTTTGCAAATTTTTTTGTATTTAAATGTTTCCTTCGCGTAACCCGCTTGTAAAAGTTGAGGTAAACTTGCTGCTTTCGACTTAAGTGCAGTGTTTTGTATCGCGTCTAGGTTTTTCGAAATACCAACATTGATGTGATGTGTCAGGAATAAAAAAATGTTAACAAACCGATGTTTTAGAAAAATTAACCCTTAGTGTTTCCTGATGTTGCTTGTATATACGCCATCCCCGTAGTTTAATACAAACGCCTGTCCAGCGTTTTAATACACACGCCCATCCGGCAGTTTCGCACATACGTCCATCCAGCACTTTCTCACATACGCCCTTCCAGCAGTTTCTCACATACGCCTGTCCAGCGATTTTAGCATACGGCCGTTGGATTTTACACCCGTGCAGCAATCGCCCTTGTGTCAAATTATTTGCAGAGTATTTGATAGAGTTAATTTTTGCTCTATATTAAATTCTACAAATAAAGTAAAAGATTTAAACTATGCGAAGCCTTTTAAAAGGATTACAAAGTCGTAAATATGGGTTCTGTTGGGAGTTAAGAATGGGCAGAAATATGATCAACTGCTGCAAATTTTTAGTTGATTCAGAACATCAGCCACTAATGGGGGGGGGGCAGGGGTAGGGGGTACAACTAATTAAAGAAACACTGAACCAATTGTAAGTAAACGCGTTAACATCATCAAATTCTCTCTTCAATTAATATCTTTTTTTCCATTTCCGTGTCAAAATCCGCTTTCTTTCTTTCTTTCCTTACGCATTTTTTTTTTTTTTTTGTTGTTGCGTTCAGCTCTCTTTTCCGAAGATGTCTTTCGTTTACTAACAATAAAACACAACAAATACATGTTTTTTTTTTAAGTTTAGACTATACGGATCCGTATTCTTTCCTCCAAGGTTTAGACAGTATAGTGGGGTTAACTAAGTGTTACTGTGTTTAAAACTGTCTAATTAAAATACCCATAACACAAGAAAAACATACCTATCTGAGCCTGAATATGCTTATAAGTATTACAGGTTTTATAAGAACAAAAAGCGCATCTGGCCAAAATAAGAATGATTTGCTCACCTAATCACGCTGTCGTTTAAGTCTTGCTTTTCCTGTTGTTCGAGCATTGTTAATTAGTTTTTATGTTTTTTAACCTAGAAAATGAAGCACAAATTTTATCAATCTAAGAAAATCTAAAACATAATGAAAGAAGTTTTATGCCAAATATATGTATATATATACATTATGCTGTACTAAAGTATGTATACTAAACACCTGATAAAAAGAAGACATACATACATAGTCTAAATGAAAAAAAATAAGCCTTGTAAATAAAATATTTTTTAAGAAACATTCGAGGCTTAAATTAACAAAATTTTATAAACTTATAATTTTATAATATATTTATTTTAACAGTTTTACAGTCGGAGCACTTGTTAGCTCATGAGACAAAATAATTATGTTTGTTGTGATTTTAGGGTGCAGCAAGTGTTTGAAAGTATTCAACAAAGTTGGTGACTTCACTGATTATTCTGGATCTGATGTTGATGCCTGGGAATTGCGAACTGGAATAAATCACAAAAGATATAGATATTCATGCTGCCAATGCTAATACGAAAAGTGAATGTGAAAAAAGACAACAAGAAAAAAAAAGAATGCGCCAGGAAAGAAAGAATGCGGGATTTGACGCGCAAATGGAAAAAAAGATATTAATTGAAGAGAGAATTCGAGAACTAGAATTTCAGAACGCTGTTTTAAAAAGAAATGTGCCGAAAGTTAAAGCCACTACTAGCAGGGACATTTTATTGTGCTGTTCATCGAGATCGAGTATATACCGCACTCAGGATAAAAGCATAGCCATCACACGGACGCTCATTTTTAATGTCATTCAATTCTGAAAGTGTGACGTGCATATAAACGAAACTGTAGTTGCTGGTGTTTTCGGGAATGTTCCGAAAGGATATGTTAAAAGCATCAAACAAGTTGTGGCGATCAAATGTTTTTCCAAAAATGCACGACCAATTGATGCGTACGCGGAATGCAAGAAGGGTATGTTGATGGCAGGTGATAAAAGCCGAAATTCATCCTTCTTGAATTTGTTTGTGATGACTGTGGTTCATATTCACCAACATTAAAGGAATTCATTCAGAGAGTACCTGCACCGTGTTCCAGTCATATAAATGAAATTATAATTGGATTATGCTCCGCTGTTCACCAAATGCACGTCCATGGCCTGTTACACAACGATTTACTTCCAGGAAATGTCCTTGTCCGTAATTCAACCACGGTAAAATTGATTGATCTGGGAAAGGCTACACTAGTCAGTGATCCAGCAAGATATGATATTGAACAAGGGTCTTCACAGCAAGTTAAATTTAACACCAAGCATTTACTTCTTGCACATGAGTTAAGGAATGTTAAAGGTTCTTACCATTCGGTTCAATCAGATGTTAATTCATTAAGATGCAACGTGGATTTAATCAGTCGATGTATAAAAACATGAAAATAGCGTCTATCGCAAATGATATGATGTCTGAAGAACCAAGTAAAAGGCCTTCAATATCACGCTGCATAACCCGTTTTAAAAATATATTTGTAAATCCTTGGATATCGACTCTATATAAGTAACAAGGTTAAGAAATCCACTTGATTAGTTATTGATGTTTTTCTTTTGAAATCTTAAAATCTGAATAAAAGCGCTGGATGCTGCGTTACAACAATTTTTTTCTAAAGCTCTGAGTATTTGTATCAAAAACTAGAAGTAATTAACGGCTGGCGCAAAGGAAGGCTGCGTTAAAATTTGTTATTTGTATTTGTTTTTTCTAAAGTTGGAACGTGGTTGCTCTAGTGAAACTGTCCAAGCTTGTCGTCTCTGGGCGAAAAGAGCTGGCAGACAGACAAAACGCCTCAAGTGTTTGTGTCTAAAACTAGAAGTAATTCACTAACAGATTAATGCATAAATTGAATCAAAATGAGAAAATTAAAAATAGGGATGTTAGGCTGGGTTTCAAATACGCTACGGTTATATAAAATAGCGAGTGTAAAATACGTAAAGAGAAAGTTCGACTGCGTAAAATTGTGGTCTTTTTCTGCCGAAAATAAACTGAGAAAAACAATGAACGAACCCTGGGTTTAAGAAGCTCAACGAAATTATTACGTATATCATAGTATACTGTAAAGGTTTGCAAATCAGTATTTACGTATACGTAAAACCTTGTGTATAACAAAAACATGCGTAACCGTTTACGCCTATACGGAAATATACGAACATCGTGCACAGACTTTTCGTATATTTCCGCTTACTCGAGTATAATGAATTTATGACACGCAAATTATATTTGCGTATACGGAGACATTTTGCGCAGTGTGGGTTGCTCTGAGAAACGCCAAGTCTAGAAAAAATCCACTATCTGCAATATGGCTTGATGTGGCGAATCCGTACCCCACTTTCCCGCATAAACTCATTTTCATGGCCCTTCGTCGTTATGGTGTTTCAGAGTCTTGGACAAGGCTTATTAACGCCTACTATTGCAGCCTCTGCAGCAAGTCATTCTCTTTTACAGCCTCATTCAGCTGGCACAACACTTTAGAGGTATTTTTATTGGATGTACATTATTAATCATGCTATTTTTGGCAGCTATAAATGTAATCATTGAATATGTGTGCGCCGAAAAAGAGTTCAAAAGTTGTGTTCGGTCTGGCGATTCAGACCATCCTCCGGTTAAGGCCTTCATGGATGACATATTTTTAATGTCTTTAAGTGTCCTTCAAACTCAGAACTTGTTGGATCGTTGGGCTTTAGACCTTCAAAATCACGAAGCATTGTTATAGCTAATGGAAAAGTTTTAGATCAGTCTCCTTTTTGTGTCCTGCAAGAACCAAACACATCTATTCATGCAAACCCAGTTAAGTTTCTTGGCCGGACGATAAATTCAACATTGTCAGATTCAGCTGTTGCCCAACAGGTTATTGTTAACGTTGTATAGCAAGTCAAACTCATAGATAATTCTTCCCATAGAGGCATTCACAAAGTGTGGTTTTTGTATGATCTTCTAATTCCCCAAATACGATGGCTTTGTTTAATTTACGAAGTTCCGATATCTCGTATTGTTTCACTAGAACAAAAGTTTTCTTTCTTCATAAGAAAGTGCCTGAGACTCCATCAATCTATTTCTAACATAAGTTTGTATTCCGCTTCCGCTTTGTTTGATATTTTTATCAATATCACTGATGAGGAACATAAATATTAGGGACCTTACGGAAATTGCGACGCTTAAAAGACGACGACGGTTTCGCATAATTTTCAACGCGCGTCGTGTTTAACATTTGCCGGAGTTACGAAAACCCGCCACAACGACCTATGCAATATGGCACGAATTAGGTAAACAAACATTTCAGAAAGTGAAAGTATGACGAACTTCAGGGAAGCTAGAGACACTTTGCTGTATTGTTATTCATAAAATTTATTAACCGATGATGAGTTTTGTTTACTCTATGATTTGAATACATCTAAGAACCCTGATTGCGACTACACATGTTATAACAAGTTTGACTTAAACGAAATGACCGACGATGATGTGGGTGCTGAGTTTAGATTTATGAAGAATGACATTTTACGACTTGTCCGTGCTCTTTATATGCCAAATGAAATAACATGCTATTTTTATAATGACCTAAAAGTTTATTCGTTGGAAGCACTGTGTGTGGTTTTAAGTAGACTAGCCTACCCCTGTAGATACTTCGATATGATTGCGCGATTTGGTAGGGCTGTACCGCAGCTAAGCATGATTTTTAACCAAACAATCGATTTCATAGATAGCAACTGGGGACAATTACTGCAAAAGATGAACCAACCATGGTTAACACCAGGAAATTTGATGTTATTTGCAAATGCAATACATATGAGGGGTGCTGCACTTGACAACGTTTGGGGGTTTATAGATGGAACTGTGACAGCCTGTTGTCGACCACAAGTTGCACAAAGAATGTTATACAATGGACACAAAAGGCATCATGCTTTGAAATATCACGCTGTCAGTACTCCTAACGGATTGGTTGCTAATTTATACGGTCCAGTGGAGGGCAAGAGACATGATTGTGCCCTTCTTGTCATGTCAGGTTTGCTCCAGACACTGCAACAGTTCTCACATGGTCCTAATGGAGAAATACTCTGCATATATGGCGATCCTGCCTATCCTCTTAGAAGACAACTGCTCAGTCCCTATCCTGGAACAAATTTGAATCAACAACAAAAAGACTTCAACAAAAGCATGAGTGCTGCTAGGGTGTCTGTTGAGTGGGTGTTTGGTGGAATTATAAATACTTTCAAACATACAGACTTTAAGAAGAATATGAAAGTTGGCCTGAGTAGTGTAGAAAAAATGTACAAATTCAGTGCTCTTCTAACAAATGCACATGGGTGCTTGTATAAAAATCAAATCTCACAGTTTTATAACCTTGTTCCACCTTTGTTGGAACAATATTTTATATAATAAGAAAATACAGATAAAAAAGACATATGTAACAAAATATACAACATAATGTATTAACATAATATAACATTTTTTTCACTTTTCGTCCGTGTATATACATAATTTGAAGGTTAAGAAAGTTTATCTGCCAACTTTGTAAGTAAATTGATCATTGCATTAGATTGGGAAATTAAAGTTTCCTCCCTAAGCCTTGGTTACTTCCAACTCTTCTTTTCGTAATTCTAATTCGTCTTTTCTTAGTTGGAAGTCTTTTTCAGACTTCTCACGTAAATATGCAATAGTATTACCACCAGAAGAACGTTTCTTAGGGGTTTCATCTTGAAAATCTCCCTCTTGTTTTCGTTTTCTTGTTTCAGATAATCTTTCAGTAGACATTTTCCGCATATCTTCAGCCTATTTTTTTTCTTCATCAATTTTCTTAGTTTTTGCTGCACTCTCTGATGTGTGTAAACGTTCAGCCTCATTTTTACGTTCGTATATTTCCTGCAAAAGTTCATCGATCTCTGACAGTGGTTCAATTTCAAGTCCGCTACCTTCCCATCGTCCTTATTTTACATTGTGTTGCGGAAGCCTTAGCTCTCAAACAGTCATCCATTAAGTAATAAGTAATTTTATCTGTGTCAGACAAAAAAATTGGCCAATTTTGCTTCTAGCTATAACACAGATCTGATGAAAAACATCTGACGGTTACATAATTTTCTAATTCAACTCGAAATGCTATCATACGCAATGACTTTTTATACATGAAGGATTTGTTTATAGTGTAACACATCGGAATGTATAATAACAAGAAAAGAGCAGAAATTAAAATGAAAAGAAGTTTTTCCGAGTAAGCTAAGCTCTTTTGAAATTTTTGCTTTGACTTTTGCGTCGCTTTACGAAAGTTTTATTGGAAAATTTTCTAATGTAGAACCCAGCCGCCAAAAAAACGTCTTTAAGACGTCTTTAAGACTCATTTACGGGCGTCTTCTTTGCGTCTTATGTTAGTCTTAAATGTCCACTTTCCTGACGTCTTTACGACATTTTTTTCCGTGCGTCGCAAAGCCGTTTTTTTTTAAGTTTTAAGACGTTTTCCAAATGTCTTTTAAATATGTCTTAGGTCTTAAATGTCCGCTTTCCTAACGTCTGTGTAATGCTTTTTAAACAAGTTTTTTTAAACGCGTCTTAAGTGCGTCTTTTTAGGTCTTAAATGTCTGCGTCTTTTTTGTGCGTTTTGTTTAGTGGCAAATAAGACGTAAACTCATAAATAAAGTCATTCTAGAAAGCTGTTCAAACAACCTAAGATCCCGCAGTTGTTTGTCACATGAATTAACGATGACTGATGTTCAGCGATACCTGGGTATTTTCTTACCGTCTTCTCTCGAAGCATAAAGTCAAACATCCCTGGAAACGAGGGTGATATATATAAGCACTTTCTCAAAAAATTTTTTAGAAAAATGTGCATCGCATTATTTTTATTATTTTCAATTTTTGCGATTTTCTTGGGGTAAAGTATTTAACCACGTGGCTAAGCCTGAAAACAACACAGTTAGCTTTGTTAGTTTGCGTACGCCAAATATTTAAAAAGTAGCATTGGTTATATACTATATATAATACATATATACTTTTTTATCCCATTGCATGATCAGTGTTCTTATTCTCTATGTTCGGCTGAAATTATTTTGCCGGAGGTCACAAAAGAATTCTTTCATAAGAATACGTGATATTTAACTCATCGTTTTGACAGTTACAGATTATATTATCTCAATATGAGACAACCAAAAAGGTTATCAAGATACGTTTAAAAGTTGCCACTGTTATCATTAAAAATAAAACATAGGACAATCTTTATGTCTGGGTAAGAACCTGACTTCAATGGCTCCGTGGAGAATAATTATGACTTACTCTTAAATCTTGAGCGTTTGCAAAAAGTGCTTAGTGGATAACAACACACGAAAACAGCACACGAAAAAACGCAAGAATATAAATTTTTAGAAAAATAATCCTTTTATTTGACCTATTTTATTCTCTTTAGAAAAAAACGATAGGGCTAATAATGTTGTAAGTCTTTAAAATATAAAGCCTTCCCCTTGTTCTTTAAAATTTTACAATGCTTTGTTGTTGATTGTTTGTAGAATCTGTTACATACAGCAACGCGTTAAAAACACGCCTGCAATGCAACACCTTTAGCAAGTGCTTTAGGCATTTCCCACATTAACTTGTCAAACAAATATTTGAGGTGCTTGTGACAGTTCTTTGTTCTTGATTGCGAATTATATTTAAGACAATGCATTACTTTTACTGTATTTTATTTTAACAATAGGCTTATTTTTGTTATCCATTCAATTTATTGAACTTGTCGAAATCACTTATCTTGTAGGCTTTAAGGGCAAATAGCTACGTGTGCAATGCAAATTCATAAAAAAAATTTTAAGAATTTTAAGAAATTTAAGACAATATGCTTCTTGATTGCAACGAATATTAAAGGAAATGTAGACCTTTTGTAATAATATTTTATGTGATGTTAGTATTGATGGTGCGGTACACGTTTTTGATAAACAACCCAGTTAATAAAGTTAATAACGTTAAAGCCTAAATTTGTGCTAAAAACTAAGCAACTTGTTGCCCAATCTTCAGTCATAACATTCTTGCTTTTCCCATTCGATGAAATTCTTAAACGCTATTCTAAAAGGTTGACGTTACTAAAACCCCCCGCCAACATACTAATTTTGTTTACCAACATTTAGCCGAATATATATATGATTAACAGTGAAGATACTTATCGACATGCACCAGACATATTGATTTTTAATATGTTTTGGACAGAAGTATTGCCTTGAAAGATCCATTTTTAGTCAGTCCTAGTTAAATCAAACTATACAAACATTTTCAAGATAGCTATACACTAGGCTGTTCAGTCACGTGACTTTTTGCCGTGTTCGGAAATTCAGCTTAAAACAAGCTCGCACACGGCAACGCGTATTTTGTTATTGCGCGTGATGGCACTTATTTTAAATCGTCGAATTCGGCACCTATTTCGCTTAAGACAGATGGTGTATGGGCAGATAGTGATTGTTAAGTACCTTAAATTTGTTTTTTTGAATGAGACTTGTTTAAACGACCAACAGTGTATTCAGATTTCGACGAGGGAAATGTAAACTTGGCGCAAACAGAGGAAAGTGCATGACGTATCAGGTAGTCTCACTTGAAATTAGTTTATATTAAAAATATACTTTCAATTTCTATTCTTATTCCTAACTTTCCTGCATGACAAATCTGGAGAAAAAGCATTTTTTGTTTATATCGAACCCCCGTCTTAAAGTTCTATGTGACTTGCTGCAGTGCAACAACGAATTTCGACTTTTTATTTATTTTATTTTATTATATAATTTATAGTCTTGGAATGATGGCTATTAATCATGGCTATGTGCTAGATATTCCAGTTAACATTAGACACAGCTACTAAACTAAAGCACCAAAGCTAGCTAGCTACCTAGCTATATATATATTAGCCGAAGTAGTGGACCAGAAGATGGAGTGTGTGATGTTGTGTTTAATTATTCCATACCACTGTGTGGTTAATAGATAAAGGTATATTTTGCTTACTACTAGTGTGATTTGGTTTTTAAACACTTAAAGTATTAGGCTTGGAAATTTGTTGATTCCAGATACCAATTTGTTACCCACTCAGTTCTTGCAAACTGTTTACTGTTTACCATTATTCTTTTTTACAAAAACGTCTCTCTTCCAACTTTCCAGGCCTAAAGTTAGCTAAGAGTCAGAGTAGGTTACTTTATAGCTAGCTTATACTATAAAGCAAGATTTAGATAATAATTGAAGAGATAATGATTATATAATGTTATTTTTGTAAATATTCCATTGTTTAGTATGTATAGCTATATCATAATTGCTGACGTAAACTAGAAAGGCAGATAATACACAGTCTAGGTAGGAATGGTATTTTAAAAATAATATGCATTGGTTGAAAGTTTTGCAGCTTATGTTAGACAATAAAATTATTAGTGCAGTTTCGCTTGATATATTTTCAGCTTTAAAAATGAGTAATAAAAAAAAACAAGTTTATGATCTTTTTTCTTCATTGAATGAAAAAAGCATTAAAGAAGTAAGTGATGGATTTGTTTTACTTGGTGTTGAAATAACATGTCCAGAAAAAGCGTTATATACAAAAGTTAAAAGACTAGTAGAGAAATTAAATGGTCTGAAAAAAAGGAAAGCTAATTCTGCTATAGAAACTTTGTTGGAAGCTGAGTTTAGTGTTCCAGTGCAAATTACCCCACATCAGCGATCTATTGATGCGGCTAGTTCTAGAAATGAAGTTTTGTTTAAAGAGAAAATGAAACAATTAAAGGAGGAAAACAAAAGTTTAAAAAGAAAGTGCGAAAATTTTCAAGAATTAGAAATTCAATACAACACACAAGTCGAAGAGGTTAAGAAACTTAGTAACGAGTTATTTGTAGCAATGAATGATGAAAATAAGTTGACAGCAGAATATCGTCGTATAAAGAACAATTATCTTGAAGTAGAGGAAAAACTTAGAAATGTGGAATTGAAATTTAAAGATAATAGCAAAGCGAGGGCAGATAAATTGAGAAATTTATCAAAGAAAATTAAAAACAAAGATGATAAAATTAATAAAATGGAATCAGAAATAGCTGAATTGATATCTGGTACTGAGAATAAAAGTGATGAGTTGGATGACATGAAAGTAAACTTGAACAGACTCAATGATAAATTAGAAAACAGTGAAACTATAGTTGATGATCTGCGGAATGAGAAAGCAAAACTGAAAAGAAAGACGCACAGTTTGTTGTTAAATGTTATCAAATAAGTTGTTTCTTAGTGAAGTCAGAGCACTTGGCATTATTGATAAATTATTGACTGGTCCATTGTGGCGATTAATAGAGTCTTGTGAAAGTATCCTCGAAATAAATCCATACTTGTTACAACTTAAAGTCAAATTATCTGCACTCTCCAACAATTGTTCATCATTTCTATCTGGCAGTCATATTTTCCAAGAGGATGGTATTATTGTGCACAACAAAGATGAATTATTTATCAAGCTATTTGAGGATACAGGTGATGATGAATTGGATATTCTAACACAACAAGCCCTTGAAATTATTTGCCATGCAATTCTCATCATCTTAGAGCGTCAATGTAAGGATCAACTGCCTGGAGGAAAGTACTGGAGCCCCAGTCAGATAATAAAGGAGACGTCATCAATTGTACCAGTAACCAATAAGGCTTCTGAAAGTGACTTTGCAATTTTGGATTTGTTAGTGAAAACGAAGCCAAGTGCCAATGTTGAAACATTGCAGGCTTTAACCATGTGGTCGCGTAACAAAACACTTGATTGGTTTGAACAGAAGTCTTATGATGAGAAAAAAAGTATGATGGAATCAGCCAGACATAATGTGGAAAAAATGAAGGCGAAGTATAAATCAAGGAGAAAAGAACTGTTGGAGGAGAGGAAAAGGAAATTGCTTGCTAAACAAGATATGAAAAAGAAAGCTGAAGAGAAAATAGCATTGAAGAAAGTGGAAGCTTTTAACAAATTGCTTGAGCTAAATGTCCAGGCTTGGATATCTGTTGATGAACTGAAAAAAACATCATGGATATATCATCACAAAAACGTGCAGAAGTTTTGCTAGCGCAAATGAATTTTTACAGGCATGTTATGCCTTTCAAATGCAATTCCAAATTGTTTAACAAAACAAAACAGAGTGGAAACAAAAGAGTTGATTTGTCTTGGGAAGAGCTTCTTGAAAACTTTGTTAAAATCATGCATGTAACATTTTCATCATCTGCAGAAAAGGTAACAAAGGATAACCTGAAGTCGAAGGAAGATAGAGATGAAGTAGTTGCAACCCAAAAAAAGGAACTGATGGAAAAGATCAAGAAAGAAAGGATGAAAAAACTGTCTGAACAACAAAAAAGCAACAAACTCCCTTCCTTCATCAAAGACCCTGATTGTTTAGTTGGTTTACACATACGGCATCATTTAAAGGAAGAAGATGAAGAGGATGCATATTGGTGTAAAGGGGAAATTCTAAGTGTAGCAAAACGACATTCCAATCCTAAACGCACGTTGTTTAATGTAGTATATGAGTCAGAACCTGAGACAGTTTGGAGTTTTCCAATAATTTTAGATTTTGAGAAGGGAGACGTTATTATGTTATCTTAGAATATAGTTAGTTATAGTATAGTTATATATTTCAGGGAAGAAATTTTTGTGGTAATGTAACTCGTTCAAACCGTGGAACTTTTTTATGGCAAAAACTTCTTCCTTTGAGGATCATTGTTTTGTCAACTTGTGACATGTGGTATATATTGTTCTATTAAAACATTTAGCACTTATGGTAGCTTAATATTTTGCGTTCTTTTTTTTATTTAGGTGCTAAAAGGTGCAGTTGTTCCATTTTCATCTGGTCTGCATATTTATACTCTGTCAAATATTTTGCAAGCTTTAAGAGTGTTTGTCAAAGTTTTATAGTTACCAACTTAGTGTTTTACAGTGGTTCCTGTGGACTTTCTTTTTACATTTCCTTAAATTTGAAATATCTTTTCAGCTATTACGTTATTTTCTCTGGCTGGTCTGCAAATATAAATTTCGTACATTTCTATGAAGTCTCTCAATGTTAAGATTACAGTTTATAAACATTTTTGCCGGTTATTGTATAATTGTTTTGCTTTTATACATTGATTTTATGTTATTTTTGAGCTACAGCATCATTTTTACTATCTGGTCTGCAAATTACACTCTTGTCAAATATTTTGTACTCTTCAAGAGTGTTTGTAAAATTTTTGAATAGTTACTAATTTGTGGTGTTTTATTATGTTCCTGTGAATTTTTTTCGCATTTTCATCAATTTGGAAAGATTTTTTCAACTATGACGTCATTTTTTCTATCTGGTCTGCAAATTACACTCTTGTCAGATATTTGTACTCCTTAAGAGTGTTTGTATAATTTTTGAATAGTTACTAATTTGTGGTGTTTTATTATGTTCCTGTGAACTTTTTTTGCATTTTCATCAATTTGGAAAGATTTTTTCAACTATGACGTCATTTTTTCTATCTGGTCTGCAAATTTACACCCTTGTCCGAAATTTCGTACACTCTAATGAACTTTGTTTAACGTTAAGATTACAGTTTATAAAATTGTTTACTGGTTGTTGTATACTTTCTTGCGCTTTTAGAGCAATTTGTAGTAATATTTGAGCTATGACGTCATCATTACGTCATTTCTAAAAATAAACCATCAAAAATTAATATATTTTTTCTTTTACAAATATACTATCTACTGTAAAAATTTTAAGTTCTTACCATGTCTCAATCTGGAGTTATTGATTTTTAAAGATAGAAATTGTGAAAAAAAACCTATACATGACCCCCGTCTTTGTGCCGTGTTTTGTTGCGAAATTGGCCGAAAAACGCAACAAAAAAGGGCTATACTATCTATCATAAAAATAACAATAACTAGAGAATGGCTTGGAGTTAGGAGTTACGCGACCCCTCGTTGAAACCGTATAGAAATGTAGAAAACGTTGCATACGGCTAGAAGGTCGAGCGGCGCATAGAAAAATTTGACCTGAACAGCCTATATACACAAAATACCAACACATAACAGTTTTAAATTGACATGGAAATGGATTGATAATATTTTATTGAAACAGGATGAACGGTGCGACACCTGAAAATTTGCTTTACCTTGAGTTGTTTTTTATATGTTTAGTTTGAAATTATTCTTATATTTCTATATTTTGAGCATTTTAAATTTATTTTGTTGTACGTATATTGCAAGTATTTGCAATATAACATCACATTTTTAAGTATATACGCGTTTCGAATAATGTAACAATTGATTCAGTAAAAATTTTTCCATGAAAGTTGTTCTTCATGTTTTTGAGTGTGCGTGTGTTTTTCAGGAGTCTTATTAGTAAAACTTTAGCTCTCTCTATGTTCTTATTGTGCTCTTATTTTTCAGCCATTCTCAACGTAATTGTTTTTAAGCGTATATACATTTGGCATAGAAAAACAGGAGATTTTGATGTCAGGCATGGAAAATTAAAATTGACTGGACACTCTTTCTACAAAATCTATTTGTTTATATGTGATGGTACAGCTTAGTATAATTTGTTGGACTACAACAACAGGTCAATTAAAAGCTATCTAGCTCTGCTTGGCTAGGAGAGAGATTAACGATATATTCATCAAAATCTTCCAGCTTATTTAGTACTGCTAATAAATTGACATCGTATGTGGTAAAGATCCTTTTCTACCTACGGCTCACAATAAAGTACTTTTATCATTGACATTTGTTTACATTTTTCTTCCACTTCCACGAGTCTAAATTATGTTAACACGTGCAGTTAATTATTACAAAATATTAAATTTTGCGAATATTTATCAACCCTGATTGGGCGAAATAACAATCGATTATTTTATTGTATTGTGAAAAAAAGTTAGAATATTTCTGTTAAATAATTTTAAAAATATAGAACATTTCTGTTAAATAATTTTAAAAATAATTCCAAGACAGATTTTATGTAAAGGGTAATATCTTACGACTTATATACTGAACAATCTCACTCAACATGAATAAAAAATATACTTATAATATTTTACTTTTTAGAAGAATTTTCCAAATTTCTGAAATAAAATAGCTTTATCAAAAGTTGAACTTGCTGCGTTGTTGGAATGCAAGATTTGTTTGGACACCTATCATCAGCCTAAACAACTGAACTGCGGACATACTTATTGTCAAGCTTGTCTAGATGGTATTTTAGTGTTTATGGAAGATGGGAGTGCTGAACTTCCTTGTCCAGTGAGATGTACTAAAAAGACAACAATTACTCAGGAACAAACAACATCCTCATTAAAAATAAACAGTGGATTGATAATCTCTTTTGTTGCCATAGCTCGTATTTGCTTTTAGAAACTCTCCATCGTAGAAGCTTTAAGTCACTCCGTTATTCAATGCCTTTTAAAAGCTTATAGTTATCATATAATTTTAAGTAAAATGACGATACTATGTTATTCGCTATATTTGTATTCTAGATTTTCATATCATTGAAAATCTTGTAATTTACATTTTGTAATTACGCCCATTTGATTATGCATTCTTCCATATAATTTTTCATCAGCAGCGTTCCATGAGGAACTGAGATTTGTGCCCAATATTTTAAAGAATTCCTGACATTGCCAGGTAGTTGTTTTTGTTACCAGTATCGTCTCAATTGACTTTTGTTTGATATTCGTCAATCTTAGATTTCTTCTGTTGGTCCAGAACATTTGTTGACGCTCTTCGACAGTCCATTATACAACACATTAAAAAAGCCTTATTATTGGTTTAGTATTTCAAATTTCCTATTAACATTCGGAGGACAGGTTTGATGTAAATCTCGTTCCAGAGATTCTTAATCTCTTTATATAGATTCTGTTCCAATAATGATACTTAAAATTCTCAAGAAAAAATTTGAATTTGAACAAAAAGCAAAAAACAGTAAACAAGTTCTGCTTGTGGGTTATTATTTTTTATCTAGTCCTTACAGAAAAATATGACGTCAAATAACCAACATTGCTGTTTTCCAGGGGATTGCTATGTGTTTGTTGTTGCCGTGGTGTCACGAAATGCCTAGTAAATTAAATTTAGAAAAGTTCTTAAAAAAATCATTGTTCGTCTTTTTATAACTTCCATATAACACCTGAAATAGATCTACAAGGAAAAAGATAAAAAGATTTAAAAAGACGGCATGCAACTAAGCAAAAGGTTATCTTCCTAAGGTTTTCTTTTTTGTTATTATTTACACACTAAGCAAAAAGTCTTGCCTACAAAGTACAGATTTCAAATGAAAATTGTAACCACTCTTTCAAACCTCCTAATTTTTAATTTTTTCATATACCCAAGGATATTCTAACTTAAAATAATCTGGAAAATGTTTGGTACAGTATATTTCTCAATTAAAAAGTTAATGGGTTTGTTGAATTAATACTTCTGGCACTTAATAGACCATAAAATTTTATTTATTTATTTGTTGCATTTTAAAATATGACTTCTAGTGAATGCGCTACAGATCAGAACGATTCTTTTTTATCGGAAATCTTCGGAAAATGTCTCAGTATCGGAAAATGTCTTAGTATCTGTGATCATTTGTAAAGCACGCGCAAAACATATTCAAAAAGTAATGCCTTGATGTACTTTAAAGGAGCCGCAAAATAAATTTTAAGAGAGAGAGAGAGGAATAAATATTACATGTTTAAAATCAGCTAAAGTAAATGCGTTGACAACAAATAAATAAGTATGTTCCATAAATATATATCTATATTTTTTTCCAACTACATTTTAAAAGAAAATTCATGGCTGTGTTAAGAAAAAATAAGTAAGTTTCAGATAAATAATATGCAGCACTGAATGATGTAAACACTAGGGACTATACATAACACTAATTATTAATTCCTGCTGTGCAACCTCTTTTGTTTTGTTTCGCTTTTGTTATACACCAGCTGTTTCGTATAAATTCGAAACAGCAACTGTTGTTGAACGATTTCAAACATAGAAGGTCATTGATAACCAACCAAGCTTAGCCCTATTTGCTATAGGGGGAAGGGGGAATAAAGTGCCCGCGGCATTTTCATAATAACTTTTTAAATATTGGATGAAATTACCTGAAAATTTGTGACTTTTCCGAACTTTTATTGGACTTACGGAAAATAAAAAAAAATTTCCAAAAATTGTCCTGTCAATGTCACTTTGTCCTTTTTGGCTGGTGGTCATATCAACTTTTTTATTGTAGTGCTAAAAATAACTGCTTCCTAAACTAACCAGTTGTATGAATATGGGATTATGTATGTGATAGTGACAAAAAGTCATCATACAATATTGACATGCATACTGTGTAATTTGCAGAGCGGAATGGTTGTAATTTCCTATTTCTCTATATCTATTGTCATATGAAAACGTCATAGGTCATTTTGTCCCATGTCAATCCAAATTGTCTTGATTGAGTAGCTACTGACGTAAGTGCCAATATATATACCAAGTTTTATTCCATGACAGCTACTAACACTAAGGTTCTCAAATATAGACTTTTGAAAAAAAATTTGTGAAGACTTGGTTTCTGATCGATGTTCATTTTCTCCTTACAGAAATCCTTTGTCTTTATACCACCTGACAATGTTCCTAATAATATCTTACATTCTTATATTACTTTTTTAATGACTAGTACTGTAAATAGTTTTTAAAAATATAAAAAAAACCGAGATTTTCCAAGAAAGACATATTTTCTTCAACCGTTGTCTCATTATGACGTCATCACTTCCTATCATGACATGTCAATCTCAATATTTTGACACTAATTAAGTCACAACATGTTGATGCTTCTTTGTGCCAAGTTTCGTCACTTAAAACCAAACTGAACAAAAGTTAAGACCGCGGGCACTTTATGTCCCCCCCCCCCCCCCATACTTACAAGGGTGAAAAAAGCCCATACCAAATAGGGTTTAAAGAGACGACTGTTATATATTTGCGATTTTTCGTATTAATACAGGATAATTGTAATTTAAGGTTAACAACCTCGTCTCAGGTTTTTACATTTTCGCCATGGAATATATAAACGAGACGTTTCAAAGTGACGAGTGTTATATATTTCCGATTGTTCGTATTGATACAGCATAATTGTCATTTAGGCACGACAACCTTGTCCAAAGTTCTATATTTTTCGGCCGTAAAATTGATCAACGAAGCATTTAAAAAGGACGAGTGTCTCATATACTTGCGATTTTTCGTATTGATACAGGATAATTGTCTTTTAGGGTCGACAACCTCGTCTCAGGTTCTAACAATTTTAGCCGTAAAAATGATAAACGAGGTACTTCAAAGCGACGATTGTTATATATTTGCGACTTTTCGTATCGATACAAAATAATTGTTACATGGGGACGACAACATCGTCTCAGGTTTTATATATTTTAGCCGTAAAATTGATAAACGAGGCATTTAAAAGAGACGAGTGTCTCATATCTTTTTTATTCTTCCTGTTGGTATAAGATAATTGTCATTTAGGGACGACAACCTAGTCCCAGGTCCCATATATTTTAGCCGTGGAATTGATAAACCTCTATGTTGTACCAAAGCGTGCATAATTTCTTCCAAATTGAACTTTTAAGTGTTCTGTTTATTACACGCCATTTTTCGTAAAGTGTGGAAGTAGCTTATTGAATCGTTTGGTAGCGCGTCTCAGAAGCGGAAGATCGTTTTGACGTGTTTAATCAATATAGAAAGGGTTGCGGAGAGGTTGCCAAGGTAAAGGCATTAAGTTTGTGAGATTTAAAATTTCATTTAAGGGAGGAAAGAGTTGCCAAAAAAGGGCTGTCATAAAAGCGCTATGCAGTCATAAAAGTGCTATGCAGTCAAAGTAGCAAATAGGAGATATTTTGGCAGCTTTGGATTCCTCAAATCCAAATGATTTAGTCAGCAAATATAAAATTCGCGACACATGTGTAACAATGGATGCGGAAAAGAAAAAGGCACACAAATTAAACACATGGTATTATTTTGACATATTTGAAAACAAAATGCTCTCTTTGAGTGGGATACCCAGGGGATCGCAACAAATGTTATAAAAGTATTTCACATGCACCTCCCTTTACCCCCTTTTTAACCCCGACAAAATAAATGATAAAGTGTTGTTTGCTGTTTTTATTTCTTTAAAATTTTAGTCTTTATTCATGGACTGCGATCAAGTCAGTACTGGCGTCCCAGAAGACTCCCCTACCTTCGTACACCAAAAACAGCTATTTTTATTTCTTTAAAATTTTAGTCTTTAATCATGGACTGCGATCAAGTCAGTATTGGCGTTCCAGAAGACTCCCCAACCTTCGTACACCAAAAACACCTTAAAAAGAAAAAAAAAACAAAGCTTGGACATGCTCCGAAAAGAAAAACAGAAATCGAGAATTTTGGGTCATGCATAAATATCATCCCCACCATTTCCCTTCACCATATTCTTCTGGAATAAGTCAATGAAAACATCATGGAGATACAATCTAAATTAAATCAAATTGAATTACAATTACAGTACATATATATACCTCACCCATACCAGACAAGGTAACGTGTGGCCAACCCTCTCCAGGTAAGTCAGGTAGGTATCCCTCTACACCTCTGTCAACTAAAAGAACTACACTCCTCCCAAGAGAAAAATTCCGAATCAAACACAGCGACTAGTACCACTCATGAACCTCAAAATCCGGCTACCTAAATTACACTACAAAAACACCAACTCCAATTCCAATCAAAAAAACACACAATTCAATGACTACCATAAAATCAAAGAAAAAAAAACAAAACAACTACCAAACGAAGAAAAAGAATATAAACCATGAGCACCAGAGAGCACAATAAAACACACAGATTATCACTATTTTTAGTGAAATATTTCTCACACACATACACCTTCATACTGCCATGGTAAGCCCGTACAATTTTTTTTTCAAATGAACTTAAATCAACAAGTTATGTAACTTTTTTAATTTCAAGAGTCCAAATTTGAACAATCTTTGTACCCACTCATAAACAAAATATTTTGAGAACAAGCGCGCTCGCAACATGCACTACTTGCACTATCAGCAGTGTCAGCAGATTTTTGGCATGCAAATGGTTGCATTTTGTCTATGTTCTTAAGGTTTTAAATAACTGCTTGTTGCTGAGAAAGAACACTGTGCGACTAATTGTATGAAAATTGATATCTTTAGTGCTAGTCCTAATAAGGTCTGGATCAATAACATTTGGAAAATCAAGGTTTAAAATATTTGGATTTTTTGTAGACCAAAATCAATCCCACCGCCAGCCTAAGCTTCGTGGGTGTGACAGATAACAATTGGGTTGGTGCTGCTAATATTTGATGTGGGCTGAGCAGGCATGTGTTTTATGCCATCCCACAACTTAACCTATTGACCCCTTCCATGTAAGTACTATCTGTCTATTGCTGACTATTTCACTAGAACTAGTAACTAACAATAGGGAGTGATCTATATAATAATACCCCAGTTCCGTGTGTCTGTGACAGGCAAAGCTGATGTTCTGTTTTTTTCTAAAGAAACAGGCGCGGTAACATGTCACTTTTGCTAAACTTTTATTTTAGTCTGTGTTTTGTGTGCTTTTTCAAAGTGATTTAAAACTTTTGCTTTAAATAAGTCACGATTAATTTATTGTTCTCATAAAAACCTTTGTGTAATCACCATCATTCATCATCATCATTCTCGGCTTAAAGTCCGTTTTCCATGCTAGCATGGGTTGGACGGGGTATATTAATGACCCTCTTCCAATCTGATCTAGACTGTGTTAGATCTAAACTCAACTTCCTCTCTATCAAGTCTGTCCTTATAACCTCCTGCCAAGTCTTTCTCGGTCTGCCTCTGGGCTTTGTAATGATGTAAACTTTATTACACAAAAGTCACAGGCAATTAATTTTTATTATTCCCTTAAGCACGTCTAATGTTATTGAAACATATTGGTTTTATTTATTCCAGCTTGAATGGAATTAACAACAAAATGTTTTGACGAAAAAAAAAAAAGAATTTTATGATTAATTTCGCTCACTATTTCGCTGTTTTTTTATGCGGCATCTATAGTGGATTTTTCCACGGGACTAAATACTAGTGTTTAAATGAACACAAAATGAACACAAGACAAAACAGCAGATCAGCACCAGTTCTTGTACTCTCTGGTGTACCACACGTAGGTGTCTTGGGACCACTAATATTTCTGTTCCTCATCAATGATGTTGATAAAAATATTAGACACAGAAACTTCAAATATTTTGCTGATAAACGGTAAAGTCGAGCTAGATAGGTAGATGTGAATATTTTACATGGCTAGTCTCACTAATATCGAGGAATAAATCCTCTCTAGTATTTCCAGGAGGGGCCATGGCTTAGATGGAGAGTCCTAGAGTATTTAATGCTCGTTTTGAGCTACGCAGACCCAATTAGGGCCCGCACTCTACTAGACAACTCCCGGCAACATCCAACGGCCCACACATGGAGCCATCTCCCCAATTTCCCTCACATGGCTTGGGCTACCCCGGGGCTATGGTAACATTCACTCGCCCATGTTGAATCGCCGTCAAGAGGAATCGAACCCGGGTCTCCCGCATAGAGTACGAGAGCTATAACCACTAATCTACGGCGCCATAAAGCTGTTGCAGATGTCTCTAAACCATAAGGACGCCGCAACAGATTCTATGAATGGGCTGAATACTCCAACATGAAAATTAAAGACAAGAAGTCCATACACTTACGATAAATGTAACCCCCTCTTTGAGACTATTAGTATTGCTGGCGCTTCTGTTAGCTTCATAAAATTGTTGGCAATAGACATAATCGTGTAGCAAAACGTTTGCTAAAGTATTGGGCCAATAATGTCTTGCTATAGTCTCGCTGAATTAAAATTGGACCTAGCAAAAATTTACGGACTAGCTTATTTGGTACAGTTAGAACTGAAATTTTTTGTACATTAACATACTAAAAGCCTCACGATGAGTCTCTTGGGGCAAATATTTTACAGATGATAACCTGAAGGGTACTTTTTTGCAAAATTTACCTTAGAAAATGAATTTTTACAAAAAAAAGTGTTAAACTTCTGACACTAAATGACATTGAATAGCTATTTGAAATAAAATTTGGGTTGGTAGGAATTAAAGAATGTTAGATAATATTTTCAAAATTATTTTCAAATTATTTTCAGGGACACCAGTTTCAGAAATCAGGGAAACCGGAGAAATTTTCTTGAAAGTTTGGATTTTTTTTTAATTTTTGTTAAAAAAATAGACCTTCATGACTGCAGAAATTTTCATCGCAAATTGGCATGTTTAAAAATGTGTTCAAAATGTTCTCCTTTCACTTTTAGAGGGGTGACATTAAAATATCTATAATCTCAAAAATATTTATGTAGTTGGAATCCGTTATCAAATGTTCCTCGATCTTGTCATCGGTATCTGGTGGAGGAGCTTCTGCATTTTCACAACTTTTGCCATGACACCCTCCGTATGCAGCAACACAAGACAGTCTATTTCGACGACAGGAGCACAACTGAGAACTGCAAGAACGACGAGAAGTGGTCTTGGAATTGCATTGAATAACTTTCAAAACCCATTCTGGTGTGGCCTCCAAATCAGTCTTGATTGGCTCCATCGAATTTTCAACTACTCTCCAGCCCCATTTTGTTGGGTTTAAACATCGAAGATTCAAGTGCTTCCACTGTCCAACCTAAAAAGAAAGACAAATCAAAATACTTATTCAATTAAGCAAAAGTGATACCAATCTACGAACTGAGCTATAGTTATTAATCGCAAAATATAGTTTATTTTGTTACCTGCAAATGAAATGGCTCGAGTGCATGAAAAAGGTTGCTCGTTCAGTAGGTGGCAGGTTTTCAGGTGGTACAGAGTTTGCTGTTGACACCATTTTGATGTACTTCCTATGACGCATACCAGGAGAACCTTGACCATGTCGAGCTAGATGATGGGTTTAAGCTTTACCAACGACAATCCAGTTTCCTCCAGGGGGTATTACGGTAATATTGGTATACCAGAGTTTGAAGTTGTATCTTTTGCTCATTTGATTTTTTCTCTCGTTATTGGCTTTAATCTAGCTGATGCATTTTCTGGCATTACAGTTACTTTGTCGTAGCTTACTGAAAATCTGAGGCGACTCATTCCAGTTAGAAGCCATCTTGATCCAAAGACTTTTTATGAATCCACGCCCGGGCCAAACATGATTAGTGAATTGCAAGATCGCCGTCTAGCAGCACTGACAATAGCTTGGCCGATATTAGCTTTTTTGAGGTCGGTTTTCATAAGTCTTTCAACCAATAAGCGGAGGTAGCTAGGTACCCATGTTTTTTCAAATTCAACGTCTTTAATCATTTCGTGTGACGGATATTCCCTGGTATTAAAGACGGTTGATTTCAATTCACCAAGTATAAGTTTAGCTGGTTGCTTAATGACCCGTTTAGCTTCTTCCTCCGTGTCCTGGTCCCTATCTTGTTACTATTTATCATTTATCAGAAGATTACAAATATTTCTGAATAAGACGATGTCAGATCTGCCCTGAACCTCAGCGAAAAACAACGCGTCTCCGTATTTTTCTTTGAGCATTTCTTTAAATTATCTCCGAGTGTAAACATCCTCAGAGTTTTCTTAGTTCTTTCATTTTGTCGTGTAGTGCATCCATTTGAACCAAATCAATACAATTTACAACTCAGCTTCTCACTTTCTCCAACCATTCATCGTCACGCGCCTAACATAAGTTACGTGCTGTATCGCGGTAGTGCACAAATGTCACGTTGTAAAATTGCTTTCTGACAGGATGCTTATCGTCAGCATGACACTCCTTGCCACAAAAGTAGCACTGTTTTTTCCAGTAGGAGCTTTACTTATAGCTGCTCGTTTCTCAGCCAAGTTGTCATTGTTGCGTTTCCGAAAAGAATTGCCTAGATTATTTTGGCAGCTTGGGTGTACTTTTACTCCATGGTTTTGCTTTTTTAAAGCTGCTTTTATTCGGTCATTCCTAAGCACTCCGGCATATTTCTTAAGTGTTGAAATTCCAGGCACACAAAGGCGCAGTTCTTCCTGAGTGTCTTTCTGGCAAATAATGCAACACCCATCTGATTATAATAAAATGTGATGTGGCCGTAAACATGGTCGGACTTAGTTGAGATCAGTAAATGCTTTAGTAGATTTAAGTTCTATTATCCTCACCTGTATTTCAAAAAAAACACTAAGGCCTACTAAGAAAAAAGAAGCACCACAGTACAAGAAATAATTTATACCTTTCATAATATATTGCACAAAAGTCCCACAAAAGTACTGCTGCTGCTAGCATATTTTATTGTTGTTTTGAACGCACGTGGCATGTTATTCCTTTAGAAGTACTAACAAAATTGGCACGGCAATGTTTTCTTTTTTTACAAAACAATGCAATGTCTTCATTAAAACCAAGAACCAAATTCAACCGTAGATCAAACGCGTTTCATTGTTTTAGGAAAAGAGTTTTCGTCAATTTTAAAGGTAAATTTGACAAAGGAAGTAACCTTTAGGTTATCATCTGTAAATAATTGTTTGGCCTATTCGGTATTCAGTATTATTTAGAACCAGTCATTCTTTCTATCACATGTGCTATAGATAAATAGATGTGCATATTTTACATGACTAGCCTCACAAATATCAAGGGGTTATATCATTTTAAGAAGGGGCTTAGATGGGGAGTCTAGAAGTATTTAATGATAATTTTGAGCTACGCGGGCCCAATTGGGGTCCCCGCTCTGGTAGACAATTCCCGGTAACATCCAACGGCCAACATGTGTGCCATCTCCCCAATTTTCCTCACATGGCTTGGGTTAGCCCAGGGCTATAGTAACAATCACTCGCCCATGTTGAATCGCCATCAATAAGAATCAAACCGCAGAAAGATTTTCTCCTGTTATTCGTTTCCCAGTGTGAAGATTCTTCTTTGTTGGCCAGAGATTCAAGACCTTAGGAAACACTACAACAACAGACAGTTTCCCTGTTCGGTTTAGGGACGTTCTTAAATGTATAGTCTTATTCTAAAGAATGGAGCGTGGCAGATTTCGAAGCATAAAAGTTGACTGGTGGTGAAGTAATGATCTTCTGATTTGCCGCCGCTGGGTTTAAGTCTACTTTTCTAAAGGGGTGGTTTCTTGGGCCGCCCAAGCGTCACGATACGATTTCTCAAGTGTTCATGTCTAAAGTCAGAAGGTTTTTCTGTTTCCAGGTTTGCTGCTTTTTATTGTTTGTCACAACATTTCTAACGGCTGGATTCCTAGTCTACCTTTCTTAGCTCTGGGCTCTGTGTCAGTAGGTAAAAGCAACAACGATACGATTTGTGGTTATTGACTCTTCTCTTTCCAACGTTTAACAAAAATTATTGGTTTTAGAGATGGTCCCAATGAATGCGGCTGGTGTCTTGCAGGAGGCAGGGGAAGCTTACTCAAGAGCCTGCACCAGATCCCAAGCATGAGTGAATTTCACCAATCCTCATGTTTCCACATTCATAGGTGTTCGTTTCAGTACAGCCGAAAACCATTAGCTTTTTGATCATCCCTGTAAAGGGAAGAATACAGAAATTCTCCAGTTGCTTCTTATTCTTTGAAGAAAACCTCCTTTTTTTTCATTAACATCTTTGTCTTAAAAGGCTAGTTAGATCTACATTGCGATGTAGTTACTTCTATTCTCCTCTTTGTTTCTTATTAGCTTTTGTTGATACGAGTAGAGTGCTCGACTGGCGTAAACACAGGAGCTTTATATCGTAGGTGGTTGTTCATATAAACAAAAAAGAGTGATATGACTTTCGGTTAGCTTGAAAAAACACAACAACTACGCATGCAACTATAAGTTTCACGTATTTCACGACCATCAAGCATACAACTACATTGTCAATAATTTTCTATATAAATCCCTAAACACTAATCGTTACTTTTCCAATTGTTTAAGAGAAATTTGTTCTCGTGCCGGCATTTTTTTAATTAGATTATCTTTGACAAACTTCCTTTTTCGATTTCTAAACCATGATTTTTAAATATGCTTTGTATGAGTTTCTTGACTTTTTTAGATTGTGGTCCACAACCAAACGACCAAACCGTTATCCCTATAAATTCCAATATCATTATTGTTGTAATATCGTGAGATCTGGTAGAGTAAAAAAATTCCGACGAGCTCGCATACTTCCGCTCCGTCATACGCACGTGTAGTTACGTCAAAAAACCCACTTTTTATCAATGCTTGCCCATTGTTAAACAAAAATGACTTCCTAGCGTGAAAAATAACCTTTTTATATTTGTTGGTAATATTTTTGTGCGTCTCTGAACGCAAGTCTAATCGATTCAATGTGTTAGTTTTCCTTCATGGATTGATAGAAATGCGTGTTCTCTTTAACTGGCTCGTATAAGGTCGAAACCGCTGGATGACAGTGCGTTTTCGTAAATGCTTTTTGCCTAACTAAACTCTTAAATTTTTTCGTTAATCATCCTTAGCAGTTGATTTATGATCGTTGGAGGATTGTTTGATTTAGCATTTATGTATATGTTTATTATTTGGTTTCCTAAATGGGTATAATATACCAGTAGGCATGTCAAACGTAACGCTCAGAAAATCTGTTGTCGTAAGGTTAGAATGGTAATATCAAGACCCTCTGATTAAATGTTTTAATTTCTTTTTTAAGCTTTTCAAGCTATGGACCATTCGGATTGTATGTAAAAGCAAGTCTGTCGTCTCTGTAAAGGCCCACCTGATTTTTGTCTATTAACTTGGAAAGTAGACCAACAAGGTAGCATACCTCTGCACTGTGAACCCTCTAATGCTCTTTTAATATTGCTTTGCAATTCTTTATCTTGCCTATTCAATTCAAATGGATAAGTTGGTTGCATTTAAAGAGTTTGTTGATTATTTCCAAGACATATCTCGGCCAAGTTGGGGAAATGTTTCTGACAAAACTCTGAAATCCCCAAATTGTTACATAGTCTTTCTTTCATTAAAGTTTAATAATACTTACTAATAATTAGCCTGCTTATTTTCTTTAGGTGCAGTCTTTATTTTCAGACTTCCTATTTTAAGATTGATTGCTTTGGAATAACTTTTTAGCAATTCAAATCCATCTGTTAAGGGCAAATGCCTTCTTTGGAGGCTTATTGCAGTTGTTTATAATAAAAAAAACTTTCCTAAAAACAGATAAACACTTTCTTGCTTTTGCTTACACTTAAATTTCTGAAAGCAAATGAGTGTAGTTTTCGTTACTGTGGTTTTTGAACCAGTCACTTAAATCAACATCATGCTATTCATATGCTTTGTAATCTGCTACTTTTTGACTAACTGATGATCATAACCACCTGATAAGACCTGTTTCCTGAAACATTGCATTCACAAAATCCGTTTCTAACGTTCTAGCTTTTAAGAGCGAACATGAAAAAGAATGTCAGAGCAGAATGACAATTCTTCAATGCCTTGTAGATCTGATACAACATTGTTAAGGGCACATAAGACATTGAAACTTTCCCGCTCTTGAAAGCTTATGTTGATATTTTCTCCATTTTATTGTCTTTAACAGTTACTGAAGTTAAGTATTTCATACTACTCATAGGTGGGTTGGTGTATGGTGGTTTTAATTTTATTTGATTTTCAACATAATTCAAAATATCTTACTTATTACTATTTTACAGTAAACTTTCGTTTTGTATTTTTGTAATAAATCAACCTTGTGATGTTCTAAATGAGTTGGAAATGTAGATGATTTTGCTGTTTTGAATGATATAGTAGGTCCCTCTCCCAAGCCACTGTTCCTTATAAGAAATGAGGAAAGTTTTTGTTCTCTAAAAAGGCCATGCCTTCTTTAAACCTTCCTTCGTATGCGGAAGAATTTTGTGATTCCTCCTTCATATTCATCAGGATTCCATGACGCAACACTTCGTAATACTTCATCATTAAAAATGCAATATCTGTCCTTTCTCGCCATCTATACTGTTTTTGATCTTGGTATATGATCTCTGTTGTACGTTCCCCAAAAATAAATGCAGCCTCCATAATTGTGTTGTATGTTACTTTCTTAGGTGTTTTATTTGCATCATCATAACTACATTCATCTTGAGTGGTAACACTTTTGTCTTGCTCCATCCCACATTGAAAGCTTCTCGCGGACAACGAACGCAATCGGTCTTCACGTTTGGGGGGTTACGAAGTTTTGGTCTCAGTAAATCAAGACAAAATCGCAGTCTAATATTAGCACCTCTGAGCAAGTAAGTCCATTTCTTCAACTTCCCTTGACATCGACTGTACAATCTTCAATAGATAACTTTTTGGAAAGCGAAGAATTGTCAGGTGTCAACTCGTACTTCTGTCACTACTGCAATACTTACCAAACTGCAACAGTTAAAATTTTGGTTCTGCAATTAAAGTGCTTTGCCTATAACAAAGGTCTTGTGTCTAAGCTTAGTTCTCCTGTCACATCTTACCCAAGCACCGTTTCTATACCTATCACCATAGACAGTGAAGTCTCTTGTCGCCAGCACTACAACTTAAGGGTTGTAATTACCAAACAGGAAATTTAAACATAAAAGCATTTTCTCTAGAGGAGTAAACCTCTAGTTTATTTCCAAAGACCTAACATGTTGAGTTCATCATTGCGGTGGCTTGCCGCCTCTTTGTAATTTATTTTCTTATAACCAAGTGCATGATAAGTGGTTTTATTGCAATGACAGAGCAGTGGTCTCTTGCAAACAAGGCTTGCTAAATGGTGTACAACCTTACATTCTTTCCTTGAAAAGCTTAGGTAAATTGCAGTCAACACCACAACTTCCGGTTTATGTCAGCAAGTGGGTTTGACTATTCTTATTTCTTTATTTTTTTTTGTGGTCTTGTCTTTGGAGAGTGACGACTCCACTTATTACCCCAGTACCTCAGTCAAAATAAAAATTACGCCAGCAAGCGGGTTTGACTGTACCAGGTCCTATCTTTGGAGAGTGACGACTCGACTTATTACCCTAGTCAAAAACAAAAAAAACAAAAAAACAAAAAAAAAAAAAAAACTTATGTCAGCAAGGGGGTTTGACTGCACTGTCAAATAAAAAAAATTCTCAATAGGATTTAAGTCAGGAAAGCGTGGTGGAATAAGAGCTGACCTCCTACACTGTCTCTGGCCTATAGAGATATCCTCGAGTTCTGTCCAGGGCAGCCATCCATTAGTATGCGTTTATCTCTGGGGGATCCACACTATATCTTAAAGCTCCTTCAAATCACCCGCTGACAATTTCAGCCATTTTCGCACCTGTTATTGGCCCAAAGTATTGTTCGCACAACACAACTCCGTGATTATAAGAAATTGCCACCATAAAGTTTGCATTAACTGCGCCTTCTTTTGACCCCTTGGCAGTGCAGTGGAGGCTAAGGCCTTCTCCCTTGAGCACGCGTTTGGTCAATCAGGTTCGTTTTGTATTGGAATCCTTTGCCATCTAAGTACATAGCAATACCGTAAGTCCAAAAATAAGTTCCAAGTTACGACGTTTTGCCTTCTTGCAGAAATTCATTCTCTCCTTTAGATCTTTGGCGGTAAGCAGCCCTTTCTTACGCGCTTGCAAGTATACGTACCCAGCTCTGTAAAGGACTCTTTGCACTGTCAGCACTGAACATATTTTCTCCCTACCTCTCTCCAGTCGTACACTTGGAGCTGTGAATGAACCGTCTGATTCTCGAAGTTTGTCAAAGCTTCGCAAACCGTAAGTTTACTTTTTGTTTCTTTGTTCTGTTGTAGGAGTTTCAGGATAGATTTGTGGTATCTACCTCTTGTTCTGACACATCCGAGGTTGGTAATGATGTTGGTATCTGCGGTAAAATTCGTGGTGTTTTTGTGATTTTGTTTATTGATTTTGTTTATTGATTTTGTTACTTGGTTCGGAGGAGTGCAAACTGGTCGATGTTTGCATATAAGGATGTGCCGTTGAATCCCATTTGCTATTCTAAGTTCGTGGTTGCAATATGGATACGAATGTGTTGATAAGACTTTAATGTTTACCACAATAACTGAATAGTGTAAACCAGCTCTAAATAGAAATTATTTGTTAACGAGACCAATCAAAGTTATGAGTTACAACAAACTTGTTGAATGTACTGATAAACACTACCTTCTTTAAAGTTATTGGATGTATAAATTGACATTATCAGAAACATCAACTGACTTAGCTGGAGCAGATGGTGTATATCCTGATTTGCTCAGGCTGAATAGTCGTTTTGGTGGGGTCGACAACACAGATTTAGCAGCTTTATGTTTCCCCTAAGTTGGAGTTGTTGTGACTGAAGTAATGTGTTATCAACTGATGCATTGGAACGATTGTACTTTCACCTGAAAAATCAAAAATTAAAGATTGTATTTATATTCACTGAATAAATTCATGGGGGATGTATTTTTGTTGTGGTCTCTAATTTATAAACCTTTCATTAAAAAATGAATGTGCAAAATATTTACAAAAATTCAATTGTGCCTGGAGTACATATGAATACAGAGAAATATTAAAACAAATTATTTACCTTCAGCATGAGTGTGGTGATTTTTTTTTTTTTTTTTTATCTAAAAACGAAATTTGTCTTATTTATCATTGAGAAATGCGATAATTTCATAACGTACGCGGCCAAATTTTTCAATTTCTTACCCGACACAGTTTTGGTGTGTTTACTTCCCTTATGCACTCAAAATAAGATTAAAACATTATGATACATTTAAAGAATTTTTTTTGCTAACAAATCAGGAAACATTGAAAAAAATAACAGTTTTCTGAAACAATGTAATTGAATCATTAGGAAATGTGGAGCCTACTGCCTCAAAGATAGTTCATGTAACCTTTTTTCTTCCCTAGTTCTATCCCTAAAGCAACTACTCCTTCCAAAAGTACTTTCCCACTCACAGGTGGTAACTGTCCTAAGTCACCCAAAAGGATCATTAATACCACCAAATAATTTATCAGATATACCTGTAGCTTGTTTACATCTTCTATCCACCCATGCCAAGTCCTTTTCACTTATAACAGAGTACTCATCAGTCATAATATACTTTAGCCATACTTTCCTGTAGTTGTAATAATGCTGCAGATATACATATATGAGATATGCACCTAAGGCAATATCACGCAAGAAAGAATACGCTTTTTCCTTTTTAAAATTCTTTGCTACAAAGCGCTTTAAATATATGTGCCAAGACACCTTAAACTTGTTGTACCCTCAAAACGCTATTGCCCGAAAGTTTGTTTATCTTTTGGATATTGACATTTTGGGTGTTTAGCGGCACCAAGAGCAGGGCAAGATTAAAGTTGGACACTGAGGTATTTTTGCCATCATTTTTGATTTGATAGCAAAAATAAAGGACAATACTAAAAAGGTAAACATATTTTTAGTTGGATTCTAAGTAATAATTTAATGCAGAGCAAAACAATGAGTAAAAACTTCTGCATCTTTACGATCCACTAGTAGAGTCACTGACATACAGCAGGTTTCTTTGTTTACTTAAATTTGTTTTGCTAATTCAGTACTTTTGTTAGGTTAACTAGAAACTTTAAAAAAAGGTAAACATCACTATAATTTTTTTATAAGAAACACTTTATAAAACTGTGGACTCAAAATAATTTAAAGATACTTTTAAGAAGCTTTTAGGAAACTTTTTACCTGGCACAGGCTAAGAAACTATTAGGAAGCTTAGTGTACCATAACACTAATTTTTTCACATTTATTGCATCCAATAAAAAGTGTCCCATAATTGGATAAAACATGAACAACACAAACGTTTTGTATATTGTGTTTAATTGCTTATAATCGAGTGCACATGTCGAATACATGGTTTATTGGAAACTTGTGATTGGTTTTATTTGTCCAATTTATTTATTTTATTTAAAAAAAAGGTGTGACAGGTCTGGTGACATAACCTGTGACTTTTAACAAAAAGATAAAACTTTGGCGGTATTCTGTTCTTAAATTAAGTTAAATTAATAAAATCTTGTCCCATATGTGTTGTTATTATACACGGTTTTTTAAAAGAAAACCGTTTTTTGACCTGTGCCTTAATTTTCTTAGCAGAATACATGAATTACGTTAGGTTTCGTAAATATTTTCTTAATTTTTATTCCTCTATTCTGACTTACTCAAATTGAAGTTAGTTCCATGCTTTATTTGACGTTATAGTTTATGTATTTTTAATGAAAAAATAGACTTCTTTTGTTATTTTTAGGATAAAACTCTGTAGGATGTATATGTCATTAAAAAATAAAAAAACTTGATTGTTTTGTGTTTTAAAAACTGTGAATGGTCTCTAAAAATTGGATCTTAACTTGCTGAGGCTTGGGATTTTCATGAAAATTTTTTATTTCTCTCATTTATTAGAACTTATTTCTGTATAAACTTTTAGAATTTTTGGCATTTTTGGAATATTTCTTAACAAAAAAGCTTTCTTCTAAAGAATGTGCTTTCCAAAGTATCTTATGTATATAGTGATTAAAGTAATGAATATAGTTATGCTATTTCTGATGATTTTGTAATGTATTTTAAAAATCAATGTTTAGGAAAAAAGTGGAACATACTTTATTTGTTGAATTTAGATGACTTTGCATTCAGTATGTGGATTAAACCGTTCAAAGTATTTCAAATGGGTTTCCACTTCCTTTTCTCACGTATATTTATCGTTGTTATTATAGTGAAACTAAGGAATGGAAAATCCTTGATATGGATATATTATATCATCTAAAAGTGAAAAATTCCTGAACAACCTGAATCTTTGAGCGTTATCTTTCCTTTATCACAGTATTAAAATATCACAGTATTAAAAAACAAGGTGTAGTCATTTATAGTAATTCTGTATGTAATTTTTTTATATCATGATTGTACTCTTGTTGTGGGTTGCATGTTTCTGCTAAACACTCCCTTGTAGATGCTTCTTGTCTTACCTATCTATTGAACGTGAAATCATAAAAAGGTATAAAATGTAAGCATAGTAGTTTTGTATTTTTAGCTTATTCCACACATCTTTTAATAAGAAACACAATTTTAAGAATCACGAGACGGGCGATATGGGAATTACTAGTCATCGGGGCTAAGAAATTTTGTTAATTTATAAAAAGACACATTTACTTGGGTTTTTTTAGAGAAGGGTGACTAAGAATTAAAAGTTTCTTCTTTTTTTTCGCGTCAATATTTCAACAGCACATCCAACAGACAACAGCCTCTACATTGCATTTTAAAATTATTAATATTACAAGCAGGTCGTTAATGATTTTCTGTCATGACTTTGCCGAACGCGTTTTAATATTTTGTGCCGAGAAAGTTATTTCTTTCTGATAAAGAGAAAATGTCCACAAACTGCAAACATTTTTAACCTTTTTAACTTTACTGAATGACAATAGCGAGGGTTAATGCCTTACAAAAACAGGTTTAGTTTATCATTGCGGTGGCTTGCCACCTTTTTGTAAATTATTTTCTAATTGGTTTAGAAGTCATAAATTTACTAACAATTAAACTCCTAATTTATTATCTTTTGTAGCTAAACAAACTAAGCTTTGTAAAAATGCTTGTTTAGCGCCACCTGTTTCTTATATCGCAATTGTGTATATAAAGGAGGTTATCTACCTTGGTGAATTGAAATATCAAGTAACGATATTGCGAGCATTGCTTATTTTAGACACTGCTGGCGAAAAAGTATTTAATTATATGCTTTTCATATTGGCTGCTCACTTCTTCATGGTTATGCAAACTGAAGAATTTATCAAACTGTAATTTATCTTGCGAAATGTCTTATCTATCTCTCCTAGATCTATCTTAAAACGTTAATTTATCAGATCTATATGATGCTTGCATAGTTAATACTGACACCATAAATGCAACTTTATCCCCATTTTTCTCATACGTTTTGATAAATATGTGATTAGTAGCTTAAATTTGTGAACTCCTTGCATTTCTTACAAAATTCTTTGTTTATCTGCATCTGTTTGTCAACTTGAAATTCTGCACTAAATGTTCTGTCGCATATTTTAAATTATGAAAAAGTCAAGTAAAAGAATTAATTTTCCCGGAAAATTAATTTACGCAAATTTCTTAAATTCCTGTCAAATTGGTAGAAAATAGTTGACACTAAAGATATAAGGATGGTCGTTATTCACAAAATTAGCAAAATCGTTTTCCATAAACTTTAGATATTTCCCCCCTTCTGTTTACGCTAAAAACCTTGGTACTGGAGAGGGCATGCTAGTACAGGTAAATTAAAGTCGTACAGAAAGGCAACCTAGAAATCGATATAATTAATTTTTAAATTGTAACAATATTTTTTTATGTCTCTTACATAAAAGTCGTCAGAAAATGATATAATTTGAGAATGTCATGAAATTTCCCTTTTCGTAAAATTTACAAATTTCAATTCTTGCGACATTCAGGACTTGCGAAATCTAACTCCCGCGGTAATTAATTCCCTTAAGTTAGTGATTAAAATATCAATGTTGGAATTGCTTGGTCTTTCGCAAAGGTATTGAACAAGATATTAAGCTATTATAAGATTTATTTTTGGTTTTTTAGGACAATGTGTTGTCGGATAGTTATGTCATTAATTTTTAACCAGGATAAAGGATTTCAAACATTCCATTATGGACTAGTTATTTCATGTACTTACAAAGAAATTTGATCAATTATACATACATTTACCCAGTTATTGAAAATTTGAAGCAAAAATAAGGTTTTTCAACTTCAAAAAAAGCTTTGAAAATATTCGTCTAGTTCATAAAAATAGTACTATGTACAAAGCAATCTTTTAACACTTCAATCATAAATAGAGGAAAAAAGTAAAATATGATCTTTGCGTATTTTCCATTTGTTCCTTTTGGTAAGTGCAGCACTACATTCTCTTTCTCATCTATATCAGCCACGGCGGTAAACACTATTGTGAAAAAAAAAGCCAGCTTTAATAAAAGATTTTTTAAGCCTTCATAAGTTGTTATTGGTACTATTATTAATTAAAACAGTGCAGTAGTATCTAAATATGTCTTTTTTTTTATAAACACCTCCAAAACCACCTCAAAATGTAATTTACCTGTCAATTTTAAATTTACCAAGACAACATCGATTCCTGTGGAAAAACACACTTATCATAGGTATTATTCCTGGTCCAAAAGAGCCAAATCTTCACATTAATTCTTTTATCAAACCAATGGTTGATGAGCTTTTACAATATTGGATTATGAAAGAGCCAAGTAGCATTGGTTATTCTTTATATAAAATTGCTTTAATATCAATATCAAATGATATTCCTGCTACTCGAAAGTTTGGTGGTTTTTTGAATTCAATGCAAAGTCAGGAGAGAATTTTTATTTTGCTAAATAACAAGGGTAATAAAGTAAACTGAGCTTTTACAGTACTCAGAGTTTCATGTATTCACTATACAATCCTCAGCTGTAAAATAAATTCAACTGATCTAAATTCCTATAAGTATAACAAAATTAATTGAGGTTGTAAAACGTGCAATAAAATCAGTAATTTACAATAAAAAAGTGTCAAAATGTCATTATCAGTCTTTTGACTTATAATTGGCCAATAGATATTTGTTCATATGGCGGCATTTTGAAACGATCTCCGACCTTTTGTTTAAAAGTTCGTCTTTATTTTCGTAACTAAGGATTTCCAATTTCTCTTGCAGACAAAGTGGACACGATTTGCTTTTGTTCGAGTAACTTCTCACACGTTTTACGATCGACCAGTTTAACTCCAGAGTGATATTTTGGTCCTTTAACTGCCAGATGTAAGTGGACAGCGTGGTACTGTTCATGTACTTTTTGTTGTTGAAAGATAATTTGTGCCCACCGTAGCGTTCTTTGAACTCTTTCTCAGTTAACCCGATGTAGGCCTTTTTTGGTTGGTTTTGAGCGGTGACTTCGCATTTGTAGATGACAGACTGAACTCTGCAATTTCCTTGTAGAGGGCACGTTCTTTTAACTCTGCAATTGCATGTTCGTGTATCGATTATTTGTTTTGAAGAAACTTTTTTATTATGTGAATTAATGATGGACTTCACGTTTTCTGTACAACTGTAGCTGACTTTAACGTTATTCTTATTGAAAACTTTTTGAAGGTTGTTTTCTTTTGTAAAGTGCTTCTTAATTAGTTTCAGAAAGGATCTCCCGACGTCGTTAACAACATTTTTATTGAAGGGTGGGTTAAACCATATCACGTTTCGTTTCCTATTTTTGCCAATCCGATTGGGTTCCTTTTTATTGAAGGACAAGTTCAGGTTTTTGTATCCGCTTTTTCGGAGGGCTTCTTCGTATTCCGGTTTGGCTTGGTCAAAAACTTGTTCGTTTGACGAATTTTTGACAAGCCTATCGTTGATTGATATTGGTAGTTGTTTCAAAATATTTTTTGGATGGTTAGATAAAATGTGGACGTATTGGAGCTGATCGTTTGGCTTTTTGTAGGGTTTGAAAGTTTCTGAATCTAAATCAAGTGTAACGTCGAGGAAGTCTACTCTTTTTAGGTTAGTTTGAATCTCGATGTCGAATCCGATCGTTTTAAAGGTTTCGATTATTTTTTTACGTTTGGTGTCTGTTGATCTACCTCTTGAGTTTCTTAATACTAATAATCCGTCATCACGGTATAAGCCGATGTCGTCTTTTCTCACGATTGAAGAGAGCTTTTGCAGAATAGGAATGCCAACTAACTCACAAATTTCGGCTCCATCAAAGCTTCCCATCGTAACGTCAAAACATCCATGTATATCTTTTTTTCTTCCATGGCTCTTCATTGAAAAACAAAAGTGACTTTCGGCAGTGTAAGATAGTTCTTATTTCTTTGTCTGATATCGTAGTGTGTTCCTTTGCAAAGCGTAATGCCTCGTCTAGAATGTTGTTTGTAATTGATGGGTAAAATTCTTTGATATCAAGCTAGATGAAAGTACAGGTTTGTTTGTTGTGCAATGAAGAAAACCAATCCAATACCTGGTCGGTGTTTTTCCACTGGTTAACATGAAGTAAGTTTCGTAGGTCTGAATTAATTCGGTTCAAAATCGATTTGCTAATGGCACCAAGTTCACTTTTACATGGGTTTATAAGACGACAAGGATGTTTTTGATGAAAGTTTTCTTTGTGATCTTTCAAGGATATGAATGCAGGGGATTTTGCGAGTTTTTCAGCGCGATTGTCTATTTTGTAAGAAGATGCAATTTCTTTTGCTTCGGAGTTGATCGCTTTTTCGAGAAGGGGCGGTGCTTTTTTGTACGTTTTGGTGACGTTTTCTTTTAATAGCTTTTCGTGGAGGTCTGGTGCCATCGTGTAAATGTTTGAAGTCTTATCGGCAAAGACGTAAACCTTGTTTGATTTGCGAATGCTTGAAATGTCCTTTTTCAGTTTTCGTTGAAAGGTGTCATGTGTGTTACGAAATTCGATGTTTTCAAATAGGTCCAGTAAATCTGATTCGAAGTTTTCCAGTTCGGTGCAAGGTGGAGGAGTGTTCTTACTTTTAAATCCGAAGGTTTCTGCTTGTGGAATTGTATTTCCGTCCCTGTTGTTAATCCAGTACATTTTCCAGCGCATACGTTTTATAACTGCTTCGATTTTATCAATTAATTTAGTCTTGTAAGAATTTTTATCAGGAATCGGTATGTTCTTCAAGGAGTAAGCAAGGTTTATTTTCTCCATTGATGAAAGGAAAACAAAGTGCTCGACAAGATAAATCCAGGAGCTGTTTATATTCAATACAGATGCGTAATGCTATCCTCAAAACAGTGCTCGACTATAACATTAAATCACAGGAGCCATATAACAAGGGTAATAAAGTAAACTGAGCTTTTACAGTACTCAGAGTTTCATGTATTCACTATACAATCCTCAGCTGTAAAATAAATTCAACTGATCTAAATTCCTATAAGTATAACAAAATTAATTGAGGTTGTAAAACGTGCAATAAAATCAGTAATTTACAATAAAAAAGTGTCAAAATGTCATTATCAGTCTTTTGACTTATAATTGGCCAATAGATATTTGTTCATATGGCGGCATTTTGAAACGATCTCCGACCTTTTGTTTAAAAGTTCGTCTTTATTTTCGTAACTAAGGATTTCCAATTTCTCTTGCAGACAAAGTGGACACGATTTGCTTTTGTTCGAGTAACTTCTCACACGTTTTACGATCGACCAGTTTAACTCCAGAGTGATATTTTGGTCCTTTAACTGCCAGATGTAAGTGGACAGCGTGGTACTGTTCATGTACTTTTTGTTGTTGAAAGATAATTTGTGCCCACCGTAGCGTTCTTTGAACTCTTTCTCAGTTAACCCGATGTAGGCCTTTTTTGGTTGGTTTTGAGCGGTGACTTCGCATTTGTAGATGACAGACTGAACTCTGCAATTTCCTTGTAGAGGGCACGTTCTTTTAACTCTGCAATTGCATGTTGGTGTATCGATTATTTGTTTTGAAGAAACTTTTTTATTATGTGAATTAATGATGGACTTCACGTTTTCTGTACAACTGTAGCTGACTTTAACGTTATTCTTATTGAAAACTTTTTGAAGGTTGTTTTCTTTTGTAAAGTGCTTCTTAATTAGTTTCAGAAAGGATCTCCCGACGTCGTTAACAACATTTTTATTGAAGGGTGGGTTAAACCATATCACGTTTCGTTTCCTATTTTTGCCAATCCGATTGGGTTCCTTTTTATTGAAGGACAAGTTCAGGTTTTTGTATCCGCTTTTTCGGAGGGCTTCTTCGTATTCCGGTTTGGCTTGGTCAAAAACTTGTTCGTTTGACGAATTTTTGACAAGCCTATCGTTGATTGATATTGGTAGTTGTTTCAAAATATTTTTTGGATGGTTAGATAAAATGTGGACGTATTGGAGCTGATCGTTTGGCTTTTTGTAGGGTTTGAAAGTTTCTGAATCTAAATCAAGTGTAACGTCGAGGAAGTCTACTCTTTTTAGGTTAGTTTGAATCTCGATGTCGAATCCGATCGTTTTAAAGGTTTCGATTATTTTTTTACGTTTGGTGTCTGTTGATCTACCTCTTGAGTTTCTTAATACTAATAATCCGTCATCACGGTATAAGCCGATGTCGTCTTTTCTCACGATTGAAGAGAGCTTTTGCAGAATAGGAATGCCAACTAACTCACAAATTTCGGCTCCATCAAAACTTCCCATCGTAACGTCAAAACATCCATGTATATCTTTTTTCTTCCATGGCTCTTCATTGAAAACCAAATTTTTCCAGCGGCAAAAAAGAACCACCTCTGTTTTGATATACTGCGCATGTGCAATTCGGAAATTTTTCTTTTCGGAGGAAAATTTTCCTGAGTGAAAACGGGCCTTAATAGATCAATATTGAAACTCAGTAAGTATCGTAGCCATGCAGCGTAGCATTAAGGAGTTATTAAAAAACATGGTTACCGGGGACGGAATGCTGATGTACATTCTGACTGAAATTTAAAAGACTTTTCTTTTTCCAAAGTTTAACAAAAGTTATTGGTTTTGGCGGACGGTGTCTATGAATGTGGCTGGTGTCTTGCAAGAGGCAGGGGATGCTTACTCAAGGGCCTGCACCAGATCCAAGCATGAGTGAATTTCACCAATCCTCGTGTTTCCACATTCATAGGTGTTTGTTTCAGTACAGTCGAAATCCATTAACTTTCCGATTATCCCTGTAAAGGGGAGAATGCAGAAGTTCTCCAGCAGCTTCTTATTCTTTGGAGAGAAACCTCCTTTTTTTAATTAAACTTTCCGTCTTAAAAGACTAGTTTTATCTGCATTGCGATGTAGTTACTCCTATTCTCCCATATTTCTTACATAGTTAAGCTCTGCATCAGGTGTATTTAAAAAATCAATTTCAATCTTTAATTCATTAGTTTTCTTATTGTTTAGGTTTAATGGTACTTAAAAAAAATTCCTATTGTAAGAATATGCTTGTTTCAGTGAAGCGGCCTTTCAAAGCTTTTTTTCTGTCATAGCGTCCAGGTACACATCATCAAAATATACCACAAATAAAAGTAATAATGCAGCAGTGAATTATTACTACCATTTCCGAAAAGATTTTTTTGCCCTATGGGTTGGCGCACAGTGAAAATAAATTTGATGTAGTTATGTAGTTACTTCTATTCTCCTCTTTGTTTCTTATTAGCTTTTGTTGATACGAGTAGAGTGCTCGACTGCCGTAAACACAGAAGCTTTATATCGTAAGTGGTTGTTCATATAAACAAACAAGAGTGATATAACTTTAAAAACACAGCAACTACGTATGCAACTATAAGTTTCACGTATTCACGACCATCAGGCATACAACTACAATGTCAATAATTTTCTATATAAATCCCTAAACACTAATCGCTACTTTTCCAATTGTTTAAAAGGAATTTGTTCTCGTGCCGGCATTTTTTTTATTAGATTATTTTTGACAAACTTTCTTTTTCGATTCCTAAACCATGATTTTTTAATATACTTTGTATGAGTTTCTTAACTTTTTTAGATTGTGGTCCACAACCGAACGACCAAACCGTTATCCCTATAAATTCCAATATCATTATTGTTGTAACATTGTGAGACCTGGTAGAGTAAAAAAATTCTGACGAGCTCGCATACTTCCGCTCCGTCATACGCACCTGTAGTTTTGCAAATAATCCACCTTTTCTTTTTATCAATGCTTGTCCATTGTTAAACAAAAATGACTTCCTAGCGTGAAAAATAACGTTTTTATATTTGTTGGTAATATTTTTGTGCGTCTCTGAACGCAAGTCTAATCGATTCAATGTGTAAGTTTTCCTTCATGGATTGATAGAAATGCGTGTTCTCTTTAACTGGCTCGTATACAAGTGTAATGTGGAAACCGCTGGATGACAGTGCGTTTTCGTAAATGCTTTTTGCCTAACTAAACTCTTAAATTTTTTCGTTAATCATCCTTAGCAGTTGATTTATGGTCGTTGGAGGATTGTTTAGTTTAGCATTTATGTATATGGTTATTATTTGGTTTCCTAAATGGGTAAAATATACCAGTAGGCATGACAAACGTAACATTCAGAAAATCGGTTGTCGTAGGGTTAGAATGGTAATATCAAGACCCTCTGATTAGAATGTTTTAATTTCTTTTCTAAGCTTTTCAAGCTATGGACCATTCTGATTGTATATAAAAGCAAGTCTGTCGTCTCTGTAAAGGCCCACCTGATTTTTGTCTATTAACTTGGAAAGTTTATCCAGCAGGTTTAGACCAACAAGCTAGCATACCTCCGCACTGTGAACCCTGCAATGCTCTTTTAATATTGCTTTGCAATTCTTTACCTTGCCTATTCAATTCAAATGAAGAAGTTGGTTGCGTTTAAAGAGTTTGTTTATTATTTCGAAGACATATCTCGGCCTTAACTAAGTTGGTGAAATGTTTCTGACAAAACTCTGCAATCCCCAAATTGTTACATAGTCTTTCTTTTATTAAAGTTTAATAATACATCATGCAAATACATACCAATTTTAGAAACATCTTTTAACGTGCTAATAGGCTTTCAAACGCTAAATATAAAAATGTGGCATAATTAGGTTTTTTAGATACTTACTAATAATTAGCCTGCTTATTTTCTTTAGGTGCAGTCTTTATTTTCAGACTTCCTATTTTAAGATTGATTGCTTTGGAATAACTTTTTAGCAATTCAAATCCATCTGTTAAGGGCAAATGCATTCTTTGGAGGCTTATTGCAGTTGTTTATGATAACAAAACTTTCCTTAAAAAGCATTTTTTGTTTAAACAGATAAACACTTTCTTGCTTTTGCTTGCACTTGAATTTCTGAAAGCAAATGAGTGTAGTTTTCGTTACTGTGGTTTTTCAACCAGTCACTTAAATCAAAATCATGCTATTCATATGCTTTGTAATCTGCTACCTTTTTGACTAACTGATGATCATGACCACCTGATAAGACCTGTTTCCTGAAATATTGCATTCACAAAATCTGTTTCCAACGTTGTAGCTTTTAAGAGCAAAAGTTCGTCTACAACATGAAAAAGAATGTCAGAGGAGAATGACAATTCTTCAATGCCTTGTAGATCTGATACAACATTGTTAAGGGCACATAAGACATTAAAACCTTCCCGCTCTTGAAAGTGTATGTTGATATTTTTTCCATTTTATTGTCTTTAACAATTACTGAAGTTAAGTATTTCATACTACTGATAGGTGGGTTGGTGTATGGTGGTTTTAATTTTATTTGATTTTCAACAATCTAAAATATGTTACTTATTACTATTTGCACTTAACTTTGGTTTTGTATTTTTGTAATATATCAACCATGGGATGTTCTAAATGTGTTGGAAATGCAGATGATTTTGCTGTTTTGAATGATATAGTAAGTCCCTTTCCCAAGCCACTGTTCCATATAAATTTTGCTTCTGCAATTAAATTGCTTTGCCTATAACAAAAGTCTTGTGTCTAAGGTTAGTTTTCCTGTTACCCGAGCACTGTTTATATACCTATCACCATAGACAGTGAAGTCTCTTGTCGCAAGAACTACAACTTAAAGGTTGTAATTAACCACCCATTACACACTGTTGCTTATAACCAAGTGCATGATAAGTGGTTTTATTGCAACGACAGAGCAGTGGTCTCTTGCAAACAAGGGTTGCTAAATGGTGTACAACCTTGCATCCTTTTCCTTGAAAAGCTTAGGTAAATTGCAGTCAACACCACAACTTCGGTTTATGTCAGCAAGGGGTTAATTCTTATTTTTTTTTTTTTTTTTTTTTTGTGGTCTTGTCTTTGTAGAGTGACGACTCCACTTATTACCCATTACCCCAGTTAAAATAAAAATTACGCTAGCAAGCGGGTTTGACTGTACCAGGTCCTATCTCTGGAGAGTGACGACTCGACTTATTACCCTAGTCAAAAACACACAAAAAAACAAGTCCTGTCCCTACTCTCTCTGTCTGTTTGTTTGTTCAGTTTTTTACCAATTATCTCCTTGGAAAAAGGAAGAATTGTGTTCTTTTATATGAGCAGCATATTTTTCAGAGGAAACAAAACCTCTAGAATTTAAGTCTTAAGACTTAACTGGTCGAGTTTAGCATTGAGCGTGCACTTTGTAATTTTTATTCTTCTCATAAGTAACTCGGCAGGACTCTTAACAGTTGTACGTGTTATTCGGTATGTGAACAAAAAATCGTTTCAATTTCACGTTGAAATCTGTTAAAGGAGACTTTAGCATGTCAAACTTAAAGGTTTAAAGAGCTCGTTCTACCAATCCACTTGTTGCGGGATGATATGGTGCTGACAAAATCTGTCTGGTTCCATTCATTCGAAGAAATTCCTTGAATTCTTTATTAATGAATGCCGGACCCTTATCTGAAAGACAAATTTCCAGTAATCCGTGGGTAGCAAACACATGGCGCAACGTTTCGATGGTCACTGTAGATCGAATAGAAGGCATTGCAACAACGTCTAGCCATTTCGAATATGCGTCCAGAATTACTAGGAGCATCTTTCCCATGAAAGGTCTCTACCACGAATAGATCAGTGCACGGTTTGTCTAAAACAAAGTGTTTTGCAATGGTATTTTAAGAATAATAATAAAAAATAAAGCGTAATTTTTAATAAATTTGTACGAAGTTATACAAACTACATAAAAACATTTTAAGATGGCCGCTGAAGAATATTTACCATTTTAAATATTTTGAATTGCGCCTAACAATGACGTCGATGTAAGTTTTCTGGATTTGCAATAAATTTTTTACACTTTCAAAATTCCATGCATGAATATTTTGTTCCGTTTAGAAAATGGAAAATTTAACTAACAGTCTGGAAAAATAAAATAACTATAGATATACCAACATTATATGACATGTTCATAAAGAAATCCTTGATAGCCATCTTGACCTTTTGGGGATCTGTATCGTAAAACCCATCTTGGCTTCTGATGTTGGTAAAAAGATTGTCTGTAGCATATTCTGAGGCTTTTTTACCACCATGACCATCAAAGACTTCTAAAAAAGTGGTTCTTTTGGCTTCTTTTTGCAATTATAACTGAAATCTTGTCTTCTATGTATCTCCGCATACCTTGATTTATTTCTCACGTTGCTCTTTACCGATAAAATGCATGACTTTCATGCTCAACTATTGGCCCACTTTATCTCAGTAAGGGTGGTTTAGTCTCTTCTCTTAGACATTCTCATCCTTGACTGATGACTCTATTCCCTAAATCTGCGACAGACTTTGTTCGCCAAGTCTCTTTGCTTAGTGTATTAAAATTTTTACACCTATTGATTATGTGTGCAATGGAACCCACCCGCAAACAAATTAAATAAGGATTTTTGATGATCCGTATAGTTGAAGACAAAAATTCAGGAATTGATGCTCTGAAGATGGAGTTTACTTCTATATTAAGAATTTTTTTAAAATGTTAACTCATGTTTCAGTATACAAGCAGTATTTATGAAGATTAGTATTGATGAGGGGTCACGACAAGATTTCTCACGATAAAGAACAAGTGCAATAACTAATGTACTAATATAAGATGAATAACCATATGAATTGCACAATTACACTTTGCTGATTCTTGCGATGGAACCGAGAGCAAAAATGATAAAAAGTGTAAATTAAAAACCAAGTTTGCAGCTAAATTTTAAGTGGATTATTATTAATTCATAATTGGAAAATTCAAAACATTTCAAGCTCCAAAGGGAAATTCCCCTTCAGACAGTAACTTCCCATCAAGGTCAGAATAGAAGAAACCAAGTAAAAGTTAGCAACGTGCTTGAATTATTGTCCTAGGACTCAATTAAATTTTCTGCTTTTTACTGATAACTCGTGAATTAAAATGTAACTGCACTCATATTCATGTGATTACTACTACAAAAAAATTCTATGATCAACTCTGGCTTTTTTTTTGACAATAGACTCTCTCATTTCAAGGGATAATTTTAACCTGTTAGATACAAAAAAAATTATTGTTCAGGAACTTTTCACTTCCCCCAGCAGGATAAATGGCTAAACTCTTCATCAATTACACATTTTATTGGATATTCCTTGACTTGTTGATTATCAAGTTTTGAGGTGCCTGCAATAAGGTCATTTTCAATATCAAAATTGCTGCGTGATCTTTATTTTCATATCATTGATCTAATACATGTTTATAGATACCCTCTCGGTCTGACTGTATTTACTCTCTACCTCGGTGAGTGACCTTAATCCATATGATACTGGTTGGGAGCAACCATCTGGTTGTCGTTGTTATAGAACTGCTCCAAGTCCAGTATGACTGGCATCGACAGGAGTAGTTTTGTTCATGTCGAATTTTCATTAAATCAACTCGCCAATAGCCTAGCTATGAACGCAAAGCCTGTGTTCTGATTGGTTCAGAATTGTGCACAGCGGAAAATGACGGCTTAAATGGTTTCACATTTTTCAGCTAAGAAGACAAGTTTTAATGGAAATTTGCTCTCACCTGAGTAGACCATTGCTGCCTTTTCCGTTACCGACAAACTGGCAACTGGTAGATCCGTTCTTTTATCTTTTGTTTGCTCTCTAACATCAAGGATTCTCTAAGGGTGTGTGTGTGTTTTAGTTTGCTACAAATATATGAATGGAACAGTATAACAGAAAAACGTTAACAAAATGCATACTACTTTGTTGCATAAAAAATTTGCGGCGTGGAAATTTCGAGAAAAATAGATCTTCAGAACAATCGCGAAACTTAAATGCATAAAAAATTATTTTTTTTACAAAAAAATGGCCCGTTGCCCGAAGTTTTCTTCGCAATCCCGAGGTCCGAGCCTCGTAAATTTTCCTTACACATATTTGCTTGAACCACGAAATTTAGATGCCGCGAACTTTGCATGCAATAAAGTAAAAATATTTCATATAATACTGTTTCTAATATATTCTATATGCAATAGCACAGATCTTTTATACAGTGCGAGCTACAATCAGATGAAAATCACATTTTTATCTCCAGCAAGTTTTCTTAATCGGAACACAAATTATGCAAAATCTTATTTAAACAAACCTAAAAATCAAAAAGTGTGGCGTTAGCAGAGCAGGAAATAAAGTTAGGGTAACGTAAAAAGGGTCAATAAGTATCACACCTGTGTCGATATTTAGTAAATGCTTCCCCGTTGAACATAACTGTTGATGTGTGGCGGGTGCTTGGTATACCTTCTCGTTTATATCACGACTATGTCCAAAATTTTTATACACTATTTCCCTTGCTGCATCTGTCAAATCGATAGCAGCTATGAGAGTGCTGAGTCTATGGCTGCTATTAGTTGTACCTGTTATTCTCGATTTGTCTTTGATAGGGAGATATTCGCAAACGTTTGAACGACTGTGCCAACCTGAAAAGTGTCTTTCCGAATTTTGGGTACTTGGAAATAAGTAAGAATTGGTTTCGGAAATACCAACATTTCGTCTAATCTCTTTGTCAGCTAGCGTTCTCATGGCGAAGAAAATGTCCTTTGGGATGAGCAACGGCACAAGATGTTTCACTCCCTTACCAGCTTGATAAGTTATTTTTAAGTCTCCAACATTATCAGTGACATCAAATCTTTGCTTATCAAGCCACGTTGCCTCCTCTGCTTCTTGCCATTCACGCAATAGAAGACGGGCAGGTTCTGAACCTGCCCGTCTTACATAACTCGCGTTATTTAACGGGAGACGTGGAGGTGAACCGTTCACCTCCACGTCTCCCGTTAAATAACGCGAGTCGCGTGCAAGTACAATCTCGAAGTTTTATAAATATGTAATATCCCAGATTATAAAGGGATCCTCTTCGAACCGCTTAACCGCGCTGACAATATTCTATCTGATGATCTTTATGGTTTGTTCGATTGGGAGTTGTGCTGGTTTTTTGCTTTCACAGAACTGTTTGGCAACGTCATCTTTATCCTGTGCTAAGAAGTGTCCCACACATTTCTTAGCACTACCAGATATAAGATAGCACAATGCAAAAATTCAATCCTGACTTTTGCTGTTCAGCATTAGAATCCGTGTACAGCTCTATTGCGTCTTTTAACGCATCGAAATTTGTTCTGATGAACATATCTGATGGAATGCCATGAACAGCATTTACCTTTTTTGATTGGAAATGCGTGTACAGATGAGACAACCGTCGCATATCAGTTCGGACCGTATTTTGAATTTCCTGCTTTTTGTCTTGTCGCCTTTCAACTTTTTCATATAATCTTGACCCAATCATTAAAATGATTTCATCGGATTTAGTAGTTATCCCGATTGGATCGTTTCGCATACGACTCAGGATATCTTCTTTGAATTTTGCTTTTAGTTTTTCAAATTCCTGTCCAAGTAAAGGCAGTGGAACACCAACTTCGGAGAAACAAGAATCGTTACCACAGTCTTTTATATGTCTTGTTATGAAAGACTTGGCATAAAAACCGTTGCAGAGGGAACACAGAACAAGATCCTTACATTTTCGTACTTTTTTCTCTCTTTGAAACTTTGGAGACCTAGCGTTTACCTTTTTCATATTTTCATGATGAATACCCATCTTTTTAAAGTTACGAAAACATTTAACCTTCTCTTTTTTCGGCATTAGCAAAGCATTCTTTACAACGTCATCATCTTTATGAGATTTCGTGATATGCCTTGTAAGCCGGCTAAACACTTTGCCGCAAATAAAACAGGTTCTATTGGGATGGTGATTGGCTTTCTAAAAGAAATTGGAACAGTTTTATTTCAATTATTCGAGAGAGACATTTCGAAGAATGTTGAAGCATTGGTTCCACAATTATCTTCTTTCTTTCGGAATTCGGAAAACATTATTTTCACCTTTCCATTTCAAAAGTAAGTCAAAAGTAATTTTTTCAATTAAACATTTTTCGTGAATCAGCTAGTAACGTTTTCGGGGTTTTATCCTGCTACAATTGCAGGCATTGATTTACACTACAAATTAGATTGATCTAGGTTGACTATGCTAATTGCTTACGCGTGGCTAAAAAATGCAATTTCTATGGATTTTTGTTTTGATCTATCATTGCGTGGCGTGCTTTGAATTGGTATGCTATCCGGTAATGCAATGGCTTCAAACACCTCAGAGATATCTGAATTATAAACGCTCTGGTCACTCTCCAGTAGTAAACCCGAATCATCCGTAATTGATTTCTGAAATAAAATTTAATAAAAATATTTATTGTAAAAATATACTTTTCCTTTTATATAGCAAAATTTTTTTTCACTCCAGCCTCGATTATCTTATTAGTCTGAGAACTTTAGCAGAGCCAAAGTGACCCAGACAGAGTTTCAATTCGCAATGAATCTTGTAGCAAATCGAAATGACTATTTTTAAATCTAAAAGGGGGCAATTCTAAACTTTAAAGAATGACTCCCGTTGATGGGTGCGTGAAATAGGACACCAAAGAGTGATTATTTTGCAATGCAGTTTTAGAGTGACGATATTACGTATATTGATTTGTTTAAACAAAAGAGAAAGAGAGAAAAGTCAAAATGAGACTGTGTCGAAATAGGCATCGTGCTTTCGAGTCAATTTGACTCTGCTAAACTTGTCGATATTTGCTAAACTTGTTGATATTTCTTAATTATATTTAACCTTTATTTTAATTTCTTATTTAGGATGTAATCTATTGTGTTTTACTTTAATAAACGAAAGAGCTTTGCTGTGTTTATCTGAACAAAACACTTTTTTATTATATTTTTTTCTGTTATGGGCGAGTTTTTTTTCTAAAATCAACGTCTAAAAAAATTGGATCTGAGAAATTTAAGGCTAGATATTAAAATTTTTTTAAGATTTTGATGATTTTATTCTCATTTATAAAAAAATTTCCTTACCTGAAAAACACGTAGTGGACGATTTAAAAACACAATTTCCAATTTCCTCATACCTCGTGAATTGATTCAATATCACTGTTACAGATGTGTGTTTATCACTAGCCTCAATTTTGAAATTGATGTCATTATCTTCCCCAAAGTGTCTCACCATTCCCTAGGGCACAAAAGTCATTATGAATCTAAAAAAATACAACTACAATTTGTAAATTAAGTAGGTGATCCAGACACTTCTGATTATCATACAATTTTAATTTTAACAGAATGAAAGATAAATAGAAGCTAATTAAATCGCTTAGTTTACAGATTCAATACAGTCGATTATTTGTTTGTTTCTAGACGAAATGAGTCAGAATAAGACCGAATCTGAATAATTTATGAGTGAGCAGCCAATTTTAGGTCCATTCATTACACCATTCCTCTTGCTTGTGGAGACATATTTAAACTGGAAAGAATTGGCTGACTTTTTATCTGTATAAATATAGTTAAAGAATCCTACTAAGCAAAGCATATTTTTTTCCTACTAGGATCACCGCTATTCTATTGCACTGCAAACGTAAAAACTTACCGTAAGTACACATCCTAACAATAAAGAAGACAATAAGGTAATTTTACACATTTACAACATATACGTTTTATTTTGAATACCAAGATATTCACCTTGTCATTATTGTCTTGCTCAACCACGAGATTCTGCACAACCTCTAACACTTGACTTTCTATTTTACATATCTGGAAAAGAACAAAGAAAGTTACAAAACAATGCTGACACTCTCAGTTCTTTGGTTAAAAAATGATATTGAAAAAGAGATGATTTGGCTATCATTAAAAATAAATTGTGTTGAGATATTTCAGATTATATAAACAAATAAAGAGTACTACATTAAAACATTTTCGGAGTATCTCAAGTAATTAAATGTGAAACTATTGGCATATATGGCCGGCATGAGAGATGTATATATTTTAACTGCTGGCCATTTAGTATATAAAGAATCATTGACTGGCATAAGAGATCTAAATATTTTCAACTGCCGGCCATATATGGAAACACGCATACATGGCGATTGATTATGGGGTGACAAAAAAGCAAGCTGCAATGATATTTGTCAAAAGACAGGTGGTTATAGCTATGTAGAGGTTATAGACGGGTTTCCCAATGTTCGGTCCCAGGCCTTTACGCAAACTGGTAGGCAAAACATAAACAAATATGGCGCACAACTTTATGAATTCCTGCATGTTTCTCAATGCCTTGTACTTCCACTGAGGCCTGTTGAATGATAAAAAGAGAAAACAACCTAAAACATTTATAAAGCGCTGAAAAAAGCAAAATTTTAATTACGGAACCGAATAATGCTGCCAAGCGACGTTGTTTATTCCCGCTTCTTAAAAAGCACGTGGAGAAGATGGCGAGCGAATATTATGAAAACTTAGACGATGAAAACAAAAAAACTATATGATAAAAAGCTTACATTGAAAGATGGAAGTAAATTACCCGACCCATGTTCTTTGCAAAATTGGGACTGTGATGTTTTTGACCTTCCAGACATGGGATGGGGAGATATGGACCACTATTTAATACACTCTTCCAATGAATTTACTCAAGAGTCTTTGAAAGCGTACAAATCTTTAGAGGCCTATAATTTTTTTATTTGTGGGCACGTACAAGATGTCTACCACCACGTTATCAGTGATACTTTAAGAAACTAAAGATTATGTTAATAATAGGTACTGCCAAGTCAAAGACAGGGACAAAAGCAAAAATTATACAATTGTTGGGTTGCACTTCACAAAACAGGATGGATTCTCACTGCCAACTGTACATGTATGGCAGGGTAAGAAAAATAAAATAGATTATTTAAACTATATAAATATATTTTATTAGCTATTTACAAACTTGTTATTTAGACTTGATTCAGCTTGCAGTCATGTGGCTGCCCTCTTGTTTATTCTACAAGCATGTGCTTATTTGGAACTCAATAAAATTGCTTGCACTAGCACATTTTGTTCGTGAAGAAATTAAGACGCCAAGCTGAACCAACTTAATTAAAAAATATCATATTCAAAAGACCTAAGAAAAACGATCGTTTACCTAACTTGGAAAAACACAAGAAAACATAGTCAAATGTTACAGCTGCTATGATCCAACCTTACATGATGGTCATGAAAGACAAAAATTCACAAAATTGTTTCAAGTTGCACCAAAGGCAGCAATTTATAAAAGTTTATCATATGACTTTACAAATAACAACAGCATAATGAATAGTGATACAAGTAAAACGGATACAGATGACGAGAGAGAAACAAATAGCTTGCCAGAGCCTCTTACATCACTTTTTGATTCTAGTCCAATAAATTTGACACATGATGAACTAATAAATAAAACCACTAAATATTACAAGGAATATATGCAATCAACATATGAGCATCAGCTAGAAAACCTATGTGAAATAAAAAAAAAAAAAAAATTAACCGAAAAATGGAACGTACATAGAAGTGGGAGAATCACAGCATCCATATCTAAAATGACTTATTCTACAAAATTAAAAGCACCATCTAGAACTTTTATTTAGACTGTCATGCAATATTGTGAGCCTGTAAAAGTGCCACTACATACGTTGTTTACATTTCCTACCAATCGGGTTGGTCCAACGGCGAGCGGCTGCCAAAAGAGTCGAACTTGGTAAAACTACAGCGAAATAATGATGCCCAAAGGCTGTACGCGCGAATTTACTTCGCAAATTTTTCTTGGGCAAAAATTACTAACACAAGAAATTGAAAAAGTAACAAAATTTAGTTGAAAAAGCTTCGACAGTTCAAATATTCATAATCAAGTTTATCGCAAGGGCCAAAGATGACGATCACTCCCCCTCCAACATCGTGTTTTCTCTGTCTTCATCTTCTTCATCCGGTTGAGTTATTGATGTAATCTTTTCCTCGTCAGCATCCCACGTTATCTTTGCACGGGTCGTTAGCATGACTTTGGCTAACGTCATATTTGATGAGGTAATTGAGCCATAGAACTTCTCAAATAGGTTGAAGTTCATTGAACTTTCTCCTTTGAAATTTCATCTCGAAAGGTGAAAGCTAAGATACGGCGTGATGAGCATTCCTCAGTCGACATAACATTATCACAGTTAGGGCATTCTACAATGTCGTCATCTTCTGGCACTATCTCTTCCTTGCAGTTGGTGCAAAACGTTTTCGTATTGAACGACTTCATGTCAATCGACGTTACCTTTCCCACAAGCTGTTTCCTGGCTTCGTTTAACGTCATTTCAGCATTAGCTTTGATATCGCTGCCTTCGAATATGCTAATATCTGTCCGGTAAGTGGTCTTCAGCAACCGTGTCGATTTGAATTTGTGGACAACTACATGAGTTATCTTGTAACACAAATTCTCTTCCACTTTATTTGACAAGTCTTCGTAAAACGTAATGGGTATTGATCCAGTATTATCATACGCAATACCTTTCCGGAACTTCAACATACCATCATTATGTGACACAGTGTAAATATCTGTCAAGCTGGCGATAATTGCTTTGATGTTAACACGGTCATATAAGGCAGATTCATTGACGATATCGCTAATTGAACTGTATGAACAATCGGTATTTGTTTTCTCAAACTTCAAATCTACGACTGGTAGATAACATTCCTGCAGTCACATTACCCAATTTTTTTTTCAAAGCAATATTGATCTGGCTTGACAAACTTAACTGCTGTAAAACAAACTGGGCAAAAATATATAATCCGAATTCGAGGCAAAATCCTGCTTGTAGTTCAACAAGCGTTGATTAAAGTACTTCGATGGTGATAACTTTATATCTCTTTCAACTTGGTACCCAAAGCAACCATTGGGTAACAGGTTAGGAAAAGCTAATTCCTCACAAAACTTATCCAACAAAATGCTTTTTGGGGTTTTACCTTCACCTGGTGCTAATTCAAGTAATTCACTATTCATTTCAGATGGCATAACAAAATCTTCTGAAGCACCTACACCTGAATCAATTACTGTGTTTTCAGATTCAGAATCACTTGAGTCTTCCTTTTCTACATCAATAACAATTTCCTCATCATGGTCAAGGTTCAACAGCTGCAACAGGACATGGTCTAGGTTGATATTAATATCTTTGTACAAGTTAATATTTATTTTCAAATATAACAATGCATTTTCAATATTCGCTGGGGAAACAGATTTGAAATAAACATGACCATTGAAAATCTTCTTTTTCTTTAACTTGATGAGAACTAAACCAGAAGAGCCAGATGGACATGGCAAAGAATTGAATGTCTCACTTGAAAAAAACTGCGGGTAAAGCGCGTTTATGGCATATGACGTCATCAAAATTTTTCACAAAAGTTGAATTCTGCTTTAGGATATGATATCATATGATAATATGATGGCCAATAAATTATGCAACAATCTTTATAACTTGATTTATTGAAAATGACCCTGAAATAAAAAAGGACTGACCTTAAGTAGCCCGAGTTGGTTTCCCGTCGCATACACACTCACAAGCTTAACAGCCCACGCACCCTACATGGAGACAAAAGTTACAAGGCAACCTTTTGTGTCCTTATAGCTGTATGTGGTTTAGAAGTCAATTTTAAATGCCTCGTTTATCAATTATACGGCTAATATATATAGAACCTGAGACGAGGTTGCCGTCCTTAAATGACAGTTATCCTGTATCAGTATGAAAATTCGTGAATATATAACACTTGTCTCTTTTAAATGCCTCGTTTATCAATTTTACGGCCATATTATAAAGAACCTGAGACGAGGTTGTCGTCCCTAAATGACAAATATTTTGTATCAAAACGAAAAATCGCAAATACATAACACTAGTCTCTTTGAAACGCCTCGTTTATCAATTCCAAGCCTAAAATATAAAAACCTGAGACGTTGTTGACCCTAAAGTACAATTATCCTGTATTAAAACAAAAAATCGCAAATATATGAAACACTCGTCATTTTTAAATGCTTCCTTCATCAATTATACGGCTAAAATATATAGAACCTAAGAAGATGTTGTCGTCCCTGAATGACAATTATCTTGTATCAATACGAAAAATCGCAAATATATAACACTCGTCCCTTTTAAATGCCTGCTTTATCAATTTTACGGCTGAATTATATAGAAACTGAGACGATGTTGTCGTCCCTAATGAACAATTATCTTGTATCAATACCAAAAATCGCAAATATATGAGACTCTCATCTCTTTTAAATGCCTCCTTTATCAATTTTACGAATAAAATATATAGAACCTGAGACGGGGTAGTCGTTCCGAAATGAAAATTATCTTGTACCAAAATAAAAAATCGTGAATATGTAACACTCGTCTATCTTAAAAGCCTCGTTCATCAATTTTACGGTTGAAATATATAGAACCTGAGACGAGGTTGTCGTCCCTAAATGACAATTATCTTGTATCAATACGAAAAATCGCAAATATATAACATTCGTCCCTTTTAAATGCCTCGCTTGTCAACTATACGGCTATAATATATAGAACCTGAAACGAGGTTGTTCACCCTAAATAACAATTTTTTTGCATCAATACAAAAAATCGCAAATATATAACACTCGTCTGTTTTAAATGCCTGGTTTATCAACTTCACGGCTGAATTTGTAGAACCTGAGACAAGGTTGTCGCCCTAAATTTCAATTTTCTTGCATCAATACAAATAATCGCAAATATATAACGCTCGTCTTTTTTAAATGCCTCGTTTATTAATTTTACGACTAAAATATATACAACCTAAGACGAGGTTGTCGACCCTAAATGTCAATTATCCTTTATCAATGCGAAAAATCAGAAATATATGAGCCTAGTCACTTTAAAATGCCTCGTTTATCAATTTTACTACTAATATTTGTAGAACCTGAGACGATGTTGTTGACCCTAACTGCCAATTATCTCGTATGTATTCAAAAAATCGCAACTAAATGAGACTAGTCACACTGAAATGCCTCGTTTATCAACTTTACGGCTGTCGTCCCTAAACTACAATTATCCTGTATCAATACGAAAAATCGCAAATACATGACACTCGTCACTTTGAAATGCCTCGTTTCTCAATTCTACGGCCGAAATATATACAACCTGAGACGAGATTGTTGATCCTAAATTACAATTATCCAGTATCAATACAAAAAAGCCCAAATATGTGAGACTCTCGGCTCTTTTAAATGCCTCGTTTATCAATTTTACGGCCATATTATAAAGAACCTGAGACGAGGTTGTCGTCCCTAAATGACAAATATTTTGTATCAAAACGAAAAATCGCAAATATATAACGCTCGTCTCTTAAATTTCTCGTTTATTAATTTTACGACTAAAATATATACAACCTGAGACAAGGTTGTCGACCCTAAATGTCAATTATCCTTTATCAATGCGAAAAATCACAAATATATGAGACTAGTCAATTTAAAATGCCTCGCTTATCAACTTTACGGCTATAATATATAGAACCTGAGACGAGGTTGTCGTCCCTAAATGACAATTATCTTGTATCAATACGAAAAATCGCAAATATATAACATTCGTCCCTTTTAAATGCCTCGCTTGTCAACTATACGGCTATAATATATAGAACCTGAAACGAGGTTGTTCACCCTAAATAACAATTTTTTTGCATCAATACAAAAAATCGCAAATATATAACACTCGTCTGTTTTAAATGCCTGGTTTATCAACTTCACGGCTGAATATATAGAACCTGAGACAAGGTTGTCGCCCTAAATTTCAATTTTCTTGCATCCATACAAATAATCGCAAATAAATAACGCTCGTCTCTTTTAAATGCCTCTTTTATTAATTTTACGAATAAAATATATAGATCCTAAGACGAGGTTGACCATAAAGTACAATTATTTTGTATCAATGCGAAGACTAGCAAGTACGGCTATAATATATAGAACCTGAGACGAGGTTGTCGTCCCTAAATGACAATTTTCTTGTATCAAAACTAAAATCGCAAATACATGACACTCGTCAATTTAAAATGCTTCGCTTATCAACTTTACGGCTATAATATTTAGAACCTGAGACGAGGTTGTCGTCCCTAAAGTTCAATTATCCTGTATCAATACGGAAAATCGCAAATATATGATACTCGTCTCTTATAAACGCTTCGTATATCGATTTTACGGCTAAATTTTAAAAACCTGAAACGAGGTTGTTGACGCTAAAGTACAATTATCCTCTATCAATACGGAAAATCGTAAATATATGAGACACTCGTCAAATTTTGATGCCTCGTACATCAATTTTACGGCTAAAATATATAGAGCCTGAGACGAGGATGTTAACCTTATATAAGAATTATCTTGTATAAATACGAAAAATCGGAAATGTATAACACTCGTCTGTTTTAAATGCCTGGTTTATCAATTTCACGGGTAAAATATATAGAACCTGAGACGAGGTTATTGACCCTAAATGACAATTATCTTGTATCAATACGAAAAATCAAAAATATATGAGACACTGGTATCTTTTAAATGTTTCGTATATCAATTTTACGGCTAGAATATAAGAACCTGAAACGAGGTTGTCGTCACTAAGGTACAATTATCGTGTATCAAAATGAAAAATCGCGAATACATGACACTTGTCACTTTTAAATGCCTCGTTAGGATTAGAAAACATTTAAAACGCACTTTCTGTAAAACGATGATAAAGTACAAATATTTAATTCAAAATTTTTTTAAACAAACGGAAAATACATTCACGTGCAACTGCAAAAACCCTCCGATTGTGCATATTGCTAGAACATTGAAATATTTTCAATTCTACAAGGCTATCGGAGTGTAGGAATAAGGTGGTGAGATTGCATGCTGCTTTATGTAGTACTCTTTTTTGGAGTTTCCTCTGTGGTGTGGTGTACCAAATTACTAAGACAATACCGTCTTCCTGAAAAACTTGTACATGTACATCTACTAAACACGTATCAACCATTAACCTTTCGAATTTTACATGTCCCTGCTGCAATGTTGCGACTATGTGACACAGAGTAGTGACAATTGCTTTATGGAATTATTTTTTTAAAAAAGATTTTTCGATGTTCTGTATTGCACTGTTAGTAACAGTTTCTTTTCATTTAATACGCATATGCTTGGGTTTCAGGACTCGGGGGCCGTGAAGAACATTTACTGTGACGTATGGTATATGCCTCCACCGTGGAGATAAAAACTTGAATTTTATGTTTCAGTTCTTCACCATACAGTTTCAAAAGTTTAGAAAAGTATAAAAGCAGCGTGTGATATTCAAAGTCAGTGGTCACTTGGTTGATATTGTACGTTGTAAACATTTAAGGGTAATACGTTTTTTACAAATTAGTTATATGAAAATGTTGTCATTAATAATAACATTTACTGCAACATTTACATTTTTACATGTTTAAAGATGTCGCGTCGTACCAAAAGGGCTGTGTAAATTTTATATCATTTCCTTAAGGATTTTCTTAGGCGATACGGTCCAGCCACTATACCAATTACGGCCACGGATTGAGACTTCGGAAAAAAGTTAAAGCCGTTTACATGTAAATGGCTAAACAGGGCATCCGTGGTCTATTCCGAGTTGGCAGCAACACTCGCCCCACATTGGAAAGTCGTAACATCAAAATTACCATCGTTTATAAAAAAACCGATTTCGAAATTTACCTTTGACAGGGTCACCAACATTAATGACGCCATTATACCACTTAATAATAAATTGGATGGTCACAAAGCCACCAGTATGCAATACAAAAAGGCTGCAATTGCGATCACTGGTGTACAGGAGGATGAAAACGACGAATAGAGATTTTACAAATACATAAATGATATGATGAGTAAAGGCGCGAGCATGTATCTGGCTGCATTGCATTTAAAGGTAGCGAAGTATGTTCATTTTCATCTCGACGATACTGGAAAAGCTGGAGGGGCAGATAAACCCGAGTGGAAAGATTTTAAATCTACTCTATCCTTGAATAACTATATAACAATACTAGAAGTACAACTGATTCCAAGAACACAAGCACAAACGATAAAAGAAAAAGACAGTCATTCTTGCCTTGATGTAAGTTAAATGTTACATGATATAAAGTGTTTAAAAGGATAGTACTACTTTTACAGCACAGGAAGTTGCAATTTCATCAAACTGAAAAACCATTTTAGCAATTTGAAAAGCAACAACGAACGCGTGAAGTGCAAGTACCTTCCACTTGTGTAAGTGTAATTTTGTAAGAAGTATTGATCGAATAAAAATTATGTGCAGCTGTTATATAATATTTCAATTTAGATTGGACAAACACGAACAGCTCGTAGGACGACCAGGTAGGTTATACTTTGTATAATATACTTAACAAACTTTAGCACTAATAAATATGAACCTAGAGACGAAGAAGAAAAAGAAAAAGAAAACAACAGAAATACGTAGTATTTTTATCCAAGACTTGCAAGTAAATACGGATTTACTCTTTTCATAAAATGTTCCGCTTTACTTTTAGTAAAATATTTTTTTCTTATTAAGAAAGAATAAGTACTTTTTATTTTGTAATTAATTATTTATTTCAGTTTAGAAAACTGTATAAAAAAAGTTGAAAATAACAGAAATTTAGATTATGCGGTATAGTTACGTGTGCTGTGCTACAAGCGTCGTTGTTGGCAAAAAAACATGTAGACCAAGCGTCGCATAATCAGAAACAGCGTCATCTCTCCACAACAATATAATTGCCATTGCCGATCTGCGGGAAAAATTGAAGACGAAATACTTAAAACCCTTTGCGCGGTACTTGGCTACTGTGCAAGACGCATTAAAAACTGTCGATTCGAAGCACAAAGGTGCGAAAATAGATGTACGTGATGCGATAAAGCAGTTGGGAGAATTTTTCACCACGAAAGATGCCTATGTAGTGGAATATGCAAAGGTGTTGGGGAAGCTGGGTGCTTGTCTTTATAGTCTAAGCACCCATTACAGTGTAGCAAGGTTTGCGTTTACCCACCCTCAATGGGTAAAGGCAAACATGCTACAATGTATTCCCGAATTCGGAAGCTTTTATGGGAATCCGACCACAGATAATTGAGGGACTGTGTTTGCAGTTTGCTTCCTGTTCTTTGAGGGATGTACCACAGGATACTAATTCTATAGATTTAGATACGTTGTTAGAAAAATCCTTTTACAATGATTCTTCTCACTCTAGCGAACGGGAGCTTTCCCCAACTCCTCCAAGTAAAAAATTAAAGAAAAAGAAAACGAAAAAGTAGAATAATATGTTGTGTTTATGAAAAAGATAGGTGTAGTTTATTACAATAAACGTTCTTGAACAATGTACTTTGTATTTTTTATTCCCGTACTAATGTTTTCCTAATGATCATGGATAATGCGCTGCGCCAATGTTATTTTCAATAAACATTACTGAAATGCCTTTATTTATTTTCGATATTGCAAATTAAAGTCTACTTTAAAATTTTCAGCAAAATCGTTCATTAACATAACACAGAAGCGGAGAAAAACACACGTACATGCTTCTACAGTTACAAGTTGACCTGCAGTCACAGCTGACGCTCAATGCGTTGCCTATTGTAACACAATACCGTACTGTCACAAACAACAACACTCAAAATAATGTTACAGCTCACGCACCGTGCGTGGACGCCAGTTACAAGGTAACCTTCGGTTTCTCGTGGCGTGCAAAGTCACCAGCTTACCTAATGTTACAGCTGACGCCCCGTGCGTAGACGCCAGTTGCAAGGTAACCATCGGTGTCCATGCGTTACGCTAAAATTTACCAAGTTAAAAAAGACGCAAATCAAGGTTACTATTTAAAGATTTAATTCTAAATTTTTATTTTTATTTTTAAATGTTTCTATTTGTTTATTTTTTGTTTTAAATGCCCGGCTTGTCGTTATAGATAGAATAATTTAATTTTACCCCCAGATTAACGTGCACGCTTCATCTAACGGAAACAAGTTGTTTATCAACTGAAAAAAGAAATTCGCCGCAAAGAAGTAACTCTGGAAAAAGTTATTTCAAACAATGTTCACTCATCATGAGGTTGGATTAAAGCTTTATATTTGTTTTTCTATATTTCCATTTTTGTGTTCTGGGACGAGGTTGCCTACTTTTATAGAAATTCTATCGGATTAATGTGAATGTATTCGAATCAGAAATGTAAAAAACAAAACTGTTGGGTCTAAAAACATGTAATACTAAGTTTCAAGTCATTATTTCAATTTTTACTGAAGTAATAGGAATTTTACTTAATATAGTTTTAGCATAGTTTTTCATACCACTGACACCAAAATGACTGCAGGAACTAATCGGTTTGAAATTAATCTCTATAAAAATACACCAGTTCTGTCTGTCTGTGACTTTTGCAAAGTGGATAAAATTTCTTTGATAAAGTCTACAAAACTTCGTCTATAAATTTGTTCTGTAAATTAGCAAACTTTGACGTTAAAGCAATATTGACGTCAAAAGATTAAGATTAGTGAAGCCATTGCATTGCACTTTTAAATTTAAGGCTAAATAACTTGGAAACGGGTGGAAATAACTGACGTTATCTCCTACGTAGGTAACTAGGGACCACCTGGGACCAATTTGGGTAAGTTTCCCAAACCTGGCTCACCGATCCGTTTCAGAGTGGACGGGTTGATGACGTCACCAAAAAACCTTCAAACCCTAATATCTCTGCATCCATTTGTCAGAAGTACACGATCCTATACATTTTCTTGATCAGCGTTTCAAGATCTATACGATATGTTATACATATTTCTGAAAATTTTTTATGTGTTTTCACAGGTCTCTGCAGATGTCAGCAAAATTTAAATGACGGTTGATTTTCTCTGTTATCCTGCATAAGTGAAATTTTTCCACGGGTCTTATCGGCTAGTTTATAATATTTTAATAACAAATTTTTTATTTTCCTGCAAAAGTTGTTGCATAGCTTATGTATTAACATTAGGATAAGAACGAAAAAGTTACTGTGAGACATGGGTTTTTAATCTTCCATATTAGCCACATGGAGTAACTTGACGAACAATGCATTTACCTGCAGGCGTTCTCAATATGTGTAGTATAATCTTAAAAAATGTGATGTAATTTTCCTCTTCAAGTTTGGACTTTTAACCCAGCTAAAAATATTCAAACTTAACCTATTGTACTGAGTATTAAGTAATAAATGCTAGTTTAATCCTAAATGTAACTATAGTGGCTAAGCTACCTGTAAAAACAACATCAAACAACATCGAGCCTGTTCTATTTTGTAAACAAACCCATTGGTATTTTTGTAATAAGTACCAAATTTTATGTGTTAATTTCTTGCGCTTATGAGTGTAACCAAAGTGGCCTGTACGTAAGTCCTAAAAATTTATGTCATTGGCTCAGTCTTTACGAATGACACCACGTAACAAAGGAAAACCATGCTTTGCTATTTCCCGTAAGCTATACCGGGATTTGGTTGTGATATATATCAGAATTAATTGTCTTTAAATATGAAAAAATGTATGACGCACAAAATTGATTGGAAGTTTACTTTTTTTATTGTATATCAAAGGAACTGAACTTTTTTTTTGTCCAAGCAATGGGCCGTTACATGTGGCCGAATTGCCATTAATTAGCTATAGTAACTTATAGCATACTTTTCTTTATTAAATTATTATATGTTTTCAGGCCATAGTCATGTTAAGAACATATTGAGAAAAATGAGGATAGCATTTATCAAAGAAGTTCAGAACATTGAGGCTGAAACTATAACACACCATTGTTATAAAAACAGCGTGTATATCCTAGAGAAGAATTTACATAAACTGTAAAAAGTAATTTTTTCGTTGTTACTGTTTTTAACACTACAGACTGTGTGATTCAGTGTTGATGTCCTTATCAAAAACCTAAAACCTTGATTATAAGTTTGGGTCTGTCCTTTTAATATTTTGGATTGAAATATTTCAGTAGATATACAATATACCAAGTGATTCAAATGTTTAGATTGAATAGCTGATGAATTAACGAAAAATGTTGGTCGTATTTTTTTTAACGTTTGGTTTCCCTTTTTCCCTGGCGTACTTCTGAAATGATAAACCAATTATATAGTTTTAGCGTATTCCGCATTTTACGTAACGGTTGTTATACGCCTATGATTTTTTTGGACATTTTCCATTTATATTTCATATTTTTTTATCTTTTTTTTTGTTGCACATACTTATTTGCACATATTTTTTAGATTTTTTGTTTCAGCGTTTATAAACATAGAATAATGCAGATTGTGAGCAACCTCGATCCCAGGGCTTTTTTTCTTTATCCCATTTTTACTTGCTTACTACATTACATGTTTGTGAATTGCAGTCTGCGCGTCAAGCGTTGTTTATTTATGTTCGCTGCTATTTTTACTGCAAAAAGACGCTCTTATCAGATTGTCAATTATTCCAGTTCACGGATGTTGTTCTCGAAAATTATATCATATCTATGAAATACATTTCCTAATATGTAATAAATTACTAGTTGTATGTCACGTGGACAAATATGCTTATAACTTATAACATATAATAATTAGTTAGTTAATGCTCAAACAAGATTTACCAATTTTGTAAACAAAGAAGTCTTTTAAAAAATATGTTTGCAAAATAAGTTTGAAGAGCATAGTAAACAAAAACACGAAGTGCTCTCCTAATAAAGAATTATTATACTAATTTTTATTTGGTTTGGGACAAAAACTTCGTTTCGAACAAATAAACACATTCACTTTTTTGTCCCTTGCTGATGTTTATTACAAAGCGTGACCAAACAATTTGTCATGGTAAAATGTTTCAGTGTCATCAGAATAACCGAGAACTGTTTATCTAACACCAAAACACTATTTAAATATCGTCATGAAAGATGTGGTGCAAGCAAAGCAATAATGACTTGAATCTGAATTATTTCGTACAATTATCATTCGGCAAGCAGGACTTCAAATTGCGTTGCTTTTAATAAACGTGCGTGCATCAAACAACACAGAGCACTTCCATCAAACCAGATTATAACCGTAACGTAAAGACTCTGAAACAGCTTAGCAAATTGGTCGCTGTTTAATACGCCATGAATAGATCTTGCATTCAAAAACTGCGTCGTAATGCAACGCTTGCACAAATTTCCTTACTGGTTGACATCTAGTTTCTTGTACCCATAATTCTTGATATTAAATTGTAATCGTAACATCTTATACTTGCAGATACACGTATTGACCATATGATCGGATTTTTGATGTCACAATATTTCGTTTGTTTCATATTTTTATCTAAATAAATATAAGATAAATAAATTTTACAGATTAAGAATTGCACAAATATTACACAGAAAAAAATATTTTTATTCAGAAGTAACAACACATTTTCACATTTTAAAAACAAACATTTATTTCTCTCACCTAAAAATGCTGTAAAAAAGTGAAGCATCCATGAACGGAAAACCAATCTGTTTAATGTTGAGAAAATTTTGTGTGTTTACAACAAACACAAGACGCGCAAACTGCATTTCAAAAACTTTCTTCGTATATGTTGTATACTAGTTTTCTTTTGTAAAACAAAACTACAGCTCGGTTACACGAGAAAATGGCCTAAACCCGGTACTATACGTTTTCTAGTAACTAAAGAAATTAATTTATCAGCATTTTATTATTGTTATTTCAAAAATTACCCGATTCCATTGTTGAAACGCTGATCAAAAATGTATAGGATCACACGTTTTAAACAAGCGGTTGCAGAGAAAGTTCAATAGTATCTTTGATAACGGGACATATGTCTTTTTTAAAACGGATATGTTGAACCAGTTAACCCAGTATTAAAATATTAATTTAAGTCGTTGTTATTTTCATTCGTTCCATGATATTTAGTCTGAAATGTAAATGTGCAATGCAATGATTTTACATTTTTTTAGCAATTAATATATAAAAACAATTATGTGCTTGCCTAAATATTGAGACTCTACTAGATTGGGGTAAACCAAGCAGGAAAAATTCTTTTCAACGGGAAAATTACCTTTAGAATTACAAACCAACAACAACTTGGACCCGTCTCTTAGTAGAAATTAAAAATATATTACTTCTTTCGTGTAGATTAACCAATCCAAATGCGAGAAAAATCATAGATTAAATGATGGAAAAAAGTTCGTGGTCTTTTTCATACAGGCTAAACAAATGTGAATTTGATATTTTACTGATTCGAGCTCCAGAAACAGGCGACTTCACACATTCACATGTTGATTTAGGTGAAATATTTTGATATGTTAAAATCAATCCCGCTGCAAAACGGATGTGTATTTATGCAATGACGGAATATTTTGTTGTCATATCTCACCAGTTACGTTACAAAAACGAAGAGAATATTTTCTCAAAGGATAAGCATATATTAAGTTGCGCATCTTTCTGCGTTTTATGAAACCTTACGAAAAATTACTTGGACATGAAGACACGACTTTACTTTATTTGTGTTTCAGATTTTTACCTAACTGCAAGCTTCAATAGTGCACTCAGTGACAAAACGGGTTCCATAAAAAAGCACTAACAATATACAAAAACAGAAAACTGCTTCAAAATCTAACTGTTTTTTTTAAAATAATTACTGCTTCGTTTGAGTTGTGGCATTTCTTTATTTTCTTAGTGCATTTCCTTACCCAACAACAAAATCTTTTTGATAAATCCTAAATCCTAAAAACGGATTTAGTACAAATTAGCCGAGAATTAAAATCGAACTGGCTTGTTTTAAAATAAATAAATAAAGGTCAATGTAAGTTTTGTTTTTCAAGCAGTTGCAATTATTATACCTGCTAACAAAAGAATTCATAAAACGACACTGAAAGATCTTCAATTAATTTAAGAATGTGTCTGTTTTAAGATAAAAACAGCTTGGTTTGTGACTAGCAACATTTCCTATTACTGTGTTTGTTTACAATGATTCTTTGATAAAGAAGCACTGTGTACAAACATAGAACAGACAAAGTGGATAAAACGGTTTATCAAGCATTGTTTGTCGTAACAAGATCTACCATAGTGGAAACTTTAAAGACAACCCGCAAGGTTGAAAATAGTAAAAAATTTATTAGAGGAGTTCTACCATTGCGTCGATGCAAATTTTTTTTCCGTACACGGTAGGCAGTATCATTGACCGTGGGCAGTATCATTTTAACCGTTGGCAGTATCATGCCGAAATAGCCGAAAAAATCAAATCAAGATGGTAGTTTAGCAGTGCAGAGCGGACGAACATAGTGTTTACATTTTGTCTTCTGAGTAACCTTATAATGAATATAAAGCGCAGAAGCTATTCAATATCAGTTGACGATTTTAATAGTTATGTTAACATCTTTTGACATATTTCTAGCTTCTTGGTTCCATACTCAAAACTCTCTCATCTTGTTGTTTCTGAAGTTTTGTACATAACAGACACAGTTTGTTTACAACTCATTTTCTCACTGTTGCTGGTATTGTTATATTCTTGCTGTGTGTTATATCGGATTATACATATCTTAAAAATATTCATTCATTTTTATAGTTGCTAGCTAATACTTGAAAAATGTCTGCAACACTTAGATCGTTTCGTTCCCGTTTTATAAATGTTGAAAACACTGATGAACTGAAAGCTGTAGTATCAGATATTCTTCCTTTTAATGAAAACGAATTCAAGATTAGTAATATACAAGGATCAGTCAAGAAATTTAACGAAACTCAGACTTCAAAACTCTGTTCTGCATTCCACACATTCGCAAGTGATATTCACTACAGTAAAAAAGTTACCAACCAAACTCATTCTAAAAGTCGAACTGGCAAGAAAATAAAAGTTCAACCAGAGGCTGTTAAAAGACGAAGCACAATTTCCGGAAGCAAGGTTGCTATTCAAAAAGGGATGACGAAACGTAAGAACCCGTTCAACGTTGAACCAAGTTTGAAACGAGGTCATTCGTTTACTAAAAATGTTAGTAATAACGAACCCGTTGCGAAAAAAGCCGGCCGAACAATGGGTTCTAAACAGTAAACAAATAATTTTACTTAGAATGTATTTTCTCATGACGTTTCAGATTTCCATGAGTCGAGAATTTTTTGGTACAAACATCACATGCATAAGTTTGTGTTTCATGTACTGAATGGGTATGTCTCTTCAATGCTTGTTGTGAAGAGAACGACTTTTCACATAGAGCGCACGTGATTATGTTATCGTGAATCTTCCTGTGCTTTCTCAAAGAAATTTTGTTGCTGAATTCCTTTTGACAAATATCGCAAGTACATAGTACGCAATTCTTGCTGTGATAGTTGAACTCCTTCTGTCGCGTGAAGGTTTTCTTGCATTTTGCGCAAATCAACGACTCAGTTTGACCATAGTCATCTTCTTCTCGCTTCTTTTGCCCTTTCTTGTTCCATTCCTACGATGAATCAAACGTAAAATTTGAATTAATCTAGTGTATAATTTGAAATAATATGTCACAGAGATCTGAGTACGAGGTTGTTATTCACTCTGAGTACGAGGTTGTTATTCACGTGTTCCTACATTTGAACGTTTACTGTATGATATTTGCCTTGTACATTGTATATTTTGTGATTAGTTAAAAAAAAAAACTTAAAACGAACGTGTTATTTTTAACACAGACACACCTTTCTCGAAGCATCGTCAAGTGCCTTCCATCTTTCTGATCCAATTTTACTCATCTCTGCCAGTTCTGGCGGGGCATCATCCGCAACAGTCGCTTCACTCATTAAGGTGTTCTGAAGGAAATAATGTTTCGATAAAATCTGTGAGCATTGTTTATACGGAGTTGACTCATGACACAAAAGTAGGGGATTGTACTTACCACTGTTTCGCGATAAAACAAATGAAAGCCATTTATTTTGCTGCTTTTCGTTTTCTCGTTGGATGCTAAAACAGACAACAAAGTTTCAAAAGTTGATTATATTTTGGGTCTTTACGCATATAAGAACAACCTTGGTATAAATGCTGTAGAATTCGATGGTGTGAAAAAACCTCTCACCAACATTGAAATCAATATTCTCTTCTGACATGTTGTAAGTAATCACAGTGAGAAAAACTCGATCAAAATAAAACTTATATAATCTTTGAGAAACAAGCATCTATCTTAGTATATAAAGATTAATGGTACTTACCAGCTACTTTCGCTTCGAATAAGTTATTCCACACTCATATTCTGTATTTCTCTTTGTTTTCGGTCAAGTCAAAAGTTTCCACGGGCATTTGCGGTACAAACACTTGAGCATGTCAAAGGACCGGTTTCCGAAAAATATTGAAAAAATTAATAGATACTGCCAACGGTTAAAATGATACTGCCCACGGTCAATGATACTGCCTACCGTGTACGGAAAAAAAATTCGCTGCGTCGATATTGTTAAGAAAAGCGGCATACTTTCGTTATAGTTTTTGTGCGCGGAATATTATTTTTCATAAATAAATAAGCAAATATTCTTATAGATTTTTTCATTTTTGTAGGACCAGCTATATGCACAATTGCACTGGAGTTGAAATGCAGGTTGGCATTTAATAAAGGAGGTTAAGTATTTGACAGCCATAGAAAACGGTACATAATGATTCTATTTTACATAAACTGCAAGGAGCGCGCAATACTTAAATCTGTCCTAAAGGTTTGTTGCGGGCAAATAAATACGCGGGTAATTATATGTTTGAGTGTATTGCAGTTTGCTGTTTAGCGGGTAGCCAGTGCGCACGGCTTTATAAGACATAATACGTGATATATTAAAAAGTAAAAAATATCATACTACCGCGTAGCAAAACAGGTAGCTGACTGGCTTTCAATAGTGAAGGAATGTCAAATAAATTCGTCAACACAATCGATATCACAAAGTTAACACATACGAAAAACAAAGCGCTAAAAATGTTGTAAAAAGCAACACAATATTGAAAAACGGAAACCAAGACAATGAATCAGGTGTTGTATATAAAGTAACGTGTGGAGATTGTGGAAAATATTACATAGGAGAAACAGGAAGGAAGTTGACAACACGAATAAAAGAACACAAAAATGGCGCAAAAAACGATAAAGAAAACGTCTCTGGAATGTCCAAACACATTAAAGAAACAAAACACGAAATGAACTTTGAGAAAATAGAAATTCTTTATAGGGAAAACCATTTTATTAAAAGAAAATTTAAAGAGGCATTAGCGATTAAACAACACAAATCGGATTTATTGAACAAAAAAGATGAAATAAGACGATTATCTGAAATTTGGGAAAACATATTATAATTTTTAACGACTTTTATTGTTAATAAACGAATTTTATACATTTTATTTTTATCAAAAGAATTTTTTAACATTTTGTACATGCATGTTGAAAGACGTTTTTAGTTGTGATCTAAAGATGCTCTGACAAAGATCAGGGAGAAAATTTTCAACTAGCAAACATGTGCAGTCGTGATGTGTTGCTCCTAACACATGATGGTTACTACAGACAAAGGGACGGATTAGCGACGGGAAGTCCGCCAGCTCCAAATATAGCTAATGGCTGGCTTAGCAAGTTTGACACACGTATAAGAAACGACGCAAAGCTATACTCCCGGTACATGGATGATATCCTGAGAGATATCAATAGAGAACAAATTAATGACAAACTTATGGAAATAAACAACTTCCATCCCAACCTAAAGTACACAGAGGCGAGAATTTAACATCAACGTGGTATAGGAAAGCTAGTGACACAGGATTAACAATGAACTTCCATTCGCTAGCTCCCATAAAGTTTAAACATTCCGTAGTAACCGGTCTGGTGTATAGGACTCATTACGCATGTAGCACCTGGGAGAATTTTCATCAAAGTCTCTTGAACGCAAAATCTCTCCTTGAGAATAACCAGTACCCTCCATCGTTTTACGAAGAAATTATTGAGAAGACCCTGGAAAAGATATACCGACCGAAACCACCTACGGTGGAAGAAATTAACGACGATGAAATAGAGAAAAAACTTGTTTTTCTTCAATATCGAGGGAAGGTGTCGGAGAAATTTGAACGCTCGTTAAAACGCATCAATGCACCATGCAAAATTGTCTCTACAATTAAGAAAATAAAATCAGTTCTACCATCATTGAAAGCACCTCTGACGCAGCCAATGCAAAGCGGTTTAGTGTACAAATAACGTGTTCACGATGTCTATCGTGTTATGTGGGGCAGACTACCCGACATCTTCTAACCCGTATCAAAGAGCATAAATATACTGCCGTGGGACGTCATTTTAAGACATGTAATGTGGAGCTATCAATCAATCATGCAGAAATAATGGCAAAATCGATTAAGTCGGAATATCATTTAATGACACTGAAGGCACTTTGCATTCGGGAAGTAAAGCCTAAAGAAACACAAAGGACGAGTTTAAAAGCCGTGAATTAGTAATAAAAGTTTAATTATGACTTATCCCTCATGGGAGTTTATAGTGTATGTAGGTAGATGTTGATATGTGATGTGAATACTTTTTCTTTAGCAGTTTTACTGTTTATATACTTTTACTAAAAAATATCACATACAGCAATCCAGATCGTCGATTTTAACCTATTCTGGGCTGCCACAATTGCTTTTTCCGCCTTTCCATAAAATGCTGTTAAAAATTAAAAAGATGATCGCAAGTTATAACTTACAAAGATTGTAAGATTGTTCGAATTGTAAAAATTCGACTTACCATCCTTAACAGGTACACCGTTCTTTGAATGAGGTAAATGAAAAAATAGATAAGAATTAGTAAAAACGCAACTTACCATCCGCTACTACAAACTTTTTAGCCAGTCATGTTACTTTTTCTCATCGTCAGAAACTCTTTCCTCTCGCTCAACATGGCTTATCTCGACAAGGTGTGGAATGAAATCGTTCTGGTTAATTAATTTATTTTCTTAAAATATCGTGGGATATCAGTAACCGTGGTATGAATTCCCTACATGAGCAAGATACAATGTCATTATTAATTCCTTAATAGGTAGTTATAATTGAAGCGAAAAACCATTAAACTTACGTTGGAAAATATGTTTTTATAAGATATAGAAACATGAATTTTATAATTACGGAAAGCATGCGACGTTAATATTGTAATATTGTTTGAAAAAGACGGTTGAGGACAATCATCATCAAAGTCCTAAAAATTTTTAATATAAAAAGCTGTCATCACACTTCGTTAAAAAGTAATGAAAAATTCTACAAATATTCCAATCGTGTTTAATATTAAATATTGCTAAATTTTGTCTATGTACATCTCCTATACATAGCTATGATGTGCCGACGGTAAGATGAATGTTGTTCGCGAAAAACGTCTATCAAAGCATGTGCAAAACTTATGAAATATACATGAAAAGATACAATGTCATGTACGCTTGGGATGAAAGCATGCAAGGTTAATGTAATGTTTGAAATGCACGCTTGCGAAATTTCCTTCGTTGCGCAGGAAAGAAGGGAATGAAGTTTCTTTCCGTTTCTGCGGGAGGAAGCTTCGCATCTGCGAAGGAGATGTCTTCACGCATGCGCAGTGAAGACGCGTTTAAAAAGGACGTTTTTAAACTTGTAAGACCTCGTTTTGTTGGGACAGCATCAAAGACAGTCGTTTTTTATTTGTTACAAAAATGGATCAAAACCAACTAGAGGAAACCATCACAAACATTGTGGTACGAGCAATGGCAAGCACAGTGGTCCTTCCTCCTGTAGCTAACGCCGACACAGATCGCATCGTTGACATCATTTCTAAAAAGTTAAAAGAAAAAAGAAAATTGGAGAACGTGCAGTTAAAAGGCGAAGGTAACCAGAAGCAATACAATTAAGGAATACCTAAAAGACGATCTTGCCTCTGGGTCAGATGACGAAAAACAAATATCTAAAGCTATATATACTGCAAAGCAAATGAAAGAAAGGAAAAATTTCAAAAATCCAAGATTCTCACCATATAAACTACGTTTTTCATTCCGGAGGGAAGAAACGGAACCTTTTTCCACTTACGTCCCCAAAGATTTTCGAGAATTTCGACAAAAACCAAATTCTTCAGTCTGCTGGTCGTTTGGAAAATATGGTCATTTCTACAGCAGTTGCCCCACGCGACAACCTTTCAACGTTTCTAAATATAGAAGAGAAAACAATTATTAATCGTAACAAACAATCAGTCGAGTTTAAATGTTCACATGAATCTGTACCTGGCATTGCGAATTTTGGGAGAAATATTTAAAAGCTTCCCCTTTTGTGTTAAACGTAGTGAAAAACAGATATTTTTTGCCATTAGTAAAAGAACCATCGCCTTTTTGTAGCAAAGAATAATAAATCTAGCTAAAATCCTTATTTTGTTGAAGACACGATATTAAAACTTCTGAGGGATAGATGTGTAGAGGAGATCGAAGAAAGGCGATATATTTGTAACCCTCTAACTGTTGCCGAAAGTTCTAAATTAAGGTTAGTCTTACATGTAAACAAATTTTTAGACGTCAAAAAGTTTAAATACGAAAATCTTAAAACCGTGGCTAAGTTATTTCAACAAAACTGCTTTGTCGGGACATTCGACCTGAAAGACGGATATCACCACATGCCATAGACAAATCTCACAGAAAGTATTAAGATTTCGCTTGGAATTTATTTCCATGAGTCCCGGAATAGGTCCACTATACAGGTTGTTCACACGCCAAATGTATGTTTGTACAATCGAAAGATAAATGGGATTGGGATAAGGTTTATTATATCGAATCGGAATGTTTATAAGAACTAAACTTTTGGAAATAGAACTTAGATAGATACAACGGTTTTTATATTAAAAGCCAACACGTGACTACGAAAATAGTGCATTCTGACGCCAGCAAAAAAAACATTTAGTCAAGTTTCGCTAAAATCTTAAAACATAAACAAGTTCTTTGGTATTCTGATAATTTTAATGTTTCGCGCATCATTGAAGTCGGTAGTAAAAAACCTCATTTGCAAGCATTAGCCGTACTAATTTTCAACTTTTGTGTTCAATACGACAATAAATTAGAATCGTCGTGGATCCCTAGAGAACTTAATACTTTGGCTGATGAGTTATCGAATTAAAACAATGCGGACGATTGGAAAATAGACAATTAAACATTTTCTTTCATTCAAAGTAAATTTGGCACATTTACGATTGACAGGTTCGCTGATAACTTGAACAAAAAAGTGGCAAAGTTTAATTCAAAAATTTATTGCCCAGGGACGTCTTGCGTTAACTGTTTTACTGGTGAGACTTTAACGCATATGAAAATTTGCAAAAGTAGCGGCGTGTTAATAGTACCCTGAGTGGACATCGCATATTTTTGGCAGAAAAATTATACGTCTTCTTTGGACTGAATACCCTCTTTGGGTAGTTGGTTGTTTTTGTGTTACAACCACCGATGTAAGCTCATACGTCCTTCTTAGACCGAAACCCTCTTTGGGTAGCCGGGTTGTTTTAGTGTTACAACAGCTGAAGCTTGTACTTCCTTTTTAGGCAGAATACCATCTTGGGGTAGCTGGTCTGTTTGCCAGTGCGACTCGATATGTCTTTTTTAGACGAAATATAAATTTAAGCATTTCGTAATGTAATGTATATATGACTAATTATTAACTTACCTGTGATATTTCTTAAGGTAATGTTTTCTGGCAAGGCATATGGAAGACAGCAGAATCAATTGAAAACCCTCGTTTAAGCAATCTTGCTAGTTCTCTTCAAGAAGTGATCCAATCGGCGTTCGCAAAGTCTACGCTAAATAAGTATAAACCTGCTTGGGAAAAGTGGGTCAGGTGTTCACAATCTTTTAACTAAGTTCAAAGCATACCAGCAGATCCGTTTTTTGTGTGTCTTTATCTTAACGATTTGTTAAAAGAACAGTCTCAACCTAGCGCATTAACATCAGCATTTTGTGGCATTCTTTGGGGTCATATTTCAGCAGGAATAACTAGCCCAACTGATCAAAAGTTCGTTAAAATAGAAGGCGCTACCAGACAAGTTTCGGAATCTTCAACCAAAAAGCAGGATTCCTAAGAATTGGAGAGTTAAAGGAACTAAGGGTAAAACACATCCATTAAGGCCACGAAAGTATTATAATAAACGTTCTTTGATCTAAAACAGATCAGCATCGAGAAGGTAATATTATATGTATTAGTATAACCAATTCTATTTCCTGTCCAATTTATTGGTTGAATAAGTACATCCTCACAGCGAAACTTGAACCAGATTCGTACTTTATGCGCAGACTTTCAAAAACTCGAAAAGGACATAAAGTCATAGGAAAATATCAGTTATCTTACAGCCGATTAAGACACACATTCATGGAATTACTAAAACCGATTACAAAAGAAGAAACAAAAAGTTTCGGTTTGCATTCATTGAGATCGGGCGGGGCAACAGCAGCCGCCAATAATAACATTTCAGATAGGTTAATTGGAAAGCATGGGAGATGGGCTTCCTCCAGCAACAGAGATAAATATATTAAGGATAAGTAACACTTCAAGATATTCAGTTTGGGGTTGTAACTTTTCTTTTTTCCTCTTCAAATACCAACAAATACCAAAAACGGATGTTTTTATTTATTGTGTCCGAATAAGGAATAGGAAAGAAGCGAAATTTTTGTATTCTTTCTTGTGTTCTTCAGTTCAAAAACTGCGCATAGTACAGCAAACAAAACTCCCCCCAGTGTTACTGTCATTGTTTTCAGAAATCCACATAAATTTCCCTATTAAGTCGCATGGCACATTTTAACACAAAAAGTTGTTGTAGAAATTACAAATAACAGAAAGACAGAAAGAAAATATAAGGAGAAAATACTTAAAACAATTAACAAACATTGCACATAGAGGGTCCTTCATCACATTTAGGGATCTTTTAAACGCAAGGTAGAAGAAGCGCACCTAGGCAAATTTATTTTACTATAATAAAAATTATAGTAAAAAATAAAATAAACGCTTCTTCCACTATAACAATTTCGACAATAAGAAAACGGAGTAGCATTTTTATGAAACACAAAACGAAAAATCAGTTTAACGCAAACAGTAGTAAAAAATGTATATTGCTTTAAGCTGAGAATGATCAAGTGAGAATGGTGTGTGCTTTAAGCAACAAAGACAACAGAGGTTTCCAATTTTCCAATTTCAACTCGTTTCCAATTTTGCAGCCTTAAATTTAAAAGTGCAATGCAATGGCTTCACTAATTTTTTTGTACTTTCATTTGACGTCAATTTTGTTTTAACGTCAAAGTTTGGTAAATTACAGAACAATTCTATAGATGATGTTTTATAACCTTGTTAAAGAAAACTGTGAAAAATATAACCCACTTTGCAAAAGTTACAGAGAGACGGACGGAAGCTTATTATATGACATTGTTGTTCTGTCGGGCAAGATCTGTTGATATCATCTGGTTTGTACGATCTTGCTGGACATAAACTGTAAAATGTTTTGTACTTTGACATGCACATATGTAAAAGTTGCTTTGTCTTGATTTATGTAACTAATAATTTGTGTGTAAACTAGCCAGGGGACCGAAAGTCGAAACGCAAATAACTTTGTTACCAGTGAAGGGACTAATATGAACCGTAAACTGTTCCACGAATTCAGGTGCAGCGCTTTAGTACTGGTTTTTATTTGTAAAAGAGTAAAAAATGTTTGTCTCTCATTTTCTCTCTCAATTTGTGTGTCGTCACATAAAAAAATATAAATTCCCAATGTGAAACACAAGTTTGCTAACAACTAGTGTATTTATACTACATATAGCATGTGTGAAGAAATAATATTAATTTTGCACAAAAAATATCTTATTAATAATAATAACTTTGTTACCAGTGAAGGGACTAATATGAACCGTAAACTGTGCCATGCATTCAGGTGAAGCGCTTTAGTATTGGTTTTTATATTTTTCGACAGCAATAAAATTATTTTTTTAATCTCTTAAGAATAAAAAAAATGTAAACAAACCAATGTTTTAGAAAAGTGTACCCTTAGTGGTTCTGGATGTTGCTTGTATATACACCCCCTGGTAATTTAATACAAACGCCTGTCCAGACACACACCCATCCGGCAGTTTCTCACATACGCCCATCCGGCAGTTTCTCACATACGCCCATCCAGCAGTTTCTCACATACGCCTGTCCAGCGATTTCATGCATACGGCCGTTCGATTTTACACCCGTGCAGCAATCGCCCCTGTGTCAAATTCTTTGCAGAGTATATAACAGAATTAATTTTTAGTGTGTTAAATTCTACAAACAAAGTAACAGATTTAAACTTTTAAACGGATTACAAAGTCGTAAGTATGGGTTCTGTTGGGAGTTAAGAATGGGCAGAAATATGATGATTGACACATAGGGTTTAATAATATGCCTTAACTGCTGCAAATTTTCAGGTGATTTAGAACATCAGCCACTAAGATGGGGGGCAGGGGCAGGGGGTACAGCTAATTAAAAACACTGATCCAATTGTAAGTAAACGCGTTAACACCAAGCGGATTCGGACAATAATATTTTGAGTTAAAGTTGTCAAGTTTCTTATTTATGTCGTTGACGAAACGATCGATTGTTGTAATGTGAAACCTGTGTTGAATGTAATTAAATGATTCGTAATCTATCGCCCAGTTGTCGGAATCAATATTATTGATAAAAAAACTGCTCTGTTATTGACATAGAATTGGTCAAAATGGGATGTTTGATGAGTTATATATTCCTTCTATATTGTATACATATAAGGCGTCTAAAAAATTGACGCCCAAAAAATATTTTCTTTTTTAATAATAAAATATATATTAAGCAATTTTTTTAAACTACAATAAAACATAAATAATAAAAAACTATAAGATATAGAGCATCTTAAAACCTTAGCCAAAACTTGTTTCTGTGAAAAACAATGAACAAAAAAATATTTTTAGGTTTTTAAGTAAAGTAATAATTGAAATAAGCACAAAGCAAAGAAAACATTACAATTAAAGTTCTGGTTTTACAAATTCAAGACAGTGAACATTTGGTGCACGGTCAGATGGTTCGCCATATTTTCTAATTACTTCCAATGCCATGTCACATCTTCTTATAAAATTGAAACCTCCTCGGCTCTCCAAGGGAGAGATCGCAATATCTTATTCCCTTCTTCGTCTTCATTTTCAGACATTGCCCACACATTAAATTTGCTCCAAACGTCCAAGTCATTATTTTTTTAAAAATTTATCTCCCGCATTGTATAACTAAAGTATAAAAGGACAATAACATCAAAATCAAGGACTATTTTACAATATGTATATATACTATACTATGCTTTTATTTCCTTAGTCTATTTTTAACACAAAACTTTGATACTTACTCTATGTCTGGCTGTGATGATTTTTCTGTTTTTTTTTTATTCTCGTTTGTTTCACATCAGATGATAGTGCAAGGACATATTTTCTCTTTTGTCCTTCAAAGAATTTGTTAATGGCTTCTAATCAAAGATTTAGTGAATAATGACAAACCAAGGACAATTTTTAGAATAATTGACGCTTATATAAAATTTTAAATGTTTGAGGTCAAACTTCATTCAATGTTTATTTTTATAAACTTAATTTTTCGAATTCGCCGATCAAATTCACAGAGCTATCATTCAGACCTTGCAATAGACTGCTTATCACTATTTACCTCGTAATGACAAAAGAAAGGATCCAAAAACAAACAGGCAGACTTACGGCTGACTAAAATTCTAGCCTCCCACCTGTTGGAATGGTTGTTACAGGTCACGAATCGTTTTCTAAAAATGGAATAATATATAATGGCGGTTGCGTTAGGAGAATAAATTTTTGCGAGAATTACCAGCTGAAATTTCACAAAAAAAGAGGGGAACGTCAACATAATAAGAAAAAGTCGTACCGATAACTCCACAGGAATTGCAATTTTCCCTTTTTGTTTTGGCTGCTTTAACACAGCTACCTCATCCCTCAATTCTTTCAATTCTCCTTGTAAATTTCGCACAATCTCCTCATTTGCTCCTTGAGTTTGATTTATTTTCTCATTAAAGTTGTCTTGGAGATTGTTAAGTAGACTAAAACAGTATAGTTGCATAATTATGTATCATCCAGAAATATATAAGATTGATTTGCTCCGTCTACCAGTATTTATTTATGTTGTAGTCTGAGAAAACTTTTAGCTGTGAGCTACACACAAATATTTGATATTGAAGTGACCAAAAACATACTGTAAAACGTTCCCATTATTATTTGGTGAAACCAATGATGCTGAGGATGAAAATGAATTATCGGAGGAGTTTCTATTATTACTGTCCCTTGGTGTTGATGGAAAAAGCAGTGATCTAAAAATTATAAGAAAATAAAATTTCAGATTTAAAGAGCCCATTTCAAAAAACAAACAAATATAAATTGCATCTAGCTAGCTACCTGAGTTGGCAGAAGAACTTTACACCTTTAGGTGTAGTCAATGGCTCTTTTACTAAAAAATGATGTTGTTGATGCCATAAAAAATGCTCTGGTAAAATGTTTTTCTTGTAAAATGTGAAATGATGAAAAGACGTTAAATTTTCGCGCCACGGGTCGATCTTCCAGACTGGCAAAATCAAGGCCAAGTTAAAATTGCTAAAAAGTGTCAGTTTAATAAGTTATTATTTAATATAAAATTGTAAATTTATTATATAAGAACGTTAAAAAGGGAAATTTTCATCCAGTAAAAAAAAGACAATGACGATCTGGAAAGTTAATGGAGTTGTTTAAAATCGGGGCCTTGAAACTGCGGTCCCGAATCTCTTCATTTGAACAAGAAATATAGCAAGCAACGGTCAAAATGAAGAAAATCTGAAATTTTTGTGGACAATCTGTCTCAAAAACTAATTTTTACTTCAGACGTAAAAATGGTGATTGCACTAAGAAGAATGTCAAATCTAAACACCGTCCCTCATCTTTGCGTACTATGGAAGTTATTGACAACATTCCAGCACTGGATTGCAATGATGAACATAGGTGGGAATGTTGATGAAACTTTTTAAAGCCACGAAAATCCGAATAATGATGATTCAGGTAACATGTTTAGCTAATAGCTAGCTAATATCTGTAGAGTAAGCCGTCCATAGTACCTGAACGTACAAATTACATAATTTCACATTGTTTTTTATGTGTATAGCGAGCATGAGGGTGCCGATAAGTTGCCTACGAAAAAGCGTGCATAGGCCCAAAAAAACCGAAAAAAGAGACACTAATATGATTAAAAAAAAACTATAAAAATTAAAATAAACTTATGTGGTGTCGAAGTTCTTAACAGAACTGTTTTGATGGTTCTTGATAATGATAACAATGAATATGTTCGCAGTTCATACATTTTCCCAATCAGGATTTTTTTGTTACCCATTTTCACACACAATAATAGTAAAAATCAATAGATTAAGTTCTGAGGTTTCTTATAGTTGCAATAATTTTACGTTGTTTCCTTGATGTCCAGATTTAGGTTATTCAAAAAGCTATATGAAAATGAGCCATTACATTTTACATTTACTCTTTCTAAAACATTTAAATTTTTTTAAATATATTTAGATGTCACTTCGAACAAAAGTCGCAGTGTTCTTTTTTGATCATTTCCCGAATGATTTCCTTAGACCATACGGTCCAGCAACCACTACCAATACTGCAACGGTTGGGGATTTCGAAAAAAAAATTAAAACCATCTAGACGCAAGTGGTTTAATAGACCATCCGTAGCCTATTCGGAATTTGCAGCTACGCTTGCCCCGAATTGGGATGTTGTTTTATCAAAGTACAAAAAGGCTGCTATTGCCATAACAGGTGTTCAAGAAGATGAAGAAGAAGAAGAAAAATTTAAGCAATACATTAACGACATGATGTGCATAGGTGCTAGCATGTATCTAGCAGCCTTACATTTAAAAGTTGCCAAATACGTCCATTTCCATCTGGACAATATTTTAAAGGCTGGAGGAGCAGATAAGCCAAAATGGAAATATTTTAAGTGTACCCCATCGTTAAATAGTTACATAAGAATTGCTACCGGAAAATGTGATTTTACATAATTTATTAGTGTGAAATTTAAATGTTGCATGAATTGTACTGCTGCATATGTTCATAATGTAGGAACTATCTGGAAGTGCATCTATATAATAATACGCCAGTTCCGTGTCTCTGTGACAGGCAAAGTTTATATCGCCATTTTCCTTTGATGTTGCCGAAATTCTCTTTAAAGTCGCCGAAAAAATTATGTCTTCTTTGTCGTGAAAAGCTGCGAGTTTTATGTGGTTTGTTAAATGAAGTTCTAGCACAAAGTAACGGAAATTGTGTTTGCAAAAAAGATGGCTGTTCTTTTTAAGCAATTTCTACTCTTTCCTTCAAAATAAATCTTTACAAAAGCATTTAAAAAGGCGCATGGTATAAAAATGAAGTATAGAAAGGTTTCTGTAAGGTATGTTTATGTTTTTTTCAGTTTTGATGATATTATTGATGCGAGACATGTTTGTTAGCTAGCATCATAAAACCAACCACACCAACAACAACCTAATAGCTAGCTAGCTTGGACTTTATAAATATGTAGCCATGTTCTTTATACCTAGCTAAGTCTCCAGTTTATATTCAACTGACCAGCTATTAGCTGCTGTAGCTAGCTTATGTTTGCTTCAGTTTTGTGTTGCTTTTTACATGTAGCTAAGCTAGCTACCGTAGTGTTATCTTAGTGGTCTTTGCTAAGAATGTGACTGTAACTTATTTCATTTGACATTTTAAGCTTAAATTAACAAGCCACAACAACTTTTAAAAAAGTATTACATAATATGAAGAGTTTAAGGACTGTTTTTAAGCAAATAATGTATTTTTCACATTTTGTGTATGCAAATAATGTATTTTTCACATTTTGTGTAACTAAACTTATATACATCGGTTATATGGAATATGACGAAACGATTTCTATTTAACATGTAGTAGTTCCTTTACCTTAAGTGTAGTGATTTTTGTTGTTCTAGCTGTTCGGACTAAAATGTTTTTGTTTATGACATTTTGTCTTATTAAGAAAAGTTTCAACTTTTTTGAGGGAGTACAACACCGAAAAAACTTGTGTTTTTTTTTATATTTTGTATAAATTCTTACCGGGCAGGACAACATACCGAAATGACTGATCCTTCTCTATTTATAACTTTGATGCGTTCCAAATCGCAGTTTTTTGAAATTTTGAGTAATATTTAATGAGTACAAGATGCAAATACTGATTTTTGTTGAATCAGAATTATTTCCTAGAACCATTCTTTTTTTACACTTTTGTGGAGAAAAAGTGTATGCAATATCATCAGAATAACTGATTTTGTTGGAAACTGTTTTTCTTTTTCACATTTTGGATTGAAATATTGTGATAAAGGGCATATATCAATAGACATATATATACCAAAATAATTAAATTCTGCAAACTTTGATTTTGTCGTTCACCTCTCATCTTTTATATTTTGATTAAACTTTTGAGGAAAATCATAGGAATTATTTAGAATATGTATTTTGTGTTGGAAATTTAGTGCAAAAATTGACGTAAAATGAACTGTTAAATTGATTGTTGTTGTTTTAACATGAATTATGACTCAAACTTTGTTTTTGCATTTCCAATTTGACTAATTAGCCTAAAAATTTGCCAATTAGTTTTACACTCTGTTCTTTTTTATATATATTTTATGTGAACATAGAAGTACACAAGTAAAGTTAGAAGCCACAGGAAGTTAATTCGAAAGTGAAGAGTGGAGCTAGAAGTAGTAAAGAAAAGTTAGAAGTAGAAAATGAAAGCTTGGGTTTAAAATAGATTTGGATTCACAAATAGTAAGAACTTTTTAGATATTTTTAGACGTTATGTTTTTATGTCGCTAGAGTTACGTGTCAGGCAGACTCGCATTTGCCAGGAAAAAGTCACTTAAGAGCTTCAAATTCTTTATATTTTACCGCGTTTTTTTTACACTTTTTTGCATAATTAATGTTATCAAACAAATGTGCTAGCCAACCTTTTGGTTTGTTGAACTTACTGCAAATGTCATAATTTTTATATTGCTATTGTTTCTCTGTATATGTGTTTTACTAAGCATAAATAGCTAGCTGGCGTCTTCCCAGTTTAACTATATTTAACTGGGTATCTGTCTTATCTAATGTTACCTTCAAGCTCCATATCTAAACCTAGCTAGCTAACTGATGATTAATGTTGTTATTCCTCTTTTAGCTATTTATATCCACCTTAGTAGTCAAACTTAGGGATCTTATTTGAGCACGAATTATGATGTAACATTTCAAAGACTTATTGAACTTTTAGGGTAGTGTGAGGAAAAATTTTACTTTAAGAGGAATGATTTTGTAAAACTAAAGTGTGTGCGTTAATTGGAGTAAGTTTTATTGTTTTGTTGTTGACATCCTGTTAAACTTATGTAAGCTCGCATGTAAATTACAAGGTTATATATTTTTACAAGGGTAGTGGTTAATATTTTTCAAAGTTTGTTGACATTTTTTGGGAAATTTACCTGGGTTTTTTACATTTGTGGTTAAAATTTCTCAGCAGAGAATAGTATGGTTGCCGATTATATTGTTTGTGTTGCAAACTGCTGTTTTTTAAATGTTGTGTAAACTTTTGTGGAAAAAGACCACATGCAAAATACTAAAAGAACAAATTTTTGTACAATTAGACTGTATTTATATTTTGTTTTATAAACTTTTTTTAAGCTTTAAACTAACTGTAAGTAATGTAATTATGGGAATAAATATTTGGTGATCATAAAAAATTACTGAATGTTCAGACTGAAACTGTTTAACTTTTGTGAGGGAGTACCATATGCAAGTATATATACTAAAAATAATAATTTGATATTTTACACTTTCCAAGTTGTATTTTTGTATGCACTTAAATGACTGCTTTTTCTGAGTTGAATTTGATGGGTTTCATATCAATTTTGTGGAAGATTTTATGGGTGAAAACAATATAAAACATGCCAATTGAACTGATTTTTGTTCATATTTTGATTTGCTTCTCATAAACCTTTGTGTTCTACATTTATTGTAAACTTTTGTGAGGAAGGACCATTTATATATATACAATGTTTTCAAAATAATGATTTTTGTTGATTTGAAATTTACTCCTTGCTCATTGCTTTTTCGACATTTCAGTTTAAAATGTTTGGTAAAGTCAGTACGGATCGTTTTGTTAACCGGTTAATTTTTACATTTTGTGCATATTTTTGCGGGAGAGGATGGTATGCAACCGAATAAATGATTTTTCAAAGTTTAACTTTTTGTTTTTTGGTGTTTTGGGTTTGTTTAAGTTTCGCTTTTTTATGTTGTTCAGGTTGTATTGTTGTAAAAGCATTTAGGGAAAAGACAATGTTTAAAATGCATAAAGAACTTATTTCATAGATCTTTGCTTACTGTTGCAAGCCTTTCTTTTTGACATTTCAGATTAAAATATTGAAGGTTTTCAACATAATCACATAATAAGATGTATACATATTTGAGATGTGTTATTTCTGACATTATTATTATTGTTGTCGTAACTGTCTGGGTTGTGACTGTCAATGTTGTAACTTTCTACTAACTAGATTTTACACCTTGCACGCCGTTGTTTTTCATATTTTGTCTGACGCTTTGTTGGGAGGATTTCATGCGATTTGACATTTGATATTTTGTGTCAGATTTTAAGAACTTTTTTGTTAAATTATGACTTATATACTTTTTTTTATGCATTTTCAGATTTTTTTTTTAGTAAAAGGCATATTTAATATACTGAAATATTTGCTGATGTCATCAAAATTCAAATGACAGAACTTTTCAATTGTTTTTCTGCCTAAGTGGATTTTTTCACGGGCCTAATCTACTAGTCAGATAATAATGAAGGATCAATTTGTGGACAAAATTTTCTAAAAAAAATAGTACGTCTATCTATCATATTATTTTTGATATAAGTTCAAGTATTCTTACAACATTTTAGCAATTATCGGACAGTGAATCAGCAGAAGAAGTCGTACCAACCACTTTAAACTGCTTAATGCATTCATAGCTTTATAGCATCTTAAACTTTAAATAGACTACCGAATATAGGTTTGTATAATATATATGAAATATAAAAAAAGGATTTATTTGGACGGAAAAAATGTGTTCACATTAAAGTTACCAAAAAGAAGAAAAAGGACAAATAATTTAAAAATATATTGTTAATAAATAAACGAAGAAATGTTATGTAAACGAAACAATGAGTTTTTTTTTATTAACGTGTACTTAGTATGTTGCACTTGCATAAATTTTTTTTAACTGAAGATGTTTTTTTTAGTGTATTAACATATGAATATATAAAGTAATAAAACTATATATTCTTGATTATACATAATTACGTTACCAGGCAAGTTGAGACATATTCATTATTATTTCATTTTTTATCAGTACTACCTTTGTTCCTTTTTCTGCTTTTCGTATCATTTCTTTTAGAAAATAAGCCAGACTGTAGCTATTTCTGAAAAAAATCGGAAAACATATGTTCTTGTGCCACATAAGAAATGTAACTACTTTATTAAAATTTTTAATTTATTTACAATGTCGTGAATATAAAAATGGTAGAGGACAGAAAATTTTAGTACAATAGAAAAAAGAAGAATTTCAACGTACATTTAATATCAATGCCACCAAATCTTTAACCAACTGGATAAAATTCAAATCAGAAACATACTGTAGCAAGTGTTGTTGATTAAAATGCACACTAAAAATGTCTACCACGGAATTACTTGGAATGACATATGAACAGCAGAATATATTACGCATTTTAGATATTGACATTGGAAAATATGAAAAAAGCAGCATTGATACAGAGTAAAAACATGCGGCTTTTCATTAATAAAGACAGACTTAGCCGTTGAAGGAAAAATTTCTTCCTTGCAAGATGAAACGGAAAAAAACAATTGCAAGAAGCTTTTACATTTCTAATGAACAATAATGACTCTTACTACAGGTGAAATAATTTGTGTACAAATTATGTAAAATAACTATTATCGCGACTTGATGTTAAATGGAAAAAAGATACCGTTTCGGGAAGTATTTTCTTTGAGGGGAATAGAATGTGCAGTATGGCCAATCATGTACTACACAAAGTCACTGTTTGAAAGCTTAATTGATGGTGGTTCATCACACTTGTCAGCAAACAAATTATTTATGATAAAATGTAAAAATGCAATATTATATTTTTTATCTCATTTTGAGTTACTACAGTATCAATTTGATAGGTACATGTACAAGACCATATCAGGTTAGTAATTCGTGTGTTATTTTACATAAAACGAAACTACATTCTCTAAATTGACCATACCAATTAATGATTTTCTTAAGGTGCAATAGCCAGTGGCAAAAATATGGGTACAACGCCAAAAGAACCTCTCAGTACTAAATGGTTCTCACCGCAATACTGGCAATGACAACATGCATTTCTTATTGATGCTGTCAGTCAATTTGGGTATCCTGATATGTTCATTACAATATCGCTATCAGATCATGGAGTTTAGTGGTAGAGCATATATTTGAATATGGTCATTAAATAGTAACTTGTTGTCAATAGTAATTTCTAACAACACCACACTATTAGTCTTTTTGATGGAAATTTGATTTATCTGTAATGTTATCGGCTGCCTCACTTTTCTGCTTAAGATCATAAATTAAAATTTTTCAGGATTTGCTTTAAGTGAGTAAATTTTAAACCACTCCAGTAAATGTTTTGCATCGTGAAGCAGGCGGTTAGTTACAACAGATAAAATTACATCGCAAGAATAAAGGAGTTGCCATCAGCTAAGTTACATATATCAGTTTTTTCAACGAAAAAAAAAGGTCGTTAATGTAGATATGGGAAACCAATCGCTCAAAGAAGCACCGATTTTTGCTCTCTGTTTGCGAGAGGATAAATAATCCAGTATAAGTTGAAGGCTACTTTTATTTAGACCATAAGCTTCAAGTTTAGCTAAGATTAAGTCATGGGGTGAGCAGTCGTAAGCTTTAGAAAAATCCATTAGTATTGTCCCCACAAAGCCTCCATTATCTAATTCACGTTGCCAAGCTTGTAATAATTTAAAGAGAGCGTGTTGTGTCGAATGCGTTTTCCTAAAACCACAAAAAGGTTGTTCAGTAAGGGTTCAATATAATTTGATAGTTGTTTGCATAAAAGTTTTGCATAGACCTTCGACAGAAGAGGTAAAATACTAATTGGTCGATAAGTCGATTTTACTGACTTGTCACCCTTTTTTAATATGGGAATTATAATTGCTCTTTCAGGCAATTTGGAAAGCGACTATTTTTTATAATTTCGTTTATACAATCACGAAGTTTTTTAAAGCATTGACCAGACTCTTTCAGAATTTTTACAGGAATTTCACCATTTGTAGCTTTGTTTGTAGATATATTTTTAATAACTTCTGTTACTGGATTAAATGCAAATTTATGATTTATGTAAAAATTACTTTTTATAGCTACTATACTGGGATGGTTCGCAATGGTACCTACCTCATCTGAAGGTTCGTTTTCTGGAACTATGGGCCATTTGTAACGGTCCAATGAGTTCACAATATTTTCAAGAAAGGAATCAAAAATAACGGCAATGTCTTTATTTTCCATTATAAATTTATCGTTTTCAATTAATATAATATTAGCATCACCCTTTGCACGCTTATTAGAAAAATATGGTTTTAATGTTTGCTAGAAAGGTTTTGTGTTTTTACGAATATCAAGTTTACTAAAATTGTCTAATTTAGCGAGTTTGTCAAGTTTTACCACATGGTTACGTTGTTTGTTAAAGCTTATAATGTGCGACGTGTTTTTTGTTTTATTGACACGATTTTTAAATTGATATCGTTTCATAATGACCTGACGTAACTCCTTGTTCTTGTGTGGTTTTTGATTACCACGTATTATTTATCTTTTTAAGGAGCATGTTTATCAAGCACACTCCTTAATTTCTTGTAACACATGTAGGTTATGATTTTAGCCTCTTTTTTTTGAAATGATGTTTTCAACATTGAGTAAATCATGTGGTGATGATCTCCAATCAATATAGAGTTATCGTAAATGCGAGAGAGATGATCAAGTAAATTTAATGATGCCTCAAGGAAGTATCCATTGTTTTGCGAAGGAGATTAGTAAATAGATATAACAAGCCATTTTTCTTTCCTTAAATTAATTTCAAATGGTAAAGCTTGAATGTCTGAAGGTAATTTATATTCTAGTAAGGCTCGTGTAGGTAAAATAGCTTTCGCGTAGACAAGTAAACCACCACTTTTGTTACTAACGTTAAAGCGATAAGGGTATCAATGGGCATTTAAGGCAAGGGGCGCAAAGTATTTGTACCATTTACAACGTGAGAAACTCAAATACAGAACTTCAGTGAAGAAAACACTAATTCATAAAGAAACTCGAAAAATATATAATAAAATGTCCGTGTCAGCTATTAAGACTATCAGGATGTGAACGAAAGTATACCATGTAGGGCATTTTGTCCAGCCCAATCCGCATGGCAGGGTTAGCCACTATCCTCTGTATCTCTTATGCTTCCAAATTTGCAAGGCTCCTTTATGCTGTTAAATTAGAAAGAGTGAATTACACCTCCCTTACGCTGTTGCATTACAAAGAGTAAATAACAGCTCCACTTACTGTTGTTCTTAAACAAGTGAGTGAGTTCTCTTTTTCGATGAGAGTTACAAATGTTTTTGTTGTTCTTTAAATGAGTGATTTCAATCCCCTTTCTTGTTATTTTTCTAAATAAGTGTTTTCTATCCCTATTTTTTTTATTATTGTGCAGACTGAATTCCATCTCCTCTGCTTTCTACAAATGAATTTATTTACCTCGTATGTTTGCCAAATTAATTCTGCAGTTAAAAAGGCGTCTTTCGTTATGTCATATAACAAACACAAATCGAGAGAATATACACGAAAAAATATATCAAAAATATTTTAATTCTTTTTCTTCCTATTATGTTGTTTGTTGGATAATAGTTTGGGTAGAGTAGAGTGACGTGTGGTGAGATATTGCAGTTTCAAATAAAAAGTTAGAATAGTAATCAATTACGCTCTTAAAGTTTCAAATATAGTTTATATTAAAGTGTAGTTTGTTACGAAAAGTCATATGAAGGCTTTAAGCAACTTTAATAACAGTCGACGGTCAAACTCGCGTTGACACTACGCTTTAAACTAACATTAAAAAAACTATTGGTTTTAAATTAAGTGTTAAAACACACTAAATCTCTAAAAATGTGGAACGAGATAAAACCTGTGAGAAAATAATAATGTTAAAATAACTTTTTCTTATGCTGGGCTACAAAAATTCAATTGATGAGAATTTGATCGTAAGATTTTCTCGGAAACAAGGCCATCCAAGAACTAACTTCTCTGGTAGCAAATTTACAATTGTGCCTTTTTAAATGTAAGAGATGATGTGAGATGTCACTGGATGCTACAAGTGACTGGTAGTGACAAGTAATAGTAGGTGACTCGTGATGCAGAGGTCCAGCAATTATGATTAACACGTTTATAATGGATTTATAGATTTATTATCATCGACATGTTTAAAAAATTGCGCTTTTCCCACACTTAACAAGTTGCTAATGTCGATAGATGAATTTTGCCGAAAAATGCATGTCTCAAATGCAATGAAAATCGACAAGTTATACGTCACACAGTCAATTACATTAATGTTATGTTAAAGAGGCTAAGCCAATATGCACTTATCATGATCAGAGGTCTGATCGTGGTGAAGCATTCTCTCGGATGTGCTATGATAAATATTCACCTATATGGATTGTACACAATAAATTTAACGAGACTTTAGAAAGAACATTTGCGAGCGTATCCTCGAAAATGGAAATGATAACATATAACATCTACAGGGCTTACAAACATCTACGTGCTCTACAGAATGATGTAGACGAGAACGTGCTGTTTGAATGTTTTTGTTTGCTTGTTTATAATAAGTGTACACGAGGTCTTCATGAATGTTTCTGTAAGCTGTGCAGGGTGTGCAGTGATTTCCCTGAAAAATCTAGTATTATGGTTATCTTCTTTTTATTATCTTTCTATGTTGTGTTTTAATTTTGTGGTTGGTGTAAATTGTTCAATATTTTGGTACTATGTAAAACCAACGGTAAAAACAGACGGTCCAAATCGATGTCCTATTTGCACCTCCTAAAGAATTGTCAATGCAATATTTGTAGAAGTAGTTTTTCTGTAATTCGCTATTTTATGACGGTTCAAGACCCTATTATATTTGACGGAGGGAGAATGGAGAAAATTTGCGATAAAAGGGAAGCTGTTTACATGTCACATTTTTAAACAATAATCAACACGCATAATAGACAGATATAATTAAAATTTGTTTATTTTTGCTTGCTTACTACATTACATGTTTGTGAATTGCAGTCTGCGCGTCAAGCCTTTTTTAATTCATGTTCGCTGCACTTTTTAGTGCAAAATGACGCTCTTATCAGATTGTCAATTATTCCATTTCACGGATGCTGTTCTCGAAACTATTTTACAGATATGCATCTGTAAAATATATTTCCTAATATTTAATAAATTACTAGTTGTATGTTACGTCGACAAATTCGCATATAACTTATAACATATAATAATTAGTTAGTTAATGCTCAAACAAGATTTACCAATTTGGTAAACCAAGAAGTCGTTTAAAAAATCTGAGAGCATGGTAAAAAAACACGAAGTGCTCTCCTAAGAAATATTATACTATTTTTTAGTTGGTTTGGGACAAAAACTTCGTTTTTAAAAAATAAACACATTCACTTTTTTGTCCCAGACAGACACTTATTTTTAACTTGTGGAGAACAATTGCGTTACTTGCTGATGTTTATTACAAAGCGTGACCAAACCATTTGTCATGGTAAAATGTTTCAGTGTCATCAGAATAACCGAGAACTGTTTATCTAACACCAAAACACTATTAAAATATCGTGATGAAAGATATGGTGCAAGCGAAGCAATGATGACTTGAATCTGAATTATTTCGCACAATTATTATTCGGCAAGCAGGACTTGAAATCGCTTTGCTTTTGATAAACGTGTGTGCATCAAACAACACAGAGCACTTCCATCAAATCAGGTTATAACCGTAACGTAAAGACTCTGAAACAGCTTAGCAAATTGGTCGCTGTTTGATACACCATTAATTGATCTTGAATTCAAAAACTCCGTCGTAATGTAACAATTGCACAAATTTCCTCACAGGTTGACATTTAGTTTCTTGTACCCATAATTCTTGATATAAAATTGTAATCGTAACATATTATACTTGCAGATACACGTATTGACCATATGATCGGATCTTTGATGTCACGATATTTGTTTGTTTCATATTTTTATCTAAATAAATACAAGATAGTTTACAGATTAAGAATTGCACAAATGTTACACAGAAAGAAATATTTTTATTCAGAAGAAACAACACATTTTCACATTTTAAAAACAAACATTAATTTCTTCTCACCTGAAAATGCTTTAAAAAAGTGAAGCATCCATGAACTGAAAACCAATCTGTTTAATGTTGAGAAAATTTTGTGTTTAAAACAAACACAAGACGCGCAGACTGCATTTCAAAAACTTTCTTCGTATATGTTGTAGACAAGTTTCTTTTTTAAAACAAAACTACAGCTCGGTTACACAAGCAAAAGGCCTATATTCAACATTATAGGTTTTCTAGTAACTAAAGAAATTAATTTATCAGGTATTTGTTATTGTTTAATTATTTTAAAAATTACCCTATCCCATTGTTGAAACGCTGATCAAAAAACGTATAGGATCAAACGTTTTAAACAAGCGGTTTGACACCGGAACATGTCTTTTTAAAACGGATGTATTAACCCGGTTAACCCACTTTTAAAATATTAATTTAAGTCGTTGTTATTTTTATTCGTTCCATGATATTTAGTCTGAAATGTAAATGTGCAATGCAATGATTTTATTTTTAGCAATAGGCGTCAACAATTATGTGCTCGCCTAAATTTTTAGACCCTACTAAATTGGGGTCAAACCAAGCTGGAAAATTCTTTTTAACGGGAAAATTACTTTTAGAATTACAAACCAACAACAAATTGCACCCGTCTCTTAGTAGAAATTAAAAATATATCATTTTTTTCGTGTAGATTAACCAATCGAAATGCGAGAAGAACTCAACCATAAGATGAGTACATGATATTATACGTAGCTAAGATTATATGTGTATAAATATTTTTTTTAAATAAATCGTTTTGAACAATTGGGTGCCATAGAATCTGATAGACCCAACGCTATCTTATATTTCTTTAACGGAATGACAAAAAATCAAGTGTAAGTGATTATGTTCTTATGTAACGTTTGATATCATGTTATAGCATTAGAAATGCTTTTTATAGAATTGCCCAGTACGTCAGAGTGTATAAAGTCAAGTCACGTTGTAAGAAAACATTGTCCATGTCCTCTCGCAAGTCGCTAGAGGAATATTGTCAGGAATCAATGATTAAATGACGAAAGAAGGTTCGTGATCTTTTTCATGCAGGCCAAACAAATGTGAGTTTGATATTTTACTGATTCGAGCTCCAGAAATAGGCGACTTCACACATTCACATGTTGATTTAGGTAAAAGATTTTAAAAATGTTAACATCAATCGTTTTCACGTCAGATCAATTTCGCTGCAAAACGGATGTGCAATTATGCAATGACGGAAATATGTTGTTGTCAATCTCACCAGTTACGTTACAAAAACGAAAGAGCATGTTTTCTCCTTAAAAAATTTTTTGCTTCGTTTGTGACTAGCTGCAACAATTCCTATTGCACTAAGTGAAAAAAGTTTACAAAGAAGCACTGTACACACAAACACAAAAAGTTGTTTAAGCTTCCTTTGATAAAACAGTTTATCAAACATTGTTTGTCGTAACAAGATCTATCATTGTGGAAACTTTTAAGACACATTTAAGCCCCCGAAAGGTTGAAAATAGTAAAAAAAATATTAGAGGAGTTCTACAAGTGTGTCGATATTGTTAAGGAAAGCGGGATACTTTCGTCAATTATAATTTTTGTGCGCGGAATATTAATTTTCAGGAGACGTGTGAAAATATAAATAGCGAATATACAAAGTGATTTTTCATTTTTGTAGGACCAGCTGTATGCACAATTGTTCTGGAGTTGTAATGCAGGTTGGCATTTAATAAAGGGGGTTAAGTATTTGACAGCCATAAAAACGGCACATAATGATTCTATTCTACACAGCCTGCAAGGAGCGCGCAATACTTAAATCTGTCCTAAAGGCTTGTTACTGGAAAATAAATACGCGGGTAATTATATGTTTGAGTGTATTGCAGTTTGCTGTTTAGCGGGTAGCGGGCACGGCTTTATAGCACACGATACGTAATATATTAAAAAGTAAAAAAATCACATACAGCAATCCAGATCGTCAATTCCAACCTCTTTTGGGCTCTCACAATTGCTTTTTCCGCCTTTCCATAAAATGCTGGTAAACCAAACTAAAAAAGTGATACTGCAAGTTATAACTTACAAAGATTGTAAGATTGTTCGAATTGTAAAAATTCGACTTACCATCCTTCAGTGTGACATAATTTCTTTTCTTGCTTCTGAAGTTTCTTTTGTCATTCTATAAATAAATTAAAAACAGATGCACCGTTCTTTGGATGAGGTAAACGAAAAAATAGATAATCAGTAAAAACGCAACTTACCATCGGCTACTACACACTTTTTAGCCAGTCATGTTACTTTTTCTCATCGTCAGAAACTCTTTCCTCTCGCTCAACATGGCTTATCTCGACAAGGTTTAGAATGAAATCGTTCTGGTTAATTAATTTATTTTCTTAAAATATCGTGGGATATCAGTAACCGTATTATGAATTCCCTACATGAACAAGATACAATGTCATTATTAATTATTATTTGTCCTTACTGGGTAGTTATAATAAAACCGAAAAACCATTAAACTTACGCTTGGGAAATATGTTTTTATAAGACACAGAAATTTGAATTTCATAATTGAGGTAAGCATTCGGCGTTAATGTTGTAATACTGTCTGAAAAAGACGGTTGAGGACAATCGTCATTATCAAAGTCAAAATTTTCATTTTTTTTTGTAAAAAGTCGTCGTGACACTTCGTTAAAAAGTAATGAAAAATTCTACAAACATTCTAATCGTGTTAAATATTAAATATACTCTTGTCTATGTGCATCTCCTACACATAGTAATGTAATCTAATATAGTGATATGTTGAGTCAATAAATGTTTTCTTTTAAGAACGACTAAAGTTTAGTAGGGGCCAGATGTGTTTATTGTTTTAATACTTTTTCAACTTTATATATATTTTTTTGTTGTTGTTGTTGTTGTTTTTGAACACATCGCGGGACGCGAATACTTAGCGGGACACGCTGCGTTTATTTTTTAGGGCATGATATTACTAATTAAGTGTGTATAACATGGTTTAAGGAGGTTTGACCATGTCCCGCTATGTGCTGGATATTGACTACAACAGACAAAATTTCCGTCATTTCTTGACCTAATTGTGCAGTCTTCAAACGAATGTTAATCATGTAAATAATAATTATATTGCAATACACTTTTCCCGAATTTATTTTCTTTGGTGTCCCGCAGCTCTTTCTCAATTTTTTAAAACAAAATGAATGTAATTTTCGAAATCCTCACAATTGACAAATCGTGAAATTTTCATATTTACACATCAAACAAACAACATGCTACAACAGATTTTTTTTATTTCACACAAATATCTGAGGGGATTGCTGCAATGGCAAAATTTAATAATAGTAAGATATTTGATTTCCCGGGGAAGGATAAGACTATTAACTTACTTTTAGACCCAATATCAAGGCGAATGAAATGAATAGTATTGACCTTCGAATGTCACTATCGACTGACCATATATTGAAGCCTCGAAAGTCTATTGGCTAATATCGGCAACATGGCAATACATTTATTGCTTTTTATTATTTTAAATGATTTTGGTCAAAATATTCAGTGGTATCTTACATGTGAACATCACATGAAAACATTGCGTCGACACAACACAAATTGCATCGAAATTCTCTCAAGGCAAAACTTATCAAAGGATGTAAAATTAATATATGTGTTATACCTGTTGTGTTGAAGAAAACTTCCCATTATTACTTACTGATGAACCTTGGAGGAAAGAATACGGAAGGAGAAACAACTCTTTTAATTCTATTGAAACACTGCGTGAGGTTCTAGCAGGTGTCTGTATAGAAACTTAATTTGAAATTTTGGCGGTTGTGTGACTAAATTATTCGTGAATAACAATTCGCAACTATGATTGGTTATAAAAACAATTAGATAATTTGATGATGAATTTGATAATATTATCAAAACAAGAAGCCATATTGAAATCGGTAAAATTTCTTTTGTTTTTATGTTAACATAATTAGCGAAGAAGCACATGGTCGACACTTTTGTAAACAAAAAGAAAAAGTTTATATCTCGTTTTAAAACGACGTTCTGTTATAAGAAGTTATTTCTTTAGTTAGAATAAACATTAATCCAGCACACATTTTGTCGGCACTCGTCCGGCGCATATCTATCTATATTGTTTTTCATGATCAAAGTGGTATACTCAAGCCTGCAAAAATAGGTTAATATCATGGTTAAACGCTTATTTCCAAACGTAATGTTGAAGTTTTTAACAGCAATGTTTACCGACTTATATTAGGCACACTTTCCATGCAATAATCACGTGCCTGCAGCGTGTTACAGTCAGATTTTAATAGAAAAAAGTTAGCCTCTATTAAAGGAGAATATGGAATTTGATCATTTTTTTGCGAAAAAGACTCGGTCGAGCACCTCACGCACTGATTCTTTTGAAATTAAAAACAATAGAAAATTCAATACATTTAAAGCGTACAGAAATGAAGTTGTTTCTCCTTCCGTATTCTTTCCTCCAAGGATGAATGAAGTCACTGTTATTTTCGACAGAAACTTGGGCGCTATTTGGACCATGAGAACCACTGCTGAAATGTTGGAAAATATTCAAAACAATTAACAAGCAATGTATTGATAATTTACCTGCTGGAATCAATTAAAGTTTATAACGAAGTGGAAAATATGTCTGGTCAGGCTTTCAAAGGTTTTCTCTTTGAAATTACGTCAGGACAAGGAACAAAAGCAAACTTGGGCGCTATTTGGACCATGAGAACCACTGCTGAAATGTTGGAAAATATTCAAAACAATTAACAAGCAATGTATTGATAATTTACCTGCTGGAATCAATTAAAGTTTATAACGAAGTGGAAAATATGTCTGGTCAGGCTTTCAAAGGTTTTCTCTTTGAAATTACGTCAGGACAAGGAACAAAAGCAACTGAAGCCCTCGATCGATTACTCAACCGCAGCCTACTCGGAGGTGCCACAGTTATGTCTTCCGAGCTTTCTGATGTTGTGTTGACTGTAATCTTTCATTATTATAATTAAAAGAAAGTGGTTACAAACACTCATGCAAGAAAACAATGCTCTGTCTTTGATAGTACATAACAATTTTAAAAAAAGTGGTGTTGCGGAATACATGGCAGTCTTCGTCTTCATGCACATAAGTCACCCAGGCAAACGAAAATGGATCCAATAGCTGAAATCCTGCCAGTTTTTCAAGCAAAAAGTGTAAATTGTGGAGCTTGTCATTGTTAAATTTCAGATTGATGTACTGGAAGAGATGCAATGTTATTTCATTTTTTCAATTGTCAAAAAAAAGTTGATTCATCTGATTATTTGAAAGATAATTTGCTTATTTTCAAAAAAATAAAGGATGACAGCGTGACTGTCAAGTATTTAACTGTTCTTAGCTATTATCAACCAAACAGTATTTCTGACTTAAAAATGAAATACAAAATTTGTGTTGCTAATGCAGTCAGGTATGCATTAAAGACTTTATATTGTTCTCTGTGTTTATTTCAAAAATAGATTAAGAACAGTTTCTTAAAATGTTTTTGGGGAATAGTGAATTAAAGATCTTTTTACCGATCTGTAGCATAGTTGTAGCTCCATTAAGTGCTCCTCCAGTTAAAAAAAAAATTCAGACTAGCAAAGTGACATTTTTTTTTGTGTGGAAAACCTATACACCCTTCACGGTTCCTTATATTTGGCTGATTAATGAGGAAATGGACTTTGCTACGCTGCGTTCGCTGACGCTTTGCTCCGCAAAAAACCCTGGGGACATAAGTGCGTTATTGTTTTAGGCGTGTTAACCCAACGATAAATAATCCTTGTAATAACGTTGTTTTACGCAAATTTTTCAATGTTTAAGGATATCACAACCAGAAAAGGATTTCTACCTAAAACACAATGAACCTAATTTCATTTCGGTTTTCCACCGAACACTCCCGCGTTTCCTACCTAGAAGGTTTGAGAGGGAAGTGTATATCTAAAAATAGTAATTTGCCGAACTATTGAAAACATTCGTCGCGGGCTTCATTTTTATTCATTTATTGGACCGCATTTGACCCAGCGCGTACAATATATAATAAATCAATTTAAATGTTACAGCCATCATAACAAAAAATTTGCAGAAACAAAGACTATGAATGTTTTGATATTAAAAATGTTCGTAGAGTTGAGGCCGTTTCATATTAAAGCAATATATTGCTGTAATGTAAAACAGCCTTTACAAAAATTTGTATTTTCACGTAAAAAAACAGTATTTTCACCTAAAACTTTGCAGAACGACAACACAGTAGACCCACAATATAAAACAGTCTGACAGATAGATATTTTTTTCGCCATTATATAACAGATACAGGTTAAAATTGTCTTAGCTGAATTAAAATACAATGAAATATATTTCTCTTTATAGTGATGGTCACGGGTCAACACGCATAAAATAATGAAACAAGAAAAAGTTGAAGATCAAAATAGCAAAAATGTTAAACAACATGTGACGAACTAGCCGAGTTAACTAAGCATTCTTTGATCATATCAAATTCACTTTCTATCAAACGAAAGATTAGACGCAAACACATGTCAAGGTAAAGCCCTAAAAATTGAATCCACCTCATAGCAAACCTTGAATTATAATCAACCAATAAACACAAAGTCGACGTGGTCACATCTTACCCTCTTAATAATGCAAGAATTAATTATATTCGTTCGGGTGAGTATAGGCATTCACGCTCAAAACAAAGGATTTCTTGATATTGACCACGTGAGCAAAGAACAATAGAAATAACCAATCAAAAAGCGCGGTTAAAATTCTGACTGCAGAAAAATTGTTTGTAATTTTCCCACCTAAAATATTCCGGTGGTAAGAAAACTTTTGCTGGTTCTCCTGGCTAGTGACGTACATATTTTTATTATTTTATGCTACTGCACTTACTGAAAAAATTTGTGAGTAAAAAAGATCAAGAAAATATAAATATGAAGCCTCCATTATGCGCGTTCGATGTGTTGTTAAATGAATATTTAGCGGCATCTCATCATCGTGTCGTAGAAAAGAAATTCAAAAATGAAAAAAATATTGTTGTTAGTCATGACTACGATGAAGACTTGTCTCTATTTATATACCGATATAAAAATTTTTGACACCCTGAAATTTTGAAAAGATAACCTCGTTGTCCAATCTACATAAAGTAATCTGGAAGACCTTGGTTCGTCTAATAATGCAATTACTGTAACAGGGTGGCCTCAATAATCATTTTGATTTCGCAAGAACTCTCCTATTCATGTTTTTCTGTTTTTCTTTGTTTCCTCGTTTTCTTGAAGACGTGTTGCAGCTGAACAAGCCAAATTCGTGCAAGTTAACTCATTTTCTGCTATTTATTTATCTCCCATTTTAAAACTTCTCTATTGAGACACTATGTTTCAGTAAAACTTGTCGTGTATCAATCTTCAACATATTCTCAAGCATATTAGTCATGTTACTACTTTTGAAAATGTTGCAGAAAATTTTATCGTCTATCAGGGCCTTAACTGCGTGTTTAAAAAATACTGAAATTGATTTGCACAATTGTCAATGGCGAAATTGTTTTTCTAACGAATAGCACTCACTAAATGTATGGTGTAAGTCTTCAAACTAATTTTAGTGAATGCCAGGATGAGACAGAAAAAATATTATGCTTTCATTGAACAAGTTTAGTAAGTTTTTGAAAAAAAACAAAATGAATTTGATTAAAAAACTTCCAAGCTGAAATCTTTGGGAAAAATAAGGATAGTGCGGCAACGTTAGGAGACAGTAGGTAGTGTGGTGGACATGCCCCCTTTAATTTATTAAAATTTATTAAAAGTGCCTTTTCTGGTGACATGTTTCTGTTGACATGGAAAACACCTAAAATATTCAAGGCCATTTTAAAGCGATTAAATTTTCTTCCATTTATATTGACTAACAGCTTTACTTTTTCTCGTATGTACATCACACCGTTTGACATGTAAAAACAAAACATAAACAAAAATAAAATTTAATAAAAACATCTGTGTTTACTACCGGATGTGCACGTGACGCACTCATCATTAATGTATTAAAAATAAAAAGATGCCATACTAAAAGGTTATTTTAATGGATTTACAATGATGTGTTAAACCCAGCTGGAATTTTGTTTCTCTATTTATTTTCTGTTCATTGTATTCACAAATTCAATATGTAGAAAATAATAATATATGTTAACGGTTGTGAAAGCGAGTCGTTGCTAGATTTGTTTTGATCAGCACATTCTTTAAACGTTAACCAAGTTAGTCATCTCTTTTTTCTGGCGGACAGAAGCAGAAGTGTGTAAACATAGTAAAAATGGAAAAGAAGCAGTGAGTTTTGTTTATTCATGCTATATATTTTTTTGATTATTTGTTCCACGGCTTCTAAGCTGCTAAGACTTTGAAATAGGCTCCATGTTTGTTTCTCTTTATAATACCGAGACTGGTGAACTACGAATCGGTATAATTCTTGAGTATAGTGATACGGAGACCAATAGTAGGTTTGTGTTGTAGGCCAAAAAATCTAGTTGAACAAGATACAAAAACATTCTTTTTTAAATAAATAATTTTGAAATATTATTTTCTGCTTAGTTGGCTATGGAGCCAGATTTTCATTTGCCAATACAAATTTTCCAAACATTGACGATGTTTTATTTCTATTCAAAGTTCTATGAAGATATTTGTTTTCCTTATAAGGAGTTTAAAACTAGCCGAAACTCGTAGGTAACTGAACAATAAATAATTGTGTCTATTGATTTTTATGTTTTATAAAAGCAGTCTTTGAGTTTTATTTGTTTCTTGCTTTCCTAGTTGTTAAAAAAAACTTCTTCTACAGCCTTTAAGCCTGTAGAAGTTTAAAATACTCTTTTTTCGCCGTTTTTAACACAAAAGACTAGTGTATCAAGAAACATTACGAGTCTAGCGTAGCGGTACGGAAATTATAAGTTGTAGAGTGTTGTGGTCAAAACCATCTTGTTAAACAAGATAAAAAAACGTAAACTTTATTTTTACACTATCAGTTTGAATTATTATTTTGTTTCGCACATTTTTTCTTGGGTTTAAGGCAATAAATAACAAACTAAATTTGATAAATTTTCTTATTATTACAAGCTCGTGAGCTTGTATTAAAACGCAAATGTGTCCTACAAGAATGGAAATTTTTGCCGCTCTGAGCACCGACACGGGAGTCGTCGTGTGTTCGAATCTCATCTTGGTAACTATTTTTACTTTTTTTTTTCTTTTTTCTTATAAAATTTTTCATTGATTCTGCTTTATAAAGCAGTGGTTCACAAACTCAAACACATTTTTATAAGAAAAAAGAAAAAAAAAGTAAAAAGAGTTACCAAGATGAGATTCGAACACACGACGACTCCCGTGTCGGTGCTCAGAGCGGCAAAAATTTCCATTCTTGTAGGACACATTTGCGTTTTAATACAAGCTCACGAGCTTGTAATAATAAGAAAATTTATCAAATTTAGTTTGTTATTTATTGCCTTAAACCCAAGAAAAAATGTGCGAAACAAAATAATAATTCAAACTGATAGTGTAAAAATAAAGTTTACGTTTTTTTATCTTGTTTAACAAGATGGTTTTGACCACAACACTCTACAACTTATAATTTCCGTACCGCTACGCTAGACTCGTAATGTTTCTTGATACACTAGTCTTTTGTGTTAAAAACGGCGAAAAAAGAGTATTTTAAACTTCTACAGGCTTAAAGGCTGTAGAAGAAGTTTTTTTTAACAACTAGGAAAGCAAGAAACAAATAAAACTCAAAGACTGCTTTTATAAAACATAAAAATCAATAGACACAATTATTTATTGTTCAGTTACCTACGAGTTTCGGCTAGTTTTAAACTCCTTATAAAGAAAACAAATATCTTCATAGAACTTTGAATAGAAATAAAACATCGTCAATGTTTGGAAAATTTGTATTGGCAAATGAAAATCTGGCTCCATAGCCAACTAAGCAGAAAATAATATTTCAAAATTATTTATTTAAAAAAGATTGTTTTTGTATCTTGTTCAACTAGATTTTTTGGCCTACAACACAAACCTACTATTGGTCTCCGTATCACTATACTCAAGAATTATACCGATTCGTAGTTCACCAGTCTTGGTATTATAAAGAGAAACAAACATGGAGCCTATTTTTTCTTTTCGTTTTTTTAAAAGTACAAAATTTTTTTCATTGATTTTGCTTCATAAAGCAGTGGTTCACAAACTCAAACACATTTTTAATGTTTTGTGTTGCTTACCATTTCTTAATAATGTAAACACATGTCGCGCACAAAATGGTCAAGTACAAACCAATACACTACGTAACGAAAAAGTTTATGAAAGAAATCACCGTCAAATCTCCTCAATTTTATGACGCATTCTTTTCCTGGCCAGCTTTTAAGATCTGCCAGCGGCATTCTTGAGCACATCCAAGCAACGAAATGTTTATACCCACAAACATCTCGAAATTTGGGTGTTAAGTGAATTTACCAAGATCAAAATACGTATAAAAGGCTATGTAATTCCTTGTGGCACCAATTTCAAAGTTAACTGTCTTGCTTGATAGCGACGGGCAAATCTCTGATGTCTTTTTCCTTGGCTAGTTGATTCTTATTCAGGAAATCCGTTATTTGACCAATAAACTTTGAATTGAGCAATGGTGATAAAACTTATCAGAGTTTTTACCAGATTACGTCACGTGTCAAAAAGCACAAAAACAAGCATTTTTGCTACTGATCTTTGAAACTGTTCTCAAATTTACTTATAGTATCATAATCGCGCTGGTGGTTGTCATTGTCGTCGTAGCTGTCGCCATCACTTTAGGCGTCACACTAAGCAAAGAAGACGACGGCGATGGAAACAATTATGCTGCTGTAAAGGACTATTACACAAATGGTGCTGTCGCAACAGATGCTAAAAACTGTTCAGATGTAGGTTTTATTTATTTCTAAACTTCAATAGCCCTATAAGAAGTATTTTAACATGAAAAAAGAAGTCAATACTTTACTTGTTTTTCCACGTGTCACTGAATTTCATATTAACCAAACGGTATGCAAATCGGCATAAACTGTTAAACGGGTCTGTGTCTTTAAAGAGGGAAGGGCACTAGAAAGAGGACATGCAGTAATAAACAACAACGAAAAATTAAACAAATGGATGTTCAATATCTTTTAAATATATATTTAATCTTTAATCATTCTTTGGTTTATACTTAGTTAGAAATTACTTTAATTCTTTGTATTTTCAAATGAATGAAACGTTCAAGTTCCTCTCTTGCAACTTGATGAATTGTTGATCTATGAAAAAAACGCATTATAGGTTATGAGTAAACAAAACCTTTTGCATTTGGTATATACTTTTTAGTTAGGTTTCCATACGACTGCATTTTCCGCTTGAGCGGAAAAAGCTCGCGAGCTTTTTTCTCTCGGGATTGACGTGAATGGAAATTAATTTTTCGCTTAAGAGAAAACGTGCTTATTCAGATTAAAATGGCTGCCGTAAACAGAAGATATGTTTTATTACAAAATTAAAAATTAATTATAACTTTATGTGGCACCGTGTAAAAAGAAGCAGAACTTTAAAAACATTAACAGAAAAGAATGTGGATAAGGAGACTTTTTCAGGAAAGAAGGACCAAAGGGTTGTACAATGTTTTAGTCAAAGATTTATTCTTTTTTGATAGTGAATATTTCTTTAAATCGTTTCGAATGACACCAGTAAGATTTGAACAGCTACTCTCTTGGATAGCCCCTGTCATCGTCAAGTCATCTAAAATCAGGGATGTTACAAGTCCTAGCGAGCGTTTATGCATTACATTGTGGTATTTAACTACAGGAGATGCTCAGATTACAATTGGAAGTAGCTATAGAGTCAGCCCTCCAACTGTCTGTCGCATTATACGCGAAACGTGCGAAGCAATATGGGATCAATTGCAGAGTCATGGATTATTAGATGTTCCTGACACAGAAAGCAAGTGGAAAGAGATTCAAAGACCGATGGAACTTTCCACATTGTTTAGGGGCAATACATGGCAAACATGTAGTAATGCCAGCACCAGCCCGAAGTGGTTCAGACTACTTTAATTACATAGCATAGTGTTGCTTGCTGTGTGCAATGCACGTTACAAATTTACGTTGATAGACATTGGTGATGCTGGGCTTCAAAGAGATGGAGCAAAACAAAAAACAGCAAAATTGGCCAGGCCATAGAAACAAACTCAATTAATAGACCACCCCCAGCCAAAATAAAAGATGCAGGAAATAAGCTATATCCATATGTTTTTGTGGCTGATGATGCCTTTCAATTAAAACCACATATGCTAAAACCATTCGCTCGTGTGGATTCTTGCATTAAAAAAAAATATTTAACTACCGTTTATCAAGGGCCAGAAGAATAATTGAAAATTGTTTTGGCATATCAGTAGCAAGGTTTCGCATTTTTAGACGTCCCATTATTGCACAGGCTGAAACTGTGAATTTAATAACAAAAGCAGTAGTTGCTCTACACAACTTTTTAATGAAAAGCCAAGAAAACCATGGTGAGTGCAGGTACTGTCCACCAGGATTTGTGGATACTGAAAATGGCGCGGACTGACAGCTTGGAAACTATAGGAATGAAACCAATGGATATACTGGCTTTTTACCTATTGGTACTACGCGATCAAACAACTATACGAAAAATGTAAAGGATGTGCGCGAGGATTATAAAGATTATTTTACCACACAAGAAGGAGCTGTAGGTTGGCAGTGGGACTATGTATCCAGAACGATAGACCCAAGTGCAAACCAACAAAATTATTTGCAACTATATAATATGGAAATATATAACTATATATTTTTTTTTGAAATATGCCACTAGATACACACTTTTTATAACGATTATGCTTTTTGGTTTAGTGATTCCTAAAAAATCGACATCTTTGCTCTTAAATTATTTTTAAAGTTATTTTTAGACATGTCTGAAGTAAGGAGAGAAAAGCCAATTAAAGAATCAACATATAACACAAGAAGGTAACTCTCTTTTATAAAAATATTTACAATAATGTAACTTCTATTATCTAAAAAGTGTGTAAAATATATACAAGTAAAAATGTTTAAAATACAAAATATATGTTAAAAAAAGATGTTCTTTTTATCAAACTCCAGCTCAAACAGCAATGTTTGAATTTTAAGCTTAGCAATTTTATTCTTTCGAGCTGCTAATTTTCTTAATGTTGGCACAATACTTTTGGCAAAAAGCATATCTTCGTCGTCTTCTGCATCGTTTTGAAGTAGGGCAGCCCTAGTCGTTGAATTTATGTCCTCCAATGTTTTTAAAAATTGAATGTCCATTTCAGTTGCAGCTTGTACGCGGGGTCTTCTTTGGAATAGGTTTAATGCAGCTACTAGTACTATCCAAGTTTTCTTCTTCATCATTTTACGAAAGGCTTAAACTAGGGGTCATCATGCCATCACTTGTGATTGGTGAAGGTGGGGACATAGAAACATTACTAGAAGTCTCTTTATTCGTGACTTTGTCTTGTACGAACTGCAACTGTGAGAAATATTTACATTTCGGCAATGTATGTGCTGTTGCACCAGATCGTGTCAATTCTGCACGCCTTACCAAGAATCGCTTTAGGTTATCACGCAGGTTTTTCCACTGCGATTTCAGGAATTCAACTAAAATAAATAAATCTTTAAGTGTATCTAGATAGTTTGATTGAAAAACAGCATTTAAAAATATAGCTAGCTAACCTAATGCAATAATTGTTGATAAATTGTTCTGTGTCTGCTTAGGGTTTATATCGAGTGTTCAATGTACGATAATACTCTAACCTGGTTTTCCAAACTTTGTTGCCAGTTGTTGCCATGCTGTCTTTCTCATGTTTTGGTCATGGTGTGACCTCGTTGAAGTATTCCATAAGCATGGGAAACCTTCCATCTCGTTTATGAAGATTTCAACGTCATAATTGGCCACAGTGTTTTCTCCTGATACTTGTGAGAAGTCAGTTACAATATCATTCTCATCTTGTCGTGATGACTGTTGATTCTGTTGTTGTATCCTGATTGATCCTGTTCGTAAATTTATCAAATTTTAACCTCTGGTTACAAAGTCGTTGCTTCGTCTCTGTACATCCTCGTTCACTATATCTCCTTCTTCTGCTATACTGGCTTCGTTAGTTTGTGGGCGATTATAAAATTGAGCCTATCGAGTTAAGTTTTTCTTGTGAGCTTTCAAAAGTACATCTCTCTGCCATCTTGATATTTCCTTAAGCGTGTTATGAAAAGGAGTTGCGCCAAAATTTATTTCACTAAAAGGATTACGCAATGTTTACATTTTTCTCAAATTTCATTGGCCGAAAAGCTTGAGAGAAATACGCGCTGAAAAATTTGAATGAGTTAAACTTTTTCAGAGTAGCTGGGGAGCATCTTTTCACGTCGGGTCAGCGGTCATTCTACTTCATTGCACATGCTTGTGGAAAAAGCTCTTGAGATTTTTCCGCTCGAGCGGAAAATGCAGTCGTATGTAAACCTACCTTTATTCTTCTAATGTTGCTGTCTATTCTTCACATCATAGCCGCAACATTAGTTCAAAAAACTCTCACTAATGCATTAAATGCAATTAGTTTTAACAATCGTATATAATTCATAACGTCAACCTGCATGCCACATAACATATCTCTTAAGATTGGTTTGGAAATGTTAAAAGCAGGAGGGCATGCTGTAGATGCTGCTATTGCAAGTTTAATTTGCGTAGGAGTGGTAAATCTGCACTCTACTGGTATCAGTGGTGGAGGTTTTATGACACTGTACGATAAAGCAAAGAGGAAAACTACAGTGTTTGACTATAGAGAAACTGGTCCAGCTGGCTTACATGCAAACTCTTATGCTCATGACAAAAACGCCGCAAAAGTAGGTATGTACAGAGTAATTTAACTTTATTCAGGTCGGTTTTGTGGCCGGGTTACCCTTGATAAATGACCGTGACAACAGAAGTTGTTTAAAAAAATCAGCTTTCCTGAAGGCAACTGAAACTTATAAAAGTCGCAATATTTAATGCATGCATCTTTTCAACAAAAATTTCAGAGCGACAGGTTTAAAACACTTTTAATTTTAGCACTTTTGAGTAACATAAACTTCATACCATACCATTTCACTGATCTTTCAGCTTAATTTTTTTTAACTTCCGGGTATTTTTGTAAGCATGTCCAAATCTTTCAAATCTTAACTACAGAAATAACCCTTGTCAGCAAGTTCTGTAAAACTCTCTGTATACACATATAACTTTACCTTTTTTGTGGGCTTTGTGTGAGACCCTATTTAATCGTCTGTTAATGATACTTATACATCAGACAACATCGCAACAAACAATTGAAATTAAGGATCAAAAGCTTTGTAAAAAAAATATGACTGAAAAATTTGTTGTTTTTTAGAATAGCGGTTTCTTCTGGAATAAATTTGTCCACAAAAACGACGTTTTCTTTATGTTTTTTGGTTTCAAAATCTGACGTTGTTATAACACTAAAAGCTATATTGCACAACCCTCAGAATTTTATTTTAAGGTGGATTAGCAGTCGGCGTTCCTGGAGAGATCAGAGGTTTAAAGTTAGTTCATGAAAGGTATGGAAAATTACCTTGGTCTCAATTATTTGAACCATCAATCAAGCTGGCTGAAGAAGGTATCACGATCGGAAAGCATATGGCTTCGAAATTATCAAGTTCTACAAAGAAAGCAATCATGGCGGATCCTGGATTGAAGTAAGAGACGACATATTTATATTTAAAAAGAAGTACCAGAAATTTCTGGGCAAGTTGCTTTGAAATCTTAGTGTGCTTTGACTTACGTCAAAATTCTAACCAAAACCGACTTTTTGCCAGCAATATCATAGCGGACTTAAAAATGGAAAGAGAAGCATTTACATAAATTTCGGATTTAGTTTCTGGTTGATAACATGTTAACATGCTCTATTTTGACTAGTATTTCACTTGCCAATGGGGAAAATATATCAAGATATATTATAGATATCATAGATATATCATAGAACCCTGGGCAGCAAGTGTTTACTCCTAAGGATTTCTCTGCTTCAGTTCAGGGACTATACCCACTTTGTACCCAAGACCAAACATTTCTCCAATGTCTGAAAAGTTCTACGATAATAACTTCTGATTTAAAATCCATAAAAACGTTTATGAAGTTATATTCTTTAATTTGTCGGGTAAAAAAACATGCGAATTGTAAAAAAAATTATTTGTTGTCAAACTCGACATTTCAAGATTAAGAAAATAATAACTGAAAGCAATTAAGTCACTAATCCCTGACTTCTCAACCCTTTTTCCTGTCTATCATAAACAAGCAAGGCTTTCGCGTTTTTGTTTGTTTATTTGTTAATTAACTCAGGTGGACAAGGGACAAAAACTAAAAAACTGTGAGCTTGTTGTAATATGTTCCGTTTTTAACAGAAAAGTGCAACGTCAATAAAACAGTTGCAACAAATCCATATGATTCCACATTCGTCTCTCTCATCACAAACTTTTATACCTTTCAACAGATCCTGTGTACAATGATAAACCGGACATAAAATTTATTTCTGAAATTATTTACAGAAGGAAATATTTACACTCGCTTAAAGGTTACCTCCCGCGAAAAATAAAGTTAATTGCATATGAAAGAGCTTGAAGGGGTGTCTAGGAATTTGAATATTTTTTTTAAAATTCTTGATTGGTTCTTTAGAAGATTCACTAATTGATGCATGATGTCATAAGTATTCTTTGCGAGAGTGTTGTATTTAACACTTCTGGCAAGCAGTATAGAGCTATAAAATTTTCTGGCCGTTCACTTTGACGCGTTTTAAACATTTTACATACATTTCAATATTAGTTACCATAATTATGCTAACTGCTAACTCATGACGTCTTAATTTTGCACAATCAGCGCAACTTTTAAGACAAATATTTCGAGAACAGATAAAGACTTTTCAAAAAAATAAAAATATTTCTAGTGAATATAGGTAACCTTTAAAGCCAAATAGGCTTCGCCCACACTTAGCTCGTTCTGAAAGAAGTACTGCTGGCAAACATCGAAGCGTGAAAGAATTCAACGCCTGTAAACTGATGCTGTATTTAGTATCAAAAATTGAGTTTCTATTATTAAAAGCTGCATCATTTGAGGACGAAGAATAAAGAACTTGGCAACTAAGGTTATTTGAGGATGTTACAGTCTCATTCCAAAGTTGTTGTTTCTCAGTTCTAACCTCTTTAAAGCTTCCGAAATATAAATCTTAAAATGAATAATTTTTGGTGAAGAAATTGGTATTTGGAAGTTCAGCTATCAATTCAAGCATGCGCGAAATAAATAACTGGCAAGCTATAATTAGTTACCTGTATACTCCAAATACCGACAAATCAGTAGACCATTAACAAAAAAGAGGATATAAACTCATTCCAGAAGTTAGACAAAAATTCATTTTTACACGAGTCCACTGAGACTAATCACCTCTGCTTGAACTCTAGGCTAAACTTTCCTTGTATGACATTGCCTAAGAAATGAGGCTATCTTTTAAACATTCTCTGTATTTTTATTTCCCGTACTCTCTTATATTAAAGCTAGAGTTTTATTCAAAATAGTAACCGAATTGCAAATTTGGGCCAAAGTTACACATAATGGTAACCGTAATATGTAACCCCGGCGAACCGTGTTTTTTTCTAGAGAAATTCTAGTAAATGAAGATGGTACGTTCAAAAAAGCGGGAGATATTATTGTTAACAAGAAATATGCTGATACACTCCGAATACTTAAAGACAATCCAGAAGATCTTTACACAGGAAATATCTCGAAGTTCTTTTTAAGTGACGTCAACAACAATAATGGTAACATGACGGCGGAGGATTTGAAAAATTACAAAGTTTTAGAGAAAGTGCCTATAACCACAACATTGAATGGTTTGACACTTCATACAACTCCTTTACCAGGAGGTGGTTCTGTTTTAATACACATCTTAAATATGGTAAAAGGTATGATTTTATTATTTATTTATGGGTTGTGTATTACGGCATTGCTAAATAAAACAACAACAAAACTTTTTAACGTTTGCGACTACGAGAAAAGGGATTTCTTTTAATTCATCAGAGTATCCAGTCTCGTTACCTGAGTAAATAAGATAAAAAACTCCTTGCAACTTTCTGTTTTCTCATCTTAAAATGTGATCGCGTCAATGTAGTAAAATATGGCTTACACAACAATTAACGATATGTTTCAGAAAGCATCAATTTTCAACTTTCATTGCACTCTCCAGGTTACAGCTTGGTTTGTGTAACTGTTCGGGAGGTTAAAAAAATAACAACTGTGCCTTACGGTCATAGGAAAAAATTAATACGAGACAGACAATAGCAACTAACTGCGGTGTTTCTTTTTTTTCCTAGTGCCAAAGTGTATTAGTTTGGTTGCATTTCCTTACATTTTCATAGGGTATAAGTTCAACGCATCATACCTGGACACAGTTGATGAGAAAGTGTTAACATATCACAGAATTGTGGAAAGTTTCAAATTTAGCTATTCGAAACGTCCACATCTTGGTGATCCCGATAAAGTACCTGTTGAATATAAAACCGAATTCGATAAAGTAAACATTCAGTTGACTTTATACATATTTTTGCGGTGGAAGTTTTTATTTTCACTCCTTAAACAATTTATCGCATTTTTAACTTCTACTCTCCTATTCAATAAGAGTATAATTGCGTGCGTTGTATTTCAGATGAAAGAAGACATAATAAGTCTAGCGAAGGCTGAAATAAATCGTATGAAAGTGAATGACACTTCCACGCAAAAAAATAGTTATTACGATCAATTCTTTACGACAACTGAAGACGATGGTACTACACATGTTTCAGTGATTGATAAAGATGGGAATGCTGTATCAGCTACGGATACGATCAATTTTGCGTATGTTTTTTTTATTTAAATTTTTGTTTAATCTCTTGATGCCTAAACCCGCATAGTTTGTAGAAATTTCAATTTATATTTTTCAAGAAATGCGGTTCTTACCATTAACTTGATTCTTTTAAATTAAGACAACGATAAATAATCTTCTTAAGTATTATTTACGAATGGTTCACTAATTATTCGTCTGCTTTTATGAATTTTCAGCAGGCATTCAAGTTTTTTTTTTTAATTTTATTTTAAAAAAACTTGATTTTGTCACATCGCATTTTTACGTACCACCTGCTACTTTAACATGCAATAAAGTAACTTTCACATCCAGTGAAACAATCATGATTTTTTATCTGTATGTCTTGATCGATATTAATAATGTTATACTTCACATTAGTAAAAACTTACTTTTTTATTGCTTGAATAGCATAGTTAAAGTTCCTCCTTCCTAGGTTTGGCGCAAAATTTCGATCAATGAAAACTGGTATTATATACAACAACGAACTAGCTGATTTTTTCTTAAACTCCACTTACGGTGATAAATATCCAACGCCGTTATATAATGCTCCCGGTGCTGGACGGCGACCTCTTTCATCGACCTGTCCGTCAATTTTAGTTGATAAAGATGGAAATGTTGTGATGGTGGTTGGTGGTTCGGGAGGTACCAGGATAACACTTTCTACCGCTTGGGTAAGAGTTTAGTAAATAGCAATTATATTTCTATACAAGAAGCATAACTTCCATTTAAAAAACCTCCTTACAATTTAAATTGAGTTATAAGAGTTTAAAGCGCGTCCACACGCAGTTTTGCGGCAAAGCATAAAGTATTATTAATTAGCGCTATATTATTACTCAGTGTCCTTCCAAAGAGGTCTTTATAGTTAAGCAAATTTATCTGGAAGAAATAATGAGATAAGAAGTGTCTAAAAATTAGGTTGTAGTCATCGAAAAATATTTAATTGCATTGCTTGCTGTCACAACTTTCTTTTTAACATTCTAACTCCTTTTTTAGGTTATCATCAAGAAGTTGATGTTTTCTTACAATCTAACTTCGGCTGTGGAAGATGCTCGTCCGCAACACGCATTTTTTCCAGAATACATTCGAAATGAAAAAGGGTACCTCCTCTCCGACGATATTGTGGAGGGATTGAAAAAAAAGAATCACAGAATTCTACAATCCAGTCTTAATGCTATAGTTCAAGGTATATATGTTGACGGTGGGAAAATTTACGCGAAATCTGATCCCAGAAAAGAAGGTGTGGCAGCTGGATATTAATTTCGTACACGAATACAATCTTACCATATTTAATGAAAGTTAGAAAATATGTTCACAACATTCTAATTATAATTCTACATTAATAACACAAACACCGAACCAGCGACATAAGAGACTGGGAAACAGATTTTTTATTTTTTATAAATTTTAAATAATTACACGTCTTATAAATCTTAAATATTTTCCTTGATATTGCTTTTATGGCCTGTATAATGCAATGTGCAGCCTTGTCTCGCGGTGAAGTAGGAAGCCTGAAATTAAGACTTTCGCGTCTAGTTTTATTCGGGAAACGTTTTGAATAAAAAGTGGCAGAAAATCAAGAGTGAAACGCAAAATTTTGACTCTATGGATAATTTTTATGGTATTCCAGGGAGTTAGGACTTCTATAGAACACCGAAAACACTTCAGCGGAACAATTTCTAGTAGTGAGAACTTTAATAGATGACACAGGTCTGTTAAGCGCTTGATTGATTAGCAGAACAATATAGCTAGTAGGTGAAATAAATGTTCTTTTTCTTCAATATGTTTTGATCTTCTTTAACAACTGACAACTAAATTTCAAACTGTATTTTTGGTATTTTTTATTCAACGCCACAAAAATATGATTATTCTGAAGAAATATCTAAAATACTATACATAACAGGGACATATAAAATGAAATCAAGTCGCTCTTAGGCGCAAAAAAAGTGTAATAAATCTTTACCATATGGAAGTAAATTGTAGTCGAAACAAAAGAAAGCCTAAATCAACGGGGGATTCGTCATCAGACTTAAACTACCTAACTTTAAGCAGAAAGACCACAACTGAAACCATAAATCTGCTAATCGAGAAGACGAAATGTTACTACAACCTTCCATTCTTCACAAGACATAAAAAGAACGATTTTTACATTTTTTTCGGAATGAATTATAATAGCCACTACCATCGTGCAGTCACTGAATATGGTCGCCACAAGCCGGAAAGTGGGTCGACTTTTTTTTAAGTAGTTTAATATCTCTTGGTGACTTCAAGGCTGCTAGAGCCTTACAAATTAACTTTTGTCCTGTGTCCATGAGAGTATTGGTCCACCTTTACTTTCTATATTTCCTTATCACCTTCAGTGAGCTCATACAGCTCATTGGTGAGCCATAAGGACGTACATGCTCCTGTTTCCCAAAGGATTCGAGGATGAGCCAAGAAACAAGGTTATAAATCAGCATGAAGGTGGAGTACTTGACAAAATAATGTTGACCAACGCAATAAACAAAAAGAATATTCTCGATGATTTTCGGACAGATTTTAGGATTACATTTCAAAATATTCAAGTGAAATCTTTATTTTTCGGTTTTAACGTTCTCCTAATCTATCCACCTAAGTGCGATAAGCAGACTTATTCGACGCCTGTTAATCTTTTGATTTCGGATAATGTAAATCTCCGATTTACGCAGAGATACAACGCATCCTCATAGATAATATTAATGTATAGCATAAAAGGTACAAAACGGTCTAGTATTCATGCCATACGGTAAAACTTTTAAGCGGTAAAAAGGCCTAATAATAGTCGATGTAATATTGCGGATTTAGCTGCACGATTTTATCAGCCGAAGCTTTTCTTTGTTAGAGGTCGTTGTGTTTCTGATTAGCTGACTTTTTGTTCTACTATAGTAGTATAATCACAAGATCCTACAAGATAATGGATAATCAACAAGTGACTAGAGATGTAAATATTGAACAAAAAAACACTTTTGACTGTAGTGATGGCTGTAAAACTGCTGTTGGCGTAAAAAACAACCTGGTTAGTATTATTATATTACTTTTTAATTCCGAAGCTAGCTAGCTATTTCTTAGGCATAAATCTTAACTAGCTAGTCAGCGCCTATAAATTCGCCTATTAACCAGCTTGCTACTACCAGGGTTCAAGCAGACTTTTTTTACTTTCCAAACAAATGGCTTCTCACCATGTGTTGAAGCAAGTGTTGTGTAGCTAGCTATATATTTTGGTTTGGTCAGTGATTTTTTTGTGTGTGTAAATTTAGGCGGTCATCACCCAAATTTTGAATACTCTGCTTATTGGAGAAGCATTACGTCCAACTTAGTTAACAGTTCTTTCCTGACTGATAGCTAGCTATAGATGAGTTGCGAATGTTTACGATATTTCTTATATGCGCGTGCATCTAGACAGGCAAAAAAAAGAGGATCACATAGGTCAAATTGGCTATTTACGTTAATTTGTTGATTACGAATATAAGATTAAAATTACATTGGAATTGTTTCTCAGGGCAGACTTTGGTCTGTTGTTTATATTTTTTTGCCTGTACACAAACGTGGATGTCCTTTGTTCTCGATACAAAACTTAAAACAATACGTCATGCCGCAACTCATGTATTGTGAGCTTCTTTAAAATCTAAACACCCTGCCTACTATCAATGTTCTACTATATATATAACCTCGTGGTTTTCTAATTTCGGTTTCTCAGAATTTAGACATAACTTTATTCTCAAGTTTATCCTGTGCTGCAATAGAGTAAATTGAGCAAGAATGGAAAAAGGCCCAGATTAAATCTACTTTTAAAAATAAAAGTCGATAATTTCCCTCAAAAGTTTAGGAATGACTCAGAAAATTCAGAAAATGTATACAAATAAAGTGAAAGTGTTATTAAGATATTTTTTTGCAAAATGGATATTATTTCTTCACACATGCTATATGTAGTATAAATACACTAGATGTTAGCAAATTTGTGTTTCATATTGGGAATTTATATTTTTTTATGTGACGACACACAAATTAGAGAGAAAATGAGAGACAAACATTTTTTACTCTTTTACAAATAAAAATGCGTGGCACAGTTTACGGTTCATATTAGTTTACGGTTCATATTAGTCCCTTCACTGGTAACAAAGTTATTTGCGTTTCGACTTTGGATCCCCCGGCTAGTTTACACACAAATTATCTATATAATAATACGCTAAGTGTGTCCGTCTGTCTGTGCGGAAAAAAATATGTCTTCTTTGTCGTGAAAAGCCGCGAGTTTTGTGTGGTTTGTTAAATGAAGTTCTAGCACAAAGTAACGGAAATTGTGTTTGCAAAAAAGATGGCTGTCCTTTTTAAGCATTTGTCTTCCCTTGCCTTCAAAATAAATCTTTACAAAAGCATTTAAAAAGGGGCATGGTATATAAATGAAGTATAGAAAGGTTTCTGTAAGGTTTGTTTATGTTTTTTGAAGTTTTGATGATATTATTGATGCAAGACATGTTTGTTAGCTAGCATCAACCACACCAACAACAACTAGCTAGGTAGCTAGGAATTTATAAATATGTAGCCATGTTCTTTATACCTAGCTAAGTCTCCAGTTTATATTTAAGTGACCAGCTATTAGCTGCTGTAGCTACCTTATGTTAGCTTCAGTTTTATGTTGCTTTTTACATGTAAGCTAATCTTAGTGGTCTTTGCTAAGAATGTGACTGTATATAACTTATTTTAATTGACATTTTAAGCTTAAATTAACAAGCCACAACAACTTTTAAAAAAGTATTACATAATATTTAAGAAGAGTTTAAGGACTGTTTTTAAGCAAATAATGTGTTTTTCACAATTTGTGTATGCAAATAATGTATTTTTCACATTTTGTGTAACTAAACTTAGATACATCGGTTACATGCCATATGACGAAACGATTTTTATTTAACATGTAGTAATTTTGGTACCTTAAGTGTAGTGATTTTTGTTGTTCTAGATGTTCTGACTAAAATGTTTTTGTTTATGGCATTTTGTCTCAACTAAGAAAAGTTTCAACTTTTTTGAGGGAGTACAACACCGAAAAAACTTGTGTTTTTTTTATATTTGGTATAAATTCTTACCGGGCAGGACTCTGTACAACATACCGAAATGACTGATCCCTCTCTATTTATAAATTTGATGCGTTCCAAATAACAGTTTTTTGAAATTTTGGGTAATATTTAATGAGTACAAGATGCAAATACTAATTTTTGTTGAATCAGAAGTATTTCCTAGAACCATTCTTTTTTTACACTTTTGTGGAGAAAAAGTGTATGCAATATCATCAGAATAACTGATTTTGTTGCAAACTGTTTTTTTTTTCACATTTTGGATTGAAATATTGTTATAAAGGGCATATATCAATAGACATATATATACCAAAATAATTAAATTCTGCAAACTTTGATTTTGTCGTTCACCTCTCATCTTTTATATTTTGCTTAAACTTTTGAGGAAAACCATAGAAATTATTTAGAATTTGTATTTTGTGTTGCAAATTTAGTGCAAAAATTTAACTGTTGTGAGGGAGGACCATGTGCAATTATATATACTAAAAATAATAATTTGATATTCTACAAGTTGTATTTTTGTATGCACTTAAATGACTGCTTTTTCTGAGTTGAATTTGATGGGTTTCATATCAATTTTGTGGAATATTTTATGGCTGAAGACAATATAGAACATGCCAACTGAACTGATTTTTGTTCATATTTTGATTTGCTCCTCATAAACCTTTGTGTTCTACATTTATTGTAAACTTTTGTGAGGAAGGACCATATATATATACAATGTTTTCAAAATAATGATTTTTGTTGATTTGAAATTTACTCCTTGCTCATTGCTTTTTCGACATTTCAGGTTAAAATGTTTGGTAAAGTCAGTACGGATCATTAGACAAAAAATTGTTTTGTTAACCGGTTAATTTTTACATTTTGTGCATATTTTTGCGGGAGAGGATGGTATGCAACCGAATAAATGATTTTTCAAAGTTTAACTTTTTGTTTTTAGGTGTTTTGTGTTTGTTTAAGTTTGGCTTTTTGATATTGTTCAGGTTGTATTGTTGTATAAGCATTTAGGGAAAAGACAATGTTTAAAATGCCTAAAGAACTTATTTCATAGATCTGTGCTTACTGTTGCAAGCCTTTCTTTTCGACACTTCAGATTAAGATATTGAAGGTTTTCAACATAATCACATAATAAGATGTATACATATTTGAGATATGTGTTATTTCTGACATTATTGTTATTGTTGTCGTAACTGTCTGGGTTGTGAATGTCAATGTTGTAACTTTCTACTAACTAGATTTTACACCTTGCACGCCGTTGTTTTTTATATTTTGTCTGAAGTTTTGTTGGGAGGATTTCATGCGATTTGACATTTGATATTTTGTGTTAGATTTTAAGAACTTTTTTGTTAAATTATGACTTATATACTTTCTTTTTATGCATTTTCAGATTATTTTTTTTAGTAAAAGGCATATTCAATATACTGAAATATTTGCTGATGTCATCAAAATTCAAATGACAGAACTTTTCAATTGTTTTTCTGCCTAAGTGGATTTTTCCACGGGCCTAATCGACTAGTTAGTTATATAATTCAAGACAAAGCGGATTTTACATATGTGCAACACAAAACATCAGCAGTATCGTACAAAACATATGATATCGACATATCTTGCCGGACAGAACAACAATATCATATAATACGAAGCTTCCGTCTGTCTGTCTGTGACTTTTGCAAAGTGGGTTATATTTTTCACAGTTTTCTTTAACAAGGTTATAAAACATCATCTATAGAATTGTTCTGTAATTTACCAAACTTTGACGTTAAAACAAAGTTGACGTCAAAGGAAAGTACACAAAGATTAGTGAAGCCATTGCATTGCACTTTATAAATTATTGCATTGCACTTTATAAATTTAAGGCTGCAAAATTGGAAACGAGTGGAAATAACTGACGTAATCTCCGTTGTTTTTGTTGTTTAGAGTACACACCTTTCTCACTTGATCATTCTCATCTTAAAGCAATATATATTTGTTTTACTACTGTTAGCGTTAAACTAATTTTTCGTCTTTAGGTCCTATTAAATTGCTACTTCATTTTCTTGTTGTCGAAGTTGTTATAGTGGAAGAAGTGTTTATTTCTTATTATAGTTCTTATTATAGTAAAATAAATTTACCCAGGTGCGCTTCTTCTACCTTCCGTTTAAACGATCCCTAAATGTGATGGCAGACCCTCTATGTGCGATGTTTGTTAATTGTTTTAGTATTTTCTCCTTATATTTTCTTTCGGTCTTTCTGTTACTTGTGATTTCCACAACAACTTTTTGTGTTAAAATGTGCCATGCGATTTAATAGGGAAATTATGTGGATTTCTGAAAACAATGACAGTGACACTGGGGGAGTCTTGTTTGCTGTACTATGCTCAGTTTTTGAACTGAAGAACACAAGAAAGAATACAAAAAAGAAAGTTTATTACTGAAAGTCTTCTAAAATTCAGAATTAAAAGATAAAATCTAAAATTGAGAATCAACATAAAAATTAAAAAAACCGTACATATCAATTCCAAATTTTATTTTTTTTAAGGACTGAATATTTAATATTCAAGAATCTAAGGTGAGTCAATTGTTGAATAGGTGTGGGTTTTTTCAATTTTTTCTTCAATCAGAGTTTGAATTTTCTGTTACTTCTTTCTTTATCAACCACGTTTACATATAGGCGAACAAGCTCGGAAAAAAAGAGTGTTACGGTGCTGCATACGTTAAACCCACTGGCTTTATAACAGTGTTGACTTTTCCTGCATGCTTTGGCTACCATTACTAATGTTACGTAAAAACAACTATTTTTTCGGTCTCAACAACGAGTGACCATCTCAATATGTTCTTGCGAGAAAAAAATTGACATTGAAACTAAGACGTAAAAACAACAATTTTTTCGGTCTCAACAAAGAGTGACCATCTCAATGTCTTCTTGCGAGAAAAAAATTGACATTGAAACTAAGACGTACAATAAGTTTTTGTCGCATTATTTTGTTGAACATCATACGCATAGAAAGACAAGAATAATTCTCTCCACTGTAAGTAGAATTTTCACATTATTTTTTTGACAAAGTGCTATGATAATAAAAGGATTATTCTCAAGCGTGCTTTTCAAACATTATATTAACCCCGCATGCTTTCATCCCAAGCCTACGACTTTTCGCTTTTGTTATAACTACCCAGTAATGAATTGATAATGACATTGTATCTTTTCATGTATAGAATTCATAATACGGTTACTCGGATGTCCCACGGCATTTCAAAAAAATAAATTAGAATCTCGTGACTACGGGCCACTGTAGATCGGTTTCTCTAAAAAAAGACTTGATTTTCAACAAAATCAAACTGTTTCTGCCGTAAGTTTGATAATATACTTCTCTTTTTTCAGGAACACAAATAAGAATATATATAAAGCTGAAAAAGTATTAAAACAATAAGCACATCTGACCTCTGCTAAACTTTAGTCGTTCTTATAAAAAACATTGACCCAACTTGTCGCTATATCAGATTAAATTCGGAGCAGTGATGTTATTCTCAAATTAACGATTACCTAAGTTTTGCACATGTTTTGATAGACGTTTTTTGCGAACAACATTGATCTTACCGTCGGCACATCATAGCTATGTATAGGAGATGCACATAAACAAAATTTAGCATTATTTAATATTAAACACGATTGAAATGTTTGTAGAATTTTTCATTACTTTTTAACGAAGTGTGATGACAGCTTTTTACATTAAAATTTTTTAGAACTTTGATGATGATTGTCCTCAACCGTCTTTTTTAGACAGTATTACAATATTAACATCGCATGCTTTCCGTAATTATAAAATTCATGTTTCTATATCTTATAAAAACATATTTCCCAAGCGTAAGTTTAATGGTTTTTTGCTTCAATTATAACTACCTATTAAGGAATTAATAATGACCTTGTATCTTGTTCACGTAGGGAATTCATACCGCCATTACTTTTTAAGAAAATTAACCAGAATTAATTAACCAGAACGATTTTATTCCACGCCTTGTCGAGATAAGCCATGTTGAGCGAGAGGAAAGAGTTTCTTACCGATAAGAAAAAGTAACATGACTGCGTAAAAAGTTTATAGTAGCCGATGGTAAATTGCGTTTTTACTGATTTAATATCTATTTTTTCATTTCCCTGATTCAAAGAACGGTGCATCTGTTTTTAATTTATTTATAGAATGACAAAAGAAACTTCAGAAGCAAGAACAGAAAATAAGCACTGAAGGATGGTAAGTCGAATTTTTACAATTCGGACAATCTTACAATCTTTGTAAGTTATAACTTGCTATATTACTTTTTTAGTTTGGTTTACCAGCATTTTATGGAAAGGTGGAAAAAGCAATTGTGGGAGCCCAGGAGAGGTTTGAATCGACGACCTGGATTGCTGTATGTGATTTTTTTTTACTTTCTAATATATTACGATCGTGTGCTATAAAGCCGTGCACGCCCGCTAAACAGCAAACTGCAATACACTCAAACATATAATTACCCGCGTATTTATTTTCCCGCAACAAGCCTTTAGGACAGATTTAAGTATTGTGCGCTCCTTGCAGGCTGTGTAGAATAGAATCATTATGTACCGTTTTGTATGGCTGTCAAATACTTAACCCCCTTTATTAAATGCCAACCTGCATTACAACTCCAGAACAATTGTGCATATAGCTGGTCCTACAAAAATAAAAAAATCACTTTGTATATTTGCTTATCCGTTTTGCAGCGGAATTGATCTAACGTGAAAACGATTGATGTTAACATTTTACCCAAATCAACATGTGAATGTGTGAAGTCGCCTGTTTCTGGAGCTCGAATCAGTGAAATATCAAACTCACATTTGTTCGGCCTGCATGAAAAAGACCACAAACTTACTTTCGTCACTTAATAATTGATTCCAGACAATATTCCTGTAGCGACTTGCGAGAGGACATGGACAATGTTTTTTTACAATGTGACTTGACTTTGTTACACTGACGTACTGGGCAATTCTATAAAAAGCATTTCTAATGCTCTAACATGATATCAAACGTTACATAAGAACATAATCACTTACACTTGTTTTTTTTGTCATTCCGTTAAAGAAATTATAGATAGCGTCGGGTCTATCAGATTCTATGACGCCCAATTGTTCGAAACGACTTATTTAAAAAAATTATTTATACAGATAAAATCTTAGCTACGTATAATATCATGTACTCATCTTATGGTTGAGTTCTTCTCGCATTTCGATTGGTTAATCTACACGAAAGAAATAATATATTTTTAATTTCTACTAAGAGACGGGTGCAAGTTGTTGTTGGTTTGTAATTCTAAAGGTAATTTTCCCGTTAAAAAGAATTTTCCAGCTTGGTTTGACCCCAATCTAGTAGGGTCTAAAATTTTAGGCGAGCACATAATTGTTGACGCCTAATGCTAAAAATAAAATCATTGCATTGCACATTTACATTTCAGACTAAATATCATGGAACGAATGAAAATAACAACGACTTAAATTAATATTTTAAATTGGGTGTGATCCTATACATTTTTTGATCAGCGTTTCAACAATGGAATCGGGTAATTTTTGAAAAATTAAACAATAACAAATAGCTGATAAAGTAATTTCTTTAGTTACTAGAAAACCTATAGTATTGAAACCAGACCTTTTGCTTGTGTTACCGAGTTGTAGTTTTGTTTTACAAAAGAAAACTTGTATACCACATATACGAAAAAAGTTTTTGAAAGGCAGTCCGCGCGTCTTGTGTTTGTTTTAAACACACAAAATTTTCTCAACATTAAACGGATTGGTTTTCAGTTCATGGATGCTTCACTTTTTTAAAGCATTTTTAGGTGAGAACAAATTATTGTTTGTTTTTAAAATGTGAAAATGTGTTATTTCTTCTGGAAAAAAAAAAATTTTTTTTCTGTGTAATATTTGTGCAATTCTTAATCTGTAAACTTTATTTATCTTGAATTTATTTAGATAAAAATATGAAACAAACAAATATCGTGACATCAAAGATCCAATGATAGTGTCAATACGTGTATCTTCAAGTATAATATGTCACGATTACAGGGTACAAGAAACTAGATGTCAACCAGTAAGAAAAATTGTGCAAGCGTTGCATTACGACGCAGTTTTTGAATGCAAGATCTATTCATGGCGTATTAAACAGCGACCAATTTGCTAAGCTGTTTCAGAGTCTTTACGTTACGGTTATAACCTGGTTCGATGGAAGTGCTCTGTGTTGTTTGATGCACACACGTTTATCAAAAGCAAAGCGATTTCAAGTCCTGCTTGCCAAATGATAATTGTGCGAAATAATTAGATTCAAGTCACTATTGCTTCGCTTACACCATATCTGTCACGACGATATCTAAGTAGTTTTTTTGTGTTAGATAAACAGTTCTCTGTTATTCTGATGACACTGAAACATTTTACCATGACAAATTGTTTGGTCACGCTTTGTAATAAACATCAGCAAGGGACAAAAAGTGAATGTGTTTATTTGTTCGAAACGAAGTTTTTGTCCCAAACCAAATAAAAATTAGTATAATAATTCTTTATTAGGAGAGCATTTCGTGTTTTTTTTACTATGCTCTTCAAACTTATTTTGCAAAAAGGATTTTTTAAAAGACTTCTTGGTTTACAAAATCAGTAAATCTTGTTTGAGCATTAAACAATAATTATTATATGTTATAAGTCATAAGCAAATTTGTCCACGTGACATACAACTAGTATTTTATTACATATTAGGAAATGTATTTCATAAATATGATATAATTTTCGAGAACAACATCCGTGAACTGGAATGATTGACAGTCTGATAAGAGCGTCTTTTTGCAGTAAAAATTGCAGCGAACATAAAATAAACAACGCTTGACGCGCAGACTGCAATTCACAAACATGTAATGTAGTAAGCAAGTAAAAATGGGATAAAGAAAAAAAGCCCTGGGATCGAGGTTGCTCACAATCTGCATTATTCTATGTTTATAAACGCTGAAACAAAAAATCAAAAAAATATATGTGCAAATAAGTATGTGCAACAAAAAAAAGATAAAAAAATATGAAATATAAATGGAAAATGTCAAAAAAAATCAAAGACGTAAAACAACCGTTACGTAAAAAGCGGAGTACGCTAAAACTATATAATTGGTTTATCATTCCAGAAGTACGCCAGGGAAAAAGAGAAATCAAACGTTAAAAAAATACAACATTTTGCGTTAATTCATACACAATCAGCTAGTCAATCTATTGCATACGCCTGCAATTCCAAAGTTATACTTAAAATATAACAAATTATAATTAGTAGCTGAAACACATAAAAGAGAAATATAAACATTTGAATCATTTGGTATATTGTATATCTACCGAAATATTTCATTCCAAAATATTAAAAGAACAGACCCAAACTTATAATCAAGGTTTTAGGTTTTTGATAAGGACATCAACACTGAATCACACAGTCTGTAGTGTTAAAAACAGTAAATGCTATCCTCATTTTTCTTAATATTTTCTTAACATGACTATGGCCTGAAAACATATAATAACTTAATAAAAAAGCATGCTATAAGTTACTATAGCTAGTTAATGGCAATTCGGCTACATGTAACGGCCCATTGCTCGGACAAAAAAAAGTTCAGTTCGTTTGATATACAATAAAAAAGTAAACTTCTAATCAATTTTGTGCGTCATACAAATTTTCATATTTCAAGACAATTAATTGTTACGTGGTGTCATTCGTAAAGAGTGAGCCAATGACATAAATTTTTTAGGACTTACGTACAGGGCACTTTGGTTACACTCATAAGGGCAAGAAATGAACACATAAAATTTGGTACTTATTACAAAAATACCAATGGGTTTGTTTACAAAAGAGAACAGCCTCGATGTTGTTTGATGTTGTTTTTACAGGTAGCTTAGCTACTATAGTTACATTTAGGATTAAACTAGCATTTATTACTTAACACTCAGTAAAATAGGTCAAGTTTGAATATTAAACTTTTTCGCTACAGCTAGCTAGACTAAGCATGAAAGGACAAGGCTGAGCTTTTTAACTGGGTTAAAAGTCAAAACTTAAAGAGGAAAATTACATCACATTTTTTAAGATTATACTACACATATTTGAGAAGACCTGCAGGAAAATGCATTGTTCATCAAGTTACCCCATATGGCTAATATGGAAGATTTCTTCCTAAAAAGCATCAGAAACTTTTTTCATGTGGATTACTTTTACATTAACAAAAATTAAAAATTTGAAGATAAACTTTTGCTAGCGATTTTGTCATTCATTAGTTTTCAAATTTCTCGCTGGAAATCTTTAAGGTTTAAAACCCATGTCTCACAGTAACTTTGTCGTTCTTATCCTAATGTTAATACATAAGCTATGCAACAACTTTTGCAGGAAAATAAAAACACATCAAGAGAAAAAGTTTGTTATTAAAATATTATAAATAATTTCAAACCGATTAGTCCCTGCAGTCATTTTGGTGTCAGCGGTATGAAAAAATGCGCATTGAACAAAGAATCACACTTAACTGTACTATAAGTCATTAAGATATTATAAAGTAGACGAAAATAAAAGTATTTCGTAATGTATATTGAAAATAACATTGGCGGTGCGCATTATCCATGATCATTAGGAAAACATTAGTACGGGAATAAAACATACAAAGTACAATGTTCCAACAATTTTTTTGTATTTATTATATTCTTTAAATGCGCATTTAACAAAGAATCACACTTAACTGTACTGTTCTATAAGAACCCTCCACAGTAAAATCATCCTCTTGGGACGTGTGCTTGCGTTTACGACCTGTAGAGGGGGTTCCACAGTCCTCTAACTCTATGGTATTAAACACTGAGTCAGAAGAATCATTGTAAAAGGGTTCTTCCAACAACGTGTCTGAATCCATAGAATTAGTATCCTGTGGTACATCCCTCAAAGAACAGGAAGCAAATTGCAAACACAGTCCCTCAAGGTAATTATCTGTGGTCGGAATCCCATAAAAGCTTTCGAATTCGGGAATACATTGTAGCATGTTTGCCTTTATCCATTGATGGTGGGTAAACGCAAACCTTGCTACACTGTAATGGGTGCTTAGACTATAAAGAAAAGCACCCAGCTTCCCCAACACCTTCGCATATTCCACCACATAGGCATCTTTCGTGGTGAAGAATTCTCCCAACTGCTTTATCGCATCACGTACATCTATTTTCGCACCTTTGTGTTTCGAATCGACAGTTTTTAATGCGTCTTGCACAGTATCCAAATACCGCGCAAAGGGTTTTAAATATTTCGTCTTCAATTTTTCCCGCAAATCGGCAAAAGTAGTTATATTGTTGTGGAGAGATGACGCTGTTTCTGATAATGCGACGCTTGGTCTACATAGGAACTCACAAGACTGACTTTAAAACGAGCTTTGAAAACGTTATCTGATAAGAAATTGTCGTCATATGCTTTTCCGTACGGACAAATAAAATCTTTAAGGAACTGTTTATGATATCTAAAAAATATAATAGTAAAATGTATTTTAAAATCATATTTTAAACATCATTCCAATGCATAAAAAGCAACATATAACGTTATTACAATCACAACTTACCCCGCGGCGAGATTTTCTTTATTTTTTGTTGGACCGTTTTTGAAGGACGGAGCGTATCATCTAAATAAATATAAAATAATGTTTTAAAATGTCAATGATTCCATTACATAGATTCATTATATCATTATATCATGTACATAAAAACACTTACCCTGACGCACTGCTCTTTTTTGAAGACATGTTTGAAGAAAATTAAAATAAATGTTTTTTTTGCCAACAACGACGCTTGTAGCACAGCACAAGTAACTATACTGCATAATCTAAATATCTGTTATTTTCAACTTTTTTTATACAGTTCTTTAAACTAATATGCACGGTCAAATTAACTCATGAGTATGTTTGAAAATAAAAAATGATTATTTAGGGAAAATATAATCACGCCCTTAAATTTACTCTTGAGTAAAATTGAGGGTAAAGTAAAGAATTAATTACAAAATAAAAAGTACTTATTCTTTCTTAATAAGAAAAAAATATTTTATTAAAAGTCAAGCGGAACATTTTATGAAAAGATGTAAAGCCGAAATTTTTAAATAAATAAAATTGCTTGAGGAAACATTGTTATTACAAATTGGTATTATAAAACAAACGATAAATAGAAACCTACTAGTCGTTAGCCCGTGGAAAAATCCACGGGGTCGCCCGTCCTTTATATTAACCCATTTCAACAAAGTGGACTTTGGTATTGACGCGCATTTTGAAAATTTCGTGTTTCCGTGTTATGGCAAATATTATTTTATTTTGCGGAATAAGTTTTTGTAAAAGTTAAAAATTAATCGTGCCACCGAGCTGAGCGCTTAGTACAGTTAAACGGTGCTGGACAGACGTATAGGGATAATACCCTTTTGAAAAAAACTTTCTCGCAGACTCTGTTTAAATTAGCTAAAACACAAGAAAAAGTCCATTGCTAACACAGGGCTGAGCAGTTAGTTCAGGTAAACAGTGTTGCCCAACCGTACAGGTGTGATACTCGAGAAAGGTTAAAAATTAGTACAGGTTTTACAAAAAACGTGGTTAAAACTGGGCTAACCGCTTAGTACAGTCAGAGTTCAACAGGCTTATAGAAGTGCCCTTTTCCAAAAAAAACTGCATTGCAACTTCGGTTTAAATGAAAACACAGGGAACAGCCTGTCCGTCCAGCTAAAGCAATTGCTCAGCCATTTAATTTGCAGAAAAAGTTTCAGGAAAATGATAAAAGATGCTGGCTACCTAGCTAACTGCATTTAGCATAAGAATTATCGCTCAAGAATATTGTTGTAGCCAAACTGCATTTTTATCTTTATGCTCTCACTCTTTAGTCAAAGATAGGAGCTAGCTAAATGGCTACAGCCTCAACATAAAAATTAATGTTGGGTAGGATAAAAAGCTCTTAGACCATACAGATTAGTAATAAGTAAGGCTCTAGCTAGCTAGCCTTCAAAATCTTCGTGTTATACATGAGCATAGGGGTACCATTATTTTCCAAAAGTCCTTATTGCTTCGGAGTTAAAAGAAATCAGCCTGGTTCTGTTAAAATTTTTAAAACAGTAATAAAAGTGGTCGCTGCCAACTGCATTGAGCTTAGCATAAGAATTGTTAAGAATGGTGTTGCAGCAAAACTCCATTTGACTACTTTTACTTGCGGACAAACTGCATTTGGCTACTTTCTCTTTTTAGCCAGAGGTAGCTAAAAGGGCATTTGGCTACTTTCTCTTTTTAGCCAGAGGTAGCTAAAAGGAGGTAGCTAGGTAGACCCAACTTCAACATAAAAATAAAGAACAATATACCAAACTGAATAAAAACTTTAACAGAATAGGAATAACTAAAGATAGCTATAGCTAGCTGCCTCAAAATCTACGTTTTGTAGCTAGCCAAAAACTTAAAATTGGTTTGTTTAAGATTTATACGTAGCTAGAAAACGTGATGAAATATTCACCTTAACATGTGAAAACAAACTAAATAATCGTATAGGATAAGAAGTACTAAGAAGAAATAAGGAGGATTGAAAGGACACCTACAAACTTCACACCATCACTTTCAAACTACAATGGCCTTCGTAGGGGTAGCATGTTTCCCACCGTCGGCATGTTGAGGCCGCGAAGCACTTGGATTGGTCATTAGTGAAAATTGAGCCTCATGATTGCTTTATTGCGCGTGAGCGGCAAAGCTAGGCCGGTAAAAAAAACAGGGTGTGTCGGGAATTTGAAATAAAGCTGCAGGGCCGCGGGGATTTTCGGCGGGTCTCGCTACTTGCATCTCCATGTTGCGCAGAGACAGACAGACGACGGCTATTGTTATGGAGAAAACTCAACTCAGGTTACAATAACAACAATTTCCTTACGGACTTTCCGTCTATACTTCTTAATAATCTCACAATAATTCTTAGCTCGTGTAAGCATTTTAAGACTTGTTACCTCGCTGAAATTATACCTTTGAGTCTTATACCGACTCCAGGATAAAAACTTTCGGTTATCCCGAGCCAAAGGGGATTGGCTTCGTCTATTTTTCCAGAAGAAAACGTATAGATAGGTATCAGATTCTATGTCACTCAGCCAATATTACTTTCTGAGTAATTTCCTCAACTTACAGGGAAGGGTGGGCGGGTTGCCTAACCCGTACGAATAGAATTGACTTGTGAGTAAAAATGGGTGGGAAAGTTTTATTCAAGCATGCGCTATCAGGCGCATGCGTTACTTGCCTCGATTACTACGAAAATAAGTTACATTAGGGACGACAACCTCGACTCAGGCTCTATATAATTTAGCTGTAAAATAGATAAACGAGGCATTTAAAAGAGACTAGTGTCATGTACTTGCAATTTTCTGTATTGATACAGGACAATTGCAGGTACTTTCGGCACGACAACCTCGTCTCACTTTCTATGTATTTTAGCCTTAAAATTGATAAACAAGGAATTTCAAAGTGTCGAGTGTCATGTGTTTGCGATTTTTCGTGTTGATACAAGATAATTGTCATTTAGGGACGACAACCTCGACTGAAGCTCTATATAATTTAGTCGTAAAATTCATAAACGATATCCTTCATCACACCTAAAAAACATTTCTCTTGCTCTCGTGTACGAGGTAGGTTTGTTTTTCTCAGGGACTGTTTATTTCCTGCAGTTATTGCTCGAAATATAAATATTTCCAAATTTTCAGCAATTTCTGCTTTTACTAAATACTGCTTAAGATTCTTAACGGGACACAAGTCGGAATTATATTCTGCAATAAACACCGTTGAACCTTTCCTATAAACGTCAGTTTTGCTTTTGCTGATGAAAAGTGTCATGTACGTGTGAAAGAAAATGATATCCTATTAAGCATATCACTAGTGTTCTTAAATTCTTCAAATCGGCGTTTTCACCCCCGAAATAATTAAAAATCGAATTAAGGTGGTCTACTGTTATAGGATCTTTCTTCTTTACTTGTTGCTTCTTTATTCTCCTTGCCGCCTCCTCAAGCATGTTTTTAACGATAGGAGCTTCGCAAGAATCATGACATGAAATGATGTTGTGGTGAAATTTTATGGCATAGAAACAGCTTTCGATTAAACTAATAGACGCATCACCTTGAATTAAACTCAACAGAAATAATGCCACCTGGAATTCGTCGGCTGGGAAGCATTTTAATGAGTATCGCTCGGCACCATCTTTCCAAAGGTTAAAATAACAAGTGTACTTCTTTAGAGTAATTGGTTCTCGACATTTGTCCAAAACACTTGGAAGTTGATCAGCTAACCTAAGCAGTCCTGCTAATTTTATTACGTTTTGTACAACCGGCAACATATTATCCTAATATTGTCGTTTCAATGCCCAGTAGACATCTGCAATCCTGCCGATTCTACCTTCCTTAAAATAGTGGGTTAAGCGACCCAAAGTTTATATCCAGTAGCCATCTGCACTCCTGCTAATGCTACCTTCCTCTTAACTAGGGCTTGACTACCCGTCTGTTTACACTTTTCACGATTGTGTTTCCACAGCAGTAGGGATCTGCAATCCTGCTGACCTACATATTTCGTAACAATTCATGATGTACAATTTTGTATCCGTCATAAAATTACTGTCTCGGTTTTACGAAAATGCTATTCTTAGCGCAATCATTGGGCTTTTAAAAGCAGCACAGACAATAAGCGCATCACGGGTATTTCCCAACCTAACATAATCGCTAGTGTTTTTAAAATCACAGTATTCTTTGACAAACGTCTTAACTTTCGAATCTGAGTTGGTTAATAACGGCCAGAATTTTGCAGATTTCCAGTCTGGAACAACTAGCACACCTATGGCTTTCGACGCTTCCATGTGACTTAACGTTCTGCTCACTAATGACGTAGGCGGGACTAAGTAATTATTTTCACTTCCCTACGCGACAGTGAACGCATCGACGATCGCTGTTCTGGGACACCAAAAACGTGAATTAAATATTGGCGTTTTCGCATTCTCGTGGTCTGCAAATCGGTCAATTGTCAGGGGGGGGGCCATAATCTGTTCAGTGTATTGAAACACTTTTCTGTAGTTTGCCAATCATTGTAGGCAGAATATTCACTTATTTTATCTGCCAAACGATTTTCTTTCCTAGGTATCCATGATATTTTGATATCGATAGAATAATCAAAACCGATTTTGAAAATACGTTCAGCTATTTCTTGTAGCTGGGATTTTGCACTACCTGATTTTGTTATTATAGTAGCTGCGAAATTGTGCGATTTCCAATTTATAATTTTTCCTTTCAATATGGCTTTGAATGTTTCTAATGTGAACAGAATTGCATATAATTCCCGCCATGTTGAACTAAAGTTTTTCTCATGAACTTTAAAATTCTTAAAACAGGTGTATGTTTTGCTGTCCGTTCTTACGTGCGCTCCTATAGCGTAATCACTAGCGTCCGAATAAACATCAATTTGTGGAATTCTGTAGGGAATGATTTGGAATGATTTGTATAAATTTCTAGTTTTTAATTGAATTAATTCTTTCACAACGAACTTTGTAGAAACAATTTTGCCACACAGCTTTGCTAAATTTCTTGCTGTTGAATACGGTAAGTTTTGAATGGCTAATACAATCTAAGATGGAGTCAACTCGTATTTGAGGGATAGTGAAAACAGTTCTATGCAAATCTGCTTTAACGCCTAACCAGATTACTTCTTTTTGTGGATTCCCTGCCGAATAAATTCCGACTGTTTTAAACATGTTTCGTATGAGCTTGCGACTCCTAAACCATCATCAAGGTACACAGAAATACAAATCGCGCTTTCCCTCCAATATTTAACCAGACAACGCATTACTTTTGTAAAAATAAATGGGGCAGAAGTTAAGCCAAAAGGTAGAACAGTGAATACGAAATATTTTGTTATCCCTTTAAATTTCCAAGAAAATCCAAGATAAGTTTGATGTTCTTCAAATATATCAATATGGTGATAACCTTGCTTCAGATCAAACTGAAACATGAAGCTATCCCACTTTAAGTATTCTTCCATGACTCTCCAGTCATCAAATTTTACTTTGTATTTATATATATGCTTACTTACATGTCTTAAATCCAAGATAAGACGTGTTTTTACCATTACCTTAAGTCGAAACGGATAATGGGTTTACCACGTGAGGAGTGAATGCAGTTTCCCCAATCCTTCCACTCTTAAGCAGTTCTTTTATTGAAGCAGTAACGAATTCTTTTTCCATAAGAGCTGACCTATTATTTTCAAAATGCGCTTTTTCCGGGGCTGAGAAAAAAGGAATTTTATAGCCATGTTTTAGGATATCTATAATTGTTGTGTTCGTTTTTATGGATTCCCAAAAGGGAATTTGGTTTTGTAAATTGCCTTTCAAAAACTCTCAAGTTTATTATTGGATTTTGATGTACATGTTTTAGACGAAATTAAAGAAAATATTAACTTATCTTTAAATGTACTTTTATCTTTTAGCTTCGGGGCAGTATTCTCGCAAGTGCCCGTTTTTTCTGCAGCTGAAGCAAGTTCCTAGAGACTTTGATTTCTTGGTGCGATTAAATGTGTTTTGCTTTTTTCTGATGGATCGATTTTCAGCCGCTTTAATTTTTTGCTTGTCTGCAGAGTCGCTAGCCAGGTCATCTGAGATGTATTCGTCGACGGTACTCCACCCTACAATAGACCTGTCAGCAATTTTAATTAATTTTTTCCTTTTTTCAATATTCGAAACTATCTCCTGTAACATTTTTGTAGATCTGTGCTTTGAGCCTTGTTTTATCAGATATCCAAATGTCTCAAGGTCACGTCAAGTAGATTCATTAAACTCGTATTGTTTTTTGTTCCCCTTAAACTTAAAAGAAATTTCTGGTTCCTTTTTGAATTTCTTTGGTAGTTTGTGATTATTCTTTTCAAACTTTGTTTGGATATCTTCAAACTTTTTGTCAAAATAATTTTTAATACTAGAAAGAGAAAGACTTTCCTGAGCAGATCTGTCTTCTCTCCGTCTTTTCTGATCTCTTGACACACTTTCGCCACTAGACATGATTTCTTCTCTGTGAATCGTTAAACCCGTACGAATAGAATTGACTTGTGAGTAAAAATGGGTGGGAAAGTTCTATTCAAGCATTCGCTATCAGGCGCATGCGTAACTTGCCTCAATTACTAAGAAAATAAGTTACATTAGAGACAACAACCTCGTTCAAGGTTCTATATATTTTAGTCGTAAAATTGATAAACAAGGCATTTAAAAGAGACAAGTGTCGTATAATTGCAATTTTTCGTATTGACGCAAGATAATTGTCATTTAGGGTCGACAACCTCGTACCAGGTTTTATATATCTTAGCCCTAAAATTGATAAACGAGGCAACTAAAAGAGACGAGTGTTATATATTTGCGATTTTTCGTATTGATACAAAATAATTGTCATTTAGAGACGACAACCTCGTTTCAAGTTCTATATATTTTAGGCGTAAAATTGATAAACGAGGCATTTCAATCATATATTTGCGATTATTAGTTTTTATACAAGATAATTGTCATTTAGGGGAGACAACCTCGTCTCAGGTTCTATATACTTTAGTCGTGAAATTGATAAACGAGGCATTTAAAAGAGAGGAGTGTCTCATATATTTGCTATTTTTCGTATTGATACAAGATAATTATCATTTAGGGACGACAACCTCGTTAAAGGTTTTATATACTTTAGTCGTGAAATTGATAAACGAGGCATTTCAAAGTGACGAGTGTGATGTATTTCCGATTTTTCGTATTGATACAAGATAATTGTCATTTAGGGACGATAACCTCGTTAAAGGTTCTGTATATTTTAGTCGTAAAATTGATAAACGAGGCAACTAAAGGAGACGTGTGTTCTATATATTTTAGCCGTGGAATTGATACAAGAGGCATTTCAAAGTGACGAGTGGCATGTATTGGCGATTTTTCGTATTGATACAAGATAATTATCATTTAGGGACGACAACCTCGTTAAAGGTTCTATATACTTTATTCGTAAAATTGATAAACGAGGCATTTCAAAGTGACGAGTGTGATGTATTTCCGATTTTTCGTATTGATACAAGATAATTGTCATTTAGGGGCGACAACCTCGTCTCAGGTTCTATATACTTTAGTCGTAAAGTTGATAAACGAGGCATAAAATAATATATGCGTGGGCGTAAAACCACGAAGACATGAACGAGAAATTTCACACCCCCTTGCAGAGCTTCTTACAAGAATAACTATGGGTACAGCAGGATCGTTAACTCTGTAGACCAAGAGAGCAAACTTATTTTATTCTAGAATACCATTCATGTGCGGATTTGTAAATTTTATAAAGGATTTTTTAAAAGATGAGTTAGTTGACTTTTAAAATGTAATAATAATATAATTAGCAGTTAAAAAAAAGTAAAATCTATTGTACATTATGCGTTCTAGTATTTTTGAGAAACATGGAAGAACCGATATTGGTCTATAATTAGATACATTAGTCATTTCGCCTGTTTTATATACTGGTAGAACTCTTGCAATTTTAAGTTTTTCAGGAAAATATCCTTGCAGCAGGGAAAGGTTAAATATATGCATTAGTGGAATTTTTATAGCATTTTTTGATTGCTTAACAACGTTACTATTTACGTCATCAAAACCTGGACTTTTATTTGATTGTAGTGAGTCGATCGCTTTGAATAATTCATTTTCACTTAGTTCGTTATTTCTCATTTGTGTGTTATTAACAGTGAGAAAGGATTTAAACCTCAAATTGCTTGGTTCAATCTGAGATGCCAGATTTGAACTCACTTTTACAAAAAAATCATTAAGCTCCTCAGCTATTAGACACTTGTTCTCGATTTTATTTCCATCAATATTCAACCTTTTTAGAAGTTTTTCTTTGCTTAATTTTCTTTTAACTATGACTTCATTGATTATACTCCAAGTTTTCTTCGCATCGTTTTTATGTTTTTATATATATAGTAAAATCTTTATAATGTTTACATTTTTTTTCAGTTAAATTCGATGATGTCACAGAAAAAGTGCTGACATAATCCCCCGGTCATAATATGTTCGAATACCCCGGACCGAATAGGGTAAACAAACCAATTTTAATAGCTATAGCTAGCCTTATTTATTCTTATTCTTTTAAAGTTTGGTATTATTATTATATAGATTTTTATGTTGGGGTTGTGGTCTCGCTACCTCTGGCTAATAAGTTAAAGTAGCCAAATGCAGTTTGGTTAGCTACAACATAATTTTTAACATTCTTATACTGAATACAGTTAGGAAGCAATGCCTTTTTATTACCGTCATAAAAACTTATTCTGAAAAATATAATTTCTAAGTGATTTTTTTTAGCTGGACACTTGCTTTTGACATGCTCTCCATCGTATAGCGTGTACTCCATTGTAGTGTGTATTCGCTATAACATCTTCCCCTAAAACAGCAAAACAAAAGAGAAGCAACTTGTCCTATACATAAAATAAATTTCTAACATAACTACGTGTCTGCCTAAACGTCTGTCGAATTGCTATCTACAGATATCTTGAAAGTTCATTGGTTAGTGTGTTTTCCATTCTTGTATTGGTCTTCTTTATCGTTTTGGATATGTCTTTCTCGACTGCGGTTCTTTCAACGTTCGCTGTGACGCAGAGTTGTTTGTCATGGTTGTTTTAGAAGTAGATTTGGGGCCGCTATTCTCAAGTTCAGGTTTGTGAACGGTAACATGGTGTTCCTCATCATCCTCATCCTCAGTGTCTATTTTTATTGGCACATGTTTGGCAGTATCTGGAATTGGTTTGAAATGAGATATGTTGCGGGTGATCTGGTGTTCCGTTTCCTTATTCATCGCAGTGATCATCGTTCCTTTGATATCAGTAACGTGGTATGGATTCGGATTGAAAGGAGGTGTCACTTTGTTTATCTTTTTCTGTTTCACCAGAACGCGGTCACCGATGTTTAGTTCTTTTTCTTGTGTGTGTCTGTTGTTATCGGCATATTCTTTTGCTTTTTGTTTACTGTCTTGGTCATTTTTGTTTAACTGTAGTTCGATGGAGTCGTCAACGTTGCTAAAAAAGTCGGGAATAGCACATCGTATTTTGCGATTATACATAAGGTTGGCTGGAGGAATATTTGTTGTAGAATGAGGTGTTATACGGTACGCCATCAAGAAGTTCTGCACTTCTTCGACGTACGACTTGTTTTCAATGTGTGCTGTACAGATTATTTTCGTCAATGGTAACATGAATCTCTCGACCTCGCCATTCGCTTGTGGCCATAGGGGCGTAACCCTCCTATGATATATTCTCCTCTTTTCCATATATCTTTTCACTTCACTGGAACGAAACGGCGGTCTGTTATCGGAAACAAGTGTTTCCGGATTTCCAAAGTGTGCAAAGGTATCGTTACAAATGTTGGTGAAGTTCTTTGCTGTGGTATTGTTTGTGAATGCCACGACAGGATATCTACTCCGCTGATCTATCATTACTAAGGCATACTTATTGTCAGGGAGCGGTCCCAAGTAATCTGCGTTGACTGTTTGCCATATACGAGCCGGTAATTCTGTTGGCTGGATGGGTGGTAGCGTAGATTTCTTGCTGACAGATTGACATGGAAGGCAGTTGTTTACTTCATCTGTTACTAGTTTGTCCATGCCGGTGAACCAAACTTTACTTCGCAGAAGGGCTTTTGTTTTTGATAATCCCTGATGACCAACGTGGGCAAGTTTAACTACTGTACGGTGGTTTATTCTTGGTAATACAATTCGTTTGTCCTTCAGTATTAGATTCTGTTCTGAATTCAAGGCTAAGGAATCTTTTATTTTGTGGAAGTGTTTTAATAACTTTTTTTCGTCTGATTCTGGAGCTTCTTCCAAATGTCGCCATTTGTTTGTGCTAATGATTAATATCAATTGTTTTAATGCTGGGTCAGCTAGTGTGGCGGTTTTTATATCATTAATGTCTAAAGCGTTTGGTGTTGCGTACGACGTGAGAAAATTAACGTGTTTTTCGATGTATTTTGTATCTGTGCCAATAGACGTTGGATTTCGGCTTAGGTAGTCACATATGTTATCTGCAGAACTGACGTAATCTGTTTTAAAGTTGTACCTCTGTAGTCGCAGCATCATTCGTTCAATTCGCGGGGGCGGTGTTGATTTGGGATTGTTCAGTATATTTACTAATGCTTTGTTGTCGCTAAAAAGTGTGAAGTGCTTTCCGTAGAGGTACAAACTGTTTTTTTCACATGCATAAGTCGCTGCTAAACATTCCCGTTCTATCTGGGAGTAATTCATTTCCGGTTGCGTAAGTGATCTTAAAGAGTAAGATATCACATCTATGTCATTTTTCTTACAATTTTTTTGAAGTAGGATCGCTGAAATTCCCACTTGGCTTGCATCGCAGAACAAGAGTGTTTCTTTGTTTTCGTCAAAGTATGACAGACACAACTTTTCGGATAATGTTGTTGTCAAAGTTACAAACGCTTCTTGGCATTCTGTATTCCACTCAAATTTTACATCTTTTCGCGTTAAACGTCGGAGAGGATAAGTAATGGTACTGTAGTTCGGAATGAATCTTTTTAAATAATTAATCATCCCCAAAAAGCTTCTTAATGATTTGACGTCTGTAGGTCGGTTGACGTTTAAAAGACCGTTAATTTTTGTCGGACTTGGTCTCATCCCCTCTGCTGAAAACACATAGCCGAAATACTCAAGGTTATGTTGGTCAAACAAGCATTTGTGTAGGTTTAATGTTATTCCCTTATCCGATAGTGTCTTAAACACTTGTGTCAAGATTCTGTCATGTTCTTCTGTCGTTTTTGCGTAAACTAGTATGTCATCGGCAATATTGTCTGCACCGTTTATGTCTAAAAGTATTGATTGGATCGTATGTTGTAGTTCCTCTGAAGCACTATTTGCACCAATTATTAATCGTTTGTACTGCATAATTTTGTCTTGTGTGCGGAACGCTGTTATATATCTGCAAGACTCGTCTAGTTCTAACTGGTGGAATGCTGCGTTAAGGTCTAGTTTAGTAAAGTGTTTGCTATCCTTAAGTTTTACAAGTAGGTCGTCAACAGTAGGCGTGGGATAACGTGTTCTTACTATCGCTCTGTTTGCGCATCTCATGTCGAGACATATGCGAATACTGTTATTGCCCTTGGGTACGACAACAATTGGGTTGACCCACGGCGTCCGTTGTCCCTTAACTTCCTCTATAATATCTTGTTGCTGTAATTTTTCTATCTCTGCTTTCACTTTCTGTCTTAGTGCAAATGGGATGCGTCGTTCCGCCTGTGTGACCGGTGTCACTTCTCGTCGATATGTAGTTTGACCTTATAATCCGTAAATTTGCCGATCTTGTTGCTAAAAAGCTTCTCTTTGTAAACTTCAATCAACGCACGTAATCTAGTAGGTGGTTGAACTTTTTGGGCATGTTTTGTTTTGCTCTCCCTCGTGCTGTTTTTTGTTTCAACGTTAATCTTATATGCTGCATTGTTTGTGTTTCTAGATTTATCTGGCTTCTTTTGAGGAATCAAGTCATCCTTCGGCATAATTATTAATTTTAATTTGAGGGCAGTTTTGCCGTTTAAAAGATTTTTGTGGTCAGTGTTAATTACATAAAAATCTTTTGTTGTAAGGCGGTGCTTATTTTCGATAGCGAGGTTAATTTTTCCGAGGACTTTTAATTTGGGTTCGTTCGAGCCGTATGTGATCACCTTGGTGGCTGTCTTTTGTAAGCGAAGTTTCCCGCCACAATTTTCGTTCACTTTGTGAAATGTTTTTGTGTTCAAAATATTCAAAGCAGAACCGGTATCTATTAAGAATCGTGTGGGTGTGACCCCTTCTACCTTCACTTTTGTATAAAATCTTTCTATAGAATTTACTGACGCATAATCTTTGATCTCACTATTCTTAACGCAAACCGAAACTTTTGACTCATAGTGTGTATTTGAATTAGAACGGACATTAGCAATACATTTATTGTTGTTGATGTTAGCATTCCCCGCGGTGGATAACATAAATCGATGTAAACTGTTCACATTTTCAGCACCAGAGTCAGCGGAATCAGAAGTAGCCGTATTGTTGTTTACTAAGCGCCTTCCTCGAGATATCGGACCCCTAGCACTACTTTTGCAGCAACGGGCAAAATGACCGATCTTGTGGCATTTATTACATTCTTTCCCTTCGGCCGGACATGCCTGAGAATGTGGGTAGTCGTTCCCACATCTATAACATGTTTTATAGTTATCTTTTTGGCTACTGCTATTCCCTCTGCTCGACAAGTTCTTACCTCTGAGTGTTTCCAGTTTCTTTGTAAGTCGGTAAATTTCTTCCTGTGGATTCATTGAACGCTCTACATCATCGGCTTGTTGATCTGCATCCTCCAAATGTTTTCCATAAATCAATAAGTCTGCTAAACTAATTGTTGTATTCTTAAATGCGTGTTTACGAATTTTGCTGTTATGAGTAGATAACACAATTTGTTGTTTAAGCTCTTTGTCCAAATTTGTTCCAAAGTCACATTTATTCGCCTGCTATTTCAACCGTATGTAAAACTGATGAATGTTTTCGTCGGGTTGTTGATTTAGTTTTCTAAATGAATACATTTCATAATCGATGTTTTTCTTAGGTGCAAAAATATCCATCAAATATTCTAATGGCGTTTGCAAACGTTTCATCTGTACCTGGTACTAAAAGATTGTCGTATATGTCATACGCCTCTTCACCAATGTAATTAAGCAATAAGGCTAATTTCTGCTTGTCTTCTTCAACGTTCAGAGCGACGCACAAGTTTAAAAAACGTTTCTTATATTTTTCCCATCGAGTTGAGATTGTAGTAAAATCATCCGTATCAAACTTTGGAAAAGTTGGAAGGTTTAAAGTTGAAATAGCCATAGTTTGTAACACACACGAATTACACCAAGATTAATTTCTTCTGATAATGAAGTAAATTTCTGCTGTTGTTTAGGATCTTTCGTTAAAAATATAATTTCTCGTCGCCAATGTTAAAAACTGAGGACACGTGTGTTCAACATAATCTATTCTCAAAAATAATAATATTTACAGTTCTTCTTTCGTACTTGTTTTCGACATGTTCTCCATCGTATAGCGTGTACTCCATTAAAGTGTGTATTCGCTATAACAGATAAGACGCCTATATCGATATGGAACAGGTAAACACCTATATATAGTAAGCCCTCAGCCTAGTGTTAACAACAGAGTATATCCTATGTTTTTCTGTTAAGCGAACTTGCTATAAAGGGTATTACGCCTATACAAATGGACGACACAGTTTACCTGTACATGCAGAGCGCTCAGCCAACTGTCACGATAAGATATGAATTTTCACAGCAAGTTATTCTGCAAAATAAAAGATATTGGCGGACTGTTTTTGCTATGATGGGTAACAACAGGTTGTGCACTTTGTGTTTTTTTCAGCTCAATTTGCGATAAAGTTACTTTTTGACTTTTTTACTTAACTCGATTTACAACTCCGTACACGTACAAAGCATCTTGTTAACCTTTCAACGCCGGGCCACACACAGATAAATTTGGTGTCTTCCGTCTTGTCTAATTATATTTAAAAAAAAATGTTTTATAGTGTCTTTTAACACTTGTTGAAGAGAACCAGTCATAAGTTGGTTAAAACTCAATCATAGTTAAGCTGTTTGGTGTGTCAAATTCACAATAAGTTCCGCATAGTAAGTTTTAGATTTTTCTCTGTTTAGGGTGGAGGATTTCTTCTAATCTCGCTTCATTTTTCAGAAATGTTTTATGCAACAGCATATTCCATGATTCCAGTGACTGCATTGCTTAATAAAAATACTGTATAAGGATATCCATGAGAGAACGAATCGTGTATACACTCGCCTAACTGCAGTGCGTTTGAGGCAGTTCCATGAATAAGAACAATTTGCGATAACTTCTATTTATCATTAGCAAGAGAAATATATTGAGAGTGGTTGGCTAATAGAAGTAAAATATACGTCATATTTCTTGTTTAAGCTGAATTTCTACTTAACAGCAATACGGAACGGAATGGAACAAGAAAAATACAGTGAAACGGCCTTACTCTTAAAACCGAAAATTCATTAAGCGTCCCCTCATTACCACCTATCCTGTGCTAAAAATAGATGTTTTCGGATATTTTAGTAATGGGATATGAAAGCCTGATAATACTTGAAAACATTGCAAAGTTATAGAGCTCTGGGAAACAACTTACTTTTCGACAGAACTTGTACCATAAGGAAGAAATGTTTCATTCACCTTCGCAACTTATTTACATCCAGCCGCCATAAAAAAAACTAAAATTACACGGTGACCGTTGTGTGACGTAAGGAGTATGCACAATATGCAGAACGGAATAATGATAGCGGGACTTCTATTGAATGCCGAAAAAAAAAGATTTTGAAAACATTTAATTTGATCAAATGTTTCAAAAGTATAATACTGAAAGAAAATGGCCGAGAACACGAACGCAATAGCTGATTTTCAGTTTAAACTCAGAAGATGTTTTACGAAACCCACTTTAGGCTCAGATTCTAGCTGGGGAAGTGTAAATAAATCAGACGACGATGCGGAAAGTCCAAGTCGCAAAGATCAGCCACTTAACACGTGGTACAAATGTGACAACCATGATGATATGCCAAGTGAGGAGAAATGTTTTTATGTTATGAGGTTGTTTTCTTCACTTACGGTCATTCTTCTGTTCTCGTCGCCTATTTGAAAGTAACCCTCTCTATTTTTTTTAGATGATGCGTGCAAGTGCATAATTGAAAATGCGGACTTCTTCAGCATTGTTATCTTGTGTGGTGAATAGGATTCGTAGTGAATATCCTGCACCAGATGGTATTTAGTTGGGCTAAAAAATGTAGAAGGAGACCCAGACGCTATTAACGAGGCCAATTTGATTTGGGCTTTCAGAGATGATATATCAGATTCAAAATATTTATACCTTTCCTTATACCTTATATCTTCCATACGATTATATTTAATGGAGTTCGTAATAGTTTCTTATCGACGAAGTCGTTCTTTCAGCGACAAAAGCAAACGTCGTCGCTGTTTCAATATGTTCAATAATGCTTCATGTGCACGGTTAATCCACTGCACATTTTTGGCCTCTTCCGTCGTCTATCTATCATGTGCATATTGGGTATAGAACCTCCCGGGAATGTGTGATTATGACACACATGATGAATTACAGCTACGCTTCAGTATAAGTGATTCACAGTGGCACAAACCAAATTACTCAAATCCTGTTTATAGATTCCTTTTGCAATATGCCCTGGGTCGTATTGGTGTTTAATGCTTTTGTATTTGTCATCACTTCTCCTCATCAGCGCACGAATTTGATTGTGAAGTTTGTTGACACGATTGCTATCTTAGCATTGAAGTTGTCATGTAGGTTATCAAGACAACGAATAAACCCCTCTTTCTCCTATTGCTGCATGAAGCGTATTTATCGTGGACGCAGACGTTGAAAATTTTTCAAATCTTTCACATCTAGCACGTTGAAATCCAATATTTTTTTGTAATAGTGTCTATGGTTGTCCAACAATTGCCAGCTGTAGATGCAGAACAAAATAGTGCTTGTTGATGACAACAGTTTCTGGGAAAACATATTCCCCTGGATGGAAAGCACAAAAATGAACTTCATACATTGTAATTTGCGCAGAAGGGCGTAAGCAATAATATAAAAATGGCCACCTCGATAAATGCTAAATTGAGCACGTACGGGAATCGTTTAACCCTATTCGTTCCGGGGTTTTTCGAACATATTACGCAACTTTAGCAAAGAAGACGGCTGGTCTAGGGACGGTAATTTTACGTCACATATTACGTCATGTTCGCCGCGGTTGGCTTGAGATAATGTTTATGTTTAGCGGAAAGTGGAGGGAAAGGAGGGAGGAGGACCAAATATAAAAATGTTAGCCATTTCAGATGTAAACATTAAAATTTCGAAGTTTAGAATTGTGCGAGAGGCCTTGACACTTGCACATGATAGAAATCAAATCAATGATGTAAAATTACTTCTGCTTTACGATATAAACAGTTCTAATAACCCTGACTTCCCATACTGGCAATTTGATCGTTTGATCTTGACAAACTTTCGGATGATGAATGCAATGCACACTTTCATTTTCTGAAAAGTAATATACACACATTGGTTGACGTTTTTCAACTACCAGAAATAATAAGATGTTCAAACAGACAAACATTTAACCCCGTTGAAGCATTATGTATTCTTCTTGGACGTTTCTCATACCTTTGTCGTTCTGGAGACCTAATTCCACTTTTTGGAAGGTCAGTTAGTGAACTCAGCAATGTGAATTAAGTTATGCTTTCACATATGTACAACACTCATAGACATAAACTTGTTGACATGAATCAGCAATGGCTAGCTCCTGCCAAGTTAGAGGAGTACGCTTATGCAATACACAATAAAGGTGGCCCACTACCTAACTGTTGAAGATTTATTGACAGGACTGTTTGGCCATGTGGAAGACCTGGTTAAAATCAAAGAGTGCTTTGGAATGAACACAAAACGTATACATTCCCTTAAATTCAGTCTGTTGTAGCACCTAATGAATTGATTGCACAGCTGCATGGATCTTTTGAAGAGAAACGACACGACAGTCGGATAATGTTGCAATCATGATTGCATATTTTGAGGATGCGAGGCTCACACAGCTTCAAAGAGAATTTAACACTGCAATGAGTGAGGTTTGCATTTCCGTAGAATGGGTGGCAATATCGTGAACTATTATTAATTCATAGACTTTAGAAAAAATTTAAAGTCCGTTTAAGTCCAGTTGGAAAAATATACATCATATGCTCGCACAATTTTGTATGTATGAATCAACTACAAAAAGATGTTTTAATGTTGACAGGCCTTCATTGCAAAATTAATTCCAGTAATTGATTTTTTTAATAGTGAGAAGATTTAACGAGAGTCATGTTAATATGAATAATACTTTATTTGCTCGATTAAGAATGCAGTGTACTTATTAACTTGTTTTTCAGAGGGCTATTATTTGAGTGCGAGTGCTAAATCGAGGAACACGGTATTATTCATATCACATGATACTAATAACAGAAAAATAAATCCAATTGATATACTTGTATTGTTTTCCCATGACCAGCAAACAGGAATATAAACACGCCTAAAAATAACATAATATCAAAATATAGTACACATATTTACAAGTTTTAATGGCTCAAATGTTAATCCTTTGCGATTTTTGAAGCAAAACCATCATCGATCGCTGTTGCATCAGAAATACCTGCAACATTTGTTGTTTTTGTTGTTGTTGTTGTTGTTGTTGTTGTTGCAATTGTTCAAAAAATATTCTCTGGGTTTATGATTCTTTCTTCTGCGCTTCAACTTGCATAAATTTAAGTTCGTGATCGTTGACAGCCTTTTCTCTTAGGTAGGCAAGAGTTTCACTTCCAGTTGATAGCCTCCAATTCAGTCTTCAATTCTTCTATTTTACAAAGTATTTCTTCTAACAAAGACTCTGTTGGAGTAAGATCATCAACCTCTATGCCTGATGGTTTTAATTCTGCCGAGGTTAAATTGTTTATTAAAGTGTTCTTTGACTGACCGTTGATTCACATAACACTTTGGTTCTTCAATAAGGTTTAAACTATCCGCTGTTCTGTTCCAAGCATTACCCCTTTCGTTAGTACCAGACTTAGAAGAAAAAGGCTATACCAACCAAGCAGCTCATCTTGTCCCCCCCCCCCTCAATAACTTTTCATAGGCTTGTTTAAATTGAATCAAAGTTAGAGCGATTTTTTTCATTCTGTTTAAAATTTTTGAAAGCTACATAAAAGTTATTTAACTTATTTTTCGGTTTTTACATAGATCGCATATAAAATTGCCAAAAATTACCCGAAAATCCGTTTTTATCGACTCTCAGGTAAAATCCGACAAAATCGGGAAATCGGATTAATCACGTGTCCAAACCATGGGAAATGGTTCTTCATAATGAAACAAAGTTGTGTTGTAAGTTTCAAGTTCTATGGATTATCTTAACAACAGTTACTATGTTTTTCCCATTATAAGGGTTTCATAGAGATTTTGAGGAGTAGTTTCGAGTAATAGCCAATATCAAGGCCTCTGAAAGGCATGGGACCTAAATATTTGGCATGCAGGTGTCTCATAGATAAATATTGAAACTTAGCAAATATCATAGCCATGCAGCATAGCGTTAAGGAGTTATTAAAAGAACCCGTCAGGGGGGTGGAATCGGCTCCCTTTCCCAGACCGAATAGGGTTAAGTTTTGGAAACGGTATGGAAGCCATCTCGGCGGCAGCTGTAACATGACCATTTTTTTAGCAAAACAATATTAACGTTACCAAGAATAGTAACGAAACAATATTTGTATTTGGAGCATGTTTATGTATGGAGTTGTGGCCCTATGAGATACCCTTAAGAGCATCTATCTTTGGCTGTGAACACCAACTTAATTCACATCCACTCAAACAAGTGAAATGATAGTTAACTTGCGTCCCCATGCATTTTTTTTTATTATTAGACGCTATAGGTCTGCCGCATTTCGAACAAACATTTCATCAGTTTCTCCCATTTGTTCTCGTAGACGAGGTATAGTCGGTCATCAAGACTTAGGCAGAGTTAGTTTAAACGGTTCTTCTTAATCACATGTAGGTCCGTAATCTGAATCGCGTTGATCCGATCGTTGATGAGAACGTGTTAACCAGTCGCCCGTATAACTGGTATTAAAGGAGTCTTCAGCACGCCTAAAATAAAGTTTGTTGAAACTCAACAAGAATAACACGAATCTTGCTTAAATATCATAATATAGTTACTTACTCCGCCACCAGGTCTTTCTTTGGTTGCGAAAACGAGGAGTTTTTCACGGTGTCACATGGACGATGTCGTCTATCAAACATAGGACAAATATTGAACGAGTTGGAAATCATAGGTATAATTCAGATCACTTTTCAAAAAATAATATACCTTCAGTATGAAGAGATGATCTGTTAGGTTCGTATAGTTCATCACCGTTAATGGATCTATCAGCCGTGTTTTCCTCGGCATCGATTTTCTCGACATCGTCATTAACATTTTCGGAAACTCCGTAAGATACGTTAATTACCGTTATTTTGCTCAACTTGTATGCCTTTACTCCTCACAAAACTCTAGAGGAAAATATTTTTCTTCTAAAAAAGCTAGACCATAGAGTAAAAACTTTCCAATATAAAACTACAGTTATGTTACCTTTCTTACATACTTGTACTGATCTGTCTACGCAAGATGTAATCTCAGTTTGCGCACCGGAACTTCTTGTGTTGTTGATTTCGTCCTCACCTACCGCAACTTCGATGTCTTCAACAACACAACCGCTAACAGCGTCTTCCACCATCTTTTATAAAAGTATAATATGGGAATAGAGTATTGTTTTCATTACCATCCATGGGATGAAGGTTATATTTTTTAGATAAATAATATTCAGTGGCATATTAAATAATAAAACACACACCCTTCTTAGTTCAGTTTAGATAAAAGGGAACTTCTTCCAGAAACTTCAGCTGTCCTTCTTTTTAGGGAAATAAATGGAACAGATGCAGGAAGCAACTTACGAAGCAACTTGCGTTCTTTCTTTTTACATGCAATGGCTGACAGATCTTTAAATGAGCATACGAATTATATAACTTAAAGAGTAAGGGTGGGGAACGAAGTTGAAATGTGAGCACGTACCTGCAGTATGTTTATACATCAAGCTCATGTCTATGCTTTTATCAAAACATTAAAAATAATCTTCGCACACAACCACATCACCTGATTCTTTATAACCAAGCAGCCTGTTTTTTTCACAATTTCTTCTTGTGTTGCTTTAGCGTAGTTGCACTTGCTTGCTAGCCTGCGCTGCATACTTATTACGTCACTGGCCGTTTTCAGTATGAATTTATGTTTTCTGTAATGGTGGCGTGAAGACTAAATAATTGGTCATGTAGGCATATTTGTTTTTCTTCAGCAGATAACCTTTAAAGAGCTCGAAAAATATGTCTCATATTGCGCTGAGCACAGTGTGAAAATTAGTACATATTTTTATAATGTGTTCAGACCATAACTTCCTTGTATTTGTCGTAATACTCTCCTAAAAGAACGTATTTTGGAAAATGTTTGGGGGGTATTGTTTTGCGCACAGTAGACTCCCGTTAACTCAAATTCCTAATGGGAAAAATGTCCGACATAGCAAATGACCTAGTTAAGCAGACCTCTCAGTACGCCAGACTTTTTGAAATCATATGACTTAAGCAGATAAAGAAAATTGAAGAGGAATTAAGGAAACAGCGAGATTCTCTGTTTGTACAAATGACTAAAAGTATTCATTCAAAACATTTTTAGTTCGCAACTTTCTCATAAAAATCATTTTTAATTTGCTCCATACTCGGGTTCTTAAAAGTCGACTAAAGGTAATCATTCATTTTACTGTAAAATGCATCATCATTTTACATCTATATTATAATGCCTGTATACGTCTGTCCGTCCGTCCGTCCGTCTGACTGTCACGCAAAATGGTAGCTTAGCTGCGACGGGCGAACCCGTGAATTTTTCCACGGGCTAACAACCGACTGATAGCCTTGTGGTAGAGCGTTCGCTTTCAGTGCGGGAGGTCTTGGGTTCAAACCCCGCCCGAGTCATGCCAGAGACTATAAAAGTGTGAATCTATCCTTTCTGCTTAGCGCTCAGCATGAGAATAGGATTGATATCTTAGGCGGTTGTCTAGTTGAGCGATTGCTGTGCTTCCACGACTTTCGTAGCTCAAATGGGAGCTTTAAATGCGCTAGGACCCCCTTCGCAGGACCCTCGTTGATAGCAGTACCAATAGGAACTGAAGAGGCTATCCTGGGTAAATAATAGTAATAATAATAATAATAATAATAATAATAATAATAATAATAATAATAATAATAATAATAATAATAATAATAATAATAATAATAATAATAATAATAATAATAATAATAATAATAATAATAATAATAATAATAATAATAATAATAATAATAATAATAATAATAATAATAATAATAATAATAATAATAATAATAATAATAATAATAATAATAATAATAATAATAATAATAATAATAATAATTATAGCGATAAGGTGGAATAATTCGGACCCATTAGTAAAAGGGTGAAATAAGAAAAAGACAAAGTAATTGAGCAAAATGCATCGTTTTTTTGAATTCTTGACATTTCTAACTTTATTTTATGTCATTTGTGTCAGCTGAAAAATGATCCGTGATGAAAATATTTTCGTTTGGTCCGATATGTTCCACCATTTGATATACGCGTGCAACCGCTCTACGGAAGGATTTACACCATTGTTATTGGATATTTTTGTTCATTTATCCTTTTGCAATTTTAACTCAAAGACGATTTTTTTTGGTGGTAGGTATATTATTTTAAATTTTTAAGGTAGCCTGAAAAACCCAGCAAACTTCTTGAAGGGTCGTTTGAGAACAACTTGCACTAGAAAACGAAAAATGGTTATTAGTATGCTGCAACATAAATCCTGAAATTCCGATCTTCTGTAGAAATTTGAACGTTGGGAGGATGTGAGATGAAATATTTAAGTTATGTACTAACTTTTCACTTAAGTTCTATCAATTGGGGATTAAAATTTGCCCAAAATTTGGAATAAAAAAGTTACATTAGTCCGACATGTTCCACCATTTGATATCCATTGTTTATATACGCCATGTTGTCATTTAAGCGTCTTGTCGGAATGATTGTTTTAGTATGGCGTGCCAACAATTTATGAATTTGTAACTTTGACCCCGCAAAAATTGTAGCAATCATTTACTATGTTGTTCCCGAAGAGAAGATGTGCATGAGATATTACTTTATTTAGTGTATTTGTTTTTGCCGTTTGTTATTGTTAATTTTTATTAGCTATCACATTTTCTGCTTATTGTGATTTTCTAAGAGTAGCTTCTAGTTTGTTTTGACTGAAGAATATATAAATGTCAACTATCATTTTAGATTAGTAGGGGCTAGCAAGGGCTAGCATATTGCTAGCTAGCTAGCTAGTTATTGTTGTATACATTTGAAAGAAAGTAAGATAGCTATGCATGGTTGATTTGTCGGTAGCATGCAAATTGTTGCACTATAAATGTCTTAAATAATGTGTAGCATATACCATCTTAATTATGTGATTATATAATATTAAAAAAACAGAGGCAAGAATCTAGCAACTTGCTCACCACATATTTTTATGGTTTTTATTATAAGCAATCCTCTAAAAGAACTTAAAAAAATGCAGGTGAACAAGGTAGATAAATTTTTTGTCTTAATAATTTTCACCAACCTGTCTAGTTTCATACTTAGTAATACCCAATATCACTCAAAAATTTGTCTATTGTCTACTCTGTAAGTGCTCAAGTTTCGGTGCCGGTAAAAATGGCAATATGTTATCCTGACATAAGGCTCAGAATATCATGTCATAGCCATCCAGTGTTGCCACTGGAAAGAGAAAGTGAAATCACATAATTAGGATGTTCACGTAATATGAACGGTATAAGCTCACTCTTTATTTATGCCAGTTTATGGCCTTTGGGAAGTTGTTGTTGATACTATGTAGAATGCAAACATTTCATTTATGTGACGTGTTTGGTGAATCAGTTACATAAAGATGAAGAAAAAGTTTTTTGACCATAAGTATTTTGCACACAGTTTGTTTGGGCCTTATATGCCTTTTGTCTTTAATATATTTGAATATGTATCTTTGTAAAATTTGGTATTCTGTGTTGTTTATCGACCTCCTTTTAACAGCTAAAATTAGGGTCTTAGGAAATATGATAATAGTGAATTTTTTTTGGATCCATTTTATCATGTTGGTGTAGGAACACACCATGGCAATTTTAAATTTATTCTTTAAATTTGTCCTATAGTTTTTATTGTTGTCGCAGTAATAAAGCTGTTCAATAATCACTACACTAAAATCTAGGTAACCACGGTCAAACATTAGGCACATGTTATAGACTTTGGAAGGTGCAACTACCTACTTCCAATAAAGCACACAGCATCAATGTTGCAGTTTGTTTTATGATTGCAAATATAAATTAATTATTTTACACATAACCTTTTTGGATTAGTAGCCAAACACAACCCAAGTCAGTTTTATATAAGAGTTTTTGAGCAACACAAAAAGAAAGTATAAAGTTTGGCGGAATGGATTAATTCCAAACTAAACAAAAAACTTTTTTCTGGTCACAACCATGAAGGTTAGTAGCTAAAATATTAAAAGAAATTACTTTAACATTCATATACATGTGGCTAAAAACACTACAACTTAAGGTTTAACTGCCTTGGAAGTGTTTTTTTTTTACATAATTCTTAGTGTATTAGAGGGACTAAAAACAAAAATTATTATCAAAGGAAATCAAATTAATGTAATTTGACTGTGTTACCTGACTCTTAAGTCATTACCACATACAAATATGGGTACTAGAATTTTGTACTAAGTATGTCAAGTTGGACAGCTCTTGGTTTCACAAGCTGATTTTCTTTTTATATTGTATAAAACTACTTAGGGACTGTCTCCACAATTGTTTCCAGGATTCCCTCTAAAAATCAAAAATCCTCAATGACTTTTTGTGAAAACTCTTACATTTTTATCTATTTGTATAAATTGTAATTGATTTTTGTGGAATATCCATCTTCCGCATCAGCTAATGCAGAAATCAAATCGGGTATCCCATTTGTATCCCTTGTTCAATTCCTTTGGCATTCTTCATTTTACATAAAATGAAATGAGACAAATGAGAAAAGTTTGTATTGGAATTAATTTGTGAAGCCTGTAAGAGTTGTCTCTCTTGTCTGCCTAATACCTAAATTAATAACTTGTATTTGGAAACTTAAAGAATAGCACCCTTTATGCAAAGCAGATTTATTTTTTAAAACTAGGAATTAACAACGTATTAACTAAATGTTTAGCAGTTAGTTGAAAATAGTATATGTATGATGATAATTGCATTCGTATAGTCATAAATGCAGAAACGTTTGGATAAATAAAGTGTTTCATATAAAATGTCCTTTTATAAGAACCAATGTCGAAACTTGCATGATCTAATAAGCAATCCACAATACTCTCAAAACAAAAGTTTTCAATAAATAATTTTAAGTGATTATCAAGCTGAAATCGGTTAACAAGCAAACCAGTTTACAAAAATCGAATATAAATTGAAACTCAATCTTTCATATATTTTTAATTCTGTTTTGACTCCTCTAATTTGAGTAAAGATGTGATCTTCTATTAATTTGTATATGCCTATGTAATGGTACTGTTGATAAAAAGATGTTACTGAAAGTTTATGCTATATAGATCTAAATACTAAAGGTAAGGAGTAGGTAGTTAGTGATTGTGTTAGTGAGTATTTATTATAAAGTGGAAAAGCCAGGTGTACTTTTTCGCACTGAGAGACAGAAAGAGTTCAGATGAGCTAAGAAGCAGGCTAAGTCTCCGTAGAATTAAAGATGTTATCCAGATAAGAAGATTGAATTGGCTGGGGCATTTGGAAAGAATGGAGGAAGATAATTGGGTAAGAAAGTGTAGATACTTGATAGTTCCTGGGGCAAAGCCCAGAGGCAGACCGAGAAAGACTTGGCAGGAGGTTAAAAGGACAGACTTGATAGAGAGGAAGTTGAGTTTAGATCTAACACAGTCTAGATCAGATTGGAAGAGGGTCATTAATATACCCCGTCCAACCCATGCTAGCATGGAAAACGGACGTTAAGCCGAGAATGATGATGATGATGATGTTTCCCGTCACATTATCTGCTTAGATTCTAGTTGAGAAAAATAACGTTGATATTTTCATGGTGTTTGAAATCATTAGTTTCTTGATATTTTTTTTTAAAAAAAAATTATTCCCTAATTCTACTTAATATTTCTTTCCCTTTTGAATAATTGAGGGTAATCTTATAAAACAGTCAACGTTAATTTTCTTAATATAGGGAGTGTAATAACTTAAAAAAAGATAAAAAAAACTTTTACTTTGTTCTGCGAAAAACATTTTAAGGCCAGAATCGCAAAAATAAGATCTGCATAATATTCTCATCTTTAACGCCGTAAGCTAGCCATTGTTAATCTTGTATTTGTTCTTCTCCCAATTATAGATGTTTTTACCAGATGTATATATACATTGTTATCCTTGTCATCAAATATATTAAATAAGTGCATCGATTTTTTAGGAAGATGTCTAAAAAATCGAAATTATCTCGTACATCAAGCCATCAAAATTAACTCAATTGCGACTTATAAATATTTCCGCACTGTTGTATAGACCAAAACTTTAACATGGGTAAGAACTTGCACCTAATAAACAAGAAAATAAAGCAAGAAAGTATCGAAAATACGATTATTGGAAGCATCTAGATCCTGCTTAACGAAGGAAGAAGCGTCATTTTACCAATGTTAGATTGTGTTAAAATTTAACTGTTATAAAACAAGAACTGAGATTGACTGATCGAGAACAATTGATGGAAGAGTAGCAGTAATATCGGATCTTTAAATATATAATCATATATATATATATATATGTATGTATATATATATATATATATATATATATATATATATATATATATATATATATATATATATATATATATATATATATATATATATATATATATATATATATATATATATATATATATATATATATACCATATATTTAACTTGTAATAACAAATTAGAGTGCTCGATGTAAAATCATACAGAGCCTTAATAATATTGGTAAGGTTAAAAAGTAAATACGACTTGTATACAACTTAAAGTTTTCACGCATCATGCGATCATCAGGTATACATATAAAGTATAAAAAACTTTTACAAACGTTTTATATAAACTGCTAGTAATCACTTTAAATGTACCATATCAAGATAATTATCTTAACCATTGTAATTCAATAAAAACTTTCTTTCGTGCAAACACTTAGACAGCAATTCAGATCTTTTATTTAAAAGGTGTGGGTGCTTTGACGTCAATATTTCAAACTTTTCGACCAAGCATAGGGCGCACCGCTTTGTGATGTTGGTGTAGGGGGCCACCCTTTTTTTTACAGACCACTTCAGGGTGTATGGTGTTTTTTCGTCCTCCAGCTGGACATAAAGGAATTCTATCCTTCCATTACGAGCGACACCTTGGACAAAGCAATCGAGTTCGCAAAGCAAAAAACAACCATCAGCGATGAAGAGGTGCGTGTAATAAAGCACTGCCGCAAATCCCTCCTTTTCAACAGCGGAGAAGCATGGCGTAAAAAAGCAACTGAAAGTTTGTTCGACGTCACGATGGGAAGTTTCGACGGCGCCGAAATATGTGAGTTAGTCGGAACCTTCATATTGTCAAAACTAACGACGATACTTCCGAAAGAGAACGCTGGGCTGTACCGAGACGATGGGCTGATTGTGCTTCGCGGTTTCAATGCTCAAAGAACAGACCGAATGCGAAAGGAGATCGTGAAAACCTTCAAGAGTTTCGGTTTCAGTATCGAAATTGAAGCAAACCTAAAGGAAGTTGACTTCTTGGACGTTACACTCAACCTCACCGAGAAAGTGTTTCGGCCATACAAGAAGCCCAACGACAAAATCCTTTACGTGCACACGTCGTCGAACCACCCACCCAACATCCTAAAGCAACTGCCACAATCGATAGCCGAGCGTCTTGCGCAGAACTCCTCCAACGAAACCGTGTTCAACGAAACCAAACCTGAATACGAAGATGCGCTAAAGCAAAGCGGGTACACCGACAAACTAGCGTACAAGAAGAACGTGCCAAAAGCTAGCCGAAACCGTTCGAGAAACATCATATGGTTCAACCCACCATATAACAAGAACGTTGAAACGAAAGTCGCCCAAGTGTTCCTGAAGCTCATCGACAAACACTTCGGAAAAAACAGCGCTCTGCACAAGATCCTGAACAGGAACAATGTGAAAGTGAGCTATTCCTGCACGCGAAACTTCGAGCGAATCGTCAAAAGCCACAATGCAAACGTCGGCAAAACAAAACCTAAGGAGGCAGGCTGCAACTGCCAGAGGAGCAACAAACCAAACTGTCCTTTGCCAGGAAACTGCAAAGTCGAAGACGTGGTTTATAATTGCGAAGTAGCGAGCCCAGAAAAACCAACCAAACTGTACATTGGCCTAGCCAGTGGAAAGTTTAAGTTGCGTTATGGCGTCCACAAATCATCCTTTCAGCACAGACACCTTGCGAAAACGACACTTGCCAAGTACATTTGGGAGCTCAAGGACGAAAAAGCACCATACACCCTGAAGTGGTCTGTAAAAAAAAGGGTGGCCCCCTACACCAACATCACAAAGCGGTGCGCCCTATGCTTGGTCGAAAAGTTTGAAATATTGACGTCAAAGCACCCACACCTTTTAAATAAAAGATCTGAATTGCTGTCTAAGTGTTTGCACGAAAGAAAGTTTTTATTGAATTACAATGGTTAAGATAATTATCTTGATATGGTACATTTAAAGTGATTACTAGCAGTTTATATAAAACGTTTGTAAAAGTTTTTTATACTTTATATGTATACCTGATGATCGCATGATGCGTGAAACTTTAAGTTGTATACAAGTCGTATTTACTTTTTAACCTTACCAATATTATATATATATATATATATATATATATATATATATATATATATATATATATATATATATATATATATATATATATATATATATATATATATATATATATATATATATATATATATATATATATATATATATATATATATATATATATATATATATATATATATATATATATATATATATATATATATATATGTATGTATTGGGTTTTATTATGCTATGAAAGCAGTAAATTAATACTGAACTGTAAATCATTTACCCTAATATTCACTATAAATCCTTACATAGTTATGTAGAGTTTGCATGCACTACTAATATGTATCATTTATTTAACAGTACAAATTGTGTTCTATAAAGAGGGCCGTTTTAAAATTACCATGCAATAGTTCTTTTATGCAAGTAAATAAACTGCTACTTAAGTGTTTTAAGAACCTGTATATAAAACATTTAGGCTGGATTTTGTCAAGGGTTAAAGATTTGAAAAAGTACCAGCATGGTCTTTTAAATAGATTATACTTTACTCAGAGAAAAAGTGGCGAAAGAAATTTGAAAAATTTGGCGTAAATTAAGTTTTAACGAGATTGGTTTTGGGAACGTTTCTTTAAAATTTTAATTTGTAAGGGGCTGTTCTTATGGGGATAATTCCTTAGTTAGGAGGGGGGAATAATTACGCATGATATAATTTTAACTTTCTGCTTATATGACATGGGCGAGAAAACTTTTCTTCGAGTGAGAAAATACCATGTGATAATTTCTATTGTTTATCGTGATAAGAATCTATTGTTTATTTTTGAAAACTATGCCGAATCGACATAAATTTATCTCGCCTACCGAGGAAACTTATGTTCATATGGGAAAATGCATTACCCGCTTACCGAGATCTCGATCATGCGCCCCCGAGATCTTGGTAAGCGGATAAATGTTTTTTCTCATCTGAACGCAACTAAATTTTGCTGATCTCGACTTGATATCATGCTGAAACATTTACACGGTTCCCGAGAAAATATTTCCCATATGAACAGCCCCTAAAATCTACACATACAGGTGGAACAGAAACACTGAGTTACTATGCGCTGTTTCCGACGTTCTGCGATAAGTCGGGAACGAAGTTTCTTTTCAGAAAGGCTCGGTCTTTGGTCGCGTGGAAAGCATCGCAAACTTTAACTGTCATTAAAAATAATTGATGCAATTTTTGTTTTATGTACCTCATCGGCGCAAGTAATCAAGAAAATGTTGGCCTGAAGAAGAACAGACGGACATCGACAACTCTAAAATGACCAGCTTCACAGTTTTCTTTTTTGAAAAATACGCACAAAAGATGCAATCCACATTTGGCTGTGGATACCGAAAAAGTTTTTAATCAAGTTGCTGGTCACAAGTCGGTCGATGTCAAGTGCAAAAATCTGTGATGAATATGAAAAATGTTTTTTTAAAATATCCCATGCGATGTACCACTGCACCAATATAACCAATACCAACAAATACAACAAGTTACTCCAATACTGTTGTTTTTTCTGTTCTAAGTTATTGTTAGGAAGATGTGAATAGAATCTAGTCTCATAAAATAACAAAAAAATATTAAGAAAATCGATTAATAAAAGAGACAGTCTGCTAAAAAATAACCAATGCTACACAGAAATTAACAACTAATCAAATAACTATTAGAACGCCTTAAAAGTTTTGTAAGTTTTATACAAAAACATGAACATTTTTCTTTTCAAAGTGATACAGTAAATGTCATCGTTAACCCTTTTTTAAGGCCTGTAAATTAATCCGCCCCCTTCCCAACTTTTAATGGCTTTTCTACACCGCATTAAACTTATGCCTGAAGGATATTATTGTTTGTAGAAATTAATTTTGGCAAGATTTTGCCAATTTGGGGAAAATTAATCCCCACAATAATTATTGGTAACTTTGTAATTCGCGAAAATTAAGTCCCGCAAAATTTGGATTCTTTCACCAATTTTTAAATCACACATACGGAGTAGTGTGATATGTTGGTTTACCCTTTCGTCGTGGCGGCGGCTTTTTTCAGGAAAGTTTCATCACACCGGATTCGAGTTGTTTCGCGTATGCCACTGTATCTGAAATAGTGCTTTATTATTAATCAGGGTTATAATAGACATTTATTTCACAAATAGTATCCTATTTACTATATTTAAAATCGTCGAATTGTCGACTATTGGTAGAATTATGGATATAAAAACAACTATTACATTTCTAAAGTGTACAAATTAAATTTGTGAAGATTACTTTTCTTTCAAAATTTTTATCATCCCTGTTTGTTTTGGTAACTACCGTCATTTAGATTTCCCTCGCCAGTTTACAGAAAATATTAAAGTAAACTCTTTTTTCATGTGTAGCAAAAGCGATATAAGTACAAAGCCCCCTTTCCCCCAGTATCAATGTTCAAAAGTTGTGCTAACACGTTTCCAAACATTGATAATGAGGGAGACCGGGTAGGAAAGGATTATACTGCACTTTTTGTAGCTTTCTGCCAATATATTTTGACCGAGATTGTCTCTGAAATTTTAGACTTTAGGCTATTTTTTGCAGTAATTTTTTTGACTTAATTTTTAGATTAATTCTAAAGGTGGGATACTATATATATGTTTTGATGTATGTAACAGCGTTGTTTTTTGTGCCATGCTAAAATTGAAAACAATAGAATTGCTAAAGCAATAGATGACGAGGCAAATGGGCAGTTTCCGATAATCGAAAGACATTATAATATTCCGTGTACAATTGTAGTTAGGTGAATACGTTATTGTTACTGATTTTTATGGGTATTAATTTAACGCACTTGTGCCAAAAAAATTTATGCGTTTTGCGTCACTCGGATTTTGCATGGGTTTAACTGTAAAATGTATGCGTCATATGCGTCACAACATTTTTTTAAGATCTATATACCATTCATTTAGAAATTTTGATGTGACGCATGTGACGCCTTACATTCTTTCACAGCATAGTACTATATAGCTCTGAATAAGTTTAAGTCAATTTGGACAAGTCTGACAAAAGTCTTTTTATTATATACTTTTACATCATTTTGAATATGCTTAAATCTTCGGCATTTGATACAGGTGCTTACTGTTGATGAAATTAGGAATCGGTTTTTCGAGAGACTTTGGAGAAGGAGCGAATGCGGAAGCTGTCGCTCCTTCTACATTTGCTGGCGAGCGTAAACGTACGAAACCTCGCGCATACCAGATGCCTATCGCCAGTACGCAAAATCCCGCTCCTATTACATAACTAATACACATTAGGGATGCTTGAACTTGACTTAGGTTGATCACTTGATGAAGTAATTTTGCTCTGGTTCTTTCGTAAGTTCTCCTTATTCTTACGTTTCCATTCAGCAAGTTTCTTACCAGCAGCAAATCAGCCTTCATTTTTTTCATTTACCTCTATAAAATTCACTCCTATCGTTGTATTGTTGTATTCTTATAGATTCTTATATAGATAATTTTAAGTTTATTCCCCATCTTCTTGCATCACATGCGTGTCTTCTACATCTAACTGCTTAACATCTTCCTTTTTCTTGGACACATGCTTCACTGTGTGTGCAGCAACCAGAAGGGACGATAAAAATTTACCAAGGGCAGAGTACACAAGACTTTCTAGACCTGCCATACTACCCTTAATGATTGGTTTCTGCTCAATATCTTGCCTCAGAGCTTCAACACTACCGAGTTGAAAGACATTTTCTACAACATTTGCATACAGGGAGATTGCATGTGAAGATAGAGCTAGTGCCGTTTTTTGCCCCTTTTCGTTGATCTCGCGTTGAGCATACTCAGTATATGCTTTTGCGATTGCTTCACCCGGTGCCCTGTCTACAAACCCCCCAGTACATTTCTTTGGTTAAATATGCCCTTTTCATTTTCGCAGAGCTTCTTCTAAGACTTTACGTTTACTTCTGTGAGAGTATCCACTTGCATGAAATGTCATCGATTATTTTAGCAATCTCTTTCATTCTGTTTATTATTGGCCTATATTTTAGAAAACAGAGTAAGAGCAACACGTAAGGTAGAGCGAATGCGCATGTGCAAGATATACTTAGACAAGTTTGCATCACATGTGTGTCCATTTTGTTTCACTATTTTTTAACAGCATAGTGCCCACGAGCTAGTGTTGGAGTCTGGACAAGCCTTTTATCATCAGCGCGATTTAGGGCTAGTTTGTTCACCTTTGGAGTGTAGACTTAATGATTTTTCTCCTGGATGAGCACCCATATCCAACCATTGCTTGTATATAATCGTCGAAAGTGATAGATTACTCCGTTATACATTTCTTTACACCTTTCGTTTTACGATCACCACCATTTTTCGTGAAAATTTTGTAGGTATAGAGTTTTGCTCTCCGTGCTATGAACTGCGTCATGATTTTCGTCCTTCATCAAGCGAACGAATTTTTTATTCTTTCCAATTGGAGGCGGTCTATTATCTTCTTCACTGTACCCACTTGTATCAAAGCGTTTCTCAACGTCGTCTGCAATTTCTTTGTAGAAATCTTCCGTACGAATGTGGTAAACGAAACTGTCAGTATCCATATAACAGAGTTGGAGCTTGCTACCATATATCGGTTGTATATAGTCATAATGCAATTCATACATCAGTAGCTTAGATGTATCTAGAATCGCCTGACCGACTACACAAGCTACAACATTTTAATCTCCGTTTTATTCATTTCTATACCTATTAAATGTTTGCTAAAACAAATGCAACCTTTGAATTTTGGCTTTGGTACAAGCTTTGAATATTTTCTTGGTTTGTGACAAGCTTAAGATGACGATGATTTCTAACATTTTCCATCGTCTTCCTAAAGACGGAGACTTCTCAGGGTAGTCTATATCAACCTGGAGTAGGTATCCATGCTTGTTTTTTTTTTTTACTAACTTTGCGATTTTTTTTTACTGCAACCTTCTCCGTCTCGGAAATCCATTTGAAGCTATCTATCGGTAAGCCTTCAATCATTGCCCATTCATACTGGTTGTTGTTATATTATCCTTATCGAAGAACCGTGTATTTCTTTCCTAATTTAGATGCGCGTCGTAGCCACTCAGGTTGTAGAAGATGATAAGGATTTGTTTTGGAATCTTATACGCCAGGTTGCAGTTGTTATGTGCTGCTCTTCGATAGAGACCAATATAGTGACAGTGATCTCGAACTTTTCGATTTTGTACAGGATAGACGAATGGTTTCATACAGATATGACATTCCGCAGCCTCATTGTATTCTATCTTGAGCACCTCTGTAAGTTCTATCATTTATTGCTGAAGAAACGCATCGTACAATCTCTTCACCTCGTATTCCAAATGGTCCACGAATCAATCGCTTAACACAATCTTTCCCGCGATAAACCGTTAGTGGGTTCGGTACGTAAGTAAATTTGCTATATGTGCACCATCCAGATGATTCATGCTTGTTCAGCTTTTTGTTCTTGCTCTCTCTACGATCTTCAACCCGGATAATTAGATTTACGAAGTCTGCGTATATGGGACCCTAAACTGCATCTGACCATCCTGGTATTTCAACCATTTTTTCACTCTCCTTTTGCATCGTAATCTATGCAGTATTTGTAGTGCTTGTCTCTCAATTCTATCGTGTTAAATGCTGCGAGGCAGTTCAGACAGAAATGCTTTTGATGGTGTTTTTTACAATTCAACCGACTCAACAATCTTAAGATGTTTTTAAGCAGAGGTGTAGTGCGTCTTCTTACCTTCTTTGATGAGCTGTAGGTTCACCTGTTTACTACATGTGATGTTATAGCCGGATCATCGCAGGGTACTAATGCTCTTTTTCGTCACGTAAAACACGTTTACAGCAATGTCTGGGTTGTTCTTCTCAAACTTGGATATACTTTTGATACTTGTAAAAAAATCTAAATCCTGCCAGTTGTAGTGATTTTTGAACTCTCGTAGTTTGGATATCCTTTGCACGTCTTTCACGATCTTTTCATGGTGCAAAGATGCTATGCCACTCCATTTAAAGCACTCTTCATCTTCATTGTGGAGTTGATGATAGCCTTTTTAAAGGAAATCCAGCTAGGCAGTTTTATGTACGAAGAACCTCTCATAAGCAGCAGCTTATAGAAGTCTACATCTAATAATATAACTCTGCATTACTTATTAAAAGAAAGCCATATTTTATATAAGAAAAAATAAATAACCACTTTAAAGATTAAAATAGTAGATGTTACTTTAGATGTTACTTTTAGTGTGAAAGTCCTGAAAACAGTCTTCGCAGATATATTTTTCACATTTGACACAGTAGTTGACTGTATGTTTGTTTTTCCGCTTTCCAGTCTGTGCATCTAATTTGTAAGCACGCATAAAGCATTTTCTCCTTGGGTTTTTCTTTGATGCATATTGCTTTCCAGTCAATCTTCTAGAAGGCAGAACATCAACCTTTGATGCAGTTTTTATGTGGCTCGAGCGACCTGCATTGTCGACAAGGCTTTCATGTTTCTCGTCCAGGAATGGCTGAACCAATTGATGAATCAGCATTTCACGATATTTATGATGTTGCCGTTGTTTCGTTTGGAACTCAGGGAATTTTTTGAAAAATAAAATCATGCTATTCAATATGGCCATTTCAAAAAGTCTGAAAAATACTTTTTTCCACCATTTTCTCGCTTTTCGATTCAAACCATAACAGGATAATCGAATTTGTCGACACCACCCATATTGTCATTATACGCCTTGTTCATGACACGTTTTTAAACATCCCCTTTATGACGATGGACAATTTTTTCCTGATTTCCATGAATGGAGGACATAAGAAACACATCTCTGTTGTTCTTCCAGTGCACAGCAAGGATCTTCAAGTTTTGCCTCCTTGAATGCCTTTGGAAATTCGCCACGGTTTATTCGGATTGTGCCGCAAGCAAATGTTTTCCTATCTTTCAAATCTTTAATGAGTTGAAGACTAGTGTACTAGTTGTCAATATATAAATGAAAAGCTTTGTCTAAGTAATCTAGGATTTCTTTTGAAGGCCCATTTGTATCTGAAACAAAGCGGATTGGAATATTTTCTTCGTCTTCGCTGCTTGTTTCTTCAAGAAAACTTTCTTCCCAACACTCATCATCACTGCTTAACACTTCTGAGGAATCAAGTACAGCATTTATAACCTCTTGCAGGCTCAAATTTTTATGTTTGTACACTTTTTCACCAGTAGCACTTCTGTCTTGGTCAGCCATTTTTTTGGTTTGTTTTTGTTCAGTTACTGAACTTCAAAGGCATTTTTTCAATGTTTATGTTACTCTAAACCAATCAGATTTGTTGAATATGGATTCTGTGCTACTTCAAGACTGTGCATATGAATTTTGAAGAAAATCCGGGCAGGCAAGCCGAATATATTCCGGATTTTTTTGGGGGTCCGTTTTCGGACCCCCTAGTTGCTAAAGGGTTAATATTTAGATTACCTTTCTCGCAGGATTTTTACACTTTTAAAAGACTTTGTTCTCTTTTAATTTTGTGAACGACGAACCCACTTTTTTATAAGCTCTGTTTTAACAAAAATAAATATCTCCAAATATTTAAAAAACCTTATTCGTTCTTTAACTTTTATAAACAACGAATTCCGTTTTTATAATCTCTGTTTTGTATCACATGAAACCTTTTTAATACGTCCTGGCCTCATTTTGCCATAAAATTAATCAATATATTATTTATAGGTTACTGAGGATGAGAAAGATGAAATAGAGGATAGTGGAAAGTATGTTGTGCGTTGTTAAATAATGATACATAATTATAGTTATATTTATCTATCTTTATTTTGCATGCTACTTTTTTTTAATATTCCTTAATTTCCCCTCCTCCCTCGCCCGATGTTTGATATTATTGCTTGTTTTGTTATTACTAGAAAAGTACAGTGAGAAGGTGTCAAAGTAGCTACATACCGCCACCAACATGTAGTATGCCTATATTTATGAACGATGTAAGTACCGCTTTTAAATTGTTTTACGATAGCATGTACACCTTTTCATTAAAATCTATCATTTGTTTCTTTATTTGTTACTGTGTCCGTTTTAATCTTTATCACCAGTTAGCAGAGTCATGTCGAATACTATAAGAGTGAGAATTGATTAGAATAGAACTTTAGGAGGCTACCTGGTTAAGCAATTGCTTTGTTTGAAGTTTCGTAGTTTAAATAGGAAACCTAGGGCACTCTTCGTAGCACCCTTGTTGATAAAGTACCAGGAACCATTGAAGAAGCTATCCTGAGAAATAAATATAATAACAGTTACTAGTACATTACCTACTTGATTAGGGTCTTAAGTTTGTCTTTTAGATTTTAATAAATAGTATCATTAACCTCAAATTAATTGACGTAAGTTCAATGTCTTCATGCATTAGAAATTGCAGAACCGATTCCTTCTCTTACGCTATACGCAGGCTTAACGTAATAATATAATAGGCTTAAATCGTTTTGTCTTCAAAAGTTCCAACATATGTCCCTACTATTGTGTGAAGATGGTACGTCTGGTAAATTTTTAAAAAGATATTGTTACAAATGCCTCCATTGAGTCGTGCCGGAATCTCAAAGATTCAAGAAATTAGGCATAAATTTTTCGTCTACTTTACAAAGAAATGAGCGTATCCACTTTGGATGTTACAGCCAATAGCCTCGTAATATAACAGAACTTCATTTCTTTTAGCTAAATGTAAAAAAAGAATTTGCAAAACCATTGGAGGTAATCCTCTTTATTAACGCTTACCTTTTTGAAGGATTGGTGCTTAATGTTTAACGCATTAAAAAGACTAAAAAATTTTTTTATAGATTTCTTTATGCAGGTTTCTCCTTGTTTCAGGTTATGGATGTCTACAATATCCACTTTACCGGTAGATCAATATATTTTTTTACATACACAGCACTTCGTGTATTTGACATGCTTTTAACCCAACTCTGTTATTTTTTAGGCAGAGGAGTTTTTGCTTTAAAGACCTTTTTACCCAATGATTTCTTATTGCAATATCCTGGGGAATTGGTTGATGCAAAAGTTGGGGCAGAGCGCGAGCTTCTTTACGAAAAAGAAGGTCGTGGCTGTTACTTGTTTTTTTTTTTTAATTTTAATGGCAGAAAACTTTGGTAAGTGCGCTAGCTATGTTTTTTATAAGCACAACATGTATAAGCATGCCCAGCCTCCATTTTGTCAAAGGAATAAGAGTAATCACGAGTCTGTGGAATTTCAGTACTACATTGTTCCCCAACTTTTAATACCCCACTTTACATTTTTCGCAATGATTAATTCATTGACGTTGTACAGCACCATTATGTCATAAAACTATGCTGTTTTGAGAAAGTGCGTAGCATCCTCTGTAATAAATTTGGTTAAACTTATGGTAATTTGTGTTTAGAACAATTATAAAAGACCGTTTACTTTCGAGATGCTCGTGAGTATAGTTTGGAATGTTATATTTCTTTCTTTTATAATCAAGCGTAATTCAGGTTTTCATTAATTAATTCATTCATTCATTCATTCATTCACTTTTACTTTAGGATGATGCCACTTTTGGAGATGCCGAAGCAAATCAATAAACCAATAGGAATAAGGCGAAAGAAGTGGAAATAATATTTTCCTTTATTCAATATTATATATTAATTGCAGTAAATGACCAATTAAACGTAATGGGTGTTTATTTAACGATTAAATGTTACATTGGGATTACTAGTTGCGTTTTTTTTGCTTTAAGTCTGATTTTAGCTTTATCTTTTTATGAATGTACACCCTGGACTTTCTTCAAGCGTAAGCGGTTATTCATAGTTATGGGTCAATTACGGCAACACTAAAGTACATTTTGTAAAGAAAGATTGTTTCTATCTAAAATATGTTATATATCCTTTGTTCATTATTTTCAATCGAATATATATGTCTACTCAAATTTTCTGTTTTCATTTATTATGAACGAAAGAAAAATGAGAAATATGGTGGACTCTACAATATTTTAAATAGTTATGAACTTAACTGGTAGGCTTGGGTTTTTAAATACCAGTACCATAGCAGATGCCTATAAGTTACTACCTTGAAAAAAATAACATCAATTCACAAAAGCAGTTATGCATTATACAGACATGACAAGAATATTTTGCGAAGTTTTGACAGGTTACATAGTTAACTTGGTGTTCTAGTTTTCTAGCCTTGTAGGTACTAAAGAATGAAAAATTAAAAATGGAGTTAAAAGGTAACAATTCACTCGACCCACAAAAAGAAATCCAAACGTTTTTAAAAGTCTAAGCTGGCTCAGATTTATTAAAAAAACACTTAAAGTCAAAGGTCGAAACAGTCAGAGCAATATATTAGTTGCAGTAATATGCCAACCCAAGTTTTTGATTCACGAACAAGAACTGTGGTTAGAAAAGGTAGTAGTCTACTAAGTAAAGTAAGTTACATGTGGCAGGTCCAAATAATCTTGACTGGAGATATGAACAATGATTTATTTAAAGAACATAATATAAGTCAACAGTACTTGGGCATGTTGCAGTCTTACGACTTACATTAACATATAACGAAACCTACGAGACAAGAAGCGTCTATTGAACATATTTGGACAAGTAACAAATAGCAAAGTTAAAGTACAAGACGTGTTACCGGCAGACGAATTGAGTGACCACAATGCAACGTATATCTTTATTAACATTAGACCAGACTGGTTCAAAAAGTGCTATAAGCATATCCTTAATATTAAAACATTTAATGCAAATTTGTATATAAAAGACTTCCAAACATTACCATTTAATGTGGTCTATGCTTTAGACGATCCAGAAGAAAAATTCTCCATTTTTAACGATTTAACGAAAGAATGTATTGACAGACATGCTCCACTTATTCGAAACAAAATCACTCCAGCGCCAGCACCTTGGATGCGTGATCCTGCTATACTAGAGTTAAAACAACAGAGGAACTCTAGTCGAAAAACCGCATTCGAAACGAGCAAAAAAGTAGATAGACACAAGTTTGTAGAAATTAAAAATGGACTTGCTTCTCTATCAAATCAGCAAAAAAAGTCCTTTCTCACAACTGCATTAAGCTCAAAACGACCGGCTGATTTTTAGAAAGTTTAAAGGAAATTTTGAAACCATTCTTTTCTATGAATGACATCAAGGACATCAATGCTTTAAATAATCACTTTACCACTGCCGAACGACAATAAATCACCGAAGCATAAGTATGGAAACAGTTAAAGCTTTCAACTTCAGTGAGGAAGGTTTTCATTTTCACGAGGTTAAATACAGTAAAGTTGTTGACCTATTACGCTTATTAAGAAACTACTGTTCTACTGGTGATGATGAAATACCGATATGGCTCATAAAACCTGTAATAGAGTATCTTGCATCGCCTTTAACGCATATAATCAACTGTTGTATCGAAAAATAACACTTTTCTAAGCAATGGAAGATTGGATGAGTGGTTCCTATACCGAAGGTTAATCAACCAATGTCTTAAAACGATTTGAGACCAATTACAATTCTTCCAGCTCTTTCAAAGGTTTTTGAAAAATTATTATGCAAGCTGTTATTAGAGTACATTGACAATAAATCTATATACAGTAACACTCTATCCGATTTTCGGAAAAATCATTCAACGGTTACCCTCTTATTAAAACTAAAGGATGACATTATTAAAGCAATGAACAAAAGTGAAATAACATTGACTGTCATGGCAGATTTTTCAAAATACGAAAACTTTATCGAATAGGATTATCGAAACCTGCCATAATAATGCTGTTAAACATCTTTCTGCTCGAGAAAAATACATACAAGTAAATGATAAAAAATCTAGCATATCTCAAGTAGTTTTCGGAGTGCCCCAAGGCTCCATACTGGGTCCAATCTATATGTTAATGACCTGAGTGATTGTGTAAAAAAAAATTATGTTCGCGAAAGATTTTTTTATCCTTTTCAGTTACTGCCTATGCTGTTAAGTCACGGAAAGAAACTTTACTCACGATACGCTAAGCATAATCGATAATTGCCGTAAATTGGCATATCTAAACAGTGCTCTGTATACTTGTGACGTCTTAATGACTTTAATGAACAAAATCGGGGACGAGTAAATTTTCCTGACTATTGCTTACACTTTCAGATTTTTGCATAAAAAATTTTAGTTACCATGGATATTTCTTTTCGTACATCCATGGATACACTAAAGTAATTTGTTTGCTTTTCTGAATTAAAAAGTGTTTCGCGATAAATCGATAAATACAGAAATCGGGAAAAGAAGAAGAAGCACACTTAACACAAGGCCCTTTATAAATTTTGTAAATATATGCTCGAACTCGCCGTAAATAACAGGTTTGATAATTGCGATAGAAAATCTATAAAGGTCTTTTAGCTGCATTATTGTGAAAAAGTAGAATTTATTAGTTATGTAATAATAAATTTTGCCTTTTTTTGTGGTAAACATAAGCGATCATCTACAAAATAAATTATTTAATCAAATTTGAAAAGTCCGAAATATTCCACCAAAAAGCTAATAATTGAAATACATATGCATAATGTCAGAATTATTCCACCAGTCCAACATATTCCACCTTGTCCGACATATTCCACCATATGTCCGATATATTCCACCACGTCCGACATATTCCACCAAAGTCCGACATATTCCACCAAAATAATAATAATAATAATAATAATAATAATAATAATAATAATAATAATAATAATAATAATAATAATAATAATAATAATAATAATAATAATAATAATAATAATAATAATAATAATAATAATAATAATAATAATAATAATAATAATAATAATAATAATAATAATAATAATAATAATAATAATAATAATAATAATAATAATAATAATAATAATAATAATAATAATAATAATAATAATAATAATAATAATAATAATAATAATAATAATAATAATAATAATAATAATAATAATAATAATAATAATAATAATAATAATAATAATAATAATAATAATAATAATAATAATAATAATAATAATAATAATAATAATAATAATAATAATAAGAAAGTTGACGGACTCCTTTCCTACACGAAACGGACTCCTTTCTAACTCGGCCGGACTCTTTTCCAACGCTCGGACTCCTTTCCAACACGATCGGACTCCTTTCCAACATGATCGGACTCCTTTCCAACGCAAACGGACTCCTTTCCTACCCAATCTAAAAATCGGCTGCCCGTAAAATTTGCCAGTTAAAGTTTACAAATTCAGAGGCGAGGAAGGAGACGAAGGAAGAAATAATACACGTTTTTTTACTTTATTTAGAATGTAAGAGTGGTTAAGGGGAGAATATGGTTACTTTATTTCAAAGCAAAGACTTGTTGCTTGGGGATAAACGCTGTGAGTACGTTGCTATTTGTGTATAAGGTTATAGCTAGCTAGCTTTAAAGATTTCTTGGGGTGATATGAGAAGTAAAAGAAGGTGATATATATTTAACAAAAATGATCTATCTTTGTTTTTATACTAAAGACTACCTAGCTAGTGGCTATTTAACACAAAAAAGGGCAATGGCATTAGCTAGCTGTAGCTATAGCAAGTTAGGGATATCTCTTAATTCAGGCATTAGATCACCTGATCTAGGCATCTGCTTCTTCTGTAAATATTTTAATTTTTGGTTTTATCGGCTCACCAACTTTCCAATCTAAAAAATCTTTTCTTTAGTTTGGATAAAAGTATCTTTCTCTTATAGCTAGCTATATATATAGACATGCCAAATTGCATGTTTTATGGTCAGCAGATTGGCTAAAACTGCAACCACCTCAGTCAACATGTATAGACCTTTTGCTGTGGCAGGCAGAAAGATGCGGAAGCTTGCTGAAGAAAGGTCTTTTTCAGCCCATTTCTTTCTATGGAAACATTTTCATTTATCGAGTGTAGATGGATAATTTCTGATTGACATATATTCATATAAAGTCGTAATGATACCGTCGTGCGAAGAAAAAGACTAAAAAGGACCTCACTTTATCTAGCGCCCGCATCTTTTTGCCTGTCACGCAATTGTTAAAGCCGAAAGGGCTTACCGCGGAAAATGTAAACATTAAAAAAGGTCTATGCTTGAGATAGTAGCTAAACATTCAGACAAACAATGTAGCATTTGGGATAAGTTAATTGTTTTGTAAGTTATATGTCAGTTATATATTTATTGTAATCAATGATAGTTATGAGGGTGCCGACTCACCGGAAACGCCGCAAAAACCACGGGCTGTCGGCCCGGAGAAACCTGAATCAACCCGAAACAACATTTTTTTTAAACATTTATTACAATGATGTATAATTTATTCTTTCAATGTCGAGCAGTGGTAGTGGATGTTAGACGTAAATCTCTGGTTATGACGGAGGCTTAGTAAACGCAATAAAAACGCGTATATCTATATTGACATAAATGTTTGTCTTATGTGTATTAACGAAGTCCGTAGATACTTTAAAGTACAGCTACAGCGCTATTATAGCGCATTTGCATATCGGCACATAACGGCATGGTTAAGGTAACCAATACCAACATAATGGTAGACTAATAGTCACTCCTCAACAGTGGAAGTTTTTTATATCATTTATTCGATAAATATAGCTGTAATAAAATCCCACACATAATAAACTAAGAGTAAACGACAAAATAGCACCTTCCTTCTTCGGGACAAAATTTAAATGAGACCAATGAGCCTTGCACGCATAGCATGTCAGGCGCAATTCGGGCGATTTTGGACGGGCCCAGGCTTTTCCAGATGGTTACATAACATATACAGCGTTTTCGGCGAGTCAGCACCCTCATTGGTAGCTGTGCACTTCAATGCAGAAAATATAACACATTGGTTTGAACAAGTATATTTTGTCACGATAACTATAGTTTTTAGGTTGTTATGCTTATCATTTATACTCTGTTAAGGTTTTCGGTATACATACTTTCTTAGCAGTGATTTTTAAAACTTAGTGTCTTTGGTGACTACAAACTACCATCAATCTCAAACACTTACTCATTATTTTAGACTTCATTACCTAGATACAGACTGCTTGTACTACAGACATGTGATGATCATCAAATAAACAAAGTACAACACATTTCTCACAGAATGAAAGTCAGTATAGATACATTGCAAAATCTACACTCTGCTCAAGTGACGGGTGATGTTTTGTTGTTTTTTCTCACTTTTTAAAGATCGTTATTTATTTTTCTTTAAGTCAAATTTCCTGGGAACGAGATTGCACATTTTCTAAAAAATTTTGAGTAATCGAGCACAAGTAAATATTAAAAAATAAAAAAATAACAAGAGCTATAGTCAGCTAGCTGAGTTTGGAAAAGGAAGTTTGTCGTATTGATATACTGTATTGGTATAATCTATAATGCTCTGTTTCTCCACCTCCTGCAAGAGACAGTCAGATGGGCAATAATATTTTTTCAAACTAAGCAGTCTTATATTTATCAAATAAATTGTATATATATATATGTATATTTTTATATTGAGGATTTTCCAAGACCATATTTTAAATTTTGCTTCTATTATTCAAATGTTTGTACTGTTACCGTTAGTAATAAAATAAACATGGCAAGGAGTAAAACAAATCGTTTTTTGAATCATTTTGAAGCATAAAATTATTCAGGAAAGTTTTATTGCTCATGTCCCACCCAAACTTGTATGAATCTAACTTCAAAAAATTGCTAGGTGTATGCTTAGTGTACTCCATCATCATTTAATATACTTTGTGTTGTGTTTCCGGCTGCTTTTATAAATTCAGTATAGATGATACTCTGTAAAACACTTGACACATGTTGTCAGAATAGTGCAACTTCATGAGTAAATGCTCATTAACTTTTGAAAAATGTTGAGTGGCAAAAGTGGCAAACCTCTGATTTTAAGTTAAGCAAGAAATGAGTATTGAATGTAATTGTATATAATAAAATATCACAAAAGAACTAAATTAATTTATTGTATGACCCATTGCATTTTGTGTATTATCATGAACGATCTTTAAAATGGGCAATATAAAGGTTTCTTTTATTCCAAACTGCAAATCCCATTGTTACCATTATCATATATACCCAACAGAGCCATAGGTCTTTTTGTGAAAAAGTTATTTAATAATGTATCTAGTGTAATAATTATTTTTACTATAACTTTTACTATAAGATGTTTTAGGAAAGCATGAAAGAAATTTGATAAAGATAAATTTCTATTTTGTCATTTTAGTAAATTTTACGACTAGCTTTTATGTATGGTATATTTTGACTGATGATGACAATGAAACAATCCGTATTTTATCTTAAAATTTTTTACTCCACTTGTGCTGTTACAATCACTTGAAATTACTGTATTTTTTGTATGACTCTGGAGTTTACTTCTGAAAACAATAAATTAGTTACATATTTACCAATTCTGCTTTCAGTTGAAAAGTCTTGTATAGAATATAAACAGGATATATATAGTATGTATTGAAAACAAAACAATGTAGGAAAAACAGATTTATTGATGTTTTTTCAGTTGGGAAACTGGATAGGAATTAAGATTAAAAACTTTTTTGGTTGAGATTGAAACACATTAAGAAATTTACTTTAGAACCTTCTGTCTTTGACAATTATAAAAAAATAGGTAAAGCTTATGCTTACAAAAATTGCATTTTAGATGTTGTCGTCTCTGCTACTATTTTGATTTGATAGGTAAAAATATTTGGCTTACAGTTTTGATTATATATTTAGAAAGTTGAAAATAATTTGTAAACATTGGGTAAGTTATACAGTTAAAGTCAAAAATTAAAGTAAAGGATTGTTTAGTTTATTATTCTTTTATTTATTGTTGTTATGGATACTTGTATTTTAAAATAATCTGTGGAAGTCAATGCTCAAGTGTAAAATTCAATAGACTTTTTTAAAAATTATGGAAGTTCAGTATTATAGTTGTGACAGATTTGGTAAAACATATTACAGATATTTACAGCAAATCAGTTGTTAACTAACTTCTTTTTAATAAGGTGGTAATGCAACAGGTTATACATTTATACTACATAAATCCGGAAAACAATTTTGCAGTAGACACAATGTTCGTATAAATGCTAACCAGTATTAATTAATATTATTCAAATTTTAAATCAGTATTAGATTAAAGAAAACTTACATATATAGTACATAAATTATAAAGCACAGTTTTAGCAAAATGAACACAAGAAAATTGGTCAGATTTATTTTTTTGCTCATAGTTATTATAAGTTCCCCTTTTTAATAATTTCAGATAATTGCTAGTAAAAATTTAAAGTGGTGATGTAGATTCATTTTGTAATTCTGTGTCCTATCGTGTCAATTTAAAATATTTGATATTTGTTAGTTTCAGTAGTAAGTTCAGGAACAAATAATTTTTGGCAAAATATTTTGAGAAGTAGTTTTTTTTAAAAAAGTTTATTTTAATATTGTTTCATGGATTATATTTAGTCTTGCTTATATTGCAATTTCGGACAATACGTATTATTATTTATTTTTTGTCACAGTTTTGATTTTAAGCTTATTTTTATATTCCTTTTTACGACGTTTTTACTACCTTTTCTACAAGAAAAATTTAGGAAAATGCACAAGTAGTAAAAAAGTGCCAGAGTTAATTGTAACTTCACAAAAACTTTTCGTTACAAAAAGGATTTTCAAGTTTGTAACAAAAAATAGACATTTCTTTTGTTTGTTTTTATTATAACTAGATACGAATTCAACTTAAAATATGGTTTATAAGTAGCATAGTGGGAGTAGGTAGTTGAAATTCACCCTGTGACTTGTTTTATTACCTAACATTTTTTCAGTTTTTTTTCCCGGTTGTTACTATCTCGCCTGCGAGGAGTATTCAAATACAGCTGTCCGTCCCAAAATGGAAATTTTTGGCTCTCTGAGCACCGACACGGGAGTAGTCGTGTGTTCGAATCTCATCTTGGTAACTATTTTTACTTTTTTTCTTCTTTTTACTATCTCGCCCGCGAGGATAAGTTTCCAACTCGTAACTAACTAAATGTCCCAAATGGTCAATTGCAACGTCACAGATTTAAACTTCGTACCTAAACTCTCTAAGTACTTGGAAGTCATCTAAATGACGTTTCAGGCCAAAATTGGTATTTGTTTTCGACAAAATTTGGCACAGTTAACAAAAAAGGTATGCTGAACATAATAGTGACATCATAATTTTGATTTTTGTCACCTAAATGTCATTTTAGGCCAAAATTGGTCCAAAAATTAAAACTGCTTTATTTTAGACAAAATTTGGCAAAGTTAACAAAAAACGTATGCTGAACATGATGGTGACATTAAAATTTTGATTCTTTGTCACCTAAATGCCGTTTAAGACCATAAACGTTTCAATCGCGCGACTTTTAACCATGGATGATAGGCTGTATTTTTGTTAGCAGAAATTGCAGAATTGGGTCGCATTGTGGATGTTTCATAGTTGTGCATTTTTAATAGCGAGATAGTTTATGCAGCGCCTGCATCTTGTTAACTTTACTAATGACTTCTCAGACTACTATTCGCTTTGTACCCAGATCTTTTTTTAAAACGTCGTATCGGACTCCTTTCCAACTTCGTTCCCAAGTTTGGTATTTTGTGTAAAATATTAAGAAACGTTATCGGACTCTTTTCCAGCCTTGTACCCAAAAATATTAAGAATTTCATAACGGACTCCTTTCCAACTTTGTACCCAGGGCCTTTATTATTTTGCATGAACACATGAAGAGACGTCGGGTCGGACTCCTTTCCAACTTTATTCCCAGGGTCTTTTGATATTTTGCATAAAATTATTCAACATCGTATCGGACTCCTTTTTATATTTGTACCCAGGGCCCAATTCCTTTCAACTCTGTACCCAGGGCTTTTATTATTTTGTATGACGGTATGAAGAGAGGTCGTATCGGACTCTTTTCCAACTCTGTACCCAGGATCCTTTATTATCTTGCATAAAAATAAGCGTGTCATACTCCTTTTGAACTTTGTACCCAGGCCTTTATTATTTTGCACAAAAGTATTAGGAAACGTCGTATCGGACTCTTTTTCAACTTTGTAACCAGCGTCATTTGATCTTTTGCATAAATATATTAAATGCGTATCGGAGTCCTTTTTATGTTTGTACCCAGGGCCCGACTCCTTTCATCTCTGTACCCAGGGCATTTATTATTTTGCATGAAGGTATGAAAGGTCGTATGGGACTCTTTTCCAACTCTGTACCCAGGGTCCTTTAATATCATGCATAAAATTAAACGTGTCATACTCCTTTTCAACTTTGTACCCAGGCCTTTATTATTTTGCATAAAAATATTAGGAAACGTCGTATCGGACTCCTTTCCCACTTTGTACCCAGGGTAAATTATTTTTTGTAAATGTTAAAGTCGACTCCATTTCAGTCAGGGGTGTTTAACATTTAGGATAAGAATATCAAGAACATCGTTGTGGACTCCTCGTGGGCTCGTGAGTAATGTGATTTCATACCTTACATTTTACCCGAAAATCGGATTTCCGGGTAATTCATATAATTTTTTCATGCAAACCATGTAAAATAGGAAAATATGTTAAATATATTTTATTAATTCTCAGAAACATCGAACAGAATGCGAAAATTTGCTCTAGAAATAAAGTAGTTCATTTTTAAGCAGATCCTGGTATTTTAACAAACTTCAAGCTTTAATTGACATGACAGGAAAAGTGCTAACACAGCCAAAAGACTATGTTTGAAAACCCCTGGACCAAATAGCGTTAAGATACGAGTTACCAAGATCAAGTGTTGTTACACAATAAAAGTCAGTCTTGATTAGTCCTAACAATATGGCATTCAGGTGTTTATTTGAGTCTAGCATAGTAATATGTGAAGTAATTTATGGAGGTGTTGCTAAATTCATGTGTAGGTTCAAATCCTGTCACAGACATTCTCTAGCTCGTATGCAGCTATATAACATGGACAACGGGCACATCGTCTGTGAGCCCGGCATGATATAGCACTTTCGTTAAGTTATATTAATAAAGTTTTATTGTTTTTTCATTTTTTTGTAATCCAATCAAAATTTGCTCTGATAGATTACTTCACATATTCTTTTTTTCTTTAATGTAAGCACCAATGTTTTCACTGTCTTAACGAACATAATTACCCTCATCTGTGGAGCAACGCTGCTTATGTGCTGACCGATTTCCTCTCTGAATTAGAGTATTTCAGGTTTCAAGAAAACAGTGCCAATAGGGCCGGTATTATTTCGCAGTTAGTTTATGTTAGAAAAGAAAATAATTCAAACAAAAAAATTCCAGCAGTTTAACAAAGAACAGCATGAGTTGCTTTTGTTTTTCGCAATATTCGCAATCAGGTTGCTCTTATTTTGTTTTAAAACAATTGTTTTTAGTTTTTATTAAGCGTGCATCTCGACTCAAAATGTTTTTCTTCGCACATAATGCGTCAATAAAGCCACTTATACCGTCAATGATAGAGTAAGAGCTCGGGGCGCTTATTTAAAATGTTTATGTTTTTTTTTGGGGGGGAGCTTTTTCGGCAGGGGCGTGTATTTAAGCAGGGGCGCATATTAACTCTACTAAAATAAAAACAAATGAAATGTGTCATTTCATTTCTTTCCTTTCACTTTTAACGAACAACATCTAAACAAAAATTAATCTATCTCAATGTTTTCATCTTCGTCTTCGTCTTAGTGGTCTGAATCGACTGTGAGAAACTCGTGTGTTGCTGTGACAACATTTTCATCTATTTGCATCAGTATCTTTCTCAGTTAAGATGGAAGCTGCCTTTCTAAGATGTCCAGTGAATACGATCGTTTTCTGATCCGTCTGTGGCAAGGTTCAATGCACATTATTTAAAAAAGGTTTTTATATTTTCTGGAATATTTTTTTCCCAAGCCTCCAGGATCAATTTTACGATTGTACGTCGGGGTGGAGGTTTTAAAGTTTCCCCCAGTTGCGAGCTTGCTAATTCCTTTTTCCTTTAGCCAATCATCGTATTTTTCTGTTGCATAAGCTTTGAAGGGTTCGTTCCAGCTTGCGTCCGGAGCACGAATATACTGTGTACAGCTGCCTGGTTCATTAAATACGTCAATCTTTTTGGAGTGTAGAGAACATTTTACACTGTCCTCGATGTGACATTCATAAGAATCCCAAACAAGATAGCGACGGGTAAATTAGAAAGCTCCGAGTACTTTATTAAGCATATATTGGTTAGTTCAGTGTTCATTCAGGCGTTTGGGGATGATACTATATAGCAACTTTTTAATTCTTTGTCCATTGCGGCTGTCTCACGCTTTACACCTTTAAAAACAATAAAAATTGTTTTTACCGTCACTGTATTTTCCCTAAGCCGTCCACTGTTGTAGAAGAAACCATATCCTATGACATTAGCAGCCTTGTATGGATGTTTCATAGACAAGCGGCGGACATTTAAAATAAGTGCTACTAAATTATCAAAAAGTTGATCTTTTTGTTGTTTTTTATGCCTTATTCCAAATAAGCGCCCCCTTCTGATAGCCGTGTAATGAAATAAGCGCCCCACTGGCTATAGAAAGGGGGCGGTTATTCAAGCAGCGGCGCTTAGTGAAAAAATGTCTCTTAGGGGGTAGTGTCATTTACGGTAATCATATAGTATAATGCTACGTGCGTTGAGTCAATATCAGTAAGTAATATGCGCAAGAACCATCAGAATAAGTAAATTCTGAAGATTTTTTGGTTTACTACAGTCTGACGTACTTCTTTTTTTTTCTTTGTCTAGCTAACTTACTCTCTGGTACTATTGACGAAAAATAATGTCGTTGCTTGTTGAGATGTTTGGTCTTGGACTTCTTTACTGTGACCGAGCAAAGTAATTAAGCCTGTTCGGTCTGGGGTATTTCAAACATATTATTATGACTGGGAGGATCTTTGTCTAATAATTTGTCTAATATACCACTACACTATCTGCTTTAAAGTTCAATTCTTATATTCTAGAGTCTAGACCAAATTTTCAGATTTTGTTTAAGGTTTCTGATAACCAAATAAAAGTTATTTAACATATTTTCCGTTTTTTGCATAGTCCGTATGAATAAAAGCCAAAATTGCCCTAAAATCCGTTTTTTCCAGATTTATGTTTAAAATATGAAAAAATCGGGTAATCGGTTTTATCACTTAACCAAAATATTCAGAAAGATTCCCTAAGGATTCTCCTAAGGATAATCCTAACAAGAGTTATTGTATTTTCCCCATTATAAGGGTTTTATAGAAGGCAGTCTTGAGTAATAGCCAATATCTACAGCTTTGAGAGATATGGGACCTAAATATTTCTCATACAGGGGTCTATTAGATAGATGAAAACGTTCCCAAAGCATGGAGTCCGTCAAGTGGATAAAACAAAAAATGTGAGCAATCTTCAGGCTGTTGGAAAAGATTTTTAGAACACAATGAATTTTTAGGAAAAAAAAATATTTTTAAGATTTTGTAATCTCGACTTCCAAACTAAACTTTCCGTATTATAAAATCTGTCCCCTTTAAGGCGGTTCTCCTAGAAAAAAAACTATATCGCAGAGAATTGTCTTTTCTGAAGATACTTGATGAAATAAACATTTAATTGATTGGTTGCCATGGTTACCCGTTGCTATGGGTAAAATATGACATTTTGCTGCTCGACGCCTAACCAAATAACTGAATAACATGTACTATTTCAAACGTTTTTGGCCGCGTAGGTTCCTCAAGAGTCACGTGTATGGATTAAGTGAAACGCATTTTCGTAAGGCTGACTCGTCTGAGAACTGATGCGGTATTTTTTAGACGAAAGAAAAGCTAACACAGGACGGAACAGGCAATACCTCGACAACAGAACTGAAAGGCAAAACTTGAATTAAAAATCGGTTTCATTTAAACACTAGGTGGTACTAAGGCCTGCAATGACAGAAGAAATTGTAAAGTGTGTGTGCTTCGATCTTGAGAATTCTTGTTTCGCGTGGATTTCAAACTTAAACGGCAAAAAACTTGTTTAAAGATTATTTTATGGAAATTCTTGACTTGTGGATCGACAAAAGCACTATAAGTCTTAGGTCTACTTGATGACGAGTTCACTTTGGTGGGTACACTGTTAATGAAGCTTTGTGACTGCTTGTGCAACAATACGTTTGACTTTTTGGAACTGTAATTTATTATCTTCAGAGGCTCGAAAGTGGGATTTAGCAATTTTCAGGCGTTAAACACGGAACAAGATGCAGAAAGCTTCCTGAAATGACAAAAATGGTCGCTATTGGCGTTGCTATGCAGTTTTTTTGCGCTTTGTTGCAAAAAGTACCGGATTGCACAATATAAACCGAAATTTATAACTAGCGCTACTTACCACCGTATTCTAAGATGAATTTGTCGTCTGAAAACAGGTAAGAGACAATTCTTGAAATTTAGACATTTTATCTAGGGGAACCAAAGGATGTGGCTTTGTATCCGAGATCAATATTAGCATCTGTTTGAAACATATCAATTTATGAAAGCACTGGAAGTGAGTTTTCGCAAATTTGAATAACATACGACAGACTTTTCAAAATTAATTTAAACTTAGCTTGGTGGTGTGTCATGAAAGAAACATGCCCGTAATGTCTGCTAGTTCTAAAACTTTTTTCACATTTTGGTTGACATTCCCGATAATTTCGTTATATACAAAGTTTATTATTTCCGTTTTTGAACTATTTTATATGATTGTAAATTTGAATAAAATTGCGAGTGTTTCACGTGCCCCAACTTTTTAATAAGTTTTCCCTCAATAAAATAAATTCTGTTGTAAATTTTAGGACTTTACTGGCATGAAATTTAGGTAGTAATTTCAAGTAATATCCAACATCAGACAACCAAATAAAAGTTATTTAACATATATTCCGGTTTTTACATAGTTTGCAAGAATAAAAGCCAAAAATCTGGTAAAATCTGGTAAGCGGATTCATCACGTGACCAAAATTTTACAGAAAGATTCTAAAAGATACTATATGCTTATTAACTACGCATATCTGCTGGGAATTTTGCTTCTAAAGTCCCACTAACATATTCTGCCTTTTAAATGTCCTCGAAAAACACATTTTCCCTCTATTTTACAATTATGTATATAAGTTACCGAATTTTAAACGCAATGTTACTTGCAAATCCCAATAACCATACATTACGTTGCAAATGTCCTTGAAAAACAATTTCTTTCTCTATTGTACAATTATGTCTATACATTACTGGGTTTTGAACGCAATGTCACTTCAAAATATTTTCAGTACGCAATTTCCTCATGGACAAAAAAAAGATTAGACCAGCTGACTAATAAACGTAAATGAATAGAACAAGAACAGGGGCGTTGCCAAAAAAAAAACAAACCTTAGTTAAACCATTGACCCGCAGGATCAATATCGCATCAAAAGGATAATAGACAACTGGGAACTAGGCAACTGCGGAAGCCTGGAAGCCAACGCCTTTTTACACCTTTTAAGCACTAAAATGCTATAAAACCCACTCTCTGCGATACGCAATACATGTTAAGTATTCTGAACAATTGATCAAGAAAGGGGAATAAATGACAACATAAAATAAAGTCAATTTCAGTGTTATAATAGGAATTTACACTACATGGTCCTTCTTTTACAAAATTTTCCCAGTGGAATTGTCACATGGTACAATTTTCGGTTGAGAGAAAACACACACGTTTCCCGGTTAAACTCTCACAAAACAAGCTTTGATTAAACAAAAACTAAAGTAAAGCTAAACTAGCAAAAACTCACCTAAAACTACACATTTCAGCTCCTATTATAAAGAGGTGATTGGGTGAACGGTGTGTTTTCTCTCAAATCATGATGGCTACCGTGAAAAATACGGACCTGTAATTGGATTAAAAGTATCACGTGATATTTTTCTCCCGGTGAATGCCCGAGTAAGCGCTAAAAAGAAGATGTAAACCAAAACTTGTTTATAGCTATATACAATTTAAAAATATAGGTATCTATGCACATGTATGGTTCCATTACTTCTCTGGTGTTATTTCAACTTCACATCATAATTTAAAACACATCAACAGATACTTCTTCTTGTATATAAACGAACGATCTGCTGGAGGATTACCTAATGTTTTTTGTAAAAATCCTGTGAACTGCACATAAAGCATAGATATGAAAGGGATGCCGAAACAATAGCAATTTGAATAGAATTTTAATGAGCACCAAGATGAGTTCAATCTCCGTCTCTATTTCTACCTCTATGATTAAAACAAGGTTTTGTAAACATTCTTGGTACAGGGAATGTAATACACTTCATTAAACATATAACAGATTTAATTGTGGAAACCGAAAAACACAAATATGACTAGAAGCTAAAAAGCAGCTAGCTAGCTAAATAACCTCTTAGGAAAATATTGGGTCTGCGAAAAATGTTAAAATGCTTGCCATACAACGACAGCCAACAAGAATGTTGATGGAGGACATGGGACTTCATTGTAATGCTGGCCACACACACCTATTTGATATGCAGCAAGAAAGCTGCTAACTAATCAGATTATGCTAATTAGGCTTCTCTAATGTAAGTCGAAGCAATATTTATTTTATATATAACATTTTTTTAAGATCCCAGTTCATCCCCTTTGATACGCAAGCACGAAATCGATTATTTTACCTTCATAAATATAAAGGTAAGCTCAGTGTAGTGGCTATGTACACAATTTAGAAAACGATTGGTTCTTATTCACTTATTTAGGCGATTTTCTCTAGGTGATTCAAGCCACGTATGATTTTTAAAAGCGGTGGAAAACAAATGATGTAATTCGGCAAAATAAGATTCCATGATTTGGATTTTTTAGCTTAATTAGGCATTCGTCATCTAAATTGTGCTAGATTATTCTGCTAATTAGGAGCAGTATGTAGCTAGCTAGCTAGATCTGCTGTAGCTAGCTAGCCTATTATAGCTACCTAGCTAACTACAGCCAGAGCTATATAAATATATGGTATAGTTCACAAACACTAGCTAGCTAGGCTAGCCAGCTACTAGTCAAAAAAAATCAAAAAATACTAAAACATTTCGCTCGTTTAACAAAATATATATAAACAATATTTATTTGCTAACTGAAGCGCTACGGAAAAAATATAAATAGAGCATATTCTTACCTTACCTTACCTGTCTTATCTTTTCAACGTTTTTTAAGTTTTTTGTCGATTTTCGAACAAAACATGGTCTCGCAGTAAAAGATACTTTGCTAGTCAATGCAAATAAATATGCTTTGGGAAGTTAGTTTAGCAAAAAAAAAAGAATATGCCAAGAACTTCACGTATGAACGCATAAGAGCTGGGTCACGTAAATGATTCACCAATGTGTTCATTTTTTAATCCGAGACGAAGAAAGGCTAAACCAAGCACACATTCCTGCGGATTGTATGAATGAATGAATAAAAACATGGCAAGGATCAGAGTTTCATACCCAAACCATAAATAAGTGAATCAATCAAATCAGATACATAAATACATGTTGTATCTACCAGTCAAAATGACAGTAAAATGGAAAAAGGGGTGTTTACTTATTATTAGGCTAGAAGTGGGGCATTTACTTAGTATTAGGCTAAAAGAGGGGGTAAGTTGGTTATTTATTTAAATTTTTTATATATATATACCTTACTTATAATACATCTTAATAAAGTCTGAGATAGAAATTAATTGAAAAAGTTGAAAAAGAATGATTAGACAAAATGTAACCTGCGTGGTCCCTTGGCAGAAAACCTTTTAATTATATCTTCTTTATTTATTTGAACACCCAAATGAACATGGAGTAGAGCAAGACCATTAAACCTTTCTTCTGTCATTGTTGATCTGCAATAGTTTTTTAGTCTCCTCATGGCAGAAAAGGATCTCTCACATTCGCATGAAGTCATAGGAATAGTGGCTAAAATTCTAAGGGCTACCTCTATGTTGCTAAAGACTCCATCTGCACGAGGGAAAGCTTTAAGAGTAGCTTCAATGGAGTTTGGAATGGATTCAGGATTTTCTCTTTCCATCCTTTGCCAAAGGGTACCCACACCTCTAGCTCATTTGAAATAGTTAAAGGGTTGGGAAAGTCGTTAAAATAGAAATTTACAAATGTGTCAAATTGACTTTTCCATGGCAATTTAGAAGAGTGTTCTTTTTTATATGAAAGGAGATGTAAAAGTTTGGATGGTATGATTACTAGACCATGACATGCAGTCACAGAATGATTAAATCGATTGTTTAGCTCAGAAATCACATGGTCAATAAGAGGGATAGTTATGGCCTTTTTAAAGTAATCTGAAACATCAGAATAAGTATAATTTGGCCTGTGTACTTGTTCTTTAGCAGTTCGAGGAACACTAACTGTTATGTTTACTTTTTTAGCTAATTTCTCTGCAAGTAAAAACCATTTTTCATGATAGGTGTCAATATTGTCTGTAATGCAAGAAAACCTAACTTTTAAAGAATTAATTAACATTGCAGTTTTAAACATGTCATTAGTCTTACTCTGTAATAGTTTTGTTACTTCCATTGTCATGTCAAATACCTGTCTATTAATGACCATGGCAATAACAAACTCAAATCTTTCCAATTCATTTCTATGACTGACTGCTTTGGATATAGTATCAGCATTAATTTCCCTATTAGGGTTAAAATCAAAAGTAGCTAAAATGCCGTCAAATCAATCATTGAAAACACTCATGCCAATAATACGTTCCACCCACCTAGTGTTACAAACATCAATAATATGGGCATAATTGGGATTATTATTAAAGTCAGCAACATTCTTTCGTAAAAGTTTTAATCTACTTTTAGAAAATTTGAAAATATATGTTATCTGTTTGATTTGATCCATCATGTTGCGGACATAATGTAGAGAGCACGAATTAAATACAACTAAATTTAGGAGATGAGAAGAACAGTGTGTGTATAAAGCTAATCTTTTTGCTTTAAAATGTGAGTGTGACAACCATTAATTTTACCAGCTACATTTCCAGCACCACCATAACATTGACCTCGACAATTCTGTATGTCAAGAGAAAGTTTATTCAAGATTCTTAAAATGACCTCTGAAAGCGACAAACCTGAGAGCCCTTCACTGAGTAAATAAATTCCTCTCGAAAGTTACAATGTTGGTCTCTACAAAACGAAGTACTACTGACATTTGTTCCTTGGTAGATGTGTTGCAAGCTTCGTCACAAATTATTGAGAAAATTTAGCTTGTTTAACTGCAGATATTATTTTGTCTGTTATATAATCACCACAACATAAAATAATTACATTCTCTGTTTGTGGTGATAAGTAAGTTACATTTTTTGAACAGGCTTTTAAATGATTACCTGTAGCTGTATCACCCCCTCTTACTCTATATTTTAAAAGGTTAAGAAAATTGCAAACAGAATAAGGAGCATCGCAATCAACCTCAGGAAAATCTTTTAAGTTGAATATTTGGAATATGGTACAGATGTTCTGTCCAAAGTAACTGCATCAAAGGTTAATGTTTACTCGCCATTTAGAAGTGTGGGTCGATATCCAGATAATTTTTACAGAGTTTTTGCACTTAGTTTCAATGAGTTAATTTTATCTATTTTATATCTACAAAAAAATTATCTAGGCTATATGTGCTATATAAATCCATAAGCATATATAAGATGCACCTGTAAAGTTTTTCATATATGTACATTTATGCCCTGTTGGTCTAACTGCTATGACTCTAATGCACATGAGAGATCCAGGTTCAAATCCTTGACAGGGCTAATAAAATGTAATTATTTTGCATCTACAATAACCACTTTCATTTATATATCAAAAAAATGCCATGCTTAGAAAAGGCAGTTCGTCTTGCCATATTTCAAGAAATATTTTTAAATTAGGTCCGCTAAAAGTTTTTGCTTGCGAACGTAGGGGAACCCTTTCTATATTGATTGCTCTGATTAGGCTAGCGTACCGGTTAAATCTTCCACGTGGTGTGTGTAAAAAGCGGAATTTACTCCACTTTCTTCACTCTGTCCCGAAAAGTGGAAAATAATGAAAACGAAAATTTTACTACAAGCAAATTAATTTTTCAAATTCCTCTACTTCTGAAAAGTTGGGCAAAACTGAAAATTAATTTTGTTCCACTTTTCAAAACACGAGCAAAACTGAAAATCGATTTTGCTCCTGTTTTTAAAACATGAGCAAAATATTGCACCAACGAGCTTCCGTAAATTAGCAGAAATTTCTTTTAAGTTTCAGAGTTTAGGCATTCTATTGGAGGCAGATAAGACTTTTCGAAAATAAATAATAGCTATTAATAAAGAGATTAGCCGGATGACCCGAAACGTCGAAACGCCGAGGAAAGCCGCAAGTAACTGTGTGACTAGGCGTTAAACACCAGACGGAGAGCCTAATAAAGGCCGCAAATTGTGCTAAACAACCAGGTGGAAAACGAGTCGTAAATCGAGTGAAGCGCACACGAAGTTATAGTGTTTCAGACGCAATATATCTTTCCAAAAATAACTTTGCTACAACTTCAACTGAAGTTTATAACGCGTTGTTACCCCGTCATAGCAAAAACATTCGTGCAACCCTTTTTATTTTTTGGAAACTGTTCCTGAGAAAGTTAAACTTGATCGTGATAGCGGATTGCGCGTGTAGTATATACAGGTAAACGATGTTGCATATCCATATAGGCGTATTACCCATTTTTAAAAAACTTTATCGTTGCTTCTGTATAAATAAAAACACAACAGTGTCGTTACCCCGTTCAGCTTTACTCAACAGTTCATCACAGTAATAAAAGGTTTAGCTATCTAACTGCATTTATCATAGGTATTATTGATCAAAAATTTTGTTGTAGCCATAGCCAAACTGCATTTGGCTACTTTCACTTTTTAGTCAGAGGTAGCAAAGGAGCTAGCTAGACGGCCACAACCCTAGCATAAAAATGCATAATGTTGATTAGGATAAAAAGCTCTTATACGAAACTGAATATCAACATTATTAACAGGCCAGTTGGCTACAGAAATACGTTTCCGTGCACTGCAATCAATATAGAAAGTGTTGCGGAGAGGTTGCCAAGGCAAAGGAATTAAGCACGGCAAGAAAAGGGCACGGCAAAGGCATGCAAGGAAACAGGAAGAGGAATCAGCAAGGCAGGGGTAGGCAAGGCATTGGAGGCACAGGCAAGGACATAGTAGGCAGGCACCAGAAAAGGCAAAGGAAGGATAGGCAAAGGAGCGGTCAGCACTGGCAAGGGCAGGAAACGGCAAGGTAGGCGTAGGCATCTTAATAGAAAATATCCCCCACAACTCAGAGATTATGTATACTCTATATATATATATGCCTAGGATATGTATCATATTAGGCCAGGAGTATAGAACATACTGAGCGGTCATAACGCCGAAAATACTATCAGTCTTTGATAAATCTGAGATTAAAAATTAACTTCGTTCCAATGACAACAAACAATAGAAATAATCACAGAGGTCCACGAGCAAAGCAAAAAGGTTTAGTAAAAAACTTGGTTTCTTGTGCCTACCACGTTCATCAACACAAAACTTTTTATGTACATAGAAATGTGAGCTTCGTCAAATGTGATGACATCGTAATGACATAAGTTCCAATTTATCTTACAACTTATTCTGTCATCCACAGGTATGAAAAATGCGGAATGAACTGTTTCCGTAGTAATTTGAATTCAACAATCATTCAACAATCATTCAACAAAACAATTTTGTTGAAAGATTTTGTTGTTATAATTATATCCTGGTACTAAATATCGTTTTGTTCAGGGTCAAAGCCATCCACATTTCAAGTTCACATGGATGATATTGAATCATGTAACAGAAAACAGCTTGATGAACTGTCACATCCGCAGAAAACACACCTAAAATGAATGTTAATTAAAAGCATATATATCTTTTTTTACACATGTTTTCCTTAAAACCTATACCTTTGCACATTATTAAATCTTTCATCTTTGACACATATGCAGCAACATATCGGAGAATCATGGCACGACCATCACAAGTTTGGAAATCCATGCTACATGGTAATGACAGAGCAAGTGTGTCATATAGGCCCTTACCACCATCAATTAAGCTTTCACATATTTTACATCATTTTGAATAAAAATGTATTCACCGGTAGTAAGAGTAAGTGGTTGGTACGACTTATTCTGCTGATTTACTGTCCGATAATTGCTAAAATGTTGTAAGAATACCGGTAGCAATTCTTATGTAATTATTTAACGATGAAGTACATTTAAAATATTTCCATTCTGGCTTATCTGCTCCTCCAGCCTTTGAAATATTGTCCAGATGGAAATGGACGTATTTGGCAAAATGTAAGGCTGCTAGATACATGCTAGCACCTATGCACATCATTTCGGGGCAAGTGTAGCTGCAAATTCCGAATAGGCGACGGATGGTCTATTAAGCCACTGGCATGTGAATGGTTTTTATTTCTTTTCCAAATCCCCATCCAGTATTGGTAATGGTCGCTGGACCGTATGGTCCAAGGAAATCGGCTTTCGTTCGACTTGACATCTAAATATATTTAAAAAAATTTAAATGATCTGGAAACAAGTGAATATAACACTTACTTTTGCAATGTTGATCCACAAAAATCAAACCAGCGACTACTGACTTAGAATATTTCGCGCTGCTTTATACTTTACTCAAATCCCTGCAGATATAAAGGTAAAGCGGAAGTTTTTTTCAATAAACTCTATGGTGGAGAACTGAAAGTTTTATTTCAAAAAACTAGAAACAATCAATAGAGAAAGTGTTGGGACTGAGTCCCCTAGGTTCGCAAGCAAAAAATTTTAGATGCCCCTTTCGGTTGAAACGTATAATGAATCGTATAAAAAACAAAGTTCTCACGTGCCGCATGGTAGTCGATCAAACGGTTTTATTTTCGCCTTGATGAAACATTTCCTGGGGTTTCTGCATTGGCAGTACCGCAGTGTGTTCCGGATGCATTATTGCATGGGCCAGTAACACATTTTGTTCAGAACCCGATGTATCAGAAAATGCTAAAAGGGTTTAACGGAACAAGAATGGTGTCCGGCATCAGTGTGCAGTACAAGTTACAAAAAAACGGAAAAAATTTCTTTATCAGGAATTATTTACTGGTTTAGAAATTATGAAATTTCCAGATCAATTTTCTGAAATATATTCTGATTGAACCCAAAAAATGAATGAGATATATATATATTTAAAAATCTTCAGTAGGTGTTGATAATTCCACGAGAACTGCCTGTTAGAATTTATATAAGTGCCTCTTTCAAAACGAATGTAGACGTTGAAAAAGTTTCCTGATATAATATATAGTAAAATAATTTCTGTTTCTATAACTTCAACCGCACTGGTGTATGCTCAGGCGCAGGGTTTAAAAAAGTAGATTTCCACATCAACCTTTATGTATAAAACATTTAGCGTTAACAGGAGAAGGAACGTACTATCTGTAAAATATGCAGCTAGCTATGTTCTTTTGCTGACTTTGCTAAACTTTTTTGGTATAAAATTGTCAGAGACAAGAAATTTTTGTGGATGATTATAGCTAGAACAAGCTTTGTGATGGGACATTCCTACAGAGCTCTCACTCAAAATATAGCTAATTTTATGCTAGCCAGTAGTTTCATCTCAGTTAAGTAGTTAATTTTATGCTAGCTATGTTATCTGTCTGAAAGAATTTTCCAAGCTAGTATGTAGCTAGCTAGCTAATTTTATGCTACATTCAAGTTAAAATTGCCAAGGAGCAACATATTTTGTGGAGACGGATGTAACTACCAAGCATAAGTGATAATTAGGAATGTGATGGACATTCCTAATTAGAGCAGAATTATGTCACTCGTGATGCTAGCATAAGAGGAAATCTTTAATAATTAGTTTTATCCCAGCTAAATTGGTAGTTTTATGCTAGCTTAGCTGCTACTGTTTGTGCTAGCTAGCTTTAGGTGTAAGTAAGGCTAAATAAGGGGTTCATAACATGTAAAAAATAGCGATACAAAAGGTACAAACCTCCACTTCTTTCTTGAAAAATTTCATATCGTTTCTAGCTAGCTACGCTTAGCACCATCTTAAAAAAACAAAAAAAACTCCATCTCCGTGCTAAAAAAATACGTCCTCTCGCTCAGTTTGAAACATACGGGAAAAATTACCAGACAAAGTTACTGGGAAACACAGTCAAATTTGTCTAAATTTAGCAGTGGGGGGAGAGTGCTCGATATTTTTGATGTATAGGGGCGAGATACGGAAATCCTATACAGCCTTATATTTGGCTTATATAATGAGGAAATGAGCTCCGCTACGCTCCATTCGCTTACTCCGCAAAAAAGTACTCCAATATACTTCCCAGGGAAATAAGTAGCTAATCTTCAGTACTTATTTTCCAGGATATTTTTTATCTTATGAATAAATCAGTTTATTCTTCATCATATCACAGAAAATCAATATCGATAAAAAGAAATAAAACAATTTAAATAAATTGTCTCTTAAGCTTTGCTTACCTTGAATTAAGTTGATTGAAATATCGAACCTAAAAAAGTTTAGTACTACCAGGATTTTATTAAATAAATAAAAAAATTTGATGGAGCAAAACGAGACGAAAAAATTCGACTAAAAAGTAAAATTCCCTGTGACCAGTATGAAAATAAACTAAAAGAACACGAATCACAACCTCGCGAAAAAGTCGGGTTTGTTGTATTGAAGCTTTGCTTATATATTATCACGGTCATCTCAAAAAAAAAACAAGAATTAATAAATATGAAGATGTTAAATTACATTTCAGACGCTTTCCGAAAAGGTTTTAATTTTTGTTCTACCAAACAAGTTATAAGATGTGCGCGAATTTTATCCACAGCAAACACAACACAACGGAAGGTGAGTTGCCGTCAAGAAGTTCGACTGCAAATGCTATGGCAAAGAGTCCACAATTATAGCCATCTGGCTGTTTCTGCTCCGGAAAAGCGAGTCAGAGTTAATTTAGGCTATTACAAACTTGTACAAGACCATTAGAGCAAAATCTCAAGACCCAATAATTACGACCGTCGTTAAGTAGCTAGACGTGTTCTTCGTAGACCGCTTGGTTGGGCTTGATACTTTCTTTTGAGAGTTAAGAACTGTTTGAAAAGTCAATGAGATCTCAATCTCTTCACCAATCAATTTTGAGCTGCGTCCATTAATCGTTGAGCCATTCATCTTTCGAAAGTAAAGCCTCCTTTTCTTTCCGCTTTAAGATGTGAAGATTATGATCAACAATTATGAAGCGTGTGGTGCGATAACAGACTCCTGAGTAGTATTCACTACCAGCTTTTTCCTTCAAAAACACACGATCGATGACAAACCAACTATATAAATAAAAACTATAAACAACCAAGCTGACTTTCAATTCTTACTATGAGTGGCTTTGCGAGCAGCGTCGATTGTATCGCTACCAGGGCTGAAACGCCTTGACAGTTTATTTACGCTTACTTTGATCTTATTTTTTCTCCTTGGAAGACGTTCGGGTACGTCGTCGTAGAAATAAAGGTATACACAAAATAAAATTTTGTTTTTCTTGACAATAGATCGTGTTATACGTGATTACATCTTGGTTTGCTGTTGCTAGTTCCAAAATCATTAAAACTATATTATTTAGAAGTTGATCAAAACACGATATCTTCAATGATTCTGGTTGCGTGAGACACGGGATCTTCAACGACTCTTGTTGATTGAGACATGGAATGTTCAACGATTCTGGTTGGTTGAGACACGGGATCTTCAACAAGTTCTTCGTTCGAATAAAATGATTTTAGCAGCAGACTGACATTGTATTTTTTCCTCAAGGTTACTCCTTTCGAATTGGTGAGTGCGCACAAGCCATTTTTCGAGATGGATTGTATGGTGTATAGACCAAGCCATTTGTAATTGAACTTCCCACCTTTTTTGTCCTGCCGTTTTTGATTCTGACAAAGTAACCTTTGATCCAATATATAACGTCAATTCTAGTTTGTTGTGTGGTTTGTCGTAGGCTTTCTGCTGCTTCTTTTGGACCTTTTTTTGATATTTCGGCTGGCTGCGTCGTGAGATGCTTCTTGCATTTTGGAACATTAACTTAAAACTACTCTAAATTTTTCGAAATCATGGGAATCATTAGTTTCGATAAATTCTTTGCTTATGTCATACTTAATCTCAATCGGTGGGGTGGGTTGGTGGTTGTACAGTGAAAAATGGCAAATATTTGGTTGAGAAATGAATACTTACACGGTGCGCGAAAAGAACATCTTCAATAACGTCAGGCTATTTTGTTGAATTCTCTTCCAAAACATGTACTAATGAATCTTTTATTGTTCTATTTGTATCTCGCATTGGCCATTCTATTGTCGGTGGTAGGCCAAAGTTATTCGTTGATCAATACCTGGTTGATCAATACTTGTTAACACAAGCAATGCATCTAAAATCTCGCTTACGAATTTTCTAACTTGATCGTTGATTTGGTCTTAAAGCACCCGTGGCTACACATCACTTCATACAAAAAAGCGACAAGTTTGGCTTCCAACCATTTTATAAAGTAACCTAGAATCGATCAAAGCTATTAAGTGTTATAATAACAATTCACCTCTAGAAGATTAAACACATCAACTCCAACTCGATGCTCACTCCATGCTACCGCTACGAATGCTACGGTTCTCGTTTATTCCCTCGTGGACATCATGAATTAATTAATTAATTGCATTTAGCATAGATACAAAGTATATAGAAGAAAAAAAGGTGAAAATGAGAGCTACAAACCTGACACTATCACTTCCAAACCAAAATGGTCTTCGTCAGCTTTTTTTCCGTGTTATACGGTGATTCCAAAATTATCGTCGTTCCATCTAATTTAGTGCGACCAAAAAATTTTCATTATTATCGCACTAATAATTAGAGGAAATAAATCATCTTTTTTCAAAAATTAATTTCACACTAAAATAGAGGAAAAAAATGTGTTTAATTTTGTATTTTTTATTCTTATTATTTCTTTCATCCATTTTCGTTTTTCGTTGTACACATTTCCTTTTGTCACAGCTGTTTGTGCCATTTTATTAAAGGAGAGGCAAACAAAAAATTATTTTGTGGCAGCCATGAAATAAATTTTAAGCGAGAGAGGGAAGAAAATCATAGATTAATTAAAGAAATTATAATAACAAACTAGTCGTTCACCCGTAGACGGGGTCGCCTGTCCTTTATTAGCAGCATTTTGCGTGTCTCGCTACTGTGGTTACCATTTTGAGTGACAGACAGACGCATACGGGTAACATAAAAAAACTATATTTTACGACTATGTATCTACAATCGTGGTCACAATATGTTGGGACAAGGCAACGAATTTCGAAGTTCGCTACTACAGGTAATTGCGTAGGCTCATTCTATATTAGATTCACACATCTTGAACTTGTGAAAGTTCACTTGTCAATGTTTAGAGTGAACTTACGACTTCGGATCTTAGGTTATTTGGTAAGTACAAAGTTCGTCAGCAAGGCTATTAATCACGAATTGTGGGGCCTTCGTGGTCCCCGATGCGAATTCTTTCGGTGTGCAGGCGTGCTAAAGAATGTGACTAGCAACTTTTCAACCCTCTCTGCCTGGCCTACTTGTGTGTAAAAGTATCGACTTTGCAGCCTGCCGGCTGCAGAGTATTGACTATTTGACTGTTTTGTCCATATTTGGATAACGAGTAAAAAACTGCCTTAGTCTCAATATTTTTGTCCAAGATTGTGTATATCTTCCTAACAACAATTTTACAGAATTTTCATGGTTGTGTGGCATAAAAATAAGTAGATGTAAGTTGTACTTACCAGTAAACGTTAAAATAAGATATTTGACTTTGTTTTTTCATGTTTTAAATCTCTTTTTCACAACAAACTACGAGCTTCGAACGATAAAGTTTGTTATGATGAAATGGCGCCAAAGTTAATAAATATACAGACCGGAAACATTCAACAACAAATCGAACGTGCAATATGGAGGCTTCATCTTTATTTACGAATCTTTATTTTCTTTTTCTTTTACTCAAAAATTAGTTAAGTTGAGTAGTATAAAATAATACACACGTTGTTCAACATTTTTGCTATTTTGATCTTCAACATAAATAAAAAAAAAGAATATCCAGTTGTTTTTTAATTTAGCCACTCGTTCGGCTCAAGTGAAAAATACTGAATTATAAATAATTCAGCACTCACAAAGATGAAAAAACCCTGGTGTTTAAAACAGACTGATTTATACTTTGGGTCCAGTGTGTTGTCGTTCTGCAAAATTAAAAATTACTGTTTTTAAGTGAAAACATCAATTTTTTAACTCTAAGAACTGAAAACAACCTTAGTCCTTGTTTCAGTACTTTTTATAATCAAGATAGCTGAACATGTAAATTGATTTGTTATGAAGCAGACCAAATCAGTCGGTCTGGTTTTCAAAATTTGTTATCATAAACTTTTATTCAGCAGCCGTACCGTGCAGTGCGCCGCTCGCCTTTCCGTTAAATAAAATTTGGTTCGATGTCAAAAAACAATATTGGGCGGGGAGTTTCAATCCACTAACGAAAACAGTACCTCTAAATTATATGGTTCGCACTGAGCTGTAATTAGAGGAAAAACAAAAATTAGTGAAAAAAGTTTCGCACTAAACATTGGAGGGAATAAAATTAAGAAATTGAAAATTCGCACTAATTAAAAGACGCATTAAATTAGAGAAAGGACAGTAAGATAAAATTAATTTAAGTTAATTTTCCAAAGTAAACTGTTTGAAGAAAATAATATAAAAATACGACTATTATTTAAGAGAACACAATCACTAAATAACCAACTAGAGACTAATGTTTTTAATCTGATTTTTAGTATAAAAGTTTGTAGATACACTGAAAACAAAATTATGTAATGACGTAAGCAAACTAGGGTGTTTTCTTCTTTCCTGCAAGACAAACATTGTTGCAAATGCTTGTCTTCAAGATCTCAGATCGCATTTAAACAGCATTAGCTCCATATCTTTGAAGAGAAAGAACAAATTAGATTTATCTTGAATGTAATGTGTTGTACCATAAAAATTTACATTTTGGAATAACGGCGAGCACTTTTATAACTTTAAAAAATTAACAAAATACGTAGTTTTAGGGTAAAATACTTTCAGCACATTTTTTGATTCAGGGACAAATATATTAATCAAAATAGGAAATCATTATTAAAGTTCACGAAAACGAAAATAATTATGAAGGGACTTAACTTAAACACTTTTCGTAAACAAAGAAATATGAAACGGGTTTGTGTTCTAGAAATTCCCTAATATATTTACTAAATGTGTTCGAGATAATTCTGATCTTCAACGTTGCTATTTGTTCAGGATATTCAGCTTCTACTAACTGAAAAAGCACAACAAAGAAATCTTCAGCTGCACCCGGCATTTTATTATAGTGTTTTGGGCTGATCTACCTGTCTCTCTTTTTATTCAGACTATATGATTTATTTCTAGAGTGGGACAGATCTTGAGGCAAAATTAGAATATTATGATATCCTCTTCTTCTCCAAAATGCGACAATTTCGAATTGTTGTTTTGTTAAAAATATGTATCCAAAAGTAAGTATGCACAACGTAAACTTTTTCGGTTTAATTTTTTTTGTATATGCAAAAATAACATTCGAATTTATATTCATTCTACAAAGAAAGTTACCCTGACAAGACTCCAATTCTTAAACTTTTGGATGTGATTGTGTAATAAAATATTTAATCGCGAATAGGTTGAAGTGTTATATATTTGAAGTGCATCCCACGACCAGGTTTCTTTTTATGAAATGATATCTATAACTATTACAGATTACAATTAAAAATGGTGAATCGTAGCAAAACATACTTCTACGCCGACTAGGATTAACATAATCAATAAGATACTTAATTTATGAAATTTATAAATGAAACTTTACTTTTTTTGATGTAATAATTGTGAAAACAAGGTCTGTGAAATTCCAACGTTACCTGGCAACATATTGGTCACTTATTCCTTTAATGTTTATTACCAGTAAGCTGGGGAATTCCCCCGGAAATCATGGTATGTTGAACTATTATCTCTATGAGCAAAAATAGTTGGCATTAATGACATTATGTCAATAATCTTATTTTTAAAAAAACTTTTAGTTTCCAACTAGTGAAATACATTTCGAAAGTTTGATCAGAAAAATTATGATGTTTCATTTTTTCTGAAATATTCCATTATTATTATTAGCAGGCTTAATGAACTGTTTTACTTTCAAACATCATTATCTTATATCGCTTTATTTATTTCTTTGCAAATACGTAGAGTTTATTTTTAAGCTGATATTACTTAAAAGCGCATCAACAAAACAAAAAGAGTAATAAAATTATCATTTTAAAAAAAAGTTGATTCATGCCAAAAGTTGATCCAAAACCAATTACAATAATTATTCTCCTACGTCAAACGTAGAAAACAGTACAGGGAAATGTAGTGCAAATACATAGGGGCTTCCCCTGCAAGCGTTTATATGATGACTGGCAGTAAATAAAAGTTGACAGTTTAGAATACATGAGGGGATCTAAAGACAACATATGTATGGTGAGAAAGCATTGTTATATAGGTATTTATTGAATATTGGCTTCATGATAAAACTCTTAGTCGCGGTGAAGCTTTGTCAGTTTCAAAAGTGTCAGACACTGTTATTTTATATACGCTTTTTGCTTTTATTGTCGCCTATTTATTAGTCATGCAGTGGCTTGATTGTATTGGGCTGTTTAAGCGAGCAGGTCCAATGCCTATGAACAGAAATGAAATAGTTTTAAATTTCTGCGAACTTTTTTTAAATAATTTGATAAAACTTTTTGTATCGTTTCTTGCATTCTCATATTTCTTCGTTTAAGAGCACTCGGATGTTCAGAAAACATGTGTGATATTAGATGGCAATAAAGGTAGTTTAGGCGTTTTGAGGACGTCAACATTGCGTAAACAAAAAACAGCCGTTGCCTAATGTGTAGAGTTTGAAACGCTAATTTAAAAAATGTATAAGAACATGTACTTTCAAATTAGTTACACAATTCAAACAATCATGAAACCCTAACGCCTTTCCTCACTTAAAGAAATAATTTCTTTTAGGGAATGACTTATTTAAATGTGGGAAAGTTTATCGCGCAGTTTCACATGACTTCGACGGAGAAAAGAAGGCAAGTTACTGGTATATACTATAAAAATAACTATAAAAAAATTAAAAAAAGGATTTTTATTAAAGAAGAGTAAAATTTATGAAGCTTTTGTGATAGCTGTAAACTTTTTTTAATAAATAAAGATATTCGTAAGTGACCGCGTGATCACCCTTACAGCCTTTCATCAATCCAGGACGAGTGATGACTTTCCTGAAAGTTGAAAGGTACTAGAACTGAAAATAATGGTGCTTTATTTTTCTTGACTTTCTTGTTGTTGTTTTGACTGATATTTTTTTTTAAACTCGTTGGTGGGCCAAAAATCCATGGGTTCGTCCGTTCGCTTATACCACATTACGTGCGTGTCGCTACTTGCGGTACCATTTTGCGTGACAGGCAGACAGACGTATACAGGTGTTAAAATATAGGTAAAAAGGTGCAGCAGAAATTATGTTTGTCTGATATTTTCTTGCATGGAATGGATTGAGTAATTGTTTACATTTTCTTGGGAAAAATACTCGCTTAAAATGTCCAGTAAGTTCAACTCTTTGAGAGAAGCTCGGGAGCATGTTTTTCACGTCGATTCACCTAACAATCAAAAAGTAGGGTAACATCGTGGTGTGCTCGAAAACAACATTAAGATATAGAAACTGAATGATGCAACTAGGCGTAATTTGAGTAAGTTAAAACTTTAATTCATAAAATATAACAAAACACTTTAATTAAATTATCATATAGTCAACACTTTGTTGATATGTTTAAAAAAATCAATACGATGGAAAATCAGCAACAAATGCTCTCCCTCATTGATTATTTTTTCTTTGATGGCATGTGTCCAGCAACCATGTGGTCAGTTTTGCTGTCATTTAGGTTTGCACGAATCGTGCAATGAATTGCAATGGCGATTCTGTGGGCGGAAAGAAGTTTGACGTTGGCGTAGAATAATTAAATATATTCTGATTTTCAGTTTTCAATAAAATTACCAGTATGTATATTTTTAAAATTAAATTAGCAGGGCTGGTTGGGATACACTTTTCTTTTATAAGAAATCAGTCTATAAGAAACCTTAGGCTCAGGAAGGCTGAATTTTAGGAAAATTTGACAGGTTATAAGAAACTTATATCTATACATATAACAGAAACAGCAAATTTTATTCATATATATCAAAACCGTAGACCAAACCTAAAAAAGGTTAGCAAATAAAATATTTTTCAGGTCAAATAAGAAAATTTAGGAACATTTGAAAAAACATCTCCAGGCTCAACCAAATGGTTAGGTTTTTTATAAAAAAATCCTGTAGTAACCAAGGTGAGGTTTAGGCCAGTCAGACGTTCGGGACCCTTGTTTCTTTGCCAGTGAAAGGAAGCACAAGAAAAAGTCTCTGAGTTAGGTGATCACGTGTCATTAACCAAGGTGCTAAGAGAATCGAAAAAACGCAACATTAAGTGCTGTGTTAAATTTAATAAAAATATGATGTCACGCATCATTTGTTAGTTATAACTTGTGATCACTCGATTTTTAGATATTAAACTAGGGACACATGAAGGAGAATACAATTTTAAATCCATCAGTGTCTGACCTTTATACTTTAAGTTTTTGAAAAGAATGTTTCTCTTTACATCTTCCTGACAAACACAAAAAACAAATAATTTTTTTTGGAACATTGGTATTTCGCGCTGGCTGAATTCGTTAAAATCCGTTGCGAGAAACGCACAAGTACAAGTAATGCAAGTAAAGTTTACAACGAGAACGCCGACGTGAGATTATTGCACGAAGACGATTACTTTTATTGTAATCGCCTCCTACTCCAGGATAAAAACCAGCGTACTCTGTAATAGATGAACTACAGGTTCTTATGCTTTTTTCGGTTGCGAAAACCTTTGAGATTGCTACTCAATGACGACGTAAGCAATTACTAACATAATTTCCTAATTAACAATATTTAGACAGAATAAAAAATATTGAACTATCGTTGATTGTTGCGTCATCCTTTATCTCTAACATTTGTTTTGGGAGATGTCTCTTGCTTTTGAATTGATTAGGCGGCGTCTTGTTTCGTCGAGTTCGACATCACTTGATTTGTTACTTATTTTTTATTCTTTAATTTTAGTTGCCAATAAAGTTTAAGGTTAGTATTTTAGGGTTTTTGTGTTTTTTTGTTGTACTTCTTGGCTTTTTGTGGTATTTTATGGTTGTTTGTGATATTTTATGGTGATTTGGGGTATTTTATGGTCTTCAGGCTTTTTAAAGAAAATATTTTTACTTTATCTCATTTGTAATTATTAAAAATAAATAAAAGGCATATTTAGCACCCGTGTGTATTAACCCCATTAATGCTGACTAATTATAAAGTCATCATTTTTTCCATAATTTAAATTTTTTCGCTATAGAAAAAAAAAGTTGAACAGAATATAAAAAAATTCCCTTTTTTTGTAATGGAACTGAAACATCTTCTTATAATAAGGAGATAGTACGTCATAAAAATATATTTCGTCTAAAACAAAAGTTATTAAAAATTAAAAATACCCCCCCCCCCATGCACTAGTTTCTTGGAATTACGAATAAAATTATCTCTCCAAGAGATTTACTAGTAATAACTTAACGCTTTTAAAACAGAATATGAACCAAAATAATCCAAATAGAATAGATCCAAATTCCCTATATTAGCAGAAGACCTTTATCTTTTCTCTCAAAAAGTTTTTTTCACATAACTTCTCAGTGATCAACTTTTTAATGTTATTTTGCTGCTTAGTTAATTTTAGCAAATTATTTATTTAGGTGAAATCGCGCAAAGAGGTACGTGTACAACATATATTATTATATATGTCTGGAATAAAAAAAAACATAAAAAAATAGAAGATATATGCCTTAATAACGTGTGCAGTTATTTGGCGTTGCACCTTGCCAGATGAAGTACACTTAAACTGGCTTTTACTTCTTTACTGTCGGGGTTTTTTTTGTTTGTTTTTTATTTATTTATTTTACCATTTGTTTCTGATAATTGTTTTTAGATATTGCGATTTTGGCCAGATGATAGTATACAAATTCAGAAAATTAAAGAGGTCGGTATTCCTGGTACTCTGTTTTCCAGTTGAGAGTAGGGTCATCTACAATAGAGAAAATATTATTATTATTTTTATGAGCATGAGCAGGTGGTGTTTTCCCTTCTACTTTAAAAGAAACATTTTGAGGTTATAAGGTCAGGTTATATAAGGTGAGGTTATATAACGTTAAATATTGTGATAAAATAAAAATTTCCATGGTCTAGGTATAACATTATGCCCAAAGACAAAGTTGTGCCCAGGTTTTTTCTTGTCTCAGGCAAAACTAACTATTAAATTAAAACCACGTTTTTTTATTAGGGTGGCTGGTTTACTGCAAATAATTTGACCTTTCCAAAAGTTGGCCTAATACATCAGCAAAACTTGGACGTCTCTTCAGAAACAAATGTACCAAATTTTAGAAATGAAAGGTATGACTTAGAACTTCTGATTTTTTTAACTGGTGACTACATAGTTTGGGATTACAGGTCTGTTACTTTTTACATCCACAGAAGCAATATCTGCTAACATTATTTATGCAGAGGTTTCATATCAAAAAAGATGCTTCGATGATGTTTATCTCATTAGTTAAATTCGCTTTACATCGTCAATAAATGTTATTTTAAAACTTCCTACTGTAACTTCCCACCGATGATGTGAAACTTCTCTTTGTGTTGTTCTTATTCTTATTACTAATTTCATTTCTATAGAGAATAAAGACAAGGCGAAAGATACAACGAAAGTGAAATTGCAACACATTAACCAAAAATAAAAAGACGATATTGTTATTCGACAATAAGCGTTGTGCTGCGGTGCATATCAATAGGCATTTTATTTTCATTTAAGAAGATAGTATTTTTCCATTTGCAGATTATGGAGGTCAATGCCAAATATAATTTGTGGCACGCGGCTTTGTGGTTATAGAGTTTGCTTTATAATCACAAGATCCGTGGTTCGATTCACAGGGCGGGCATGTTTAGCAAGTGTCTTTACCACAGCTACAGGCCAACCCATGCCATGCACGGGAAATTGGGTAGCCAATGTCGACCTCAATGTATGTTGAAAACACAGGACCCAGATTAACGACACTGAAGTGGCTATATCCTGTATATTTATTCAGAATAATAATGTTATCCTATTTATAGCTGTGCAACCTTTTGGCCATGTTTTAGCTATCTTGATATTTTGCTCTGAAATTATGTTAGTACCTTTCTTTTAAAGCCAAATTATTCAAGTTATTGATTTAAGTGCAAAAAGGCACTGGTCTTTTGCTAAAGTCGGTGCTTGCATTTCGTGTGTCTAAAAGCAGGTGTATGACTACTCAATACGCTACACACAAGATCGCGTTTGTAGACAACCGTCCTGTACATAGCTATGATTGCACTTACAATGCGGATTTGCAATTCCATAGTTTAGTTTGTTCATGCATTATTTATTTACCACTGACAATTCTCTTAACTTGTATATTTATTTGTCATCCTTAATTTATGCCACTTTCCTGTTTTTCCGAAGATAATAAACTCTCCAGGGATTAACATTTCTCCCTTTACTCACAGGTTAGCCAGTGGGAGCGATATTTACGAACCTATGTAAGTACCAAATGAAAGATTTGAACAAGGCTAACATTTGTAAAGTTCAGAATGAAATATTTTTTTTTGCTTTTCCTATAGAGAAGATGTTAATATACCTATAAAGGCAGAGGTAATTTTTTGTTAATATTTGCGAAGAGGTAAATTTTAGATTCACAACAGATTTATTAGCTTTATGTGTTTATTGTTCCATGCCACGTTCAATGCCATATTTTGTTTATTACCACGTAGCACCCTGAAACAGTTAAAATTACATGATTATAGGAATGGTTCGACAAACCCATACTGCCAGATGTTTTGTTAAGAGCTTTCAAAGAAAATAATGGCGATGTAAGTTTTATTATTAAAACATATTAACAATTTTTTTTTATCTAGGCGTATTTGTTTCCAAAATCTCTCAAAAACTACATTATCACTTCACTGAGGAACTTATCTTAAGAATTTAAGAAACTTTTTGTAATAATGCAACGTGGATAAAAGGTAGATAATTTGCTCAAAACAGTTTATGGTCAATATAAACTTAAAATTAATACTTTCATTAAATTTTGTATGACATTTCACTTTCTGTTAAATTTTACACATCTTTAATAAGTTAACAGTAATAAGATTGTTTTTAAACAGAAAGCCAGCGACATTGTTTCTTACACAGAAGACGATTTGCTCAAACCTCTTGAATGCAACACACAGGTGAGATTTTCTTACTTTCCATCTTATCCATATGCTTATTGAGCGAGTGCAAGCTACAAAATGTTGGCAAAAATTCGTACGTGGATCAACAACCACGTTAAATTAAAATCATTGAAAATATTCTGTATAATTAGAAAAATGATTCTTTATGAAATGTTTTAGGATGGGAAAGTCAAAGTGAGCAATATTAGAAGTGGTGATACAGGATACGTATTTGTTTGTGATGTCTCTCCATTCTGTTCAAAAAGGTAACAACTTTATGTTTTATACTTTTCGCAAATATTAATACTCTATAATATGTTACACTGTCACGTATTTTTAGATGGTATCGCGGCAGAATGTCTAAGTTATATGTAGAACTCATGTTCCAGAACGCAACATATGGAACGTTTTTGGTCTGGAAAGTCAACAATACTCAATACATCATAACAGTAATGCTTGCACAGTAAAATTCTACTCCTTACTTATATATTTATACTTCTGCTCAAAAATTTACTTCATGCTAACAATACACGAAATACGCGTGAAATATCGCAGTAATTTTTTTTGCAGGCTGACAGCATGCAAACTAACAATTTGTCTGCAGGGTATATTAACTACTGTAATTCTTCTAATTTTAGCGTCCCTTTTCCGAAACAATTTTTTTCCATAAGCAAGGTGGACTGAAGTTACAAAAACAAAACAAAATTGCATAAATAATAATTATTGAAATTCATATGATTTTTTCTCTAATAGACCTCTGTCATATTTCCTAATTATGTCCAACTCAAATAAAAAGGTTGCTACTAAAAATGATTCTCATCCCTAAGTTTCTTATTAAAACGTAGAACAAAAAACCTAATATCGTGAATTTTTAAGTCCCTCAATTTCAAACTGAAAATTACGGCCAAATCCAATCCTTCAAATAGACGAACTGTTTAAGAATAGCCTCGTTTTCCAAATTATTATTTCTTTATTTCAAATCTAAATAAAATCCAACCAAAATATTTTATTGATCTAAAAACTTTAGTTTTGTCATGATAATTTGATATTCCAACTAAATATTTTTATTTAAAGAGCACAGAACCATTATAAAATTTCGGATGACGTTATAATTATTATATTTTATATAAGTCGTGAAAGATGTATTATTAGTACGGATAGATATTGCAGTAATTTACCTTCTCTAATTATTGGCCAAAATAATGTTTTTTTATAATTAGAAGAATTATGGTAAACAAATTTTAGAATTTGTGAAAAAAAGTCACTTGCAAAAAATTTAGTCACTTTTCCCCGAATTGTTTTTCCCCCGATAAGATATATAAAATGTATGTTACCGGTGTAAATCAAGAGGAACAATATCATTATATAGAGGAATAATTTAAATACATAATTATTTATTTTGTATTGTTAATATATGAATTTTAGAGGACAGTTGAAACATTTCGTAGTTCTCCAAATGGACGACTGGCTTTTCTTGGAAAAAAGCGGAAGCTATGATAGTTTTTTCAGCATAGTCCAGGTAAAATAAAATGTTTTGTTTTTCACAAATGGTTTATACATTCTACTGTGTTTGACAATCATATATCATAACTCATGTTTCTTGCAATCTAACTAGCCAGGTTAAGCCACAAGTAAATGTATGAACGCTTATAAGAGCCGTACACAGTGCCACGGGATCAGGTGGAGCGCTTCAGTACAGGTATACAGTATGTCGTCAATCAAGTGAAGCACATACACCATTATAGTAACATATTTTTCGAAAATACCTTTTCCAGAACTATAGCTAAAATAAAAACAGAGTTTACAAACCGTTGTTACTTCATCATAGCAAAAAAAATCCTCCACAATATCTTTTTTCCTAGTCAAAAATCCTAAAACGGGTGCGTTAAAGATTTGTACGTGTTAAAAGAACGTGATAAACGTGTCCTAACATTAAAAACAAACATTTTACAAAAATATATAGCTTTCAGCAGATAAAGAAGTCAAACAGGCCCACAAACCTCACACACTGACCACACATGACAATTTTCAAAATCAAAATGGCCTTTGTTCGTCCAGCCGCGAAGATCTTGAATTGTTTTTTTAAAGAATCACGTCGGTAAAAATATATTGCATTAGGTATTTCGTGCGTATTTTAAAATTTCCGTGTTTCCGTAACAGTACGCGTATTTCGGAGACAAATAACTAAAGAGATTATGGTGGAGTTAGAAGTTGCTTCCAGTTAGGCGAGCTGGCTCTTCACAATAAAAAGCATTTCCAAAGCAATTGAATTAAATAGCGTATTGCGATCATTGTACGTCAAATTCTTCTAAATGTAAAAATGAATGGTGGTAAAATATATATTTTTGACTGGATAATGGACAAGAGCCCATACCTTGTAAAAAAAGAACTTGAAAAAAGTTTTTCAGGACGGAATAGTCTATGTACACAGAAAAGAGTTTGTTTTTCTGAACGAACAGTAGCATAAAGATCTTATAATATTATGGTTATCAAGAAAGCAGTTTAACGCATCATGCACATACACTGTTTGGTTTTGTTTATCTAGGAATGCAACTCAGATGAGATGCCAATGCACAATCCTCTCAAAGGTTAGTCTCCAAATTAATTTTCAATAGTTGTTCAAAGATTGACAAACTATGGACAAAGCTGTTGTTAGGGATATAACGCTTGATCGCAATCATAAGGAGGTGCTGGGCCAAATTATCATTTACCGTCGGCTTACAATATACAATTATATGCCATTATAAATTGCGCTGGCAAAAATTTCATTTATCGCTAGCTAATCGGGCATAAGTGATATTTTCAGCCCGCTAAGCAATACTTTCTGATTAAAAATTGAACTTCTTTCGACTGCAACAAAAAAAGTACAAAAAGATAAACAAATGAATAAAAAAACAAAGAGAAAAAGATAGACAAAGCGAAAATTGTAATTTAAAGCAAATCACTAAAAAGCAGAACAAATCAAAGCAGAACACTAAAAAATGAGCGAGCTGTTGTTTACTAACATTTCAGAAGTGGGCTGCAAAAAATGTTCGTCATTTTCTTGACCAGTGATTTGAGCTCTGCACAATAGCAACAATGGATTGAGTAATTTCTAAAAAACATTTTTTTGTTCCAGGTTTAACAAACACGTTAAACTTTTGTATTTTCTTTTTTATATATTTTCATAATTCGTCTTGTATAATCTTTAACTTAATTATTTCCTTGGGCTGCGGCTCTTTGCGCAAATCCGTGTGCAGGAAAATTTGATAAAATAGGGTACTGACAGGTATCAGTGTTTTAGTGTCCAGCTTGGTAGTTTTGTTCGATGGATTATGAGCATAAGACACTCCCGTTAATAATTCTTTTCTAAAATTTATATATTCATGCATTTATTTTATGTACAGTTCCGAATGCACTTTGTGGATGTCCTTTCGAAAATATCGAGGTAAATATCTTATATAACACGATTTACTATGGAATAGAAGTGGTTTAATTTTTATCTACGTAAATGATCATTTAAAGAAATTAATAAAATAGAGTTTAAAAAAATAGACTAAGCGAATTGAAGAGCGAATTCCACGGGGGATACAACTAGTCTACGATACTTTATAGATGTTTACAATAAACATGTTTATATTTTTCAGATGCCAACACAAAGAAAAGCCGATATTGTTTATGTTTCAACGCATGATACTAGGCACTACGTAACTCAAATCTTTTACTAACCCAGCAATTTGTCAGTGTTTAATTTTGTCTATATAAGAAAACGTTTTGTCTGATATTTTGTTAAAAATAAAGAACTTATTAAGACAGAACTTCTTAATGGATTAAGAACAAGGGTTTTACGCCTATAATTACAGTCTATATTCACAGTATTTTCTCCGTTTATATTAATTCATATATACTTCTAAGAAAACCTCAACACCATCTATTTTTTTCTATTTTTTCTTCGACGACTGAAAGTTCAAATCAGCGTGTAGTACATTTTGATATATTTATTTGTTGTTTTGAATGCAAAAGAAGAGGCCAAGCTCGCAAGTTTTGGTTTTCTCACTGCTTTATAGGAAAATGACACAAATTTTGAAGTTAAAAATGGAGATCTTATAAGGAAATGTGGATTTTGTTGAAAGGTAAAGTAATCCTTTTCCGGTATATTGTCGCGAGAAAAAAAGTCTAAGAGCATATGAAATTAATCAATGCAGTTTCATAGACATTTTGGACAAGACGAACTCCCGATAATCGTAAACCAATGTCTTATTTCCTTGTTTTTAATTTTAGTGTGAGTTAACAATCGTAAAACGACTTGACAATTCCAGTTTTGGCTTGGTTAAGACAATGAAAAATAAAGAATGTTTCGGTGTAAGGTTAGTCCAAAAACTAAACGCTTTCTTGATATTAACTCGAAGGCTTGTCTTTACACATAATGTGACTTAAAAGGGTATTGTCTTGTTTTCTGTTTTGAAAAATACTGCATTTTTCTCTAAGGCGGAGATGATGTAGTGGTAGCGCCTTCGGCTTGTACTCATAAGGTTTCAGGTTCAAGTCCCCGATCCGGCGCACAATGTAGTGTTGTCATCCTATTTTTCTTTTTTTCACCAGGCAAGCAAGTTAGAGCAATGCTGTACGTGTCTCTAGCGCTAACGTAACATAGTTACAGTCAAAGGGGAGGAAGAGCCAGCCGTTTGGATGGAATCTCCAAGGACGTTAAACTTCCCGTTGCTTACTTACTTACTAAAGGGCAAAAGGCAGCATTTTTACTTTTATATTTTGCTAAAGTAAAAACAAAAAGAGATTTTTCGATGTATCCTCCCTTTTATGGATAAATCTGTCGTATCGCTTATTGGATTCTAGACATAAAGATCTTTAATTTTCTTTCCTAAACATTTTATTTGCAGATTTTCATTCGAGTCAGACATTGTAATGATTCGAAAAAGTACCCACAAGCTGTATTTTTTTCTTTTTAATAAACGCCCAAATCAATGTATCAAAAGTGAAAGAGCGTCCATATCTTAAGCAGATTTCATATTCGAGCTCGCCCTTCCCACAAAGAATGTCAATTCTGTAATTAAAACTTTTCCTCTTTTAGCTGGTATGCTGGAGATTTGTCATTACAAGAATCTCAACAACTTTTAAATGGAAAAGAAAGTGGTTCCTTTCTGGTGCTTAATTGTGAAAAACCGATTGGACAATACATCGTTGCAATCAGTACAAATAGGTAATTCAACTTCGAAATTGTACAAGAATCTACTGATACTTGTACGATTTTCTATTATACTATACTTTCAGAAAACGTATGTAATAACACAGACTGTATTAAGTTTCAAGAAGTCTTCATGTCGAAAGTCTTCCTTTTACAAAATTTTTTATTTCGTTAGTACCGTCGAGTACTTACAAGTAGAAGATGTTGATGACTTTCTGTCGTTTAAAATCAATGGAGAGAGCCATAATTGCACATCTCTATGTGAGGTCATTCAGGTAAGATTGTGACGAAAAATTAAAACTGATTTGTCGAAAAAAGAAGTGTTTTTTGGCTTTGCAATGTACTTTCAAAAACGAAGGCGCGCAATCCTGCATGTTACTATACATCCTAGAGGATGATATAGGGGAAGGGACAAGAATATCCCATGTGCATTTTATTTTCGTAAAAATGCGATGAGTTAAAACCTATAATCTTCAAAAAAAGTTCATGGAGATACACCTAAATTAATTTCTTGGTACAAAATTTGTATTTTTGTTCCTGGATTTGTAACGCTACTTTTCTTGCTTTTAATGCACAACGAAATCACAAAACTTCGTGAAATTTGTCCTATTGTAACGGCAATATATTTCAATTCGAATTCATTTTCTTTTGAATTTTAAGGTTTTGCTATGCCTGAAGAAGGTCTGCTTACCAACTGAAGCCAGTTATGATAGAAATCGTGAGAGATTGTTAGCAGCTAACCAACAACACATTACCAGAATAGGTTAATCTAATTATACTCTTTTTCACCATTTTAAAAAACACGTACCTCCAAAATAATCATCATTTAATATGTGATAAAGCATGTTATCCTCTCGTCTCGTCAAGTCTCTGTTATCCTGGTATCCTTAAGGTCAACAACAAATTACATTTCACTTCTATATCGTTCTACAACAACTTGTAGAACTATACTTGTACAACAAATTGTAGAAAAAGCTCGTTTTGATAAGGAAGCACAAACCTAAAAAGCGTGTTTAAATTGTTGTCTTAAATGGCTTGTTGTGTAATGCTCTTGCAGATATACGTTTGTACAATTCGAATTTAACATGATTGAGTTAAAAGGATTTGAAACTAATTGGAAGTTTGATATTTAAAGCGCTATTGGTAAATTCACGGATACCATAGCAGCATATTTGTTCTTGAGCATGTTTTTCTGCAAATAAAGTCAAAAACAGCCTTTTAGCTTCTTGAAAAGAATTATCGCAATCCACAGTGTGAATAATAACCCTAAACTACTGCGTTCTTATTCAGGACATATGATATTTGGTATGACACGCGATAAGGAAGCAAAGAAAATTAACAATAGCACAGGCTTTGACTACTCCTATTGCTACGAAACTTCCCCGCCAGCACTGCCAAAACACTTAATCCAAGAATATGCACCTGATGCTCTTGAAGAAGTTCGTCCGGCACCTGCAGTGAAACGCCAAAATAGGCCAAATCTTTCCAACAGTTCTGAAGGAATCAATGAGCCAAAATACTTTGAAACTGTCAAAGAAGAAGTAAGCTATGTTCTACCTGTAAGAAACCCCGAGAATGTATAAGGGTATTTGAAGCTGTCATCATTACTTATATTGTTCTTTGCAAATGCTTTGATCTGATATTTTTTTTAATAATGCGGAAACTGTGTGTGTCTGTAACAGGTAACGGTTCTTACATTTTCTTTATAAGAATCTATAAAATGTCCCTGATAAAAAATGTTCTGTATTTTATAAAACTTTTCTTTACGATTTTATTTTTGCTAAAACAAAATATGTGACAAAAGAAAGTGATGCCATTAGTTGGGAATTTATATCGTTTAGAATACCAGCAACACTGAAAAACTGGAACAAGAACTGGTAAATTTCTTTGAATGTTTCTCAGTTGCGTACTTTTACATAAAATTGTTGTATAGTTCAAATTTTACAGTATTTTACACAGTACTCCGATTTGGGAAATAAAAGTGAAAGTTATGAGGATACGGTGGAAGAATACTGCAACGAAAAAGTGAAAAGTACTGAGAACTCAACGTTTTTTAAAGAAGTGATATTATTAAATAAATTTATTTATTAAGGTTGAAACAATTTCTAGAATATTCAAAACATTTTAAAACAAACTATATGGGTTGAATTCAGATAGAGAGTTACTATATGCGCTATTACTATTCGTAAAGGTCATATCACAGTACTTCATTTACCTGAACAATCCTATAAAATTTCCAAAGTTTTCAAGTTATCATAGCCAGGAACGTAAAATTGCAATCCTGAAAAAAACACCAATAAATATTTTCAAGGCATTACTTTAAATCGAACGACTTACAAACACCATCCATTTAACTTTCGTAGCTAAACTGACGAGTTTCATTTGTTATTTTGTATTTAAAATGTTGAGAGCCTCGACAGTGTCGTGTATACATTGAGAAAAGTTTAGTACAGGTCGTTAGACACTGGTCGAGAAGTGGTTGCTATGTGCGTTGTGATGGACTTTTCTGTCAGGAAAAAAATTAAAATGTGGGGTTTTAATCGACTTGCCCTAAAAATACTTATATTAAAATAAATTGCGTCCAGTACGGGATAAATTTTTTTGAATATTTTTGTGAAGGTTTCCCCTTTAGAGAAATATTTTTTAAATTTAAGTTAAATAATCTTAGCGAATTTGCTTCACAATTTTAAAAAAGATATCCTGCAACGAAATCTTTTTCTTTGGTCAATTTTAATTTTTTAGGATTCCAATAGATCGCTCTATTCAGATTCTAACAATGATGACAATGATGACAATGATGACAATGATGACATTGATGGTACGCCCTCTATCAAACACTAATTTATTTATTTTGACAATGAAAACTGATTGACTGTAAGGTAGCCTTTACATGGACGCAAAATGAGATTTTAAATTCTATAACATGTCGTTCTGTTTACACGAAGTTTTTCATATCCAGGTAGTGTGAACTGCACAAGCTCAATAACTTTGTACACATGCGCAATAACTTTGTACACACGCGCCATAGTTTATTTCGGATAAATCATGTTTGCATGAAAATTTTGAGGAAGAATTGAAATCTCATTGCGGTCCCGACTGAACTCTACCAAAAAATGCAACTGTTCATATCAATTATTTTTTTCAGATGTGTGCGATAACAGTGGAGCAGAAGAGTTATTGGTAATGATACTAAATATGTTTAAGATATCTTCACCTTTTATAATAGCCGTTGTGTATCTGTGCGCAAAATGGTACCAGAGCAGCGATATCTTGCCCAACGATATCTAAGCACGTGGATGTCATAATTCAATTCATTTATAATTTACAGCAGAGATCTCAAAAATTTTCACATAAATTGACATCTTGTACGCGGACTTAAATTCTCTCCAAATTTTATATTGGTAGATTCGCGAAATGATTTCCTAAAAAAAGTCTACAGGTAAAAAGCTCATTGCATTTTCATTTTTATTTTTTCTTGATTATGGAAAAGGAGAATTTTAGGAAAAAAAAGTTCCTACAAAATATATAAAGTCAGTGACCTGTGGAGAATTTCACCGGTTCGCCCATCTTTTTTATACTGCATTGCATGCGTCTAGCTACTGGCGGTAACATTTTTCGTGACAGACAGACGGAAAACGGGTATTGCAATATATACTGGTGGTTAACCCGTGGAACAAACCACGGGAATTTGTTATGGAATTACTCTGCAGTAGTCCTGATCCCTTGAATAATACCCTTATAGGCATAGAAGCAAGCTCAAAAACACATTTTTCTTTTTTCGTAAAATAATTTATCGGAAGTAGTGTTACGCCGCTTACTCGCAAAATACGTGTATTTAGCAATAATTTGCGCATTTTTGCTGCCAGTTTAAGAAAGATGCTGCTCTTGTAAATAGCGTGTTAAAAGCTAAATTTGACATTTTCTTGCACTTTTGTTTATTTAAGAACATAAGAAAAACAATTCCAGCAAAAAATAAACCCATCCAGCGTTAGCTAAAATTTAGACATTCTTCTTTGTTATAAAAATGTGCATTTACGAAAAAATTTCGAATTCATATTTAATAATTGTCATTTTACTATAATTCGATTTGTAAATTGTTCTACGGCTTTTAAGCCGGTAGAACTTTAAAATGGGCTCCTTTTTGTCGCCGCTTTTACTACAGAGAATAGTGAAGCACAGAAGGGTACAAGTCTAGTGTAGCGGTAGGTAAATTATTAATTTTTGGGTATTGATAGCAGAACTACCCAGTTGAACATAGTACAAAAACCTATTATCTTTACAAACAAGTCATTTTGCATTATTATTTTATGTTCAGTTGGTTTCGCCGTATAAAGCGACAAATTGCTTTGTTATATTTTTAGTAAGTGGAATTTCTATGAATCTAGATTTGTATTTGTATACAGGGAGTTCTAACAGGCTAACAGGCTTCATTATAAAAAAGGAAATAAATCAAAAATGTAGTTTTTGTTGATTTTTACGTTTTATAAAAGCAGTGTTTACACACTTGAACTCGACGGCTATTTTCATGAAAACGCCGGGTTAAGCCATAAGTAACTCTTTGACCCGGCGTTAAACTCAAGGTGAAGCGCCTAATAAGAGCCACAAACTGTGTTATATGTTTAAGTGAAGCGTTTTAGCACAGATATAAAGTATGTCGTAAGTCGATTAAAGTTTAGGCTATAAGTGAAAGTTTAAGAATTAATCTCAAGGTCAGGCTGAGAACTGAGTAATGGTCTACCGTGTCGCACATCCATTTATACATAATAACCTTGTCCAAAAAAAACTTTATCGCGATCTTTGGTTTAAATAAAAACACAGGAAACAACCTGTCGTTAACACAGGACTGAGCGGTTCGTACAGGTAAAAAATAAACAAGGTTGGCTGGGATAAAAAACAGCGGAAAAACATTAAAGGAATAGCAATAAATAAGGCTAGCTATAGCTATGTGACTATAGGATGCTAGCTACCTCAAAATCTTCGTTCGTTTTAAATACACGGGTAGCCAGCCTTAAAATATCGCATTTTGTGTAACAGGATGCGTCTTTTGCAGACAGGCAGACAAAATATTATGCTATTATTATAGAGGTTGGTGAATTTAAGAAAAAAAATTACAATAGTTCTTTCTTGTGAAAATCTCTTACCTTTCTGGCATTTCTGAAATTAAAGTTGTCAGATTAGAAGAAAGAATTTTTTGTTATATTTCCGTTTGTATAATCATAGGACAATTCTACGGGATACTCGCCGCTACAGGTAGAGTTATTGTTTTTAGTCTGTTTGTTCGTTTGTTTGTTTGTTCACTCGTTGTTATTTGAACATTTTTTTTCATAGAATGACGATGACGTTGCTTATCAAAATACTTTTACAGGTAATTATGAAATATTTTCAGTAATTGAAAAATGATATTTAAAACCTTTTATTTTCATAAACTGGTTTTCTCTTTGTGATTCTAGAAGATGAATACGTTGCAGCAAAAAAAAATCTTGAGACAAGTGCAGAATTAAGGGACGCAGTAAGTTATTGCAGGATCGAGCAATTCTCATGTTCTCATGACATGTGATAATTGTATTTTAATACCGAAAATAATGTTTATTAGTTGTAACCTTTTCCTTTCTCTTTTATTTTAGGAAACCAATCCAGGTAAATATATTTGATAAGCATTATATAAACCATCCGGCCCCGTTTCCATTTTGCAGCATTTTGCACTGTAACATAAGAGATAGGAAAGTACCAATGTTAGGACAGACCCCTTAGCAGTTTCCTATCCCACGTTAAATTATGGATCATCCCCGTTAAATCAACGATAGAAGAGTCCATAAAATCCATGTGCACTTTACCACTTTACGTCAAATAAGCGGGCATGCTCTATAATATCTGTCCAAAACCCCCTCCCCAGCCGTATCCCCCCGGGCCCCCTCCCCGTCCCATGGGTCCCTACCCACCCTCATCTGTCGTGTCCCACAATTATAGTGTTATGTGTGTCTATAATGGCCTCTGGCCAGTGTGGTAATACCATCTTCCATAATTATACGCTTATCATCATCAGCATTGAGAGCGAGTTTATTTGTTTTTATGGTATGAACATCATGCTTAATCGATCGAAAGGTCATCTGTTCCCTGTAAACATTTTCACCCTCGAACAGACATCTCTTGTAGTCATCGAAACCTATGGTCTTCCTTACCACACACTTCTTGACACCCTTGCACCTCTTATCCTCACTACCACATAGCTGTTTGTAAGCGTAGGTCTTCGCTCTTAGGGCGACAAACTCCGTCATTACCTTGCCACCTAACTCGTCCTTCATCAGCCCAATGATCTTTTTATTCAAACCTAATGGTAGAGGTCTACCATCTTTCTCATCGTACCCTGATGTGTCAAATCTCAAAGCTATATCGTCGGCGATATCTTTGTAAAAGTCGTCGGTTTTTATGTGGTAGACGAATGAATCCGTATCCATGTAGCAAAGCTTTACATCCACACCATATTTTGGTCTCATATAATCATAGTGGAACTCATACATAACCATCTTGGACAAGTCGAGAATTGCCAGTCCCAGGTAGATTGGCTTATTCATTTTGATCTTGATCTTGGACATCTCTATGCCCATCAGTGTTTCCGAGAACCACGTGCTACCCTTAAAGTTGGGCTTCATCACCAGCTTCTCATATTGTTCTTTCTTGGTAGCCAAACGTATATCCTTCTGCCTTCGCTGATTCTCCATTGTCTTCCCAAAGACCGAATTATTCATCAGCTTGAAAAAGTCCTTTTCGAAGTCATTAGTTGATTTGGTACGCAAATCAGTGTTGAAATCTATGTACGACTTCAACCACGCACTCTGATCAAATCTCAAGACCCTATGAACCTTCTCAAGAACAAGACCATGCTTCAACGCTTGATCAAGCGCACGGATATGAGTGATATATTTCTTCTTGTCTGAAAGACATGGCGTCAGCTTCTCGACGCCATTAATGATCTTCCTCTCGGGCATGAAAGGAAGGTCGTTATGGGAATCATGAAGCTCCCGTGGATAGCTAACATCAACCTCAAGGATGTACCCCTTTTCACCGTTTTCCACAGCTAATCGTGAAATCAGTTCGGGTGTAAAATCAGAAACCATTCTCTTTCCCGTCCTAGGAGAGTTTACCGCACGATTGAAAGTGTTGGTTACCGGATCGTGAACAACTTTTCCACTATTAATAAGACCTTGGAGAAGTGCGTTTCTAAGAGTTGGTGTAGGTCTCGGGGGTATCGGTGCTGGTACGGGTTCGGGCAATTTACCAACGTCATCAACCCACTCAAACCCACCGGTCGGCATCTTCTGAATCATGGCCCAGCCGTACAAATTATTTGCATCGATGTACTGGAGATAGCTATTCATATCCGATGTGTTGTACTCGTCCCCCATATACTTATTGTTGGCTTTGACGTATCGGTGGACAGCCTGACACAATCCACCCCTAATACCACTCTCAATGAACATGACCATCTCCATATCCGACAATAAATCTAGACTAACCTTGGTCTTTTTCAAAAAAGCCTTCCAGGCTAATCCTGGAGCAGTGTAAAAGTGAGCAGGGTCTAGATCGTAGTTTCTCAAGCATGTTTCTCTGAATGTCTCAAACACATCACTCAGAAGCAGAACATCCGTCTTGAGATAGATATCATGATAAACGCCCATATTTTCAACTTTCATGTCCTTCCACACCTTCTGGGCATGCGCATAATCGGCATCGCTGATACCATTCATGTTCAACTTGCTATAAAAGTCATCTTTCGAAGGAAGCCTGGTTTCATTAAACCTATCGAATGAATCAACATACTCATATGGGTATACACCCTTCCTTCTCATTATGTTGAATTGCTCATCATTGAAGAATTTTCTAAGGTTTTTACACTGATCATCGGATAGATTGTCAGCTAAGGAACCTAATCCTCTTGACATAAATCTAAATGAATCGATGAATCTCAGCTTTATCTTTTTGTCTTTGGTCTCACCATTTTTGTCGGTGTATTCACCAACCTTAACATCGGTCGAGAAAGAGATATATTTCTCTTTATTTTCAGCGATTACACTCATACCACCTTCTCCATACTTCCTCGCAAGCTCCTTAATGAATAAATGCGCATCGTAGCCACTCAGATTGTGGAAGACAACCGGAATATAATTGGGCACTTTGTATCGGATATTACATTCTCGATGGGCAGCCCCGCGAAACTTACCGGTGAAATGGCAGTGATCCCTAACCTTGATGTCATCCTTGTCATCCTTGTCATCAAATTCTTCCATGCAAATGTGGCACACCACGGCTCTCTTGAAACTGTCACGCTCCTCCTCCGTCAGTGGATCCATTGCTTTGTGAGGAAACATGTTATATAACCTTTTCGCCTCAGAAACTACATGATCTACAAAGCGCGGAACACAGTCCTCACCGCGGTAAAGATTCAGAGGGTCCGGCACTTCACCATGAGCATATTTACTATAACAACAGAATCCGGTGGGAACATGTTTACCAACTTTCTCGGTGGATGATCCGCATTTTCTCTCATCTTCTGGCAACTCTTTTGTAAAAGCTTCGAAATCGGCATACATGATGAATGGGGCTTTGAGCTGAAACTTACCATCGGTGAAGGTTAGGGTGCTACCCTCCTTAGGGAGTTGAATCTTAGCGGCATCGTTATTCTTCCAATACTCAAAGTGCTCATCCCTTTTCTGTTCGCTTGGAAAACCAGAGAGACAATTCAAGCAATAATGCTCTCTATGTCCATCCTTCGAGTTAACCTTGCTCAGTACACCGCTCAAGTTTTTAACAGCAATGTAGTGCTTCTTATCACCCTCACACAGCAAAAACAAAACAACCGTCTCCTTACGGTCAAGATGCTTCGACTTGCGACACATGTAGATACCTTCTCCCTCATCCTTTGTCAAAACATGCACAGCGACATCGGGGTTCCTTCTCTCAAACAAATTTATCTTGTTTAGCGCCATTGGGAAAGTTAGACCATCCCAATTATACTTATCATGCTTCTTAAGGATTGAGATTCGTTCAGGGTGATTATCGATCTTATCATGATTGAGAGCAGCGATAATAGCCCATCTGAAACATTTATCATCATCCTCGTTATGAGGGTTAATCACAGATCGCTTTCCACTGAAATTCTTAGGTAGCGGCAAGTAAGAACTACCTCTAGTTAATTTTAGTTTGTGAAAGTCCACATGCATATGTAGGATCCTTTCAATTGTGAACCCGCTGGCGGGTAGAGCAGGGTTTTCAATCTGCTCGATTATCTTATTACACATCCGATCGAAAACATCAGAAATGTCATCGTAGGCGTGCAGTATCTCCATATAACTATTGAAAGCTTTATCGACATGTACACACGGGGCATCGCTCGAGCTGGTGTCCTCCCTTACCCATTTCACCCACAAGGTCGCCTGAGTCTTCAGCCACTTCTTCTGCCCTAGCACGTCACTCATCAACCTATTTACGACGTGCTCGACCTTTTCGAGAAAGACCCTGACATTCTTCCCACCATCCGAGTTTATTTTGAAACGTTTGTATGAACCTACAAAAGCTTCTTCAATGGGGGTATAGGGGTTTTCCTCCTCCTCCTCCTCCTCCACCTCCACCTCTTCCTCTCCACTGCCCTTTTTATACAAACCCATGATCTTATCCTTCATGGTTTTGAAAGCTTTGCTCGCTTTCTCCTTAATAGCCTTAGGTACATGATTTATTAACCAGTCTCTCCATTCGATCAACTTGCTTTTCAAATCCATGTCTTGTTGGCTAGTGCCCGGTCTCGGTGCTGGTATGGGTGCTGATACCGGTCTTGGCACCGGTATGGGTCTAGTGCCCGGTCTCGGTGCTGGTATGGGTGCTGATACCGGTCTTGGCACCGGTATGGGTCTAGTGCCCAGTCTCGGTGCTGGTATGGGTGCTGATACCGGTCTTGGCACCGGTATGGGTCTGGTGGGTCTCGGCACGGGTACGGGTCTGGTGGGTCTCGGCACGGGTACGGGTCTGGTGGGTCTCGGCACCGGTATGGGTCTAGTGGGTCTCGGCACGGGTACGGGTCTGGTGGGTCTCGGCACGGGTACGGGTCTGGTGGGTCTCGGCACCGGTATGGGTGCTGACACAGTAGTGGGTGTCAATAATTCGATCAGATCGGCCTTTCTGAGCCTTGAGTAGCCACGTAGGCCGCGTTCTCTAGCGAGAGCTCTTAATTCAACAACTGTATTTCTCGAAGTCATGCTTGGTTATGATATACGATTTATGAACCTTTAAGATGTTTGGCTATGATATACGATTTTGTAATCTTTAAGCCATTTTTATAAATCGTAAACCGTGTTGGAGGGTCGTGAGTGTCCTAGTTTGTGGGGCAACCACCATGTTAAATTGTAGTAAAACACGCTTTGTGATACATACATCGATACACCATGGGTACCCACCCATTGGCACCTCGAGGGTCGTGAATCACATTTGTTACCCGTCCGAGTAACAAAAAATGCCCTAACAATCCGACCCCTCAAATATATTGTCTTATGACAAGATCTATTGATGCGCGACATATAGGGCATTTATCCCCCCTCTTCTCCAATTTATTTGCGCACGATAAACAGCAGCAAAAATGCCCTGTTCTACCATGAACAATGGTGGCGGTCTTTCGTTTAGAAAGACAAATGATACATCTATCATCTTCATCAATGTCATCGTCTGCGTCGTCCTCATCATCAACCTCAACCCGTGCTGGTACTGGTCTAATCGGTGCTGGTACCGGTCTAATCGGTGCTGGTACCGGTCTTGGCACTGATACATTTGGTCTCATCACGGGTCCTGAAAATTCGGTCACTTCGAGATCCAGCATCCCTAGGACGAGCGGCAAAGTCATATCGGGATATCTTGCGGGTACTGTTGATACCAATAATTCGATAAGCTCAGCCCTTCTGAGCCGCGAGTATCCACGTAGGCCAAGGTACCTCGCTCTGGCTCTTAAATCAGGGACCGTGAAAAGATCAAAGTCATCAATATATTCTCTACTGTGTATCAAATCGAGAACGATTCCTGAAGACATGCTTGGTTGTGATATACGATTTTGTAATCTTTAAGATGGTTTTATAAATCGTAAACCGTGTTGGAGTGTAATGAGTGTCCTAGTTTGTGGTTGCCCCACCATGCTAAAATTGTAGTAAAACACGCTAAAACACACATACACCGGTTAGACCATGGGTACCCACCCACCAACACCTAGAGGGTCGTGACCGGTTAGACCATGGGTACCCACCCACCAACACCTAGAGGGTCGTGACCGGTTAGACCATGGGTACCCACCCACCAACACCTACAGGGTCGTGACCGGTTAGACCATGGGTACCCACCCACCAACACCTAGAGGGTCGTGACCGGTTAGACCATGGGTACCCACCCACCAGCACCTAGAGGGTCGTGACCGGTACACCATGGGTACCCACCCACCAACATTTGTTACTCGTCTGAGTAACAAAAAAAAAAAGGGTTGTTCAATCACTTGGATCTTTTGTCGTTATAACGTTTTTGAGCTTTTAGATATGCCTCCCTGTTTTTCGACCTCCACCTCGAACAGTATCCATACCATTCCTTCTTGGTATCCTGATCGATGGTGTAGGATGGGTCGAGATCATTCTTCTCAATCACCTCAACCAGTTTAGCCTTTCTCATACCCACGATATACTTAATTCCGCGGGATTTAGCAACCTCTCGCAACTCTCTCAGTTTCATCAATTTGTAATCCGGTGTGGTATCCATGTCTGACATATTAATATAATATAAAAAACTTTAAGCACTTTTATCGTACCACATCATAACAAAAAGGAGATAAATAAAGGTTTGCATAAATAAAACATGTCAAACCCTAAACTTCAAGAGACTTACTATCAACCTCAAAATTTATGGAAAGGACAAAAGGCAGTTCAGAGCTTAAGAGGATTCGGTTTCAGGCCAAAGGAGGTTAAGAAGTGGCTATCAAAACAAGCATTTTGGCAAGTACATTTACCCGCTCCAAAACATGTTGAAAGACCACATTATGAAGTTACCACCCCTAATGATTTACATCAATTCGATTTATTGTACATGCCCGGTGACATACTGTATGGTAATAAATATAAGTACATTTTGTCGGGAATCGATGCTGCTTCCAGATACAAGGTAGCCCGACCTTTGAGGACCAAGAAAGCCAAAGAGGTTGCCGCTATGATTGAGGACATCTACAAGGCAGGACCATTAACTTATCCGAAAACTTTCCAATGTGATAACGGTTCAGAATTCAAGGCAGATGTATCAAAGCTGTTGGAGAAGCATAAGGTTGAAATTAAAAGAGCGACTACAAAATATAAGCATACACACACAGCTTTTGTTGAGGCGTTGAACAAGATACTTGCCGAAAATTTATTCAAAATACAAGATGCCCAAGAACTGAATGATTCGGAAAAGGTATCATCTACATGGGTTAAGCATCTGTATAAACTGATTGATAGGCTAAACGATACAAAGACGCAGATGATTGATATGAAGCCAAAAGATGCTATTATAATGAAAGAGGTGCCTTTGGTTAATCAAGAGAGCTATCCACCTGAAGTAGAATTACCTAAAGATGGCCTGTATAGATATCTACTACAACCTGGTGAAGAGCATGATGATGGGCGGAGACGGGCAACCGATAGAATATGGTCGAAAAACACATATAGATTGCGTGAGGTAATAGCACAACCTGGTAACCGTGTAATGTACTATGTTCAAGACGGACCCGGACGGGCTTTTGTAAAAGAGGAATTGATGTTAATACCTGAAGATACAGAATTACCTCCTGATTATGTGCAAGGTTGGTGAAAAAGGGGGCGATATCTTTACCTGTTTCTGGTAAAGATGATTGTGCCGAGGATCGCGCGGGGCGGTCGGCAGATAGGGCCGCTATGGCTCAGTCTTGGGGAGGGGACGATCGCGCCGCATAATGTCACAAACCGCCTTAATATTAATTTTTATCGTACCACACGAAATATGCGAGCGGTGTACATGCGCACATCACTAACCTTGATTTACGGTCCTTCTGAGGCTTTGAACCTGGTCCATTAGACTTTTTTCAAACTGGTTGCGAGTTTCGCTCTCCATCTTTCTGTCGGTTTTCGTCATCTTGTCCAGAGCTTCGTAGTATATACCGCTCAGGGTTTGAAATTCAATGTGACTAATGTCGTCATTATTCAGAGCCCGCGAGACGGAGTTTTCAAACACGGCGATGGCGGACGTCGCAACATCATATAATTTCATGACCTTGTCAAGTTTGCTCCGATATCTTTTAATCAGGGCCATGACGGAGCCCGTGAAAATGGTTCCGGACAGTGCTACGGCTCCCAATCCCACGGAAGCGGGGATTCCGATGAGCGTGGCACCGGTTACCACCGAACCTATGCCCGAAGCGACGGTTAGGGCCGTGGCGCTGGCATTTAAAAGCACCAGTCTGTGCAGCGTCTTGTTATATTTCTCATATTTTGTATTGAACTTATCACGTAATTTTCTAAGCTCCCCAAGTTGAGAGTTCACGGTATTAGTATTAAACTTGTCCTGCTCGCTCGAATACTCGGGAGCCGTGGGTAGCTTCGGATAAATCTCTGCCATTGTGTGGTAACTACAAAGAAAAAAACTTTACTCTAAATAACCTATATCCAGTTTATCCAGATCCTTGAGAGTTCTATGATACGTATCACACAAATTCTCAAAATCGGCTCTACAGATCCGAGTGTGCCAGAGTAGCGTTTTATCGAAAACATCGATGGCATTTTGTACAACGCGATATGCGGCTCTTAATTTGATAAGTTTCTCCCGATATGTCCTAACATATTGGGCGGTAACCGCATAGGAAGCCGAGCCCAATAGACACATACCCGAATTCCGCATGTAATTTCCATGGGTACCGCCCAAATTTCTAATAATGGTCACCGCGGTCGCTATCGAGCCGGTAATTGCCGCGGTTCCGGATAATCCCTCCAGAATCGACCATATGATCAGAGATCCTCCGTGTTCGTGTGTCCTGTCTTGGAACTTACCTCGTAATTTCACCAGCTCCTCAAGTTGGGAATTGGATATATCCGTTTTAAACACTTCTTCTCTGGTACTAGAACTCTCTGCCATTTCTATTATATTAGGAAAAAACTATCCTCTAAATAAATAAAATAATGGCGGACATTGATATTGATCCGTTTGGTGACCACGACCAACCCGACGAGGGTACCGATGACTCCACACCTCTGGTACCGAGGGAGCGCACGCGCGTGCAGATACACACACCTGATGAAAAGGAGACATCATTCGGTGGAGGCTCCACTCAACGTACCAGAGTTTTGCGGGAAATGGTTGATGTGTTGTATGATAGATTATCTGAAGGATCCCTGTCAAAACCTGAGGTGCTACATACAGACCTTTTTGAAATTAAGGATGGTGAATTATACTACAGAGATAAAAACGAACCTTTGACAAACAATGGAAGACTAAGGGCCACCGGTACTATATCAGATATATTAGGCAAGAGAAGGCTGCGTAATTTAGGCTTTGACATACCAAAAGGTAAGATTACAGCCCGACAAGCTGCTAAGCTAAACAAAATACAAGAAGAATTACCCTCGTCATCTAAAATAACAACAGCAAGTGATGTAGAATTAGAAGCCATATCCGGGGATGTGGTAAACAGTACGGAAGATTTAATTTCATTGGTCAAACAATCTGTAGACCATGAAGCAACCCAGACCGGTGATCTATTTGAATATCCTATGCGTGAATTGCTAGGATTGGATAGATCATTGAGAAACATAAGAGGAAGTCTTCAGGATGAAGTTGCAAAAAAGGTTCAGCTCGAACAGCATATTGACAGAGAAAAAAACAAGTTGGAAGAGATGGAAAACACACCAAATATGACCGAGGAACAACAAAATGAAGCGAAAGAAAGGTTGAAAGGTTTGCAAAATGAGTTGAAAGGCCGGCAAGAGATTATCGATATTCTCAAAGGTAAACTTAACAGTCAAATAAAAAGCATCAGGGAGACGATTACAAAAGTACTTGACAAAGAAACTACATTGGGTGAAAAGATACGAACCCTATTCCGTGAGCAGGGTATCACTGTTGTCAGCGTACTAACGGCATTTGGTATGGTTATCGGCCTTCTAGTAGAAGCTTTGACACCAGGGGGTGGGGGGTCATCCACCGGTAATACAAAAAATCATGAAAAAACCGAAGGTGGTGCGAGGGAATGGATAAAGAACAAGCTGAGCGCACTAGGATCTCTCCTGGGTAGATTAGCCAGTGCCGCAGCCGCATCACTACCTGGTATAATTGGATCCATCGTATCGTGGATCCTAAATAGAGCAAAGGAGGCCGTCGGTTGGTTGAGTCAAAACCTGTGGGCTTTGATAGTCGGAATCGGAGGTCTGATGTACACCTACATGGTGACAAAACGTTAGTGGAATCTGGAATATATGTTACATGACACATGTAACATAATACCCGCGGCATGGTACTATTTTTCGAAATACCACACGGCACTCCCGACACCAATCATGCTTAGCGCGATAAATGCCAATTCCCTCTCATGCTGGTCATTGCTGGGTGTATAAAAGTCGCTCAATACGGGTTTGCGCGGAATATCTGTGAGAGGTGATCCTCCAAATACTTTTTTATATTCCCGCATCGCGTCATCCAGCTCCGTGAATTTACCCTCGGCCTTCTTCTCAAGTCTGAGCTGCTTATTAATAAAGTCAACCCTCTCCTGTCTTTTACGTTGCCATATAACCTGAGCCTTCTGCAGTTGTTCTATGGCTAGATCATGCCGCTTCCGTTCCTTATCTATCCTATCCTTTGATAAACTTGAAAAGAGGTAGCTTGATCCGGTAAAGGCCAAAGCGTTCGCGAAGGCACCTCCCAACATCATTGCAATTGAAGCCATGTTTATATAATCCGATATAATATGGTGGCGTTATTTTAATGCGATAGCCTCGGAGGCTATGACATCAGAGTCGTCTATGACCTCGGTATCCACCTCGGTGTATTCCACCTTGGGTAAAATACTCTCAACTTTCTTACGTCGATATAAAACCCAGACCAACCATTCCAGTATTCGCAACATTATATATTTATAGTTTCAGGTATAATTTTTTGCTTAACTAGATATTCTCTTGTCATCTCACTTGCGGCGACTATGGCTACAAGCTTTCCTGTATCTTCCAGGTCAAACTTCTGAATTGAGGGTGGTGTCATTTTTAATACCTTTTTCCCGAGCATTGAATAGCCTACAGCGAAAACGCATACGACCGATGCCTTATAAATATCGTTGACTATACTTTTCTTATCCATGTCTTATATTTACTTCAAGATTATAGTATCGCGATATTATCCCTTTATTCCATTTCAAGCTTACTTATTCTCACGGTTTTTTTAGGATCGGAGGGTGGTGGGGTACCCTTCACCTTAATATTTTTGTCCTTATTTTTATACACGAAATAAGCACCAATTAAGACTAGTACTATCACTCCTCCCCCCATTATGGTGTAGTTCATGGGCCCTCCATCTGGTTTATGGCCTTCGGTCATAGAATCCACATCTATTACAATATCATTTGAATCTTCGGGCTGTGTTTGTGCTTGAGGCGTCGGCTGTGTTTGTGCTTGAGGCGTAGGCTGTGCTTGATTCTGTACCATGAGCCATTTTTTATATTCCTCCCTCTTTTTACGGTTGTATTCCGCCAACCTCTTACCAGATTCAACCTTTTTAGGGTTCTTCGTTGTCACCTGAATAGGGGTCTGTTCCTCTGACATCTTTATTATCTATATCTATATTATTATTTGCGTTTAAATTTCTTCCAGCGATATAATGCCTACCTGTAATTAGACCCACACTGATTGGTGATAAGAATGAGCCGAATCTATAATACAAATCGCACGTGAACCTTTGAAGGGCGGAGTTTAGGAATGGGTCATTCTCCAGGTCATCTCTCAATGCATCTTGATTGTTTATTCCTAAGACTGTACAGGCCCCCATGGAATACATGTGAATGATTGATTGCCCCAAAGACTTCACCATTTGACCTGATAGTTTAGCTTCATAGATACTAAAGAGTTTCTTTACCTCTTCATCTTTGAGCTTTTGAATTTGCTCGTCCGTATACATTTTACCCAGGTATAGCTTGCTATTTCCGGTTAACACACACTCGAGCAATTTTTGCCTCTTGCCATCATCGGGTGTAGGACCCTGAATAAAAATTAAGTTGTCAATTGCAGTTTCAGCCATTTTCAATAGCGATAGGTATTTTTTAACACAAAAAAAGCAAAAACTAAGTACTAATACTAGTAGTAGTACTAATATTATGAAATTGATATATTCTATCATGGTCCTATAGGAGTCTATAGGAGTCTATAGGAGTATTATAGGAGTATTATAGGAGAGTCTTATAGGAGTCTATAGATCTGTTAGATACTTTTGTTACAAGAGTCTTGTAACAAAAAAAAAAACGTCCAATCTAGCAAATCACATAAGTTCTTGGATGTTCCATTCTCATGACTAAATGTGTGTATTTGCCATCTTTTAGCCTTTCCTTAACCTTCTGGATCTCTGACCGTGATTCAATGACATCATTCTCTTCATGAATAGTTGCGAGATCTTGCCTGTCCTTCGGATACCACACATATAACATTTTCGCCTGCCTTCGTAAGTTCTTCGGTATCGCGGTGTATGATTGTGTGAGTAGCCACATGGTGTGGTTTCGATGCCGACCGCTGATGGCCAGCTCCAGCAGTGGTTGTCTCTTTTTGTCCAGTTTCTCATCTGCGATTATATCGTCGATCAGGAATAATGTTTTGTATCCCGCACAGAAATCCGTCATCTTTTGAATCCATTCGTACAACATGCCCATGGGCTCAATTAGAATCACATATCTATCCCTCCAGAACCATTTTCGACACATATATGTCTTGTTCCATCTTAATGTTGGACATATAATCACAATGAAATCGAAGTGATCAAAGTATTCACTCTCTAGTAGTGTTACAACGCGTTTAGATTTTCCGCAGCCCGTGGGACCGACGAATAGTGCCGTGTGGGGATCTTTCATGTAGTCCATCTTAATATAGTACATCCATAATTTCACCATTTTGAATATTTAATTGAGCATCCATGATTAGATATATGTAGGCGTTTAAGGATCCCGCGGTTTCGGCCGTCTTTTCAACTTGCAGTGTGATGCCCTCGCTCGCATTTTCAATCCGTCGGCCGGTCCCGTGCAGTGAGTTTTCATCTATGGTTCTGAAGTCCAGCCACAGGGCATATTTCGTGGTTAGGTAGTCCGCGACCTTCACGTCATGTAGTTGCAGATGTTTCTGTATTTCACCGGCATTGCCGTCCCTTTGCTTACCCTCTGCGAAATACTTGCATATTTCACCATAATGCTCAAACGGTTGCATCCCTTGAGCGAAAAGTTGGTTAGGCTTACCCTCAACTATGGCGGATACCTTTTTGATCTTGGGATTGTAGAACTTACCGGTATCTCGTTTGTAAGCTTTCTCTTCCTCAAACAGAACCAATATACCCTTCAGAGACTTGCATGGTGTATTGAACGACCAATTCCACGTTGTGTCTGACTTATCCACCCTAATTTGTCTATGTCTCAAGAATCTGTCATAGAGCACGGCCATGTTTTGGTATTCATTTGAGATGAATCTGGCGAGTGTGGGTTGTGTCACAATCTCATATTCTAGAGATATGTTGGAGATTTTGTATTTGGCATCCGGTGCCGGTGCTGTGGCAGAACCCGAAGGTTTGGTAGGTGTTGATAATACGACCCTGTCGTAACTGTTGAATGTTATCTCATAACACAGCCTATTACCTAATCCGGCCTGATAATATGGGATCGTGCTATCCAACATTTCAATATCTAGTGGTATGGTGAACTTATTTTTGTATGCATCATAAATAGCCTTGTCCGCTACCTCCGATGCGTCTTTATCCGCAGCTCCAACTCTCAGTTTCATACAGTTTTCTGTACACCCTTCATCAAAGATGATACCTTGTCTTATTGCATTTCTTTTTTCAGACTTGGTTAGCCATAAATCTCTGTAGCACCCGAAAAGATCAAAGTCATCAATGCTCAGAATCTCGGTACCCTCGAACTTGATGGCCAACTTTTTAACAATTGCCCTCCCTATGTTAGATACTAATGTTCTCTTCGTGTCGACTTTTGACTCGAGTTCAACGTCGAAACTTATTTTCGAAGTACCGGGAACAATGACATCATCGTTACCTAAATTAGGGAACCTAATCAGGAGTAACTGGTTCTGATCAATCTCACTTGGGTTGTGAGTGACAACTACTTTTTGATGCGTTCCTTTTACGCCATGTGCGGTTCTAAGTGAACGCTCTGGGTTTAACTTTTTCCCGTATTCCATGCTATTCCATATTACTTTTATTTTATTTTACTTTAATTCGGTTAATGCTACGGTATCATCTGTCCGCCGTATCTCTTATGTGTAGGGTAACTGTTGTCTTCATACCACCCCATAGCACCTTACCATCCTGACCTGTGACTCTCATGGTAAGTGATTGAAGTAAACCTTTCTTTAGTTTCTTATATTGCGGATTTTTCGGTTCAATATATGTAAAATCACCACCATACTCGGATATATGATATGTCATCAGGTTGTTGCTATATTCACCATCTTTAAGATTTAACGAGTTATCCAATTCATTAAGATTAAAATGTAGTTCCGTTACACCCTCCATATTGAATATTTTACTCAACTTAGAGTTTCTGGCTAGTTGTGTTGATTTTACATCACCTCTCACGATTGAATTCAACTCCCTCCCTGTGTAGTGCTGACCCTGTTGTAACCTAACCGTGGTAACTCCATCAGCCAAGGGTATATCTATTGGAGCTGTAGCTACATATGTGACATTATCCGAAAACGTCTCCACGATCGCAACCTCCTTTGTACCATGCGAGTTGTCTATCGGTTGATACAGATAGATTTTCTTCTCGCTATTTACGTCCTTTATTGTAATATACATTATTATATTAGAGATTGTGAATATATTTAAATCAAAGAATGGATGACATTTTCAGATATAACCCGAATGCGACATATAAGCCAAATGGAGGGCTTGATCTTCAAATATTGGGCGCTAGGGATCTGTACAAACAGGCCATTATTGTGTCTGAAAGTGGCTCTTTCCCCGCTTCCTTTCCTAATATTTTTACCAATTATGAACTTAGTCATAACGCGCAACGTATGAGAATTTGGAATGATCAACCTTTTAGACTATGGCAAACCCAGCTAAATTTCGCCACTTGGTGCGCTTCAAGTGCCTGTGGGGTAAGTTCCGAACACCTGAAGGATGGTAGATCTATGGTCAGGTTGATATATCGTTTTCATGTGTATTATCACATTAGACGAATCATTAAGCGTCTGCAGACACCTCTACCCTTTGAAGATAGTTTTAATCAATATGACAATCCCTATTCAAATGAAGAATTTCTAAAAATCTGTGGTGAGTATGATGTTGATTCCAACCCCATGAAATACAGAGGTCAGTACTTTTTCACTTCATATCAAAAAAGACGTAAAGACTATCCAACTCCCGGGTTGAGTTATTTCACTAACGACTCCATGACGCGGTGGATTGTGGAAAAATCCGATGGATTTACAAAAACGGGCCTTGTGAAGATCTCGAGCAGTGTTAGGGCCTATGCCTATCTTGTTCTTAGTTCTCAAGCCTCGGCACGCTCATCCATCCTCGGTAATGATTCAAGTGCTCTGACCGCTCAAAGAGTTTTTATGAATAACCTTGAGGATATTGTTAACCGTAGGGTCGATATTCAGGAGGACATTAAGCGTTATCAGGATACTCTAAACTACGCTTCAAGTAAGGTTGATTATTCCGTTGGTCAGGGTATTTATATGATACCTAGTGACATGAATCTCAGAATTAAGACCGGTGTGGTGGGTTACAACAACAAGATTTTGATATCGGGTGAGGATCTTACCATCGGTATTAATCGAAAGGTCAATGTTATTGAAAAAACAGCTGAATCACATAAGATAACTAGAAAGAAGCCAGTAACACCCGATCATCCTGATCATACTGATAAACACATTACCGTACACCACGTGGATACTACAGATAAACACATTACTGCACCTTACCACAAAGATACTCCTCCTACACACGAAGATGAGAAGATCGCTCTTGTGATTGTTATGACAACGGGTTATTTCATATGGTATTTGTTTAGATAAAGATTGACGTCAATTAAATGTCAATCAAGCCAGAATAACAATAGAGAAACAATGCATTCCTTACATACCAAATATCCTTAGCAACGGCTACTTTCGTTTTGACTTTTTTCTTATGTAAACAACTTTCTGGTATGTAAAATATGTAAAATCCTATTGTTATGAGCGTTTGATTGACAGATGGTAGATAACAAAAACTGCTTTCTGATAGAATCTATAAAGTGGTATAAAGAGATATAATAGTGAATATAAACACAATGGCTTTTCCAACAGTTGAAGAATTTGAACAAAACATAGAACAAGTTACTCCAATCATAAAGTGGAGAGAGCTGCCTAAAAACGATATTTACCTTGTTAAATATGTGAAAGAGATGGAAATATCAAGACCTGGTGCTCTTTCTGAAAAATCTATGTATGCGGAGGTTCAAGATAGAATGGGAAATAAATATAAGACATGGTTGCCTGCAAAACTTTGTGATGAATTGAAGGATTATGGTTGGAATGGTGATGCCTTTGTCAGATCAAATGGTCTCAAGCAATCTCAAAAGAATCATCAAAATCGATTCTTCAGTTATGACATTATGTGGCGCTAAACCTTGCAATGTTGCAATCATCTTTACTTGTTTCTGGTAAAGATAGACACACATAACACTATAATTGTGGGACACGACAGATGAGGGTGGGTAGGGACCCATGGGACGGGGAGGGGGCCCGGGGGGACACGGCTGGGGAGGGGGTTTTGGACAGATATTATAGAGCATGCCCGCTTATTTGACGTAAAGTGGTAAAGTGCACATGGATTTTATGGACTCTTCTATCGTTGATTTAACGGGGATGATCCATAATTTAACGTGGGATAGGAAACTGCTAAGGGGTCTGTCCTAACATTGGTACTTTCCTATCTCTACATAAGAAGCTCACGAGTTTCTTTCCTTAGCGTTGTGCGCTACAGCAGAAGATATAGTCAAATGAAAAAATGTCTTTTATCTTATGTTTAAAAAACATCTGCATGAATTTCAATAATAGCCATTTTACATCATGTCAGTATTTTACCTTCAAGAATGCGCGCGCATGTACAAAATTCATCAACTTCATTTTTCATGTTAGATAGTAAGAAACCGCTACCAACACCGAGACAAATTCAAGAGGAGGTGATTGTACGTACATTGTTTTTTTTATTGATTTAAAATTTCAAACTGACTTTATTTTATATCGCAAAGTTTCTAAATGACAAAATCTCATTATAGGAATGCAGTACCACTTATTCAAGTAAGTATTTATTGTTTTTTAAATACAATTAATCTTTAAAATATCCCTAAAACTTAAATGACAGTTGTCATGTCTTCAAATGTGAGAAAAAATGGTTGAACTGATATGTTTAGACTAGGCTTTGTAAAATTTTATAAAATGACCAAGTTTTACACATAAAAAATTTCTAAAATTAGAGCGTTGCTTTGAGTTTACCTACAGAAAACTTTAAATTAAATGTCTTAGACTAGTTAGGCAAGGATGACATGGGCTTAGACGATTTTTATGTTCACCGGGTAACCAATTTAAATCAAATGTTTAAGACTAGTTAGCCAAGGATAAAATGGGCTTAGACGATTTTTATGTTTACTGGGTAACCAATTTAAATCAAATGTTTAAGACTAGTTAGGCAAGGATGACATGGGCTTAGACGATTTTTATGTTCACTGGGTAACCAATTTAAATCAAATGTTTAAGACTAGTTAGCCAAGGATGACATGGACTTAGACGATTTTTATGTTCACTGGGTAACCAATTTAAATCAAATGTTTTAGACTATTTAGCCAAGGATGACATGGGCTTAGACGATTTTTATGTTCTGGGTAACCAAAAAGTATTGTTTTTGCTCCTCTGTAACGGACTCCTATAATAAATCACGTTTTCGCTGTAGAACTTTGTGCCTAAATGGCTGTTTTCTCAACTGAATTTTTTTGCACAGCAATACAAAGACCTGTGCCAGCACCGCGGCGTGCTAAAACGATAAAGGTATGTTAATAAATATTACTCCAACCATAAGTTTTTTGTGATTTATTTTGTTAAAAAAAAATCAAAGACAAATTCAACGTTTTTTAGATTTTTTAGCCTTTTGGGCAAACTTGAAAATGGTTTTGCGAATTTTTACGGGAATTAATTTTCGTGAATTTAGCACAAATTATTTCTTGCGAAAATTGTTAAAGAAATTGCTACTTGCAAAATTCGTGAAAATGAATTATTTGCATCGAACTTTAAATCTTCTTTTCCTTTTTTAAAAATAATTTACACAAATCTAAATTTTATTATTTTATGCCTCCTAAATAAAAACCAAATGTCATTCAATTATTTTTTCACGAATTCCGCAAACTTTTTCGAAATTTAGTTTTCTCAAAATTAGTGCAATGCTACTAATTCTATATTTGTAGCATTATTTTGTTTAGGAATCAACTCGAGAAAAATGTACTACTATTTGTTTTAACTTCATCTACTATTTTATCCCCGTAAGTAAATTTTCCGAATGGTAAAGCCGTTGCTTGAGTTTTTTTTAGTAACAAATCTTCCCTTCCCTTTCTTCATATATGAATATATGAATGGACAATATGTTAGAAGATCTGTTTTTCTTAGATTTTGAAATGTTCGATACACCAAGGCCAAGAGCAACAACGGACTCTAATCTAGTATGTTAGTTAGTTTGCAACATAATTTACATGTAACTTCTTTTTAAATATACTATACTCTGATTTTTGTATTTAGACAAGACAAGAGGGTCCAGGTAAAAGTATTATTTTATTCGGCATTTTTCACCCTTGAAAAGTACTAATATCTGTCTAAAGTATTTAATATCAATTTAAAAATGGGTAAGATTATTTGTAGCACATAACATCCCTCAGCTGACGAGAATTTCGCCCCATATCTGGTATGATGAACAAGTAAAACAGAAATTATTACAGATTCATTTATTTTAGAACTAACTTTTTTAATGCACGTTCATGCAGAAAAAGAGGTAAAAAGTTTTAATTTCAACATTACAAATTTAATTTTAGTTTAACAATTATGTATTGGCAAAGGTGTAACCTTTTTTGTATACCTCTTCTTTAGGTTCGTTTCATCTATTTTTTAAAGCAGATATTTAAGCCACATTTGTGGCGCTTTGATTAGCAAAAAGTGTCACTTTTCTTTTTATTTTCTTTTGTTCTTGTTATCAATTTCAACAATGTCTAAGTTTTATATGGCTCAGGTAATATGAAAAAGGGTAAAAACGCAAAAAAACATTTAAACGTACCAGCTAGTTGCTGAAATAAGTCCTTACAAAGTATAATATCTGGAAAATCACGTCTATTAAAGTAGTTCCTGAAAAAAAAGTAAAGATTTTTTTTTTAATGTTTTAGGGATTTGAAGCTGAAGCAAATGGTAATATATTACTTTCTGTCATCCTCAGCAAAAAATACTTAACCTATTCCATATCTGAAAGAAAGTGAAAACTCAAAATGTTTGTTTTCATAACGTTTCACCTGTACATTTTTTCAGCATATTCATTGGACCCAACAGAATGTTGTCATTCAGAGGTAACACAATTACCACATTTGACAATAAAATTATTTTCTCTTTCTTTAGTATTTTATAAGGTAATATTTTCTTTACTTTCAGGTTGCTTCCACTTGCAGTAAGTAACAATTCTCACCCTGCATTGTTCTTTTTTTTATTAAAAAAATCAGTTAGATAATTAAAATAACTACTAACACATCATTGGCATGCAAAGTGCTTTTCTATTGTATTTTTTTATTGTAATTGATATATTGATATATTTCTTAACCTCAGACAGTGCATTTTTAGGTGATCTTAGGCATCAAAAACCCAAATATTTTCCAGGACCCCGATTATGCTGAGTCCTCGCTAAAGTGACGAAATTTGTCCCTCTCACTTTTAAAATCGAAGAGTGGGCTTCGCTTTTTAAGGATTTTCTACTATTCTTTCGCGAACAAATATAATGCAATGAACCTACAGGTTATTTTTCACTTAACCTCTGCACTCCTACACAGAGTGTTTATCATTCTTGTGACTGAAGAAACATGTCCACTTAAGACTATATAAATACTAAATATTATACCATCATATCTATTTCAAATAAAATCTAAGAGTGCACGCATTGATACAGTATTTATATGAACTATCTATTTTTTTATTTTAACAAATACAACCACATATCTCCAGCAACTTCAATTTTATATTTAGATTTTGAGTCAACATTTTCAAGCTTGTGTACTAATTACAGTACATTATCGTCAATGAAACCGCTTTTAAAATCGGTAAGGTGACACTGTAGACTGAAGTATTAAATATACTTTTACCCTAACTTTCAATAATGAGACCTAGCTGTGAACTTTCTATATCTCTGTAACATGTGCTTTTTACATATGTGACAAAAACTGATACTTTTCGATTTCTGATTTCTGACTACTAAAATCTACACTTACTTAACGGGAAGAATACCTGACTTTTCTTATTTTTTGACTAGTTATCAAAAATTCTAATGAAATTGACAACAGTCAAATTACCTGTGGTGTATGTTTCTTCTTTTAAAGTTTATATTTTTTTAATGGGAAACAATGACTTCACTCAACGGATTATAAATTGATCAGGAAAAAAAAACTTTCAGAATGCTATTTTAGCCAATTAAAGAAAGATTTAACCGGGAAATATCAACTTTTTAAAAGGCGGACACTTCTAATTAGCGACAGTGAATGAATAATGTGTTCGCCACCTTCTGTTTTGCGTGTATCAATTTTCAAACATACGATTTGCATGTAATGATTAAAAAAGGTCGATAATTATTTTTAATAAATAAATAAATTGCGCACCCCTTGAAGCACTGAAATAGGTAGTACTGAAAACATTTTTTGTAGGGTATGCTTCGGGATTTATGCAGTCGCGATCGTCAACATCTCTGTAAACATCTGGATTCTAGGAGAGAATATGAAAAGCTAGCACACTATCTACAAGAACCATTGAAGCTCACACAAATTGAAATAGATAACCTGTTCTTAGCAGGGGAAAATCCTGCTTCATTTTTTTTAAGGCTTTTATGATAAAGAAAACAGATTTTAAAGTCAGAAAATTTTAACAGTATATGAAAGAGATGGGCAGAAAAGATGTGCTTGATTATATGAAGAAAAAAGAATGGCCTGAATTGTTTCTTGAAATACCATTTGATCCGCGGGAAGAGCTTGTCTCGTATCTGAACAAGTCTCCGGGTAATTGGAAGATATTTGCTTCAAAGTGTGGATACTCCTCTGATGACATTGCACTTATTCAAGGCAACCACATGGAAAAGAAAAGTGCTACGGAGTTTTTGCTGACTATCATAAATCAACGATGCCCAGATTTCACAATTGACAATTTACGAGAAGCATTTGCTAAAATGAAGCGACATGACCTGATTCATTTTTTGGATAAAAAGACATCTATGGTGGCTTAATATGGAATAAAATGAAACGACACAAAAAAACATAGATATTTTCAGACATAAAAAGAATTAATATTAAGCTGATGATACAAAAGTCGATTAGTTGCGTTTCACACATAAATACGTTGCTTTAAGCGAGTTCAAAAAAGTTCTCATTATTTTTTTTCTAGAAGTAAACTAAAATCTTTGAGAAAGCCATTATCTACAAATGTTATTTTAAACAAAATTAGCTAAAAGTTGTTTTGCATCCTTATATCCAGATCCATTTAATAGATATTTACTTGCACTGAGAAGTTGGCTGCTTATCACTTAATTTTAAAGTAGTGACGATTTTGGACTTTTTTTTAAAAAAAAATGGCGGCATTTTAGACGAAGTCAACTGAATTTGTGCCCAAAATATAAATTTTTAAAAGTGTCTTGAAAAAATAGCACATGTTTTTATAAATGGACTAAAATGTTATAACAGTTCATTATCTACAAATATCATTTGCTTGCTCCGCCTAATTCAAAATTACATAAAATTAATCACTTGAATTGTGTAACATTTTTGAAAAGACTTTGTTACAAATTGCCATGTTTGCTTTTCTTTGTTGTACGAGTTTTTAAAAAGTTTTAAAACAACCACACTTTAACATCTATTTGATTTATTTACTTTAAAATTTTACATTTGTTGCACCAAATAACTAATTGCTATATTTACATCATGTTGGAAACTGTTTATTGTTATAAGCAGGTAAAAAACAGGACTTTTAATGTGATACACTGGTCTATTTGTAGAACGCAATTAATCAACTCGCGCATCACCAGCTTTATAATCCAATCCATTCTTTTGATATTCACCCAATGTACCACACCAATTGTAATTATTTTTTTATCCACTATTTTTGTACACCTATATATCACATTTATTTTTCTATTTGTATATTTTGCTAAATCACTTTTAAGAAGTTATTTTCTCGAGTATAATATAAAGTAAGATGTAAACTAGAATACAAAAACTCCACCCATGGTTTGTCTGTTTGTTTGTAACTGTGTTTACAACGCACGAAATCTTAAAGTAACAAACAACAGACGCGATATAAATTCAACGTCTAATCAATGTTAGTTCTGCCAAGTCAATGCAACTTACGTAATTTTAACGTCTTTCTAACGTTGCCCTCTAAATGAATACAACGGTCGTTTATTGACTTCGTTTTAACGTCGTTACCTCAGCGTCTTTCCAACCGATGTAACGTTGATGTAATGTCGCATAAAAAAAGTTCAACTTGTTTTTATTGTCCCCTCCCTTCGACTTAAATTTAAGTTCGCATCGTTGACGTCTTTTCGACGTCGTTACCACAATGTCTTTTCAACCGACGTGATATCAACGTTGATGCATCGTGGAAAAAAGAACGTTGTTTTTGGCAACCTAAAGACAACGTCATTTTAACCCCTCGCTATTTCAGTCGATTAACCGATGTTTATTCATTGTTAAGCCTGCAACGTTCATTTCACCGACGTATTATCAACGTTTACACCATATAGGATAAATTTTGGTGCTAAAGAGTACTCAATGCTATTGGTAAAGATTGAAATAAACTATTTTACTCTCAACGGACAGAGCTGAAGTTGTGTTGTGCTATCAACAACAACACCCATTTTTACGTTAATGGATTAACATGCAGTGTTAACCGTCTGGACTTTGCAAGCGGGAAATACGGATTTTTAGGCATTCTGATTGGCTTAGCGCTCTTGACGACGGGCCGATTTGCAGCGGTATTGCCCGTGGTCAAGACAAATAGTAGCTTAAAATGTAAACAAGCACGAAAAAAAGTTTTAAAAAGCATTGGAAATGATTATTTATCTAACTCCTACAATACATTTATCAATAAAAATATTTTCATAGGATAGAAACAACAACAATGTCAAGTTTAACAGTTGAAATAACCAGATCCAGCAACATTCCGTCTGGATGCCTCTTCAACATGGCTAGTTAACTAGCTACATTGTCCATAAAAAACGATGACCTAATATCCAGCTTTATTAAAAGTACTAAATACCCGGTAACAAATACAATAATATCGATTACATACTCCGTACTGTACCGAAATTATTGTCCTCAGTCATTGCACCGACTTTACAAGCTCGGCTGGCACTTAGACCTCGGGCGATATTTTGCGGTTATTATTGTATTACTGTTTATACTACCGTTTTGAACCAGATTATATATGATGCCAATGTAATGTTATTTCTTACATGTAATTACTCTATATATCGTCATTATAATTTTAATATTTCAAGATATTAACAATTTTGTTCACAACTTTACACACAGATGAAATCTACCTAAAAATATTGATTGGATTTCTTGATCCATTTCTTCGAACAGAGGGTTTTGTGTCGTCAGATTTTGAGGGGAAAAAGTATTTCAACTTGTTTTTTTTATGTGAAAAATTGTATTTTCTTTTAGAAAATGTATCCTGTGAAACAATAATTTAATATAGATTTAATAACTTCGTTTTTTTTATATTTACACATTCGTTATGTGGCATGTATTACCCTGCCTAGCTATTAGCGGGAAACTTTTGCAGAGAAAGAATGGTGAAATTTATATCCACAAATCGAAAAGGGCAAACAATAGAACCCCTACGAACAGCCGAGAGTAAGTATATGATTGGTGAAAATTTTGTTTCGGTCTCATTCGTACACGAAGCTCAAGAAGGAGATATTTGAATTATCTTCACATATTTGACATCCCAGGAATTGATCGGTCAACTATTGCGTTTTATATTTGAGAGACATATAAAAACATTCGTACAGATTTCTAAAAGTTTCCTTTGTTGAAAGTCTGGTTTCTTAATAAAAATAAGTTTATTCCGGGAAAAACTGTTCTAAAAGAAAAGCGAGTTATAGCTATATTACACACTTTATTTTTATAAGAATCGTCCTAAATTTTTTTAGCTTATATTGAAATATTGCTCTTAACTCCCTTCCGTCGCATTCAATGTTAAAAAAGTGCCATTTGAGGTTTAGTGGTGTAAACAATTGAAAGATTATCACGTGAACCTCTAGCTATATATACATGTTGATCATGAGAGAAAAAGGGAAGTATACACTATTTGTAGAATATATATGTTCTTTATTTTGCTGACTTTGCTAAACTTTTTGGTTCTTGTTTTCTTGGTCTAAAATAAGACATCAAAGTAGAATTATCTCACTCACTGTGTAGTATACGCAGCTAGCTAGCCAAAAAAGCTGAATTTTTCTATCTATGCTAGCTTTGTAGCTAGTATATGCTAGCTATGTGGCGTTGTTTGCTCTTTTTTATGCTTAAAGTAACTAGCTATCTATACCATATCTACACTCTAATATAGTTCCATCTAAATTTAGGTTAGCTAGCTTTATATGTGAGTGAGGCTAAGAATTGGTCTATTCCATGTAAAAAAATAGTGATATACAAGCTATAGCTACATACCTTCCTAAACACCGCGGTATTTAAAAAACATCTTGTCTCGCTTAATTAAACATTTATAAGGAGAATGACCAGATTAAACTACCGGGCAACCCAGTCAAAAAAATGTCCGACGAAGAATCAATCATTTTGATGTATTGGGGCGAAATCCTATACATCTTCCACCTAACTTATATTTGCCTTATTTAATGAGGAAATGGGCTACGCTTCGCTCCGCAGAAAGAGTAAACAATAGTTAAGAAAAACCAATTCCAGCTACTTTTAGATCGTTTAATCTATAAATTTAAGGAAGTAGTTAATTTTTTTTGTGTGGTCCTTTTTTATTGTCTGTGAAGATGCGCGCGATACGGAATTTGTAAACATTCGCAACTCATCTATAAACGATAAAATATTTCGTTAGATACATTCAAAAATTTTCCTTCTAAAATTTTTTGTCACAATGTATTCTATATTTAGAAAGAATTAAGCTCAATAAAAGTTGATTTCACGTGTTGCAAAAGTTAACGATTGTTACCAACCTATAAATCCGCTTCGAATGTTATTTTTTGATTTCCACTTGTCAAAAGCAGCAAAAAGAGCGCTTAAACTTTAAAACGACAAAAATATGTAAACATAAACGTTCCACGTAGAAAATTATTGCTGTTTAAGAAAATAAATCTTCTCAAACTATTGTTGTTGCTGAATGAAGAAAAAGAAAACAAAACAAAGAAGTATGCAAAAAAGTTTTGAATAAGACGGCTGTATCAAGAAGGAAAACTAAAAGAGGAATTCAATCTTTTCGTTCAAGATATGAAATTGTATGGCAGTCAACTTTTTACCTTGGGTTGCTCTTTTAATTACAAAAAGATAATAGAGCCGATAAGTGCGAATGAAAGGCTTTGTTCACAATGAGATATAGTTTTGATGACTCTCGCTGTTGTTTATATCACGTGGCCTTGGAGCGTTTTATTTGGATAGCGCTTTGGAAACGTCGAAGTAGAGTCAACTTTTAAAACCGCGCTGAGCGGTTCGCTTTTAGCGGGTTTAGGACTAAAAGAACAATAGCGCGTTCTGGAACGCGTAGTGGAAATTCGGCTATATGTACTAAAAGGAAAAGAAATGAACATGATTCATTATATGAAGCAATAAATAGTTATCACCAAAATATTTCTTGATACACCCATTATTAGAAAAGGTAAGTTATGTTTGATAACTTTTTACCTTTTTGCTATCTTTTTAGTTAATGAATTTTAGCGTGCGTCAATACACCTTTCCGAAATTTCATAAATTATAATAATTATGACGTCATCTAAAATTTCATAATGGTTTTATGCTCTTCAAATAAGGATATTATGATAGAATATCAAATTATCATGACAAAAATGAAGTTATTAGAGCAACATAATATTCTGGTTTGATTTTATTTTAACTTAAAAAAAATCATTATTAGAAAGTTCGTCTATATGAAGGGTTTGACCGTAACTTTCAGCTCGCAGTTGAGGTACTTAACGAACAGAAATATTTACGAAATTAAGTAATTTATTCTACCTTTTGATAAGAAACTTAGGGATAAGAAGAAAGGTCTATTATCTAGCCTACTGATTAGCTATCTAAAAATTTGCCGTTTTACTGTTATGACGAAGTAAACTTTTTGTGTGGAAAAGGCCTGACAACTGTCCGACGCAATTAAAGAAGAAAATATACGAATGCGAAGAGAAATCGAAAATGATGACAACACAACTGCGAAAGCTCACAAAAAACAGGAAAGACCAAAAAGAAGAGAAAGTATACTTGGTGTCATGATTCCATCATCAAATTAATTGAATTTTCGAGCTCTTCTTTATCTTTCTTTACGTTCTTCTGCGTGTTTAAAAGTTTAATTATTATTATACAGGCTACTTTTTACTTATCTCCAGCATCAATTATTTTTTAGAATACACACGTAAAATTTCGAAAGAAAAAATTAAAATGTTTCTAAAAAAATATTTCACCGTGTATTCCTGCCCTAACATTTGTTGAGCATACCGTAATGCTTCAAATAAACGCCCGGGGCGTTTATTAAATTTTTTGACATTTTTGGGGGTCGTATATTCGAGGGGGGGGGGTGTTTAAAAGAGGGGGGCGTTTATTAAATTTTTTACCCTTCGTCACTTTTGCAGTTTTTAAGGATACCTATATAATATATATCTTCACAACAGAAAATAGAAGATATTCACATGTTTTAGAGAATAATTCATTCTCTAAAAGCGAAAAACTAAATTTCCAACCTTAATCCTAAGATTTAGGAAAAAAGTACTTTTACTATCGCCTCGAATAAACGCCCCTTATGAGAGGGGCGTCTATTCGAGGGGGGCGTGTTTAGGCTTGCGCGTTTGTGATCTCATTTTGGTTGGTAAGATTTTATTTTATTCTTTTATTTGTTCGGTTACAGCAGTGTTTGTGAGAAAGTATCCGAGGTCACCGGAATTTTTAACTCCCCTAAATAATGACTCCCCAGTCATAATAAACTAGTTTATATTGCCCCCCCCCCTCCCCCAGTTGAGATAAACTAGTTAATAATAACTCCCCAGTCATAATAAACTAGTGAATTGTTACCCCCTAGAATCAACATTTCCTAGAAAATAATAACTCCCCCAGTTTATTTTGATTCCCTTATATTTTTTTTTGGGATAAAACAGTAGAAAGTTGGTTCAGTTAATAAATTTAGATGACCAAAGTTTTCCCCGACTTTTTCAACCGGACCAAGATCTTTCCCCGAATTTTTTACCTTAACTAAAAAATTTTTGAGCAAACGTTTTTTGCATTTTTTGACGTAAATTTGTGCTTTGGACTGAAAATAAAAATAGAGGTTTTAGAGAATTGAAAGATCTAGTAGAATTTAACAATTTTCAAAGTTAATCGGCGGGAAGTGACAAAACTTGTTGTAAAAAACACGTGACTACAGAATATGAAGTACAGTGGATAAGATTTTTTTTCTCGAAATCCTAGCAAAGTTTCAAATTAATAAAAATAAGAAAGAATAAAGACAAGGTACAGATAAGGTGTCTTTTATTTATAAATCCTAAAAAACGTCAAATATTAATAGAAATGGTAGAAAACGTAACAAAGGTTTTTTAGAATAAGACTAAGATCAAAATGAAAAAAAAATCTCTTGGTGATGCCTTTTATGAAAAGTTGTTTAGTGTGTATTTTTTTCTTCTTTAGTGTTTTGCATATCAAAAATGATCAATATTTTCTCAAAATTAAAGATAGAGCAATCCTTAATTTGAAAAGTGCTTGTTTGAATGACCGTATCATGGATACCATTTAGAATGCTGTTCACCTTATCCCAACTCACAAACATGAGCTGGGAACCTACCTGCAGGTGGAGTGAGTACGATTTTTCGAGCCACATCAACACCATAGCTCAGCCAGGTGTCAAAGCTTGGTATACGAGCACTATATTTTTTTGTCTCTTTATTATATATAGATTCGTATAATTCCTGTAATCCTACAGCTATTTTTGACATATTATCCTACATCTCCTCTTCAATATCTGACGACACAATTGGTTGATTATCTTTGATTAGGATAGGGCTAGTTATATTTTTCCAGTATGTCTTCCGAATCTGAAGCATAGAATTACTTTTTGACCCTAGTAAAAGCCAAGATGACTTCCATTTCTGACTGTTCACCATGTATTCAATTTTCTTTAATACCTCAAAATGCGCTACAAATAATTTTGTAAACTTTCGGGTGCTTATGTTGACTTTCCATTATATCTCTTTAATTCATTCCGTTCTTTGTCATTAAATAACAAATGTAATATTGGTAGCACTTGATCTTTCCTTCTTACAAGGATTTTTTGAAACAATGGCATGTCAAAGAAACATGATTGAACGATGTAAGGGATTTTGTGGAAGCTTGTACAAGGATCATCTTTATGATTTCATCAGGTAACTGATTCCATCTGTTTTGCAGGCTTTTCGTCATCGTGCAACAGGGGCAGTTTTTGTTCATCGTTTGATGGTTCGGGCGCATCATCGTGATGGGGCGGTAATGATCCGGGTAATCAGTTTATTTTAACTCCCCTTTGCCTTTGAACTTCTCTTTGAAAAATAAAGGTAGTGTTTATTAACTAGGGAAGTCATTATTTACTAGGTTATTTCTACTCTAGGGGAGTTATTATTCTCTAGTTTATTTTGACCCTCAGAGTCATCTTTCATTTTCACAGGGAGTTAAGATAATCTGCTACACCGGATTTAAACGAAATGTTTTTATTCGCTGTTTAAGAAAAAAGAATATCAGCAAAAAAGAATAAAAGCAATAGGTATACTGTTTCCAACAATAGAGAAATAAAAAAAAAATAAAAACGACGGTTATAATAAGTATTTTCAGGATTATAGAATTAGATAATGTTGGAGTCATCTTGTTGTAAAAGATAATTAGTAGCGTGGTGTAAAAATTGGGATGAAACTGTCCAACAAAAACTGTCGTGGTAATTCTAGATTCGCGTTAATTTGCTCCTACAATGTATCAGGAAATTCAGGCTGAGAATAATGTTAACATGTTCCTAATTTTTTGCTTTATCAGAAGTTTTTACACAAAGCAGAAACAATATATACACGTTTTTTGGACCGCAATTTAACTGACAGACGGAGAGCTAGATTTCGCAAGGAAAAAAACTTAATAGAACTTGTTGTTTTTAGCTTATTCAATTTTCGCGCTTGCGCAGGAAATTGTTTCAGTTTCGCTTTGCGTCTATGTTTCTAACAACTATTGGCTTATGTCGGTCCCCGGCAAATTTGCTTTGTGCTGAATTACTTTGTGTAAATAATCAAATGTGAACTAACGTCATGGGTACTAGATTGTCAACCTGGATATATACGCGACAAAGAACATTTGAAGAATGATACCTGAAACATTTTAAGTCCAAAGTTTAAAATAGGACATCTTTCAGCTTGTGCGACACGAGCAAATATATATATGAAAATTGATAATATAATAAACACAGCTGCGAAGTAAAGGACTATAAATTCACATTCAATTTTTTTTAAAAGTTACTAGTTCATAAAACTTCCAGGAGTTTTTACCACATATTTTTTTCAACAAACATATTAAAAACATACTCAGCCTCAATTCCTTCATCAATCATGAGAACAAAAGAAGTCTAGGTTAAAGAAGCGAAGAAGCAGGTATTTTAAACAGTGATTTCATTATTCGTACAAATAACTTCGATATGAACTATTTTTTTTAAATACTACAAATATTTATATTCACATTATCATTTATCCATATATTTCCTTGTTTTTCTGAAAACAAACAAAAACAACAACAACAAACAAAACTAAGTTTTATAATTTAGAATACAATGATGCGTATTGGGAAAAACAAGAAAGGTTTGCTCTTACTATCTCCAACCCTGGACACCTTTACTGATATATTACTGATATATGCTGTGCAAATATACGATGACGTCACCACGCCTTATTTATTTCGATTTTTTAGACTTTTAAATATTGTCACGTTATTGCTAAATAATGCGGACATTGAAGAATCTAGGACCGTCAAATTTTTAACGCTGTTCACTTGATAGGTCTGGGACAATACCAAAACACACCCCTCCCCCCTCCTAGATAATTAACCTCAGGTACTTACTGCAGGCAAAGATTGCAATAATAAATGTCATATCTACCGAAAAAATGCAAATATATCACTAAATACGTTTGGCGGGAAACGAAAGTTTTTTGACAATCATAAACAAATTTGTTTATCAAGTACGCAGAATTATGTTGTTTTATTAAATTTTGTAAGTAATCCAAGGGTACAAAATGGTAACCAAACAGCGAAGCGAAATAAATCTTAATGAACATGGGGATTAGTAAGTGCCTAATTCCCTTGAGGTTATAGAAATGAATTTTTCGCTGTGTACGGAAATACAGGGAAGTTTGTGCAAAAACAAGTGGGTTGGATCTATATATAATATTAAATGTAAAGCACTACTTCGCATGTTTGTAAGGTGGTCATTTGTAAACAGACTTAGTTGTCCACTTCGTGTATAGATTGTAAGTAAACACGTGTTCAATGCCCATCACAATCCTTCGTTGAGTGTTTTTATATTTTCGGTAATTCCCGCCAAAACAATTACGTATTTTATAACGAAGATGGTACCTGCTATTACAAAAATAAAAAAATTATATTTTGCTTTTTTTAGATGATATTATAACTTATTATAATAAGTTGAGAGTCTTTACGAAAGGTAATGCAGCGAAAGTATAGGCGGATGTTGCTCGTGCAAGTGATGAGAGAGAAAGAAGAAGAAGAAGAAGAAGAAGAAGAAGAAGAAGAAGAAGAAGAAGAAGAAGAGACTTAATGCGAGATACCTCTTTGACAGTTTTGTTTGACCGCGAGTCAAGAGCTTTTTTGCTGCTTTAGAATTTTTTTCTGTTATTATCATTTTTCTTATATAGTTTTTTTTAACAGTTTATACACTAGGTTTTGTAAATACTTATTTACACACTTTTTTTGTAAAAATTCGGCTTAGTTCTTCGGACATATTTTGTTTTCGATTTGAAATAAGCAATGTTATTGTAGTGCAATCAACCGTTCCTAGTTTTTTTGCAATTTACTTGTTGTTTTATGTATAAGTAGGATTCCTATAAAAAATGTGTAGAGAGTAGAGGTTAGAATTTAAAGTGAAAGAGTTTCTGGGTATGCTAGAACTAAAAGAAACATTTTTAAATGTTTTGCGCTACAATACGGATTAAAAAGCGTGAGTAGGCGGGCTAACTATTTTGATTATTTCTCATCGCATTAATTATAACTTAACAAAAAAAAATAATTTCAACTCCACCTAGCCTTACCACCCGAAAGGCCTTTACAGAGGTCCGTTTCCTGAGTGTGGCAAATCGTGCTACTAAGTGGCTGTGTTAAAACTTCGGGCAAGGCTCAACCGCACTTTAGGTTACTCCACCCAAAATTCAAGCTAAAAAATAATTTGGGCCACTGTTATAAATTGCATTTACGACGTCCCTTAGGAAAGTCGATATAGAATTATTTTTAGGTTCGGGTAACCAGAAGTATGCTCAGCGAAGACAGAAAGTTTACTTATTTATTTATAAATATGTACACGTGCAGTTCATTGCAGCCATGGACAACGCTTCATCCGAAATCCGAAATACAGACAGTTTTCGCTATTGTGGAAGGTCAGAACGCTACAGAAACCAAATATTGGGCTAGACCAAGCCGCTTTAGTAAATTTTCAAACATCTTTTAATAGTTGCTCCTTTGTCAGTTCGTAGTTTCACAGGTTTTGAGAGAATTAGCGAACGTTTGTCAACACAGAACACGTACATATTTTTCCACCCAAATCAAAAACAAATCAATATTGAGAGGGGAATAAAAAAAATATGATTGCAAGAATGGACACTTCTTATTGTCCAGTTCTTTGGTTGGGGAGGTGCTTAAACAAAGCCAGACAAAACAAAGAATTATGGGTTGCTGTAATTCTTTGTGTCGCATTAAAAACTACCCAGGCTGCTACTCGGCATACTTTCGTTAATTAAAACACCCACGAAATTAACGTTTTTATAGGGCGTGACTAAGTATAAGTTCTTACTTTATAAATAGTTTGCGCCTTTTGTTACTTTGTTATTAACACCGATCCAAGAATCAAGTTTTTAATTAATCATTGTACCATACGTTCATAAGCGCACATAGTGGTGTTTGCAGCCATCGGCGCAAACAGCGAAGTTAAAAAACTTTCTTTACTGATTACATGAATCCTTTTCTTAAGCCCAAGATTTTAATGAATACAACAAAGAAACCTTAAACCTTCAGGTAAAAGAAAGCGGAATCTTTTTTAGAACTTGTTTTTCTAAATTTTTTGAACGTATTATTCCAGGAATTTATTATCGGATAAAAACCGAAAAAAATAGATAGTCACATGTTAAAATCTTTCGTAATGATTTTGGTAGATTAAAGTCCCTCTGTGAATTTCAAGTCAAATAAAACAAAACATTTCAATCAAGCGCTGATTTGTTGTGGTGAACAAACGAACAGTAAAAGTAGTATTTTTATGCACCAATTTGACATAGCAGGTGGAAAATTGTGGGTAAACCAACCTAAAATAACTGCACGTTTACTGTGCGGAATCATCACTAGATGTTTTAAACAAACGCCCCCTCTAAGAAACGCTCCTTCTATATTCGGAAAATTTAATAAACGGAGGTCTTTTTTACACATTTACATCGTATTGTAGAATCACGGTATTTATACCGCTTGATAAAGATTTCTTTTCTCGAGCCATTTTTATAGTGCCTTTATCGAATCTTTTTTCAGTGTCATTGTAAAAATATTCTTGCTTCAGTATCATTCTGATATTCTCTTCTACAGGGTCAGTGTCGAAATAGGTAATGCAAGTTTCTTTTGAATCAATTTGACTCTGTTAAAGTTGTCAGAGTTTCGCCCCATGCGACCTGGTCCGACTTCATACAATCACACATCAACTGAAGCCTACCTTTGAAAATGTTCTTACAATTTCCACAACGTAGATTTACAATTTTACTCTTTCGTACTATCACGTGAAGCTGTGAGAGTAGAAGCCAGACTTGGCTGGGTGTTGAATAGTCTTGTCGATTGACATGGGTGAATAATACACCTGTTGTATGTACTCACGCTGATCACCGTTTGGACGAATGGGTAAAAAGGTTTTGATGAATAATAGAATGGGTTTACAATTAATTCCCATAGATAAACACAAAAAAACGACCATCGCTTTGAGGTGCGTTTACCGTTTTAGGCGGTTCATCTGCTTTATAATTTTAATTCATGTTTAGAGCGGCTAACAAAGCTACTTGTTCGATAAAAATAACAATCTTGATCACGTCACAAGTTTTTCTCGACCTTCAGTAAAGTAATTTAGACCAAACTTGATTGACTACCTATATAAAGGTCCTCAGTAAACACCCGAGGACAATGTTTGAATGTATTCACGGATGAACACATTGTTAAGCAAAACAGGTTCGCACGAAATGTTCTTAGTGTCAAGAGCTCGCCTGTTGTTAAGCAGCACTGTGAAAATACAGTGCCACCCCCAAAAATTATTCAAGTCGTGCTCGATCATTTATCAAGAAAAAAGATGTTGTTATTTCAAATGAGACATTCAAGTAAGACAAACAAGGACTGTTTACTATTCTGTAAGTCTTATTTACCGCTAAATAAAGACTTGCGCCGATGACAGAATCATCTATACCAACGTTGAAGCTGTTGGGAAATTTTTTTAAGTTGATTAATCGGTTCGGTAAAATAATTGCTTGGTAACTTGAAATTAATCGGCGAGTTTCTATGGACCGACTCTATGTCATTGCTTGCATAAATAAAATCAAAGGATTTTATAACTTTTGTGGAATGAACCGTGTTTGATTAATTTGAAAACTTAGAAGAGTTCCGTCAGCACTAAAATAAATCCAGGAGGCATAATGTCTACGTGGAATTTATCAAAAAGAAAAGGTTTGCCCAGTCTAGCACAATACACAAATCGAAGCAAACAAATTACCACAGTTACAAATGAATCTGTCGTCACGCATGCTAACTATAATGAAAAACCGATCTCGTTATCGGTGTAAGTAAACACACCATTTCATGCTTAGTTTGAGTGACAACTTGAGTTTATCGGTGTAAGTAAACACAACATTTCACGCTTAGTTTGAGCGACACATGAGTTTATCGGTGCAAGTAAACACAACATTTCATGCTTGGTGTAAGTAAACACACCATTTCATGCTTAGTTTGAGTGACAACTTGAGTTTATCGGTGTAAGTAAACACAACATTTCACGCTTAGTTTGAGCGACACATGAGTTTATCGGTGCAAGTAAACACAACATTTCATGCTTGGTGTAAGTAAACACACCACTTCATGCTTAGTTTGAGTGACAACTTGAGTTTATCGGTGTAAGTAAACACAACATTTCACGCTTAGTTGAGTGACAACTTGAGTTTATCGGTGCAAGTAAACACAACATTTCATGCTTGGTGTAAGTAAACACACCATTTCATGCTTAGTTTGAGTGACAACTTGAGTTTATCGGTGTAAGTAAACACACCATTTCATGCTTAGTTTGAGTGACAACTTGAGTTTATCGATTTTGCGCTAATATAAAATTCAAAAATGAACAAAAACGTGGAATCAATCTAGAGGTCGTTTTATCGCCATCACAGTTACGAGCTGCGGAAAGGTGTTAAATAAAATTTACCAACCGTTTGACGATATCGCATCGAAGAACTATTTATAACTCGCATATCAGTTTAAGATGCATCACTCTCGATCAAAACGTTAACGATAACTTTACTGCCACAAAACCGCATTATCGCATTACCTTACCAAGTAGTAGGTGGAGACTAATAAGACTCCTAAAGTGACGCGAGAATCACATTAGGAGGGCTTCAAACGGGTAAACAACGTCGATGAAAATATAGCTAAACTGTCAGTAAATATGCTAAAATTGCTTTTTGTGTCCCCACTATCCCACCAACATGCTTCATCACGTCTCAGAGCACGAACACCTCTTTTCTCAATCTTTTCTGTTGTTTTGTTGGTGTTTATTTGAGAAATCACCTGCGAGGATACCTGTTGAATAGCCTGTAATTAATCAATCTCTTCTCAACAATTCTACTCTTCTGCACGCTGCGCCCACCTCTCTCCCGATGATGCATGTACAATTTCAAGTAAACAACTAAGTCAGTAAAATAACAATATATTGATATAGCGCCCGGTAGTGTGATTTACGCCTTGTGCGAATCAGAGGGCGTAAATGACAGAACAAGAGGAAAAAGGCCGCCTATTTTAATCTTTGATGTTATTCAAAATGTTAATAAATATATGTAAAAAAAAAGAATTAGTTAGACTTTTCTCATGTGGCTCTTACTAGCCAGCATGCAGAAATTCTTACGCGCAATTAACCTTTTTTAACAGAATATAATATACATGCTTGATGACCTATTGTAACACCTCCTCTCCGAAGCATTAACAAGTTATATATTAGGTTTGGTTCACACTACACGGTTATTAAAAAAAAACTGTGCAGCATGTTCAGAAGATTTAAGCCCTTGCCAAAAGTGATGAGACGCTCTTTCAAACTTTAAAATTACAAAAATTAGAGTAAAGTTAAGGACAATTTAGATTTCTTATTTTGAGTGTTGAAGCTAAGAACCTTCTTTTAAATTAAGTTCTTATAAAAATAGATACGTGCATAAACTACTCCACTGCAATCATATTCCTTAGTGAGAACCTAGCTTTAATTTATTAACTTTTTGCCATTGTGAATTCCATACCTTGTTTTGTGTTAGTTTGTGTGCTGTGGTTTGTGATTTTTCATCTGGGTTGGCTTTGGAATGATTTTGTTGTGTGGTTGATTGATATTATAAAAATTTTAAAGGTAATTTTTGGGTGAGTTTTACAAACTTTATCCAATCGCTTAAGCTTGAGTAATACTTTATATGCATCACATGCATAATTTTAAGCATTTTAATTTCATTTTCAGTTTGTAATAAACCTGAAATTAAAATGTATATCAACCTCGGACACGTTGTCTTTCGTGTTGCTATATATATATAAAAAAAACGGAAACGAAGTTCAGTATTGTTCTTATTTTGATCACATTTTTCAGCCATTTTTAGCGTCATTGTTCTTATAAAGATGATTTGTAAAAAACGTACTTTAAAAACTGAAATCTTTTATACATTCCCATCCGGCTACGGTCGTGTTAAAAAAGCATTTTAAGCTGTTTGCAGTGAAGATTACCACCTATGATATTTAATCGGAAGCAGTGACTTTTCCCTCGTGTCGGTGTTTTTAAGGCTATTGCTGTTATTAAATAGAGCAATTAACTGAAAAAGCTGTTTATTATTGATCACATAAAGCGATCTGGGAGCACAATGTTTACGGGTCGTTTGAATATATATTACATGTATGTATGTCACCAAGCAGTTTGCTAAGATACTAGGGATCAAATACAGACCAAATTTTATATATTTTTGTGTTCTTTTTATTTTGGTACACGGTCCACACATCCAGCAAGAAATTTTAAGCAATTTACAAGTCTACAAGCAATCTCGTTCCCTGGGCTATTTTTTCACTTTTTAATGATGGTTCGTCCTCGGATTATTAAAAATCGTAAATCTGTTATAAATGCATTCGTTTTTCAACAAATGCAAACGGCATACACGTTAAAAAAATTTTTATAGGAAACATATACACACAAAAGAAAAAAAGGATATAAAAAAAGAGAGTTTTAACATATCTTTACCGGTGAGCATATGTAAAACTCTTTACAGTTTTTGTTGAAAAATATCTCTATACTAAAACTATCTATTAACTACATCGTTTTGTAGGTACTGGTTGGGTAATCTAAAATATAAAAGACATTGTTTTATTGTAATGTAGAAAAAATAAAAGCAGGTTAAATTTGTTAGTTAGTTATATAAAAGAACATTGCAAGAGAATCAGTTTTTTACCTAAGCAAGTAAAAGTAATATCGTACAAACATGAGTTAACTTCTTCCTTTTTCCTCTTTAAAGCACAGACTGTTTTTCAATAAACGTAATTCGAGGAGCTATCACAAAACACGCATTCCTCGCCAGTTTTTATTGTTTATTTTTTTTTTCTTTGAAAGAAAAAATTGTGAACGTCGTAATCGATTCCCAATTTTGATTTGTACATTTCGCGCCGAAAAGTCACTTTAGACGTACGCAAAAAATATCTTCTTTGAAATACGCCAGTGGGTAAAATACTAAACTGGAGGTCATAAACACAACCGGACTGAAGGGCATAAGCGGACACCTGAATAACTTTTTAAAATAGTTCCTTGGTAAGAAATATTTTCGCTGGCTTAAATAGTAAATAGGCTTTGATTGCGCTCAGCTCGCTTCGCTTGCTGGCTAAGCTCCGCAATAAATAGATACATGAAAAAATAAATAAAAAATTCCAGACAAATAGTGAATTTGTCCAAGAACATTGGCGATGAGGCTTTGCCAGTTATATCTTCCTTTGCATTAATCATGTACACTTCGGCATCCATAGAGTACTCCCCAAGAGAAAATTCTTCAAGATATAGCCGAACAACGGCATTTTTTAAAAAAATGTGCAGCAAAATTGTAGTTGTAAAATTTAATTTTTGTTATTCCAACTCAAACCAATCTATTTTAGAAAAAAGAATTCATGATGGCACACGTTGGAGTGAACAACAAAGGTAGAGTATAAACAGTTTCTTATTATTTATCTGGTGCTACAACAATTCCAATAATTTTTACTAATTATAACTAATTTTGACTAATTACCCACACTCCCCGTTATTTCTACCAGCAGGCTTCATATTGGGAAAGTAAGTGAGTCTAGAAGCGATTGAAAGTTAGAGAAAAAAACCGAAGTTTTCAGAGGACAATCATCCAGGGAGGATGTAGGAATTGTCCTGTCACCGAAAGAAAGAAAGAAAGAAAAACTTGTCTATCAACTGCAGATTAACAGTCATATGAAACTCTCTAATTACTTCGAGAAATAATTTGTCCAAGTATTTCCAAGCTTTGCATTTCTTTTAGAGTGTGGTTCATTCGTTGATGTTGTTTATTGTTTCAGGCAACATCCACGTTTCATGTAGCAGCAGCTACAAGTACTACAGCCTTGACGGGAGCTGTTATTTTAGAGATAAAATCTCTCACTGTGCACTTTTTATAGGCAAAAACAGGGACTATTTCTTTTACGAACAGCCAGATGGGTCGAGAGAATATTGTGATACTTTGGAAGAATTTCAAATGCTAATGAAAACGAAAAACACGGAGTTGCAGATAACTTTTTAACATATGCTGATAGTACAGCTGCTGAAAGAAAAAGAAACTAAAATCGAATCTTCTTTTTATTAATTTATTTATTTTTTTACCGTTTTTTAGGTTTGTTAACGTTTTTTGACCTAGATAGAATTGTGTTTATATTATAGCTACTTAGATATAAATTATTTACCAGTTTATGCTACAGATTATACAAATATTCAATTAATACTGAAAATTGAAAAGAAGAGCTCCTCAAGTTAAAATTTCAATATGTTTTGAAAACTTCCTAGAGCGTGGAATAAGTTTTTGTATTCCATTAAACAGGGCGTAATATTCAGGAAACGCTTCGGACATGGTAAGATCTCTTTTTGACTTTTTCTTCAAAAATACCTGTTTTTATAGAGCGCCGTCTTTCTAGTACAATTTGTCCTGCTGCGGCTCATTTTCATTATTGAGAAAAATCGAAATAACATGCTGAGATGATTTCTATGTTAAAATCTTGATGCTTCATCACCGCGTTACTAATTCAGGTAAAAATTAGTCTGAAAATTAGAAACTGTCACTACAAACAAAACATGAAGCCCTGTGGCTTGAACATCTCCGCCATTTGCAATATATCTAGGCAAGCTAGGGATCAAAACAACATAGAAAATCTTAAAATGGGGGGCAAAAATGTCATCATGCGCCTTGCTTTCAAGAAATGAGATTTTAGTGCGCAGCTATTATTTGTTACAGCACTTGTGATATGTGCATCACTTTTACCGCCCTTGCAAAAAATGGCGTAATTGATTGAGTGCGCAATTTTCTTGTCCTTTCATTTCTAGCCGATGGAAATTAAAAAGTCAAAGGATAGACGCCAAAATACCTCGTGGTCATTCATCATTATATATTACTGATTTTTTCTTCGTTCTCTATTTTATTAGTTGATTTATTTAGCTTGGCACTCCTTCGTCTGCTCAGTAAAGTGAGAAGTTCATGTTTTTAGTGGTCGTTTTTTAAACATCGCGTAAAAAAATCACAGAAGCCGGAGAAATATATTTAATTACAATTCATTTTAAAACCCCTTAAAATTTAAAACATTTTTATTATCCAGCAATTCCGGGCGTATTATATTGTAAAAGAAGGCCGCGTTTTACCCTACAAACAATTTCAAACTGTTTCTATATAATAATACGCCAGTTCTGTCTGTCTGTCACTTTTGCAACCCTAATATCTCTGCATCCGTTTGTCGCAAGTACACAATTCCTGATCAGCGTTTCAATATCTAGACGATAAAGGCAACAGGCATACACATTTCTGAAAAAAAATTTGTGTTCTGACATGTCTCTGCTGACGTCATCAAAATATAAATGACGGTTGTTTTTCTCTGTTATCCGGCCTAAGTGGATTCTTCCACGGGCCTTATCGACTAGTATATATGAATACCCCAGTGGATTTATTTTCTGATTTTTGACACTTTTTTTCAGAAGGACACCTAAGGCCTAAACATCAATTAGGCACATGCTAGAAACCACGAAAAAATGGCAGCTTAAGGTTATGTTGAGGTCAAAAAGAAGTTAATTTGTACATTCGGTAAAATGTAGATAGATACGTTACCTTGCTGTTCCACTTGCGGCTTATTGCCTGGGTCGTTTTATATAAAAACATTACATTTCATGCAACTAATTTGAAGGTGTGTAGAAATAGGATAGCTATCTATACAGAGGTAGCAAGTAAAGAAAGTTACACCGTTTACCTTAATTATATATCACGTAATACAGCCAATGCTGCTACCTACAATGTAAAAAGCGTAGGAAGATTAAGCATTTTTTAAAAGTAAAAAACAGCGGCCTTTCAAACTTTGCATTTTGAAGTGCTTCGGGCAAATTCATGAGTGTGGGAGCTTTTGAAGAAAGCCTCAAATTATAATTTAAAAGTCACACAAATATATATGTAGGTTTTGCGACTTATCAGAACGCTAGGTTTTATGCAGTCAGGGATAACTAGCTGAAAGTTCAGTACTCTGGTTCAAAAATACGGGCTAAAAGGCAAGTAGCTATATTTTAATTCGAATTATTTTTTGCATATGATGACGTAAAATGCTATTTGCCTTACTGCTTTTTCAGGAATTATAACGGTCGTGTTTTATGTTTAATGGAGTTTTACAGGCCTGGACATTTCTCATGTTTGTAGAAAGAAACATCATTACCACCGTTTAACATTTGCAGAAACAACGTACAACATTAGAAATCATGGCCATAAACTTCGGTTATAGAGCGGTAATTATGAGCTCTTTTCATGCTCAACTTCTTGTCCATCTACTAGCACTACATCTTCCAGCCCTAAGGGTTCAAAGAAATTGGTCGAAAATGAATTTGACATTTAATTTATTAATTGAATCTCTTGGTAGTTATCTTATTGTTTGCGTTGGAATTTAAATTTGGAAGTGTAAGTAACATGATATACACATCCAAATAAGTTCAATGTGTTTGCGTAAAAACAACACTGCATGGCTTAATCAAACAGACAATTATGAAAGTTTATTTAATATAGGAACTAACATTTTAATTATAATACTGATATTTTTTACTTCTTTGAGCTATATTCAATCGTTAATTGAGAAACCAAAAAGCTCCGACGAGGATGGGATTCGAACCCACGCGGGCAGAGCCCAATGGATTAGCAGTCCATCGCCTTAACCACTCGGCCACCTCGTCTTATAATGTTTAAATGACGACGTTTTGTTTTTCTACTTATCTCTATAGCACTATTATTATTTCTACTTTCTACTTATCTCTATAGCAACGAGTATTTTTATAACGAAGAATGCCCGTAAAAAGCAATAAAGTTTTAATTCTTTTTTTATTGTTTTCACATTAAACCCAACTTAAGAGTTTAAAGATTGCTTAGATTCGTCTAGTTATGATACTTCTTACATAACGAAAACAAAAAACAAAAAAAACAACGCAAAATTATCCCCCGCCAAAGCGTACAAAAGTCCATAATATTATGTATAGGTCAACATTCTCAAATATATGCTCAACATTTTCGTGCATATGTTCAACATTTTTATACATGTTCAACTTTTTCGGATATGTGTTCAACGTTTTGTATACATGTTCATTTTTTTTCGTATGCATGCTCAACATTTTCTTACACATGTTCAGCATTTGTTTATATACGACCAGCATTTATCAACATTTTATCAATAAAAGCTTTTTACGTAAACGACCAACTTTCATGTGATGAATTTAAGTATATGCATTTCATTTAATGAGTTTAAATTTTCGTACAGAACAACTCGTAGAGTTACAGAGCTGGAAAAATTGGTCGAAGATTTGCTAACACGTGTGTTGCAGTACCTGGTGTAATGGAACTTGTTGGAATGTTGTTCGCTCATTGCTTCATACAAACTGGTACTGGTCCATCATTTTTGGCCCCAGTCATTTATAGGTACATTTGCACTGGCGACTTTCAATCAATTTTAAGTGTTATCTGTTTGGAGGATAGCACTTCAAAATCTAAATACCTCATTGAGGAAGTAAGCATTTTTTATGTTTGAATCACCAGAAACTACCATTGAAGTACCTCAAGGGAATTAAATTGATTTGACAAGAATTTATTCGCCAATTTCGTCTATTTTAATTCCCTGTTATTTTTGCATTATGTAAAGAAGTGTTAAAAAAAATTCGAATGGTTCAGAAAATTTGAAAAATGTTTACAGCCACTACCTTGAAGTAATTAAATTTCTCACGCCCTAAATTTTTGCAAATTTTGCGTTTTTCACTAAATCCAGAAATTTTTTTTTTCGAATCTTAGAATTTTTTTACCCGGTAGGCGTAAAAGTTTCTTCCGTAATTTCAAACTTCTTCTTTAGATCAATAATGTAGTTTACGGACATTACGAGAAACTCAATCATAGCTGAAACTGGATGTTCTTAGTGTAACTCACACTTTTATTTCTATTTTTTATTTCTCAATGAAAAAAACTGTTTGCACTATCAAGATCGGACAATAAGAACATTGCTAGGCTTGCCTTCTATAGCAGAGATGAAGTTTTGCGAGCCTATCAAGTGATTATCTATGCTCAATAAATTAGCTAGCTACCAATAAATCAACTTCATTTTTTTCTTCATATTTTTAGGTTGATAATAAAGAGTCGATAATTCAAAACATTATAATTCATGATGTTATTGGCAAAAAAAAAAAGAAAGGTTATTCTTGACCAAATTCGCCATGGAATGAAGATTTTTGACGTAGTTACAACATTGGAAGGCTGTCCGCATTTATTTCAAGATTGCTTTGTTGCATCAAGCAATTTAAATGCCAACGATGTTATTGATTGTCTAGACATCGTGAAACCGGAATCAAATGTTTCAACTTATTTACGAAATTATATTGAGAATGCATCGTTAGACATTCTCAAGACATTTCTAATATTTTGCACTGGGAGCAAGTTCGTTCCACTCAGTACAAAAATTAAAGTTAAAATTCAAGCTGCTGATGCTATATTCGCGCATACATGTATGTGCACACTGACAATTCCGGAAAATCTCGGCAGCCAGGCAAGTTTCGATACAGCACTTTCGTCAGTGATCGGAAAAATCACTAAATCGTTCTCAACGGTGTGAACATTGACAAACGTTACAGTATATCATTGATTCCCTCATTCCCATCTTCATATGGTGGTTTAATAGTACGATGAAGTAAAGAAAAGCATTTTTCGCCCAACGAAGCTTCGGTTGTAGGAACTTGCACATCATTATCTGATTGAACGTGCGGTAACGGACCATCATCGTCTATACCATAATCAACCCAATTTGATATTTCAGCTGCCTCCAGCGACTCTGGATCTGAATTCAACAGATTTGTCATACCTAAATGCCACAATTGACGTGGTGATTTGTTATCCGTTGTTGAAAGCGGGTGGAAAGGCCAGTCCCTTTCAAGCTCTTGCAAGGTCCAATTGGTTCGCGGTAAATAAACAAAATGAAGCGCATAAGAATCACTTTCATCTAACGGATCCAACAATTGCTCATTTTCAAGAAAGTAAAAAATATTTTGATACCGTTGAACGACATTTCTTTTAACTTCCCCCCAAAAGCGTTCAATACGGTGGTTGTACACTGTTTTACTGCATATCATACTGCCTCGATTAATGCCTCTTTCGTTAAGCATAAATCTGGCTACTTCCACATTTCCGTTCCAAAATCAGCTCTCACACGCAACGGGATGCCGTGCCTGCCAACAGCAATTCCAAATAATTCAAACACAGCTGAAGAGCTATTGTTGTTGCTACACTTCAAGAACGTGATTAAGCGACTGTACCCATCGAAAGCGCCGTGTATTACGAAACGCCATCGTATAAGCTTGTGGTGCCCCTCTATGTGCCTAAGAGAAATGAATACATCAACCGTAAAGCAGCAGTTGTTCATTTTATGAAATTGTTTATCGCTAAAATTTTTAATTACTAAAGAGAATTCCGTGCTTTCACGTGATACGCTCTTCTTACAATACTGAGTGTTTTTCGCAATGCCCAGCTGACCGGGTCGACTTCGTTTATTGCTTCTCTGATCCTTTGTCGTTGTACATATATACCTCTTGAGCGACATGCTCCAGTAATGTTGGTTTCGCCAGCATTGGGAAGAACATTTAATACCTCTTGCACAACTTCGCATAGATTTACGTGGCTTAGCTTTGAGTAATACCCTCGTGGACCACTCTTCTCGGATATATGCACACCGAACTGAATTTTTTTTCTTCTTAATGTTTTGGTTGATACACCAATACATTTTGTCACACCGTCCCAATTTCGATAAATATCAGATAAATCTTCCACATCAGATTGTACAACGTCCTAGGCCTTCTCCAACAACTTTCAGTTGAATTAGTTGGGCAAATATTTTACTGGAGTTCTGAATTAACGTTTTCTTCGAGAATCCTTTCAAATCTTTGTTTTAAAGACTAGATTTCTTCCACTATTATATTTAACTAGTCGTTAGCCCGTGGAAAACCCACGGGTTCGCCCGTCCTTTTCATACCGCATTGCGTGCTTCTCGCTAGCGCGCAGCTAAGCTACCATTTTGCGTGACAGACAGATATACGTATACGAGTATTATAATATAGATAGCCAGGAGACCCGGCGTTGAAACGCCGGGTTAAGCCACAAGTAACTGTTGTTGAACGCCTTGAGGAGCGCTCAATAAGAACCGCAAACTGTGCAACCCGGTGAGGTGGAGCGCTTTAGTACGGGTATGCAGTATGTCGTAAATCAAGTGGAGGGCACACACCATTGCAGTGTTGCGACTGTAAGATATTTAAAAAAAAATAATTTCCCGCAACAAAAGCTGAATTAAAACAGTTTACAAACCGTTGTTACTCCGCCATAGCAAAAACAATCGGGCAATATTATTTTATTTTGCGGAATAAGTTTCCGTAAAAGTTCAAAACTTAATCTGGACAGTGGGCCGAGAACGCATAATACCCTTTTCATAAAAAACTTTACTGCAATTTCGGTTTAACTTAAAACACAGGAAAAATCCAGTCGTTACCCCATAAAAAAACTTAAAAAAACTCCATAATTGGAGTGCTCTAGTACAGGTATGCAGAATATGTCGTGAATTGAGTAAAGCTCACACAACATTATAGTGTTTCGGTTGTAATGTACTTTTTAAAATATATGTATATATATAACTTTACTGCAACTTTAACCGAAATAAAAACACAGTTTACAACCTGTTGTTACCCCGTCATAAGAAAAGAAAATAGTCAATATTATTTTATTTTGCGGAGTACGTTTCAGTAAACCTTAACAAATTAATCATGACACCGGACTGAGCACTTAGTACAGGTAAATGGTGTCACACATGCGTTATAGCCATAATAGCCTTTTCCCAAAAAACTTATCACAACTTCAATTTAAATAAAAAACACACAAAACACCCTGTTGTTAACACCAGGTTGAATGTTTATTGCAGGTAAAAAAACTTTATCACAACGGATTAAATAAAAACACGGAAAAAGCACGTCATTAACACCAGGCTGAGCACTTAACATGTAAATTGTGTCATACATGAGTAACAGGCGTAATAAAATTTTCCAAATAAAATTTATCACTACGGTTTAAATAAAAACACAGGAAACAACCGTCGTTAACACCAGGCTGAGCGCTTAACAGGTGAATCGTGTCATACATGAGCATAGGGGTAATACCATTTTCCAAAAATCCTTATCGCTTCGGTTTTAAAAGAAATCAGTGAACAGCCTGGCATTAACCCGGTTCAGTTTAAAAAATTACTCAGCAAATTTATTTTGCATAATAAATTTTTAAATCAGTAATAAAAGTGGCCGCTGCCAACTGCATTTAGCATAAGAATTGTGAAGAATTGTGTTGAGCCAAACTGCATTTGGCTACTTTCACTTGCAGCCAAACTGCATTTGGCTACTTTCACTTTTTAGCAGGATGTAGCTAAAAGAGGAGCTAGCTAGGTAGACCCAACTTCAACATAAAAATAAATAATAATATACCAAACTCAATAAAAACTTTAAAAGTATAGGAATAAATAAAGCTAGCTATAGCTAGCTGCCTCAAAATGTACGTTTTGTAGCTAGCCAAAAACTTAAAATTGGTTTGTTTAAGATTTATACGTAGCTAGAAAACGTGATGAAATATTCACCTTAACATGTGAAAATAAACTAAATAATCCTATAGGATAAAAAGTACTCAAAATAAGGAGGATCAAAAGGAGACATACAAATTTCAAACCATCACTTCCAAACCAAAATGACCTTTGTAGGGGTAGCATGTTTCCTCCGTCGGCATGTTGAGGCCGCGAAGCACTTGGATTGGTCATTAGTGAAAATGGAGCCTCGTGATTGGCTATTACGCGTAAGTGATCAAAACAAAGCGGTAAAAACGGGGTCTGCCGTGGATCCGAAATAAAGCTGCAGGGCCGCGGGGATTTTCGGCGGGTCTCGCTACTTGCTCCGCCATGTTGCGCAGAGACAGACAAAATACGGCTTACCCCGATGTCGAAACGCCGGGGTAAGCCAAAGTCAAGGTGCGATCTGACGTTTAACACTCTGTGGAGCTCTTAATAAGAGCCATAAACTGTGCCACACAATCAGGTGGAGCGCTTTAGTACAGGTATACAGTATTTCGTAAATTAAGTACACCATTATAGTCTTGCGACTGTAACATATTTTTCAAAAAATATTCCCTGCAACGATAGCTGAAATAAAAACACAGTTTACAAACAACAGTCGGGACCCCATCATAGCAAAAACAATCAATCAATATTATTTTATTTTGCGGAATAAATGTTTGTGAAAGGTAAAGAATTTATCGTGACACTGGGCTAAGCGCTTACCACAGTTAAACCGTGTTGCACAGGCATATAGGAAAAATACGCCTTTGGAAAAAACCTTCTCACAGACTCTGTTTAAAAAAACACAACAGGGCTGTGCGGTTAGTCCAGGTAAACATTGTTGCACACCCGTACAGGTGTGATTACCGAGAAAGTTTGAAAATGAATTGTCACATTGGGCCTTTACCAAAAACAACAGTCTGTTGTTAACACTGGGCTAACTGCTTAGTATAGTTAAACAGAGTTAAACAGGTGTATAGGCGTAATACCCCTTTCCAAAAAAACTTCATTGCAACTTCCGTTTTAATGAAAACACTGGGAACAGCTCATTACCGGTTCAGCTAAAATAATCTGTCAGTCATTTTATTTGCACAAAAAGTTTTCAGGAAAAAATAACTTAGCTAACTGCATTTATAGCATAACACTTATTGTTTAACAATATTGTTGTAGCCAAACTGCATTTTTATACTCTTACTTCTAGCCAAAGATAGGAGCTAGCTTAATGGCTACAGTCTCAACACAAAAATAAATGGTGGAATAAGTAAGGTTCTAGCTAGCTAGCTAGCCTCAATCTTCGTTTCCTAGCCAAAAATCCTAAAACTGGTGCGTTTAAGATCTGTACGTGACTAAAAACATGACAATATATTTATCTTAACATTTTAGAACATACAAAAAACCAATATTACGAAAATAAAAAGCTTATAGAAGACACAAAGGTGAAACAGACTTATAAACAGCACTGAACTGACCTTCTTCTAAAAACTAAAATGGCCATCATGTTTCTTCGTTGGCATGTCTAGGCCGCGAAAGTCTTGATTGGTTTTTCAAAGAATAAGGCGTTTTGATTGGTAAACACGTGCGAGCGGTCAAAACAAAGTCAGTTAAACTGTCAGTAAAACCATCCTATTTGTTTTCGGTGGCTCCTGAGCGGAATCGGCGATAAAGGTCACGGGGGTAAATTATTATTAAAAAAGGCGCTTTTAAATAATGAATTTATTTTAATCACCTAATTTGTTTTTTAAATTAGAAGAATATCAATTAAATTAATTAAATTATGTAAGGAAATAAATTAATTTTTTTGGTTTAGTTCAATTAATTATAAAGTTTTCTATTAAACAACCCCCTGTTTTCTAAAAATTCGCGGAAAGATCAAAGGAATATCGGTAACCCTTTTGAACAGACAGACAGACGACGGCTATTATTATAGAGATAAACTGACAATTCCATCGAAGTTTTCACATCCTACGTCTATTATTCTTCGACAAAATATTATCAGAAATTGCAAACAATGCTCTAATCTCCTATACCAAAATTCACAAACATTGATGATCGTTGCAAATACTTGTCCTCTTGCTTGTAAAATTAAAGAAGGCAACTCGTTCAAGAAATTCTCAATGTTTACATTGTCAGCCATCTTTTAGGATGATTTCCCGCCTTTTCACGATAAGTGATGCGCGCGCATATGCACGCGCATTTACTTTGCACATTTAACACACATGCAAAAAGTTTGATCTATATAATAATACGCCAGTTCCGTGTGTCCGTAACAGGCAAAGTGGATATCGTCATTTTCCTTTGATGTTGCCGAAAAAAATCTTTGATGTTGCCGAAAAAAATATGTCTTCTTTGTCGTGAAAAGCCGCGAGTTTTGTGTGGTTTGTTAAATGAAGTTCTAGCACAAAGTAACGGAAATTGTGTTTGCAAAAAAGATGGCTGTCCTTTTTAAGCATTTGTCTTCCCTTGCCTTCAAAATAAATCTTTACAAAAGCATTTAAAAAGGGGCATGGTATATAAATGAAGTATAGAAAGGTTTCTGTAAGGTTTGTTTATGTTTTTTGAAGTTTTTATGATATTATTGATGCGAGACATGTTTGTTAGCTAGCATCAACCACACCAACAACAACTAGCTAGGTAGCTAGGAATTTATAAATATGTAGCCATGTTCTTTATACCTAGCTAAGTCTCCAGTTTATATTTAAGTGACCAGCTATTAGCTGCTGTAGCTACCTTATGTTAGCTTCAGTTTTATGTTGCTTTTTACATGTAGGCTAATTTTAGTGGTCTTTGCTAAGAATGTGACTGTAACTTATTTTAATTGACATTTTAAGCTTAAATTAACAAGCCACAACAACTTTTAAAAAAGTATTACATAATATTTAAGAAGAGTTTAAGGACTGTTTTTAAGCAAATAATGTATTTTTCACAATTTGTGTATGCAAATAATGTATTTTTCACATTTTGTGTAACTAAACTTATATACATCGGTTACATGCAATATGACGAAACGATTTTTATTTAACATGTAGTAATTCTGGTACCTTAAGTGTAGTGATTTTTGTTGTTCTAGATGTTCTGACTAAAATGTTTTTGTTTATGGCATTTTGTCTCAATTAAGAAAAGTTTCAACTTTTTTGAGGGAGTACAACACCGAAAAAACTTGTGTTTTTTTTATATTTTGTATAAATTCTTACCGGCCAGGACTCTGTACAACATACCGAAATGACTGATCCCTCTCTATTTATAAATTTGATGCGTTCCAAATCACAGTTTTTTGAAATTTTGGGTAATATTTAATGAGTACAAGATGCAAATACTGATTTCTGTTGAATCAGAAGTATTTCCTACAACCATTCTTTTTTTACACTTTTGTGGAGAAAAAGTGTATGCAATATCATCAGAATAACTGATTTTGTTGCAAACTGTTTTTCTTTTTCACATTTTGGATTGAAATATTGTTATAAAGGGCATATATCAATAGACATATATATACCAAAATAATTAAATTCTGCAAACTTTGATTTTGTCGTTCACCTCTCATCTTTTATATTTTGATTAAACTTTTGAGGAAAACCATAGGAATTATTTAGAATTTGTATTTTGTGTTGCAAATTTAGTGCAAAAATTTAAATGTTGTGAGGGAGGACCATATGCAATTATATATACTAAAAATAATAATTTGATATTCTACAAGTTGTATTTTTGTATGCACTTAAATGACTGCTTTTTCTGAGTTGAATTTGATGGGTTTCATATCAATTTTGTGGAAGATTTTATGGCTGAAGACAATATAGAACATGCCAATTGAACTGATTTTTGTTCATATTTTGATTTGCTCCTCATAAACCTTTGTGTTCTACATTTATTGTAAACTTTTGTGAGGAAGAACCATATATATATACAATGTTTTCAAAATAATGATTTTTGTTGATTTGAAATTTACTCCTTGCTCATTGCTTTTTCGACATTTCAGGTTAAAATGTTTGGTAAAGTCAGTACGGATCATTAGACAAAAAATTGTTTTGTTAACCGGTTAATTTTTACATTTTGTGCATATTTTTGCGGGAGAGGATGGTATGCAACCGAATAAATGATTTTCAAAGTTTAACTTTTTGTTTTTAGGTGTTTTGTGTTTGTTTAAGTTTGGCTTTTTGATATTGTGCAGGTTGTATTGTTGTATAAGCATTTAGGGAAAAGACAATGTTTAAAATGCTTAAAGAACTTATTTCATAGATCTGTGCTTACTGTTGCAAGCCTTTCTTTTCGACACTTCAGATTAAAATATTAAAGGTTTTCAACATAATCACATAATAAGATGTATACATATTTGAGATATGTGTTATTTCTGACATTATTATTATTGTTGTCGTAACTGTCTGGGTTGTGACTGTCAATGTTGTAACTTTCTACTAACTAGATTTTACACCTTGCATGCAGTTGTTTTTCATATTTTGTCTGAAGTTTTGTTGGGAGGATTTCATGCGATTTGACATTTGATATTTTGTGTTAGATTTTAAGAACTTTTTTGTTAAATTATGACTTATATACTTTCTTTTTAAGCATTTTCAGATTATTTTTTTAGTAAAAGGCATATTCAATATACTGAAATATTTGCTGATGTCATCAAAATTCAAATGACAGAACTTTTCAATTGTTTTTCTGCCTAAGTGGTTTTTCCACGGGCCTAATCGACTAGTCTCTTATAATAATACGGAGCTTCTGTCTGTGACTTTTGCAAAGTCGATAAAATTTCTTTGATAAAGTCTATAAAACATCGTCTATAAATTTGTTCTGTAGATTATCAAACTTTGACGTTAGAGCAATATTGACGTCAAAGAAAGTATATTAAGATTAGTGAAGCCATTGCATTGCACCTTTAAATTTAAGGCTAAATAACTTGGAAACGGATGGAAATAACTGACGTCATCTCCTGCGTGGGTAACTAGGGACTACCTGGGACCAATTTGGGTGAGTTTCCCAAACCTGGGTCCACGAATCCGTTTCGGAATGGGCGGGTTGATGACGTCATGAAAAAAACTTCAAACCCTAATATCTCTGCAACCATTTATCAAAAGTACATGATCCTATACATTTTCTTGATCAGCGTTTCAAGATCTATGCGATGAAGGCAACATGTATACAAATTTCTAAAACAAAATTTTAGGTTTTGACGGGCCATTGCTGACGTCGGCAAACTTTTAAAACCCTTACATTTCATTAATCGCTCATCAAAACCACACGATTATATACATTTTCTTGATCAGCTGTGTAAGCTCTACACAATGGAGGAAACATGAAAACAAGTTTCTCAATTTATTTATTGTGTATTTGCACTGCTGACATCAGCAAATAATCTAAAACAACCTATTTTTCCATTGTCGTTCTGCCTAAGTGGATTACTCCACGGGCCCTATCGACTAGTATATAAATAAAAAAGTTTGTAATATATAACAAGAAGCCCTGCGGCGTAAAGATTTACGCCATTAGCAATAATCTGAAAAAGTACGGAACTTTAAAGAGGAGGGGAAAAAAAATCATTGAATATTCTAAAATTTTAAATTTCAATTTTTGATTGTTATTTTAACTGTAAGAAAATTGATGAACAATAAAAACAAAATAAGAACAACGACAAGGCTGAAAACTTATCTATTTTCTCTGAAAAACAATTTCATCAGACTACATATTCTTATTTTTTCTTTTGCAACACACTTGTCACGATTTTATAGTCTTCAGTCTCAACAATTCCTCTTTAAATTAAAAATCATGAATAATTAATTAGTTCTGCTGAATATAGCTTTAGTCCATGTGAATATCTTAAGTCCAATAAGCACCATACTCTAAAAAAGCAATTGGCATTTATATGAATTGGTAGGTACTTGTCTGTTATCCCCCCTCCAAAAACTTTGCATGTATGAATTTTTTTCCTTAAATAAAATCGTGGAGTCATCAATTATTTTTCATTAGTTTTTCCAAACTAGATGCCTGAACTGCGACTTTAGTACACAACACATCTCTGCATAGCATTTTTTTACTGGTACCTGAAAAAAATAGGACTGTAAAGCACTAATGCTAATCATTACATTAAGAATAATTTAAATATTGTGTACATGACATAAATCTTGTATATAATATAGACGAAATAGCCTGTTGTGCAGAAATAAAAGGATTTTCTTGAAAGGTTTGAATTTATATATATTTAATATTATTTTTACAAATTTCAGATGGCAATCAAGCGAAAAATGAAGATTTTGTAGCATATATCCACAACGTGTCTCCTAAAAAAAGTGGCAATTTTTTTAACGTGAGGCTACAAACGCCCGAGTCGAAAAATAAAACTTTTAAAGCAATGTGCTTTGAAGTAGAGAAACGGGAAAAATTGGTCAGCGCCCAAATTTCTGGGGATGCAGTGAAGCTTAAGAACATCGTGAAGTAAAATGAAACTGCAAAGAACTACTTTGACAAATATGTCATTAATAAAAACACAGATGTTGCGCATATAGAAAAGTTAAATGTACCTTTCGAGAGGGCTGAGTCTGCTGTTGAACATGTTGAATTAGATTTGTGTAATCACGATGTTGGCGAAACTGTATCCATAAAAGCTACTCTAGATTTAAGTCATGCTGTCGAAAAAGAAGTAAGGGTTGGACTGCGATACACAAGTTTGCTTAGTCAACGATACTGTGTCAGCTGAACTCACTATCTGGGAAGAGTGGATATCATTTTTTGGTGAAAGTGTTGACAGTGGTAATCATTACTTCATCTTTATAAGCCTGTTGGTTCGTTCCTTCAGTGGTGAAAAATATCTTTCTAGGTGTTCCGATACAGAATACTATGCTATAATGGACGAAACTCCACCAAATGTTGAAGTGCCAATTCAATTAAGTATGGTGGTAACACTTCCAGAGTTTTCTTACATGCACCACATTTGTGGTGCATGTAAGAAGTTGATTAAAATCAAGTCTATGGAGGAGAAAATTCTCAAATGCGAAAACTGTGGTGTAGTGTTCAGATCATCTCTTCTTGAAGGATCGATGGAAATTGTTGTAAAGGCTGACGTACTAGGTGAGCAACTGTACAAAATTGATGTTAGTGAACTTTCAAGATACACGGGAGTAGTTGGTTTCGATACCGATAAAGCTGAATTGACTCAGATGTTGATGGAAATTCGAGATTTGACTGTTGAAGTGGATACTCGACATAAGTGGTTAACCGTTATTTAACTTGATGTTTATAGGTTGATGTGCATAGAATCTTCTAGTTTGGATTTTTTATTAGGAAGGACATTTTGTTTATTGTAAATTCTGTTTCATTTTATAGGATAAATTTTGTTCATATGCATTACCAGGTGTTGCGAAGAGAATGTTCTAAAAGGTTTAGCTCTGCATTAAATGTCAGCACGTCAGAGGTTAGGTAGCAGATTTTAATTTGTATACAAAAGCTGAATGAGAAAAATATGTCACTATCTGGTGGTAATTTTAGGATTTGTGTATGTGTTTGGCTAATAATAGATAATAAAAGAAATTCACACAAAGCTGCGCTGTATGGGCTAAGTCTAATTCTTCCCACTTTCTACTAATCTCTTCTAATTAATTACTTCACATCGTGTGTTTGCAAAACATAAGAGTCGCATTTGCTGATCATTTAGACTTATGTTGTATATATTGTGTTCCTTCTATTGTACTTCTTGATTTACACATATTTTTTCTTTTATTTTTTTGGTTTGACACAAGTTGATAAAAAGGTGTGCTTAAAGTCTTGAATTTGAGTTTCTTAATACCAATGTTGGTTTAATATTAAGCGTTGATATGAAAAAGAATCCTGTACATTGCACACCAGTTTAATATGTGTATTTGATTGTTCAAGAGTATTTTTAAATGATGGGCTTCCTTTTTATGAATATCTTCGCCACCTTCAGGTGATAATGATGTTGTGCCATTGTCAGTTGGTTCGGTAGTTTGTAAACATTTTGATATTGACTGTTCCAAAATTTGTTAAAAGAAATACAGTTTTATTTTGTTGTTTTCAGCCTCGGGTAACAACTGTGCAGCCATTTTAGGAATTTTTGTGCTCCTAGTTTCTTCAAGTGACTTTTGCCGGGCCTGACGCAAACCAATTTTAAACGAACACGTTTTTATTCACTACGCATGCTCAATCTCAGTCTGTTGAAAGTATAAGATATCTATTTTTTGGCGTTGACTAGAATTTTTATTTTTTTTTATCCCCGACTCGAGGGAATCGATTCATATCAACGACTTCTCAACGGCGATGAACTTTTTATTAGTTCCATTGCACTGCCGTCATGTTTAATAAGACTTATCGCTCATAAACAAAAAATTATTTGTAAAAAGGTATTGTTGCACTTACATATAAAATTTTACGCATGAAATTATTTCGTAGAGTTTGCTGGTTGCATTTTCTGCATACAAGATTTTCAGGATGGTCGAGACTCTTAAAAGCAATCGTGTCTCTTCATCTCTCGTAAGTTCAACGTATATCCTGCAGTTTGTTGTGCGCATGACTTGGTCAGGGGGTAAATTTTACTTTACCACAGTTAATAGGAAGGAAAAATAATTTTATTTTGTAACGACCAGTTTGCAGGCTTCATGATCTGAGAAAAAGAGAGTTTCAACTTCACAGTAAAATTTAAAAAAATCGAGCAACACTCTTTTTATGTAAACGTGATCGAGTACAGAACCGCTGATATGTGTTGGTTCGTTTACAAGCAAGGAATAGTCTTTTAACGTGATGCTTAGGTCTTCATTCTCGTTGAATGCATTAATATTGAAGTCTCCCATAACTATATCAGGACCCTGACTTTTTGATAAATAATCAAACGTTTCCAGAAATAATATTATCTCTTCTTTTTTCGATATACCAGCTCCCTAGGTGAGAAGAATCTTTTTACAACAGTAATAATGCTAAAAGATGGTATGCGAAATACGTCTAATAATTCCAACGAGTCACGATAACTAGTCACGATAAAAAAAAAAAGCTAAGCTACAAAATCTGTCTTCGTTATTGTTAAACAATTTTTTGAAATTACTTAAAGGGTCATTCTCTTCTGGTAAGCAATAATTTTTACCTATTTGTGTCTCAGTAATGCATAGTATATCACTTCTCTAGCAGACATTGACTTGAAGGTATGTCACCACCGTGTTTTATTGTTGATCGTGTATTGAATAATGTAATGATAAAATTATTTGGACGAGTTTGATGAAAGTCGGCAAACCTGCAATTTATGTTCGTCTTGGTGTTCGTATTCTTCAGAAACAGCAGGGTCTGCTTTTATTGCTTTTTTTGTTAAATTCACCTGTTAAATACAATCCATTTAATGAAGTTACTCCGCTGAGAACGACATACATCTGTCCGAAATTAAAACTCCGTTGTTTGACGAGATCAAAACGTATTACTGCTTTTTGTATTGACTTACTTTGAACTTTGTGTACAGTACAAGCCCAAGCTAAAGTAAGAGGAAACTGTGTATTGTAATCTGGGATACACTTGGCTATGTAGCCTTCAATGTTGTGTAAATTTCTATGCCAGAGAGATTTGAAGCCGGACTGCGTCATGGTCACTGAAATAGACATTTTTAACGAAGGTCTCGACGTCAAAGATGGTTAGAACATTCTCATGGACATAGATGTGAACCTGATATATGAGTTGGAGAGGTTACAACTTGTTTATATTCAGTAAGAAAATCAAGGAAATAGTTTTCGTCGCTAAATGCGTTTACATTAAAATCTCCGAGTATAATATCAACAGTTTCATTTCCCAAAAAATGCTGAATAAGGTATAATGACTCATCTCTATTGAGGGAATTTTATATATATATAGAAGCAGAACACTAATAGCGTTTTCGTGAAACATTCTTTTTGTCATTTTAAAAAATATTGCCCCTGGAATCTCTACAATATCAAACAATTCTATAGTTTCGTTATGTCCAACTAAAAGACTAGAAAACCTATCCACATCGATGTTCAAAATCAAATTAAAGGAACCTACTTTTGTGTCGCATTGGGTGTTATATGTTATCTGGGTTTCTGTTAGGCATAATAAATCACTTTCTATGAGAACACGGTCGGACCTAATATCGTTTTTATGTGTGTTGTGCGACCTTGTATTAAGAAGAGTAACTATAGCAGAATTTTCACTCATTAAGCCAGTATCTCTTGACATCAACTTCGAATGTTCTCGCATATAATTGTATTGCTCCGTTGCTCGGATATCTGCTTTAACAGCTGATCTGGTAAATGTTCTCGTTAGGTACAAACCCTCTAAACATGTAACTCTACTCGACGCAACATAGATTTGTAGCAACATAGAGTGAACATAGAGTGAAAGGCTCTTTGCTTTATTAAATTAAAGCAAACAACAATTTTATCAAATGTTTTTGTACTTGAAACTTATGAACAGTGCAGGCCCACGACATCATTAGTGGGAATTGCATTCGTTTCATAGAAGGCGAGGATGGGTTATATTTGTTAAACTTGATTTCTTTCCCTATTCGGTTAATTGGAACAACATTTTCTTGCATAGTATATGGATCTGTTCGCATGGCTTTAAGTCCTGTGTTTTTGTCTTCCATTTTTAGATATACTTTCGTAACTTTTTCTAATCTATCGGTTTTTATACGATGAACAGTTCCAATCTGTCCGTTTATAAGTTTATCTGATACGTCAATGTTTGACGTCAATATGACTTTTGCGTTAAGCCACATGCTATCACAGATATTCCTGCAAATGAAATGTCTTCTGAGCATCCAAATATTTCGGTTAGGCGCTGATGAATGTGTAAAAGCAGTTTGTTTGAAACCATTGAGATTTCGTCTATAACAATAATGCTTAATTCTGCAAATTTGTTTCGCAGCATACATTTTTTTTATCATTTAACTTTGAAATGTTCTTAACAAAGTTTCTATCAATTGGTATACCCAAGGCCGAATGTATTGTATTTCCCTCTACATTGATGGCAGCAACACCAGTTGGCGCTAGAATGAGAATTTTATCCTTTTCTAAGTTCCCTGCACGATAGGAAAGTGCTTTCTTTAGCATGTCAGAAATTGTTGTTATCAAATGTGACTTTCCACAACCTGCACTTCCTGTCAAAAAGATATGGATTGGCTTGACTTTATGGTCTGCGTTACATGCTAAGATTTTTATGTAATCTCTAACCCAATCATTTACAATATCAAATAATTGCCTTTGAGTTTTAATTAATGTTCGAATTTTTTCATGGAGTTCATCATCGGAAATTCCAGGTTCACTTCAGATGAAAAAGACCCACTCATTTGGACGTTTTCGGTCTCATTTTGTACTTCGTCATCGATTTGGTTATTTGTATTTCTTGTTCGGCGAAAGAATCAAGGTTATTTACATTTGTATGAAAATTTACCATTGCTTCTTCAACAAGTTACCGAAAGGCTCGCAAATTCTTTTATTTCTATTTATAGCTTCTAATACACCTTCTTTCAATATTTTTCCCGTGTAAGTTCCCAAATTTTCACTTAACAATTCTGCTTCTTGTCGAAACGGATAGAACATAAAAAGCAAATGATGCGCATATCCTTCTGGATTTTTTTCTCGACTGGGTATATGGTATATCAAAACGCATTTTTGTTTTCGCAAAGACAACATTTCCTTAGAGGACATTAAAGGCAGAGTTTTTGGATAAGTAGAATCCATTTGCATTTCAGGTATGATTTTTTCAAGTATTTCTGGTTGGCTGTCATTTTCATCTTCTGGTTTTGGTTTTATTTTCACAGAATAATTCGATAAAAATTCTGCATAGCACATTCGGTCCAGCATGCGATATTTTCCATTTTTGAATTCTGTATTTGGTCTATCCATGTATCTATCCGACATATTATGCTTGAAAATATCAGTACTGTCCGGTAGCAAACTTAAAATTTCTTCTTCGTTCCGACATACCCTGTACCGTTTCTCAGGAATGTTACTATTTGCAAAAACAACAACAGGAAAAGTCTTTCGCAGCCATATCTCTGGCATTATTATAGCAACCGCTTCTTGAACTGACATTTCGCGATGATTTCGATACGCATTTGCAATTGACTTCATCTGTTCAAATAACGAACCACGAGTTTCTAGCGCTTGTGACGCGGCTTTTTTCATCGCTTCTGAAGATTCGTCTTCCGCTTTCGACAAGTAAGCGCACATGTAAGACACTGCTTTATAATAATCAAGAACAGGCTGAATGTCTATGTTGGCTTCCCATGCCTTCAAACCTTCGATGAAATAATTATTGATAAAACAAGAATCTGGAAGCCTTCGAAAGTAAATTTGAAATCGACTATCAGGCGAGATGCTTAATGCGTTTTCATATTCTTCCTTAGTGATGTCTAAACTTTCAAGTATTTCTTTAATTGTTCTTGGGCGCCTATAATTCGGTTCATCTGGAATAAGAATATTATTGATTCGTGAATTCATATTTGAATCTATGATGTCTTTACCTTGTCTAGTATCGTCTTCCTTTCATTCAATATTATTTCCCTTTCTTCTTCAGATATATTATCAGGTAATGGTTCAGCAACAATTGTACGGTCAATGAAGAATTTGCCAAAGGAGTATCGGCAATTTTTATTCTTGTATTTACGACAAGATTTTGAGTGAGAATGTGTTTGAAATGTTGAAACTAGTTTGTAGAGACTTGGATCACTTTCTTTATCAGGAAGTGTACATTTAATTATGTTATCAACGAAAGCAACGTACTCCTCTTTATTGTCACTACGTAAGATTGGCGCATTGTTTACCCATAGCAAAGAGTGAATGTGTGGACTACCTCTTACTTGAAATTCAACTCTATTGGCGTAGTAGTTTACTTTACCTAACGGTCCGTTGACAACTATGGTTTTAAAAAACGTCTCAACTCTGTATTGAAAATGTCTTGCTATAAGAACTGGATTGCTATTAAGAATCTCGGTTCGTTGAAAGTAGTTTAGATTTTCAATTTCCTCTGCAGTGATATCATTCCCTTGTAGTTTAGTTATAATTTTAACTAGTTCATTCCATCTTAAATCTGCGCAAGAAAGGGTCATGAAAAATGTCGGAAGTCCTAACTGTTTTACCATGGCTAAAACTTCAAAGAGAAATCGCTTTCAATATGCAGGAGTTCCTTTTAATGTGCTCATAAATGTGAAAGCGTCGTCACTAGCTATAAATGATTTAACACTTTCTTTAAAGTTTGAGGACATCATTCCTGCTGTAAGACCGTCGGCTTTTATTTTCTGCATAGCGATGTTTATGCGACTATTTAAAATAAGGTGTTGAGTTACTGCATGAGCAAAAAATATATAATCAGTATCCGAGGCAAACTTCTGTTTATAATTTAACAGTCGTTGATTAAAGTATTTTGTCGGGGAAAGGGGTACTTTTCTTTCTGCGTGATATCCGAATTTACCTGTTGGAAATAGATAAGGATGTGTCAGTTTATCACAATGTTGATCAGAAATTATTGGTATGGGAATGTTATCTTGACCCGGAGCAATAACAATACTCCCGTCATCAATATGCTCATGTGGAATATTAGGGATAAAAGATGTTTCTTGACAAGATAAGTGGTGTTCATTCAATGGGTTTTCACCCTCTTCCTCGTTATTTTCGGAATTTTCTTCAGGATCAACGTTACCGGTACAGTTACTTATTAATTCTACTGGACGTTCACATACAAAATCAATTTTTATTTCGTTATGACTTTTTTCACGTTCATGATCAGATGCCAAATTAATCCAGGAAGGCGGTATGTTTGCAAGATTAATTTCAATATTTTTATATAAAGGATTCACCACCTTTAAATAGTAAAGGACATCCCGAATAACATCTGGCCTTACTGATTCCAGGTAAACGTTAGATTTAAAATTTAATTTCTTCTTTAATGAAACTTGCACTACGCCATTATTCTCCATTCCTCTTGGTAAGATATTACTAATCTCATCAGCTTTTATTGGAACGTTACAGATTGCCCCTTTTATTTTAGGGTACTGACCTTTTGGCATTATTGCAATGCGTTTAAATAAAATTCTTTTGGACATAATAATCTTTTCTAAGCGTCGCAATGTACACATTGCTTCAGGGAGGTCAAATATTTTAAGATTGTTAGATACAGCTTGCGCGGGGATTTTTCCTTTCTAAGTTTTAAATGACATGTTGTACATATGTATTCTTTACTATCAAAACTTTGTACTCCATATAGAAAATGTTGTTCTGAAACTCCTGCGTAATCAATACGGTGAAACAATTTTACAGACCGTTTATACAATGAACAATTACATATAACGCAAACGTAAAATGGTCTTTTCTCAATGCATTTCTTGAATTCGTCGATCTTCGTTTTAAATTTGTGCGCGGATGTGTATCGTTTTTTTGCAGCCTTTTTTATATCTTGACCGTGTTCCGTTTTCCTATATTTGCCTATTGAATCTTTTTTGCCTAGCTTGGCCTTGTTCCGTTGTTTTGTATTTGGTCTTTGACTCTTTTTAAGTTGCTTGACCCTGCTCTGTTTTTTTGTACTTGGCTATCGACTCTTTTTTAGTTGCTTGACCCCGCTCTGTTTTTTTGTATTTGGCTATTGACTCCTTTTGAGTTGTTTGACCCCGCTCTGTTTTTTTGTATTTGGCCACTGATTCTTTCTGTCTTGTTTGACCCCGCTTCGTTTTCTTATACGTTGTTGTTGACTCTTTCTGTCTTGTTTAACCCTACTCTGTTTTTTTATATTTGGCAGTTGACGCTCTTTGTTTCGCCCGACCACCTTGTGATTCACGGAAATTTCTATTTTAACTCAGTTTCGACGAAAGGATAACATAATGTTACACCTTTTGTCGTCACGTGCTACTATCCTAAAATATTGCATCTCGAGACACATTCCTTGCCCAGGGGATACATATATTTCGCGTATGTAGTATTCAACCTGTTGCAACAAGTCAAATTTCAAAAGGACCGACTTACCGCATTCGGTTATTTTCCCTCGACTGTTTCGACTATGTGGATCGAACAAAAAAAATTGCGGATTCGCCCAAATTATAGCAAAACGTACTCCACCAATAATGCACAACATTCCATGTCCTTTATCAGAACTTGACGAGCAATACGCATGCAAGTTAGAGCTACCAGGTCCATCTCTGATAATATGGGAACTATTTTCTAAACCTTTTATTAGCACAACTTCATTTTGAAGCGTTAAGTTCAGACATGCTTAAACACTGGTTAGTGTAACCTAGGCCTGTATACAATTTTGTTCCCTCGCAAAGAACATGATATAGATCGCCGGTGTTCCAAATCGAGTCCTATTTAATGACTGACCAAACTATTGCAAATAGAGAATTACACATGCATTGTGTACCAATAAACGTTACTAACCTTGGATCCCCTTGGTGAAATGATCCTTGTACTGACTTTAAAATAGTGTACGGGCCAGGATTTGTTTCAATATCACCGGATAGTAACAGTGTTAACATCACAAAGAAAAACATTCCCAACATCATAGGTTTATCAAATCTTAAAACATAAATAATCATGATCAAATCAGCGTCACGGCGGTTTCTATTCGCGCGCTTTACAAAATGAAGTATTCAAATGTGATGGGGTAGAAAAAAGCCTTTAAAAATGAAATAAGTCTGTTAAGCGTTGTTATTTTAATCTCCGTAATAATCTAGCTTTGCAGCTACTGGACTTGGTTTTAGATTCAAGCTTTTACAATAATACTAGTCCAATGTCTAATATTTGAGGTTTGAGTTTTTGAGCTTTGATTATATGAGCCTATATTTGCTTTCGAGTTTCTTTTTTATACGTCGACGACGAATCTAAAAAGGAAACAAATGAGATAACTCGTACATATCGTTTTGATCTAATTATTTACACCAAAGATTCTCGCATATTGTAGCAATACACTTAGTATTGAACGAGCATTGGATTGATTCACCATGTCTTTTTACGTGTAGACATTTTACCTTGAAGGGAACCCAAGGTAAAAAAATGATTTTAGACTTATAAACCTTACTGACGCCATCATAATTTATGCAGCATAATTAAATTTGAAATTCTTTAAATGTGAATATCTTGAGAACGAAAAGAGCTTTTCAACAAATCTAAAAAACCTGTAAACAACTTTTTAAGCTCTATAATAAAAATCCAACATCATTTATACCTTGGGTTCTCTTACATAGTATATATAGCTTTCAGGGAAAAGTGAATTTTCTCCCAGATGTAGTGATTAACCTAAGCTCTGTTTTTCCTCTATTAGGGTGTTTTAACTGAACACTAAAAAAACAAATAGGATATATACCTGTACCATTTTCTTAATGTGATTGGCAAAAAATTATAAAGAGGGATTTTTCTCAGTCTTTCTTGTACATTTTTAATAAGCGCCCCTCTTAAGATAGCCGAGGGGTTACTTGAATGTATTAGAGCCAAAGGGGAGGCTTATTCAAACATTTTGGAAATTAGAAAAAACTACCTTTACTCAAAAACTCTTTTTTTAAATCTATACATGAAATTTAGTGTCGAAATCTTCATATTTATTTTTTCGTTTTTCTTATGTCCACTATAATTTTTTAAGTGCCTTAAATCAGCAGCAACCCTAAAAGTCAATTTTAAATAAGTGCCCAATTAAACATTTATTATGTCACTCGTCGTCAATACTAAGATCAAAAGCATGTTCAACGAAATCCTCTTGCAGAAACACGAAAAAATTGAAGGATAATAATGGTTTAACTTGACGAGCAATAAATTTAAATTGACAGATATGTTTTTTATTGAGATAGACTAGCTATATAAGCCCTGCCTACACGCTGCTAAGCTAGGATTGTTTATCCACCTGTACACAGCTTTATAACCCTATATATCGATTAGACCTGTACATAGTTTTTACTCTTGTTATTTTTATCAAAGATGGCTGACTCAATCTCCCTCCAAGCCACCGAATCTGCTGATAAGCCAGATATTGTCAAATCATCAATCCTTCTTCACTGCATAGGTAAGCAATGCAAAGAAATTTACGATACCTTTGAATTCCATGAAGGAGATGAAATGAAATTGAACATTATTCTCCAGAAATTTGATGATCACTTTAAACCAAGAAAAAAATTGACTTTATGAGATTTACATTCTTCACTGTTCGTCAGGAAGACTTTGAGAAATTTGATGAATACTACACTAGATTATGTAAATTGAGTGAAGACTATGTGAACTCGGGATTCTCTCATATCAAAAATATGATCATTATCGGTTTAAGAGACAAAAATTTAAAGAATGCCTACTCTGCGAAAACGACATCACATTCGAAAAAGTACTATCCAACTGCAGAGTCAACGAATTGTCCGATCCAACTGCATCAGACCATCCAGAATGGCGAATCGATCTCTCAACCAATGATACAATGGTTACGTATAAAATAGACATTGGTGCACATGTAAACGTTCTATTGATCTCTGTCTTTCAACGTCTCAGCAAAAAAGCAATGAGTATGACATCCTACTTGTATATTTTATATACATACCACACAAAAACCTGCTTGAAAAGTTTCACTCTGAAATTATTCTTGAATTAATGTATACAAAAACGTTGCGTAGTCCTATTTTTATCCTTAATATATTATAAAGAAATATTTACACCTGTGAAAAACATGTTAATTTCCTATGTGCTCATGCAACTTTTGATAACTGCCCTAGATTTTTAATAGTGGGGAGATTCCTCTATGCTGCTTTTCAAAAAAATTCACAGGAAAAAAGAAAAAAAAATATTTATGTAGCATATTTTTAAGATTGTAGTAACTGTTTTACTTATGTGTTTAGTATTTTTACTTGTATATGTATATTATAAATTCCAAAAAAACATTTCTAAAAATGGTCACCCAAAAACGTCCTTCCTCAAATCTTCAGAGTGTTGTAATTGAAATTTGCTTGTGCGAATTTAGGTTCTCTGAGTTAGTGTTTGTCCACGCACGACCATAGGTGTAATACAATTTGAATATTTTTCGGTTCTAGTATTTATTTTTCGTTATTGATAATAATTAATATTTTTAGTTCTTGATAATAATTTATATTTTTCTTTTGCTAATATTTATTTATTTTTCGTTATTGATAATAATTAATATTTTTTGTTCCCAATATATTAATAATTTATGTACATTTTTTAGCCTGAATTAACAAGGCAATAAAAACTCCAATGATATATCTGATGTTTTTTTCTGCGCGATGAACGCGTAACGAGAACTATATTACTCATTGAAACCCTTTAGGGACTCATTGATTGGGTGCCTGTGGGGAGTACATAAATGAGTAACAAGAAGGAGTCATTAATCATGACAACTTAAAAGGAGTCATTTGAGCACTTATTTTGACTCCTTTAATGTGCTCTTAATGACTCCCTAAAGGAGGTCCCCAGAGGCACCGTAAAAAAAAACCTTTTTAAATTTCATTTGATTCTTCTAAATTTATCAGTGAATATTCACGGCACACTAGTTCCAGAAGTCGATTAACCATCACAGCTGTAACAAGGTAAAGAAAAAGCCCACCCACCCCATAAAAATTTGTAAAAAATGATAAGATATTATTTTAAACCTTATGCCGTTTCTATATGGTTTATTTTCGGAAAATAGGTAAATGAAACTAACCTCATTTGGCTGTGAGGTACCGGAGAGTTTTTGTCCCGGAAAAGGCAAATTTCTAAGTAAAGCTTGCACTTATCTCAGTAGAAAAAAAGCGAAGACTTTCTAAGACTGATATAACGGAGTAATAAAGATTGTTATTACGATGATATTGCTAAGCAGGAGGATGAGGTAAAAATTTAATATCGTTAACACTGACCTTAGTAGAGAGGCCTTTGGGCATATTCCAATGACAATATATGCTTGCGTATTATTGTCCTGCATGGAGTTTAGAAAATATATAGGGTTATTTTTGATTGAGCAAAGCGAATTAGGAAATAATGTACCTATGTCTTTATTCTTATATACCTATACCTTCATCTCTTGTCACTCCACCAAAGTGAAAACGGCTTAACTTCGTAATATCGGGAGTTTGTCGCTACATTCCTGTTGGTACGAATGTGTTACAAAACCGTTAAATCAAAAACATTTGTTTTACCTCCTTAGCACGGAATTGGTAGCACAGTAAAATGCTAGCGTAGCCAAATACCCGAACATTATCGCAAACATAATCTTGCATTGGAACCACAATGCACTTTTGTAGTTTAGTAGAACAGGCATAAGAAGACGAACTTTAAAAGCATTTTTATTGTATTATTTTTCACAGTGTCATTGGTCTCTAGCAACAAAGTAAAAAATGTGTTTATTTTTCTTATCACTTCCTTGTTCTTAATATACTAATACGTTTCACTTGGAACCACAATGAAACTGCTTACTTACTTTTAAAGCGCTAGCATAGCGCGTAGCTATAAATGTGGCAGAATTAAAATCTGGTATTGCTGCCAGAGTGGAAACTGCCTGATTCGCCCTAATGTTTCAATAAAACCGAAACAAGGGGGTACGCTTGCGACATGAAGTGATTACAAACTCTGCGATAAATTTATGATTATAAAGTGTGACAGTCTATATTTCAATAAGGGATTTATAGCAGGATATTGTTTAATTCGATGGAAGGGGGGGAGAAGTGAGACCTTTCACCAAGAACCTATAGCTAAATCAAATATTTCTGCACTCAATTTTTAATGTGTATTTTTATTTTTTTTTATTTATTTTCACATTATTTATTGTCGAAAATACAATAAAAATAGTCATATTTAAAAAAACTGACTAATTAAAATCGACTTCATGTAACTAACAAATATAAATTAAAAATAATAAATAAACTAAAAAGAATTTAACCTCAAAAGGTGATCTTATTTCTATATGTATCCTAAATTGTGAATATACAATCTACAAAGACGACACTGACAAGTTAAGCCTTTCCATTTTTTTAGACAACTTACAAACGTTGAAATGCATGGCGCTTCTTGAATAGATTTTGGTAGAGTTGCCCATAGCTGCGGTCCTCTGAAGGTTACAGTTTCCAAGCCATATTTTACAGTTTGTGCTCTACCTCGAAAAAACTCTGAATTAATACGATTCGAGTACCTATTTTTGTTAAGAATAAATACTTCGGACATAATATCAGGATTGGTATTATTTTTGACTTTATATAATTCCTTTAATAAAATAATCAAATTACGGTGATGTACACTAACAGTTCCAGTTTTATCCAATAGGTCTTGAAATGAAGAGCTATAATCATTAGTTATTACACGAAGGGCTCTACTATGGATTCTATTGATGGAATTGTTAGTAGTACGGTTACAAAACATCCAAAGTAAAGGACAGTAACCAAACTGAGATAAAATAAAAGAATTTAATATGAGATATAATTTTTGTTGATCCATATACGGTGATAATCTAACAAGAGCATTTAATTTATTGCTTGCTTTCTTGCACAAATCTTTAACGTGTTTGCTAAAAGTCAACATCTTATATATTAATTCCCTTGCGTGAGTAAAACTGTGAGTCCACGACACGGAAATCACGGGTCACTTTCTTATGACGTGGCCGTACGCTAAAATTTAACTAAAAAAATTAGAGATGTACTGCATAGAAATCGCACATAAGGTGTAAATACATAACCCGCTGCTAATAACGATATAAATATATATACCCTTATGCCAAAAAACTCTATGTTAGCATATATATATATAGGTATCGCTACATATGAAACGGTATTAGATATTCACAAAGTATACGGACTGTTAAATGAAGTTCCTAGCATAAAACGGAAATTGTGTTTACGAAAAAGATGGCTGTTCTTTTTGAGTATTCTCTACTCTTTCATTCAAAATAAATCTTTAAAAAAACATTTGAAGAAGAGCATGGTTTTATAAATTAATCATAGCAAGGTTCTGTAAGGTTTTTTCATGTTTTATTTTCAGTTTTGATTATATTATTGTTGCCAGACATGTTTTATAGCTAGCATCATAAAAGCCAACCACCACCAACAACTAGCTAGCTAGCTAGGAATATATATATATATATATGTAGCCATGTTCTTTTTGCCTAGCTAAGTCTCCAGTTTATATTTAAGTGACTAGCTATTAGCTGCTGTAGCTAGCTAATGCTAGCTTTAAACTAAAGATTCCCAGTATATATATTCCCACAAAACACATCAAACGTTATTAACCCTGAAAATTTTAAACATTTTCCTGGGTTTTTTTTGGTTTGCGAAGTTCTTTTCCTCCAAATATTCTGAAAATAAAGTTCAGAAATTACTTATTTTTAAAATGTAAATTTAATTTGTTTCAAATTGTGGGCAAAAACCTTAATCAGCATGCTAAAAGAACTGACTTTTCTTAATTTAGAATTACTAAACACAACCATTTTCTTACAATTAGTGTAAACTTTTGTGCGTATGGCTTATATTTAATACACCAAAAGAGCTACTTTGTTGATTTCAATTTTATACTCTTCTTTATACTTCTTCTTTTTGACATTTCTGTTTTACCACTCAATTTTTACATTTTATAAGTTATTTGGAACAGAATGGTATGAAATAGACCAAAATACCTGATCTTAGTTGTTTTTAATTTACAGGCTGTGTCTGTGAAACTTTAAGGGGAACATTTGGTGGAAGACAATGGCATGACATATACTGATAGAACTGATTTTTGTTGTGTTAGATGTTATATCTGAACCTTTTTGACATTTTATGTTAATTTTGCGAGGAAGGACCATATATATATACACAGAAGAAGAATTCAATTTTACACCTTGCAAGCTTTGTTTTTCTATATTTTGTATAAATTCTTACTGGGGAGGACTCCGTGCAATATATCGAAATGACTGATCCTTCTCGATTTAAATTTGATGTGTTCTAAATCGTATATAGTTTTGGAAATTTTGTGTAAGATTTAATGGGTAAGGGCTAGATGCAATATGTCAAAAAAACTTTTTTTGTTGAATCAGAAGCACTCCCTACAACCATTCTTTTTTTTACAGTTTGTGAAGCTTTTGTGAGGAAAGAGTGTATGCAATATTATCGAAATAACTGATTTTTGTTGCAAACTGTTTTTCTTTGGCATTTTGGATTAAAATATTGTTTTAGAGGGCATATGCAGTAGATATATGTACTGAAATAGTTAAATTTTGCAAACTTTGATTTTGTCGTTACCTCTCATTTTTTACATTTTGATTAAACTTTTGTGGGAGACCGTCGGTATGCGAAGGACCAAAATAAGAGATTTTAGTATTATTTAGAATTTGTATTTTGTGTTGCAAAATTGGTGCAAAAATTGACATAAAATGAACTTATATACAGATTGATTGCTGTTGTTTAACATGACTCATTATGACTTATATATATATTTTATGAAAATTTGTGACAGAATACTATGTGAGATTTGAAATTTTGTTTACTTTATTGATGGTAAAACAGCATGCAAATTGCTAAAAGGACTTTATTAATTTTAGGTTTAAACACCGTTATTTTGTTGGCATTTTGTCTAAAGTTTGGTGAGGAGGGACTGTATGCAATATATCAAATAATGTTTTATTGCATTATAATTTGTCCTTGCAAATCCCTTTTTTTACACCTTAGATAAAAAATTCTGTCAGAGGCACAATTTATTGTTTATTTTTCACATTGTGTGTCAACCTTTGGCAGGGTTTGCAATAAACTAACTGATTTTAACATATACAATGAGAGATTTGTGTTTGACATTGATCAGCTTTTTTGTATATATGTGGCGTTTTAAGTGATTTAAATTTTATGGGTGAGATGTATGTTGAAATGCTTTTGGAAACTTCTTTCCGAATAATTTTCGCATTTGTCAGATGGTCAGAGCAAGTAATTTTAGTAGATTTAGATTTTAAATGTCACATAAATACTGCAGTTGTTGAAAACCTTTAATTTTTTTGGTCATTTATATAATAATGCAGATGTAAGATGCGCACTGCTGTATTGTTTGTTTTTTGATGGACATATATCTGCTACATAAATTAAATGGAATACAGTGGATTCTTCCACGGGAAACAGCTAGTATTATCTATTGTAATACCAAGAAGTTTTTCCTCCGAAGAGCATTGCACAGCTGTTCCATTGATATTAACTTGTAGAAAACATTGTGTGTTGCTACCGAAAAACATAAAATGACACTTCCTTTCATTCAGTTGTAAGCAGTTTAACCTAAACCATGTTGAGACAGTTCTCATCTCATTTTCAAGCTCGTACAGAATATTTTCCTCAGAGTTTCCTATAACATAAATCGTGTTATCGTCAGCATAACTGCATATATCGCTGGTGACAAAAGATAAAAAATCATTCAAAAAGATGTTGAAAAGGAGAGGTCCTAGCACAGATCCTTGAGGGACACCGAAAGTCATTTCAAGCCATTCGCTAAAAGAGTTTGCCAGTCTGATACGTTGCTTCCTATTTTTCAGATAGCTAGCCACAAGTTTTAAAGCCGAAAAACTTAAACCATAGGCATATAACTTCGCTATGAGAAGATCATGGCTAATACAGTCAAAGGCTTTTGATAGATCCATAAAGATAGCTCCAACTTTTTGTTTGGCATCTAATGCTCCTCGCACTTTCGAGAACATACGCAAGAGAGATTGTTGAGTACTAAAGCCCTTTCGGAAACCACATAAATACGGAGATAGTTTATCACAGAAAAAACCCATAAGTTGTTTATATAGAAGCTTTTCAAATATTTTAGAGACCACAGGCAAAATACTTATAGGTCGAAAATTTTCTTTAGCTGATGGATCACCTTTTTTAAAAATTGGACAGACTTCGGCACATTTTAACTCATTTGGAAATTCAGAATCCTTAATAACGGTGTTGTTAAATATGCTAACGAGACTTTGATAATATAAACTATAATAATCTTTCAAAATTCTACTCGGAATATCACCAGCAACATTTGATTTGGATTCATCTAATTTCTTCATTTCTTCCCACATTTCACTTCCCGTTGTTGGACTAAATTCGAATCTCGCAATATGGTTATATCTCTCATTGATTTTTTGGATACTCGGATGTAATTCGTATTTATAAATAGCATTCAGAACGTAATCATGTGAATCTGTTGAAACATCAGGCCATCGATATAACTTCAATGAACTGATAACCTTTTGAAAATAAGAGTTGAAGATATTTGCTATGTCTTCATCACTCGAGATAATACACTCATTTTCGATAAGAATGATTTTCTTTTGGTTTGATGAATCATCACTGACAAATGGCTTCACAGTACGCCAAAAACATTTGTTATCTGTTAACTTCTTAGTATTAAGGTTTGAATAGTAAGTAAATTTGGCCTTTCTCGACAGCTTGACACAAAGATTTCGTTGTAATTTATACTGCTTGATGTTTTCAGCTGAAGGAGATGATATCGATTTATTGCGTAGTCTGGAACGCAGCATGATAGCCTTTCGCAAATTCTTGTTCAAAAATGGTTTATTATTCGATCGCAAGATTTTCTTTTTAAGTGGCATATGATTATCTAATATATTTTTGAAAGTGTTATTAAATTGTTCATACGTGGTTATATTTTGCATCCTGTTGGTCAATTCTGATATAAATATCTCTTTATTAAAATGAGAGTAGTCATGATAATTCACAACTTTCGGTGGAGCTTTTACATAAGTAGTTTTCATAACAGTTAGCACCATTCTGTGAAAATCTGAAAGACCAGTTTCGATAGTACTTGTGTGTTTAAACGTCCTTCCAATATTAGTTAAAATCAGATCAATACATGAGGGATTTGATGCTGATTTAAAACATGTTTTTTCTTTTATTAGATTAGACAAATCGAAGGCACTCATAAACTCTGACATTTCATCACTATCTGGCTCCAGGTTAAAATCGCCCATTACGATAATGTTTGAGTAATGTCTCATGTGAAAATTAAGTGCATTCGTGATATTTGAGAGGAAAAAGTGTGTGCATTGTGACGGTGGACGATAAGTGTACAGCAATAGGTACTTCTTCTTCCTTAGGTTTATCTCCAACGTAATCAGTTCTATTCCATTCTGTACCTTGAATGAAGTCAGTTCTTTAGTAAGAAGATTTTCATTTGCAAAGATCATCAAACCTCCACCATTTTTATCCCGGTCACGGCGAAAGGGGAGCTTGAATCCAGGCATGTCAAATTGACCTACCGGGAAATATGAATCTACTTTTGTTTCACATATGCAGAGAATATCGATGTTGTTTTCCACAAACTCTTTCAGGAAGTCAAATTTATTTCGTATTGAGTTGATATTCACGTGGGCAATAATAACATTCTTAGGATTTTTTATCCGTAAATTTCTCAAAGAAGGTAAAGTATTGGAAAGGTTTTGACTGTCATTCACATTCATGTCATCGTTGTAGACTACATTTCATTCATTTTGATATTTCTTTAGTGTGTCAACAAATTTTTGGGATAGCAACAAGGTTCCTTTTCGATTCAGATGAAGATTACTTCGGTTTAGATGAAGTTTTGGAGATATAGTATGAGTAATAAAACAAATGTTTCGCCCCTGGCATTTTGATTTGAGTAGCTCGTTTACCGCTTTGACCTTTACATTATATCTGTCTTCGCGTTCAATGATTCCTGATATGATAACATTGGTTTTATCACTCATTTTCAAAGCCAGAGACAAAATATCATTGCAGATTTGATGATGAGTCTTTTTAGATGGTATGTCGTTTGTACCGACATGCAAAATAACTCTATTAGGCTTTTGGTTTAGTGAGGGGATCACATGATGATTCATCGCGTCTATTTTTGCTCCGGAGAATGGTTTAACAATAACTTTTGTCTTATCGTTGAATTGATTCCCAAGCTTCCACCCTTTAACATCCTTTATTATGGAATCTCCCAATATATATGTAACATCATTATCACAATCAACTTTCTCGGTATCCGATTCAATTGATGTATTTAAATGGCTAGGACGGGATTCTATTTTATAACCGGCTAATTGTTGTAGACGTTGTTTTCTGCTTTTGACGGTAATTTTTTGCATCGCATTAAACTCTTCGTGCTTCTTTTTTCTTATAGACTGTAATTGGTTTTCAATGTTTGTTTCAATACAACCATCAGACTTAATTGAATCGTTTTGTAAATCTTTAAAATGTTCATTGTCAGTATGATTAGAGGATAATGATTCCGTATAATTGTTTTGGGAGTTTTGCGGTAATTGTTTGTGATGTAAAAAATTAATACAAGTATCTTGTGAAGAGCTAGAACGCTCGTCATGCATTAGTGATTTCTTTATAAACAAATCTATAATATTATTTTTTGAGCTCACCTCTTCCTTCAAAAATTTAATTTGGTCTTCGAGTGATTTAATATAACTTCGTTGTGTTGAAATATTACTTTCGTCGTCCAATAATGGAGTATAACCACGCCTCAATTTACGAATTTCCATTTTTATGATATCTTTCAGAGATTCATTCAGATCCGCAAATAATTCAGATTTCAACTTTTCATACCTTATCTCTTCATATTTATCATCTATGAATTTCTCTGAGTCTAAGCACAATCATTTTCATTCCACATTAACTCAAATTCGTCAGGATTTGACAAATCTCGAATATGATTTCTCATAACACGCTCCGTATCCGTGTCCGTGTCCGCCATAGTCTATTCCACGTGAATAGTTGTCACAGAAGAGACTGTTACTGTATGAACCTTAACACACTAAAATGCCGTGTAATTAAATGACAGAAGAACGACTGTTTGTATTACAACAGATTAAATTTTATGAACAGGAGTCAAACAGTTGCTCTTTAGAATCTTAGCTAAAAACTGCAAAAAAATTTTCAACAATTTTCGTATAGAATTTGTGTTATATGACACTCGGCGCAGTTCCTTTTACAAAGAACAAGGAACACAAGTTGAATCCTCAAATATATGGCTAGACATATGCACTTAGCAATTTTTTGAAAGTAAGTGCAAAACAATTTACAAATATTTCGAAAAAATTTTTGTCTCGGTTTGCGGGATTGAATATTTTTCAATAATTGTTGACGAATTTGCTTATTTTTAAACAGTCTTTTTAGTCTCTTTTGTGAACAGCGATTTGAAGATAATATATAAATTATGACTGTTTTACGCTTTGAGAGAATTCTGGTTTAAGTTACCTTGGTCCAAGCATAAAAAGTACGCTAGTTCGCTTGCTTAATTTTTCATTAGATCACGCAGAAGAAATGAAATCCTAGCTACATATCTTAGCAGAACAAAATTCACAGAACTAAATACACTACGCTTACTATAAACAACACGCCTACTGCACGCTTTTATTTTCTTACTGCTTCACTTTATAGAAACGTATGCACAAAATTATAAAAACATTGCATACCACCTTTGTACAACCTCTCTGCGTCAATCAATTTTTTTTCATTGCAACTTTTTATTATTTTTCTTGTTAAAATCATCTAAGTAAATACACACGAAATCATTAAAGAATTGATTAGTAGAACAGAAAATGTTAAAAAAAATTGCAAAAAATAAAAACAAAAAATCAGGCAGAAAAGCGTGTAAACATTCTAAAAATTTAAAGGATGTTTTCCCAAAATATGTAGAACGTGGATAAATTGTACATATTAACAAAAATTTGCACTCGCCATTGTCATTTTGAATAGGCGATACGCATTTCCCGAGATCGATGATGTAATATAATCCTCGTTTTGGAACTGAGGCCCGCATTGACAAGCTGTAAACAAACATGGCTGCGGGTGTAGAGGAAGAGCTTATTGAGAAAAAGGATGTAAACCTCGAAAATTATATGGGAGATAAAACTCTTGATGCAAGAATACAAAGTTTACTTACAAAGGACATAAACACCAGTTTTACTGTGCGAGTCAGCACTGAAAAAAGCACTGTAGTGGATGATTTGGAGTGGGGAAAATCCTTGGATTTTTTTCCTGTTTTCACCAGAAGGGAAAAAAAAATCATGTTAAAAATTGTGGGAAGCAGAAGGGAAAGCCGATAGTAAAGACCTTAGTTAGAGGCACAAAATTCAAAGATAAACGTTATATATCATCCGATAGCTAGTATTTATACCGCAAGAACTCTGACACACTTTGTGGCCAAATGTAGTTGTAGAGCCAGTATGAAAAAAATAAAAAGCAATGTTTCTGTACACATAAATAGAAGAAGCAGTGCAGTCGATAAGGCCACCTGGCAGAGTATTCCTTAAACTCATTTTCTACTGTCCTATCGGAAACAGCAGGCACCACTCAGCAAAGAAAATGGGGAGTTCCAGGCAACAAGGAAGCTGTCAAATCACCAGTAATGAAATGCTCAATATACAGCAAATTCGATAAAAAGGGCATAAGCCCAACTTTGTATGACCCTAGACTAAACTTTAACCTTATTAAAAATAGTGGACACATATTGAGAATGAAGGAGAAGCTAAAAGCCATAGACAAGAATATTGGGTTTGCTCATGCAATTCCAAAAAGTTTCTCTATTGACTCAGAAATAACTAAATTTGGTGTTCAGTATATGGGATCACCACTATCATGCCAATTATTACCTATTGAAAGAGATTTTATTGTCTTGCCAAATCTAACCAAAATTGATTCACGGCTTATAGGCACTACAAATTTTGGTCAACTACCACAATCATTTCTGGACTATCAGTGTGATTGGGAACTTAACGAAACAGAAATAGACATAATTGACGAATTAAAAATATCGATTGACGAAAGTGTAAAATTGGAGGTAGACACCAGGAAACAACGTGATTGTCAGCTTTGGTTTAAAGCACGACAGAACAGAATAACATCGTCGAATGCACACAAAATATTTATTCGTAAGACTACTTTGGATTGTCAAACTAGATGGTCTCTGACAAAAAAGTTCAGTACAATCAATTATAACTTTTGTGGTGGGATAAGTGTCTTTAAAACATTGTGGCATTGTCTCTTGTAGACTTTTGTTGATGGCCAAATTGGCACACATCCCAGTTTAATATATACATAATTTGACCATGTGATAATATATCTAGATACAGTTGATTTCGGAGTATCAAATAACCAGGCTGTATGTTGCAGTGTAATACCCAAGCGTAGCCATGTTAAAAACATGAACAGCTGTTCAATAGCTTTTGTCTTCGGTCTTGGTCCAGGTTTGGATTCTCTAGTTAAAAAAGACGGTGGTGCATGGGATCAACTGGAATTTTATCTTCTGTGTTAGTTTCACTCTTTTCGTATAACTTAATATTTCACAGTTTTCACCTGGATCAAGATATTCATAAAGTATTATAATTTTTTCTTTTTCGATACCGGTTGCTGATTTAAATAGCTCACTGTTCTTTAAATAATTGTTACATGTAAATAGTCTGTTGCTCAAGTAGTTATTTTTTTGTTCCAAATTATTGTTTTGTTTTAATAATTCTTTCGCTTTTTGTTCACTTGTTTCTAGTTTTTTTTCCAGTACTGTAATTTGGAATTTGTAGCTCTCATAATTCTCACAAGTGTCTTCTTGATTTATATCTAAAAATGGAGATTTAATGTCCATGTCAATGTCAGATTCATTATCAGTGTTTGGTGGCAACACTAATCTTTTTTTTGGAGATTTTCGTTTCAGTGTTTGCTTGTCCTCTTTAAAAGAAAATACTGATGGAATTTCATTACCAGTTTTCAAAGTTTTGATGCCTCTTCCGAAGCTGACTTTAATTTCGTCAGGTTTAAAGTGGAACTCACAGACTTTAGTGTGCCTCGTTATGTTAAAGTTGTCACCAGCTCCTTTTCCTCTGTATTTATAAATCTCTTTGCACAAAGCTTTGTAAACGTCAGGTTTCTTTTCTTTATTAGGAAATCCAAACAAAGCAATTTCTGTTTTATTTTTATCCTTGTCATACTGAACACTAGAACACATGGGAATACACCAATACTTTCCTCTTCCTCCCGCTGCAGCTTCAGTTGGAATAGAAGATGACGAATTCGAGTAAGACATATCTTAAAAATGGTTTTTCTTGAAATATTTTGCCTCCTAGGTAGCTAATTATTTGTTGTTTACATAAAGCGAAAACCCGCCATTATAAAAACTTGTCAGTACGAGCCCCGTTTCCATGCTACGGTAAATATTGTGCAATCGCTCTCGGGAAAGGTGTATACGAAAAATCGCAAATATAAAAATGCCTCGTTAATCAATTTTACAACTAAAATATATAGAACCTCAGACAAGGTTTTCGTCCCTAAATGACAATTATCTTGTGTCAATATCAAAAATCGCAAATATATAACACTCGGCCTCGTCTATCAATTCCAAGGCTAAGATACAAGAACTTGAGACGAAGTTGTTGACCCTAAATTACAATTATCTTGTATCAATACGAAAAATCGCATATACAAGACACTCGTCTCTTTGAAATGCCTCCTTCATCAATTTTACGGCCATAATATATAGAACCTGAGACGGGGTTGTCGTCCCTAAATGCCAATCATCTTGTGTCAATACGAAAAATCGCAAATACATGACACTCGTCACTTTGAAATGCCTCGTTTATCAATTTTACGACTAAAATATATATAGAACCTGAGACGAGGTGTTCGTCCCAAAATGACATTTGTCTTGTATCAATACGAAAAATCACAAATACAAAACACTCGTCTCTTTGAAATGCCTCCTTCATCAATTTTACGGCCATAATATGTAGAACCTGATACGTGGTTGTCGTTCCTAAATGACAATTATCCTGTATCAATACGAAAAATCGCAAATATATAACACACGTACCTTGGTAATGCCTCCTTTATCAATTCCACGGCTAAGATATAAAAACCTGTGACGAAGTTGTTGACCCTAAATGACAATTATCCTGTATTAATACAAAAAAATCGCGAATATATGAGACACTCTGCTCTTTTAAATGCCTCGTTTATCAATTCCACGGCTAAGATATAGGAACCTGTGGCGAAGTTGTTGCCCTAAATTACAATTATCTTGTATCAATGCGAAAAATAGCAAATATAGGAAACACTCGTCACTTTGAAATGCGTCGTTTATCAATTCCACGGCTAAAATATAAGATCCTGAAACGAGGTTGTTGACCCTAAAGTCCTATAATCTTGTATCAACACGACAAATGGCAAATACATGACACTGGTCACTTCCAAATGCCTCGTTTATCAATTCCACGGCTAAGATATAAGAACTTGAGACGAAGTTGTTGACCCTAAATTACAATTATCTTGTATCAATACGAAAAATCGCAAATACAAGGCACTCGTCTCTTTGAAATGCCTCCTTCATCAATTTTACGGCCATAATATATAGAACCTGAGACGGGGTTGTCGTTCCTAAATGACCGTTATCCTGTGTCAATACGAAAAATCGCAAATATATAAAACTCGTCTCTTCGAAATGCCTCGTTTAACAATTCCACGGCTAAGATATAAGAACTTGAGACGAAGTTGTTGACCCTAAGTTACAAATATCTTGTATCAATACGAAAAATTGCAAGTATATAACACTCGTCTCTTTTAAATGCCTCGTTTATCAATTCCACGGGTAAAATATAAGAACCTGAGGCGACGTTGTTGACCCTAAATTACAATTATCTTGTATCAATGCGAAAAATAGCAAATATAGGAAACACTCGTCACTTTGAAATGCGTCGTTTATCAATTCCACGGCTAAAATATAAGAACTTGAGACGATGTTGTTGACCCTAAATTACAATTATCTTGTATCAATACGAAAAATCGCATATACAAGACACTCGTTTCTTTGAAATGCCTCGTTTATCAATTTTACGACTAAAATATGTAGAACCTGAGACGAGGTTGTCGTCCCAAAATGACATTTGTCTTGTATCAATACGAAAAATCACAAATACAAGACACTCGTCTCTTTGAAATGCCTCCTTCATCACTTTTACGGCCATAATATATAGAACCTGAGACGGGGTTGTCGTTCCTAAATGACAATTAACCTGTATCAATACGAAAAATCGCAAATATATAACACTCGTCTCTTTGAAATGCCTCGTTTACCAATTTTACGGCTAAGATAGAAGATCCTGTAACGAGGTTGTTGACCCTAAAGTACAATTATCTTGTATCAACACGACAAATGGCAAATACATGACACTCGTCACTATGAAATGCCTCCTTCATCAATTTTACGGCCATAATACAGAGAAACTGAGACGAGGTTGACGTCCCAAAATGACAATTATCTTATATCAATACGAAAAATCGCAAGTATATAACACTCGTCTCTTTTAAATGCCTCGTTTATAAATATTACGACTAAGATATATAGAACCTGAGACGAGGTTGTCGTCCCCAAATGACATTTATCTCGTATCAATACGAAAAATCGCAAATACATGACACTCGTCACCTTCACATGCCTCGTTTATCAATTCCACGGCTAAGATATAAGAACTTGAGACGAAGTTGTTGACCCTAAATTACAATTATCTTGTATCAATACGAAAAATCGCATACACAAGACACTCGTCTCTTTGAAATGCCTCCTTCATCAATTTTACGGCCATAATATATAGAACCTGAGACGGGGTTGTCGTCCCTAAATGCCAATCATCTTGTGTCAATACGAAAAATCGCAAATACATGACACTCGTCACTTTGAAATGCCTCGTTTATCAATTTTACGACTAAAATATATATAGAACCTGAGACGAGGTTGTCGTCCCAAAATGACATTTGTCTTGTATCAATTCGAAAAATCACAAATACAAGACACTCGTCTCTTTGAAATGCCTCCTTCATCAATTTTACGGCCATAATATATAGAACCTGATACGTGGTTGTCGTTCCTAAATGACAATTATCCTGTATCCATACGAAAAATCGCAAATATATAACACACGTACCTTGGTAATGCCTCCTTTATCAATTCCACGGCTAAGATATATAAACCTGTGACGAATTTGTTGACCCTAAATGACAATTATCCTGTATTAATACAAAAAAATCGCGAATATATGAGACACTCTGCTCTTTTAAATGCCTCGTTTATCAATTCCACGGCTAAGATATAGGAACCTGTGGCGAAGTTGTTGCCCTAAATTACAATTATCTTGTATCAATGCGAAAAATAGCAAATATAGGAAACACTTGTCAATTTTAAATGCCACGTTTATGAATTTTAAGGCTAAAATATATATTGAACCTGAGACGGGGTTGTCGTTCCTAAATGACAATTATCCTGTATCAATACGAAAAATCGCAAATATATGAGACACTCGTCTCCTTGAAATGCCTCGTTTATCAATTTTACGGCTAAGATATAAGATCCTGAAACGAGGTTGTTGACCCTAAAGTACTATAATCTTGTATCAACACGACGAATGGCAAATACATGACACTGGTCACTTTCAAATGCCTCGTTTATCAATTCCACGGCTAAGATATAAGAACTTGAGACGAAGTTGTTGACCCTAAATTACAATTATCTTGTATCAATACGAAAAATCGCAAATACAAGGCACTCGTCTCTTTGAAATGCCTCCTTCATCAATTTTACGGCCATAATATATAGAACCTGAGACGGGGTTGTCGTTCCTAAATGACAATTATACGAAAAATCGCAAATATATAAAACTCGTCTCTTCGAAATGCCTCGTTTAACAATTCCACGGCTAAGATATAAGAACTTGTGGCGAAGTTGTTGCCCTAAATTACAATTATCTTGTATCAATACGAAAAATTGCAAATACAAGACACTCGTCTCTTTGAAATGCCCCCTTCATCACTTTTACGGCCATGATATATAGAACCTGAGACGGGGTTGTCGTTCCTAAATGACAATTATCCTGTATCAATACGAAAAATCGCAAATATATAAAACTCGTCTCTTCGAAATGCCTCGTTTAACAATTCCACGGCTAAGATATAAGAACTTGAGACGAAGTTGTTGACCCTAAGTTACAAATATCTTGTATCAATACGAAAAATTGCAAGTATATAACACTCGTCTCTTTTAAATGCCTCGTTTATCAATTCCACGGGTAAAATATAAGAACCTGAGGCGACGTTGTTGACCCTAAATTACAATTATCTTGTATCAATGCGAAAAATAGCAAATATAGGAAACACTCGTCACTTTGAAATGCGTCGTTTATCAATTCCACGGTTAAAATATAAGAACTTGAGACGATGTTGTTGACCCTAAATTACAATTATCTTGTATCAATACGAAAAATCGCATATACAAGACACTCGTTTCTTTGAAATGCCTCGTTTATCAATTTTACGACTAAAATATGTAGAACCTGAGACGAGGTTGTCGTCCCAAAATGACATTTGTCTTGTATCAATACGAAAAATCACAAATACAAGACACTCGTCTCTTTGAAATGCCTCCTTCATCACTTTTACGGCCATAATATATAGAACCTGAGACGGGGTTGTCGTTCCTAAATGACAATTAACCTGTATCAATACGAAAAATCGCAAATATATAACACTCGTCTCTTTGAAATGCCTCGTTTACCAATTTTACGGCTAAGATAGAAGATCCTGTAACGAGGTTGTTGACCCTAAAGTACAATTATCTTGTATCAACACGACAAATGGCAAATACATGACACTCGTCACTATGAAATGCCTCCTTCATCAATTTTACGGCCATAATACAGAGAAACTGAGACGAGGTTGACGTCCCAAAATGACAATTATCTTATATCAATACGAAAAATCGCAAGTATATAACACTCGTCTCTTTTAAATGCCTCGTTTATAAATATTACAACTAAGATATATAGAACCTGAGACGAGGTTGTCGTCCCCAAATGACATTTATCTCGTATCAATACGAAAAATCGCAAATACATGACACTCGTCACCTTCACATGCCTCGTTTATCAATTCCACGGCTAAGATATAAGAACTTGAGACGAAGTTGTTGACCCTAAATTACAATTATCTTGTATCAATACGAAAAATCGCATACACAAGACACTCGTCTCTTTGAAATGCCTCCTTCATCAATTTTACGGCCATAATATATAGAACCTGAGACGGGGTTGTCGTCCCTAAATGCCAATCATCTTGTGTCAATACGAAAAATCGCAAATACATGACACTCGTCACTTTGAAATGCCTCGTTTATCAATTTTACGACTAAAATATATATAGAACCTGAGACGAGGTTGTCGTCCCAAAATGACATTTGTCTTGTATCAATTCGAAAAATCACAAATACAAGACACTCGTCTCTTTGAAATGCCTCCTTCATCAATTTTACGGCCATAATATATAGAACCTGATACGTGGTTGTCGTTCCTAAATGACAATTATCCTGTATCCATACGAAAAATCGCAAATATATAACACACGTACCTTGGTAATGCCTCCTTTATCAATTCCACGGCTAAGATATATAAACCTGTGACGAAGTTGTTGACCCTAAATGACAATTATCCTGTATTAATACAAAAAAATCGCGAATATATGAGACACTCTGCTCTTTTAAATGCCTCGTTTATCAATTCCACGGCTAAGATATAGGAACCTGTGGCGAAGTTGTTGCCCTAAATTACAATTATCTTGTATCAATGCGAAAAATAGCAAATATAGGAAACACTTGTCAATTTTAAATGCCACGTTTATGAATTTTAAGGCTAAAATATATATTGAACCTGAGACGGGGTTGTCGTTCCTAAATGACAATTATCCTGTATCAATACGAAAAATCGCAAATATATGAGACACTCGTCTCCTTGAAATGCCTCGTTTATCAATTTTACGGCTAAGATATAAGATCCTGAAACGAGGTTGTTGACCCTAAAGTACTATAATCTTGTATCAACACGACGAATGGCAAATACATGACACTGGTCACTTTCAAATGCCTCGTTTATCAATTCCACGGCTAAGATATAAGAACTTGAGACGAAGTTGTTGACCCTAAATTACAATTATCTTGTATCAATACGAAAAATCGCAAATACAAGGCACTCGTCTCTTTGAAATGCCTCCTTCATCAATTTTACGGCCATAATATATAGAACCTGAGACGGGGTTGTCGTTCCTAAATGACAATTATACGAAAAATCGCAAATATATAAAACTCGTCTCTTCGAAATGCCTCGTTTAACAATTCCACGGCTAAGATGTAAGATCCTGAAACGAGGTTGTTGACCCTAAGTTACAATTATCTTGTATCATCACGACAAATGGCAAATACATGACACTCGTCACTTTGAAATGCCTCGTTTATCAATTCCACGGCTAAGATATAAGATCCTGAAACGAGGTTGTTGACCCTAAAGTACAATTATCTTGTATCAACACGACAAATGGCAAATAGATGACACTCGTCACTTTGAAATGCCTCGTTTATCAATTTTCCGGCTATAATACATAGAAACTGAGACGAGGTTGACGTTCCAGAATGATAATTATCTTATATCAATAGGAAAAAATCGCAAGTATATAACACTCTTCTCTTTTAAATGCCTCGTTTATCAACTTTACTACTAAAACATATAGAACCTGAGACAAGGTTGTCGTCACCAAATGACATTTATCTTGTATCAATACGAAAAATCGCAAATACATGACACTCGTCACTTTCAAATGCCTCGTTTATCAATTCCACGGCTAAGATATAAGAACTTGAGACGAAGTTGTTGACCTTAAATTACAATTATCTTGTATCAATACGAAAAATTGCAAATACAAGACACTCGTCTCTTTGAAATGCCTCCTTCATCAATTTTACGGCCATAATATATAGAACCTGAGACGGGGTTGTCGTTCCTGAATGACCACTATCCTGTATCAATACGAAAAATCGCAAATATATAAAACTCGTCTCTGCGAAATGCCTCCTTCATCAATTTTACGGCCATAATATATAGAACCTGAGACGGGGTTGTCGTTCCTGAATGACCACTATCCTGTATCAATACGAAAAATCGCAAATATATAAAACTCGTCTCTGCAAAATGCCTCGTTTATCAATTCCACTGCTAAAATATAAGAACCTGAGACGAGGTTGTCGTCCCCAAATTACAATTATCTTGTATCAATACGAAAAATTGCAAGTATATAACACTCGTCTCTTTTAAATGCCTCGTTTATCAATTCCACGGGTAAAATATAAGAACCTGAGGCGAATTTGTTGACCCTAAATTACAATTATCTTGTATCAATGCGAAAAATAGCAAATATAGGAAACACTCGTCACTTTGAAATGCGTCGTTTATCAATTCCACGGCTAAAATATAAGAACTTGAGACGAAGTTGTTGACCCTAAATTACAATTATCTTGTATCAATACGAAAAATCGCATATACAAGACACTCGTCTCTTTGAAATGCCTCCTTCATCACTTTTACGGCCATAATACATAGAAACTGAGACGAGGTTGACGTCCCAAAATGACAATTATCTTATATCAATACGAAAAATCGCAAGTATATAACACTCGTCTCTTTTAAATGCCTCGTTTATAAATATTACGACTAAGATATATAGAACCTGAGACGAGGTTGTCGTCCCCAAATGACATTTATCTCGTATCAATACGAAAAATCGCAAATACATGACACTCGTCACCTTCACATGCCTCGTTTATCAATTCCACGGCTAAGATATAAGAACTTGAGACGAAGTTGTTGACACTAAATTACAATTATCTTGTATCAACACGACAAATGGCAAATAGATGACACTCGTCACTTTGAAATGCCTCGTTTATCAATTTTCCGGCTATAATACATAGAAACTGAGACGAGGTTGACGTCCCAGAATGATAATTATCTTATATCAATAGGAAAAAATCGCAAGTATATAACACTCGTCTCTTTTAAAAGCCTCGTTTATCAACTTTACTACTAAAACATATAGAACCTGAGACAAGGTTGTCGTCACCAAATGACATTTATCTTGTATCAATACGAAAAATCGCAAATACATGACACTCGTCACTTTCAAATGCCTCGTTTATCAATTCCACGGCTAAGATATAAGAACTTGAGACGAAGTTGTTGACCTTAAATTACAATTATCTTGTATCAATACGAAAAATTGCAAATACAAGACACTCGTCTCTTTGAAATGCCTCCTTCATCAATTTTACGGCCATAATATATAGAACCTGAGACGGGGTTGTCGTTCCTGAATGACCACTATCCTGTATCAATACGAAAAATCGCAAATATATAAAACTCGTCTCTGCGAAATGCCTCGTTTATCAATTCCACGGCTAAGATATAAGAACTTGAGACGAAGTTGTTGACCCTAAGTTACAATTATCTTGTATCAATACGAAAAATTGCAAGTATATAACACTCGTCTCTTTTAAATGCCTCGTTTATCAATTCCACGGCTAAAATATAAGAACCTAAGGCGAAGTTGTTGACCCTAAATTACAATTATCTAGTATCAATGCGAAAAATAGCAAATATAGGAAACAGTCGTCACTTTGAAATGCGTCGTTTATCAATTTTCCGGCTGTAATACATAGAAACTGAAACGAGGTTGACGTCCCCAAATGACATTTATCTTGTATCAATACGAAAAATCGCAAATACATGACACTCGTCACTTTGAAATGCCTCGTTTATCAATTCCACGGCTAAGATATAAGAACTTGAGACGAAGTTGTTGACGCTAAATGACATTTATCTTGTATCAATACGAAAAATGGCAAATACATGACACTCGTCACTATGAAATGCCTCCTTCATCAATTTTACGGCCATAATACATAGAAACTGAGACGAAGTTGTTGACCCTAAGTTACAATTATCTTGTATCAATACGAAAAATTGCAAGTATATAACACTCGTCTCTTTTAAAAGCCTCGTTTATCAATTCCACGGCTAAAATATAAGAACCTGAGGCGAAGTTGTTGACCCTAAATTACAATTATCTTGTATCAATGCGAAAAGTAGCAAATATAGGAAACACTCGATACTTTGAAATGCGTCGTTTATCAATTTTCCGGCTGTAATACATAGAAACTGAGACGAGGTTGACGTCCCCAAGTGACATTTATCTTGTATCAATACGAAAAATCGCAAATACAAGACACTCGTCTCTTTGAAATGCCTCCTTCATCAATTTTACGGCCATAATATATAGAACCTGAGACGGGGTTGTCGTTCCTGAATGACCACTATCCTGTATCAATACGAAAAATCGCAAATACATGACACTCGTCTCTGCAAAATGCCTCGTTTATCAATTCCACGGCTAAGATATAAGAACTTGAGACGAAGTTGTTGACCTTAAATTACAATTATCTTGTATCAATACGAAAAATCGCAAATACAAGACACTCGTCTCTTTGAAATGCCTCCTTCATCAATTTTACGGCCATAATATATAGAACCTGAGACGGGGTTGTCGTTCCTGAATGACCACTATCCTGTATCAATACGAAAAATCGCAAATATATAAAACTCGTCTCTGCGAAATGCCTCGTTTATCAATTCCACGGCTAAGATATAAGAACTTGAGACGAAGTTGTTGACCCTAAGTTACAATTATCTTGTATCAATACGAAAAATTGCAAGTATATAACACTCGTCTCTTTTAAATGCCTCGTTTATCAATTCCACGGCTAAGATATAAGAACTTGAGACGAAGTTGTTGACGCTAAATGACATTTATCTTGTATCAATACGAAAAATGGCAAATACATGACACTCGTCACTATGAAATGCCTCCTTCATCAATTTTACGGCCATAATACATAGAAACTGAGACGAAGTTGTTGACCCTAAGTTACAATTATCTTGTATCAATACGAAAAATTGCAAGTATATAACACTTGTCTCTTTTAAATGCCTCGTTTATCAATTCCACGGCTAAAATATAAGAACCTGAGGCGAAGTTGTTGACCCTAAATTACAATTATCTTGTATCAATGCGAAAAGTAGCAAATATAGGAAACACTCGATACTTTGAAATGCGTCGTTTATCAATTTTCCGGCTGTAATACATAGAAACTGAGACGAGGTTGACGTCCCCAAGTGACATTTATCTTGTATCAATACGAAAAATCGCAAATACAAGACACTCGTCTCTTTTAAATGCCTCCTTCATCAATTTTACGGCCATAATATATAGAACCTGAGACGGGGTTGTCGTTCCTGAATGACCACTATCCTGTATCAATACGAAAAATCGCAAATATATAAAACTCGTCTCTGCAAAATGCCTCGTTTATCAATTCCACGGCTAAGACATAAGAACTTGAGACGAAGTTGTTGACCCTAAGTTACAATTATCTTGTATCAATACGAAAAATTGCAAGTATATAACACTCGTCTCTTTTAAATGCCTCGTTTATCAATTCCACGGCTAAGATATAAGAACTTGAGACGAAGTTGTTGACGCTAAATGACATTTATCTTGTATCAATACGAAAAATGGCAAATACATGACACTCGTCACTATGAAATGCCTTCTTCCTCAATTTTACGGCCATAATACATAGAAACTGAGACGAGGTTGACGTCCCAAAATGACAATCATCTTATATCAATATGAAAAATCGCAAGTATATAACACTCGTCTCTTTTAAATGCCTCGTTTATAAATATTACGACTAAGATATATAGAACCTGAGACGAGGTTGTCGTCCCCAAATGACATTTATCTCGTATCAATACGAAAAATCGCAAATACATGACACTCGTCACTTTCACATGCCTCGTTTATCAATACCACGGCTAAGATATAAGAACTTGAGACGAAGTTGTTGACACTAAATTACAATTATCTTGTATCAATACGACAAATGGCAAATAGATGACACTCGTCACTTTGAAATGCCTCGTTTATCAATTTTCCGGCTATAATACATAAAAACTGAGACGAGGTTGACGTCCCAGAATGATAATTATCTTATATCAATATGAAAAAATCGCAAGTATATAACACTCGTCTCTTTTAAATGCCTCGTTTATCAACTTTACTACTAAAACATATAGAACCTGAGACAAGGTTGTCGTCACCAAATGACATTTATCTTGTATCAATACGAAAAATCGCAAATACATGACACTCGTCACTTTCAAATGCCTCGTTTATCAATTCCACGGCTAAGATATAAGAACTTGAGACGAAGTTGTTGACCTTAAATTACAATTATCTTGTATCAACACGACAAATGGCAAATAGATGACACTCGTCACTTTGAAATGCCACGTTTATCAATTTTCCGGCTATAATACATAGAAACTGAGACGAGGTTGACGTCCCAGAATGATAATTATCTTATATCAATAGGAAAAAATCGCAAGTATATAACACTCGTCTCTTTTAAATGCCTCGTTTATCAACTTTACTACTAAAACATATAGAACCTGAGACAAGGTTGTCGTCACCAAATGACATTTATCTTGTATCAATACGAAAAATTGCAAATACAAGACACTCGTCTCTTTGAAATGCCCCCTTCATCAATTTTACGGCCATAATATATAGAACCTGAGACGGGGTTGTCGTTCCTGAATGACCACTATCCTGTATCAATACGAAAAATTGCAAGTATATAACACTCGTCTCTTTTAAAAGCCTCGTTTATCAATTCCACGGCTAAAATATAAGAACCTGAGGCGAAGTTGTTGACCCTAAATTACAATTATCTTGTATCAATGCGAAAAGTAGCAAATATAGGAAACACTCGATACTTTGAAATGCGTCGTTTATCAATTTTCCGGCTGTAATACATAGAAACTGAGACGAGGTTGACGTCCCCAAGTGACATTTATCTTGTATCAATACGAAAAATCGCAAATACAAGACACTCGTCTCTTTGAAATGCCTCCTTCATCAATTTTACGGCCATAATATATAGAACCTGAGACGGGGTTGTCGTTCCTGAATGACCACTATCCTGTATCAATACGAAAAATCGCAAATATATAAAACTCGTCTCTGCAAAATGCCTCGTTTATCAATTCCACGGCTAATATATAAGAACTTGAGACGAAGTTGTTGACCCTAAGTTACAATTATCTTGTATCAATACGAAAAATGGCAAGTATATAACACTCGTCTCTTTCAAATGCCTCGTTTATCAATTCCACGGCTAAGATATAAGAACTTGAGACGAAGTTGTTGACGCTAAATGACATTTATCTTGTATCAATACGAAAAATGGCAAATACATGACACTCGTCACTATGAAATGCCTCCTTCATCAGTTTTACGGCCATAATACATAGAAACTGAGACGAGGTTGACGTCCCAAAATGACAATTATCTTATATCAATACGAAAAATCGCAAGTATATAACACTCGTCTCTTTTAAATGCCTCGTTTATAAATATTACGACTAAGATATATAGAACCTGAGACGAGGTTGTCGTCCCCAAATGACATTTATCTCGTATCAATACGAAAAATCGCAAATACATGACACTCGTCACCTTCACATGCCTCGTTTATCAATACCACGGCTAAGATATAAGAACTTGAGACGAAGTTGTTGACACTAAATTACAATTATCTTGTATCAATACGAAAAATTGCAAATACAAGACACTCGTCTCTTTGAAATGCCCCCTTCATCATTTTTACGGCCATGATATATAGAACCTGAGACGGGGTTGTCGTTCCTAAATGACAATTATCCTGTATCAATACGAAGAATCGCAAATGTAGAACACTCGTCTCTTCGAAATGCCTCGTTTATCAATTTTACGGCTAAGATATAAGATCCTGAAACGAGGTTGTTGACCCTAAGTTACAATTATCTTGTATCATCACGACAAATGGCAAATACATGACACTCGTCACTTTGAAATGCCTCGTTTATCAATTCCACGGCTAAGATATAAGATCCTGAAACGAGGTTGTTGACCCTAAAGTACAATTATCTTGTATCAACACGACAAATGGCAAATAGATGACACTCGTCACTTTGAAATGCCTCGTTTATCAATTTTCCGGCTATAATACATAAAAACTGAGACGAGGTTGACGTCCCAGAATGATAATTATCTTATATCAATAGGAAAAAATCGCAAGTATATAACACTCGTCTCTTTTAAATGCCTCGTTTATCAACTTTACTACTAAAACATATAGAACCTGAGACAAGGTTGTCGTCACCAAATGACATTTATCTTGTATCAATACGAAAAATCGCAAATACATGACACTCGTCACTTTCAAATGCCTCGTTTATCAATTCCACGGCTAAGATATAAGAACTTGAGACGAAGTTGTTGACCTTAAATTACAATTATCTTGTATCAACACGACAAATGGCAAATAGATGACACTCGTCACTTTGAAATGCCACGTTTATCAATTTTCCGGCTATAATACATAGAAACTGAGACGAGGTTGACGTCCCAGAATGATAATTATCTTATATCAATAGGAAAAAATCGCAAGTATATAACACTCGTCTCTTTTAAATGCCTCGTTTATCAACTTTACTACTAAAACATATAGAACCTGAGACAAGGTTGTCGTCACCAAATGACATTTATCTTGCATCAATACGAAAAATCGCAAATACATGACACTCGTCATTTTCAAATGCCTCGTTTATCAATTCCACGGCTAAGATATAAGAACTTGAGACGAAGTTGTTGACCTTAAATTACAATTATCTTGTATCAATACGAAAAATCGCAAATACAAGACACTCGTCTCTTTGAAATGCCTCCTTCATCAATTTTACGGCCATAATATATAGAACCTGAGACGGGGTTGTCGTTCCTGAATGACCACTATCCTGTATCAATACGAAAAATCGCAAATATATAAAACTCGTCTCTGCGAAATGCCTCGTTTATCAATTCCACGGCTAAGATATAAGAACTTGAAACGAAGTTGTTGACCCTAAGTTACAATTATCTTGTATCAATACGAAAGATTGCAAGTATATAACACTCGTCTCTTTTAAATGCCTCGTTTATCAATTCCACGGCTAAAATATAAGAACCTAAGGCGAAGTAGTTGACCCTAAATTACAATTATCTAGTATCAATGCGAAAAATAGCAAATATAGGAAACACTCGTCACTTTGAAATGCGTCGTTTATCAATTTTCCGTCTGTAATACATAGAAACTGAGACGAGGTTGACGTCCCCAAATGACATTTATCTTGTATCAATACGAAAAATCGCAAATACATGACACTCGTCACTTTGAAATGCCTCGTTTATCAATTCCACGGCTAAGATATAAGAACTTGAGACGAAGTTGTTGACGCTAAATGACATTTATCTTGTATCAATACGAAAAATCGCAAATACAAGACACTCGTCCCTTTGAAATGCCTCCTTCATCATTTTTACGGCCATAATATATAGAACCTGAGACGGGGTTGTCGTTCCTGAATGACCACTATCCTGTATCAATACGAAAAATCGCAAATATATAAAATTCGTCTCTTCGAAATGTCTCGTTTATCAATTCCACGGCTAAGATATAAGAACTTGAGACGAAGTTGTTGACCCTAAGTTACAATTATCTTGTATCAATACGAAAAATTGCAAGTATATAACACTCGTCTCTTTTAAATGCCTCGTTTATCAATTCCACGGCTAAAATATAAGAACCTGAGGCGAAGTTGTTGACCCTAAATTATAATTATCTTGTATCAATGCGAAAAATAGCAAATATAGGAAACACTCGTCACTTTGAAATGCGTCGTTTATCAATTTTCCGGCTGTAATACATAGAAACTGAGACGAGGTTGACGTCCCCAAGTGACATTTATCTTGTATCAATACGAAAAATCGCAAATACAAGACACTCGACTCTTTGAAATGCCTCCTTCATCGATTTTACGGCCATAATATATAGAACCTGAGACGGGGTTGTCGTTCCTGAATGACCACTATCCTGTATCAATAAGAAAAATCGCAAATATATAAAACTCGTCTCCGCAAAATGCCTCGTTTATCAATTCCACGGCTAAGATATAAGAACTTGAGACGAAGTTGCTGACCCTAAGTTACAATTATCTTGTATCAATACGAAAAATTGCAAGTATATAACACTCGTCTCTTTTAAATGTCTCGTTTATCAATTCCACGGCTAAAATATAAGAACCTGAGGCGAAGTTGTTGACCCTAAATTTCAATTATCTTGTATCAATGCGAAAAATAGCAAATATAGGAAACACTCGTCACTTTGAAATGCGTCGTTTATCAATTTTCCGGCTGTAATACATAGAAACTGAGACGAGGTTGACGTCCCCAAATGACATTTATCTTGTATCAATACGAAAAATCGCAAATACATGACACTCGTCACTTTCAAATGCCTCGTTTATCAATTCCACGGCGAAGATATAAGAACTTGAGACGAAGTTGTTGACCCTAAATGACATTTATCTTGTATCAATACGTAAAATCGCAAATACAAGTCACTCGTCTCTTTGAAATGCCTCCTTCATCAATTTTACGGCCATAATATATAGAACTTGAGACGAAGTTGTTGACCCTAAATTACAATTATCTTGTATCAATACGAAAAATCGCAAAAATATGAGACACTAGTCAATTTTAATGGCCTCGTTTATCAATTTTACGATAAAAATATATGGAACCTGAGACGAGGTTGCCGTCACCAAATGACATTTATCTTGTATCAACACGAAAAATCGCAAATACATGACACTCGTCTCTGCGAAATGCCTCGTTTATCAATTCCACGGCTAAGATATAAGAACTTGAGACGAAGTTGTTGACCCTAAGTTACAATTATCTTGTATCAATACGAAAAATTGCAAGTATATAACACTCGTCTCTTTTAAATGCCTCGTTTATCAATTCCACGGCTAAAATATAAGAACCTAAGGCGAAGTTGTTGACCCTAAATTACAATTATCTAGTATCAATGCGAAAAATAGCAAATATAGGAAACAGTCGTCACTTTGAAATGCGTCGTTTATCAATTTTCCGGCTGTAATACATAGAAACTGAGACGAGGTTGACGTCCCCAAATGACATCTATCTTGTATCAATACGAAAAATCGCAAATACATGACACTCGTCACTTTGAAATGCCTCGTTTATCAATTCCACGGCTAAGATATAAGAACTTGAGACGAAGTTGTTGACGCTAAATGACATTTATCTTGTATCAATACGAAAAATCGCAAATACAAGACACTCGTCTCTTTGAAATGCCTCCTTCATCAATTTTACGGCCATAATATATAGAACCTGAGACGGGGTTGTCGTTCCTGAATGACCACTATCCTGTATCAATACGAAAAATCGCAAATATATAAAACTCGTCTCTGCAAAATGCCTCGTTTATCAATTCCACGGCTAAGATATAAGAACTTGAGACGAAGTTGTTGACCCTAAGTTACAATTATCTTGTATCAATACGAAAAATTGCAAGTATATAACACTCGTCTCTTTTAAATGCCTCGTTTATCAATTCCACGGCTAAGATATAAGAACTTGAGACGAAGTTGTTGACGCTAAATGACATTTATCTTGTATCAATACGAAAAATGGCAAATACATGACACTCATCACTATGAAATGCCTCCTTCATCAATTTTACGGCCATAATACATAGAAACTGAGACGAGGTTGACGTCCCAAAATGACAATTATCTTATATCAATACGAAAAATCGCAAGTATATAACACTCGTCTCTTTTAAATGCCTCGTTTATAAATATTACGACTAAGATATATAGAACCTGAGACGAGGTTGTCGTCCCCAAATGACATTTATCTCGTATCAATACGAAAAATCGCAAATACATGACACTCGTCACCTTCACATGCCTCGTTTATCAATACCACGGCTAAGATATAAGAACTTGAGACGAAGTTGTTGACACTAAATTACAATTATCTTGTATCAATACGAAAAATTGCAAATACAAGACACTCGTCTCTTTGAAATGCCCCCTTCATCATTTTTACGGCCATGATATATAGAACCTGAGACGGGGTTGTCGTTCCTAAATGACAATTATCCTGTATCAATACGAAGAATCGCAAATGTAGAACACTCGTCTCTTCGAAATGCCTCGTTTATCAATTTTACGGCTAAGATATAAGATCCTGAAACGAGGTTGTTGACCCTAAGTTACAATTATCTTGTATCATCACGACAAATGGCAAATACATGACACTCGTCACTTTGAAATGCCTCGTTTATCAATTCCACGGCTAAGATATAAGATCCTGAAACGAGGTTGTTGACCCTAAAGTACAATTATCTTGTATCAACACGACAAATGGCAAATAGATGACACTCGTCACTTTGAAATGCCTCGTTTATCAATTTTCCGGCTATAATACATAAAAACTGAGACGAGGTTGACGTCCCAGAATGATAATTATCTTATATCAATAGGAAAAAATCGCAAGTATATAACATTCGTCTCTTTTAAATGCCTCGTTTATCAACTTTACTACTAAAACATATAGAACCTGAGACAAGGTTGTCGTCACCAAATGACATTTATCTTGTATCAATACGAAAAATCGCAAATACATGACACTCGTCACTTTCAAATGCCTCGTTTATCAATTCCACGGCTAAGATATAAGAACTTGAGACGAAGTTGTTGACCTTAAATTACAATTATCTTGTATCAACACGACAAATGGCAAATAGATGACACTCGTCACTTTGAAATGCCACGTTTATCAATTTTCCGGCTATAATACATAGAAACTGAGACGAGGTTGACGTCCCAGAATGATAATTATCTTATATCAATAGGAAAAAATCGCAAGTATATAACACTCGTCTCTTTTAAATGCCTCGTTTATCAACTTTACTACTAAAACATATAGAACCTGAGACAAGGTTGTCGTCACCAAATGACATTTATCTTGTATCAATACGAAAAATCGCAAATACATGACACTCGTCATTTTCAAATGCCTCGTTTATCAATTCCACGGCTAAGATATAAGAACTTGAGACGAAATTGTTGACCTTAAATTACAATTATCTTGTATCAATACGAAAAATCGCAAATACAAGACACTCGTCTCTTTGAAATGCCTCCTTCATCAATTTTACGGCCATAATATATAGAACCTGAGACGGGGTTGTCGTTCCTGAATGACCACTATCCTGTATCAATAAGAAAAATCGCAAATATATAAAACTCGTCTCCGCGAAATGCCTCGTTTATCAATTCCACGGCTAAGATATAAGAACTTGAGACGAAGTTGCTGACCCTAAGTTACAATTATCTTGTATCAATACGAAAAATTGCAAGTATATAACACTCGTCTCTTTAAATGCCTCGTTTATCAATTCCACGGCTAAAATATAAGAACCTGAGGCGACGTTGTTGACACTAAATTACAATTATCTTGTATCAATGCGAAAAATAGCAAATATAGGAAACACTCGTCACTTTGAAATGCGTCGTTTATCAATTTTCCGGCTGTAATACATAGAAACTGAGACGAGGTTGACGTCCCCAAATGACATTTATCTTGTATCAATACGAAAAATCGCAAATACATGACACTCGTCACTTTCAAATGCCTCGTTTATCAATTCCACGGCTAAGATATAAGAACTTGAGACGAAGTTGTTGACTCTAAATGACATTTATCTTGTATCAATATGAAAAATCGCAAATACAAGACACTCGTCTCTTTGAAATGCCTCCTTCATCAATTTTACGGCCATAATATAGAGAACCTGAGACGGGGTTGTCGTTCCTGAATGACCACTATCCTGTATGAATACGAAAATACGCAAATATATAAAATTCGTCTCTTCGAAATGTCTCGTTTATCAATTCCACGGCTAAGATATAAGAACTTGAGACGAAGTTGTTGACCCTAAGTTACAATTATCTTGTATCAATACGAAAAATTGCAAGTATATAACACTCGTCTCTTTTAAATGCCTCGTTTATCAATTCCACGGCTAAAATATAAGAACCTGAGGCGAAGTTGTTGACCCTAAATTATAATTATCTTGTATCAATGCGAAAAATAGCAAATATAGGAAACACTCGTCACTTTGAAATGCGTCGTTTATCAATTTTCCGGCTGTAATACATAGAAACTGAGACGAGGTTGACGTCCCCAAGTGACATTTATCTTGTATCAATACGAAAAATCGCAAATACAAGACACTCGTCTCTTTGAAATGCCTCCTTCATCAATTTTACGGCCATAATATATAGAACCTGAGACGGGGTTGTCGTTCCTGAATGACCACTATCCTGTATCAATAAGAAAAATCGCAAATATATAAAACTCGTCTCCGCGAAATGCCTCGTTTATCAATTCCACGGCTAAGATATAAGAACTTGAGACGAAGTTGCTGACCCTAAGTTACAATTATCTTGTATCAATACGAAAAATTGCAAGTATATAACACTCGTCTCTTTAAATGCCTCGTTTATCAATTCCACGGCTAAAATATAAGAACCTGAGGCGACGTTGTTGACACTAAATTACAATTATCTTGTATCAATGCAAAAAATAGCAAATATAGGAAACACTCGTCACTTAATGCGTCGTTTATCAATTTTCCGGCTGTAATACATAGAAACTGAGACGAGGTTGACGTCCCCAAATGACATTTATCTTGTATCAAAACGAAAAATCGCAAATACATGACACTCGTCACTTTCAAATGCCTCGTTTATTAATTCCACGGCTAAGATATAAGAACTTGAGACGAAGTTGTTGACTCTAAATGACATTTATCTTGTATCAATATGAAAAATCGCAAATACAAGACACTCGTCTCTTTGAAATGCCTTCTTCATCAATTTTACGGCCATAATATAGAGAACCTGAGACGGGGTTGTCGTTCCTGAATGACCACTATCCTGTGTCAATACGAAAAATCGCAAATATATAAAACTCGTTTCTTCGAAATGCCTCGTTTATCAATTCCACGGCTAAGATATAAGAACTTGAGACGAAGTTGTTGACCCTAAGTTACAATTATCTTGTATCAATACGAAAAATTGCAAGTATATAACATTCGTTTCTTTTAAATGCCTCGTTTATTAATTCCACGGCTAAATTATAAGAACCTGAGGCGAAGTTGTTGACCCTAAATTACAATTATCTTGTACCAATGCGAAAAATAGCAAATATAGGAAACACTCGTCACTTTCAAATGCCTCGTTTATCAATTCCACGGCTAGAATATAAGAACCTGAAGCGAAGTTGTTGACCCTAAATTACAATTATCTTGTATCAATGCTAAAAATAGCAAATATAGGAAACACTCGTCACTTTGAAATGCCTCCTTCATCAATTCTACGGCTAAGATATAAGAACTTGAGACGAAGTTGTTGACCCTAAATTACAATTATCTTGTATCAATACGAAAAATCGCAAATACAAGACACTCGTCTCTTTGAAATGCCTCCTTCATCACTTTTACGGCCATAATATGTAGAACCTGAGACGGGGTTGTCGTTCCTAAATGACAATTATCCTGCATCAATACAAAAAATCGCAAATGTAGAACACTCGTCTCTTCGAAATGCCTCGTTTATCAATTTCACGGCTAAGATATATGATGATCCTGAAACGAGGTAGTTGACCCTAAAGTACAATTATCTTGTATCAACACGACTAATTGCAAATACATGACACTTGTCACTTTAAAATGCCTCGTTTGTCAATTCTCCGGCTATAATAATAAGAACCTGAGACAAGGTTGTCGTCCCCAAATGATAGTTATCTTGTATCAATACGAAAAATCGCAAGTACATGACACTCATCACTTTGAAATGCCTCGTTTATCAATTTTACGGCTAAGATATAAGATCCTGAAACGAGATTGTTGACCCTAAGTTACAATTATCTTGTATCATCACGACAAATGGCAAATACATGACCCTCGTCACTTTGAAATGCCTCGTTTATCAATTCCACTGCTAAGATATAAGAACTTGAGACGAAGTTGTTGACCCTAAATTACAATTATCTTGTATCAATACGAAAAATCGCAAATATATGAGACACTAGTCAATTTAATGGCCTCGTTTATCAATTTTACGATTAAAATATATAGAACCTGAGACGAGGTTGTCGTCCCCAAATGACATTTATCTTGTATCAATACGAGAAATTGCGAATACAACACACTCGTCTCTTTGAAATGCCTCCTTCATCAATTTTACGGCCATAATATATAGAACCTGAGACGGGGTTGTCGTTCCTAAAGTACAATTATCTTGTATCAGTACGAAAAATCGCAAATACAAGACACTCGTCTCTTTGAAATGCCTCCTTCAACAATTTTACGGCCATAATATATAGAACCTGAGACGGGTTCTCGTTCCTGAATGACCACTATCCTGCATCAATACGAAAAATCGCAAATATATAAAACTCGTCTCTTCGAAATGCCTCGTTTATCAATTCCACGGCTAAGATATAAGAACTTGAGACGAAGTTGTTGACCCTAAGTTACAATTATCTTGTATCATTACGAAGAATCGCAAATGTAGAACAGTCGTCTCTTCGAAATGCCTCGTTTATAAATATTACCACTAAGATATATAGAACCTGAGACGAGGTTGTCGTCCCCAAATGACATTTATCTTGTATCAATACGAAAAATCGCAAATACATGACACTCGTCACTTTCAAGTGCCTCGTTTATCAATTCCACGCTAAGATATAAGAACTTGAGACGAAGTTGTTGACCCTAAATTACAATTATCTTGTTTGAATACGAAAAATCGTAAATACAAGACACTCGTCTGTTTGAAATGCATCCTTCATCACTTTTACGGCCATAATATATAGAACCTGAGACGGGGTTGTCGTTCCGAAATGACCACTATCTTGTATCAATACGAAGAATCGCAAATACATGACACTCATCACTTTCAAATGCCTCGTTTATCAATTTTACGGCTAAGATATAAGATCCTGAAACGACGTTGTTGACCCTATGTTACAAATATCTTGTATCATCACGACAAATGGCAAATACATGACACTCGTCACTTTGATCAATTCCACGGCTAAGATATAAGATCCTGAAACGACGTTGTTGACCCTAAGTTACAATTATCTTGTATCATCACGACAAATGACAAATACATGACACTCGTCATTTTGAAATGCCTCGTTTATCAATTCCACGGCTAAGATATAATATTTACGGCCATAATATATAGAACCTGAGACGGGGTTGTCGTTCCTAAATGACAATTATCCTGTATTAATACGAAGAATCGCAAATGTAGATCACTCGTCTCTTCGAAATGCCTCGTTTATCAATTCTTCGGCTAAGATGTAAGATCCTGAAACGAGGTTGTTGACCCTAAGTACAATTATCTTGTATCAACACGACAAATGGAAAATACATGACACTTGTCACTTTGAAATGCCTCGTTTATCAATTTTCCGGCTATAATACATAGAAACTGAGACGAGGTTGACGTCCCAGAATGCCAATTATCTTATATCAATACGAAAAATCGCAAGTATATGAGACACTAGTCAATTTTAAATGCCTCGTTTAACAATTTTACGACTAAAATATATAGAACCTGAGACGAGGTTGTCGTCCCCAAATGACATTTATCTTGTATCAATACGAGAAATTGCGAATACAAGACACTCGTCTCTTTGAAATGCCTCCTTCATCAATTTTACGGCCATAATATATAGAACCTGAGACGGGGTTGTCGTTCCTAAAGTACAATTATCTTGTATCAACATGACAAATGGCAAATACATGACATTCGTCACTTTGAAATGCCTCGTTTATCAATTTTCCGGCTATAATACATAGAAACTGAGACGAGATTGACGTCCCAAAATGGCAATTATCTTATATCAATACGAAAAATCGCAAGTATATAACACTCGTCTCTTTTAAATGCCTCGTTTATCAACTTTACGACTAAAATATATAGAACCTGAGACAAGGTTGTCGTCACCAAATGACATTTATCTTGTATCAATACGAAAAATCGCAAATACATGACACTCGTCACTTTGAAATGCCTCGTTTATCAATTCCACGGCTAAGATATAAGAACTTGAGACGAAGTTGTTGACCCTAAATTACAATTATCTTGCATCAATACGAAAAATCGCAAATATATGAGACACTAGTCAATTTTAATGGCCTCGTTTATCAATTTTACGATTAAGATGTATAGAACCTGAGACGAGGTTGTCGTCCCCAAATGACATTTATCTTGTATCAGTTAGAAAAATCGCAAATACAAGACACTCGTCTCTTTGAAATGCCTCCTTCATCAATCTTACGGCAATAATATATAGAACCTGAGACGGGTTGTCGTTCCTGAATGACCACTATCCTGTATCAATACGAAAAATCGCAAATATATAAAACTCGTCTCTTCGAAATGCCTCGTTTATCAATTCCACGGCTAAGATATAAGAACTTGAGACGAAGTTGTTGACCCTAAGTTACAATTATCTTGTATCATTACGAAAAATTGCAAGTATATAACACTCGTCTGTTTTAAATGCTTCGTTTATCAATTCCACGGCTAGAATATAAGAACCTGAAGCGAAGTTGTTGACCCTAAATTACAATTATCTTGTATCAATGCTAAAAATAGCAAATATAGGAAACACTCGTCACTTTGAAATGCGTCGTTTATCAATTTTCCGGCTGTAATACATAGAAACTGAGACGAGGTTGACGTCCCCAAATGACATTTATCTTGTATCAATACGAAAAATTGCAAATACATGACACTCGTCACATTGAAATGCCTCCTTCATCAATTCTACGGCTAAGATATAAGAACTTGAGACGAAGTTGTTGACCTTAAATTACAATTATCTTGTATCAAAACGAAAAATCGCAAATACAAGACACTCGTCACTTTGAAATGCCTCCTTCATCAATTCTACGGCTAAGATATAAGAACTTGAGACGAAGTTGTTGACCTTAAATGACAATTATCCTGCATCAATACGAAAAATCGCAAATGTAGAACACTCGTCTCTTCGAAATGCCTCGTTTATCAATTTCACGGCTAAGATATAAGATCCTGAAACGAGGTTGTTGACCCTAAGTTACAATTATCTTGTATCATCACGACAAATGGCAAATACATGACCCTCGTCACTTTGAAATACCTCGTTTATCAATTTTACGGCTAAGATATAAGATCCTGAAACGAGCTTGTTGATCCTAAGTTACAATTATCTTGTATCATCACGGCAAATGGCAAATACATGACACTCGTCACTTTGAAATGCCTCGTTTATCAATTTTCCGCCTGTAATACATAGAAACTGAGACGAGGTTGACGTCCCCAAATGACATTTATCTTGTATCAATACGAAAAATTGCAAATACATGACACTCGTCACTTTGAAATGCCTCCTTCATCAATTCTACGGCTAAGATATAAGAACTTGAGACGAAGTTGTTGACCTTAAATTACAATTATCTTGTATCAAAACGAAAAATCGCAAATACAAGACACTCGTCACTTTGAAATGCCTCCTTCATCAATTCTACGGCTAAGATATAAGAACTTGAGACGAAGTTGTTGACCTTAAATGACAATTATCCTGCATCAATACGAAAAATCGCAAATGTAGAACACTCGTCTCTTCGAAATGCCTCGTTTATCAATTTCACGGCTAAGATATAAGATCCTGAAACGAGGTTGTTGACCCTAAGTTACAATTATCTTGTATCATCACGACAAATGGCAAATACATGACCCTCGTCACTTTGAAATACCTCGTTTATCAATTTTACGGCTAAGATATAAGATCCTGAAACGAGCTTGTTGATCCTAAGTTACAATTATCTTGTATCATCACGGCAAATGGCAAATACATGACACTCGTCACTTTGAAATGCCTCGTTTATCAATTCTACGTCTAAGATATAAGATCCTGAAACGAGGTTTCAACTCAAATAAAACAACAGAAGCACTGCTTGTAGTTTGCGAAGTATTGTTCACTTACTTAATGAACATGTCAAAATCCAGCTGGCTTTACCATTTTCTTAATGCACTTACAACATCATTATACAAATGAGAAAAGTGTGTGGTATCAACAGAGAGAACATTGACAAATATATAGTATGTCCATAGTGTGATTCACATGCAGTTATGAGGATGCAATAACATATAGTGGTGGTAAGTTTTCTCTTTTGATAATCATTCATTTGCATTGACAGCCTTTCTAATTTAAATTACATCAGCAAAAAAACTATAACGTGAAAATTGTTATGTAAATTCAAGTAAAGTAAAGAAGAAATATGTCAGCAAAAATTTGCTGACATAATTTAATATTACACTTCGGCATTCACCTATACAATTAAAGAGTGCTGACGTGAATTGGGAAAGCTGATTGATGTTTTGATAGGTTCTTGCACACTGACAGTGTTTCCTCAAATAAGTATTTTTTATTTTTTTTCTTAACATAACTTAAAGACACAGTATAGTTGTGCATTTTTTAAAACAAATACTGGATCACAAAAAACATTGGAAATTCTAATGGACGATATGTAAAACATAATGTATTTTACTTAGTATTAGATTTTGTTTTTACTTTATGATATACTTTGTGGTCTTGAAAACAATCCTCTCATTCCTATTTCTTTACGCAAAATATTTCCTAAGGCCATAAGAACAAATGCGCTATATATTTTTCACCTTTTGTAAGTTTTTATAATTTTTTTTAGGTAAAAAGATTTCCAAAAAATGCAGCTATTTTCCTTTTCACACTCATCCACAAAAGCGGTTTCGGGAGTCTTGCAGTACAGTATTGATGAAAACTGTCCTTTCGTATGATGGAAGTGAAACATACCTCTATCCTAAAAAACTGTATTGTGCTCGTCGCATCAAATTGTCCGTTCAAGAGCTTTTGAAACGACCTGGATTTAGTGAAATGCTGCACAAAGGTCCTGTAATTTCTGATACAGAATTCATGGCAGATATTTGTGATGGAGATATATATATAAAAAAAGTTTTGTGATGAGTATGGTGAGCTGTTTTTTAAAGATAAAAGAAATCTAGGTTTAATGATGAACGTTAATTTCTTTAACCCCTTCAATAATAAGGAATATCCTTTAAGAGTGTGCTGATAAACTTACCTCGTGATGTAAGATTCAAATGGGAAAATACGATTGTTTTGGGAATAATTCCTGCTCCTAAAGAGCCTAGCTTCACTATCAGCAACTTTCTTTAGTTTATGGTCAGGCGTAATTATCGAAGAAAAAATTCCAGTGCTTTTTACAAAATAGCATTGTTGTGTACATCAAGTGATGTTTCTGCTACTCGAAAAAGGGTGGATTCATGAGTCATAATGCAACACAAGGTATTTTTGAATAGTTACTTTTATTATATTTTGGAAAGAGGTTTCATGAATTTAAAAATTTCTGAAGGGGTTAAAATAAGTTTTAAAGGACATTGAATTTGCAAGAATTTTAAAATGCTAATGTTGTTTCCTCATAATTTTTTTTTTGTTTCCTCAAAAAATTATTTTTTAAACTGGGACTTGTCATTATGTCTGAAAACTGGTCATTGATTGCATACCATTGGATTTTTTTAGGTTGCAGTAAATGTACAAAAACCTTTTCGCAAAACAATGACAACAGACCTGATTATTCTGGCTATGAAACTGATAGATAGATAGTTCTTGTGCGAATTGAAAATATTAAACGATCAGACACTGTCAATAATGTCATTCCATTGCCACCACGCTCTATTTTTCTTGATTATATTTTCGTATGGATTTTTTAAATTTGTTTTTATTCTTGCATGATAAAATTTAACTGTTGTGCGGCTTCTTGTTCATTCCATTCTGACCAAATCTCATTTAGCAAATAATACAAAGCATTTTGAGAAGAGGGGATGCGATTCTGCTTGCATAATATGTAAATGCTAAAAACATCACGTTTTTGCTGAACCTGGGTCTCATTCGCAAAAGTATATTTTCTTGCACGTTATTTTTCTTTATTCGAGGAAGTAAAACGAAACATTTGAGTAGGCGCAGCCCACAATATTTTCTGTTTTTTCCGCGAATCTTTTAACGCACATCAAATCATTGAACGCACATTATACGAGAAAATACGTGGAAATATATGCTCGTATACACATTTTTACTGTATTTTATGATATTTATCCGAATTTATGAAACGTATTCTGGATTACGTTTCTCCGCATTTCAACTATAAAAGTACGGAGAATATAAAACTATAGTATTTTTCCCACAAGAAAATACGAGGAAATATATACCCGTATACAAATTTTTCCATATTTTATGATATTTGTCCGCATATTGAAATGATCTAATTACAAATTCTTTCGTAATTCATGTAGATTGCTACCTTCTGATTGACTGCAAAATGTAGCTCGCAAAAAGTAGAGCCTGTTCAACTTTTTTTAAATCGCACCAGCGCATGCAAGGGCGGAAGGTCAGCGGCATTATTCTGATAATACGCATGCGTAGATCAAAAGTCACGGCGCTTTTTACGACTGGGTGCAAAATGCAGTTGTATGGAAACCGGCCTTAAGTTATGTCTAAAATGTGGTATTTGTTTAGTATATTAATTCTAAAATAGTAAGGTTATAATAAAATAGTTGGTAATATGTAGTAAAAAGTGATAGTAGTAGTTGTAAATATACTCCCTCCCCCCCCTTTCCCCTTCCTTTTTAGTGATAATAAACCTGCTTGATTTCAAATATTTTCAGAAGGCTCCGAGGCTCCGCTGACAGTAACTGGGTCAAGGAACAACTAAGTTTTTTCTTTTCTTTTCCCCATTGATGATTGTGATTGAGATTGTGATTGCGATGATGACATGATTAATCCATACCTTCCAAACTCCAACAGTTGCATTTTAACTTAAACATTTTAACTTTTTCAGAAACAAGTTGAGTTATATGACCAACAGCGGTGATGCGCTGGACAGTGGTGTTGGGGTGCTGCAGGTTGCGCAAACAATTATAATGGCTTAATAACCGTTTAGCCGGTCTATACGGGAAAATATAGACCGAGGTCATGACGTCATGGACCGAACGCAGTGAGGTCCATGCGAGTGACAGACTTGCTGGATGCAACAATTACGAAATTGAAGGTGAACATTAACACCAACAGCACGGAGCAGCAGAAGAATGTTTCTGATCCAAAAACACAAATAAATGCCAAAGTAGATACTTTCCAAGAGCTGGCTCGAGCCGAAGTCCCTAAATACTTGAATGCAATAGTCGACAAAAAATACAATAGTACTAGCCCAAGTTACATTGACTCCTTTGTAATAGATGTAGTTTTGAAAGACATGTTAACCAGGACTTACCAAGAACTAAAAATGGCATCATATTAAGACTTGAATCATTATGTTGTCGAATATATCTCTCTAATGAAGTGTATCGTGGATGGTTACGGACATGCATTATATTGATATAGGTTCTGGGTAAACCTGAATATTTTCTTCTGCATCTTTCTATCAAAACGCCGCTCTTGCCCTTAACATCCGATCTTCAAAGTTTGCAATGTTAACACCAATGCTGCAGAATGGAGAAACTTGACAACAAGTGTTTTAGCCAGTTTGATTAAGACTTTGAACTCCGCAAAACAGTGATATCTTTAGTAAATGATGAAGTTAAGGACAGCGTGACTCTATTCGAAGTGAAACTCTGCCAATCTTTTAAAAGAATTGAATAACGCAGGAAACATGGTCGAAAAGTGACACTATTATTGACCAGAGAAGTAAAAAATAGCATGCAGTTCCTTAACCAACACCGAAAAGATGTTGGGGTTAATTTAGAAAATGCGTTTGTGTTTGCAGTGTTAGGAAATGGATCGTTAAAAAGTATAAGGGGACTTGATGCCATCAGAAAGCATGTGCGGCTTTCTAACGTACAATATTATGAATCAATATTTTCCACAAATTTGAGAAAGCACATGGCTTTGTTATCGCAATTCGTGAATTTAGAAAAGAATGAACTGGAAACTCTTCCCAACTTTATGGGCCATGACATCTCAATACATCGTCAGTACTATCGCTTGCCGTAAATTACATTGCAGCCGGCGAAATGCAAAAAATTAATGCTTTTAAAGAAAGAGGTGTCGGGGAACAACATGGAAAGACATCGGACGAATTTGAAGTCAATTTGGAAGGTAAATATTATTTAGTTCCCCACTTTCCCCACCTCAAAGAATAGTTGGGCCATATTTTATTTTTTCTTGCAATTGCTCTGATACGAGTAACATGAATAACAAAATCAGCGGCATTTTGAAGTGGCTTACGGCATCACTTATTAGTAATATGCTCACACATGGATGATGTATAATTGGTCAAAGCATGCGTTTTGCATGTTTTTTTTCTTTTGGATTACCTCTCTTGCTTTAGATGCTGTAGAAGACTGTGAAAGCACAGAGGATGGTGGCTCCACCACTGAAGGTAAGTGTGGCACCTGCTTGAATTTTATTGATAGCTTATCAATTTTTTCACAGGTTCTTTACTGCAAAACAAACTGTTTTTCACACCAATTTATCCTGCTAAATTTTTCAAAGTAAGAATTTGCGAAACTTTGGAAAGTCACTCCAAATTTTGAAAGTTTGAATTAGAAAGCCAGTCCGCTTGCTCGCTTCGATTTTTGTTGCCTCGATGGTGCCTAAAATGGTGGCTTGAATCATTTTATGGAATTTTTTTCGACGTCTCAATTAGCCAGAGTTAGTAATCAAAATTTGTCTCGAGAATTTTATATGATGATATATGGGCTTTGATAAAGATTGGAAAAGCACTCATTTTTTACTATTTGGAATTAAGATTTTATACATACAATTCTATCACTAATCTCATTTTAAACATATTAAATATCAAAAGTTGAATGAATATCCTTAAATTTGATTAAAGTTAAGTACAATATTGCTTATAAAACGGTGAAAATTATCCTCACAACAACACCACAATCTCGTTCAGTTGATGGAAATTGACATATGGACAAAAATAAAAATACAGGAAGATTTTCAGTCACACAGTCACATTGAACTAATACAAAATGGCAACTTAGAAATTAAATTAGGAACATAAGAATTCTCATATAAAAAACTGATTCAATTTTGATCTGCTGAATATATATAAAAAACCAATACAAAACTCGTTGTTAATAAACCATATAATTTACGTATCTATTTCTTATTAGGTTTTGCCATTAGTTTTTAGCATGCTGCCACTTTTTTCACTTCTTTTTTTCGATCCTCTATTTAAAAAAAATTCGACATGTATTAACTGAAGCTCATTAATAGCTAGTTGTGGCTTCATTCTTTAGGTGGAAGTGACAATAAAGAAAAACAATGTTCAGGTATTTACCTCTTTAGTTCATTGAAAAGGGTTTTAATAACTAGCCTATTATTTTACTACACGGACGATGCCGTGGATTTTTCTACAGTTCACCGACTAGTCTCTATAGAGCTAGAAAATGATGTTACGGAAACACGAATTCAAATGCGATATATTTTTATCCACTTTGTTGCGACGGGTAAATATAATGGGCGGCCGAACCCGTGGATTTTTCCATGGGCCAACGACTAGTCTCTTTAATAATAGCCGTGTTTTCTATTTGCCTGCGAGAGCCGCATCCCGTAACGGAATCACGGAATTTTTATAATGCGCACCAATACCAAATGCGATATATTTTTGTCCACTTTGTTGCGACAGGTAAATTTAAAGGACAGGCGAACCCGTGGATTTTTCCACGGGCTAATCTCTTTAATAATAGCCGTATTTTGTCTGTCTGTCCGCGAGAGCCGCGTCCCGTACCGAAATCACGAAATTTTTAAAATGCGCACCAACACCAAATGCGATATATTTTTGTCCACTTTGTTGCGACGGGTGAATTTAAAGGACGGGCGAACCCGTGGATTTTTCCAAGGGCTAACGACTATCTATATTAAAATACCCGTATATGTCAGTTTGTCTGTCATGTAAAATGGTGCCTTAGCTGCGTGAACCTGTAGACTTTTCCACGGGCTAACTAGTATGTAATAATTCGCAAACATCTAAAAACGCATTTTTTAATTCTCAAAACAAGAAATGAATCAGAAATTTTTAGGAAACAGTTTAGGCATATATGATAAAATAGATATTGCATGTCCTTACAATTTCTGTTTTTTTTTTTTCATTTAGAAAGTACTGATGAAAGTGGCACTGACGATGAAGATATTTGCAGTAAAATGCCTATCAAACGTAAGCATAAAGAACCAGAAAAAAAAACACGTGATATAAATCTCTGTACCAACGGCGCTGTATTCATTTCTTCCTCATTTTTTTCGGATAAGAGTCCTCTTGACTTTAGGAATCATCATGAAACTACGGATCGCGCACTTGTCTCTCGGCTTGAAGGCTGTTTTCAATTCTACCCTGCATGTCAGTTTGATTCTAACATTTCTGATTAAGGCTGAACACTAGTAATACTTGGTAATCATCAAAACAAATTTATTTAGGGATATTTTTTGGAGAGATGCAACTGGATAATCGAGACAAATGATGTTGATCGAGATTAGGCATGAGCCACGAAGGAGCTTTTTGATCATATTGATCCCTTTATTCACATATTTACAACTAAATCTAGCTTTTTAAAAGTTTATTAAGGTACGGCTAGGAAGAGCTTGTATGTTGTTTTGGAGAGATGCTCAATTGCTTTTAGTTAAGTTGTGACAAAGTGATTATTATTGTACTGTGCTAGCTGTATATAGTAGCCAGCTAAGCAGCAAAAAGTTTTTATATAGGGTTCAGCTCTTAAATTTCTTGTAGTAATAAGAGGTAATGAGACTGCTTTGGATTAGAAACAAGCATTAACCTTTACATAAAATATGAGCCAGTTAGATATAACTAACTAGCTAGCTTTGTTAGGTATATATCATTGCAACTGCCTGGGTGTGTGGGTGGGTATCTTTTTACTAGCTACCTCGTCGATATTAAGGAAATTTCATTTCCCGGGAATTAAATTAACTCGCGCGCCGCGTAGCTGCGAGTTTTTACTCGCCTTATCAGGTCTGGATTTTTGCGTGCCTAACGTGGCGTTTTGCCGTAAATGGGAGCTGGTAGCATGCTCCTTTTTAACGCAAGCAAGTCAACGAAATGGGATGGATGGATGGTCAAATAATATTAGCAAGTAAGAAGTAAGTAAATATTTATTTATTTGAAACTCTCTACTCATAATTATATGTGTAAAAAATACTAGGAAATACAACTTGGAACTAGCTAGGTGTAAGTAACTGGTTAAGACTTTTCAAGTAGCTTTTAGGCGATCCCCACATTTTATCTTCTGGATGCTTTATTTTCTTAATAAATAAAGATTGTTTTTCACCACAAAAATAAAATATAAAGCTATAGCTATGTGCTGCGAAATATAATAGAACATGTGTAGCTATAACCTTTGGCTAGCTAGGCTAGAAAGTAACTTTAAAGAATATGTTAGCTATATTTATATATATTATTTACTCAGTGGCTATTCACACGTTGTACGTGACCGTACTTTAATTTTTTTTTCTTTTCGTACGTGACTCTCACATACTTGATATTTTTTTCTATTTGTACGTAACATTCGTGTACTTTATTATTTTCTTTTCATTCGTACGGAACACTCACGTACTTTGTTATTTTCCTTCTATTTTATTCAATCTTGCCATATTATTGCCCTATAAATACTAATGGGCTATTGAAAAAGAATTCTCATTTGCTTTACTGGGTGAGGTATAATTCGGCCGTTCTAATTAAGTTTATTTCACACTGGCAATTCACAAATAAACATATACTATACTTCTCTATAAACTAAGTTGTCTCTTAATTGATTTAATGCAGGTTAAAATGTTGACTAATTTGTCATAGTGCTCTCTGATTTCTAGGTTTGGAATGACACTTGTGTTGGTTTCAATCACCTTGATCTCATTTTTTTTCAACTCCTTTCTTGCTTCCTGTTCTTTTAATTTTAGCCTCACTTCTACAACTGCCAATGCTTTTTCGTAGTGGGGAATAAAGTATTGATTAAGTTTAGCTTTTTTTCTTGCTTTATCATAGTTCATCACAAACTCTTCTTCTCCAAACACCTTTATCAAAGTGCTTGTGGATTTTGAATATTTATCCTTTTCTGTACTTGTTTCAGAATGGAGTGGTTTTAATTGTATAACTAAAGGATTGTGCTTTGATGTTGACATTTTAATTTGTTTAGAAGATATCTTTTTTGTAGAAAGGGGTGTTGATGTAATATCAGGTACGATATTGCAATCCATAACAGATGTATTAGGTGTTAATAGCATATTTATTTGATCAAATTCTGTTCCAATATCATATGTGGTACTGTTATTGATGGTGGAATTTGTGAAATTTGCTACAATGCCTGTTGTTGATAAAGGTGGATTGGATAACTCTTTCATTTCATGAGATATTGGAGTAGAACTGATAGGAGGGTGTTCTTTATTTAGTGAATTATTTTCATTTAAAAAGCTAGTGGTTTCATTATTTTCTTTAGATGGTGTTGTTGGTTCTTGTTGAAGTAACGATTTGTTTTTAGTGATGCTTCCTTTTGAAAATATTTTAATGTCTTCAGATATTTAATGACCTTTTCCCCATCTTTGTCATAAAAATGAATTTTGAATGCTGGAATTAAAACATCCATGTTACTTAGACATTTTAACCAACATTTTTCCTGCAAAATTTCTTCTATCTTTATCGAAGACGAACGGAAATGGTGTAGGCCAATTTTGCTTTCGATTGGGAAGACATTGTCGCGAAATTCCACACCATCCGAAACCTCATACCACCATACGTTTTGTTCTATCAAGTAATCAGCTTGACGTTGTAAGAGGCACTGGTAGTCATTTGAGAAATCGTGTATCCAATCAAAAGAAATTTTTGTGTTACATAGGGACAGTTTTATTGGTTGATATATTTGATGTATGTAAGATTCTCTCGTTTATTCTTCTTGCCCATGCAGTTCTTTTCTAACTTGGTATCTTAATATAGCATTGGTTATGATGTTTTCTGGATGGTGATTGGATGTCAGGTTTGTGTCAGTTTTAATTGATGTGAACGAGACCTCCTCTTTTTCGGTGTTAGCTGATCGCCCAGAAATAATACGGTATTGCCCTGGGGCATGACGAATTAATGAGTGATAATAAACCCCAAATAATTTTCTTTCTGTTAGGCTTTTTAGTTCACCTTTAACAAACTTTTCCAGATAAATTGCATGTATAAACGTTAAATTACTTAAACGCAAAATCAACTTGGGGTTTCGTGATAGTTCTGGTAAATATAAAATTTCTTGAATCTCAGCCATAGTTAAAAAAAGTTTAGTGAAAAAACGATCTGGATAATTTTCAAGACACCAATTTGTGACAATTAAAAGGCTTTTTCTGTAATCAAACGAATTTTTTGCTTCCTTCGAGTTAAATGAATTTTCTATAATTTCCGTGATTTCTTTTTTAATCTTATTATTCACTTGTTGTGGAAGTTCAGAATATAAATTCTTAATGTGGTTTGATACATCATGCAAAGGTTCATTTTGGAGAATTTCATATTGACCAAGGTTCAGGTCGTCCAGAGTTGTGAATGGATTGGCATACAGAAGTGCTGGCAATCTCTGCATTCCTCGCATCTCATCTTCCAATAGCAATTGCAACTGCTTCACAGGCATCTGGCATGAAAATTTAACATTCTTTTCATGCAGTTCATCAATAACATCGGATTTCTGTAGATTGTTAAATAATTTCACTTTTCCCTGTTTGATTCGTTGCTGAGCACCCACAGATTTCAAAACTTTGTCAATTCTTTGTTGCAAGGTGATATAACGAGTTTTAAAAGATCGCGTAATTGACTTCGACATAGATGTGTGCAGAGGACACGAATGACAAAAGTAGTTCCCTCCCTTTTGTTGACCAGTCTCGAATTGAGCAGCTGGGGAATCTCCTTTGAATATACGGACTATGTCAGTAATTTCAATATCTTCCACTTTCACTTTTGTTTTGAGATCTTTAAGGTCATCAACACGATCTTCTGTATAGAGCAATTGTTGATCGGTGGCTGGGCCAACGTGCTAGGATATACAACTGGGATTCTTCTATGATGGCTTGAACATTTGTTTTGACTTTAAATTTTTCGTAGTATTCATCATCTGTTAAGTGAATTGCAGTATCATAAAGTGTTGAGACCATCATAAGAATGTGACTATGACTAGCCAATGAGGAACCATCATGCCAAAACATTAGATGTCTTCTTCTGTTGAAGTGTTTCAATATTTCAATCAGTTCTTCATCTTTATAATTCATTAGATCATACGGTAACTCATTAATTTTTGTTAATTCGTGAATAACTCTGTCTCTGGTCATGTTGTTCAAATAATCGTCAGAATAAGATTTCATATATTTTTTTTGTGTAATTAATGATTCTTTTCGAATTTTGTATAACACCAGTTTGCGACCTGCAACACTGATTTCTTCTATACAAGTTTTATTGTTGACAATCTGCACTCTTTCAAACTTTTGAGGCACTATTAATTCACCCAAAGAGTACACACCATCCTTTATCTGCTGGTGAAGTCTTCTGTTGAGCTCTTCATTTGTTTCCTCAATAGGTATCGAGGTATCTGTTCAACCTGGCAAATTCAACCTATAAATGTAAATATATAAATTATAAGAGTTTATCAGAGGTTACTTTGAAGGAGTTTGTGGTACTATTTTTATAATAATATTTGGCTACTTAAAATGCTTGTGAAACAAGATTATAGCTTCATAAAACAGCCGTCACCTTCTTTTCTTTCTACGTACGCGAGGAATTCCAAATTTTTCATGTTCATTGTAGCAATCCATTGTGCTGTTATTTAAACATGATTTAAATTTTGATAACTGGCATCCACTTTTCTGTAGTAGCACTTTGACTATTTGGCCAGCATTTTTGGGTACCATTCCTATATAGTAAAGATAATTAATATTGAAAACACTTCAGACAGAAAAAAATTTAATTGACGTATAACCTTGCTACAATGTTCCACCTTTTTTCTTGAAAAAAGCACTTGTTGGATAACTCAAAATCAGTTCCATATTTTTTTTCACGAAAGCTTTCAAATCGCAAAAATAAGTACACATTTTGGCAAAAAAACTTGATCGCAAAAATATGATCCACAGGTTATTTATTAAGCCTTGTTATTAGCAAAAAGGTTCCAGAACTTTCTCCAAAATTTTCATGGGAAAACAAGAATGTTTTTAAAATTTTAATCATTGTACCTTTTCCATTTTTCAATTGAAATCTTCTTGCTAAGTCACTGTAATTTATAACTGTACCATCATTATAACTCAAAACCTCTCTTATACATTCATCTTTAGCCCAAGTGTAGTTTTCTCTTTTACCAACATGAACATGTGGTCTTTTTTTCCCCTGTAAAGGTTAAGGCATCAAAAGTTATTTTAAGTATTATCAACAGGTTGTAGTTTTACCAATTTTAGGACTTCTATGGGAAAAGTTTAATATAGTTTATTCATACCTCTTTAATTTTTAGGATGGTCTCTTTGGTTCGTTTTCCAGCTGCAGCTATTGGTTCAAAGCCTTGAGTTAAACGTAACTTCTACATTAAATAAATAACATATTTCATGAAGCTTGAAGTTGTTAAAAAGTTGTAGTATTCTTACTTGTTCAACAAATATTATATATATACCAATGGATTCTTAACAATCATATAAGAAATAATCAATGATTATACCAGCATCAACAATATTAAAAGCTTAAATAAATTAATTTACTCCAGTGGTGTGAGTGGTACACCATAGCCATCATGTAGGGGATTAATTGAATGGACTTTTTCATCACATTCATAAGAAAGTTGCATTTCATTACCATGGTGACATGACACAACAACTTTGTTTCAAGCAACTCTCACATACAGAACTTTGTATTTGTATGTTCAGTACAGCCTTAAAAATATTTTTTCTTTTTTCGGCCCAGCTGCACTCATATTGATTCATACGATCCTGCCAGCTAACAGCTTTAGACTTTGTTCTACTGAATTGGAAAATTCTACAAAAAATATATACATAAAGATAAAAAGAAATTTTACTACAATCATCATTTTTCTCATTGTTCTAGCCAACATATATGAATGAGTTTGAAAGTGTTTTGAAAGTGTTGTCTTTTATTTAAGTTTTTCTCAAACTGTAGTGTTATGGGTAAGAATGAGTGATCCACACTTTTAAAGTTTCAGGCATAATTTGGGAATCAATCTAAACCTTTAGCATTAAAAAAACATTTTCTACACCGGAGGAAAAGGATTCTATACAGAGAAAGACAAGTTTTGACCACAAAACACTTGGTTTAATATTCAATGTATTTAAGATAATGTAAAAACAAGTCCTCACCTGCCAAAGCTTGCACGTTCTAAGTACCAACATTATCTATTTCGCTTGAATCAGTAGTAACATCATACCAACCTGAATGTGAAAATACACACAAACTACAGAAACTTCTTTCAAATTTAGGAGCCAACAAAAAAGCCAATGACACCAACCTTCACTGTCTCTATGATTATCAACAATCGTAGGATTTGTGGAAATATTTGATTTTCTACGTTTTCTGTTTTTCCCGTGATATGGAAATACTCTTCGCCCAAGTGAATCACGCTTTAATTCAATAATAGTGGGTTTTTCCCTGCTATTCTTCTTTTTTATAAACAAAGATTCTAAATCTTCTAGACATGACATCTATAAATACAGAACATTATATAAAAAAAGTTACAAATAACACAGCATAATATACATAAATGAATATATATATATTCTCTCTTAAACTTCAAAAATGTAGTATATAACAAAGCCTCAGCTTGGCAAAGATACTGGTGAACAGAGCAAGTATTTTCACAGGAGAGGATCAAGCAAAAAAACAAATAACGTCCTAGTCAAATAACGTCCTAGTAATTTATGGCCTAATTTTGCCCCATAGTTTCAGTGGTTATAACTTTCGCACTTTGTGCGACAGACTGGGGTCCGGTTTACCCAAGCCATGTGAGGGAAATTGGGGAGATGGCATACCTTGTGGAACATTGGATGTTGCACAGAGTTGTCTGGTAGAGCGCGCAAACCCTAATTGGGTCTTCATAGCTCAAAATGAGCATTAAATACTCTAGGAATCCACATGTAAGCCATGGCTCCTTCTGGAAACAAGAGATTTGTGAAGCTAGCCATGTAACATATGCACATCTATCTGGCTAACTAAAGTTGTGATTTGTAGCTACGCTACACACAAAAATTGTTTGCTCTGTGCACAAATTATTGGAACGTCATGTTGGGTGTTCTGCACATCACTTGTGCCAGATGCCCATTTAAATATTTGTGGTCTGTGCAAAAGTAAAATACATTACCTAGATAGATAAAGCTAGCATAGCTTGGAAGTCTCGACGTCATTAAGTTTTATGCGATTTTTGCTATGACAAAAAACTAAGTTTTAATTTGTTTTCTTAATCACTTTTGTATTGTTATTCATTATAACTTGTAATATATATGGTCAGCGAAATATATATACGTTTTATTTTTGGTGTTTCTTTACATGGAGACAACTCCTCTTCTAAGATAAACAATTTTTACCGCAGGACACTAAAAACTCAAAATATCGGTCTAGCTAGATAAGCTTCCTTAACCTTGACATTTGGACTTTTTTGGTACCTTACAATAAATCTAAAACTATTACATATTTGCCCTGGCACAACGGCGTAGTCAGATTGCAAAATCGAGTATTATATTTGTCATTTTTCACTTTGGTATATGAAATGATCGCCAGCTACTTATTTCTTGCTTTGCAAATACTAAAGCAAGTTCTCATTCACGTAAAACAATATGTTGACAAACTTTCTACCCAATTATTTTTTGCACTTTTGTTTAAAAAAATTGAGCCCCATCCCAAAATCTTCAACACATAAACAAAACTTGTTCAAAACTCGAAGCGCCTGATCCTGAAAATTTCACTGACAGCCATTATGTTTTTTACGACAAAACAAATAAAGATGAACCAATCAGACAGCAGATGTTTTGCAATCGGTAGCAAATCGCGGGAAACTAAATATTTTTATCAAAACAAAAAGTTTGAATAGGATTATTTTTGGCCTTATTTAATTAAGAAAATTTGGGCAACACATTGGCCAACATTTTATAAATTTTAACAATACATAATTCTTATTTTTGGATGTTGTAAATGAACACTGTATAATCAAGATATAGGTCCAATTTTGAAAAATGAGCCCCCTTCCCCCCATGAAGCCTAGCCAATATTTACTGATTCTTATAATGAAAGGAGGAACAAAGAAAGTACATATGTATAGGAAACATAAAACTACGGGGGTCCCCATTTCATAGAATTCACTGATAAAATGACTGAAAGTATACCATAAAATAACATCTTACTTTGAACCGAGGGGAGTCAAGTAAGCAGCACCATTCTCGTTTCCATAACCCTGGGGACGAGGTTAAAGGCAATTTTTTATACTGAGAAGGTATGAACTACGGGGTCTCCATTTCATAGAACTCACTGAGTAGATGACTTAAAAGAATACCACATTATAAAACCTTATTTTGAACCGAGAAAAGCCAAGGAGTACCATTCTCATTTCCAGAGCCCTGGGGACGAGGTTGACGGTAATTTTTATAGAATTTGCTGATTTAAATGATTAAAACAGTGTTTACAATAACATGATATCTTATTGAGACATGAGCCAAGACAATTCTCGTTCCAGAGCACTGGGAACGAGGTTGAAGACAAATTTCGTTCCCTTTATTTTGAGTAACTTTAGTTACTTTTCCAACAAATTAAAATAATATTAACCCCAAATCATTGTTTCAATTAAGAACAACCCGGGTCTAGCTATATATATATATATATATATATATATATATATATATATATATATATATATATATATATATATATATAAAATACTGTTGTTTGAGCCCATTTTTACAAAAATTACACTTTTTTATAAAAACAATTTTATAAGAACATTGAGGCTGGGAATGGCTGAAAAATAAGAATAAGAACATTTACAAGGCTGATTTTTACTGGTTTTCTATTTTGGAACAAAAAAGACACACACACAACAAATATGAAAATATACGCCTTTTAGCGATGTAGACACTTTCGCAGAATCAATTTTATAATAAGAAAAATTTCAGGTTAAACATTATGGTTATTTTTAAAAGTGTATATGTGTGAAATTGGCATAGAATTCTGACTATCAAATCAAAAGCCTTTTTTAATAAAAACTAATAATTTTACACATTTATTAGTATTAATAATAATATATATATATATATATATATATATATATATATATATATATATATATATATATATATATATATATATATATATATATATATTATTATTAATACTAATAAATGTGTAAAATTATTAGTATATATATATATATATATATATATATATATATATATATATATATATATATATATATATATATATATATATATATATATATATATATATATATATATATTATTATTAATACTAATAAATGTGTAAAATTATTAGTTTTTATTAAAAAAGGCTTTTGATTTGATAGTCAGAATTCTATGCCAATTTCACACATATACACTTTTAAAAATAACCATAATGTTTAACCTGAAATTTTTCTTATTATAAAATTGATTCTGCGAAAGTGTCTACATCGCTAAAAGGCGTATATTTTCATATTTGTTGTGTGTGTGTCTTTTTTGTTCCAAAATAGAAAACCAGTAAAAATCAGCCTTGTAAATGTTCTTATTCTTATTTTTCAGCCATTCCCAGCCTCAATGTTCTTATAAAATTGTTTTTATAAAAAAGTGTAATTTTTGTAAAAATGGGCTCAAACAACAGTATTTTATATATATATATATATATATATATATATATATATATATATATATATATATATATATATATATATATATATATATATAGCTAGACCCGGGTTGTTCTTAATTGAAACAATGATTTGGGGTTAATATTATTTTAATTTGTTGGAAAAGTAACTAAAGTTACTCAAAATAAAGGGAACGAAATTTGTCTTCAACCTCGTTCCCAGTGCTCTGGAACGAGAATTGTCTTGGCTCATGTCTCAATAAGATATCATGTTATTGTAAACACTGTTTTAATCATTTAAATCAGCAAATTCTATAAAAATTACCGTCAACCTCGTCCCCAGGGCTCTGGAAATGAGAATGGTACTCCTTGGCTTTTCTCGGTTCAAAATAAGGTTTTATAATGTGGTATTCTTTTAAGTCATCTACTCAGTGAGTTCTATGAAATGGAGACCCCGTAGTTCATACCTTCTCAGTATAAAAAATTGCCTTTAACCTCGTCCCCAGGGTTATGGAAACGAGAATGGTGCTGCTTACTTGACTCCCCTCGGTTCAAAGTAAGATGTTATTTTATGGTATACTTTCAGTCATTTTATCAGTGAATTCTATGAAATGGGGACCCCCGTAGTTTTATGTTTCCTATACATATGTACTTTCTTTGTTCCTCCTTTCATTATAAGAATCAGTAAATATTGGCTAGGCTTCATGGGGGGAAGGGGGCTCATTTTTCAAAATTGGACCTATATCTTGATTATACAGTGTTCATTTACAACATCCAAAAATAAGAATTATGTATTGTTAAAATTTATAAAATGTTGGCCAATGTGTTGCCCAAATTTTCTTAATTAAATAAGGCCAAAAATAATCCTATTCAAACTTTTTGTTTTGATAAAAATATTTAGTTTCCCGCGATTTGCTACCGATTGCAAAACATCTGCTGTCTGATTGGTTCATCTTTATTTGTTTTGTCGTAAAAAACATAATGGCTGTCAGTGAAATTTTCAGGATCAGGCGCTTCGAGTTTTGAACAAGTTTTGTTTATGTGTTGAAGATTTTGGGATGGGGCTCAATTTTTTTAAACAAAAGTGCAAAAAATAATTGGGTAGAAAGTTTGTCAACATATTGTTTTACGTGAATGAGAACTTGCTTTAGTATTTGCAAAGCAAGAAATAAGTAGCTGGCGATCATTTCATATACCAAAGTGAAAAATGACAAATATAATACTCGATTTTGCAATCTGACTACGCCGTTGTGCCAGGGCAAATATGTAATAGTTTTAGATTTATTGTAAGGTACCAAAAAAGTCCAAATGTCAAGGTTAAGGAAGCTTATCTAGCTAGACCGATATTTTGAGTTTTTAGTGTCCTGCGGTAAAAATTGTTTATCTTAGAAGAGGAGTTGTCTCCATGTAAAGAAACACCAAAAATAAAACGTATATATATTTCGCTGACCATATATATTACGAGTTATAATGAATAACAATACAAAAGTGATTAAGAAAACAAATTAAAACTTAGTTTTTTGTCATAGCAAAAATCGCATAAAACTTAATGACGTCGAGACTTCCAAGCTATGCTAGCTTTATCTATCTAGGTAATGTATTTTACTTTTGCACAGACCACAAATATTTAAATGGGCATCTGGCACAAGTGATGTGCAGAACACCCAACATGACGTTCCAATAATTTGTGCACAGAGCAAACAATTTTTGTGTGTAGCGTAGCTACAAATCACAACTTTAGTTAGCCAGATAGATGTGCATATGTTACATGGCTAGCTTCACAAATCTCTTGTTTCCAGAAGGAGCCATGGCTTAAATGTGGATTCCTAGAGTATTTAATGCTCATTTTGAGCTATGAAGACCCAATTAGGGTTTGCGCGCTCTACCAGACAACTCTGTGCAACATCCAATGTTCCACAAGGTATGCCATCTCCCCAATTTCCCTCACATGGCTTGGGTAAACCGGACCCCAGTCTGTCGCACAAAGTGCGAAAGTTATAACCACTGAAACTATGGGGCCAAATTAGGCCATAAATTACTAGGACGTTATTTGACTAGGACGTTATTTGTTTTTTTGCTTGATCCTCTCCTGTGAAAATACTTGCTCTGTTCACCAGTATCTTTGCCAAGCTGAGGCTTTGTTATATACTACATTTTTGAAGTTTAAGAGAGAATATATATATATTCATTTATGTATATTATGCTGTGTTATTTGTAACTTTTTTTATATAATGTTCTGTATTTATAGATGTCATGTCTAGAAGATTTAGAATCTTTGTTTATAAAAAAGAAGAATAGCAGGAAAAAACCCACTATTATTGAATTAAAGCGTGATTCACTTGGGCGAAGAGTATTTCCATATCACGGGAAAAACAGAAAACGTAGAAAATCAAATATTTCCACAAATCCTACGATTGTTGATAATCATAGAGACAGTGAAGGTTGGTGTCATTGGCTTTTTTGTTGGCTCCTAAATTTGAAAGAAGTTTCTGTAGTTTGTGTGTATTTTCACATTCAGGTTGGTATGATGTTACTACTGATTCAAGCGAAATAGATAATGTTGGTACTTAGAACGTGCAAGCTTTGGCAGGTGAGGACTTGTGTTTACATTATCTTAAATACATTGAATATTAAACCAAGTGTTTTGTGGTCAAAACTTGTCTTTCTCTGTATAGAATCCTTTTCCTCCGGTGTAGAAAATGTTTTTTTAATGCTAAAGTTTTAGATTGATTCCCAAATTATGCCTGAAACTTTAAAAGTGTGGATCACTCATTCTTACCCATAACACTACAGTTTGAGAAAAACTTAAATAAAAGACAACACTTTCAAAACACTTTCAAACTCATTCATATATGTTGGCTAGAACAATGAGAAAAATGATGATTGTAGTAAAATTTCTTTTTATCTTTATGTATATATTTTTTGTAGAATTTTCCAATTCAGTAGAACAAAGTCTAAAGCTGTTAGCTGGCAGGATCGTATGAATCAATATGAGTGCAGCTGGGCCGAAAAAAGAAAAAATATTTTTAAGGCTGTACTGAACATACAAATACAAAGTTCTGTATGTGAGAGTTGCTTGAAACAAAGTTGTTGTGTCATGTCACCATGGTAATGAAATGCAACTTTCTTATGAATGTGATGAAAAAGTCCATTCAATTAATCCCCTACATGATGGCTATGGTGTACCACTCACACCACTGGAGTAAATTAATTTATTTAAGCTTTTAATATTGTTGATGCTGGTATAATCATTGATTATTTCTTATATGATTGTTAAGAATCCATTGGTATATATATAATATTTGTTGAACAAGTAAGAATACTACAACTTTTTAACAACTTCAAGTTTCATGAAATATGTTATTTATTTAATGTTTCCTATTATAAACTTATTTCTATGTCGGCATTTCGATAAGAGCTCAGTTTGTTTATTCAAGAGTCCCTTGGGTTCAGATCTTATTATGAGTGTTTTTTTCGGACAAGCAAAGGTCACATCGCCGTGTTCCACATTTGTATGGGAATGCTCTTGCAGCGATAATCCATGACAGTTGGTACGGTTTGGATTCATCTTTCACATATCAGTTTTAACGATTTAACATGGTTATTGTAGCGCGTCTTAAATTCTCCTTCACTTGCTCCAAAGTAGATCGATGTTTCCCCGTCCGCAATAACTTCTGCTTTGTAAACGATGCATGATTTCAAACAATCACCATTTAGTGGGCAGTTTGGTTTTGATCGGCAGTTGCAGGATCGATTTTGTTGTTCATCCGTGTTATTGAGCAAGCTGGAATTGTGTTGACTTATGATGTTAGCATACTAGGTGTGCAAGAGTAGCTGACTTTCAATGTATTGATGTTGAAAATTTTATTCAGCTGGGGGTCTTTTGGAAAGTGCTTTCGTACAAGCTGCAAAAACCTCTTGCCCACATTTGTAACAACGTTCATATTATATGGGGGATTGTACCATATAACATTTCTCAATCGATTTCTGTTTGGTCTTGTTAAATCACGCTGGTCATATTTCAGAATATTTTTATAGCCACTTACGTTAAGTGATGTTTGATAAAACTGTTTGGCTTTATCGAACTCTTCTTTATCACATGATAGTTGGACTAATCGTTGGTTGACCATAACAGGGAGTTGCTTGAGGATGGTCGGTGGGTGATTGGACTGCGCGTTAACATACAACGGCTTGCTGTTTGCTTTATGGTATGGGAAGTATTTTCCGGAAGGATTAATTGCATCTGACTAAGACACTGTGTAATGGCTTTTTGCGGAGAGTAGCGGAGTGCGCGCTAGCGCACGGAGCGTAGCGAAGCCCATTTCCTCATTAAATAAGCCAAATATAAGTGAAAAGAAAGCACGGTGGAGAGTATATAAGATTTCTATACGATTTCGTCCCTATACATCAAATTTATAAAAAATTCTGCCATTTTATCAGTGTTGCCCAGTAATTTTATCTGGTCATTTGTTGGTAAATTTTCGTAAATATCTGATTGAGCGAGACAACGTGTTTTTAGCACGGCGATGGAGTTTTTGTTGTGTTTTAAAGATGGTGCTAAACGTAGTCAGCCAGCTAGAAGCGAAATGATGAGATTTTTCAAGAAAGAAGTGGAGGTTATGATCACTGTTTTTTAAAGGTTGTCAAAACCCCTTACATACACCTAAAGCTATCTAGCACAACAGTAGCAGCTAAGCTAGCATAAAACTACCAATTTAACTAGCATAAAAATGCCTATTAAGTTTTCTCTTATGCTAGATGATTAGAAGATAGCATCATAAGAGAATTCTCAAAAATCCGTCCTAAGACTTTAGGACGGATTTTTGAGCTAGCTAGCTGCTACTGCACACAGTGAGTGATGTCCATCACATAACTACTTTGTAGTTTTATCCAGCTCCACAAAATGTGTTGGCTCTTGACAAATTTTTTTAAATGTATATAAAGAATGACTAAAAAACCTTAGCAAAATCAACAAAAGAACATCGCTAATTTTTCCACATATAATACTTCCTGTCAATGTTTATATAAACATTGACATGGTCACATGTTACCGACACCAAAGGTAATTTTTTTCAAGATTGGATGGCAGAGAAGTGTTGGGGAGAGGGCAGGGGGAGGAGAGTCATATGATTGTGGAGCTAGCTAGAAATTAAGAGGCATCACCAAACACCCAGAGGAGTAAATATTTAGCTACCGCTGGGGCATCACAGTGCTGGATGCAATTTTTGTTTAACATGTAAATTTGTAGTCGTCGGATTCTTAACAAAATGTAGACCCATAGACTATGTGGCGTTCCAAACAGACTACTCTTTCGCTAATACAGCAACAGGATCATGTGTCTTTAAATTAATTTTATACACTAGTGCGAGTCATGTTATAGAAACTGAAATTATTTCTATATATATATATATCAGGATTAACACCAACATCCATATTTTCTAGTAACAATTTTTTTTAATTTCTAAGGAGTGGTTCTTGTGCAATCATTAACATGTCTTGAAAATCTTCAAACATCTATATAATAACAGAAAAAATAACATAGAAACATAGAAAATCTTCAAATATATATAAACATTGAACAACATTGAGCTTTTATTTGAATTTATAGTTATGCATTTTATCGAGTATATATATACATCTTTTTTTTTGAATTAATACTTCTTTTGTTATTTTTTCTATGTTAGGATAAAACTTTGTTAGGATGTATATTTACATGAAAAAAGAACCTTGTTTCTACTTTTCAGTTAAGCAAACTTTTCGAAGCAAAATAACACAAATAAAAATGTGCATGCTCAGATACATTTCGCCTGCAAATTTGCCATCCAATTCGCATTAGAAAAATCTTTCGTAACGTTTTGTAGCATGTTCTGATTTGTTTTGTTCTAAATAAAATGTGTCACTGACCCATATAGAATATTGTGTCCAGAATAGACTGTGTTTTTGCTAATAAAGAAGCCCCATGACATATAAAAATTTGTGAGTAAAAATTCTATAAAGCCTCAGAAAACAGTATAGTCACTGTAGTTCGATCTAACCCTCATCCTCCTCTCTCTAGAGATGAAGTAGAAGAAGAGGAAGAAGTGACTGACGTCGGTCGTCCACGACAGGCGTGAAGCTACAACTTCAAAAGTTAACATAAGTAACATATGGTGTGCAGAGAGTACAAAGTTTTGACTCATTTTGGTTATATATTTTTATATTTTGATTTGTTTTTTGCTGTTGTGGTTAATATTGCAGTTCTGAGACACTTGTATAAAGAAAACTAAATTTTGATGTTCTTATATATCAGACTTTCTGTATATATGAACCAACTAATCTCCAATAACTATTTAATAACTATTTTTCCACAGTAGGAGTAAAACTTCAAAATAAAATTTCACCTTCTAATAAACCATTTCATAATTACCTTAATGACGCAAATCACAATTATTTTTTTATCAATCCTACTACTGAAAATGAAATAATACCACTGATATCTTCTTTAAATGAAAATAAAACAAACGGACCTTTTAGTATACCCAGCAATATTTTTAAACTTATTAAATTCAATGTATCAACACCCCTATGCGAGATAATAAATCTATAATTTTCGACTGGCATCTATCCAGATAACTTAAAAATTGCAAAAATTATACCTATATATAAAAATAAAGGATCTAGTCTAGAATGTAACAATTAAAATCATTCCACTAATAATGCACTCTTCAGTATTACAGAGAAAATAAGAGAAACTTTAGATTTCAACAACTTTGCATGTGGCATATTCATGACCTGCAAAAGGCATTTGACACTGTTGATCATACAATCCTTTTAAAAAAACTTGAAAATTATGGAATTAGACGACTATCTAACTCCTGGTTCAGATTATACCTTAGTAACAGAAAAAAATATGTTCCAATAAATGGTTTTGATTCAAATGTCCAAAATATAACAATAGGAGTACCCCAAGGGTCTGTACTTGGACCTATACTATTTCTAATTTATATTAATGATCTAAACAATGCAATTAAATACTCAACAGTCCACCATTTTGCAGATGATACTAACTTACTGACAATTAGTGATAATTTAAAATCAATAAGGAAGCAATTAAACCTTGATCTAAGATTTGCAACTGGCTCCGGGCCAACAAAATATCCCTAAATGCTAGTAAAACAGAAATCATCCTTTTTACCCATCCAAACAAATCTATTGACTATGATATCAAAATAAAAATCAACGGCCATAAAATTTTACCTTCTGAATCTATTAAATATTTAGGGATCACTCTGGAAAAACATTTAAAATGGCATATACACATAGATAATCTTAAAGTAAAACTATCTATGTTTCCTATAATATTTTAACTAATATATATCATGCTATCTTCTCATCACATCTAACTTATGGATGTCAAATATGGGGACATAACAAATACACCTAACTGAATAGAATTATCTCCCTTCAAAATAAAGCAATTAAAATTATAAACTTCAAACCTGCAAACAGCCCTACTTCTCTATTATTTAATAAATCCAAAATACTTACTTTTCCTGACACAATTAAGCTGAAAGACTTTTTATTTGCGTATGATCATTATCATAAAAATTTGCCTAAACCACTGCAAGGCATTTTCACTCTGGTTGCAAATACTCATACCCATAATACTAGAAATGCATCAAACAATAACCTAATACTTCCAAATGTTAGTACCACTCGCTATGGAATTTATAGTATAAAATATCAATCAATCCGTTGCTGGAATACAATTAATAACCAACACAGTGATAAAAAGCTGTCATCACTATCCAAAAACCAGTGCAAAAAATAATTACAAATCAATTGTTAAGTAAATACTTATAAGGAATATATACAAACTAATAATTTATTTGCTACACTTAAATTTAAATTTAAGTTTAATTAGTTATTCATTTTTTGTATATATATAGCTATATTTTTTATTTAATTTTGTTTAATTTTTGTTTATCTTATTTCATTTATTGATTTTTTGTTTGTTTTTCTTGTGTTTTTTTGTTTGTTTTGTCTTTGTCTTCTAATTTATTTCTACCACGTATATATATATATATGTCTATCTTATTTTTTTTTGTTGACAGGGGGGCTAGTTCTTGATTAGATTTATCTATTTGACTAGCTCTCCTGTTAGGTTAGATTATTGCATTATTTATACTCTAGACAATTTATTTTTTTAAAAAGTTTATTTTTTGTAATCTATTATTATTATTATTATTACTATTATTTACCCAGGATAGCCTCTTCAGTTCCTATTGGTACTGCTATCAACGAGGGTCCTGCGAAGGGGGTCCTAGCGCATTTAAAGCTCCCATTTGAGCTACGAAAGTAGTGGAAGCACAGCAATCGCTCAACTAGACAACCGCCTAAGATATCAATCCTATTCTCATGCTGAACGCTAAGCAGAAAGGATAGATTCACACTTTTTTAGTCTCTGGCATGACTCGGCCAGGGTTTGAACCCAAGACCTCCCGCACTGAAAGCGAACGCTCTACCACAAGGCTATCAGTCGGTCTTAACAAATAAATGTATTTACTAATACTACTATTTACAAAACGAAGTGAAAGTTCTTCCTTTATTAAAGTCCAAGTTTTCTTCGTTTTTAACGCACTCAAATGAGACAGCTGGTGGAAAAATAAAAATAAATATTTCAGAAGCACAATGTTACTATCATCGTAATTTCTACCTAGCTAGTTACTGGTTAGTGAAAACTGTCCTCTTATTGAATCAACAAACTTTAGACGTTTATATTACAGTAAAGATGTAGCTCAACCTTTTGCCCTGTTGATGAAGTTGATAGCGGCGAAAAGGCCATCGCTGGTCACTCCGTAATAACGGCTCAGGGGCAACAACACCCTGGGGACGAGGTTGGGTGTAGCTACCGAACTGCATTTAGCACAAGAAAGATTTAAAACTAATTTATCTTTTGAAGATAAATCTTCAGCATTTATTACAAGTAGCAAAAGGAACTTTGCCAACAGGTACCCAGCCATTACGTTTATTAATACAAGGAACAGCTGGTGTTGGGAAAACATTCATCATTACCGCACTCACTAGAATTGTTCGCCGTATTTTTAAGCGAAATTCTGCTGTTATGAACTTGGCCCCAACTGGTGCAGCATCAGTCCTCATACCTAATGGTCGGACTATACATTCAATGACTCCACCACCACACAAACTGAAAAAAGATAAGAATTTAAATTCTGTCCAGCTTTCTGACTATCCGTTGGGTGATGTATCTCTAAGAAAGCTCAGAAAATATACAGGCATGCATGAAAACAATGAATTGAAATTATTGCAACTTAATATTGATGAACGGAGCATGCAGTCAAAGCTTCTTGTGGCATGGTGCAGCAAAAGATTATGTGAGGCAAGAGGAGACTTTGACAATTATTATGGAGGTGTACCAACTGTCAATTTCTTTGGACCAACTTGGACCAATTCGTGCTTTCGATCTACATCAGCCACCAAAACACGATGATTCCACAATCAACTTTGCTGGTTATGCAATCTATCGCTCGTTTCAACATGTTATCGTTCTTACAGAGACCATGCGCCAAGGCCCAGATCAGTTGGATCTTTTACAACGCCTTCTTAGAATACGTAATAGTTCGATCACTCAACAAGATTGCCAGGATATAAATAGTCGTTACGAAAATGCTTTGCCTTATACTGAAAAATGTAACTTTCTTCATGGTCGCGTCCTTACATTAATGGAAACATGGAATGAAGTTAATGAAGAAAACCACAATAAATTAGCCAGCCTTGGTGTACCAGTTGCTGTTATTCCATCAAGAGGCCGTGGTAAACATCACTCTTTGACCGATAAGCAAATGGGTCAAATACCTCTGAGATCTTTAATGGCAGTTGGTGCAACTCTAATACTCACCAAAAACCAAAAAGGTCTTACAGGCCTCGGTCTTAATAATGGTGCCATGAGAAAAGTAATTGCAATCCTTTATTCACCAAATACGTCACCACCTGAATTTCCAATAGCTGTTGTTGTCAATTTCCCAAATTATAAAGGCCCACTATGGATTCCAGAACATCCAACATGGATACCAATTACTGCTATTGAAGGACGATGTGAGTCTAATTGTTGTAGCAGAAATGGCTTGCCATTGATGCCAGGATATGCGATAACAATTGCCAAAAGTCAGGGTATGTCGATTGGAGATGGTAAAACTGCCACCCACATGCGTATCAAGTTACAACAATCAATTCAGATGGAAAAAAATAACCTTGGTACAGCTTACACTGCATTCTCCAGATGCGAAAAAGAAAGAAATTGGGCACTTGTCGAACCAATTACTCAAGAACGACTATTGTACATTAATACACATCCCCGTATGAAAGCCAGACAAGAGGAAGAGAAACGCCTGAAGGCATTATCGAATGAAACCGTCAAAAAATTCAATATCACTATGGAAAAGTATATTAACTTGTTGAAAGAACTTGAGGAGTTTTGTGATGATGGTATTGAAGATGCAGTTTGTCCTTCACCATCTGTAAATTGCACATGTATAATATGCATATCTCACTCCTAATTTTATTTACTACCTAAATTCATCTATTTTGGAGACAATCACAATCTTGACCTGTTACAATAACCATATCTACACTTGATATCCAGTCCCATATCTATTTTATCCTTACCCCCATCAATCATCATTCCCCAATTACAGTACCGTTTTGACTTATAGCAATCAACATATCCTCTGTACCCTACCGAACATACCACAATTATCATACCGTTTCGACTTGTCGCAATCAACATATCGTCTCTACCCTACCGATCATCATACCACAATTACCATACCATTTCGACTTATCACAACCAACAAGGAGTTGCGAAGGAGGAAGCACATGACAGAATGAAGCCTGAACAAGGTGCATTAACATTACAGCAGTGTGCTGATTATTAATGGCCTTTAGGCCAATTGCAACCTTAACAAGGTGAACATTACAGCTTCATGCAGGTTATTAATGGCGTTGCTGGAGGTGGAGGTGGAGGGTCATAACACAGCCTAACAAAGGTCTGTGATTGTTACATTAACCATGGATACATTTGATATCCAGTTGCATGTCTATTTCGTCCGTATCACATCGATCATCATACCGCAATATACCATACCGTTTTGACTTATCGCAATCAACATATCGTCTGTACCCTACCGATCATACCACAATTACCATACCGCATGACTGAATTCAACCTGAACAAGGTGCATTAACATTACACCTTTGTGCTGATTATTAATGGCGTTTAGGCCAATTGCAACCTGAACAAGGTGAACATTACAGCTTTATGCTGATTATTAATGGCGTTGCTGGAGGTGGAGGTGGAGGGTCATAACACAGCCTAACAAACGTCTGTGATTGTTACATTAACCACCGATGCATTTAATATCCAGTTGCATATCTATTTTATCTGTATCACATCGATCGTCATACCACAATTACCGTACCATTTTGACTTATCGCAATAAAAATATCGTCTGTACCCTACCGATTATCATACCACAATTACCATGCCGCATGACCGAATGCAACCTGAACAAGGTGCATTTACATTACAGCTTTGTGCTGATTATTAATGGCGTTGTAAGCCAATTGCAACCTAAACGAGGTGCATTAACATTACAGCTTTGTGCTGATTATTAATGGCGTTGTAAGCCAATTGCAGCCTGAACAAGGTGCATTTATATTACAGCTTTGTGCTGATAATTAATGGCGTTGTAAGCCAATTGCAACCTAAACGAGGTGCATTAACATTACAGCTTTGTGCTGATTATTAATGGCGTTGTAAGCCAATTGCAACCTGAACAAGGTGCACATGCAACCTAAATAAAGCTGCATTACAGCATTGAGTTGATTGCGCAATTTCTTTTTATAAGCAACTGGGATTTTGGTCTCATCCGTACCCTAACAATCATCACAGCCCAATCACCCTACCAGTACAACTTACAACAATCAACCTACCAGCCATCATACCTCAGTTACTGTAGGTTGTGCAACATAAAGAACCAGTACATCACCAAAATGGGGGTGTACATCACCAAAATGGGGTAACTCTTTTTTACTTAAAATGTTAATTGCAACATAAATCTGTCCTTTATTTTAGGTATGACCTGCTTAGTCCCATTGGCTACCTTCCCGTGGTGCAGGTTGTCAAGAAGAGCTTGTAGACTTTCAGGCCTATCAATAAGGGGCGAGCAATTGCTCTTGCTCACGCAAACGCTAACTTAACTCTAAGAAATAAGAAACTAGGTGAGCTATTAATTGCTCTCCCAATTCCGAAAAAAGTTTTTCTGCCTGAGCAATATCAATTCATCTCACATGGAAATCAATGTTCTCTTTCTTATTCTTTACAGTAAAAAAGAACTAAAATATATAAAGAAAGATGAAATTAAATAGATAAAAAGGACTTTTTTTAAACTTATTCGATTTATTTAGATTGCTTGCCCAGTTTAAATTATTGTAACCTTGGGGGAGCGATTTGTTGCTCTGGTGTTATTTTCTTATTGATAGGCCTGATGAAATTTTTAATTTAGGATTTTAAAATTTAATAGATCGTGTTGTTTTTGTCTACATGTTGTGTCTACACGCTCTTCAACCAACAGCCAGGGCAATAAAACTCTCTTTGCATGAAATGTTTGCAAACATTCTTGTTTATTTCGGTGCTTTTAACTCCCATTAATAGGTGTTGTATTACCTAATCGTCTAATATTAGTTCTAAATTTCTATTTAGTGAAATATTTAAAAATGGAAAGTGAGCTGGTAAATGTAAGTATTTTCATAGTTCGGTTTTTACCTTTTCAATACTAAAATTGCATTTCTTTAATGCAAAATTTTGCATTCATGTAAAGCTTTTTTTATAAAAATTTAATACTGAGGATGGTGTTCATGTTTCTGTTTTATATCTTTAAAATAATTGCTAAAGTTTTGCCACATAAAGGCGATCTTACATAGACTAGCTGTTGTTATTGGCTTGGTATCCTGACTGCCATAGATTGTATTATGTATATGAACTCATTGTCATCTCATTATACGAATGAGATAAAGGCTACCTCTACTACTTTTAGCAGCCAAATAAGATAATATAATACTTAGTTGAATTAGCATACAAGAATTAGCATATGAAAGTATTCAATTAATTTGAGAGATATCTTTATGTAGGAGTTAAAGCAGAGAATTGATACCCTGGAGGGGAAAATTGAGGCTTTAGAGGAGAAAGTTAAAGTAAGTTATGCACTAGAAATAATTGCTTTGAAGTGTAGAATGTGATAAAACAGTAACAGTAACTTAGTGAACGATTAGAAGTTTAGAATGTGGCATTTCCACAATTGTCTTATTTTTTAGGAGTTATCAGCAGAGAAATTGGATTTGTCGTGGGACGCCTTCCGGGACTTTTGTTCCCAAAATAAGACTTTAGGAGCTTTTATAAGCTCCCAAAATTACAAATCCTGGAAGGCGTCTGGTGGCTCACGCACCTTTACACAGGAGGATGATATGCGAGAGCGGGCGAAGTTGAAGAGGAAGAATGGTGGAAGAGGGAGAGGAGAAGGATATAGGTGGTAAAAAAAAAATGCAAAAACTTGCTGTTCTTAATTCATTCCTCTCAACCCATCCCCAGACTTTTCTTCTTTTAAAAATTTTCTTTTGCACAACAGTATGCGCTTTTAATATTTTGACGTAGTATATAGTTATTTAGACATATATAGTTATATAGACAGTCAGCAAGCATAACTTTAGGTTATAAAATTCTTTATTAAGCTATTATAAAACAATTTGCGTTTTGTCATATTATTTGTATCTTGCAAGCATAACTTTAGGTTATAAAATTCCTTATTAAGCTATTATAAAACAATTTGCGTTTTGTCATATTATTTGTGTCTTGCGTTTTTGTTCCAAGATTCTGCATATAATGTGCGTAATTACCTTATTCCATAAAATTACCCAGTTATGATTTTACACGCTTTTTTATAGGAATATAATTATAAGAATATCGAGGCTGAGAAATGGGTTAAAATTAGAAATATCCTAAGTATATTCCCAGGCTCAACTTCTTGTTTTAGATATGAAAATTTGTGTGATGCGCAGATTTTGATTAGAGGTTTATTTCTTATACTGTATGTTTATTTTCTTGTCGGATCACCTGTCGTTTTCACCTTGTTTAATGACTTTCCACCATTTTTTTAACCATCTTGACCATCTTAGCCTGAAACACACGATCCTTTAATACGAAAGGTCAAAAACTGATGGATAATGATTAATATTACTTACTTTATTAGACACAAGTGTAAATATTTAAGTATATTTAATTAACAAAATTACATAATTATTACGCCTTGTTAATCTAATGGCTATGACACTCGTAAACGAGAGATCCAGGTTCGAATCCTGGACAGGGCATGAAAAACATTATCTTGCACCTACAACAACCCCGTTGTATTATATTGATAAAATTCTGTATATTGACCTTATAATACCTTAATTAAATATACGTAATCTTCGATTTGTAGAAGGGGAAGGAGTGTATATTTAAATGCCTGGCCCTGCCTTGCCGTTCCTTTGCCATTGCCTACCCTTTCTATGTCTTTTCTGTTGCCTGCTTACTATGCCCTTGTCTGTGCCTCCCATGCCTTGCCTACCCCTGCCTTGCTGATTCCTCTTCCTGTTTTCTTGCCTGCCTTTGTCGCTCCCTTTCCTTGCCGTTCTTAATAAATCCCTTCCTTTCCTATGCCTTTTCTGGTGCCTGCCTGCTATGCCCTTGCCTGTGCCTCCCATGCCTTGCCTACCCCTGTCTTGCCTACCCCTGCCTTGCTGATTCCTCTTCCTGTTTCCTTGCCTGGCTTTGCCGTGCAACGCTAAATATATTGCCGTGCCCTTTCCTTAATGCCTTTGCCTTGGCAACCTCTCCGCAACACTTTCTATACTGGTTTTAATGGTGCTAAACTAACAGTTTAGCACATGTTAATTGGGGTTACAGAAGGAAAGGTGTGTCTCCATTGACTCCTAGTATAAGGCTAACCTGGTTCACTAGTGTTTTGTCAATCTGCATTATTAATTTTACAAATGTGTTGGTGACCTATGACTAGTAGTCAACACTATATTAATTTAACCAAAACAATAGACTGCCTTAAGCTTGTTACTTAAGGCCATAGATCCATACCACAAGCAGGGGGGTATAAATATGGAGTAGAACACAGTAAGCCTCTTGCTCTTGAACAGTTCAGACGTTTTGCAACACACATTCAGAAAGTGGCTGCTTTTTAACATTGGTCTGAAATTGCTCAATTCAAATAGTACGTAATGGCATCTAAAAAAGCAAAAAGCAAAGGTAAAACTCTTTTAACATACGACGAAATGATGGCTGAGCCTCATCTTAGAACTGTTGGCGAGTGGTCAGAGTTAGGCTTTGAAACTCTAACCATGATTGCGAAATCCTTTCAAATTTCAACTGACAAAACATTGCAAAATATCGCATTCCTTATTTCAAATTTAGAAAACAAAAAATAATGTCACAGCAGGAAGCTCCGACTTACCGTCCACAGTCACGTCAGCCATCTTTACGTGTTTCCCCCCAGCGATCTTCGACAGCCGGTTTTGTGGAACACGCCAATCTTAAAGATGGTGTGTCAGTCGCGGATCGTTCAGTTGCTGGCGTCACTACTAATGCTCCAACTTTAGCTAGTTCGGGTTTGTCTGCTTGGATGGTAGGGTCAACTTTATCAATTTCTCTCCCTCCAGTTCCTAAGCAAATTTTGGATAAGATTAAGGGCGCTGAGTATGTAAATTTCGACTATTTATTGTCGACATCGCTCAATGCCTTAACAACGTCCTTGTCGTCCTTGCCCATGGACGATGGAGGTGAGTACGAGATGAGGATGCGCACCGTGGATGGCACACCCACAATAGCTATGTGTAGAAAAAACGCAACTAAGTCTCGTATTAAGGATTATGCTTCGTGGAGTTTGGCTTGGAGCTATTATCTTAGTTGTATGTTCCAGTACTCACCACACTTAGCTCAGCAGTTAGTCAGATATCGGACGTACATTGCCCAATTTGCCAACCAGTATATTTTTTCATATGTATATGCCTTTGACCAACTACACAGAATACATCTGGCAAATGATACCAGCAAGAGGTGGGATGTTATTGATGACCTGCTATACAACCAGCACCTTAGAGACTCTCCTGCGTTGCCAAAAAGGGATGCTGTTGCTTGGGGGTCATCTTCATCTACATCCTCCAGCAGGTTGAACAATGGATGTTTTATCTGCAATGAAGTAGGGCACTTCGCTAACCAATGCCCCACTCAAAGTGGGCGGTTTACAAAGGCTGATGAGCAGCAGTTTCGGAATGTCCCCCACCAGTTTCGAAGTAATTCCCAGCAACCACGGTGCATTAAATTTAATAGAGGACTCAGTTGCACATATACCCCATGCACCTACTCTCACAGGTGTTTTTTCTGTGGATCGTCAGGACACCCAGCACTCCATTGCCCACTCAGATCCTCTAGGCCAAATACCAAATAAATTCTTTCCTGCAAAATCGCTTGTCACAACCCCGGTTAAGGTTGATGTATTAGAGAGTCTCTTGACTGGTCATCCAAACAAAACATTAGTGCGGTTTATTGCATCAGGTTTTAGATATGGATTCAAACTTGGTTTTCAGGACAATGAGTTGAAGTCATGCATAAATAACAACAAATCTTCCATAGAGTATGAAACCAAAGTTGATGAGGCGATTTTGAAAGAGCTGAATAGGGGACACACGGTGGGTCCATTTGCTTCATTTAAATTACATTGTTCTCCCCTGGGTGCTGCACTAAAAAAGGATGGGACGGTGCGAGTGGTAATAGACCTTTCTTCACCACATGGACATTCAGTTAACGATGGCATTACCAAAGATGACTATTCGGTCTCCTACTCATCATCCGACGATGCGGTTGAAATGGTTAAAAGGTTGGGTAGAAATTGTTACGTGGCTAAGTTGGACATAAAGCATGCTTTTAGACTGTGCCCTGTGCATCCTAGTGATTGGCACCTATTAGGTTATAAGTGGAAGGGAAGATACTTTTTTGACGTAGTTCTTCCTTTTGGTGGGCGTTCCTCTCCTTTCATCTTTAACAACTTCGCTAATATTCTAGAGTGGATATTATTATGGATTTATTTTGTCAAAAATCTCTTACATTATTTAGATGATTTCATCACAGCTGCTCTGTCATGCTATAGTAAAGTTGATTAAGGACGTTTTTGACTTGCTTGGTGTTCCGTGGGCTCCAGATAAGATGGTAGGCCCCTGCCAAGTAATTACATACCTGGGAATTGAAATAGACACAGTAAATTTTGTTGTTCGTCTCCCACAAGATAAGTTCACTGAATTACTATCTTCACTTCATAAATGGTTAGGGAAGAAGAAATGCACAAAGAGAGAACTGTTATCTCTCATAGGGTCTTTGTCTTTTGCGTGTAAGGTTGCGAAATCTGGTCGAATGTTCTTACGACGTCTTATTGATCTCTCCACTACAGTTCGTTCCTTGCACCATCATATTTCTCTTACAACAGAGTCTTGCAAGGATATTCAATGGTGGTGTGAGTTTCTCCCCACTTGGAATGGCATCGCTATTATCCACACTGAAACGTTAGACTCCTCTTCCATAAATCTTTTTACTGATGCTTCTGGAGTAGGCATAGGAGGATTTTTTTCTGGTGCATGGTTTTCAATTGCCTTAAACCTTACTCATAAGTATAGTATCACCTTCATTGAGTATTGGCCATAGTTGTAGCAGTTTTTTCTTGGGGCGAGGCATGGAAAAACAAGCAATTAGTGTTATACACAGATAATTTGGCTATTGTTCATGTGTGGTCCTCTGGGTCGTGTCGTTGTCCAAACATCATGCACCTTGTACGTTTTTTATTTTCTACACAGCAGAACACAATATAAACCTCCTGGTACGCCACATTAAACGCCAGCACAATACTTATGCAGACCTTTTGTCTCGATTGCAGGTACAACACTTCAAACGTCTATGCCCAGAAGCCGAAGCAGATCCAACACCAATTCCTTCATCGATACTACAACTCTTCAAAGAGATTTAAGTCATTATTTAAACTTGTCCATTTCAACCCAACATCGGTCAGGATATCTCTCCTTTAAAATTTTTTGTGAAGCTACATCCGTACCTACCTTTCCTCTGACAGAATCAACACTGTTTGTGACATATTTGGCAAGACGCGTCAAATTTGTCACTATTAAAGTCTATCTTTGTGGGGTTCAGTACGAGAGTGTAATACGTGGCTTTAACACGAAGATAGCCCACATGGGTCGCCTGTTCTATGTTTTGCGTGGCATTAGAAGATGTCATCCAAATTCTGCTTCTCAGAGACTACCAATTACACCAGCTGATCTGCGTAAAATGATAATGTTTATAAAAAACTCTATGTTTTCTAACCACGACAAAGCAATGTGGACTTGTCTTATCTTAGTGGCATTTTCTGGCCTGTTAAGGGTGTCAGAGTATGTTTGCCCCGCCATGTCCACTTTTGATACAGAAACTCACCTCACACCTGCTGACATATCCTTTTCCACGTGTGGTTCAAATGCTGTAATTAACCTTAAGTGCTCTAAAACAGATCCGTTTAGGCTAGGGTGCAAGATTCGCTTAGCAAAAATTGAAGGCTCTCTTTGTCCTTACAGAGCCATTCAAAATTACCTAGCATTCAGAGGAACCAAACTAGGACCCTGGTTCACGTTTAGTGACGGAAAGTTCTTCATTTTTTACAATAAGCTTGCCTAACAATATTAACATTAACACGTATAGTTTTCGCATTGGTGGTGCTTCGGCTGCAGCTTCCTGCGGAATACCCGATTCCGCTATTAAGATTATTGGACGCTGGAGTAGTCATTGCTACAGAAGGTATATTCACCTGTCAGACAACGCTTTGAAAGAATGGTCTACTCACATAGCAGAGTTAAATGGACTGACAAAAATCTGGGACATTAAGTCTGTGCCTTAAGCTGAGTTTAACTTGTATATATAGTATGTAGGTTATTACAATCCCCTAACATATACAATTTTGAGTTTCAAACGTCTGCAAGGATACTGTAAACGTTGCACTATTCTTTGTATCTTTTCCAATATGACAGCAGTTTATTAGTTGCAGATATTTATTTCCGATTACGTGTTGTGTTAAATCATAGTATATAGCTAATGCCGTACTTATAGAAGACTACATATCAGTCAACTCTTGGTTTTTCAATTTGGGAAAATTTGGGGGTGCTGGGCTTCCTTCGTCAGCCGGTTTAGGTGCAGATGTCTATTTTGTCGACAGTGATAGAGTTAATTAAGTATTTTGTAAGTATAGAGCCTGTCAGTTCATGTCAGTCTGTTATAATGAGACAAACGTTTAATTGTCATTAATTGTCATGTACTGTCAAAAGTCGGTTGTCAAAATGTCAAAAGAAGCCAGTGACCATATGGTGCAGGAAAAAGAAGCCTGTGGGCCAATCGTTACGATAAAAACCTCACCATAATAGACATGTAGTGTCATGAGTTCGTTGTCAAAATGTCTAAAAGAAGCCAGTGACCATATGGTGCAGTAAAAAGGAGCCCATGTGCCAACTGTTACGATAAAGACTCACCATAGTAAGATATATGTGTGAAGTGTCATAAGTCCGTTGTCAAAATGTCTAAAAGAAGCCAGTGGCCATATGGTGCAGTAAAAAGAAGCCCGTGTGCCAACTGTTACGATAAACACTCACCATAATAGACATGTAGTGTCAAGATTCAAGAGTCCGTTGTCTAAGGCAGGTAGTGCGAATTGTCTTGTCTGTTACAATGTCAGTAATTTGTCAATTGTCTAGTCTGTTACAATGTTAATAATTTATTTCAGTACTTAATTTTTAACGAAGCCCTAGCACCTCAACCCATACCCCAAATATAACTGCAAACTATTTAAGAATACATTTTCTACCACTACTTTGTGTCGTTTTCACTTCTGAACCATACCAATGACATGAAATTTCTACCTTTGAGTTCATTGTATCTGTTGTTGTGACCAGAAATGTTTTGGCACTAACACATGGTGTTACAACTTTGCTTCAAGATAGAAGTATTGATATTACAGATAATGTTCAATACATTACTAATTTAAAAAATACCCTAACTATGGGTTGCAGGAACAATGTAGATTTTTGCGGAGAGAGAGCCATTGCTCGAACGGAGCTATTTTCCTCGTTCCCATAAATATATTAGAGTGTAACGAATTTCCGCGTTTTCTCCTAGTACATCAAATTTTAAAACGTCCGATTTTTGACCCACTTACCCAAATATTTTTTATGGTCATTTCTTCCGTGAAAATCCGGTTGGTCGAGACACGCCGTTTTCAGTTAAGATCAGGTCGGCATACAGCATTAGCCACGTGATTCATAAGTTACTCTTACTAATATCACATGACATTTCCTCAGATACATAGCGAAACGAAAATTTAGTTGATGATAGCTTGATGATAGGGTAGAAGGGTATTTTGAGGAAAACGAAGAAAGGGTATGTACAGCTAGTAGATCACTATTTCTTTACATTGATGAACCCCTTCTTATCCTTACTGCCACCTAAAGCTAGCTAGTATAAAACTGCCCACTTAGCTGGCATAATAACAGAACTTAGATAACATATAGCTAGCTTACTTTAACCGTTTAGCTAGCTATAAAAAAAGGGCTATAGCATAAAACTAGCTACAAAGCTAGCATAAAATTAACTACATAGCTGGGATAAAACTACCAATGTAGCTAGCATAAATTTTGGTGAGTGAGGTAATTCTACTCTGTAGCTAGCTAGCTAATATCTATAGCTATCAAGCAGTACTGTTGTAATATTTTAAACAATCCCCCCCCCCCCCCCCCAATTAAAAAAGAGTCACCCACAAAAAGAATAATTTGATAAGAATAAGGAAGTACAGTTTTTCACCCCACTCAAGTTATCACATCCCTTTTAATTTAAAGCAAATTTATACTTTTAGAATAACATTAGCTGTTACTTAGCAACATAAATGGGGGCATGCAACAAGACACCTGATCTACTCAAAGTAATTTTAGGTATGACTTAGGTATGAGCCATCGACAAATAATTTTTATCTTTTTATTGACGTATGGACGATTGATACTCAACCCATTACCTTCTCCTCTGTTATCTTTTCGACAGCCCGTTGAAATAGGAAGAAGGAAAGATGAACAACATTATTTTACAGAACAATTTATGGCTTACATTTTTTTATTATTCTTTTTTTTTTTTAGAAGAAGAAGATATCCTTAAGAATCACGTAGAGGAAAACAAGTCTATTGGCGCTTACACATGCGAGGAAAAAGAATTGTATATGAAAATGACCACTTATTGACACTTAACACGTTTTGACGTACATTGTGGAAAAGCTAATTTTGCCTGATTCATGTTATTTGTTGGCATTAACACTTCAGTGTGCGTAAAGAACTTATTATGAAGGATTTCAGTTTTGCTGGTTTTTTTTGCAAATATTTTTATTAAACCTTTGTTGTGGTTAACAGTGTTATATATGCCAAGAAAGCTATTTTTTCTTAATAGTATTATATTTGTGTATTTGTTGCACTTTACAATGCACAGAAGAACTAATTTTTACAGACTTCGATTTTACCTACTTTGTAGAATGTTTGTTAAACTTTTGTTGTTAAAGGATCAATGTAACATGCTAAAAAGGCTAATTTTGTCCAATTCAGATGTATTGAAAACTGTATATTCTTTTTATTTGAATGTGTAACATGTTATGCCATTTCTTTTAATTTAAAATGATACAGTGTTCCCAAAGGACTCATTTTGATTTTACTCTTTCTCTGCTGTGGAAATTTTGCTAAATTTATGTTATGCTTACCGCAATGTGAGATGCGTCAAAACAACTTTGTCCAGTTCAAACTATAGTCATTGCTTTTCAAAAAATGGTAATGTCAATGATATTACCCCCAATATGAGAGCATAATTAGGATGAGTATATAAGTGTTTATTACACTACAGGATATGAAGTTTTGTGGTAATGTGGACAGGCCTTTCCTAAAATGCTTTGTATGGTGCCCTGGCTATTGCAGTAATCGAGGTAATAAGAGAATGCAATGGATCTACTCGCTGCAAGTTGAGGAATGTTGTTCATGCTTGCCTCGTTAAATTTTAACCAAATTTTAACAGAATAACTTTGATTGGTCGCAAAAAAGTCTAAATTCGTTTAACACTGCATTGGTCTCTAATTCGTACGAGTACGACGAATCCGGTTCAGTTTATTACGCCGGATGGAAATTTAACAAAGTGATGCCGAATCCTGATTCGTCAGATTTGATCACGTGCTTCGATTTTATTTGACCAAAGCGTTTTGTGTCCGGGCGTGATTGCGCTTGTACTTAAAGTTCCCGCTTAAATTATTTTATTCAAACCCTCTTGAAATTGGAAATTTCGGGTGCGTGTTTTTATGAAAGTTTCTTGACGACAAGCCTTGGATTATTGGATAAGTTATTATTTGATAATTTTGGTTTATTAAATAAGTTATTATTTGATAACTACTTTGGATTGTGTTTGAAACTTCTGTGTTTTGTTTATTTTTTTTGTTTGCCTGCTTTTGGATAACTTCTCTTGCCGACAGGTGGTTGGGAAGGCCACAAGTTTGATAAACTTTATATAGTTAATTTTTAAAGTTATTTTTTGGTTTATTTTGTTTGCCTGGTTGGATAACTTCATTTCCCCATATTTAGCTCGCTGAGTTACTTTAGATTATTTTTGAAAGTTCTGTGTTCTGTGCAATTTCTTTTCCCCGGAAGTTAGCTAGCTGATATTTCACAGTGTCTCAAGGATCCCAAACAAGCCTTATTTTAGTTTGCCCACAAATCATGATATCGATTCAAGCATATCGATCCACCATTGGTGCTTTTTAGCTGCTAGTCACTGCCATAACAATACATCAATAAATCATAACCACCGCAAGTTATCAAATCATAAATTGGTTTTCGACACTACTAGCCAAGATTATTTTTGCTTTTTAAGAACTTTCATTTTAATGATTTTTGTGTCATTGCTGAGCTGTAATATAAACCTTGTGTCATTAAAATTACTGTTGTTGTTGTCTGGTGACGTTGAAAGTAATCCTGGGCCTTTTACCAATAATGATATTGACTTCCAGATTGCATGTCAGGAATCATATGCCACACATCTTTTTAACAACTCAAATTCCGGCAATCAAATAGTTGCACATGCTAGAAGTATTGGTCTGTCGAATGTCACATATCAGGAAGTAACAGCAGGTGATTGTTTCTATAGAGCAGTGATACAACAACTTAATAGACCCGAAATTAGGGAGCGTATCCCCAATGCACTACATTTTGAGGATCACCTCCAACTTCGTGCGGCTGTTGTTAATTTTGTACGAAAAAATAACGATATGCCAGTTTTTGTAGTTAGTAGAACTGTTGAAATAATCAGCCCTGAACAATGGGAACATTTTTTACAAGCTCAGTCAAGACCAACTGTGGACGTTGAAGAGATTTTTATACGGGCTGCAGCAATAATGTTAGGGATCAATATTTTAATAACATCAGATACTACCACTGCTGAGCATCCCTATGCTGTTATAGCTCCTGCTTTTGAAGAAACTGATCAACAGGCAGCACAAATAATAAATGAAGGCTTCTTTATTTTGCTTGGAAGGGTTAATAATAATCACTACCAGTCATTAATATTTCATAACAGTGTGAACACCTCTGCTAGTAATTCTGCAAGTAGTCCACCTAAAAAAACTACTCGGTTGTCATCAGAACATATCATTCAACCTAAAAATATAAATTGTCAAAAAACTGATTTGGGAGCGAACAGTTTCAGCCAAAGCCAGGATTTTCTAGTGGCAAAAATAATGAGTTCTATCATGTCAGCCAATAAATTAAAGAACAAATTTTCAGCTAGAGTATGCTTTAAAGCAAAAATGTGTTGATTCAAATATTACATATGAGGAACCAAAAGTAAACGAAATAACTACTGAAACCAATAAAAGACGTAACCAAATAACTCATAGACTAAAACGTTCACAAACTCATTCTACTTTTCGAAAAACAACAGTTCCACAACCAGTGTCTAAGAGTAGTAAAAGGAATATATTGCCAACAAATTTACCAACCCCAGAAACGAAAACTGCAAAGTCAATATCAGTGAATTTACCTGTCAATCACCCAATATCCTCTAGCGTTACTATCAACCAACCAGTTAGCCAGCAAGGAATATTTCAAACAGAACTTTCTACCATTCATCCAAATCCTGATGTTGTTGCAGCTGTACAAAAGTTTGAGGAGGGCGAGATGTTACATAGTTTAGCCTCTTGTAAAACTTGTCTTGAAATCCGACCAGTATTTCATGCTACCTCACCCATCAATCAAACTGCAAAAAATGGAACAAAACCAATTTCTCTCAAACCTTTGAAAATTTCAAGTGATGGAAGGTGTTCCAGATGTCATACTGAAAGTATTCGTAATTCAAAACAAAATATGGTGATAGCTGCCAGATATTCGGGTATATTTAGTGTTGACAATGACGATTTAGGTCCAATACAAGATAATATTCGTCATAATGATATGCATTTTTCACCTGTACCGCCGTATCTTCAAAACTTGACAATATTAGAAGAAGCACTGATTCGTCGTATCACCGTTATTATGAATGTACACCTCTTGCGTTATGGCATGCTTGCATCTAAAGGTCATTGTATTAGTTTTCCACAAAAAATGCAAATTGCTACTGAGTTACCGTCATTGCCAGCAAATGTGGGGATAATTGTTATAAAGAAAAAAGGAAGCCGGAATTCAATTCAACAATATACTGTGAAAAGAAGTAAAGTTGACAAAGCTTTGCGTGGTTTGTGTTTTGGTTTTCCTGAAGGTGGAGTTGACCAGCCAGATATTCTAAACAAGCATCTATATAATGGCCCTGACCACATTAATCATAAATTAAGAAGACGTTACTTTCAGTATTTACCTAACGAGTTCTACAAGAATGTCTCTATCAAAAACGATCGCATTCTAAATTTACCTGAGATACGCTCAGAATTACCTGATTTACCTGTTGTTGAGTTACCGCATATCACACCTGAAGGAGACAAGGGTCCTGTCGAAAATCAATTCCAACAAGATCTTCCTGATGATGATGAAAGTATCACTCGATCAGGTTTAGTATGCCCCATTGAACCTAAAGATGCTGACAAAGAATTAAGAACAATATTACAAAAGATGTTAGGATCAGAAGAAGCAGTCAATCAAGCTCTACAACAAGGCACAGTTGCTAGTGCAAATTTGGAATACACCCGAGAAAGGCCAATTCGTGAATTAAAAACTCCAGGCTTTTTTACAATGGCATACCCTACTGTTTTTATTAATGGTCATTGTGACTTTACTGTTCCGAGGTTACAAAAAATCAAATTTGAGGACTACATTGAACATATTATACCACTGCACAGATAACCGTGTAACCAAACATCCTTACTTAAAATTTTTCTTATTGAACATGCGATTGCGGATGCAAGCATTGCAACAGGGTAGCTTTGTTGTTTCTCAGCAATTAAATGATGCTCATCTCACAATTGCAGAACTGAGAGAAAATTTGCAAAACAATGATGATTTTGTTCCACGGAAAATTATCAGCATTGGTAAAAACTTGGTAAATACTGACCCTTACTGGAGAGAACAAAAAAAGAAGGTAGATGCCATGTTGTTTTTCAGACGCAAGGATTTTGGTGATCTGCCAGCCTATTTTGATACCAATAGTTGTGCAGAATTTCATTGGAAGCCCTTACACGAACTGCTGATACAGTATCATGCATTAATAAACAATTTAGATGAACAGGTTGTGCGTAGCCAGGTAGAAAGTGATGGAAAATTCAAACGGGAATTAATCTTGCATAATCATCACATTGTCACACAGTACTTTGATGCCAGGACTATAAATTACTTTGCCACTGTCAACAAGGAAGTATTTCAATATGATGATTATTGGTGGCGCTATGAATTTGCTAAAGGCAGAGGTGAAATTCATAGTCACTCTATCATATCATCCTCTAAACATGTACAAAAGTTTAAAACAATAATGGATAATTTATCTGATGATGCTACTGACTCTCAAGCATCCCAAACTGCTGCACATGACCTTCAACAATGGTTACAAACTACAAATGAAGATAGAGATGGAATATTTTCTCCCCAATTTACTTCATTACATCCTGCTGGAGGGACTGAAATGATAGACGATGTCACTGGAGTTCCAACGTGGGTACCAAACAAAGATAAATGGGCAGTCCCGGAAGGAACTCAAGAAGCTCCTGGCTATAACCCATTGACACAACAACTTTCAGATGTTGCAAACCATGAAGGTGGTATAAGAGAACAGCACATTTATCTTGTAAATAGAATAGGACTACATAACTGTAATTCTAGTTGTTTGCGTTACCGTCGTAAAAAAAAAAAAAGCGAAAGGGACACTGCTCCACAAAAGTACTGCCGTTTTCACTTTGGTGATGTCGATCCACAAACCAAAAAAACAAGTGGCAAAGAAATTCACCCCTTTCACTCAATCATAACAAAAGGGGAACATCCAAGGTATGAAGGACCTATAGATCACAGCCGCATGATAATGCATGTCAAGACGCGTTTACTTAGTTGGCTTGCAAACTGTGACAGTCAAGTAATTATTGACCAGGATCTTATTGCCCTTCAAAAATACATTGCTGGCTATGCTTGCAATGGAGCAGCTTCAACTGAAGATTTTGTACATATTTATCGACATTTAATAGAAAATGCTGCTGATGGAAGCACAGTAAAAAAATTAGCTCAAAGGTTGCTTCAAAAAATTACAGGGATGGTGGATGTGCCAGCAGCTGCTGCTGATTTTATTAATAGTGGTGGTCAGTTGACTAGATGTACTCGAAACTTCCGTTACATTGGTCTAAATGGATTCCGGACCTTAAATACATCTGGTGAAGATGAAACTGTGACAAAAAGCAGTACACTTGACAACTTTTTAAGTGATAAGCGAAGACAGACTGAACCTGAAATCACTTTATGGAATTGGAGCAAGAAATGCAATTGCACTTGTAAGATGGATCATGTCCCAGTATTCACAGGATTATCAACAAAACCTGTTTGGCCTGTTACAGAGGACTTTGCAAAAGCCATGCTCATGATATTTACTGTTGGAACATGGCGCACTGTGGAAGAATTAAAGGGACAACAGGAGTCGTTTGCTGGCGCATTGGCTGACTTAGTTGAATCTGATAACTGTCCGCCAATACTAACTAATGCATTAAAAGAAGCCAAAAAATCTTTTGACTCGAAAAAAAGAAAAACACAATATCATGTACGACCAATCAATGATAACAACACTCAGCCTTCATCACAATCATCCCAATCTACCATTGCAAGTTCTCAAGATTCAACTTTTGCAAATATGAACATAGGTAGGGCAATAATGAGAGATATCGCTAGAAATCATGTTTCTGATATGGACGAGCCAAATGTAGAACAGATTCTTCCTGATGGAGGATCTTTTTTTGATTTTGATTTTGATTGGAATAATTATGCAATTCAATGTTTTGGTTGTCAATGGCCTAATAACGCTGATACTTGGTTGAAATCTGTATCTGTAGAAGCTGAAAGAAATGAATTTACTCAATGGACTTAAGTTATTTCAACTGAACATTGATGAGCGTAGCATGCAGTCTAAGCATCTTGTAGCCTGGTGCAGTCAACGATTATGCGAGTCAACAGGTGATTTTGATAATTATTATGGAGGAACACCAACTGTCAATTTCTTTGGTGACCTTGGCCAACTTGGGCCAGTGCGTGCTTTAGATCTTCATCAACCTCCTAAATATGATGACTCAACCATCAACATAGCTGGTTATGCAATCTATCGCTCATTTGAAAATGTTATTGTTCTTACTGAAACGATGCGTCAAGGGCCAGATCAGTTACCTCTTTTACAGCGGCTTCTTCGTATACGTAATGGTTCAATTACCCAACAAGACTGGCTAGATATTAATAGTCGTTATGAAGGCGCCTTGTCACAAACTGAGAAATGTAACTTTTCACATGACCGTGTGCTCACATTAATATAAACATGGAAGGAAGTTAATGAAGAAAACCACAATAAATTAGCTAACCTTGGTGTACCAGTTGCTGTTATTCCATCAACGGGTCGTGGTAAACATCATTCATTAACTGATAAACAATTGGGACAAATTCCATCACGGTCTTTGATTGCGGTTGGTGCCAGTGTAATACTAACTAAGAACCAAAAGGGTCTTACTGGACTTGGCCTTAATAATGGTGCAATGGGTAAAGTGATTGCAATTCTTTATGCTCCAGATACATTACCGCCTGAATTCCCTATTGCTGTTGTTGTCAATTTTCCAAATTATAAAGGACCAGTATGGCTTGTTGAACATCCCACATGGGTACCAATTACTCCTGTTGAAGGACGATGTGAGTCAGATTGTTGCGTTAGAAGTGGATTACCATTAATGCCAGGTTACGCTATAACAATTGCAAAAAGTCAAGGTATGTCTATTGGAGATGGTAAAACTGACACACATATGCGTATAAAGTTACAACAAGGAATTGAAATGGAGAAAAATAACCTTGGTACAGCCTATACTGCCTTTTTTACGTTGCGAGAAGGAGAAAAATTGGGCCCTTGTTGAACCACTTACCCAGGAGAGACTCTTGTACATTAATTCACACCCACGTATGAAAGCAAGACAAGAAGAAGAAAAGCGATTGAAATTGTTATCAGGTAAAACTGTTGAGAAGTTTAGTATTACTACTCAAAGATATATTGATCTGTTAAGGGAACTTGACGAATTTTGCAATGATGAAATTGAAGATGCAGTTTGTCCTTCTCAATCTACTGTTTGCACATGTATTGTATGTAAATCTACACTGTAATGATAATCAGGATCGAAAACCTATATATCACCATTATATTTAAACCACAAAGTTGTCTATTTATCGGAATGCCAGCCAAATTATCGTGATTAATTCACCAAAAGAAACTTTATTGCATAATTTGGTGATAATTTAGTTAATTATGGTGATACTGATGGTGGCATCATTTCTAAGTGTTGGGCTTTGCATTGTGAGTGTGTAAGCAAAAACGATACGATTTGGTAATTTTTTATTATCAAAGTTGAGACGATTGCTTGCTGCTCACCAAGGTCATTTAGACTTTGTTGCACCCTCTCTTAGCACTGCTCTGCCTATGTCAAAGCAAAGACAAAGAAAAGACAAAGACCCTTGTCCGCATATCAAAATACCAGCCAAATTATCGTAATCATATATCATAATTATATCATGCATATGTCGCATAATGTATTCCATTATTATTGCAAAGAAAACATTCAAGCACGCTAATTATAAAAACTTAACATTTATGGAGGTGGAGTGGAGGTAGGAGGCTTAAAAGCAACACATAGTATGTTGCTAGGACATTTGTGAGAAGATTATCGTTAATTAAAACCACAAAGTTGTCCATTTATCAGAATGCCAGCCAAATTATCGTGACCATTTCACCAAAAGAAACGTTATATATTGAATAATTTGGTGATTATTTGGTTAATAATGGTGTTGTTCATGGTGGTAACCTTTCTAAGAGTTGGACTTTGCATTGTGAGTGTGTGTGCAAAAAATAAAAAGATTAAAGTTGAGACAATTGCAGTAGTTCACTAGGGTGATTAAGACTTTGTTGTACCCTCTCTTAACACTGTGCTCTACCTGTTATGTTACAGCTATATGAAAGACAAAGAAAGGACTAATGGTTGCTTTAAGGTATCCTTTCTAAGTGTTGGGCTTTGCATTGTGAGTGTGTAAGCAAAAACGATACGATTTGGTAATTTTTTTATTATCAAAGTTGAGACGATTGCTCTGCCTATGTCAAAGCAAAGACAAAGAAAAGACAAAGACCCTTGTCCGCATATCAAAATACCAGCTAAATTATCGTAATCATGTATCATAATTATATCATGCATATGTCGCATAATGTATTCCATTATTATTGCAAAGAACCATCATTGCATAATTTCCAATCCCCGAAAGGTAGTGCAATGTCAAAACATTTCAGTCCTAAATCGAGATTATCCGTAAAAAATTCCAAGGAAATACAAAGTGCTAACAAAATATCAACCATAATTATCGATCATAACATTTTTAGTATTTATGTGTCAACCCATTTCAATCTTGCATCGAAATGAGATATTATAAATGCCATTTATGTTTCATGCTGATTGTGGATATGGTGTTATTAATGCTGTTGATGCTATGGTAATACTAATGTTAGTTGTGTTGGTAGGCAATATAAATTAAAAAGTCGTTAACTCTATTATACGGGAGTGAGTATGTGAGAGAGAAAAATGCCTGTACTTATATTCAAGTTTTATTTGTGGATTTCTTACAAACTTAATAGCAGAGGAAACTCTTACGTGTTACGTTAATGACTTTAGTTTTTTGAGACATATTTTAATTCTTCCACAGGGAAAGTATTATGTCGAGATAAAATTATAAAAACAAACGGTTCAGGGTTTTTTTTAAGGTAAGATAGAATAAAGCTAATAATAATAATAATATTGAAAAAAACTGCATATTTTTTAAGAACCTGCTTTTTTAAAGGAAATGTTTTCAACAATTTTATTTTAAAATTTTTAAAATTAATGTCATTAAGGTAACCATTCCTGGAAGAATAAATAAATAAAAGCTTTATTAAATTTAAATTTTTTTATATTGCCCTGGTTGCACGGCATCATCGTGCAACCCTAGGAACAGGAAGGTTTTAACGACTTTCTCTTCCTGTTCTTAGGTAAAACTAATTACTGCACAGAAAATAGCTTCATCTTCAGAATGTAAGTAGCAATTTAGTCTATTTAGTTTAAATTCATCAGCTTGTTAATAAAAGTTAGTATATATAATTTATAAATAGTGGAGATATTTGGTTTATACGTCATTGACAATTTTTTTTCCCGGTATTATTCAGTCATTTCTTATGGAAGCATTTCTTTCTTATTCGTATATTTAGAAATAATTATTTTTTTTGTAGATTTTAACAGAGTACACTAACCACCTTCAAAGTAGTTAGAGGAACTGAAGAGAAAGGTAATTCATTCCAAATATATTATCGATAGTTGCGGACTTTAAAATCGAGTTCTTTTCTCTTTGTTACCATTCCTTATGTGCTAATATAACATTCCTTTTATATATGAAGAACAAGAGACGGAAGATTTGTTACTGGAAAATGTCAAGCGTTTTTACAAAGACAACCAGTTGGGCGTACGTGTCCGATCTAACATATATATAAAGATGGAATCTGACGCGAAGTTCACTTATATACGAACCATGACTGAGTGAAGAAATGTGCTGCTTTTGTCGATATAAAACGAGACCTATTAACAGACGTTGGGAAATATTGAAATCAGACTGATGTTGTGAATAGCGTTGTTTGGAAATCACTTGCTGTACACGCTTTTTTATATAAGAATATACTCTATAAGAATATTGAAGCTGAGGAATGGGTTAAAAATTAAGAATATCCTAAGAATATACCCAGGCTCGACCTTTCGTTTTAGATATGAAAATTTTTATGATGCACAAATTTTGATTAGAAGTTTAATTTCTTATACTGTACGTTTATTTTCTTGTCAGCTCACCTGTCTTTTACACTTTGTCTAATTAGGCACATTAAGGGTAATTACATGCTTTCCGGCTGTAGCCATGTTAAGAATATCTTTAAGAATATTCGAGGCTACTGATACTGAGGCTGAAACGAAAAAACACTATTCTTATATAAAAAAAGCGTGTAAATTTGTAATTTTCCGTTTCCGATTTCAGATCGAGAATTCAATAATTTTTTTAACAAACTTGTAAACACTTGATAGTTGATTTTATGAAAGAGTTAATAATAGTAATAATAAAAATAACCAGTCTATAAGCTTGACGTCACAAATTCTTTTGTTTTAAGAGAGTCCAAAAGTCCACACTTCGGCGAGATTCTTCTTGACGTCACAAATTCTTTTCTTTTAAGAGTTAAAAAAACATTTTAGGAAAGTTGTTTTCCCGTTCCCATTAATATGGGGAGCTTACGGCGCTGATTAAAAATGTAGTGCTTTCGGGGAGATGTAGGGGTTTAAAAAATTTGCTGACGTAAGACCTTCCAAAATTGTATACTGTATAGAGCTATAAACACTAATCAAGGAAATGTATATAAAAATATACATTCGACGAACTGGTAAATACGAGATATGGGTGTTTTATTTTAAAGACTTCATCTGTCGGTCTGTTCGGATGGGTTGACCCAGGAAATTAATCCCATTTTAGTCCTAGGGGGTCCATTGCTAATGGTACAGGAGATGACGTTACTAATGTATATTCGTTTCCAACTTATTTGGCCTCGGCTAAGATGGGCAATGCAATAGTTTCACCAACTTTATTAATATCATTGGCGTCAATCTTCGTAATTACGTAATGATTAGTTAGCCAATAAACAAATTAGATCGAATTTTTCAAACTTGCGCAATCTCCTGGAGAAAAAAAAGCACTTCTGTAGAAAGTCGAATTTTGTTCACTATTTTAATCACAGGCAAACTTTTCGTATTCAGATAACAGATAATGATGTACACTCAACCAGAATGAAAAAAGCTCTTATCGAATGAACAAGGGGATTGATCTTAAATTAGGGTCTAACGATTTTTTAACTGTTTTAACATTCACAGCTAAATTTATCTAAAAATACAAATAGATATGATATTGGCTAAAAAGTACGTAAAAGCGAGTTGTTAATCGCAACGTAAAACCGTATTGGTTTTTGTGTCCGAGTAAGATTTGGCCACGGTCCGTACAACTAGGAATTTGTAATGTTACAGAAATCCGTCAATCTTAATGTGCCTAGAAATTGTGTTTGTCCAAATTTTTACGGTTTATTAAGCGTTTAGCTGGCCACTCTCAGAATTATTTAACGAGGTTCGGACGTCATGGACCACGCGGACCGACCGTATTGGTCACATGAAAGATCGAGAACTTAAGGGATAATCTACGTGACCTCAATTAATCAATAAGAATAGTTGTAATAAAGATGAGTCAATTCAAAAAGAAATAGGATCGAAAACTCCCGCCTTTTACGTTCAATTTTCATACAGGCTGATTTCATACACGTCAGCATTTACTCTATTCAATAAGAAATAGGATCGAAAACTCCCGCCTTTTACGTTCGATTTTCATACAGGCTGTTTTCATTTACGTCTGCATTTATTCTATCCAATGAGAAATAGGATCGAAAACTCCCGCCTTTTACGTTCGATTTTCATACAGGCTGTTTTCATTTACGTCTGCATTTATTCTATCCAATGAGAAATAGGATCGAAAACTCCCGCCATTGAAGAGTACTATATAAGCTGTTCTTCCTAACGAAAAAGATTTCGTTCCGTCAATATTACGTTTAGTGTTACAAACTTTTGGTGTGATAAAGATGGCAAGCATTTATGTATGTATCTAGTTCCGTCAATATTACGTTTCATTTTAAATGCTTCTTTTAACGCACGCCGTACTTCTAAAGTCTTCCTTTGTTAATTAATTGTTATTTCTTTTTTATTTATTTAGAAAAAAATTATTCGCCGAACAGGTGGTAAGGGACAGCACGAGGACATAACCTCTTTAAAAAATGAACTGGTAAGTGTCATTAATCTTAAATAAAAAAACTATTTCGAAAAACAATTTTTTAATTATGCCATTTTGTTGCCAATACATTCGGTTTTTTCATTTTAATGTAGGCTTTTGTAAGAAGCACAATAATTAAAGTTGAAGAGGAGTCAACCTCGTTAAAAAAACAATTGGTGAGTTCATATTTAGTATTTACATTTTTATTTGCAAATACAACAAAATGTTTTCACCTTAAGTATCAGCAGAACAAATAAACCGAATATTTTACATAATATACCTGCTAACTTTTGATATATCATGCTTTTTATAGAATGAAAATATGGCAGAAATAAAAACAATAAAGGAAAAGTTGATAAGTAAAATTTCTTTTAATTAAATTATCTTAAGGCTGAAGTTAATTATTTCGCTAAACAAAAACAAATAACAATGTGATAATATATAAATATAAACAATGGGTATTCGTCTTTCTCTATTTTAGAACAACCAAGCAGAGGAAATTTCAACTTTGAAAAACAATGTAAGTGCTTCTCGTGTTGCTCTGCCTTTAATATTCGTCTTTATTTTAGAGAACAATTTGTAGTTTAAATTGTTGATTCTTAATTTTTTTAGAAGAAGAAGATATTAACGTGGCAGGGCTTTAAGAAGCACGTGGACGAAAACAGGTCTGTTGGCGCTTACGCGTGCGAAGAGAATTTTCACCTGTGGCGTGCTTCCGGGGGAAAAGACTTTTTCACCCGGGAGGATGCCGCACGTGAAAAACGCAGGCGTAAGCGCTAATAGACCTGTTTTCGTCATTTGTATATATATTGTATATATGTTGTTCCATATATTTATTGAATATATTTATACTTTGTTAAAAATTTTTTCTTTAAACTGCAAATCAAATCACCAGATGTAGCCCCCAAATTTGTACCTTTATGTGGTAAAAAAATAAAGAAATGGAGGGCGTGAAAGATATAATTTTAATAAGAACTTCCTTCCGCTAAATACCCAATGTGATTAACTCTGAGGTAAAAATTAGCGCGAAAAAATTAACGTAAGATGGAAACCAAGGTTAGCGTTCACTTGTGTCTTGTTTTTTTCCTGAGTATTTTTATCAATGTTATGACGCGTAGTTTACTTCTTTCAAAAATGATTTTTTTGCCTAATTAATAAACCGGGGGAAGAAACCTCGACCTTCAGGGTCTTTGTCTCTTTTTATAACGCCGTTCCTCCTTATATAAAAAAAGCCCTGGGATGGAGGTTGGGGATATCATAGGCTCAGTAAAGTCCTGGGGACGAGGTTGGTATACCTGTTTGCCTTTAGGCTTTGCTTTGTTTGTATGACTTTTTGCGGAGCATAGTTACCAGTTGCCGTCCTTGGATCATTTCTGTACCTTGACTTTAGAGTTATGAAAGACCAATATTGTTAATGAAATTTATTGGTGCCAAGTTATCTTTTAATCTCAAATTTATCAAACAATGATAGTTTTTTTGACGTTATGACACCTGGATATTTTCTAATGCTACCGGAATATGATGCAAGCTTAGAGAATACGTAATCTTTGAGTTGTAAAGGGACGAATTTCTATTAAGGCACTTGCCCGTTCCTTGCCGTATCCCTTGCTTTTACCTACCCTTCCCATGCCTTTTCTGGTGGCTGCCATGCCCATGCCTTGCCTACCCCTGCCTTACTGATTCCTCTTCCTGTTTCCTTGTCTGCCTTTGCCGTGCCCTGTTTCCTTGCCTGCCTTTGCCGTGCCCTGTCCTTGCCGTGCTTCATGCCTTTGCCTTGGCAACACTTTCTATACTAGTTCCTATTGATATAAGATAATTATCATTCTGGGACGTCAACCTTGTCTCAGTTTCTATGTATTATAGCGAAAAAATCAATCAACACAGTAAATCAATAAAATCAATCAACACAGAGCAACATCATTACAAAAAATATTTATTATTTTCAAGGATTAAGTAATGCCATCCATGTGTCTTTTCTGTATGACATATAACTGATTCCTAACATTGTTTTTTTTTTCTCTTTGCATCATCACAGTAAGGTTGTTGTCATTGTCGTTATATCCAATTGGTTCTCTTTTTTTGCGTTATGTGGAAAATATAATCAACGCAATTATTCCATTTTCAGTAAATTGTTCAAAACTGTTGATATTTTGATTGTCATAGTTGGAACCTAAAATTAGATATCATAACAAACTTAATCACCACAAAACAACAGCTAACTATGCAATTCTGGACAACAAGGAAACAACGTAAAATGACGCTCAAATTATTACAACTTTAAGAAACCTCAGAACTTAATTTCTGCTATTATTGTGTGTGAAAATGGATAACAAAAAAAATCCTGATTGGGAAAATGTAAGAACTGCGAACAGATTCATTGTTATCATTATCAAAAACCATCAAAACAGTTCTTTTAAGAACTTCGCTACCACATAATAAGTTTATTTTTATTTTTATAGTTTCTTTTTAATCATATTTTTTTTTTCGTTTTTATTTTTTATTTTAGTTTTTATTTTTTATTTATTTTTTATTTATTTATTTATTTATTTAAAGTTGGATCCAGTATAGTTACAAGGTACTAATTTACACCAACTGTCAAATTAAAACGTGTAAATACTAAGTGATAAAAATACAAATAAAGTACTAAAATAAATCATCGATTGATCCCCGAATGAGCAGCACAGAGTTTACATTGGCAGTATATTTCAACGTGCCTGATAACAGATTTGAATTCTTTTAGATCTGTCACATTTTTGACACACGCAGGTAGGTAATTCCAGGCTAGGCTAGCGCGAAATTGAAAAGAATTCTGCCCGATACTGCTTTTGGAAGGTGGAATGACCAGTACAGTACCACGCCTAAGACTGTAAGTAGTCTTCTTCTTTCGAAAAATATCCCACATTAGTTCAGGGTTCAATCCATGAAGACACTTATAAACTTCAGTTACAAGGCCTTTCAGATTTCTATCATGGATAGGCATCTTACTAGATATTTCTAGTATTTCTGTATAGGTTTTCTGCACCAGACCAGTTTTTGCACACAACGCTCTTTTATGGGTTGCCGAAATGAGATTGTGTGCCTGTTTGCTGCAGAACATCCATACAAGGGGGCAATAATTGAAACAAGGTAAAATAAATGAGTTAAATAATAAATCAAGCTGATCCTGTTTGAGAAAATTTCGTATCCTCAGGAGTGCTTTTGTCTTTGAGGAAGCACTTTTGCACATCCCTTTTACGTGAGGGTAAAATGAAAGTTTTTCATCCAGAGTAATACCTAGTAACTTAACTTGTTTTGATGGAGCAATAGAAGATGAGCCAATCTGAATGCTGATATTGCCAACATCAGCTCCCAGAATTATCATCTGAAACTTGCTTGGATTTGCAACCATACCATTTGAGTTGAACCAGTTTACCACTTTGACTATGTCAGAGTGCAAACTTTCTAGAACAGCAGTAATGCTACTCTTACAACTAAAAATGGTGTTGTCGTCGGCAAAGTTGCAGATATCACCCTCTAATAACAGGAACAACAAATCATTAATAAACACATTGAATAATATCGGTCCTAGGACAGAGCCTTGAGGAACTCCTAACAAAATTTCTAACCACTCAGTAACCGAGGAGCCTAACCTCACTCGATGTTTCCTGTTTGATAGATAGCTCAGTACAAGTTTTAATGTATTATATCCAACGTCATATGCCTCCAGTTTCGCAATTAAAAGACCAAAAGGGAGACAATAAAACGCTTTGGATAAATCCATCAAAACTGCACCGACTTTTCCAGATTTTGAGAGACATTTTTGCCACTTTTGAAGCATGTTTAAAATAGCATACTGACAGCTGTAACTCTTTCGAAATCCACAAAGATATAGAGAAAAAAAGGTGTTGAAGAATGGTAACAGTTGTTTGGCTAAAATTCTCTCAAAAACTTTGGAAACAGTTGGTAACAAACTGACAGGTCTATAATTTACCTTGTCTGTGGAGCTACCCTTTTTATATAAAGGGATTATCTCTGCCAAAGATAAAAGACTAGGAAAAACAGAACTGTCAATAATAGAACTGTTAAAACATTTTGTAAGTACTGGAACACAATATCTAGCAGCTAATTTAAGCATCTTCGTTGGAATCGAACCCCTGACTTTCTTGCTATCATCTAACGCAAGAATTTCCTTAAACATGACATCCTCACAAATTGGAGACAACTCAAAAGTATGTGTCTGTTTCTTCGATTTAATGAAGAGGACACTAGGGTGAGACGCATACTTCTCAACTGCAGCAAGAACAGCATCACACGCGGATGAAAGAGGAATGTGTGGCATGTTAAGGTTGTCAGTAATTTTATTAAAATATTCATTAAATATGTTTGCAATATCACTATCATTATTAAATAATATATCTTTGTCAACAAGAGTAATTCTTTCTTTACCATATTTGGCTTTTTCATTAAACAAAGGTTTTACCGATTTCCAAAAACCTTTACTCATATTACTTCGGCCAAAGCTGGAAAAGAAAGTTTTCTTGTCCTGCCTATTTATATTGACCACCAAGTTTCTTTGTTTTTTAAATGCTCTCACATCATCGTCTTTCCCAGAAGTGTTAGCTACCCTTTTAAGACGCGAACGTTTCATGATCGCCTTTCTCAGAGTTTTAGAGACATTGGGCCTATTATTTGCCCTGAGAAACTTGGTTTTCAATGGAGCATGCCTATCTAATAAAGATGTAAATATACTATGAAAATCATCATAATTTGAGATATTGGTCATAGACCGAGATATATCCTCTAAAAAATAAGTTTCATCAAAATTCTTATAGCACCGGTAACGAATTTTAAGTGGTGGTAGTTTGACATATTGTGTTTTAAGCATTGTATAAACTAAGGAATGATAATCACTCAACCCAGTTACAGCCGCTCCTGTACGCATGAGAGAGTGTTTCCTGTTGGAAAGAATCAAATCAATGCAAGATCCCGAAGGGGACTTCCAACCAGTTTTCTCCTTCATGTGATTATAAAGGGAGTGAGTTAGTAAAAACTCCCCTAAATCAGTATCAGCTGGATCTAGGTTAAAATCACCATTTATCAAGATATTATTATAATTATAGAAATCTAGAGCTTCTGAAAGTTGAGACAAAAAATATTTGGAGTTTTGACTTGGTGGTCTATAAATACTGCATACTAACCATTTTTGTTTTCGTAGTCTTAATTCAACAATTGTAACCTGAATATTAGGGTTTAAGATAAACTGCTCAAGACGACGTGATGGGATGTCACTCTTAACAAAAGTTAACAATCCACCTCTATTCGCGCTGATGTCTAAACGATATGGATTCGAGTAACCATCCATTACAAATTGACTTGAAGGAAATGAACTATCCAGCTTTGTTTCTGCAACTGTTATGACGTCAAAGAGATCACCCATAACACACTTGAAACTCTCAAACTTATTACGAATTGAGTTGATGTTTATATAACCAATAAAAACATTTTTTGGTTGGTCTCGACGTAAACGATGCATTTTATCAATATCATTCTCCAAATCTGGTTGCTCAGGAGCCATCAACTCAGTGTTGCTCGAAGGATATCAATATTTGTTTATAACTTCAGCTAGATTTTTTGTTAATAATTTAGTACCATTTTTGTTCAGATGTAAGTTGCTACCATTAAGATGAATTTTGTTGATGTTGTTGTTGACGATATAGCAAATATTTCTTTCTGAACACATCTGTTCCATTAAACTGTTCACCTTATTAGCTTTTTTCAGCCATTTATCTTCACGATGTGTAATGCTAGAAATTGCAACGCTTGTACTATTAGTGTTGGCAAATGAAGCTAGGTCTACTATCGACTGAGCAATCTGTTGTTCTGTAGCTTCCGTATTTAAGTCATTTGTTCCTACATGAATAATCAGTCGATCAGGTTTCTTTTCAAGTGATATTTTAACATGTTGCTTAATCAGTGCTGTAGTTGTGCCTTTGTGACATTCCATTAGTACTTTTTTTGGGCCTATGCAGGTTTTTTCGTAGGCAGCTTGTCGGCACCCTGGTGTGTACGTTCAGGTACTATGGTCGGCTTACTCTACAGATATATAGCTGGCTATTAGCTAATCATGTTACCTGAATCATCATTATTCGGATTTTCTTAGGTTTGAGAAGTCTCATTAACATTCCCACCCATATGTTCATCATCGCAATCCACTGCTGGAATGTTGTCAATAGCTTCCATAATACGCAAAGATGAGAGACGGTATTTAGTTTTGAAATTCTACTTAGTGCAATCATCATTTTTATGTCTGAAGTAAAAATTAGTTTTTGATTGTTCACAAAAATTACAGATTTTCCTCATCGGTTTCGCCCCCCCCCCCCCTTTTCAGAAATTGTTTTTATTTATAATAATAACTTATTAAACTGACACTTTTTGCAATTTTAACTTGGTCTTGATTTTACCAGTCTTGAAGATCGACCCGTGGTGCTAAAATTTAACGTCTTTTCATCCTTTCAAATTTTACAAGAAGAAGATTATACCAGAGCATTTTTTAAAAGTTATGGCATCAACAACATCATTTTTCAGTAAAAGAGCCATGACTACACCTTAAGGTGTAAAGGATTTTCTGCCAACTCGAACAGATGTCCACCACTCGGGTTGCTAGCTAGATACAATTTATTTTTGTTTGTTTTTTAAAATGGCTTTTTTGAATCTGAAATTGTATTTTCTTACAGTTTTTAGATCACCGCTTTTTCTATCAACACCAAGTGACAGTAATAATAGAAACTCTTCCAAAAATTCATTTTCATCCTCAGCATCATTGGTTTCACCAAATAATAATGGAAACGTCTTACGGTATGTTTTTGGTCACTTCAATATCAAATATTTGTGTGTAGCTCACAACTAAAAGTTTTCTCAGACTAAAACATACATAATTACTGGTAGAAGGAGCAAATCAATCTTATATATTTCTGGATGATACATAATTATGTAACTACACTGTTTTAGTCTACTTAACAATCTCCAAGACAACTTTAATGAGAAAATAAATCAAATTGAGGGATGAGGTAGCTGTGTTGAAGCAACCAAAACTAAAACGCAAAATTACACTTCCTGTTAAGTTATCAGAAACATTTATTTCTTATTATGTTGATGTTCTCCATTATTTTTTTGTGAAATTGCAACTGGTAATTCTCGCAAAAATTTATTCTCCTAACGTAACCGCCATTGTATGTTATTCCATTTTTAGAAAACGATTTGTGACCTGTAACAGTCATTCCAAGAGGTGGGAGGCTGGAATTTTAGTCAACCGTAAGTCTGCCTGTTTGTTTTTGGATCCTTTCTTTTGTCATTACGAGGTAAGTAGCTAAAATTTTGAAGTTAATAGCAAATAAAAACCAGCTACTTCTGTTTGAAATTTCCATACATGTTAAACAATTTTTTGTTTGTTTAAATTTCAATAAAAAGAAGCTGTCAGAATAAAATTAAACCTTTTTAAATTTTAAGTCAAAGCCAACACTGAAGTGATAAGCAGCCTATTAGAAGGTCTGAAAGATAGCTCTGTGAATTTGATCGGCGAATTCGAAGTAGTAAGTTGATAAAAATTAATATTGAATCAAGTTTGATCTTAAACATTTAAAACTTTATATAAGCGTCATTTATTTAAAAACTGTCCCTGGTTTGTCATTATTCACTAAACATATATGCAATTTTTCAATTTGTTTTCTTTTAAATAACTTTATAAATCTTTGATTAGAAGCCATCAACAAACTCTTTGAAGGACAAAAGAGAAAATATGTCCTTGCACAATCATCTGATGTGAAACAAACGAGAATGGAAGAAAAAAAATTGAATAATCATCACAGCCAGACAAGAGTAAGTATCAAAGTTTTGTGTTAAAAATAGACTAAGGAAATAAAAGCATAATAAAATGGTCATTGATTTTGATGTTAATATCCTTTTATATTTTAGACATACAATGCGAGAGATAAAGTTTTAAAAGAAGATAATGACTTGGACGTTTGGAGCAAAATTAATGTGTGCGCAAAGTCTGATGAAGATGAAGACGAAGAAGGGAATAAGATATTTCGATCTCTCCCTTGGAGAACCGAGGAGGTTTCAGACTTAATAAGAAGATGTGACATGGCATTGGAAGTAATTAGAAAATATGGCGAACCATCCGAACGTGCACCAAATGTTCACTGTCTTGAATTTGTAAAACTAGAACTTTAATTGTAATGTTTTCTTTGCAAGGTTTGTATATATAAATATTTTATTGTTAAAAGAGAAAATTTAAAATATTTGTAATGTCCTTGTTAAAAACAGTTTGTGAATATATAACATTTCTTAACAAATTAATATATTAAACATTCAATTTATTTGTACATTTCTTGTTACACATTTCTTATTTTCTTAAAGTAGCAGAATTAGAAATTTAACTGCTAATCTGGTCGATATGCCAATACGTCATCAACGGCGCGCAATAGAATCAAAGTATCCATCATCAGTGTGATAATGTGACCTGCTGCGGTTTTCTCTCTTTGTTTTTCTTACCAGATAGAAAAGGTGTTTAACTAAATGTAGGTAGCTAGCTATTTAAGTATCATTAAGAATACAAGTTTCCCGAATTACATGTTTTCTAAAATTTTGGAATTTTTTGTGAGGATTTAGAAAATTACATTCATTTTCTTTAAAGAAGTTGAGAAAGAGCTTTGGCAAAGAAAATAAATTCGGGAAAGGTGTATTGAAAAACCAAATAATGGACATTTTGAGTTCGTTTTAGGATGTAAAACTTATCGATTTTATTGTCTTTTTTAGACGTCCTGTCGATATCGTTTGGTTTGTCCGATACTGCTGGACTTAAAATATGTTTTATATTGTGAGTCAGAATTGGGATTTTAGAGCGTCTTTGAAATGTAGGAATGATCTGTTTAAACTGCCACATGTTTTGTGTTTTAACATTTCGTGTACATATGTGTAAAATCTCACCTCAAGTCTGCAAAATGCACATCCATTTTCATAACAGAAGCTAATGCATTTTTATAATTCCAATGATGCTCATTTGTAATTTAGGAGCTGATCTTTCATATACTCGTTATGGTCATGTGCATGTAGGTTGTTACAGAAATATTTTTTATGTAGAAATTCTTTCTTTTTCTTTTTTTTGGTGCCATGACTCTTTTTTTCTCCATAACTAGCAATAAAGTTATGCTAAAACAATTAGCTCAACATGTGCTTCCAACACAATATATTTGCAACCATCCTAAGTATAATATAATACAATTACTCTGAGCTAGCTACCACGAACAATAAATTTTGAAAATGTCCACTTTTACTTTCCTCTGGTCTCTTGTTCGGCTCTGCTTAATACAATGAACATCAATCAGAAAGCAAGTACTTATAATAAGGAAAGTAGCGCTTAAATTTTCTGTATTAATTCCGTGTTTCTCTTCCGTATCACACCGTATTTGACTCTGGAATATGCACTCCGTATATTTGTGGCAAAGACAGACTTATACGGAGTTTAAATACGGAGATATTGTACACTCCGTATTTTAGGAGGAAAAAACGGGTATATACGAGGTTTTCGCAACATATACGGATGAAAACAAACATAAAACTTAGCCCGCGAACTGTGCGTACATTTCTGTTGGTCTGATTTATCTGACATTGGTAGTAAGAATAACTAAACAATAAAGAAATTGAAAATTGAATTTAACAATGCTTTTAACGTGTTATTTATATACATTACTTGCTGGTTGTATACAATATACTGTCCGTTAGTATTCTACAAATACATTAGTTAATGGTTATGGTTATATACAATATTTATACTAAAAAATAAAGCCATTCCTGTGTAAGAGAATAAAAAAATTAGTCAAGCGTAAAGGTGATAAAACGAAAAGCTACATTAATCCCCAAAAGTTTTGGCGGATAAAGTTTCGGCGAAAAAAATTAGGACAGATTTGCAAAATAAAAAAGAACTAAGCAGAAAAACAACAAAAATAAAATGGGAGCAAACAAACTAGTAAACAAACATTGATGATGTCTCACAATGAAACAAGATAGAGATCTATATAATAATACGCAAGTTCCGTATGTCTGTAACAGGCAATTCTGCTTTGATGTTACCGAAAAAAATCTTTGATGTTGCCGTAAAATATATGTCTTGTCATGAAAAGTTGCGAGTTTTGTGTGGTTTGTTAAATGAAGTTCTAGCACAAAGTAACGGAAATTGTGTTTGCAAAAAAGATGGCTGTTCTTTAAATATATGCTTTATACTTGTATTAACGCATAGTCTAAATATTGAGCGTGAAGCCAACGTTGTTCGATCCTTTTGGAAGTCCTTTTTAAATTGAGGTGGAGTAAAAAATTCCCAAGTTTTTAATTAAGTATCTTCAATGGAACTTCATTAAATCGAATGTATTTGCGTGCAAAATAGGTAAAAGGTTTATGTAATAAAATGAGCTTAAGGGACCAGAAAAATGGCTCGACAAAGCAAAAGTTTGAGATAACGGCTATTCGAGATTTCAAACGTCAACTGTGCCTTTAAGATTTTGTGCGAGTTAATTTGGCGTATCTTTTGTCCCGCGCATTTATTTTCTCTCACTGAGCCTTTCGACGAATTTAATTTTAGCGCGCGCGCCTTGCGGGTGATATAGAACAGAAATACCATATTGTATAGTGCTGTCAAATGCTTAACCAACCAGGCATACAATTTTGGGGCAGTTATGCATATAGTCCAAAATAATCCTGCTTTTCTTAAACATTTAATTTTCAGCTACTTGCGCTAATTCCGTCTTCCTGAATTTATTTACAACCATTTTGTTGATAAGTACTCGAGGATATGCTCGGAGGAGATAAAAAGTATTCAAAGTCGAACGGAGCTGTATTATTGTAAATTTAAAGTTGACTTCACAGGCTTTAAGCTTATGAAACGTCTAAGTAACAGATAAATTTTTAATTTTTTCCAATGTTGACTTTAATGGCAAAAATATGGTTGACTGTGATCAAAGAAATTTACGAAATAATGCAGCTGTTTGTCACAATCTGAACACACTAGTAAAACTCGTGAGTCTAACCTTTTTGTCACCAAGTGCACTCGCGAAAACTATACTCTACGTTTTTGTAACCTGACTGGTGACATATGACAGCAACATATTTCAATCACTGCATAATTGTACATCCGCTTGGCTTGAGTTTAGGGAAATCTATGATGCTTATTTTTACAAAATTTTTGCATAATTTTTGTGATCTGGCGTGAAAGCGGTTGATGTTAACATATGAAATAACACCTTTTAGCCAAATAAACATGTGAAGATGGTTTTTGGAGCTCGAGTAGCAGTTGTTCGACCTGTATGAAAGAGACCACAAACTCACTTTCAATATTTGCAAGGATATGTTTCCATTTATAATCATTGTTTCCAGACATATTTCCCTGGCAATTCGACAGATTTTTTACAAGGTGACCTGAATTATAGTGACGTTTGAACGCTGGAGAAATGCAGTACAGCATGGATTTGCACCAGGTTCTATGGCGCCAAATAGTAATTTCACCTAAAACTTTTCTTGAAAGACTTGTTTACATAAATATAAAAACCTTTCTTCGGAATTGCTTCTTTCATTAATTTTTTTCTTTTTGAGTTCTTCTAGCTTCCATGATTTTTCTGATTGTTGAAACAAAGTGCAAATTTTGTTGCTGATAGGTTAACATTCAGATTAAATAAAATTGTTGTTGGTAAGGATAATCATAGCGAAACTTCTTCCATAAATATATATAGGAGTAGCTGCGTGTAACGAAGATATAGGACCAAAAAAATTACCATTTAGCTATGAAAGTTGTCTGCAACTAACAATTCCGAACCAAGCAAAAATTCGCCTTTTTTTTAAATAATTTTTTTCCTAAAATAATTCGCAGTGCACTTGCAAATTTAAGGCCACATAACAAAATAGTACTATACCTTCGTTTCGGAACAGACGGATTGATGACGTCAGCACAATACCTTTAACCCCAATATCCCTCTAATCGTTTGTCAAAAGTGATCCTATACATTTTCTTAATCATTGCTTCACGCTCTATACAACAGAGACGATGCGGCTACAAGTACTTTGGCAGGTGTCGCTGTCGCCAGCAAAATTTTTAAAGCCTTGTATATCCTTGCCTGCGTTATCGTTTCAAGCTCTACATATTACAGGCAACGAATAAACAAATTTTGAAACATCTAAATATTATGCACAGATATTCAAACAATAACAAATGTATGACAATTATGTTCTTGTCGCCAGAAAACTACAGTACCGAATAAACGCCAAGTTTAGTTACGCTTAACTTACTTCTTTTGAAGTTCATATATTGAGTTTTTTCCGAACGTTTATGTGTATACTTTATTCGATTCTCTCGGGAAGATTATATTTTTGTAGGAAGTTTCATTAAAGAAAAAGATTTCAACATTTACGAAGAATGTCTGTGAAATGCAGTCCGCGCGTCTTGTTTTTGTTTCAAACACAAATTTTCTCCACATTAGACAGATTGATTTTCCGTTCATGGATGCTTTACCTTTTTAAGAGGTTTTGAGCTGAGAAGAAATTACTGTTTGCAAAATGTGTTGTTTCTTAAATAATTTTCTCCTGTGTAATATTGTGAAATTGTTAATCTGCAAACTTTTAATTTTCTATCATATTTAAATAAAAAATGGAATATCCGTGACAAGGTCCAATCAGAGTGTCAATTCGTGTATCTGAAAGTATAAAATGTTACGATTACCACTTTATAAGGATATTAAGAGTTATGGGTACATAGATATAGATTGCAGTCCAATCTGGAAATTCGTGCAAGTGTTACAGTACGACACAGTTGTTAAACTAATGTAAAGTAAAAATATGATCCATTTAATAACGTATTAAACAGCTACCAAATTCTGTTCAACAACGACTCTCTTAAGTAACTATCTCCTTGCGTACACCATATCTGTGATGACGATATTTGAATAGTACTTTGGTGTTAAATAAACAGTTCTTGGTTATTCTGATGACATATAAAACATTATACCGTTAACAAATGTAATTAACATCAGTAAGTAACAAAATGGTTTTACACAAGTTAAAAATACGTGTCTGCCTGGGACAAAAAGTGAATGTGTCGAAACGAACTTTTTGTATTATTTTAAAAGTGAAGGTATAATCTTAGGCTGTCTGTTTTTGTCTCGAGCCAAACTAATTATTTGTTAGATGAGAATACTTCATGCTGTTCTGCCATGCTCTTCAAACTTCTCTGCAAAATTAACGAGCTATTGCGTTCATTTTTTTCGACTGAAGTTAACACCTAACTTGTCCACGTGACACACAACTAGTAATTTATAACGTATTAGGAAATATATTTATAATATACAAGAGCAAAATGCATGAACTGGAGTAATCAATAATCGTGTGTATGTGTGTGTGTTTTGTAAAAGCAAACAACACTTGCACAGACTGCAATTCACAACCATTTTATGTATCAAACATAAAAAATAAAGTTATAAAATTTAGAAGAAAATTTTCTATTGTAATTAATGTTTAAAAATCAAACCACTGTAGAAATTGGATGTCCTTGATACACCTTACCTCTGTAATCGCACTACAAAGCTTTTCCCGGTTAACCGTCAAATATGGTTGCGAAAGGGGTCTTGAACCTAATCTATCGTTTCGCGTCAAAACTTATTCCGTCCTAACAGTGCCGTAACCGCCGGCGGCAGGAGGCACAGCCCCCCGATAATTTTCCTACTAAAAAAAAAGAGAGGAAAAAAGAAAGAAAGAAAGAAATCAAGAAAAAGTGAGAGATATATGGTGTTATTTCTCCAAAATTTAGATAACCTCAGTCATAAAAGGGAGATGTTATGCCTGCTACAAATGCTGATAGCGAACGATGTTTTTCGGCTTTCAAAATAAAATAATAATAAAACCACTAAAAGATGTGTGTAAAGATAATTCCCACGCCTCGAGAGCATGCGACCACATTGAACGACTCTGCAAGCAAAGGACAGAGGGCCAATAAAGGACAATAAATCTGTATTTGTACACTTCTCTCGACACAGTTGTAGGGCAATGATTAATTCCCAAAACTTGCGATCTACGACCTAGCTTTGGGTACAAGTCGGTGTACAACCTCGTGTAGCACCCACTGCTTTTCCGTCAAAGGTCTTCTCCCAACAATCTTTTAACACTTTCACATACCGGGTAATAAAAATTCACGCCTTGGTGCAGACTGTATACCTGACACGGAAAGAACTATTAACGCAATGAAGGATTATGACCTACGTACTATCGCTTTCTTACTGCACACACAACAATGACATTCACCTCCTCACACAGCAGGAATGCTTCAGCAAAACCTCACCGTTCACCCTACAAAGGTTTCACCCTATAAAGGTTTTACACCTACCCAGACCACCACTGTGTTAATATACAGCATTTATTTCAGTTTTCGAAATTAAGGAAGGTCTTTGAACTTTCCGTGAAAATTTTGCCAAAATTGCAAATTTTCAAGGCAATATATCTTCTAAACGACTCTAACGTTATCCCCACTTTTTACACAAGATTTTCACATATCATTGTGGTCTACAATTGTGGTGAGTATCGCAACATATAACCCAATATTTTGAAAGATATAGCCTCATAAAAAGCAGTTTTTTTGACAGTTTGACCAGTAAATGCAAACTCCTGCCGAAATTCTGGACTTTCACAAAAAAACGGTACCCCATTCCTAAAACGCGTTTGTGTATTGAATCAGCCCTACCAGACCTACATTTAAAATGTTTTAAAAAGAGTTATGTCTAATTCTAGGTAACACGTCGTGGGTTTATAAGAAAAATGGCTATCTTTAATTTTTGAAATGCAAGTTTTCTACATGTTGCATAAACTGTACATTTGGAAAATGTATTTATTACAGGTTTAGGTCTTTGTCTATTTAAAATTGTCCCGATCTTTCAAACATATCGACCCCAGGTGACTTTTACGATATTCTTTGTAGTCTTTAAATCGAAGTATGCAATCTAAAAGTAAAAGTAATGTAGGTAACATTAGACAATTTTTTTCTTTCATAAGACAATGTGTAAATACTTCATTTAATACTACACTCTTCCCTAAAATTTTTCAAATACCCATCAATTGCATTAACATTTTTTTCAAAGCTTTTATATAAATCATGAAGTAGCCACCTGTTCATGGCCTTTCTATTATTAAAATGTATGAGTGGTTTCGCATACTATACCTTTCCATACCACGTTTAGTCAAATATTTGCGAAAGCAGTTTATTGTAACCAATTGCATGCCTCAAAATTTTACAATTCAGTTCCAGTTCGTTTGATCTAAATACGGAAAAATGTGTTAAAACATTTCCAGAATTGTTAAAAACACATAAAAACTTAAAATTTTTACCTGCCATAAGCGATACCTCGAACTATCACATAAATAGCCACGCACAATTTGTTTTAACATGCCATTTTAAAAGCAGTTCGTAGTGTTGTGTATGACATGTTATCATATTTACCTGGGGAAAGTACCATTCTGATGGAAATATGGTTCTAAATATATCAGGATACTCCATTGCCAGTACTGCGGTGAGAACCATTTACCAACCATGATTATTCTTTTAGTGGCTATAGCACCTTAACTAAATGATAAATTAGTATAGTCAAAATTTTTCCACTTTCTGTCTCCAAAGTGAAACCTTAAGATTTCGCCAGCACCGAATGTTGGCTTCCTGCGGATGGCCAATTTTGATGCGATTAATAAAGTTTTGTGGTGTGTAACTTGAATTGCTACACAAAGCATTTTATGAAAAGTGAAAAATGTCTTACTTTTCGATGAAACAAATTTACAACATATTTGCATTTAAAATAGTTTACAATAAAAATAAGTACGAGAAGTTTGATTGATGATGACATTGTTTTTATTTTTTAACGGATATTTCGTCTTTAATTAATCGTTAATGTCGTTAATGTCTTGTAGTAATACAAGACATTAACGTAAATTCTTACAATCACGGCGGGTAAAAACGGTCCAAGAAATGCTTATCAAAAGCGTCCGCGTTTTTCGGCCCGTAGGTTTTTAAAAACGGTCGAGGACCGTAAGTATTATATCTTTGGTACATGGTACCATACTTTTATCTGGTATGTGTTTTAAACGTGTCTGATGGTTTTACGAGCGCTAGAATTTGAAAGTCGAATAAATTTTCTTTCGATCGAATATAAACATGCTTATGTTGAACATCGTGGAATGTCTTTTTAGCTGTCTTGAAATAGTGCCTCTTTCAATTTTACCCTTCCAGTAACAAACTTTGTTGGGTATAGAATAGTATTAAATGGTATTATTTTTCTATTTGAAGGCATTAAAACGCAAGTTGTAAGACGAATCTTCAATTCTGTTGTTTTACATTTTTTAATTTTGAAGTTTTTTTGGTAAATAAAAGCAACGGAAGTATGGGAAAATTGTAGTAAGCTACGTATGGCAGTCTCAGGAATTAAGAAATGGCGGCCATTTTTAAATTGTTTCTTTTTTATTATATTCTGTAAACTAAGGTGTGTTAATGGTCTATCTGGCTATGTCCTATGAGTATAAGTATATTTTAGGTCTCATATAGCCGACTTCTCAATTTTTCACAATATATACAAGAAACCCATCCATATAAAAAAAATTAAAACTTGTCTTTAAAGCTAGCTAGCTAGCTAAATATTTTGTGGATGTGTTGTCCCATTGTATAGCTATAGCTAGCTATGCTTTATTCTGACTAAATTTTCTCATGTATTAATTTTTTCGCAAGTTTTCATTCATCCACAAGTAACAAGGAAAAATTTAGGGTTTTTAGGCAAAATAGATGCGTTAAACCGTAGCTAGCTAGAGTTCTGTGTATAGATGAGCGAATGTTTACAAAGTTCTGTATATGTACGCGCATTCTTACAGGCAATAAAAGAAGGACCACATAAGAAAAACTATTTCCACTAATTTATATATTTAAGGAATAAACGATCTAAAAGGAGCTGGAATTGGAATACCGTTTTTTTTAATTAAGAAAAGAAAAATGTTTTTTCCCTATAAATAACGAACTTGTGTTTATATATATATACGTTTATTCTTATTTTTTTTAAAACATTCCAAGACATAAAAATTCATTTCTTTGTGTCATTCGCCAAAATAAATTCCGTTAAAATAAACATTTTTTTGTATTCGCCAAATTAAATCCTCGCCAAATTTTATAAAATTTATCATTCGCAAAATTAAATCCCCGCCAAGTATTCCATTTTGGTCATTCACCATTAAATACTCTCCAAAATTTATCCACTTAAGATAGTAAATAAAAATATCCTCTCTTTTTCATCTTCTTTTTCTAAAATGACAGATAATAACTTTTCTTTTCTATATATATATATAATATATATATTTATAATTACCTATGTTTTTAGATCATGTATAATGATGTCAGATTTAATTGATTCATATGCAGAGTTGGACGAAAAAAATATCCTCGTCATCAATTTAATAAAGTTTCACTTCGATACAATTTTAACATCTCTTAATCGAAAAATTCAAGCAAAACAAACTTTGTATAATCCCTTCAAAGTTGTCATTAATGAACGTGTCCATTCCGAAATATTTTTAGCTGTTTATAAAGCCATTCGCGACTTCCGCACAGCTTACGGTAGAGAATTGATTGTTAAGAAAGACAAAAGTGGTATCATTAAAGAAATTAGTATTATTTTTCACCATCTTGGGTCATTGAAATTCCATTTATCAAACTTGTCTAGCCTTGATATCAATAAAATATTCAAAAAGAAGTTTAAAAGCAATGCCGTCGGTGATATAATATGTGACGATGAAAAAAAATGTATTTTACATTACAAAGTGTCAACAAAGACATTAAATATAACTGCATCGTACAAAGTTGTCAATCAATATGGTATGGTATGTAGTTATTGACAGAATTGGATTTTTATCCTAGTTAAATGTTTTTATTTTGTTGTATTTCTATGCCATGCCTCCTAAAGGAAAGTCAAAGGCACAAAACATTAAGTTTTCCCAGTTAGGAAAATATACATCAAACAGAAAAAAAATCAACGATATGGATTTGAAAATTTCAAATCAGAGTAACCTAATTGAGGAAAAACAAAAACAATTAGCAGCATTGAGCAGTGAGATAACTTTGATTGAAAGGGATGTTGATAAGTTAAGAAATAGATTAGCTAGAAAAAGAAAACGTGTTAGACACCTAAACTATGAGTGTAGTAAGAATAGAGTGGACTCTGAAGTCAAATTTAGCATCAGCAAGGTAACAGCTGAGAGGCGTAGTAAATTCCCATCATCTAGTGATTTAAATAGATCAGCAAAAGATACACGTCGTCTGGAAACATTTGAAGCTTGTTCTGCCATTCACGGAGGGTCTAAGGAATCTGTTCAGCCGGTTATGTTTGGTATGATTGACACATTGTGTTCGAAAATCCCCTCAAAAATGTTTGCAAAAAGTTTATTGAATGCTAAATCATCTGTAGTAAAACAGATAAAGGAAACTACCATCAAAATAGCAAATGAAGAATTTTACAATTCAGAAGATAATAAACTACGTTCTCTCAATGTTTTTTACAGCCACAATGTCATGGGGAAAGCTAAATACATGGCAATTAGAAAGGCAAATAGAATTTCCCAGAATAAACAGAATTCAGTGGTTAATTATATTCAGTATCCTCATTTAGCAACCATTATCAATAACATTGATATAGGAACACTACATGACATACATCCAACTCTAACCTTTGGAGATGAAACAAAATCAGTTACAGGAAATTATAGATCGTGTGATGAATTTTTGTTACGATTGGCAAAATTCTATTTAAAAGTGAATCGTCAACGGAGTGACAAACTAAAAACATTCAATATGCTTGAAAAAAAAGATTTTGAATCTTTTCTGTTTGTATTTGCTCTTGGTGGGGATGGAGCTCCTATTTGTGGTATGTCATTTTTAGTCTCTTTTCTTAATGTTGGTAATCGGATATGCAGCAGCTCCGAAAACTTTTTAATTTTTGGTGGTGATACTGAGGAAAATTCTACTGTTGTACGCAATTATGTTCTCAAGTTGTTGTCGGACGTGAAGTTTTTGGAAAGTCAGGTTTTCACTGTTTATGTTGATGAAGTTGCCTACAAAGTTGAATTTTTATTGGGTGAATTACCTAACGATATGAAGATGTTGGCTTTTTTGGCTGGGGAACTAACAAATTCAGCCTACTACTTTTCAACGTTCGGAAATGTAAATAAAGATAATTCAGCCAAATTTGAATATACATACGGAACCAAGCAAAGTGACAAATGGATGCCCTTCAACTATCACAAACGCATAAGTGATGCCAAAAAGGTTGAAGGTAAAAAAAAAGAAATCGAAGTTAAATGCAAAGGAAATAGTGCAACGAAACGTAGTAACTTGACATCTTATATATCTAAAGTTTTGAAAGGTAGACAAGAAGAAGTCCCCTTGGTTGGCCATTATATTGATAAAGCAAAAGGCGAACCTCTTCATCTGAAGAACAATGTCGTCAAAGAGCACTTCATGAAGTTATTCAATCTATGTTTGGCAACTGCTCCATTGAATTCCTACAAAGCATTTAAAGATATACCTTCCTCACATGCTTTAATTAAATTTGTTAATTTTATACGTTCAGCAATGGGATGTAATTTTTTGTCGAAAAAAATTATCCGGTGGTTTAATGAAAGCAGTTCTAAGAATGAAAGTAGTTTCACTTTTCGTTTTCGTGGAAAGGAGAGTAAAGCCTTTCTTTGTCATTTCCCAGAATTAAATTTACTTATTTTAAATGAATTGAAGAGTGAACAAATGAAAATAAGGCTGCATCAAATCCATTTTCAGTTCATATGTTTGCGAAAAATTATTTCACTATCAGTACGTGTAGAGAATTTCAATTTGGAACTTTTAAAAGATTTAAAGAAGCAATGTAAACTACTTTTCAAGTCAAGCTGTTGGTATGATGTAAGCGTCTCACCCAGTTTATGGACTTTATGTAACTGCATACCTTTCCATGCTGAAAGTACTTTGCTGTGCTACGGTTTCGGAATTGGATGTAATAGTATGGAAGGGCGGGAGCAAAAGCACCAGATGATTGTAAAGTATTCTAACAATACCACTTTCCAATGTCGCTGGCCAAGAATTTTCCGTCACGAGTACATACAATTGTTGCATCTGAGAGAAAACGGTTACGATAAGTTGCACTATGTTTCAAGAGGATCTGATTACATACCAGAGAGAGATATGTGTTGTGAACATTGCTTGCTGCTTGTTAGAAATAACTTGAAATGCCAACTATGTGAGAGTGCTTTCATGAAAAAGGTTTTTTCTGATTTAGAAATTTAGACACCGTTTTTTGTTTAAAAGTTCAGTATGTTGATAGTTCGTGTTAGATGTATATTTTCCTTATTTCCTTATTCTGCTATATACTTTTTGTTTGCATAACATTTGCAATGTATATTTGTGAATCAGTGAGATAGTGTCTTTCGCAAGAGTATGAATATTAATTTTCCCAATTAGAAAGCTCAAAGAAATCAATTTTTTAATATAAATGTGTGTGAATTAATGTTTTGTCAAAACATTTGGTACATAAATGTTTACGACGTAATCATATAGAAAGTATGGTGACTATTACAGCATAAAATTTATAATATTTACATCAAAGAATATGTATTTTATACAAATATATTTTATTTTTATGAGCATGGCAATGCCAAATTTTCTCTTGCAAAAGAAAACAAATTCTAGATCATCATCATTTTTTTCTGTGAATAGATGTTATAAAACACTAGCTATATGATAGTTTATATTTTATTAAAAAAAGTTTTCATAGTTCATATGTTTTATTTAAACAGAGTTGTTGTGTTATTATTTGCTTCATATTGAGATACAATGTGTCACAAAAGTAGTTTTTGTTGTTTGACTGTCCTGTGTGTTCTGGCAGCTAGCTAGCTGTGCTGCCTCCATCCCATCTTCTTTTTATTTTTTATTATATGCAATAATGAGTAACGGTAGCTACGAAAGCCATAAAATAACAATAATTTATCCATTTTTTACTCGTTATATACCAAATCAAAACTTTAAACACTTGCAGCAACCTTTCAGTGTGTTTAGCCAGGTAGCCATTTTTATTTTTCTACAAATCTCTCCATCGCGCTGCTGTTGTACCTGCTATTGTGAAAACCTAGGTTGCAATTGAAGGAGTGTCGAATTGCGGCGCAAACTCCATGTAACAATCCTTGACAAAATAGCCAGGCCGTTTGAAAAATACGAGTTAAGCATTTTCACACGGGAAATAGCCCGCCGTGAATTATCAAGTTTTTTTAAATATAGTTTTCAACCACTACATAATACACAGAGGACGTATGGCAGAATATGTTAGTCAAAAAAGATACGAGATGGCGTAGCGTACGGACGTGCTAAATGGGTTTGGCATTTTTGTTTTGATTTTGCTGAGTTTATGTATCTTCAAAAGATGCGTTATCACCACAGATGGAATTAGTTCAAAATTAATCGAAGCCGATCTTGGAAAGATAAGTGAGATCTATTTTAATTCCGTATTTTGGAATATTTATGTCAACAAAAATAAAATAAACTTTCAACGACCAACAAGAAAGAGTATTAACTGTAAACTGGCTTGTATGAACCAGCTGGGGTAATACAAAACCGCTCGGAATTACATTTTCCTCCCACATGACCCTGAAAGTACAGGTTTAAAGCAACAGCGAAGGTATTTTAAAGAGAGGGAAAAGACAAAACAAAACAAAAGAAAACTAGCAACGGGAATAAAAGAAAACATATGATGTAGTGCTGTTGAGCGTTTTTGGATCAACTTTACTTATTGCCTTATCATTGCAGAGGTACCAAGAGTTTGTGGTCCGATCTTTGATATGGGCTCAATAGTGGCCTGCATTCAATGTTCCAGAGTGACGTATCACAGCTACCAAAGCATACCTTTGGATAAAAATGTAATTAAAAAAATAAACAATGATTCTATAAAACATTCTCCCATATTTTCGACGTCTATACCTCTTCTTTTTTATTTAATAGCTCCTTAGTGTTATCTTTTATTTATTCTTTTTTATCTTTTAAAGCACACGTAATTTCAAATAATATAAATGATTATGCTTAAATTTTATAATTCAAATAATTTTGGTACAACAATTGAAATCACATAATTTATTTGTTTCGGAGAATTTTCTCAGGAAAATCAGGCGAATCCGGATTGGAGCAGCAGCAGAGAGGAAGTTATAAAAACTTAATCCAATGCAAAGTGCTCACTATGGTCACTAAAGAGAACAGTTTAATTCAACCATTTGGTGTAATGTTTAAATCGAATCATAAAAGTTATAATAGCGTTGGGACAATTTCTATTAAACCGTATAACAGACATAAATAAATTTACAACGATAAATTATAACAGGTAGAAATAAGTAAAAATGGACTTGGGTTAATTGGATTACATCATAGACGTGAAAAAGATAAAAGTAGTAACTAAGTCCAAGGTTTTAAAAGAATTACTTCTTTCTTATCTCATATTTTGTTAGGAGTATTTGAAATTATCTGCATCTACATTGCGGGAAGTATTATTATATTCGTTTTTCTATAAGGTGAAAATTATTTTAAAAAATGGTTTTCGTCTTTTTAACTGACTTTCAATTTCAATTTACCTCAAGGTCAAGGGGATGAAAAATTTAATTCATGCTGGCGGAAACCTTCGCAAAAAAAAATATTTTGGAGAAGCAAATCCGTCACTGCTTTGGTCATTTGGCCTTGAAATACGGGAAGGATAAAAAGAGATAGTTGGAATGTGGTATTTATACCCTCTCTTTTCCTTTTAACGTATGGAAGAATAATCTCTTTGATAATTTTGATGTGTTGCTGAAATGTTTGAGGTGCACTCAGCATTGATTTTGCCATCAAATGTTACAATAAAAATTTCTGTTATGGATCGTTTGTCCGAACTTATAGCGATTGTTACAGATTTTCCTCCCTTCATGGATAAAGTGTGATGAGAGACAGGGGACATATTTAAGTGGTGTTTGATCTAAGTTCATGACGAGGGATATCGGAATGTTGTGTTTTTCAATGTGGGCAACAATGCCATGTAAGTTAATCAATTATTATTATTATTATTATTATTCATCTTTATACAGGTTTATCTACGTCAGTATAATATATACAAGATATATGTAAATGTTACTGTTATCAATGAGAGACCTGTGTAAAACAAAAATAACAAAATATAAAATTTTCGAAGTAAGATTTAAACGGAGAGAAATAAAAATTCGCGGATATTGAAAAATTTAAGAGAATAAACATTGAGAACCATATATGAGAAAATTAAAAATATTGTGAAAGACTTTGTGCGAAAAATTTTCAGGTATATCAAGAAACACGATGTAAGAAACGACGGATGACGTCATCACACAATCCATACATTTGGCGGTGAGAGGACGTGGAAATTGTATTGTTTGTGTCGATGGCGTCAACCGTTCCCTCCCACATCGTGGATGAACCAGAAAAGTTTAAAAATCATAATTGTTTATTAGTTTTTTAAATAAATTAAAATTAGTTTCTTTCCTAATACTAACAGGTAGGGAGTTAAAAATAACTGCTCCCTGATAATATGATAATTTCCTCCCAGCTTCAGATTTAATTGATGGGAGCCGAAGTGAACAGTTCTTTCCTCGAGTGTTTATCGAGTGGTTGATCATAACATATTTCCCATCAGTTTCGAAATGGAACAATTTGAAGACGTCAATAACAATTTTTCTTTTCAGTCGAATTGTGAAAGTTGGCCATTTTTTACGATTTTTGACAATGAATTTTGCTTTCAGAAATAACGATTCGAATTTCAATCGCCATGTATCGCTCATGCCACCATAAACAGGGTAGCAGTAGAAAATTAGAGGTTGAATCATTGACGTGCATATCTTCTCAGCAACAATTGGTGAAATGTTATGTCTTACTTTCTTGAGCATTTTGAGCCTTGAACTAACTCGGCTGTACATTCGTTGAAGGTGAGAGCTCAAGTTTAGATGGCTATCCATGATTACACCAAGATATTCGTAGAACGCAGGCTGGTGGATTTCATTGTTATTGATTGTTATATTGATCTGGGTGTTACGTGATCGAGAAGTAAATGTTACAAATTCTGTTTTTCCTTTTTTTGGGTTTAGGATAAGACAGTTATCTTGCATCCATGTGAACACTTTTTCAGCATCTGAGTTTATACATTTTTCGATCTCAGTTAGCGATTTGTGTGAAAAATAAATCACTGTGTTATCAGCATACATTAATACGTTGCAGTAATTTAGCTGGATCGGAAGGTCGTTTATAAGAAGGACAAATAGCAGAGGTCCCAATATCGAACCTTGGGGTACACCATGGGTAACAAACTCCTTCTCAGAAAGTACTCCATCAACGTTAACGATTTGGCTTCGGTGAAACAAGTAGCTAGATATCCAATCAACCTCTTTACCAAGTATGCCATAGTAAGGAAGTTTGTAAAGTAAACAACTGTGGTTAACAGTGTCAAATGCTTTTCTCAGGTCCATAAACAGGGCACCTGTTACTTTGCCTTTGTCCATGTTTTCGCGGATGTTATTTGTAAGTTTGGTAACTGCATCACTAGTCGATCGTTTTCGGCGGAAGCCATATTGGTGTTTGCTCAGGAAGAAGTTTTCTTCCAGGTAGTCAGCTAGTTGGTTATAAACGACTCTTTCGATGGTCTTCGACAGGATGTTGAGCACAGAGATCGGACGGTAATTATCAATATTACTGCGATCTCCATTTTTAAACACAGGGTTAATTTTTGCAGTTTTCTCTGATGTTGGAAAGGTGCCAGATAACAAGTTTGCATTTATTAAGAACGTAAGTGGTGCTGCAATTACGGGAGCAATATCCTTTACAATTCTTGCAGGTGATGTGTCCGGACCTGCCGCTTTCGATGCATATGTCGATTCTAAGATTTTTAATGTTTCTCGGACTGTTAATTCTTTAAACTTAAATGTTGCATTAGTTCGGTTTATATCCTTCAGGGGGTCCCGATGGTCAAACATTTTCCATGTGTAATTAATGATTTTACAGTTCATTAATTTGGATCCGACTTTCGTAAAAAACGAACAAAATGCATTTGATATACATTTGGGATTCGATACATTTTCCCCATTGATTTTGAAAAATTTACTTGGAGGACATGTACCCTTAGTAGGATAGCAGTTTTTGAGTAAATACCAACTAGGCATTTTACTGTAGTAAGATTTTCCTAATATCCTAAAAACCTTTATACAAAATATCTACAATAAAATAATTAATTGAATTAATTAAAATGTTCTACACAAGGGAATACAAGTAAAAATCATGGACAAGCGAAACAAAAGAAAGAAAATGTGCAAAATCACCATGTGTAAAAATAAATGTTTAACGAAGTTCACTTTTACGCGATCCAACGGATCTTTGTGTAGCAATTTCCTGTTGACTATTTTATGCATGCCATATACATTTCGCCCCTTTCTTTCTTCGACAGGTATGGCTATCTTTATGATCTTGTGGCGAAATTGCCTATTTTTCCACCACACTTGTTGTATTCGTATCGAATGACGTCGTCAGGTAGGGAGAATGGTTTTTGTGGGCATCGTTGATTGATTGCAGATGGTGGATTTGCGGCAAAAGGATTATTAAAAAAAGTTGGGTATTGAGGCGGAAACATCTGATAAGGGAAGGCATTGTTGAACTGTAAAGAATATGTGGGAGCGTTGTTGTTAAATTTTGCTGGAAGCTGTGTAGGGATGTCGAGTTGTGTAGTAGTGTCGAGTGGAGAGGAACATGTAAAAAATTCGAGTTGTTTGGGTAATTCTTTTTGGGGTTGCGTAGAACTTTGTATGTCAAAGTGAGTACTAGTGTCGTCGTAGCCATAATGCAAGTCCACAGGATTTTCAGGAATTTATTTAGGTGAAGGTAGCTCGGGAGACGGTTGTTCTTCTTCTTCTTAACCTGGTGATGGTGGTGGCTGAAGTAATGTTTGTTCCGGCAGTTTTGTCGAAGGTGGCTGTTGTTGTTGCGGCTGTGATGATTGTGTTGATAGGGGTTGTGTTTGAGATGGCTCTTAGTGATGTGATGGTTGTGTTTGAAATGGCTCTTCGTGGTGTGGTAGTTGTGGTTGTTGTGCAGTCTTTTTTGTTGGTGTTAATGTTGAGCAAGGCGAAATTGCGGAGTCGATTCCCTGTGATGTTGCTAACTCAATATTTTGTGGTTGTCTGCTTAAAGCTATTGCGAGGTCCCTCTTTATGTGGCTCAGAGATAAAACAAACTCCTATAACAAAAGAAACATCTATAGAAAATTTTTATAAGGTGACGTTGTTTTGAGAATACAATAGCATTTATGGATTATAATATACTGGACAAGATAATCGAGACAAATTCGATAATTACCTGAAGAATCTTTTTGATGTCTTTCTGCTCAATCATGACAATCTTCACAGCTTCCCGTGTTTGTTTGCATGTAGTGCATGTTTTGTCTTTCAGTATTTCTTCTCGCGCATTTTCTATATCATCTTGCCCATTTCCAACATCTATTAGCTTTGCCTGAATTTGTAGAAAGAATTTATAATCAATTAATATCTAGCATCAAATTTCTCGGCCTCGTTTTCGATCTCTCTTCTGACTTTGTAGAAAATACAAACAAAAATACTTACAGCTTCCTTTTGAACTGACAATTTCGTGGGCTTTTTAGTTTTCGTTACTTCTACGGTGTCCTTCTCTTTGGTATCTTTAGAATTGTTTACTGCGCCATTTAAAACTGTAACTTTTTCCTTCTTTTTGTTTTCTATCTTTGTCGTTTCTCTTGTCTTTTGTTTTTTATTTTGATTATTTTTGTTTTTTCATTGTTACATTTGTCAAGTTCTTCATTGTCAAGTTCTTCATCTGTTTCAACATCAAAGAGTCTAGGATTTTCAGATTGAAATATTTTATCTTTTTCAGTTAAAACAGCTTTGGAGTCTAGAAACAAAATATAAGTACAGTTGAAATCAAAATTACAAAATACATTGCATTGTGATAAAAAAAACTTACCATTTAAAGAGATCAACAATGTTTGGTAGATAGCATTGGTTCGTTTTATAGCATCGTATATCTTTACATCCACCCGGATATTACCTCCACCTTCAACGTATTCCAACAAAATATTTTGCTGCACAATTTTTTCCTTTCGTATGATGGCAGTTGTTTTATCACTTTCAAAATATACAAGTGCAAAGTTTGAAACGTGAACCTTTTTTTGACTATTTTTTACTAAATCTGCAGTAGAAGTCTTTGATGAGATTCGTTTGTTTTTTTCTAAACGATTTAGTTGTAGAAAAGAGTTCTGTCAGTACTGTCATTTCGGCTTTTTGTGGAATTCGATGCTTTTTGTGGAATTCGATGGGGACACCTAAGTACAGGTTTTGAATCGCCTACAGACAGCCCAATTGTAAAGTTAGCATTCGAAGGAGCTAAACGGCTACTTTCAAAAAATAGTACAAATCGTAAAGAACCATTTACTGCGGAAATGATTAAGACATTGATGGCTAAGTATGAAAAGTCTGAAAATTTCATGAATTCATAATTTTATGTATTTTTGGCTTCGCGGGCTTCTTTCGTATAAGTAAACTCTTGAACATTAGACTGAAACACTTAAAATTAGAAAAGGATACTGCCCAAATTTTCATTGAAAAGTCAAAAACAGATCAGTGGAGAGATGGCAACACTGTCTATGTTGAAAAAACTGACAGCACTGCTTGTCCATTATATTGGCTATACAAGTACTTAAAAGTGTCAAAAATTTCAGATCTTTTTTGATCTGCAGGTTAGCAAAGACCAAACATGGTCATAACGCTACAGAGAATAAAGCAATTTCATACAGTGCTGCTCGAAAAGATTTCGTCTAACACCTAAGCGAATCATTTCATCATTGTGGCCAATATGTATTCTCTTTAAGATCAGGGGGAGCTTTCGCAGCTGCTAACAATGGAGTTACCGAGCGATTGATAGCGAAGCACGGTCGCTGGTCCCCTAGCAGCACTGTCAAAGACAGATACATAAAAGAAACGTTTGGACATTTCTCTGAATTTAGGTATATAGCAGCCTACAGACTTGAGCTCTTTTACCCCTCAGTGTATTGTATATGTGCTTTGCCAAGCCAACGAGGCGAGAATACGTGTATTGTATATGTGCTTTGCCAAGCCAACGAGGCAAGAATACGTGTATTGTATATGTGCTTTGCCAAGCCAATGAGGCGAGAGTGTATTGTATATGTGCTTTGCCAAGCCAACTAGGCGATTATATATATTTAAATTAATACATTATTTTCAAACTACTAAAACCTTGATACCATTTTTACTAAAAATTTGATATCTTTTTTGTATACCCCCATCACATGAGAATGTGAAAAAACTAATAAACGTCAATATATCACCCTTGAGAGAATACGAAGGAACAAATGTAATTTCGGAGATTGATAACCCAAAGGAAGTAAAAAATGAAACGCGTAGGGGAGTCAAATCGTTTAAGAGTGATAACCTAATGAGTGTCAATATGACACCTTTAAGAGGGTCAATAAAAAAAAGAAACGCTTAAGGGAGTCATTTTTTTGTTGCTTCCGTGAGAACCAGAAGGGAGTCATTTCTGAAATTGATAACTAAAAGGGAGTCAAAAATAAACGCGTAAGGGAGTCAAAATGACGCCTTCTGGGAGTCGCCACAAGCACTCTTAAATGACTCCCGTAAGTTTCTCAAAATGACTCCTTTTAACCCGTCAGTGTATAGTACACACACATGACCGAATTGACTCGAAGCTTGTCAAAACCGTAGTTTTTTCTTTTAAGGTAAATATTTTTTAAAAAATAAAAGTAAAGGCATAATCAGCTTGCTGAAAGAACTGACATTGGTTGATTTAGAATTACTAAACACAACCATTTTTTCACATTTAGTGTAAACTTTGTGCGTTGATTTCGATTTTATACTCTTTTTCAGCTATTTTTTTTTCTTTTTGACATTTTGGATTATCTTATTGTTGTAAAAGGCATATACAATATGCATATAAAATAATAGAAATTTGCAAATTTATGTTCTACTACTCAATTTTCACATTTTGTATGAACTTCTTTGGGACAGGATGGTATGAAATAGACCAAAATACCTTATCTTAGTTGTTTTTAATGTACAGCTATCGCTTGTGAAACATTATGGTAACTGATTTTTGTTGTTTTAGATGTTATAACTGAAACTTTTTTTTTGACATTTCATGTTAATTTTATGGGGAAGGAGAAGAATTAGATTTTACATCTTGCAAGCTGTGTTTTCCTATATTTTGTATAAATTCTTACCAGGGAAGACTGTGTGCAACATACCGAAATTACCAATCCTTATTGATTTAAATTTGATGCGTTCCAAATCGACTTTTTTTTAAATTGTGTGTAAGACTTCATCGATATAACTGATATTTGTGGCAAACTGTTTTTCTTTGGCATTTTGGATTAAAATATGGTTTTAGAGGGCATATGCAGTAGATATATGTACCGAAATAATTAAATTTTGCAAAATTTGATTTTGTCATTACCTCTCATTTTTTACATTTTCGGTATGCAATAGACCAAAATAAGGTAATTTATAGTATTATTTAGAATTTGTATTTATCAACTTTTGAAACAGAATATTATGCAAGATTTGAAATTAATTTTGGGTTTACAAACCTTTTTGTTTTTAATTTTGCCTAATGTTTGGTGAAAAAGGACCATATGCAGTATATCGAAAAAACGTTTCGTTGGATTATAATTTATCCTTGCAATCCATTCTTTCTACATCTCAGATAAAAATTTCTCTGATTTTAACTTAGCGCACAACGTAACAGGGACATATCTGGATGTACGGGAGGATCGGATTCGTGCATTGGAGACACGTGTTGAGGTTTTGTATTTGGTATTTTTATAAACATGTTTTATAAACAACTAGTCTAGAAAAAGTTATCCTTGACGTTATTATATATTTCTGTCAGATGATGTTATGAAAGCGAGAAATAAAACTCACATTTGAAAATTTATGCCGCCCAAACGTTGTATTAAGTGACTCGCCATCATCAATATGGTACAGGTTGATAAGTTAGAGGGAAATTAAAATCAAAACCAATTGTTAGGTATATGAAAAGTGTGGAATAGGCATTGAAAACAGTGAATTCGAAATTTAAAGGACCAAAGATCAACATACTAGATGTCACTGAGGAAAGTTTGTTTACCATCAATGATCGATACGTTATCGACGTTATTGATGAAGCTGGGTGCTTGTTTGTATAGTTTCAGCACCCATTTGACTGTAAGTAGATTTGCTTTTACTTATTCTCAATGAATAAAAGCAAATATGCTCCATTGTATTCCTGAGTATGGGAAGTTTTACGACAACCCGACCACAGAAAATTACCTTGATGGACTGTGCCTACAATTTGCTTCTTGCTCGCTAAAGGATCTTCCAGTAACTGATAGTTTATTGGAATTGTGCATCGCTAATACAGCACCTGCGGTCCACAATTTTTGTAAAATCATTAAGATTTCTTGTTAACCGACTCATACGTTGTGGTATAGGCCTCGATTATTTCTCTCTTTTTACAAATTTGTTTTTTAGTCAATACTGTGTAATGTAAATTAAATTTTCTGTTTCGATATAACTGCGATTATAAGCATCAATATTATTTTCGCCAGTCCTGGAATTTGCCTGTAAAATCCTGGATTCGCCACTGCACTTTTCATTTTTTTTCTTTTGCACAATCTTTCATCCGTGCCCTGACTTTACCAGTTCTGTTCTTTGTGATCTTTCCAACGCCAAATATGCGCGTACAGAAATCATTAACACTTTCTTGACAATAATTGAAGGATTAAAAAATATATTTATAGGAAATCTTTAATAATTTTAATAATCGTTCCTTTACCTAAATATATTTATAATCTTATATTTTTTATAAGTTTTACTTTTTCTTAATTTATTTCCCCAAATAATAATTAATAAAAATATGTACCTTTAATTTAAAAATAATGCACAAAATCGGCCGCTTTATTTCTCGATGAATACAGCCACAGATAGTAATGTTGAGATAATGTTAAAACCATTCATATGTCAATGGCGCAACAGACTTGGCTTTGGCTGTTTGTAAAGCTTCCTTCTTTGGGAATAGCCATTAACAAAAAGTACAATATTAAATATGCGTTGTCTCTATTAAACAACAAATCCGAAGTGAACAAACCGAAAAGGCTGAATCAGAAAAGCGAAAGGAAGTAATTCGAGTACAGAAGAACGAACAAGACGAGAAAGAATTTGACACAGGCATTTAGTGGCCCTTCAACTGAAGGTCGCTACATACGTGCATTTTATTTGAAAGGTCGTAAAAACATGTGGAGCGGTGAATAAGATCGAATTGTCATGTTTAAAGTAGACCTTACGCTTGCCAACTTTATCTACGTGACTTATGGTCGCAAAGTAGGCACTTCAAGTGACGTGACAATTCCTGTTCATCGAAAATTAGGTAATATCATGGAGAAGCAGATATGCTGTTGTGGCCCTGAAGAAAAGGGAACAAAACCGATATTGTTAGGTAAAACAAATTTAGTGAGTTGGTCCACCTTTCAAATGCATCTTTAATTATCTGTTTACCACTGATTTTGTGTGCTCTAGAAGTTTTTAAATGCAGCAGTTTTGTGTTTATAAAAACTTCCTCCTAAGATATATTTTTAGTAAAAGCCAATTTGTCATTTTAGATCTCTTGCTTTGCTTTAGGACGTATATTACTTTAGCTAAACATATCGACTAATTTACAGGAAGAAAGTTTTGCGGGGAGAAAGATCCTCGAAGAAAAAATACGCGAGGTTTTAGGGATTTACTTTCGCGAATGAGTGTAATTTACTTATTTCGCGTGAAATAATCTTAATAATCGGGTTCAACTTGAAAGTGAATTTAGGGTCGGATAATTTTTTCGGTTTTTGTGCAAGTTTTCTCACTAAATATTTTGAAATTTTGACAATTAAAAGTGAGATTTCTTTCTCATTAGAAAATTATTTAAAAACATCAAATTCCGATGATATTGATTTAGACTTTAGACAAATTTGCATTGGGTAAACTTTCGCGAATCCGCATGGCGGTCTTTTTCACGGGTTGACTTTCACAAAAATAGCCAGAAATGTGAAAATGCGAAAATTTAGTAATAGAAGCGGAAAACTGATAGGAGTTTTTCCAGAGAACGCTAGCTAGCTAGCTACTCAAACACAGAAAAAATAATTTTAACACTACAGATTCACTGTTGTTATCGTTATTATAAACATAACAAAATGTAAACTTACTTAAATCAATGTTTACAAATGTTATGTTTGAAATACATTCGTTTCTTAAATTCGATAACTCTGCATTGTTATCACGCACGGGACGTTTGCACTGTTTTTCTGACCAAGATAAAAAGGCGACATTGATCTGACAGGTTTCGCGGAATTTTTCTTTTAACTTTACACAAATAAAAATCTGGAAAATATGTATATGAAGGACCTCGTGACATCATTAAAAATTCTTTCAATCAATTTATTTAACAATTAGTAAAAGTACGTAATCCTATGCGTTATTCTGATTAACGCTTCAACTTGAACACTGAACACAATGGAGGGGAGCGTCACAAAAATTGTTACTTTTTGTCACCCTAATTAAGTGGATTTTTCCACGGGCTATATTTTTGTTTATAATTTGTGTAAACGTCTGTGCAAGAGGACGGTATGAAATAGACTGATTTCAGTTAAATTATAATTTATGTGTTGCAAATTGTGGGATTTAAACTTGTGATGAGCATTTGTTAGGGAAGGCAAGTCATTTTTGAAGACGTAATAATAAGTTTCATATTCATGTATTTATTTGCACCACTCACTTATCATCGACAAAAATAGTTGCGTTTCTTCCACACATAACAGACCGCCAAACAGTTTGACACAATTGTGTTATGACAACGTTAAAGTATATTGCCAAAAATATCATGTGCATTTTACTGCCTGAACTAAAAACATCAAATGAAACATAAACGTGAAATCTCTTTCATATTAGCCGTATTTTGTCTGTCTCTGCGCGGATCCCCCGCTGAATTAGAAAATGATGCTACGGAAACACGAATATCAAATGCGATATATTTTTATCCACTTTGTTTCAACGGGTAAATTTAAAGGACGGGCGAACCCGTGGATTTTTCCACGGGCTAACAACTAGTCTGTATTATAATACCCGTATACGTCCGTCCGTCCGTCCGTCCGTCCGTCCGTCCGTCCGTCCGTCTGACCGTCCGTCCGTCACGCAAAAATGGTAGCTTAGCTGCGCAGGTAGCGAGACGCACGCAATGCGGTATAAAAAGGACGGGCGAACCCATGGATTTTTCCACGGGCTAACGACTAGTATCAATAACATTAACGAAACGGGAAACATTTTTTTTAACCGAAATAGTATCGGGAGAAAGGACGACTAAACGGTACACAGTGTACTGAGAAACAACTATAACCGATACGTAGTGCGTCATCGTTTGGTTTTTTGTAAACTATTTTTTTCTCACTTTCTAAATTGCATGTTTGTGAATTGCAGTCTGCGCGTCATGTTCGTTGCACTTTTCACCGCGAAAAGACACACAAACTAACTTATCAGCCATAACATGTGTTAATAACGCTAAGACTACATTAGTTGTAAAATTTTTAAACCCTTATATTTCTTTAACCGCTCATCAAAAGCATATGATCATATACATTTTTTCTCGTCAGCATTCAAGTTCTACACATTACAGGCAAAGAATAAGCTAACTTTCGCATTTTTTTTTATCTGAACTGCTGACGTCAGCTAAACATCCAAAACAACCTATATTTCCATTGCCTTTATATTTAAGTGGATTTCCCCATGGGCCTTATCGACTAGTTTATTTATATTTTACCAATCACAGTGCGTATGATAAAATTCATTACAGCATCAGGGAAAAGTATCAGGTGACTTTTTATGGTATTTCTTTCATAATTTTTGTGTCCACCTGTTGTTTACTAATAGTGAAAATCGACAAGCAGAAAGAAAAGAGCAACATGCGTAATCAATTTTGTAAAATTTGAAATACACGCCAACACAGAAATTTCTCCTCAACTTTCTGCTGAACTTCTTTTTTTGCTCTTTTTTTTTAATTACTTGAGATGATATCCTACTATCTTGTATATATCATTCTGATATAATTGGTCTGATCAATGAGATAAAAATAGATTAGGAAAAGATACAAAACAAAGTTAAAAGATCTCCACAAATAACATTAGATAGCATCCAGCAGAAAGTACTATTAGCTTGATATTTATTAATAGAAAGATGTGTTAGCAGGTCAAATGATCACACAAAGTAAACGTTGTTATCTTGTGTCACATATTGCGATTCATTTTAGCACACTCACTGTGATTATGGAGATTAAAATTAAAAGTTAAAAATAGGAAGGAAAAGGAAAAGTTCCTTGCAAGCTGTTAGCGAAGTACGCACAGTGGTAAATGTTTTGGGGGCCCAGCTTATCAATCTATTTAACAAAAAACAAGATCCAAGACAATTTTTTTGTCAATTACTTGGACAAGAAAGCAAGCTGGCAACCTCAAAGCACTACATGTCTTCGCTAATTTCATTCATGGAATTTGCTGTCAGTGAGGGTTTGGAGTTGCCTGAACTTGGTGTGGATGATTTTATAACCGCGAAATTATGCTCACATAAATGGCGTAAAACCTATAACAAAGTCATCGATGGGCAACGTTGGGACACAGAAGCTCAAATGCAGCTTTTAGTCAGTCCAAAGCAATGGGCAACATTTGAAAGCAGCAAACTGGCTAGAAATGCGCTAAAACCTTTAGGGACATCATTAGAAAGCGAAGTTTTCACCCTGTTGGAATACACCAACGTTTGTGATTACTTGATGACTGTTATCGCTTTGCAAAATGCACACAGAGCTGGTGTAGCATCCAATTAAACTTTGCAGGGTTTGGAAACCGCAAGTTACATGACAGCGATCAAAATATAGTTATACCGTTTATTAAAATTACGGTTGACTTCGCGATTTCTCCTATAGCTTTCTAGGTTGTGGCACCGTTTAGAATGGCTTTAGCCTACCAATATTTGTTGCTGTTATAGGAAACAGTTTTTACTGGCGGACCTGGCAATTTATACAGTTCTCCATATGCCCTGCAACATGAATAACTGAAATACATCAGAAGGAGTCTTTAAATCTTCTAAAAATGAATTATGAACATAAGATATTTACCAGAACTATTTAGAACCAGACTAGACTTGCCTTCGCATGATTCATTTTCAGCGTTACTGGACCCTAAAGTGTGTTTCAGTCTATGTTAGGATAACTATTATTGCCAGGATTGACACCTTTTCGACTAATGCAATTGTTTGTATATGCTGTAAGGTTAAAACTGAATTAGTAATAATGGTAATAATAAATCTCCCTGTACTTTTCACCCACACCTTGTTTGTTTGGAAGAACACAGATCTTAAGTCAACCAGACTGATGATGGAAACAGCATTTAGCATTTCTATTCTCTTAGACCGCATTCAATTATACCAGTTTATTATTCGTTTTTTCCCTTAACAACAAGGCCGTAAATGCTCACCTGCTGTTCTTGCCGCAAGTCTTTTTACTTTTAACATACGTCAAACTATTACGAAGTCAACAGTCCCATGTTTCATTTGTGTTAATCAAACCAAGTTAACAATATAGACAAAAAACACATGGTTATGACCTTTTTGCGACATAACAACTCACAACTTATCTTCCCTGAAAGATACAAAATTTATAGTGCAATTCTGCAGCCTAAATCACTCTCACAGGTGCTAATTTGTGGTTTTAGTATTGCAGAGTACTTTGATCTTCCATAATTAATATCCATGGATCTCCAAAATATAGGGAGATTAGTTATAAAGTTATATAGTTATAAATAAAAAGTAACGTCAACAGAAAATTTTGAGTACCGTCACTAAACCTAGACTTTTTTCCGTTGGAAACTCCTACCGACATGAATTTTCGCATGATAGTTGTTGAGTGATATGCACACATCAAATTTCAAGTTAATTTATCAAAAAATAAGGCAGCAAAACACATTTCTAGAAATTCACGATGTCGCGTTTCGTTTCTCCAACGAACTCCTTTCCAAGGTTGCGTTTAGTTGCACAAACCCCACTTGACTGTCATATTCAAAACATAACTCAAAATTAAAGGCAAGAGGGATTTTAGTGGATAGTATATTTCTATGCTATTGGGGTGTCTCAACACGACTAATTTTTTTAAAACTAATTTGGGCCTTATATAGGCCCAATTTTCGATATAGGGGGGATTTGTTACATTGACAACTTTAAACGGATATTGCGATAATTTGAAAGGGATTTTTGGAAAACCATTATTGGGAATGTAGAAAGCACAAAACAAATTTTTAAAAAAATTAATTAAACTTGCGATTTACTTTACCTATAATAGTAAACATTTCTGGTAGGTTTAATTATTTTACAGTTTTAATTAATCTAAACAAAATTAATAACAGCAAAACATAAAAATAAAATGTCAAAAATGAACATATATGCGCTCCTTAACCAACTTTATAATGCCTCATTGAAAATAAATAGTTTCCAGTATTCTAAACTTATTGATAGCCAAGAAAGAATGGACCTATTATTTTGTAATGATTTGCAACTGCTTTATTTGGTTTTTTAGCAAAATAAAAAAAGAAAAACACCATTGATAAATAACTTGGTAAGTGTATTATCATTGTTATTATTCGTCGTATTCATGAATAAACAATTTATCACAATAATTTCACATTTTTAGTCGCACTTTATGCTGAATTTATTACTCACAGAATTGCGCATGCCGGATCAATAAGATAAAGGTCTTTTTGGTCGTTGGATACTGTGTTCCAAATACTGCGTCGTGTTATTCGGAGAGAGAAGTTTTCCGGTAGTAGAGGTTCCAGTGGTCTAAGTAAAAATTACCCGTATTTTGTGTGAAAAGAGTTGGAGACATTTTGGTTATACATATACAAATATATCAGAATAGATAAGTTGGAAAAACTACGAATTTTCCGTAGTCAGAATACTGACCGAGCTTTTTGATTCGTTAATACTATTGTTCCTTGCTCACTTGGTCACTATCGGGATATCCTTTGTTTTGAGCGCAAATAGCCTCACTCACTTAAACAAATATAATTGATTCCTAAATTAATTATTTTTATTCTTCAACAGAAAAATATTTTAGCACATTGTTTCAGCATAATGTTTATAATTTTGATTCTCAATGCCTCTCAAAAATTTGTGACATTAAAAGTTGCTAACGATCGCTAAAAATTTATAAACTGTTTTATAAACTGATTCAACGAGTGAATGTTACCATAGCCCCGGGTTAACCCAAGCCATGTGAGGGAAATTGGGGAGATGGCCAACTGTTGTGGGCCGTTGGATGTTGCCGGGAGTTGTAGACCCTAATTAGGTTTGTGTAGCTCAAAATGAGCATTAAATACTCTAGGACTCTCCATCCAAGCCATGGACCCTCCTGGAAATAATAGACAGGGTATATCGATATTATATATGAGTCGTAGAGGAAAGAGTTCTCTTGCCTTGCCAGCACTTACCGTGCCTTTGCCTACCCATGCCTTCTCTGGTGCTGCCTACTATGGCCTTTCCTGCGCCTCCCATGCTTTGCTGTTTGTCTGCTTTTGCCGTGCCCTTTGGTTGTTGTGTTTAATAATAATCTTACCCTTCCAATGTCTTCCCTGGTGCCTGCCTTCTATGCCCTTGCCTTCCATGCCTTGCCTACCCCTGCCATTCTGATTCCTCTTCCTGTGCCATGCTTAAACCTCTGCCTAGGCAACCTCTCCGTAGCCCATTCTATATTGATTTCTCCAGATTATTCTTCTCCTCAAAAAGGCTTATTGCTGACCACCACGTCTAACCCATGCTAGCATGGAAAACGGACGTAAGCCGAGAATCATGAATGATGATGACTGCTTAAGCCTGCATTTCAAGTTCCTGATAATGCAGCTGTCAGCGAAGATAATCTTGATCATAAAGATGCTCTTGACTCTGACACTGATTTTGACGATCTCTTAAGTAAAACCGATGAAGAAGTTGTTTTAAACAACAGTGATTCTGAAAACTCTGAGGATGTTGCCAACCTTGTTCTCGACAATCCTTGGGGACGAGGTGGCTCAGTTACTCAGTAGATGGTATATATTTCATTAAAAAATCAATAGAAAAGAGAGGAGAAAATTTTGAACATTGCAGCAAGGCACAATGAAATATTCAACCTGTTAAGGTTAAATCATAGAGGTTTTGTTTTTCCAAAGTTACTGCCAAAAAGACAGTTAAACTTCCTTTTCGCAGAATATACTACTTTAATTCATCCCACGATACAGAGCGATCCAGAATTTACTGTCTAATTAAAGTTTGTTTTCATGCTATTCTTCCAATATGTAGCGCAAACATCAACGTAGTTTAGTAAACTAAAGTCATCATTTTCACATTTTGTAAAAAAGCATACATCATTTATTTAATGTCTAACGAAACCCTCATAATTCGCCATTTTTAGGGTCGACAAATAACTGCTATCGTTATACTTGCACGTATTAAAATACTGCTTCGCAATTTTCAAACTTAACAAAAAACGAAAAATGTTTTAGCTACCTCCTAAATAAAAAATATTATTTCTACCAGAGAAAAGGAAAGAAAAATAAGAAATAAAATAATAGTTAATTGCGTAAATATTACAGTTCAATGCAGAAAATACGACATTCTATTAAATATATTTTAGCGTTTTCTGCAAAGATTTTATCAAACTACATTGGTGACAAACTTTTATTATGATGCAGTTATAACGCAAAACTAACTGTGTTTTGCTAAGAGTTTGTTGTTCGTGCATTGCCGTAAAAGGCAACTGAACTATGCTGTGGAAAAACAAATACTTTTTTCCGTTGTTATATCTTCGGCTATTTTTACATGTCTGATCGCACAAGGCCTAGGGTGGTTTGAGGAAGGCTTTTTTTTGGACTCTTTCCAGGAGAAACTGAGCTGGTTCTTCTTTTTTTATTTAACTTGTTTTGTGTGTCTAATAAATTGGTTTTTGAATTACTTATTAATGTTGTTGTTGTTGTTTTTACTACCTTTTCCAATTATTGTTATAAAAATCCGTGGCGATTTTGCTCTGTTGTGAAACCTTTAGAGGGTTGCAACTTCTACCTATTCCTTAACCAGCTGTCATTAGATAAGTATCGTTACTGCAGCAGCTTCTTCATTTTCCTCTTTTCCGATTTACATAGCCTGTACTATTTTCACGTGACTTAAAAGCTTTACGCCTGCTTTAAGCTCATCGTTGTCTTCGCTATACTTTCCAAAGGCTTCATTTAAAGCCTGAAAGTTGTGCCCACTGTACATGTCCAGGGACTTTTGGTATCTTTCTGAGAATGAAAATTACAAAGTGCACGCACAATGATAAACTCGACCAGTTAAGTTATAAAATTTAAATTCTAGAGGTTTTGCTCCTCTAAAGAATATTGCTCATATAAAGGAACACAATTCTTCCCTTTTCAAGGAGATAATTGGCACGAAAATTGAACAAACAAACAGACAGAGAGAGTAGGACAGGACTTCTGTAAAGGGTACAAGGGTTTCGACTCATATGCCTGAACCAAGGTACCCAAAATGTCTAGCTGAGTCACCTCAAAAGAGGTCTACGAACAGTCTTCAGCAGGAATTAGACATTTCTTTCATCCACAACTTTTTATCTGTCCTACTCTGTACAATCTTGTGTGATTGGGGTAAGAAGTGGAGTTGTCACTCTCCAAAGATAAGACCAGTGCAGTCAAACCAACTTGCTCATATATTTTTTTTGGTTCTTTCCTTTTTGACTGGGTTAATAAGTGGAGTTGTCACTCTCCAAAGGTAGGACCTGATACAGTCAAACCCCTTGCTGGCATGGAAGTTTTTCAAGAACTTTATGTTGCAATTTATGTGACCCTTTTCAATTTATGTGACCCTAGATATGACAGTAAATTTAAATAAAATTGTCAATAATGAAACTGCCACCAAAGCACACTCTTTTTTTAATGAAATTTCTACCTTTGAGTTCATTGTATCTGTTGTTGTGACCAGAAATGTTTTGGCACTAACACATCGTGTTACAACTTTGCTTCAAGATAGAAGTATTGATATTACAGATAATGTTCAATACATTACTAATTTGAAAAATACAACTATGAGTTGCAGGAGCAAAGTAGATTTTTTTCACAACACATGGTACAAGGAGGCATTAGATGTTGTGGAAAGTGTAGGAGTTGAGGAGAAAATAAAACGGGTTATCAGAAGGCAAACATTAAGGGACAACCAACCTGCTATCTGTCAGGATTATTATAAAAAAGCCTTAACCATACCAATCTTGGACCATTTAAACAGTGAACTTAATTCGAGGTTTAATTTGAAAACTTTGTAGTGTATAATGGATTGTGCATTGTAGCAGCCAAAGTAGTTTCAATGGTTTACTCAAATAAAGATTGGAAGAGCAAATTTAAAAGGTTTGTAGATTTTTACTGTGGGAAAAGTTTGCTTTGGATTATCAGGGTACAAGACCTGAAACCATTGCTCAAACTTTAAAGTCAATAAACCTTAATGTAAATTCATCAAGAATTATTCCAAAGGTAGATGATGTACTTAATATTCTTGCCCGAGCTCCTAGAAGATTACAGTTAATTTAAATTCACTTAAAACTTAATACATATTTGAACAATTTACTTTATCCTTACTTACCCATACTTACCTTTACTTACTCATCTTTTGCTAAGTCTTACTTTTAAGTTAGTAATTATACACTTAACATCTTAGGTTCACCCTAAAAGTTTCTCAACTTTGAATTTTCTGAAGTCCTATCTCCTATTTTATAACATACATTTATTAAAATGCTTCGAGCACTACCCCTGATTTCTATGTTAATGCTGCTTTTTAGCAAGAGTCCTTTCAGTTTATAAAATTACTTTTTGAGCCTTGTTTTTTATATTCCATATCCTTTGTTTTTTTATATATTTTACTGAAATAGTTCTTGCACATTCATTTTTTAAATTTGTTTTTATATAATTCTTTGTTATCATGGCAACCCGGTATACTGATGTTTAGATCTCAAATTTGAGAGATTCATTCATTATTCCATTGGCCGGTTTTGACAATTTGCTCAATTTGACCCATTTCATGTTAGATTCAATTTGTCCATGGTTTTCTACATTACGTGATGTGCAAGAAAGAAGAAAGAAGATTTTGTTGTTTTTTCTTTCAATTTATTCTTATGAAATAGGTGTCTGGTAATTATACATTAAAAAAATGATAATTGGGGCATTTGCAACAAAAAATTTTTGGCTTCACGAAAAATTTTGACTAAGGATTTTTTAAACCTGTATCCGCCCCTGATTTTATTTTTAAATTCTAAAAATATTACCATTAAATCAGGAATACTGTTTGGTTGATAATTGCTGAGTACAGTTAAATAATTGACAGTCACGCTGCCATCATTGCTCTTTTGAAAATTAGCAAATTATCTTCCAAATAATCATAAGCTTTTTTGTAATTTTTTCCTAAGTAGTATTTCGTTATTTCACATTGATTCCTCTGCTACTATAAATTTGATCAATCCAATAGATCACAACAAGATCAAAAACAACGAGTGGACTAAAATGGAAATTTGCCAAATTTTAGCAAAATAATAATTAATAAATAATTATTATTTTGTATTTATTTATAATGCCATCCAATCTATGAACGCAATGTGCTATTGATTTAGCTTTTGTTTAAGTTCTGTTACGTTCTTGAGTAATTACCTTTGTTCTTAGGAGACGTAGCTATGGCAACGGCACAATCAGATGAATCAACACTTTCATATTTAATTTCAAAGAATGGAGATCAACTTAAACTGGTCACTCTTATCAACGAATGTTCCGACCAATTGCGCTCAATGCTGCATGGACGTGGAAACATGTTAACACATAATGTGCTGTTGTATCAACAACTGTTGCCATTTAAAAAAACACTTGAAATATCTAACAATTTACATTTTTTGTGTTTTCATGAATTTGTTATTGTTTGTGTTCTTTACATCACGCTCTCCAATACCTAACATGACTTTTTAATTGGTTATTGCTGGGGTATGCTGTTGTTCACTTTGTATGCAAAAAAGTATAAATATTGATGACTACAATTCTATTTGCATTGCCCATTTAGCCGTCATCAGTCACACTGCTTCATATTTTAAATCGGCAAGTATTTTCATACAAATTACACTTTAACTCTTATAATTGTTTACATAAAGGATTATTTTTATCTTTTCCTTAATTTAGAAATGGCTAACAAAAAAAGTTCAAAAACAGTCATGAATTTCCTATGGCTCAACCGTCCTGAGTTAGCAGAAACTCTTGAAACAAACTCGCCTCTGGTTGGAGATAAGTTGAAAAACATTGTTAAAGGAGGTATATCGCAAGTGAAGGAATCCATGCTGCCGAGGAGAACCCGTCGAAGTTGAAATTAAGAAAACTTCAACTTGCAGCAAACTCTTATATTTATTTACCTAAAAGGATTATTTTTATCTTTCCATTCTCATTATGTTTTCCTCAATTTAGAAATGGCTAACAAAAAAATTTTAAAAACAGCTGTGAACTTCCTATGGCTCAACTGTCCTAAATTAGCAAAAACTCGCCGTTGCTTGGAGATAAGAAGTTGAACAACATTGTTAAAGGGCGTATATGGCAAGTGAAGGAATCCTTGCAGCGGTTTAATAGAAAATCAGACAAGGAGAAGCCGTCAAAGTCGAAATTAAAAAAAACTTTCACTCACAGTAACAGGCGTTGCGCTGCCCGAAAAGGAAGAAGCGGTGAGTAATTTTAAACATTATATTAATAACTAATATAATAATCTGTTATAATTCTGCTTTTATGTTTAGATATTGGATAAGTACTTAGATCTCGCGTTGAAACTGGTGCAGAGCTGTACTCCACGGCACTTCACCTAAAATGCGACCAAAATTCGTCCACACGAACTTACCCTTTGTTGCAGAGCAAGGTGGAGCGGGGAAAGAACGTTGGAAAACTTTCAAAGACAAACCCATATAAAATTAATATGATGTGTGCATTGACAAATCCCCAAGCACGCCTGCTTCATCTTACTCTGCTACAAAGAGGTATTTAATGGCTATGCTTGCTGACGTGGACGAGGAGGACAGCGTTGCATCAGTTGAACAGCCAAAGACAGAGTCGAAGAAGAAGAGAAAAAAACCGACAAGAAGTAATCCGATTGGCAACATGTATTAATTACATTGACGGAACAATCATGCACATACACACAGCATATATTAATGCATACATTTGAATGTAACAAATTTGACAATCGTAATATAGAATTCTACACACTTCTTCAAACAAAGTTATGATAGAAAAAGATGCATATTCTGTAGCGAGTTCCAGTCGAGTCTATCTCGCCACATCAGATGTGACCAAAAACAAGAAAGATGAAAAAAGGCATTTTAAGGGCAAATTTCGATATTATTAAATACTACCTGGGTAAACCCGGCATCAAGCCACAAGTCAAAATGTGAGCCGGCGATAAGCGCTCTGTGGAGCGCTTAATAACAGCCGTAAACTGCTCCACACAATGTGGAGTGCTTTAGAACAGGTATACAGTATGTTATAAATCAAGTAAAGCGCATACACCATTATAGTGTTGCGACTGTAACATATTTTTCAAGAAATAACTATCCTGCAACAATAGCCGAATAAAAATAGAGTTTACACACCGTTGTCACCCGGTCATGGCAAAAACATTTGGTCAATATTATTTTATTTTGCGGAATAAGTTTTTCTGAAAGTTAAAAATTTAATCGTGGCAATGGGCTGACCGCTTAGTACAGTTAGTTAAACAATGTTGCACAGGTGTGTAGGGATAATACCCTTTTGAAAAAACTTTCTTGGAGTTTCTGTTAAAATAAAAACACAACAAACAGTCTATTATTAACACAGGGCTGAACAGTCGGTCAAGGTAAACCGTGGTGCACATTCTTACAGGCGAATACACTTTTTTCAAAAAAAAATATAACAGATTCAGTGTAAAATGAAACACAGAAAACAGTCTGTTGGGGGAAATACACGAAGTTTGATTATTGAACATATAATATTGAACATCGTTGAGTAATTTAACTTTCTTCAAACTTCTTTAACAGACGTGAATTATTTTAATTTTGATAAAATATACTTTATATTTTTAATATTTACTTAGTAAATTTACCCTTCTCTCTCACATTTGTTTGGATATAGTCTGCTTGGGTATGTTTATACTATTCTGTCTATTATATAAATATTTTTCTTTTGAATAGTTTTCTACTTTTTAGCATATCTATAGTAATTTTAGAGCATATTTTATATATAATTTATTTTTTTAAATCATTACTTTTATATTTTAAACAGGACACATATTTATAGCAGTTCTTTAAAACTTAAATGTACATATCCTCTATAAATATTCAGATAAATAATAAAAAAATACAAGTTGGAACGTTGTCATGCGATCACACAAAAGGGCAACCAATATTGGTTATGGTAAGAATGGATGTTAGGTGACACAATTTCATGGTGTTTTTATTGTCCTAATTGAAATGGGGAAGGTTACAAATTTCCGCTTGACTAAAGGAGCCTCATTCGCAATCATTTTCTACTTATTTGAAAATATAGCAGTGCAAACTGACTCAGTTAAACCCATTTTTATAGATAATTGTTGTCATTCGTGGAACAAGCTTCAAGAAATTTTTCCCACGTGTAGTGTGAAACTAGACTGACTTCATTCAATTTAGCAACTTAAGACTCTCTCCCAAAAACATCAATTTTTCCATGTGTGTAGGCTTGATTTTTTGACAGAAAAATGATTTGGCAACAAGTAGAATAAAATGTACAGCAAGCATTGAACAAACAGTCTTGATTGTTTCGTAAGGAAATAGGAAAACATATATTACAATGGCTGGAATATTTTTTAAACAAATTTTCAAAAGGGAAGTGAAAACTTTTAAACCGAATAGCAGTCAGCAGAGCCGTGGGAACGGGAAAGAGATCTTTCTTTTTTTATGTTAAGCTAAGGAAACTAACCAGCTCCCTTTGGAGGAATATGTTTAAAACATGCGAAATCATGTGTTAGAAAGAATTGGTGCCATCATCACCGATTCTTTTAACTTCTGGGACAAGCACACAAATGTCGAACTGCGGGATTGTTGCTATTACTGCTATTACTAAGTTTAGAGAAGCGATAGATGGGGTTTGGCTTGACAGGGAATGATTGGATGAAATTGATCATCCAATTGAAAAGGCCCTGATCAAGTCGTTTAAAATAACGTATCAAAGTGGAAAGGGAAGTGTTAGGCTGGTGCCGGTTTTAATTCCTCAAGACTGCGTGTCAGCCTTACAAATCTTAGCCGATCCAGAGAAAGAAAAGTTTTGAGTGCAGCTTTTAAAAATCCTTTTCTGTTTCCCAGTACCCAAAACTCGACAAATCATGCATCTGGGTGGCATCGACACACAATATTTGCGACAAACTGAATATCAACTCAGCAACTACATTAACCGCCACAAAAAATCGCCATCGTTTTAGCACGCTTTTCGCATCCTTGAACTTTTGGGGCAAGATGGGTCACTATAGAAATTCAGGAACAAAGGAGAAAATATCAAGTTTTTAAACTTACATGTCTGACAAAAGTAAAATTTAGTACCACTACTTAGTAGCAACAAGTTAGCAGGTTAAATGAAAATAAAGTACTAAAATATAGCTATAAAAATCCTAACCGTGTATAAAATAATTAAAATAAAAAACAAACAAATAAAATTAGTCACAGAAGTCACAAATAGGTTTATCTGAAGAACAATATAGTTCATGAAGCCATGCTGAACACTTTATACACTGTATCCAGTTTTCTCCTGGCAATGACTCGTGCCACCAATCACTTCGAACTAAACATTCGCAATCTTCTGCAACTGGTGGTGTCATTTTTGTTTTAGTCGTTGTTTTCTTTCATAATGTTTCTTTTTTCGCCTTTCGTTGTTTCTTCGACTTTGATGGTTTCTTTGTATCATTTTCAGATTTCTCCAAAGATAACTTGTATGGTGATCCTGCATTGTTATCATGCATGGCACGTTTGCGCATTGGAAGGGTTGCTGTATGAAATAGACTAAATAGCTAATTTGGTATGATCGTATGATGCATTAGAAACTGTATGTTGTGGAAAATTTGCAATAACCTTTTTTGTGTGGCTTAATGATTTTTTCTAATGTCTGGTATACCATTTTCCCTGGTGTACTTCTGGCATGGCAAAGCAAGTACATAGTTTTAGCAGATTTAGATTTTTACATAACCGTTGTTAGCCACCTTCAATTTTGTTACACCTTTTGCATTTCTATTTGTTGTTGGACCTGCTTATATTTTTAAGCGTTCTGTTTTTAGCGGGTATAAATATAACGCAGATTGTGAGCAACCTCAATCCCAGGGCTTTTTTTCTCCTTTTTTTATTACTGCACATGCTTATTTTTTGGACGTTTTGCTTCAGCGGCTTTAAACATAGAGTAAATTGCAAATTGTGACTTTTAAAAATTCAAATTCCTATGTTCTATGTTTTTATTTGGAACCTCTCAAAAGGACTCGATGAGAGATTCAGTGGATTCTTCCATGGGGATTCGGCTAGTTTTTAATAATAGACAACTACTCATTATGTTTAAGTTATGCATTTACTTCGGAAGAAGAACCAGAAACACCAGAAAAAAGAACTTTATCAAGTAAATCAAAATCGTCTGCTGGTAAGGAATTCAGTTATTCATTTTTAAAAACATGATTGTATATATTTTTTCTTGACCATCAACTAAGTCACATTTTGTGTCTATCATGATAGCGTTGTATATGTATATATGCTAAGTCATTTTCGTTATGTTGGTAGAACCACAAACATTTTCCATGCCCGTCAGCATAACTTCTTTAGTGAAATGTGAAAAACTTTCGTCATTACACCAATTAAAACCATGCTTTTTTTCCTAATTTTTATAATTAACATCGTTCCTAGGAATTATTTCAATATAAGATTAGAGCTTTTAAACCAATCGTCATCAAGTCTTGTCGAAGTCATTCTCTCAAAACTAGTCACGACTAGTGTTCTCGTCTGTGGTCTTGTGGCATTTTAAGAAATCGTTTAAAAAGTGTCTATTGCCAGAAGCTTTGAATCTACAAAGTAAACATACAAGTTGTTAGGCAGCTATTCGATTTATTGTATTGCTATCAATTGTCTTGTTACTTGTGGGTAACCCCAAGACAACACAAGAACTTTGAGTTTGAAACAGGCCTTTTAGATTTGTTGAAAGTGAAACTATAAACAGTTTCATGCTCACACTTGCTAGCACAGCAATAGAAAGCTCAAAATTAATGGGATTAACAGTAAACAGATGTACCTGAAAACGTTATCATTATAAAGTTAAGGCTACGATTTTGTTCTGCCAAACTGCTTTCTTCTGCAATCCCAGGCGACACAGAGAATAAACGTTTTCCAATCATGTTTCTTCTTAGCAACATTGCTCAACTTCATTCGGGATCATATATACAAGCCTTCCATTTACTTGCTGTAAGTCAATACAAAGCTTCCTTAGCCTTTAGACATGTTGAATCCTACCCTATCACACCAACTGGCTACCGGGAGGCAATAACAATAGGTAGAGTAAATTAATTTCAATCTTTCTTTACCGTAAATTTCGACGACTTCGGCGGGATTCTTCTTGACGTCACATATTCTTTGTTCTACAAGAGTCCAAAAGTCCACACTTCGGCGCGATTCTTCTTGGCGTCAAAATTATTTGTTTGTTTAAGAGGGTCAAAAGTCCACACTTCGGCTGCCGCCGAAGTCGACTATTTTACGGCAGAAAACAAGGAATCACTCAACAATCGGCAAAAAGTAGTTGAACTACCGTGAAACCAGAGAGTTAAGCCTCGTGAAACACTCCTGAGTAGTTTAGATAAATTTTAACTCGACTCCTGGGCGCAAGGAACCTTATTAAACGCCATTAATAAAATTATGCGTTGCTTTCAACCGATTACTAGTTTAGATCCATATGATCATCTCATTGGCAATTTCTACTTAGGCGATCCTACCTCACTTCAAGTTGGATATTTTAATTTTTTTTTGTTATATGTGTCCAGTCTTTAGGATCAATTTTATAAACATTTCACATAGCTGTATTTTGAATACTCAAAATTGTTCGATCAGGCTATATCTTTTGTGCAATTGCTGCTCCTCCAGTTTCTTTTGCTTCCTCCGCTTCTCTTCCTCCCTCTGCAAGCTCATTGCCTGCTATCCCCAAGCGAGTTTTGGAAAAAATTAAGACAGGTGCAACTATTCAAGACCAAGTGTCCAGACGCACTAGCAGAACCCTCTCCACTACCTCAATCAGTGTTGAAAGTCTTGAAGACGAACTGAGGTGTTACTTTACTGCTGCTCTTGCTCCAAACACTAGACGAACTTATTTATCTGGCCACCGTAGTTATGTTCGTTTCTGCAAAAGCCTGCATATCGCACCATATCCTGCAGTTGAACGCACCTTGCAACTCTATGTTACCTTCCTAGCTCGCCACGTTACATATAACACTATTAAAGTGTATTTATCCGCAATTCAATACCAAAGTGTAGTCCTTGGCTTCTCCACACAAATTTATACAGTGCGTCGCCTCTAATATGTCGTGCGTGGTATTCGCAGATCACACCCAAATCAACGTTTAAGACGTCTACCAATCACCCCCGTTCATTTGCGGGATATGCTGCGATTTGTTGGCCAATCAGAGTTAAAGCCTATAGATAAACTAATGTGGCGTGCCCTCATCCTACTACCTAGGTTAAACTATACTAAAGAAAGATGGCGGACGTCTTTCCGCTAACGGAAAACAGTTAATCACGAAACCAAGAGTTACATTCTTAAATTATTTGTACGTCTATAAACGTTGAATCACATATGAACTTTGCGAATTGATAACACATTGGGACAAGTTATGGCTGCAACAAATACGCCGTTAGTGATGAACACAGACGCCACCGGGAACGATGCACAAATGAACAATCTGACGATAACTATGAGAAATTCATGTATACGATGCAAAAGAACTTTCAAGACGAGCAAAGGACTCTTGGTTCATTTGAAAGCTTGCAAAAGAAAAGAGGTATCATTAGTAGACAACTCACCGACGCAAACACCGAAGGAAGAAACTTTATTTAAATTCAAGTGGAATGAGGTAGAAGGCGAAAAAGTTAGCAAAGATCTCGACATGATTTATAATGAGATTGTGTTTTGGAAAAAGAATTTGTTTATACTACCATCAGGTAACGCTGGAAAGTCTTATATTAGGGAACTCACTCGTCTAGTTAATGCTTGGAACAATAGTTCACCTCTTCGCAGTATTGCAATGAAAGCGATCCATGTTATGCCAGCCTTGCTACTACAGAAACCAAGTAAAAAATCAAAAGCGAAAGACCATCAACTAGCTCTCGAAAAGCGATTGAAAATGTGGCACGAAGGAAACTTCTTGGAACTTTATACAGAATGTTTAACTATACAAAGCCGTATGACGAACGCATATGCAAAGAGAGATATATCGGCGATATCTAAAAAGTTTAAACTATTCATGCAGAAAGGAGACGTCAACTCAGCAATGCGATTATTATCTAATAGTATGCAGAATGGAATTCTTCCGTTAAATGACGAGACCTTGATGCTGTTAGAACAGAAGCACCCGAATGCACAAGAGGTATGTGGGGATGATGAAATCTTAGTCAATTTTCCGTTACAGAGAATACACCCCATTGCCTATGACGTCATTGACGAAGACCTTGTATTGGATGTTGCTGCTCACACGAAAGGAGGATCTGGACCATCGGGTCTAGACGGCGATGGATGGAGGAGAATATTATGCTCTTCTTCGTTTGGTACTACGAACTCAGATTTGCGGAAGGCTATTGTTGATATGATAAAGAAATTGTGCACGGAGAAGATAACTGATTCAGATGGTGGTGGTTATTGTTTGGAAGCTTTTGTGGCATGCCGTATGATCCCTTTGAATAAGAATCCTGGTTTGAGGCCCATTGGGGTAGGAGAGGTTTTGAGACGAATTGCTGGGAAGGTAGTTATGCGTGTAGCTAAAAAGGACATCATGGAATCAACTGGGTCTTTACAAGTCTGTGCTGGACAGGACGCGGGTGCAGAGGCGGCAATTCATGCTATGCATGATATTTACGAGAATGAAGAAACAGAAGCGGTGCTACTGATCGATGCTGAGAATGCATTTAATTCTATCAATCGGAAGGCGATGCTACATAATATTGCAGTCCTTTGTCCTCTTATTTCTACTTTCATGGAAAATTGTTACAATGTTCCGGCACGTTTGTTTGTTATTGGGGGTAAAGAACTGTCATCAAAGGAAGGGACTACTCAAGGTGATCCGACCTCTATGGCGGCATACGCAATTGGAGTTTCGCCTCTTCTTAGAATTCTTCTTGATTTTATGAACACTAGTGGTAACAATACGGCAAAACATGTTGCATTTGCGGATGATTTCACTGTAGCTGGTAAATTGTCAGAGATAAAGAGCTATTGGGAAAAATTGACTTCGATTGGGCCGAAATTTGGTTACTTTCCGAAGGCTGACAAGTCTTATTTGATTGTCAAAGCAAGATATATAGAAAGCGCAAACGAAATTTTTAAAGAGATGCATGTGAAAATAACGTCATCGGGTCAAAGACACCTTGGAGCTGTCATTGGAGATATCAATTACAAAAACCAATATGTGAATAGTAAAATTCAAGATCTTTCGAATCAACTCCAGCTACTTTCACAGATTGCTGTTATGGAACCACAGTCTGCATTTACTGCCTTCAACGCTGGTTTCAAATCGAAATTTACGTATTTGATGAGAACTATACCAAATATTTCGAAAAATTTACAACCAATCGAAGATATCATACGTAACGAATTTCTTCCAGCAATTACCGGAGGACATTGCTGCTCAAACGCTGAAAGGGATCTCCTATCCTTACCGATTCGTCTGGGTGGCTTGGGAATCACTAATTTCGGGAATGAAAGCGACTTTGAGTATGACAACTCTCGTTCCATCACTGCTTCACTTTCCAAAGCCATTTACGAGCAAGTGGACAAATCTATCTGCGAGATTGAAAAACGTCATTTGAAGAATCAAATCAAGGACTCTCGCAACAAACGTCATGAGGACAGATTAACAGATGTTAAAAAAAACTTAGACGAAAAACAATTACGATTAAACGACATATGCAGTGAGAAAGGTTGCTCCAACTGGTTGACAGTATTGCCATATGCTGAACACGGATTTGATCTCAACAAGCAGCAGTTTTGGGATGGAATAAAGCTCCGTTATAACTGGCCTGTTGAAGGATTACCGACGCATTGTGTTTGTGGGTCGACATTTGACATTCAACATTGTTTGAGTTGTAAGAAAGGTGGGTTTGTCACGCTTCGACACAACAACATACGTGACATAACGGCATCCATGTTAGGTGAGGTTTGTAAGGATGTGGCAATTGAGCCTTCGCTAATTGGGTTGACTGGCGAAACTTTTGATTTAGAATCTGTGAAAAAGGGGGATGATGTAAGAACGGATGTACGTGCTCGGGGATTTTGGACGAAGGGTCAACAAGCATTTTTCGACGTAAGGGTTTTTGATCCCAACGCTTCGAGACACCTTCAGCATACTCTCCAACAATGCTATACAAAGAATGAGGCGGAGAAGAAAAGGCAATACAACACTCGCATCAACAAAGTTGATAACGGGACATTCACGCCACTGGTATTTTCTCTTTACGGAGGAATGTGAAGAGAGTGTGCGACTTTTTACAAGCGTCTCTCAGAAATGATCGCCGAAAAACGTAAAATAAATATTTCTGTTGCATCATCTTGGGTCAGAACTAAGATTTGTTTTGCTTTAATTCATGCTTGTTTGCTTTGTTTGAGAGGTTCGAGAGAGATTTATAAAAGAATCGAAATGGGGGATGATATTGTTTTGAGTGAGTTGTCAAGTTGTATCAAGTAGTTCGGTTGTACCAAGTTAATGAACTGTTAAATCTATATCTAATTTATTGTGTTTATTATGTTTGTTAAACGCTTTTGTATTGAAGTAACAATTTTTAGATTGTATTTATTTATTTAAAAAAATAAATTAATTTACCCTCATCCTACTTGCGTTCTTCGGTCTTCTTCGCGTTTCTGAATATGTGTCACCAGCAGTTAAAACATTTGATGCCTCTGTAAATCTCATGGCCACAGATATTATTATTGACTCGGACTCTAACATAGCAACTGTTAATAATAAAGTGTTCCAAAACTGATCCATTTCGAATGGGTTTCAAAATTCGCTTGGCTCGTATTGGCGGTGAGCTCTGTCCAGTAGCTGCTTTAGAAAATTACCTTCTCCTTCGCGATACAACGCCAGGTCCATTGTTTGTTATACATTGTGGCGACTTTGTTACCAGAAAATATGTATTCCTTCCTAAAAATTAGTTTACCACTTCACGTTGATCTTAATACACATAGTTTTCGCATTGGAGGTGCTTCTGCAGCAGCGTCATGTGGCATTCCGGACTCAGCTATTAAAATCATTGGGAGATGGTCTAGTGACTGCTATAGACGATATATCCACCTATCTGATAGGGCTATGATAGAATGTTCCTCTCGGATTGCAGGACTCAACGGCATCACGAAAATTTGGGACATTACGTCCACATATTGAATATATAATATTGTTTAACAGTCTTATCCACACATCTATATGTTTGCTAACTATAGCCCTCCTAACACTTCTCAGAGTTCTATTGTCGATTATTTAAAACTTCGCCACCCACTGTTATCAGCTTCTGCCACTAAGAATTGATAGTGCTATTACTGCTATAACTCTAAATTAAAGTACAATCCTTATTCATTGATTTTGTATTATTGACAGCAATTGTACTTATTATTTGTCAATTTAAAGTTGTGTATTATCAGATTTTGAAGGTTAGCTAATAACATGATGGATCGAAAAATTGTCTCCTTTAAAAAATCTAGTTTGGGGTAAATTGGGGATGTTGGGCTTCCTTCGTCAGCCAAATGGGATGAAGATGCGTTTGTTTCCCTAACAAATGAGGTGCGTTTCCACGAGATACGCCATAGCAGGTAGTAGGCAATTTCCAAGCGAGTTGCTGAGGTGTAGCCGATTTCCAAGTGAGTCTCGGAGATGTAGGCAATTTCCAAGGGAGTTGCTGAGGTGTAGGCGATTTCCAAGTGAGTCGCGGAGAGGTAGGCAATTTCCAAGCGAGTTGCTGAGGTGTAGGCGTTTTCCAAGTGAGTCGCGCAGAGGTAGGCAATTTCCAAGCGAGTTGCTGAAGTGTAGGCGTTTTCCAAGTGAGTCGCGCAGAGGTAGGCAATTTCTAAGCGAGTTGCTGAGGTGTAGGCGATTTCCAAGTGAGTTGCTCAGATGTAGGCAATTTTCAAGCGAGTTGCTGAGGCGTAGGCGATTTCCAAGTGAGTCGCTCAGATATAGGCAATTTCCAAGCGAGTTGCTGAGTTAGCGTTTCCACGAGATACGCAGACGTTTCCACGAGATATGTCTTACTAAGGGTAAGGATGGAAACACACGCATCTGGTTTGGCCCCCCCTGATACCAAACCTGAAACCCCTCCCCCCATTTCCCCAAACTCAAGTGTAGTTATGACATGAAACAAGAGAAATATACTTCTAACATTATCTGTCATTGTTGTTGTTTGTTTTCGTGTTGTTGCTTCAGAACCATAGCAATTAAAAACTTTTTTAAAAATATGATACAAATTTTTTTTATTATAAGAAGAAAATGATACGAACTTTAAACAAAGTAAATTGTTTGGGACGGCAATTTCATCGCTTGTGTGATTTTTATTTAGTTCAAATGTTAATTTGTTTTTATTTGCTGCAAGCGATGTAAAGGTTGATGCAATCATTTTATTTTCAAGTGATCTTAATGGCTATCGCTCAAAAGCTCCCTTACAAAGTTAAATTCACTCAACTTTCAAGGAAGCTTTTTTCTATTGCCGGATCCAAATATATCTGAATCAGCACGTGTCTACGTTTAAATATAAATACCCTAGATAATAAGTCCAAATAAAATGACCGAATTTCGTATAAGGAAACGAACTTTATAATAGTTAAAAAAATTTAAATATAAAGACTTTAGAAAATAGTCCAATTATAATAAACGAGCAACTTTTGATACCAACTTCTTTGAAACGATACGAGCTATATATATACGAATATACGAATTTCATTGAAATAATACGAACTTTATAATTCTGATAATACGAAAAAGTTGTATCAAAAATAAAATGACAGAAAGAATTAACCGATACAAAGATTCAGTGCATTTGACTTAAATTTAAATTTAAATTGATTGGCAACGTTTAAAATTGGCAGACAACATATTTAATTAATCCTTAAATTTTCTGATTGACTGGTAATAATTTTTATTAACGGTTAATTTGTCTTTGATATTTATGAAATATCTGTAACGACCGACAATTAAAATTATTAACCATCAACTAACTTTTTTACCGGTCAATCTTTTAAACTGACTGTCAATTGAATTTGTTATCAGTTAACAAGAAAAGTTAACAGGCAACAAAAAACATTGACCGTTAATAAAATTGATTAAAGGTTAACGTGAAAACGTTGACGGTGGCGCTATTTAATAAAAGTGGGTTTAGTAGTGTAAATGGTCGGATAGACGTGGAGTTTATTATTAAACACATGAATCAGTATAAAAAATAACATATATGGACAAATATGCTGGCTTCCACCAGGACAGCGTGTGGCTTAGGTAATCAACCAGCAGATTACACACAAAATAACAACAAATCTATTATTCTATGGTCAAGAGAAGCAAAAGCATTGGCAAGTTAACTTTGAAAGAGATCATCAAAATTGATCCAACACGAGGTGAATAAATAAGATGAGAAAGTTGAATTAAATTGAAATGAAAAACTTCAAGCTAGGATAAAACGTAAAAAGTGAAGGATGATAGATGACATGACGTTCGATTATTGTAACGTTCTTTTATAGGAGATTTAATTTAAAGGTTGTAGGACTTGGAGACGGTTTCGGTGCATAATTATATTGCGTTTTTTTACAGGTGATTGGAGGATTGTCGAAAACTACAGAGCTATGTCAACTGCACAGCAAATCGCCGCAGTCAACAAATTTAACAAATTGGTTATGAGTGATGAAACTTTCTTGGGTTATGCAACTCATGTATTTCCATCTTTAAAGCAATTCATGAGATTGCACTGGCATATCTGAGTAATAAACTAACATTGATTAAAAGCAACCAATGTCACAACAGGATCATCCACAAATATGTTAGTTTTCATCGAAGTGGTGCAGTGGTTTTAATAGAATAATAGAAATAATAGAATATTTATATACCCAAAAAAACATTTTATAACTTTCTTACATGAATTTCAACAGTTTTTAAAATTCCAAAAAATTTACCCCGTCCGAAAAAAGCAATACCCCGAGCAAAGTAAAAAATTTTTTTTTCATCAGATGCAATAATAAAAGTTAGGAATAGTCACAAAATTTTAGCACTTAATCACATGTGTATCTAAAGTTATGCCTAGTCAAAAAGGCTCTGTTTATAAAAAGTCCAGGGACTTACTTCCTTTTTTGACTAGCAGAGTCTTGTTAATTGAGGTAAAAGGTAGGTTATATGAGGCCTGTGTAAGAAGTGTTATGTTGTACGGTAGTAAGACATGGGCAGTGAAGCAGTAAGATCTTGACCGTTTAGAAAGAAATGATATGAGAATGGTTAGGTGGATGTGTAAAGCCAGTGTGAGAGACACAAAGAGTTCAGATGAGCTAAGTATCTGTAGAATGTTATCAAGATAAGAAGATTGAATTGGCTGGGGCATTTGGAAAGAATGGAGGAGATATAGTTCGTGGGGCAAAGCCCAGAGGCAGACCAAGAAAGACTTGGCAGGAGGTTATAAGGTCAGACTTGATACAGAGGAATTTGAGTTTAGATCTAACACAGTCTAGATCAAATTGGAAGAGGGTCATTAATATACCCCGTCCAACCCATGCTAACATGGAAAACGGACGTTAAGCCGTGGATTCTTTTTGACTAACATTAAAGTAACCTTTGAATACAACAGAAAACATTAAACAAAACAATGATAAAAACAGTTACAGTTTAGAGACAATAAAAACAAGCGATTCAGTGCATAAAATAAATAAAACTTATTGAAGTGAATCTCTTTTAACGGATAAACTTTAAAGGAATTCATTACGAAAACAAAACAAAAACTATTTACATAAAAAGGCACTAAGAAGAAGCTTTCCGTAAGCATAAGTACCTCTTGATGGTGTACTTTTGTGGTCTAAGATCCAATGCCTAGTGAAAGGGGATAACGAAGAATCACAGGTAGATAGACGAGTTAGTAATAACAAAATTGATATACGAAGGGTACGGTCAGGGATTATTGGCGCACTTTAATTCTATCAATGACAGTTAACTTTAAGATGTATTCCAACATCAGCTGCAATGTGTTAGCACTTCGCCGTAATATTGAAAAGAAATAACAAGCGCTACAGACAAAATACTGGCTGGTTGCAATTTGGCTTACAACTTGCAAAATGCAATTTCTAATAATCAGACATTGGCGCAATACTTTAGCAAACGTTTTGCTACACGATTATGTCTATTGTCAACAATTTTACGAAGCTAACAAAAGCGCCAGCAGTATAGCCTAGTTAACTAAGCTTTCTTCTTCGATTTACGGTGGCCCACAAGTGTAACGGCAAAACAAGAAAGCTCACGGCAAAATAGAAAACCTCACGGCAAAACAAGAAAGCTCTTATGACAAAATAAAAAACCCCGCGGCGCAAACGAATAAAGCTTAGGCTCGAAAGCTCAGGGTCATGGCAAAATAATAATCGAGACAAATAAGGAAGGCAAAAGAAAACAACTTCTTCAGGTCCAGCCAGGTGCCAGCAGACGACAAGCATGTTTTGCTGCAAATGTGGTATACTGGCAGCAGAAAATGCAAAGTTTTGCCATATTTGTGGATTAGGTTAGTATCAACAACCAGGAAATTTTAACATTTATAGCACTGGTAGCTTTTTTAACAGAAAGGCTTTTCATGTTTAGATTTTAGACGGTCGAGAAACAGTGCAGGTGGGGACGAAGAAATGCATTGTTTTGTACAGCCTTCAGCAATTGGAGAAGTCGATAAAGGTTTTATACAACCTACAGTGAAATCTTTCGAAAAATTTAGGCAAGAAAAGGGGCGCCAATGGAAGGACAGAGTAAAGGGGAAAAAAGAAAGGAAAAGCATGTAAAAGAAGAGGATGTTACTATTTGTATTGGCTTGATGGAATGGCGGGAAAGCGAGTGTAAACTTAAAATCAAACGTGGAAAGAGAATTTCGTGCAAAGTTTCAAACATGGATACGAGAATGGGTGTGTTGATAAAGGCAGAAAATAAGTGGCGACAATATCATCCTGATTTTTATGATACAGAAGAGGAGTATTGTTTACTTTATGAGAGTGGGGAGAAAGTTACAACGATTCCTGGTTGTGAGGAGGATTTTATTTTACACAGATATCGAGAAGAAGTGGGAAAAGATTACAAAAGAATTGTTTTATACCTTTGCAAAGAAAATGACTTCATGATTACCAAGAAGTTGGACCAGTATGCAAGTAGTGATAGTGATGAGCCACCATGTAAATTAAGCCAGCATTATGACCCATTTATTGGAGGAGATCAAAGTCAAAGACAAGACGGAATATTCCCATGTGTCAAATTTTCAAAGTTCATCTGTCATATCAGTATCACCAGCAAGTAATAGCGCACTACTCCCAGAAAATATGACATACATTTCACCAGAATTGTTATCAGGTATACGATGTTAATTCTTTCCATATTCCAAGGCAACCATGTTTTTTTAAGATTAAAAGCTTAAAGCTACATTGCAATGTCTATATATAATTTTTCTGCAGCCTGTTATTGCATTATAAAAACTAGGTTTAATATGCAGTACACTGCACTTTTCCTGTTATGTTCTATAATTGTGTTTTATCTTGACATAATTGATTTGTTTTTAGATAATGTTCCATCCACAAGCAGAGACAATAATTCTTACAAGACTTTCTTATCCTTGTTTGATGATGAAGAAGAAGATGAATGTGAGAATGGAGCGATGCACCAAGCAATCGTTAATAGTTTAAAAGACTGTTTACCAGAGGAAAGTGCTTCAGTGATATTATCAAAATATATTTCAGATAATTTTAATGAAAAAAATGAACATCCTGTAACTGTGACTGTAAATCGTCAATCTGTTTACAAGTCGACCCTGCGTGCTATACAACGGGATACTTTCTCTTTTGTTAAGCCTATGGACATACATTTTTCAGGAGAACTTGGAGTACATGAGGGAGGACCTCGAAGGGAATTTTTACGTCTTTTGATGACAGAAATAGCTCAGAGTCAATTATTTATGAGAGACTGGTTTGCACATGATATTACATGTTTTCAGAATAAGCGATATGAATTAGCTGGAAAACTGACTGCATGGAACATTTTACAGGGCGGTCCTGGTCTAAATATATTATCTGTTGATTTATATTACCTAATGGCAGGACGTACATACGACAAGTGCAATATCATACAACTCATTGAGCCGACCACACAGCACATACTTATGAGTTTATACACTTGCGACTCTGAGCAACAGTTTTGTAGTTTCAAAGAACAATGCAGTGATCATATAATCCAATCTTGGATATCCTGCAATTTACATGGCTAAATTTAAAGATAAGGACTATATCCTTGAATGTTTGTTAAGACAGATGTTTATATATCATGTTCATGCAGAAATGGAACAATTTTTCTTTGGAATGAATTTTGTTGGTGGTCTTGGAGATTTAACAAAAGGGAATTCTAATGTTTTTAAAGATGTACTTGGTATCAAAGTGTCTCCTCTAACTTTAACAGAATTTACATCTTTGTACAAAATTGAATTTTCAGAGGAAGGATCTAAGAAAAGAATGCAAGAAAACAACACAATTTATTATTTTGAAATATATTTACAGGACTTGTTCGAAGGTAAAATAAATGATTTGATATTTGAGAACCTCCTAGCATTTATTACAGGAGCTGACAAAGTCCCACCTCTTGGATTCCCAAAACCAATCACATTAAATTTTTATGATTTTACAGATAATGTAAAACGATTACCATTTTCCTCTACATGTTCATTAACAATGAGTTTGCCCAGAGCTTGTAAAGATGACTCAGAGTTTGCAGAACTGCTTTCAAGATCAATGTTCCACCAGGACAGCGTGTGGCTTAGGTAATCAACCAGCAGATTACACACAAAATAACAACAAATCTATTATTCTATGGTCAAGAGAAGCAAAAGCATTGGCAAGTTAACTTTGAAAGAGATCATCAAAATTGATCCAACACGAGGTGAATAAATAAGATGAGAAAGTTGAATTAAATTGAAATGAAAAACTTCAAGCTAGGATAAAACGTAAAAAGTGAAGGATGATAGATGACATGACGTTCGATTATTGTAACGTTCTTTTATAGGAGATTTAATTTAAAGGTTGTAGGACTTGGAGACGGTTTCGGTGCATAATTATATTGCGTTTTTTTACAGGTGATTGGAGGATTGTCGAAAACTACAGAGCTATGTCAACTGCACAGCAAATCGCCGCAGTCAACAAATTTAACAAATTGGTTATGAGTGATGAAACTTTCTTGGGTTATGCAACTCATGTATTTCCATCTTTAAAGCAATTCATGAGATTGCACTGGCATATCTGAGTAATAAACTAACATTGATTAAAAGCAACCAATGTCACAACAGGATCATCCACAAATATGTTAGTTTTCATCGAAGTGGTGCAGTGGTTTTAATAGAATAATAGAAATAATAGAATATTTATATACCCAAAAAAACATTTTATAACTTTCTTACATGAATTTCAACAGTTTTTAAAATTCCAAAAAATTTACCCCGTCCGAAAAAAGCAATACCCCGAGCAAAGTAAAAAATTTTTTTTTCATCAGATGCAATAATAAAAGTTAGGAATAGTCACAAAATTTTAGCACTTAATCACATGTGTATCTAAAGTTATGCCTAGTCAAAAAGGCTCTGTTTATAAAAAGTCCAGGGACTTACTTCCTTTTTTGACTAGCAGAGTCTTGTTAATTGAGGTAAAAGGTAGGTTATATGAGGCCTGTGTAAGAAGTGTTATGTTGTACGGTAGTAAGACATGGGCAGTGAAGCAGTAAGATCTTGACCGTTTAGAAAGAAATGATATGAGAATGGTTAGGTGGATGTGTAAAGCCAGTGTGAGAGACACAAAGAGTTCAGATGAGCTAAGTATCTGTAGAATGTTATCAAGATAAGAAGATTGAATTGGCTGGGGCATTTGGAAAGAATGGAGGAGATATAGTTCGTGGGGCAAAGCCCAGAGGCAGACCAAGAAAGACTTGGCAGGAGGTTATAAGGTCAGACTTGATACAGAGGAATTTGAGTTTAGATCTAACACAGTCTAGATCAAATTGGAAGAGGGTCATTAATATACCCCGTCCAACCCATGCTAACATGGAAAACGGACGTTAAGCCGTGGATTCTTTTTGACTAACATTAAAGTAACCTTTGAATACAACAGAAAACATTAAACAAAACAATGATAAAAACAGTTACAGTTTAGAGACAATAAAAACAAGCGATTCAGTGCATAAAATAAATAAAACTTATTGAAGTGAATCTCTTTTAACGGATAAACTTTAAAGGAATTCATTACGAAAACAAAACAAAAACTATTTACATAAAAAGGCACTAAGAAGAAGCTTTCCGTAAGCATAAGTACCTCTTGATGGTGTACTTTTGTGGTCTAAGATCCAATGCCTAGTGAAAGGGGATAACGAAGAATCACAGGTAGATAGACGAGTTAGTAATAACAAAATTGATATACGAAGGGTACGGTCAGGGATTATTGGCGCACTTTAATTCTATCAATGACAGTTAACTTTAAGATGTATTCCAACATCAGCTGCAATGTGTTAGCACTTCGCCGTAATATTGAAAAGAAATAACAAGCGCTACAGACAAAATACTGGCTGGTTGCAATTTGGCTTACAACTTGCAAAATGCAATTTCTAATAATCAGACATTGGCGCAATACTTTAGCAAACGTTTTGCTACACGATTATGTCTATTGTCAACAATTTTACGAAGCTAACAAAAGCGCCAGCAGTATAGCCTAGTTAACTAAGCTTTCTTCTTCGATTTACGGTGGCCCACAAGTGTAACGGCAAAACAAGAAAGCTCACGGCAAAATAGAAAACCTCACGGCAAAACAAGAAAGCTCTTATGACAAAATAAAAAACCCCGCGGCGCAAACGAATAAAGCTTAGGCTCGAAAGCTCGGGGTCATGGCAAAATAATAATCGAGACAAATAAGGAAGGCAAAAGAAAACAACTTCTTCAGGTCCAGCCAGGTGCCAGCAGACGACAAGCATGTTTTGCTGCAAATGTGGTATACTGGCAGCAGAAAATGCAAAGTTTTGCCATATTTGTGGATTAGGTTAGTATCAACAACCAGGAAATTTTAACATTTATAGCACTGGTAGCTTTTTTAACAGAAAGGCTTTTCATGTTTAGATTTTAGACGGTCGAGAAACAGTGCAGGTGGGGACGAAGAAATGCATTGTTTTGTACAGCCTTCAGCAATTGGAGAAGTCGATAAAGGTTTTATACAACCTACAGTGAAATCTTTCGAAAAATTTAGGCAAGAAAAGGGGCGCCAATGGAAGGACAGAGTAAAGGGGAAAAAAGAAAGGAAAAGCATGTAAAAGAAGAGGATGTTACTATTTGTATTGGCTTGATGGAATGGCGGGAAAGCGAGTGTAAACTTAAAATCAAACGTGGAAAGAGAATTTCGTGCAAAGTTTCAAACATGGATACGAGAATGGGTGTGTTGATAAAGGCAGAAAATAAGTGGCGACAATATCATCCTGATTTTTATGATACAGAAGAGGAGTATTGTTTACTTTATGAGAGTGGGGAGAAAGTTACAACGATTCCTGGTTGTGAGGAGGATTTTATTTTACACAGATATCGAGAAGAAGTGGGAAAAGATTACAAAAGAATTGTTTTATACCTTTGCAAAGAAAATGACTTCATGATTACCAAGAAGTTGGACCAGTATGCAAGTAGTGATAGTGATGAGCCACCATGTAAATTAAGCCAGCATTATGACCCATTTATTGGAGGAGATCAAAGTCAAAGACAAGACGGAATATTCCCATGTGTCAAATTTTCAAAGTTCATCTGTCATATCAGTATCACCAGCAAGTAATAGCGCACTACTCCCAGAAAATATGACATACATTTCACCAGAATTGTTATCAGGTATACGATGTTAATTCTTTCCATATTCCAAGGCAACCATGTTTTTTTAAGATTAAAAGCTTAAAGCTACATTGCAATGTCTATATATAATTTTTCTGCAGCCTGTTATTGCATTATAAAAACTAGGTTTAATATGCAGTACACTGCACTTTTCCTGTTATGTTCTATAATTGTGTTTTATCTTGACATAATTGATTTGTTTTTAGATAATGTTCCATCCACAAGCAGAGACAATAATTCTTACAAGACTTTCTTATCCTTGTTTGATGATGAAGAAGAAGATGAATGTGAGAATGGAGCGATGCACCAAGCAATCGTTAATAGTTTAAAAGACTGTTTACCAGAGGAAAGTGCTTCAGTGATATTATCAAAATATATTTCAGATAATTTTAATGAAAAAAATGAACATCCTGTAACTGTGACTGTAAATCGTCAATCTGTTTACAAGTCGACCCTGCGTGCTATACAACGGGATACTTTCTCTTTTGTTAAGCCTATGGACATACATTTTTCAGGAGAACTTGGAGTACATGAGGGAGGACCTCGAAGGGAATTTTTACGTCTTTTGATGACAGAAATAGCTCAGAGTCAATTATTTATGAGAGACTGGTTTGCACATGATATTACATGTTTTCAGAATAAGCGATATGAATTAGCTGGAAAACTGACTGCATGGAACATTTTACAGGGCGGTCCTGGTCTAAATATATTATCTGTTGATTTATATTACCTAATGGCAGGACGTACATACGACAAGTGCAATATCATACAACTCATTGAGCCGACCACACAGCACATACTTATGAGTTTATACACTTGCGACTCTGAGCAACAGTTTTGTAGTTTCAAAGAACAATGCAGTGATCATATAATCCAATCTTGGATATCCTGCAATTTACATGGCTAAATTTAAAGATAAGGACTATATCCTTGAATGTTTGTTAAGACAGATGTTTATATATCATGTTCATGCAGAAATGGAACAATTTTTCTTTGGAATGAATTTTGTTGGTGGTCTTGGAGATTTAACAAAAGGGAATTCTAATGTTTTTAAAGATGTACTTGGTATCAAAGTGTCTCCTCTAACTTTAACAGAATTTACATCTTTGTACAAAATTGAATTTTCAGAGGAAGGATCTAAGAAAAGAATGCAAGAAAACAACACAATTTATTATTTTGAAATATATTTACAGGACTTGTTCGAAGGTAAAATAAATGATTTGATATTTGAGAACCTCCTAGCATTTATTACAGGAGCTGACAAAGTCCCACCTCTTGGATTCCCAAAACCAATCACATTAAATTTTTATGATTTTACAGATAATGTAAAACGATTACCATTTTCCTCTACATGTTCATTAACAATGAGTTTGCCCAGAGCTTGTAAAGATGACTCAGAGTTTGCAGAACTGCTTTCAAGATCAATGTTAGATAGCGTTGGTTTTGGAAAGTGTTAAGACTATATATTGCGTATCTTCATCTTTTGTTATTGTTGGTAATTTTTGTTTTATACCAAGTTTCATAGAATCAACAGAGCAGAAAAAAGGGTTTTATTGTAATTTACCTGCTACATATTAAGGTTTTGTTTTGTTTGGAAAAAACTGAGATTTGTTATTACTTGCAGAGTTACGTTTTTTACACGTATACGTTTTTATATTTACATTGTTTTTTCTGTATAATATTTTTGTTGTATATAAACTTTGAACATCTTACGAGTTCTCTTTATTAGGAACCATGCACTGCAACAACTATTAATCGGTTATATAAAACTAGGGCTTCATGATAATTTTCAGGGTCTGATATCTGCAGTATTCTTTGAGCGTATTTAAAATATACTTGATAATCTGTTTCTTTCTTGATTATTGAAATGTATTGTGTCATCCTGTGTAACTCTTGGCGTGGTACTAACAATTTTAGATTTTCCTCTCCTTTGCTACGAGATGGCAAAAAGTACAAAATATTTGGACGGCCTGAAACAGTATCAAAGCGAGATTTTCGTATTCTGTGAGTGTTCCATTGTTTTTTAACAACATCCAAATCCTTTTGAATTACCCCTGAAAAACAATACCACAAACATTCCATATTAAGATCACTTGTCATGTCAATTGTTCCATCTGTTTCAAGTTGGCGAAAAAAATTTCGCCACCAAGCACCACTTGTTTTGACGTAAAATGACCACCAGCTCTCGATTCTTTGATTTCTTGGTGAAGGCACGTAGCTATGTGCATCTACGTCTTCCCAAAAATAAGCGTGTAAAGCAGCAGTTAAACTGTTTTCAGTTCCCAAATCGGTTACAAGCTTCACAGGGCATCCACCACAATTCTTCACATAATCTAAAAACAAGTTTGCTACGGTACGGGGACAGTTATTCGAGTGCACAACTTTAAGCCACAGGACCTTTCTGCTATAACCATCTATAGCTCCATGTATTGGAAAACCGAAGGGTTTAAGCTTATCATGGCCATCTACATGCCACGCATAGTCTGGCCCAGGATTACTGTAAGTTCGTCTTTTGAGACGATGTTTTCGTCTTAATGCTGACCCTTCAGGATCGACTTCTTTTAGTAAATTTTGCACCAAACACCTAGGTACGTGTATTGCCTTCAGACGAAGTGAATGCCACACGGCTCGATATCCATTTGATGATTGAGGCCCGTAATATCAGCCCGGATTTGATTACGCGCCCTTTGTAAAAGCTCATCAGGTAGATCTCCGCCTGATCGTCTGTGTAAACCATACATTTTAAGTCGACGTAAGAGCGTGCTGCGACTGATTTTGTAATCGTGGTAATCTTTTAAGAAATGTAAAATTTCATCGTACTCATAACCATGTTCAAAGTAGTAACTTATCCAGCTTTGTTCATCAAATTCGGCCATTTGAGGATAGTATAGCTAAGAAATTAAATTACAGATGATTTAATACTATTTTCATGATATTGGAATTTTAGATACCTGATCACTACAACTGTCTTGACCAATACACCTATATACGACAAGTAAAATGGTATTATTTTGCGGACTTTTTTGTTTTGCCGTGAGCTTTTTTATTTTGCCGTGAGCTTTCTTCTTTTGCCGTGAGCTTTCTTCTTTTGCCGTGAGCTTTCTTGCGTTGCTGTGAGCTTTTTTATTTTGCCGTGAGCTTTCTTGTTTTGCCGTGACACTTGTGGGCCACCGTATCGATTTGATAAAATAAGTTTCTCTCAAACAAAAGCTTAGACGCAAACGAACGACTCAGCGAAAACCCTGAGTTTAAATTGAACAATGTGACTAATCGTTTCGGAGGCTATTTTATTTTATCTGTGAGTTGTTTATCAAGCTTGGTCAAATCTGACTCTGGTAAAAATTTTGTAGAATACTAATGTTTGTTAGGGTGAGTGAAACTGTTGCAGGGCGCATAGAGCAAAAGGTTTCAGTGTTCATATGAAAATGGCTAACTTGCACCGTTCCATCACAAACATCTCCCTATATGCTGACTCCTCTCCTTGCCCTCTGTCCATTAACAGCCTCACTTCTATTTTAATGTGCGCAAAGATTAGTGTTCACCTACCTTTTCGAGACTCCAAGGATCCAATTCTGTCAACACTCAATCCATCCCTAAAGGCAGTTTCTTGGAAGGTGAGCGATGCAGTTGACATAGCTGAGGGTGAATTAAAGTAGAGCGTGGACGAACCGGTTGGACAAACATAAATCCTTGACTGTTAAAGATGAGTTCTATGATGTTCCCTTCCCTGATTGCATCTCAGAAAAACTTTCCAAGCTGCTCGTCAACTTGGTGACATGTGCATGAAAGCTTCTTTCTGTATTTGGGTCGCTAGAAATACAAAGGTATGGAATTAACAGAGCCACATCCCTATTTCAACCAGCTATTCCATACCCACTCCTCTAATGCCAAAGGCCAAACAACTAACAGTCACCCAGCCCAATACACATGTTAGGGCAGGCTCAGACCCATCTACCCACAGCAAAGTAATTCACGCAGGATTAATAAGAAAGGGAAACACCTGTTACGCCAATTCCATCCTGCAAGCATTAACTGCAATCCCATCATTTTGGTTACATTGTGCTTCGGAATCTTCTCTTGTTTCTCCTCTACTGAAGTCTGTTATGCTGAGTATGTCCATGCTGTCCCAGTGTTCCACAGCTGTTGACCCTTCTGCCTTCTTAAGAGCCTTGCAGTGTAAGATGTCCAGCATTAGGAAGACCCCATTCAACATTAATACCCAGCAGGACGTGCCACAAATACTTCTTCATGTCTTGGGTGAATTAACAGGCCCTTTGGTTATCGCAAATAATATCACCAACATTATAACCACTACGACGTCATGAAATGCATGCTTCTTATCAACTAGAATGACAGGTGGCTTTGCCCACAGTGCTCTTTTTATCAAGACAGTACAAGCAAACCGGTTTTCACCCAGTGTGGAGACATTCTAATTATCCAACTGAAGAGGTTTACGTTTCTTGATGGAAGAACCCTAAAAAATAACAAATCTGTTACCTGCCTTGCTTCAAATGACGACATTTTTAGATTTCGCTCTCAGCCAACGGATGACATATCATTTAACAACAAATATTCGTTAGCTGCCACTATTAAACATTCGGGCACCCTAGGAGCAGATCACTATTGGGCATTCATTAAAGATCGCAGCTGTGGCTCATGGTTAAGATGTGACGATAAAGCGGTTGTTAGAGTTGCACCATCCGATTTAAATAACTCTTCTGTGTATGTGTTGTTTTTTGCGAAAATGTAAAAATTTGTTTGATTAACATTCACATAAAAGGGGGAGGGTTATCTTTCCCTAGCGGTTTCTGTCACAAGCAGTCTACCGTGAACCTAGAGTTTGCTCACTCTAAATATGGGTCGAAACCTATACCTGTCCTTGGTTAAAGTTCTATTCATCTTTTCAAATGTGTTGTGTCCTTTTTATTCTTTTTATAGAAAGGGAGAATTGTGCTTTTAGAGGCATTTTCTCTAGAGGAGTACAACCTCTAGCTTATTTCCAAAGACCTAACAGGTTGAGTTCATCATTGCGGTGACTTGCCACCTCTTTGTATATTATTTTCTCTCTGATAAGAAGCATAGCAAGGGGGTTCGACTATGTCTTGTCTTTGGGTGTGACAACCCCACTTTTTACCCCAGTCCAGTAGGGAGGCCAAGTTTGCTCACTTGGTCTACAGGGTTAACGATACTGCTGTACCCATAGTTATTCTTGTAAGAAGCTCTGCAAGGGGGTGTGAAATTTTTCTTTCATGTATTCGTGGTTTTACGCCCACGCATATCACCCCAGTAACTTCAGGCTGGTCCCAAGCATTGCCCTCTTTTTATAGTTTTTATTTATTTGTATATAAAAATATATGTACTCATGGATGTGCACTTTCGGGGACTATATATCTTTGTGCACTTACGGGGACATATTTTAGAAACCACTTTCCTCGTTATTGGAACAGCAAATTTAAGTCGGAGTAGCACCACAGGTTTGGAATAGCGTACCACAACCTTGCAAATGAATAAACTGAGAATATTATTTTTTTAATTTTTTTTTGTCCCCGGAATGTCTTTCAAGCACTATATGCGTATATACGAGACATTGCAGTTATGCAGTTTATGGGGACAAATTTTATATATAAATTTTTAATAATATAACTTTATGTTTGATGCAATGCAGAGAGTCATAGCATCTGGAAGGCATCAGGGACAGAATGAATATGAGAAATTGTTGATTTTTTTGGATTAGGAAACCAGTTATCACAAAATTAAAAGCAAAAAGATTATTGGAAGATGTAATGTAGATCACAAGTGAGAATAAAAATAAATAACATCATGCGCTGTTTTACTTATTCTTCCTTCACATTCTCAAACAATTTTTGTTTCGGCTCATGTGCACTAAAAACAACATTATTTCGCTCCGATAACCTAAGTTTTTTGCAGTGTGGACATGCGCAAGACAGTGAAAATGAATAAAATTCGCGTAAACAGCAAATAATGATGTTGCTATTTGTTCACTGTACTCGTTTATATAATTTGCTAGAAACGTTTGGATGAAATACTGTCTACTATGCGTTAACACCACCATCCACAATACATCTATTTCTTGGTAACGAGGTTTTTTCGCGCTTTAAAGTAAATCGTAGTATTGAAATAAAATGATATAAACGTAAACGACCGCATTCGTAGTCTTTTCACTTGATCATGATTCAAACCTCCATATTCCTATTTAATCACCTATTGTTTTCGAAACAATAAATTTTTCATTTATTAATTGCCTCTCTGGAGATAGCTTATGAAATAATAACTATTGATAAATTATACTTTTGACTTGTATTATAAATACTTTGTCGTCTAGTTATTCGCCACAACACAGAACTTCTTCAGAAGTAATTCTCTGATGACAGTCAGTTTCTACATTCTTCTTTTTTTGCTAAGAGTACAATGAGATAATTGAGCAAATAATGATTAAACTCACCCATCGAAAACACCGGAATGCGGAAAGTACTAGTTCTTCAGAAATATGTAAAATGTACAAAACACAATTAAAAACATACAAAACCCTTACTAGCTATATACATACAAGTGTAGCAATAAGTCTAAGCATAATAAAAATCTATACGTAATATAAAGGTACTATAAATATATACAGCCTCTATAATGGTGCTTATGACTATGAGCTAAAAACGTCCTCGTTAGGCATAAATGAACTAAGAGCAAGAATCTGTGTCACTGCAGGAAAAATCATATCTGAATGCGACTAGTAAAGTGAAAAACACATGTAGAAGGGAGGGAGGCGGTGCTGAAAAGGCTGAAGAACTGAAAAGGAAGATGCTATGCACATGGCTCTTTTATACCACCTTGCAATGCATCATGGAATGCCAAGGGGGGGTGTCCCTGAGCACATGGTGAAGTGAGACAACTTCAATGTGGGTCTGAAGGTGTATCACTGGGGGAATTTAAACCCTTATAAACACAAGTATTTATAAGAACAGAAAACAATTATTAGTTAACGGTACAGTTTGAAATAACTCAACACGTTCAAAGTATGGTAATAAATGCATGGTTCATACATTTGCAGAGGTAGGTGAAGAAGTCTTTAACAGTGACAACGAAAAAAACTCTTGATCAAGCCGTGTCGCCAGCACCTAGTATAAAATTAAAAATATACTTAAAGCGTTTTTTTAAATACGCAAATTTTTAAAGGAGATTAAAATATAATAAAATAAAACCTTGCTAACATCCGGAATAATGAATGACTAAACAGGTTCCTCTATACTATCATTCATGATATCCTTAAATTTTAGATAATCAAGATTTAATTACACATGACAAATTGATTACACTTTATTTGGAAATACTGATGTAGGTTCCTATGGTTACTAAAATTTAAAATAGCGTTAAGTGAAAAACAATAGTATAAACATAGCATAGGGACATATGCGAAATATTTACAAGTTACCGCAAATTAAATAGCAAGGCTGGCCAGTTTACTAACAGCCTTTTTTTCATCCACGCACAGAAACTTAAATTTCTTTATGACTATTAAGGTTGTAAGACACAAATAAATGCCTGCTTTTTTATATAAATTCAAATGGGAGTAAATTTAAAACACCTACCGCCATAAGTTCAGATAAATCTTTATCGGCAACTTCAAGAGAAGTCTTCACAGGCAAAACCTAAGATAAACAGGCGATTAATTAATGACATGGCTAGCTTGTACTTCTAACGTGCCAGATGCCAATAATTTTATTTTTACAGTTACGCACAACATTTTGAAACATACTTTTGTTATGGCAATTTTGTCATTTTTAGCAGCAACAACAAAATCAATTTCTGTTTTCTCTACCAGACCTACATAAAGTTTAAGAACTAAGAATAGGCTATGATTTAGATGAGATCACTTAACTACTTAAAGTGTTTAAAATAATACCATACCTGTCATTTCCAACAATAACTGTTGGACTAAAATATCAAAATAGACCTTTTATCAGCATATTAAATTTGTAAAGATTGAGTTTTGGTTATTGACAAGGTCAAGGCGGCAATTACTCTTGTTTTGTGCTCATCCATACACAATATTTACATACAAGATTAATGCTACTGGAATTTAGTTTTAAACTCAGGAATTATTCAAAGGACGTACGAAAACATTATAAATCCACGAAAAAAGGAAACTTCAAAAAAATAAGTTATAATTTACTAATAAACAAACCAACTTGAAGGCCCACAAAAAGCGCATACGTTTAATTTGTTGATCTTTGAAACAAAACGAAACAAAACATGTTTTTTTAGAAAGAATTTTGTTGCGCTACTACGGCACCATTTTCGCCATACTTGTTTTGTGTTTGACATGTGTTTCGCATGCGTTTGCATAAATTAAAGTTGATTTAGCTTATTGTGTCAGTTTTTTTTAATGAAATGGGACCCTAAACCGACTATGTTTTCGATTTTCTAATAAGATATGTTCATTTCTAACGATTTTTGAGGACGTATGTTAGTTGGAAATATACTTTCCCCTTTGATTTTTTTCTCTGTCCACATTTCTTTTCTTGGCAAAGGGCTCTAGAATAATAAGAAAAACATAACAATCTATAATTAATGAAATATGAGGTTTAATGTTCACTTGCAACAACAGTGTTTGTTGTAATATAGAAAATCTTCTTGAATCCTGAAAAAGCTTTGGTTTGTACTAAACAAAAGTATCAAAACTAGCCTTCCTTGTACACACATGCCTGGATTTTTTCAACAACCATAACCAAAACAGATGGATGAACCAGTTTTGTGTATGACCATCACAATATGTGTTAGGTCATGCTATTTGTTACCAGTAAAGAAGATTTGGGGATTTCGTTATACAATCATCATTCAAGATTTAAATTAATTATTTTTTCAGAGTTTTGCTGTGGATAAAGTTTTGAAAGAACAAAGAACTTGTTTTATTGTTGTTGTGTTTAAGAAGAGAAAAACGGAATGCATTTTGTGGAATGAATTCAGAGAAAACTAATTTTGTGAAGGCTTCTGTAAAATCGTGATTTAAATTTAGGGACAATTTTACAGCTTACATTAAAACTTCTTCAATAAAGGTTAATATAAAAAGCATATGCCTACTTGGTATAAAGCATCCAGGCTACAACATTTTTCTTCTTCATCAGTATTTTTAACTGTTGCAGGACTTTTTCTGTTAAGCATGTCCATTATCTGAAAAGGAAAATTGACAAAATGGATGAGATCTTGTTCTTCTAAAGTTTGACATATAGGTAAAAAGATGGGTATATATATATATGCAAACAAATTAAAACTTGCCTGCTCCAGTGTAGGTCTTGTTGATGAATCACAAGTCCAACTTTTCTTTATTATAGGTGCTATGAATTCATAGTCCTCTTTTGAATATATTGTCTGTAGATGATCTACTAAAGGTCTTTGATTGTTCTTTAGTGCTTCAAAAAGCAATAAATCATTAACAACCGGCAAAACATTAGCCCATGGTGATGCTTGGTCAGACAAAATTTCAAAAATTGTAATGGACCATGAGCATACATCTGTTTGGTATGATGGTTTCATCACTAACCCAGTGCATAGTTCAGGGGCAGTGTAAGCTAGTGTCATCCCAACACATTGTTTCTTTGTTGTTGTAAATGTTGCTGTGATAGTATTCTTTATGTCAGGCATGTCATCAAAATCTGCTACTTTCACTTGGAAATTATTTACTGAACCAAAAAGTAACAAATTCGAAGGTTTAAAATCTTTGTGGATAATTTCAAGATCATGCAAGTATCTTAAACCGGCTGTAGCTTTTTTAATGACATTCATCCTTTCATTAAAAATAAAATGATCATTCTCATTGAGAATTGACATCATCTGTCCAACATTGTGCACTATCTCATCACCAATCAACAACCGACAGTATTAAAAAATGAATGCAGATAGGTTACAACAAAATCCCTGAAAAGAAACCACATTTGTATGGCTTAACTTTCTCAACTTGTCTGCCACCTTATAAAGCTTCTTTTTTGCTTGCTTCTGTTTCAGAACTTTCACAGCAATCAATTGACTGTCCTTTTTGTGACGATATATAATTGCTGATGCACCTTCACTGATCTTGTCAGAAAACGTTAATGGCAAGTTTGTTTTATAAGGTGTAAGGATCTCTTGAATTGCATCACACTTCTTTGGATTGAATGAAATTGTAGCTTCATTATACTTCTGAAATATACAAATATTTTTAATGTCAAGACAATTAATTTCCCACAAAATACCTATTCTTTTTTTATGAAACAACAAGTGAAAACACACATTTTAGATATTAATATTATATTATTATCATAACTAATATTTAGCCCATGGAAAAACCCACTATATAGATACCGAAATAGTGAGCGAAATTAACCATAAAATTCATTGTTCTTTTCGTCAAAACGTTTTTCTTGTTAATCCCATTCAAGCGGGAATAAATAAAACCAATATGTTTTTAATATAACAGTAGACAATAGACACGTGCTTAAGGAAATAATAAAAATTAATTACCGTGACTTTTTTAAAACAAAAATTAGATTCTTTGTTTTTATTTAATTGCACCAACTCCTAAAAAGAATGATAACATTTAGCCAGAAAAAAGTAAGCTGTTATACAAAGCAATTATCTAAATGACATACTTCTTCATGCCAAGGTAAATTATTTTCTCCATAAAAGTATAAAATTTCTTCCCCACGCTTAATATTTCTCTGGGCAAACAAGCACAGATGTGGGTGATTATGGTAAGCAATCACTTTCTTCATTACAGAATTGGTGAAATATTTAGAATCATTAACCAACCGACCAAAACTTCCATCATCCATGGTAGCATCAAGCCTAAATATAATTAATATAATTTATAAAACTAAAGCTGTATAAAGTCAATCCTCCAAATTAAAGTTCAGTATGAAGCAGGCATAATATAAATATATATTGTATAATGTTTTACCACATATGTTTATTATTATGCTTAAATTCATAAATATAAGAGCCAAATCTATTTTGATCATATTTGGTCTTGAGAGCGAGTTTTTCCTGTTTATCAACAATCAGCTTTCCTTTGTATTCCAAAATAAAATCTCCTTTAGAAATATCGCTTTCTGCGAAGACTCCCCATCCTAAATATAAATAAGTAAACAGTAAACAGTGAATAACGTTTTTTTTACACTTATAAATCCATCCTGTAATTGGTTTTCAATTCTTCATAAAGATATATATTTTCCAGAGATACATGCTAACCCCAACTATGCAGCACAGAAATTGAATAATTAATTTTAGTGAATAAATGAATTATTAAAAAGTAAAAATGTTTGATAAAGTGCTATGTATCAAATGAGATTCTTCTTCTATTTTAATGCTTTTCTATGTTTTAGGGGGGGGACATTTGTCTGAAGATAACACACACACACACACACACACCAATTAGATACGGGACTGCCAAACTTAAAATTGAAGACAAGGTCAACGTCATCTCGGTGCAGTCATTGGTAGTCAGTCTTACAAGATTGAATATGTTAATAGCAAAGTTGCAAGTTTAGTTGAACAGCTAAAACTTCTATCAAAGATTGCTGAACTAGAACCTCAATCATCTTATTGTGCGTTTGTAACCGGTTTTAAAGCTAAATTGGCATTTCTTCTCCGGACCGTTCCTGACATAAAAAAATTACTTCAACCGATAGAGACAGTCGTCAGAAACGAATTCATACCTGCGATAACTGGTGGTCATCTATGCTCCGAAAACGAAAGGCTTTTACTATCACTTCCCACACGACTTGGAGGATTGAATCTCACTATTTTTCCTGACGACGCACAAGTACAATTTAATAATTCGAGAATGATCACAAAATGTCTTGTCGACTCTATCAAAAAGCAAGACATAGACGGTATCTACGATGTTGGAAAAACAAAAACAGCTAAAGCACAAGTTAGAACTTTAAAATTGGATATCCAGAAAGAGAATCTGGCCCTATGCAGAAATAACATGACGGTGAAGCAAGTTAAGGTAAACGACATCAACCAACAAAAAGGAGTCCCCAATTGGCTCAATGTATTGCCAATAACTGAGCAAGGTTTTTATCTCAACAAGCAAGAGTTTTGGGATGCTATGCGTCTACGCTACAATTGGAGCATTCCCAACTTACCCAGCAGTTGCGTTTGTGGAGCTCGATTTGACGTTGAACACAGCATGAAGTGTAAGATGGGTGGCTTTGTTACGAGACGTCACAACGACATTCGTGACCTCACATCAAAGTTACTCAAAGATGTTTGTCATGACGTACAGTTAGAACCGAATTTGCTACCGCTGACTGGAGAACGTTTCGATTTAAAGAGTGTAAAAACCGGTGATGATTGTAGACCGGACATTCGTGCTCGTGATTTTTGGATAAACGGCCAACAGGCATTTTTTGACGTAAAGGTTTTTGACCCCACTGCCTCGAGGTACAACAACCAAACTTTACAGCAATCTTTCATTTCAAACGAGAACGAGAAGAAAAGAAATTACAATCGTAGAATTTTGAATGTTGATAATGGCAGTTTCACGCCGCTTATATTCTCAATTCACGGAAGCATGGGTCGCGAATGCATCACTTTTTACAGTCGGCTTTCGGAAATGATAGAGGATAAGAAGAACATACCCATTTCAACTGCAGTCACACATATACGCACAAAACTTTGTTTTGCTCTGTTGAGATCTGGTTTAATATGTTTAAGAGGTTCGAGAAGTTTATATAAAAAGTTCGATGTAGGAGATGATATTGTGGTTGATCATGAAATTTCAAAGTTGAACTGTTAAATCGTTAGCTAGGAATATGTTGTGTTATGTAGTAAATTAGTCCCTTGTAATCATATAATGTTCTAGTTATTGTTGTAAAAAGCAAAATAGATTGAATTAAAAAGAATAAATTGAAGACAAGTTTGCCAATCAATCATCTACACAAATATTTAATATAATGACTATCAAACCATGTTATATATATATCATCTATAAAATTACCTTTGGTTTTATTAATAAACTTCATATGAAGGATTGGAATTGCTTCTAATAAACAACAACGCTTTTGCTCTTGATGATAGCCCCTACATATAAATAAAAGGTATCATTAAATCTTTGAATAAATAGAAATAGATTTGAACAAAAGTATATCGACATTTTTTCATAAAAGTTTACACAATTTCAAGAAATTTACAAAAAGAAACATCATTATGTTATTTCCAGTTCACATTAAATCTACGTAAAAAAGGTCTCTAAGATTAGTTTAACCCAAAATTTGACAGGGCAAATAGCTGCTCTTACGGCCAAAAATCCATGTCTAAAAATATCTAAGATTCAAGTCCAATTCAACCCAAATAAGCACAATAAATTTAGAGGTAAATCTACTACCCAGGATTGCGTACTGTGGAACCTTGGTTAACAAACCTTGACAGGGCAAATAGTTGCTCTTACGGCCAAAAATCCATGTCTAAAAATATCAAGATTCAAGTCCAATAATAGCCCTAAAATATGATGCTGACCCAGAAACAAAAGTAAAAACATCTCAACAAAAGCTGCAAAACTCTCAAATGAACTCTCAAAAGTTTTTTTGGCGATTTTTGTAGGCTTTGCTACTGAAAATCGCGTATTGTTTACATTAAAATATAGAGAACATATAAACCTAAAAATAATTACATTTACAAACATGCACGCACATCTCCACAGACAATAAAAGAAGGACCACATAAACAAAATTGACTATTTCTTTTAATTTATAGATTTAAGAAATAAACAATCTGAAAGGAGATTGAATTGTTTTTTTTTTTAACTATCATTTTCTATTTTGGAAAGAATGGAGGAGGATAACTGGGTAAGAAAGTGTAGAGACTTGATAGTTCCTGGGGCAAAGCCCAGAGGCAGACCGAGAAAGACTTGGCAGGAGGTTATAAGGACAGACTTGATACAGAGGAAGTTGAGTTTAAATCTAACACAGTCTAGATCAGATTGGAAGAGTGTCATTAATATACCCCGTCCAACCCATGCTAGCATGGAAAACGGACATTAAGCCGAGAATGATGATGATGATGATGATTTCTTTTTTTATGCATGATAAATAGCCATATTGGCGCATAAACACACCTGTGCTTATCAAGACCAGCCAATAGTTGTTTATCATAGTGGTTAACAAGTTTTGAAGGTACACGGAACACAAAGCCGTACATGGGCAAACCCACACTATATGTCATGATGTGTATATTTTACATGGCTAGCCTCACAAATATCGAGGGATATACCCTGTCTATTATTTCCAGAAGGGGCCATGGCTACGAGGGTGTCGATAAGCCGCATACGCCGTAAAAAGTGCGGGCGTTTTCGGGCGAGTTCTGCGTTTTAAAAAAAATTCAGGTATTTGCCCGAAAAAACCCGCATAGTCCCGAACAATGCCCGAACAAAAAAAAGATTCACCATAAATGACTCTCGAAAAATTATTTAAAAAAGTATAAAAATTAAAACGAACTAACTATGTGGTAGCGAAGTTCTTAAAAGAACTGTTTTTATGGTTTTTGATAAGATTTACTTGATAAATAACTTATATATAAACTTTATTACCTTCTTTCTCTTCAAGCGCGTTCTTTCAACTGTCGTCCGCCATGTTTATGTTACAAGGTGTTGCATTTCGGGAATGTTCCAGGTGAGTTCGGGCGTGTTCGGGAAAGTGCGGGCGGTTTCGGCGGACAAACCTCAATTTAATTCGAAAAGTCGCCCGAACTCGCCCTTATATATGCGGGAGTTTGCGGCTTATCGGCACCCTCTTCTCGCCTGTATATATGCAGGCGTTTGCGACTTATTGGCACCCTCTTCCATGGCTTAGATGGAGAGTCCTAGAGTATTTAATGCTCATCTTCCCAATTTCTCTCACATAGCTTGGGTTAACCCTGGGCTATGGTAACATTCAAGCCCATGTTGAATCGCTGTAAAGAGGAATCGAACCCCGGTCTCCTGCACAGAGTACGAGAGAGCTATAACCACTAATTTAGCTCTACGGCTACAGCACGCTCTGCAAACTCATCTATAGCTAGCTAGCTAAATGAACTTTTAAAATTGATGTTCGCAACCTTTTCACTTATTTGACAAGAAGGTAATTCAAGTTGTGCCGCATTCCAGCCTTTAAACTTTTATATTCTATCATTGTTACGATATAAATGGCATTGCACAGATCTTCAAAATTGTCCCTAACAAACGAACTAATGTCAGAAAAACCTGCCATAGTCTTGAGCGTTTCATACAAACTTCCTAGTTGGCGCATATCTGCTCAAAACTCTTTAGAATAGAAGCACAACGAGTTGTGCCTAAAAAGGAGTCCAGATGATACTTATTACTTTTTCTCTTCGAATCTGTTAAAAAGACCTGAGTCTTGGAATACGCCTGAGTTTAAGATCATTTGACACTCGGTTACCTGATTTATGCCCATAACACATGTGGAAAGCTACAGCCAGGGTCACAAGTCCTGGCGCGCAGATAGTTGTTTGCTTCTTAAACACATTCTCTAAAGAATAATTTTAAATTTATCCGTTTAAGGATATTCACGTTATGATAAGTTTTATTTATCTCATTTGTACCTATTCAATTCATTTTGAATTGCTTTAATATTTATTGTTTAGTGTTGTGTTCTGTCGCTGTTGTATTTTTCTGCCTTTTACGGTCAATGTTTTTAGGAAATCCTTGCAAAAAGGGGGATTTTGCTTTTTTGAAAAATCTCTAGAGGGTTGCAACCTCTAACTATAGTAGAACCAGCTGTCATTAGACAAGAAATATCATTACAGCTAGCTGTTTTGTCACCTCATCATCATTGTCTTTTTATGACGCTGCAATTTTGCAAACATTTTGCCACAGCGTTGTTTAGGATTTCATAAAGAGCATACTTTCAAAAATCTTGCGAATCTCTCTTGACTAAAGAAACAATATATGCTGGAATATTTGGAACGTGAATGCTAAAGAGATGATGTAAACACACAGTTCCACCGCCAAGCAAAGTGTTAAAATCCCGTTGGTTTACCATAAGATAAAATGTAAAGTAGCTGTCAAAAAAGGCATGTTAAAAAATAGTGGCATGTTAGCGGTAGCAAAGAGGTACTTTATTAAAAAAACCATATTTAAGTGAGTAACCTTGATTAAAAATCCTTTATTTAACGTCATCTATGCATAAATCGAAAAGATATAATACTTGGGATGTTTTCAGTTCGGTAAGTTTCCGTATCTTAGTTTTAAAACTGTAGTCTATGTTACGTACTGACTTGTACCAGGTTTTCGTTCAGTGATTTGACTCGTGTTTGCAAAAATTTCCCTCAGTTTGTTTCCATTTTTAGATTTGCTCAGAAAGCCATGGTTTTTTAAAATACTTTAAACAACAGTAAAATTTAAAATCATTCCTTCGTCTTAGCTAAAAAGATTCACCCAAAACCCAGATAAAATACCAAAAAACACAAATAATATAGTGTAAAAAATGACATATTCTGCAATTGTCAAAAAGATATTTCTACTAAAAAAATAGATACTTGACATAATTCATTTCTAATTGTTGACAAAAGGTCTGCATTCCAATCCAAATCGCCAATGGCGTTAGACACTTGTCTGGTTACAGCATGACTTTAGTGTCATCGTCAGTTTTGCAAATATTCTCCTCTTCATCTATTTCCGATTCTTCAATTTCACATAAAGATTTCGGATCGAGAAAATGTCCAAACGCCAAAAGTAATGTTACAATCGTTTATATCCTACCCAATCCAGCAGGATTAGAAACCTACACAAAGATTGTCGCTTTATAATCCGGGTCTTTTTCTCCTTCTTGTGCAGAATTAAGTTCACCGATATATTCTCCTATGGATTCATCCTTCTTAATTAGTCTAGTTACAAAGACTCCAAAACCTACAGAAAAGCAAAGACGAAGTAAATTAGGTAAGTTTCCTAAAATATTTTCTTCATCAGTTTAATTAACTTAATTACTTTAAACGAGGCTCTGCGCAAAATAATGGTAATAAAAAATATTACCTACACGTCATCAATTTTGTGCTTTTCGATATGATATGGGTTTGTGCGAGAACGTATATGGTGTTTGGCAACATCACACAGAGTATCTGGCTCTCTTTTTTTTGCCCTTCTCCGAACAGTCTAAAATTATGTGCAACCACAAAGAATATTAACGAGGATCGGATAAGTATTTAGCAGACGGCAAGTAAATTGTCTTAAATCATACTTTAATAGTATATGCTGACAAATTATTACTTTAATGTATGGATGTGAAGATGAATATCTTTGACCACTGAAATATGAGTTTAAGAATAATTGTGACAAGGCACTTGAAGGTCTTTCTGAAATTTGGTAAAATTAGAATGGAAATGTTATTTTTAACAATCTGCCTAAGAAACTACTTCGGTCATAAAATCTATGCACAATGTAGCAAATCTACTTAATTTTTATTTCGAAATTATGTCTCTTTTGCAAAACATGTACCGTGTTTCAAGTACGATGAAATTTTTTTTGATTAAAAAGAATGTGATTTAAATTTCATTACTTACCACAACAGAATCTTCAACCTTACTTTGAAACACTTCTAGAGCTTGTGTTGCATTTGGTTTATCTGAATTGTGAGACCAGCAATTTGAAAGTAAGCAATTAATTTGATTTGCTTCTTTACCATATAGCTCCTTTAAGTTATTAAGGTTAGGTGTTTGCCCCGGTCCCATGGTGAGTTTAACTTACTTTTACAACTTCGAACAATGTTATGCCTAGGGCGTAAATATAAGAATTTGTTGATGCCTCATTACCGCCTTTGATTAGCTCTGGTGAAATATATGCCAATGTTGTGCCTGAAACAGAGATTACACAAAAGTTAATATTAAAATTTCAAAATATTTTAATACCTTTATTTTACTTTACGCACCAAGTAATGGGTTTTTCGTTAAAGTAGTAAGTATCGTATCCTTGAAAACGGCAACTTCACTAAAATCGTGTTTGTCTTTAATGAGGCATTAGCTGCTTTTAAAATTGCTTTTTTTTGAGAGCATCTGTTGGAACATTTTTACAGCAGCAGTCTTTTCTCGCAATGTGTGTTTAAACACTACTGCCGACGACCCTTTTCCAATTATGCCACCAGAAGTGTTCAGTGGTGTGTCAAAAACCTGTTTTATTTGCTCTGTACATGAAAGGTCATGTTTTTTTAAAACTAAATCCGGCCATAATTATACGCAACCATATCTAAAAAAAATAATTCACTATTAGTTAGAACTTACTCATCTTGAGTGGTAACACTTTTGTCTTGCTCCATCCAACATTGAAAGCTTCTCGCGGACAACGAACGCAATCGGTCTTTACGTTTGTGGGGTTACGAAGTTTTGGTCTCAGTAAATCAAGACAAAATCACAGTCTAATATTAGCACCTCTGAGCAAGTAAGTCCATTTCTTCAACTGTCCTTGACATCGACTGTACAATCTTTAATAGATAACGTTTTGGAGAGCGAAGAATTGTCAGTTGTCAACTCGTACTTCTGTCACTACTGCAATATTTACCAAACTGCAACAGTTAAAGAAGAGGTCGCAGAGTTCAGTTCAATTTTGGTTCTGCAATTAAAATGCTTTGCCTATAACAAAGGTCTTGTGTCTAAGGTTAGTTCTCCTGTCACATCTTACCCGAGCACCGTTTCTATACCTATCACCATAGACAGTGAAGTCTCTTGTCGCAAGCACTACAACTTAAGGGTTGTAATTAACCACTCAGGAAATTTGAACAATGGCCATTATACACTGTTGCTTATAACCAAATGCATGATAAGTGGTTTTATTGCAACGACAGAGCAGTGGTCTCTTGCAAACAAGGCTTGCTAAAGGGTGTACAACCTTACATCCTTTTCCTTGAAAAGCTTAGGTAAATTGCAATCAACACCAAACTTCCGGTTTATGTCAGCAAGGGGGTTTGACTATTCTACTCGACTTATTACCCTAGTCAAAAACCAAAAAAAATAAACAAACAAAGCACAGTCTTATATTTGGAGAGTGACGACTCCACTTCTTACCCCAGTCACACAAGATTGTCCAGAGTAGGACAGATGAAAAGGTATGGATGAAAGAAATGTCTAGTTCCTGCTGAAGACTGTTTGCAGACCTCTTTTGTGGTGACTCAACTAGACATTTGGGTACCTTGGTACCCTTTACAGAAGTCCTTTCCTACTCTCTCTGTCTGTTTGTTTGTTCAGTTTTTGTGCCAATCATCTCCTTGGAAAAAGGAAGAATTGTGTTCTTTTATATGAGCATATTCTTTTGAGGAAACAAAACCTCTAGAATTTAAGTGTGAAGACTTAACTGGTCGAGTTTATCATTGTGCGCGCCCTTTGTAATTTTCATTCTTCTCATAAGTAATTCGGCAAAACTCTTACCAGTTGTAGTGTAAGGAGTTATTCGGTATGTTAACAAAAAATCGATTCAGTTTCACGTTAAGGAGACTTTAGCACGTGAGACTTAAAGTTTTAAATAGCTTGTTCTTCCAATCCATTTGTTGCGGGATGATATGATGCTGACAAAATCTGTCTGGTTCCATTCATTCGATGAAATTCTTGAATTCTTTACTAATAAATGCCGGACGGACCCTTATCTGAAAGACAAATTTCCGGTAATCCATGGCTAGGAAACACGGAAGAAAGTTTACCATTTTAAATATTTTGAATTGCGCCTAACAATGATGTCGATGTTAGTTTTCTGGATTTGCAATAAATTTTTTACACTGAATCTTCAGCCACAATTTACTTGCAAAATATTAGCAGGTTACCTGCAGGTAGTACGAAAGGTTTGCCCAATTAACACAAAAATGTTCAATAAATCAAACTCTACAGTTGAGAACCCCTTCTGTTTGAAAGGATTAAGTTGATTTAACTATTACTTTTATTCACATGATCAGGACTTTGTCTTAAAATTTTGTAACATTATTGACAAGGTCCCTATATTTCGGCTCTCAAGGTTGAAACGAAAGACATCAGCTGGCTTTCCGTTACTACTATCTAAAAAAAGCCTTTAGTTCTTTATTGCTAGTTCTATAGCCTTATACATTACATAACTTTATAGTGGTGGTCCTACGCCATTCTCGCTACTCCCTTTCTTCTTCAGAAATGATTTTCTCGTCATTTTCCACATCTCCAGCTTCTTCCTCCTCATCTAAACTGTCGTCTTTAATAGCTTTTCGACTATTTTAACAGGTTGATGGTCGTAACAAGCAATTGCAATGACTTTCTCATCACTTGATTTATCTTCTAAATCTTGTGGTTCGGCGGTGGTTTGTTGTTTTGGTTGCATAGTTGTTTTCATCGGCGTTGGACAAAAGTCGTTGCATTTCTTTAACAGTTTACAGTGCAGTCTTTTTACTTTTGGTCCATCTCGAATAGTGAATACCGACACATTAGCATCGATATTTTTTAGTTGTGGAGCTTCTTGCTGCCTGATTGTGCAGGTTACGTAGAAGAACTTAACACCACTATTTATGTTGTGAACTCAACCTTTTTGTCATATATTTACTGATGTATTTGTTATTTCTGACGATTTTATCATTTGCAAGTTCAAAAGCTTGATTCATCAATTGCTTTCATTACTCAACAATCTTGTTTCCTATGTTACAAAGGAATCTGCACTTCTGCTCACATTCTTGGTGCTTGTAAAACTGCTTTTTCCCAGGGAAGATATACCTTCAGACACCATTCTGTACTTACCCACTTAGTAGAAACTTTGAAAAAGTTGATCTTTAAACTTCCTTCTGAACCTTCTAAAAAATGCCACAAAATAACCTTTGAATATGCGTCCACAATTACTAGGAGCATCTTTCCCATGAAAGGTCGCTCTCCCACAAATGGATCAGCGCACGGTTTGTCTAAAACAAAATGTTTTGCAATGGTATTTTAAGAATAATTACACTTTCAAAATTCCATTCATGAATATTTTGTTCCGTTTAGAAAATGGAAAATTTAACTAACAGTCTGGAATAATAAAATAGCTATAGATATACCAACATTATATGACATGCTCATGAAGACATTCTTGATATCCATCTTGACATTTTGGGGATCTGTATCGTAAAACCCATCTTGGCTTCTCATGTTTGTAAAAAGATTGTCTCTAGCACATTCTACGGCTTTTTTACCACCATGACCATCAAAGACTTCTAAAAAAGTGGTTCTTTTGGCTTTTTTTTGCAATTATAACTGAAGTCTTGTCTTCTATGTATCTCCGCATATCTTGATTTATTTCTCACCTTGCTCTTTACCGATAAAATGCATGACTTTCATGCTCAATTATGGGTCCACCTCATCTCAGTAAGGGTGTCATCTCTTAGACATTCTCATCCTTGACTGATGACTCTATTCTTTAAATCTGCGAAAGACGTTGTTCGTCAAGTCTCTTTGCTTACTGTATTAAAATTTTTACACCTATTGATTATGCGAGCAATCAAACCCACCCGCAAACAAATTAAATAAGGATTTTTGATGATCCATATAGTTTAAGACAAAAATTCAGGAATTGATGCTCTGAAGATGCAGTTTACTTCTATATTAAGAATATTTTTAAAATATTAACTCATTTTTCAGTATACAAGCAGTATTTATGAAGATTAGTATTGATGAGGGGTCACGACAAGATTTCTCACTAGCAGTATTTATGAAGATTAGTATTGATGAGGAGTCACGACAAGATTTCTCACTAAAAAGAACAAGTGCAATAATTTATGTACTAATATAAGATGAATAACCATATGTATGCATCTAATTTATAAAATCCTGTTTTATTGTTTTGAACCTACATGCTTTTTGTTTAACGTGTGAACCACGATATTGATAAACGACCTTATTTTTGCTTCATAGCTTTTCTCCAAATTTAGTCTGTAGCCACATTTTATGCATCTAATTTATAAAATCCTGTTTTATTCTGAATTGTAAAAATTGTAAAAAAAGGTGATTGAATTAGCTAGCTACATATCGAGTAATGATTTGTGCCTTATAAGAACATGTGTATACATAGTTATTGTAATTACATAATATGCTGAAGTTTCCGGCTATAATTCTCTATTATATAGTCTATTATACTCATTTTTTGGAGATGTAACAGATACATCTTTTTTATTTTAGGACAACTTAATCTTGTGTGTACGTAAGTAATGGCTGGTAGCAATGGGTTTAGAGTAGTTTTAAACTCATTAGGCAGATTTGTTTTGCAGCGGCCTGCTAATAATACCAACCATTCTAATAATAATATAGATAGTAATAATGCACCAAATAATATAGCAGAAGAGTTTGAAAATGATCCACTAGGTAATGTTAGTTCTTCCTCCAGAATATCCACCTTACCGCATGTTGAAGTGAGAAGTCGACGTTCCACCAATACTTCTCGCATGTTAGCACACAGGGCATTTGAAACTCCTGCTGAAGCGGAAGTTAGAAGGAGGCGCAATGCACAGCAGGTAGCTGCTGCGAGGAGAGTAGAGCAAGTAGGAGTACGAGAAGAGAGACTTGCACGTAATGCTGAAAACATGAGGCATGTCAGAGAAAACGCACGTAGAGTTTTTCATAATATTGCAAGGGATTTTGGTGTTGTTTCTCAAACTTCTGTACACACACTTGGTCCTATGTCTGACACATGTCCATATTGTTCCAGTAAAAAATTTCAAAATGAAGGAAATTTTAAATGTTGTCAATCCGGTAAAGTAGCCCTTCCTGAATTAAATGAATACCCTGAAGAGCTGACTCACTTGCTTACGGGAAGGGAGCAATTATGTAAAAATTTTCAAACAAATATACGAAAATATAATTCATCTTTTGCTTTTGCCTCTCTAGGAGCAAATATAAGACCTCCACAAGGACATGGGCCCCCTTGCTTTAGGATAAGTGGACAGCTTTTTCATCGGTCTGGCTGTTTGCATCCTCCTGAAAATGTTACACCCTCCTTCAACCAGTTGTATATAATAGATTCAACAGAAGCACTTAACATTCGTTTGAATAATCCAGCAAATGCCGAGTGTTTAGAAGAGGTAATGCACATGCTTCATACTGTAATGGAAAGAGAATCTCCTTTCAGTGCAGCGTTCAAAAATATGTTTGCAGTTGAAATGGAGGAAAATCAACGAGCAGTGCGTGAAAATCGCCCAGCTTCTCAGGTAACGATGCGAATGCTCGCTGGTGGAGATAGGAGGCGATATAACACTCCAACTCAAGATGAAGTAGCTGTGGTATTTGTTGGCGAAGATGGTGCACCACCGACCACACGAGATATTGTAATATATCCAAAGGATCGACCATTAACTAATCTCTCTACGATGTCGGCAAATGTTGACCCAATGATGTATCCCGTTTTTTTTCCAAGGGGAGATCCAGGATGGTATAATAACATTCTCCACGTTGAAGAACACCGCACAGCAAGACGTCAAACAGTAACAATGTTACAGTTCTATGTGTATCGACTTGCAGTAAGGAATAGCTTCAGTTCTATTCATTACGGCAAAAAATTATTGCAGCAGTACATTGTTGATGCATATACTAAGGTTGAAGGTCAACGTTTAGATTTTATACGCAGAAATCAAGCGCAACTAAGAGCTGAGTCTTACCAGGGCTTGGTAGATCATTTGAGTATCAGAGCTGACGAAAGACAGCTCAATCCAGAACGTATTATAATTCTTCCATCTTCATTTCAAGGTAGCCCAAGAGCAATGCGTCAAAATTACATGGACGCAATGGCCATTGTTGCAAAATATGGAAAGCCTGATTTATTCTTAACTTTCACATGTAATCCAAATTGGCCAGAGGTTAAAGACAATCTCTTTCCCGGTCAAAGTCCATGCGATCGGCCAGACCTTATAGCAAGGGTCTTTAATTTAAAATTGAGAGAACTTCTTGCAGATATACACACGCGAGGAGTACTAGGTAAAACCATAGCTTATGTTCATGTAATAGAATTTCAAAAAAGGGGACTTCCACATGTCCATATGCTTATACATTTGACTCACGAAGACAAGCTCCGCCATGCTGATGATATTGATACCATAATATCAGCGGAAATTCCTCTTGAAATAGATGATCCGCAATTATATAAAACAATAAAAAGTTGCATGATTCATGGTCCATGCGGACATTTAAATCCTGTTTCTGTTTGCATGGTAGATGGGAAATGCTCCAAAGAATTCCCTAAAGATTTCTCAAATTCCACAGTTTCAAATCGTAATGGTTATCCAAAATATAGGCGTCGTGATAATGGAAGGACTATTACTATCAGAAATTCAGATATTGATAACAGATGGATTGTTCCTTATAACCCTTATTTGTCAAAAAAATACAATGCTCATATAAATATTGAGGCCTGTATGACGGTTAAAGCTGTAAAATATCTTTATAAGTATATATATAAAGGTTTTTTTTTAAATTTTATTTTATTGTAGGAGTTGTTTTGTTATATCAAAATGAAACAAAAAATACAAAAAAAACAAATTTTCAAAAAAGTTGTTAACAAGCTTTAAGTTCTTTAAAAGCATTCTTTTTAGGACAGTCAATTGTTAAAAATTACATTATTTGAATTTTTACATTATTAATTCACAAACATTTAATTGCACAATTTTTTTCTAAAATTGAATTTGTTAATAATAATCTTTTTTGAGTTCTCGCTTTCTTTTTTCTGATTAAAGTATGATGTTAATTCACAGTAACCAGGTGGGATGAGATGATTCCTGCGCAAGATGATATGATTCTTGCAAGAAGAATGCTATGGATTAACATTTACTTTAAAATTGCACACAGGTGAAATTTGAAAAGCACTTTTATTACATACAGGATTTCAGTGCAATCCACTGATAAAAAAAACGTCAATAAATAAATGATTTAACTCAAATTTAAAGTCTTTCACTTTAATATTTTGTTTTGCATTGCTTTTCAATGTTCACCAACTGTTGTCAAGCGCTTGTACTGTAATATGCAAACAGTTTATTTCATATGTTATATCCAATGACCTCTCCTCTATATATATAAATATCGTATATGTCAGCGCAAGAATAGGTTTATAGTTCTTAATCAAAACACCATATAAAAGAATTGGAAATTGGAAAGCATGTGTAAATAACTGTCTAGGCAAGTGCAATGTGAAGAACTTGATAGCTTTAATGTGTGTGCAAGCCTAAAAAGGGTAGAATCATAAAGACTTAGCTTTATGTCTTTTTAGGTGAAGTGCAAAGACCTATGGCTTACCTTCCCGTGGTGCACTTCGTTAAGTGGATTTACCATATTCGTAGCAGTTCTTTTGGAAATAATATTGGAGTTATTGTTCGCTCATTTGACATCTATAAATTTTTAGTTCATAGAATTTTTTTCGGACTTAGAATTCAGTTTTTAATCAGTTTTATATATATAGTTCATGATTACAAATAGACTGCATTGTTATGGTCTAATTTTTTTTTATTTTGACTTCTAATATATATTTTGGCAAAACATCATCGCTTAGAGCTAAGTAATATTACTGAAGAAATGTTGCAAATTTGACTCTTATTGTATTACAACTTGGATTTTCATTGTTCGTACTTTTAGTAATGTGTATATAAGAACAAGGCTAAATTGCAAAAATAAAAGATTTACAACAGTATTTAAACCCTTTAATTCGTTAAATTTAACACTTTACAGACCCTTATAAAAGCCAAAATGTTCTTCTTATCGAATTAATTACGTCGATTTATTTGATTAAAATAAAAGTTAGAGACAATTGTTTTACGTTTTTGCAAATTTGTACGGAACCAAAAGTAACTTCAATCTATAAATGAACAAAATTGTTTTAAATGAAATGTTTTTACCCAAAAAATTGCTACGAATAAGGAACTTTCCATGAACTGAAAGCCAAGGCCTTTTTAAATTGCAAAAATGATAGCTTTGTAGATCTAACCATTATTATAAACGGTAATAAAAAATTAAAATTTTAGTAGAAGTGAACCTGCGCATTATCTTTAAAAGTGCTGCAAAAATTATGGATCCAGTGGATTAAACCCACGACCTTTAAAAAAAGTTTTTTTTATTCTACTTTCAAAGTGTGTTATAATACTTTATAAAGTTAAACAAATGACGCACATTTGTTTTAGGTAATACATATATTAAAATGGGTGAAATAGAGCTAGATTTTGAGATGGATGATTTGGAAAACAATAGTAAGTATCCCACGATTGTTTGTATAATTATCTTGAGTATAATAATCCATGTAATTTTATGTAAGCAGAACAACAACTGACAAAGTTTGCTTGAAAAAAAAGCTATAGCTTTTCGATTCAAAGTATTATTATTAGAAAATTTGCAAAAATTTACACTGGAAACAAACTTTGTTAATTCTTCTTTAATGCACATGTCAATAATTAATAATTCACAATTTATTTTTCCTCAAAATTCTATTTATCTAAAAGGACACAGCCAAGAATAAATGACTTTTTTTGCTTAGTTATGGAAGAAGACGAAACGATAATAAAATTAAAAAAAGAATTATGGAACATGCAAGAATGTCGTCGAAAGGAAAGTAAGTTTTTTATTATACTGAGGTGCAATCTCAAGGAAATACTTTAACGATTATTTTCGTTTAATTAAACTTTATTTGTCTAAGAAGAACACATCTAAATTTAACTACCAATAGAATGAAAAATAAATTACTTTTATATTATTTTCAAATTAGGTATTGAACAAGAAAAGTCCTTGGTGACGTTGAAAAAAGAGATTGACTTACTGAAAGAGGGGCGTGACAAGGAAAGTAAGTTGCTCATATATACTGTGTAAACTCAGTGAAGGGAATATCGATTAAAAACCTTTTTTTTTATATTGACTTTAATAAAGTTTTACCAATAAATCTCCTTAGTTGCAGATCATGCCGACGCTTTGCGTCAAATGAAAAAAGAAATGCGAAGTTTAAAAGAAGAGAAAAGAAGGGAACGTAAGTGTCATTATACGTTTCTATTAGATAAAATGAAAACACATGACTATAAACTCATGTGTGTACATCATTGATCATTTTTATTACCTAAGAATGACCTAAAATTTCAGTGTTTTAATGACAACATCGTAGACTGTTGCGAAATCTTTTAACGTCATCATTCAAACTTTCTTAAAAACGTTCTATCAACAAGCATAAATTTCATGGTGAAAAAGGACAACTTAAATCAGCACATTTCATGACTTTACAGTGCAGATATTATATTATGTCGAGCAATTTAATTTTTAATTTTAATTACTTTCACAACTTACCTAAAGAGATCAATCATAATTACAAATTTCAATTGTTACTTAAATAGTAAGTAGTAAGTAACATAAAATTGAGGACACCGTTAGCACTTGCACGTAAAATCTTTGATTATTAGAAGTTTAATTTTTTTCAGAAAAGGAAAAAGAGAACGACGAGCTTCGTGCTCGCTACAAAGAATATAGGGATGAGAACCCTGGTCCAAAATCTGAAAGATCGTTTCAGTTTTGGAAACATAATGGGTATAAAGACAGTGAAAAATTCAAAAGGAGCTGGAAGAAACAACTAAATAAAAAAACTACCACCAGCATTACAACTAATGATAAACAAACACAGTTCCCCGAAACACAAGAGCGAAGTCGACCCTGCACTGTTGTGTCTAATTGCCATGACGGAACTATCACTTTTCATTTTGGAAAATGAATCTTTTGTCATGGTGATGAGATCGACAGTGCTTTATAATTAAACATGTTTTCAAACAAAAATAAAATTCTGCGGAGTAAAAACAATTCTGAACAGACTTCGTTTTTGTGTTTCCTAACAAATCCATTTGAATTTACACAAGTCGTATTAATTTATAGATAGATAACATGGATGCATTCAAAAAACAGTTTGTTCAAACATTTTAAGGCAAATACAAATTAGTTGACGGATTAGTACATAGTAATGACTATTTGAGCGTTTTTGAATGCCCCCTATTGTGTCACGTTGACACTACAAAGTAGCTGTTGAGAAGTTTTCATAACATATTATTTACGGAACAATTCTCTTAATTGAAGTTTCTGTTGCGATTCCAGATGGCTTATATTAAATTACCCATTTTCAACTTCATTTCATTCTTATTTTATTGTCACATTCTTTTACTCACTAAGTGATAAAACCTTATTAGTATGTAATGGTTTATTACATTCCACCGTTTACATTATTGTGTTCGAATCTTTCAGATAACTCCTATTTCTTATCGTTAATAAAAGTGCGAGGATAAGTTAAAGAGTTTATGTTGTACAATAAATTAAACAGGTAGTTTAATATAGCACACCAGATTTATTTGTCTTTCTTTCTGACTACACCTTCGAAAACACAATTGTCCATTACAGTAGGTGATTATTTCCTTTTCCACACTTCTCCATACCACTGTTTTCTTATGTTGTCTAACACATGCTCTTCTTTCTTTTTTAGGTGAAGCGCAAAGTCCCATGGCTTGCCTTCCCGTGGCGCGCTTTGTTAAGTAGATTATCTCTTGTTTAAGGGATAATCCACGAACTAAAAGTCAGGGCAATAAAAACATTCCAAAATTCGTTTTTACCTTATGCATCGCGGATTACGGACATTCAATCAACTTACACATACCAAATGTAAGATTTTTTTTATTACGTATATTGTTTTAGCTGTTTTTCGTCAATAATAGAATTAATTGTCAGTGTAATTCATAACAGACTTTCTTGACGTGGTATTATGTATATTTGTTAGTCGTTGAAATGGTTCTAATCAACAATATTTTCCATTGTTCCTTTGATTAAAGTGGATTTCTCCACGTTCTCCATGTTCTATGTTTTTATTTGGCACCCATCATATGGACTCGATGAGAGATTCAGTGGATTCTTCCACGGGACTTCGGCTAGTATAAGATGAATAACCATATGAATTGCACAATTACTCGTCGCTGATTCTTGCGATGGAGCCGAGAGCAAAAAAGATAGAAAGTGTAAATTAAAAACCAAGTTTGCAGCTAAATTTTAAGTGGATTATTATTAATTCATAATTAGAAAATTCAAAACATTTCAAGCTCTAAAGCGAAATTCCCCTTCAGACAGTAGCTTCCCATCAAGGTCAGAATAGAAGAAACCAAGTAAAAGTTAGCAACGTGCTAGAATTATTGTCCTAGGACTCAATTAAATTTTCTGTTTTTTACTGATAACTCGCAAATTATAATGTAACTGCACTTATATTCATGTGATTACTACTACAAAAAATTTCTATGATCAACTCTGCATTCTTTTTTGACAATAGACTCTCTCATTTCAAGGGATAATTTTAACCTGTTAGATACAAAAAGAATTATTGTTCAGGAACTTTTCACTTCCCCCAGCATGATAAATGGCTAAACTCTTCATCAATTACACATTTTATTGGATATTCCTTGACTTCGTGATTATCAAGTTTTGAGGTGCCTGCAATAAGGTCATTTTCAATATCAAAATTGCTGCGTGATTTTTGTTTTCATATCATTGATCTAATACATGTTTATAGATACCATAGACTCTTGTAAGTAATACTTCGTAAAAGTTTTTTTGAAAAAAGTCTAATAGGGTGAATCTTCAGCCATAATTTACTTGCAAAATATTAGCAGGTTACCTGCAGGTAGTACAAAAGGTTTGCTCAATTAACAACAAAATGTTCAATAAATCAAACTCTACAGTTGAGAACCCCTTCTGTTTGAAAGGATTAAGTTGATTTAACTTTTACTTTTATTCACATCATCAGGACTTACAGATTTAACAGACATGAAAACCTTTGGTTTCATAGTAACTGCCACAGTTCAACAGACTCAACAACAACAACAACAATTTGGTAATATTTGATTTAATTCACAGATTTTGCGCCACAAGATGGATTGAGGACGAGGAAGTAGCAGCAAGAGCAATTGAATTGTGGGACAATGTTGTCAAAGTTATGTCTTATTGGGAGAGTCTTAGCAAAAGCAAACGGCCAAAGTGCAAATCCTATGATGTTCTACTTATGGTCGCAAAGTTTACCTTTTTCAAGAATGTTGCAACGACCCTGAATTGTTACCTGGTTGCTTTCCAATGGTTCCTTTCTTGAGTGATGTACTTGAGGGAATGACTAGAAAAATCATGAACCTTTTTTTTCGTAAGGAGGTTATGACTGAAGCGAATACTCCTCGTAAACTTATTAACATTGATGTTGAAGACTTCCAGAATCGATTGCCAGTAGACATGGTGAACACAGGCACAGCTGTAAAGGCTATCTTGCGGTCAAAAGACATAACAGATAAAGCAATACATCAGTTCCGAAAAGATTGTGTAGCTGATATTGAAGCTACAAGAGAGAAGTCCCTTGAAGTATCTTATCGTTCGATGCTCCTCCTCATTATCACCAGGCAATATGGTACATCATGTGTTGCCTTCTGTGGCAGATTCGGCAAAAGAAGAGCTTGAGAAATTCTTATCATCGCTCTACGCAATCAAGAGTGGATGAATTCCTAAGGCCGTCTTTCAAAGATCAAAAAGCGTTATAGGCCATCTGTAAAGTGATCTTTGATCTTTACATTATCACACAGCCAATCTGCTGTTGAACGGGGATTTAGTATCAATAAAGAAATGTTGATTAAGAATCTTCAAGAGAAATCTATTGTTAGCGAAAGAGTTGTATATGACCACCTACAATCATCCAATGTTGATATGCATGAGTATCAATTGAGTAATAAAAGTTGTAAAGCTGCCAGACAAAGATGCGGAACACATCTGGAAGACCAAAAAAGAAAAGAAATCAACAATGTTAAAAACCATAAGAAAAGATTAATCTCATCCATCAATGCACCGAACACGGATATTGAAAAACTCTGCTACAAAGCTGAGGAATCTGAGAACATGGACTTTTTAGTTAAAGCAAATGCTTTAAGAAGGAAGGTCACCGAAAAGAAAGCTAACATAGCCGAACTAGATAAAGCTGTGGAGAAGCTAACTAAGGATCTTCAAAAAGAAAAGTAACGTCAATGCTCACAGACTCTATATAGGATATTAGTTGATATTTGTTGTTTTTCTAGTCCAGGGTTCCCACAAGATTTAAATTCTCAAAATTGAGGAGATTTGAGTAGAATTGAGGGGAAATTTTCACTTTTTGAGGAGATTGAGGAATCAAAATTGAGGAGTTTTTCACAAATTTTCAGGAAATTTGAGGAGATTTTTTTAGATAAAGTTATGACTAACGTAAAAAAATCTATTGGGTAAAGTCTCTAATATAAATATAATTTCCAACATGGACGGGTACGAACAAAATAAAATGTCTTTTTTCATATCTAGATAAAATATAAAAATATAAAACATAAACGAAATTTAGAAACAGTGCATGATAAAACATGACTAAGTAAATAACTGAAGATAGTAATCTATACAAAAGATCCTTTTTAGAAATATTAGTATTTTTAAAACATAGGCATATGAGCATTATTTACATGTAAATAAATATGTAGATGGCGGAACTTTTTACCTGGACAAAAACAAAACAAAGGGATAAATACTAAAAATCCTAAATAACGTTTTCTTTCTCCTTCATTAGCTTTTGGAGAAGTTCTGAATACTCCATAATTTCCTTTTCCTTCTCGCTTACTGTTTTTCTCAGTGAGTTGGACTTTGTTATCAAAGTTTTCATTTCCAAGACAGCCGTTTTCTCCTCAGCATCTTTAGAGCATTTGTCGGCATCTTTTGATAACAAAACTACAGTTTTCTCAAGCATCTTTTTCTTGGATCGGATAACATCTATTTCTTCTTGGATTGATTTCCTTTTTGAAATTTTTGCTGATTCAGCTTTCTCTTTTCGTTGATTAACCAAATATTCATTGTATTTGCCTCTTGCAGCTCGTACACTCTTACGCAATTTTCCACATACTTCATATTCCTCAGAACTAAGATTGTTTGATGTAAAATGATCGTGAACTATTCGTTGCGAAATCAAGCTCACAGTGGAGAAGTTTTCGACAAGCAATGAGCTATTGATACTGAATCCTCTCTCGACCGCAGCCTGTCCATGAGACAATGTGAGGATCATTTTTAGCACTTCAGCTAACTTATCGATACATTTCGTGCCAACTATGTGCTTCCAATAGAATACATCGAGACGGTCATTTGCAGGGTCGAATTTGAGAAAATCTTCTGTATTTTCTCTTGCGATTTCTAATAACTTTGGAAATTGCTTCTTGGCTTCATCTGCAAATTTATCACTGATTTGTTGACACGAATAAAGATTTTCTAGAACATGGGCAAATCTTGCTTCACTGGATTCAGGAGATTCTATCAACAGTGCAGGAACAAAACATCTGACATTCCTGACAAATGAGATTTTAATTGGCGACTTTTCCACCAAATGGGAACACATTTTTGACAAAAATTTGGTAACATTTCGTTTGAAATTGAGGACTTGGTTAGCGGTGATAACTCCACTTTTCTGTAAGGCTGAGAGCTCCAACTTTATTCCAATACCTGGATCTACATCGACAGGAGGCTTGTGTACATTTGTGTCATCAAATTTGATCTTGGTAAGACGTAGACACGTATTGGCTTTGACCAGAACCTCTTTCAAAATGAAACAAGAGGCAAACGAACGAATAATTTCTTCCAAAGACTGAGTTAAAAATAGTACCATCGGGTTGTTTGTTTGGAATTTGACGAGGAAGCTGTTTAAGGTATCGGCAACTGATCCAAAGAATTTAAACTTGATTTTCAAAAGGGGATCTAATTTCGCTTCTTTCAGTCGAGGATAGCTTTTGTTTTCTGGAGACGGTTGTTGGGATTTTTTCAAGCCATTCCAATAATTTACAACAATGGCAACATCATCCCATATATCAATGGCTCTGTCGGAAACACGTTTGTTTTCAGCCCAGCGATGCGAGCAAAACTGCAATGGATACGTTCCCCTTGTCAACTTTTCGTAGTCACCTCTTCTGCCTGGTGCTTGATCAAAGATTTTGTACATTGCTCTCAGAATTTTATCAAGGGACCATCCACTTGCGATTGCACCGTGTTTAAACGAATTATGAACATTATGAAGCCCACATGTTCCAACATCTAATAACTCTTTCATGTTGTCATCCCTTCGTTGCTCCCGCACTATGTTCAAAAAGCGAAGATTCACATTTGGTCCATCGGAGGAAATCTATGAAAGTAGATATAATATAACCTTTACTTATTATACGATAATTGTATACCATTGCTTGGGAAAACCAGAAGGAATCTTACATGACATTTTCATTTGAGATTGCAAATGCAAAAAGAGGAAAGAAAGGTGCAAGACTCAAAATATATATACAACCTGTATCATTTTGTTTGCATCAAGATCTTTAGAACACGACGAAAACTTTTGCTGTATGTCGGCTGCAGTTGCCTTTGTCAGGAATTCTGAATTGTAATATCTTGTTTTGACTGTATTTGATGTATTGTCCCAAAATCGAATGTGCATATCCATTTGTCCTTTATGCACTGATTTGTTATGACTTTCATCAAAGCAACGAACATGGTAAGTTGATTCTTTTATAGACTCTTCGAGTAATGAACGAAAGTATGGTGCTAAGCCAAAATTTATGATATAAGAGCACTTAGTGCTTCCACATGTAAATAATTCAGCAATCTTGCTTCCTTTGAACATCCTAGCGAAGAGCTTGTTTTTATTTTGGCATGAATTTAGAGAGTAGTTCGAGACGACAACATCAAGTGTCCAAAGGATTTCTGCATCCGTCACATCTTCTGAGATGAAATAGCTAGTTGGATTTTTGATTGTAGTCTCACAAGCTTTGGTTTCAGTCTTCTTCTTACTTTTGTCTCCATCGTCACTCTGTAAACTTCTAGCTAAAGGCACCAATGTTCTTTGCTTAGTACTAGGTATTCTTGACTTATGTTTTTCTCCTGAGGCATGCGAAGAAATGGAGCTCTTGCCAAGACTTGCTATGGAAAATGACTTCATACATAACTTGCAATATGCTTGCGTTTCATCTTTGCTGTCTTTCTGTAACCAGACTTTATATTCTTCATCTTCAAGCCAATTATCTTGAAATTTACTTTTATATTTAACTTTTTTTTTACTAGCCATCTAAAGATACAAAGAAATGGATTTACTAGCGAGGTTAAGTACCTGAAGGTAAACCGAGGACAACTAACAGGCCTCTACAGCTTTAACATTACAGTCATAATGTGTATTCTTACCGGCTAGTCCAGGTAGTAAAGGTACACACGGAATGCTTCTTTGTTTTCGCACTAAAACTTTCACAATTTATTTTGTTAGAAGAAAGATACTAGTATATACTTATTTGCAGGTCAAACGTACTTTACACGGACTAGCCTGTAGAATTATGGCTGTAAAGACTGTTTGTCATCACTGATTTATCTCTGGATTCTCAATGACAATATCCTAAAAACCTAAACTGACTTTAAGACCTTTATTTAAAATTTTAATTCAGTAAAAACATATAAAAACAAGAAAAACCGGTACAAAATTTCATCTAATTATCAGAACTGCAATCATTCTATCTTCTAAAAAACAGCCTTTAATTTGCTGTCCATAGAACAAGTTTCACGAAACAAATGTATGAGAAAAATAAATATACAATTAATATTGGCGATATAAAATTCTGCTACATGAGATTCTTGACATAATTCAAAAAAAAATTTTATCAACTAAAATAAATCCATTTGAGGAGATTTGAGGGGAAAATTGGACAAATTGAAGAAAAATAAGGAGATTTAAGGATATTTGAGGAGCAAAACCAAAATTGAGGAGATTTGAGGATATTTGAGGAGGCGTGGGAACCCTGTAGTCTATTTTTTTCTAAAGTTCTGATTTTATATGAATATTCTGTATGCATATATATGTTCTTTAAATTTTGACACGATTTTGTTGTTTTTCATCATGTAGAAAAAAGTCATGGAAAAGTCATGGAATTTCTTTTACCAAATTCTGTGGCCACCCTGCATGCCACTTAACCGTTTCGTTCGCCCCTGCTTCAAGATGGTAGACAATTTTGCCGGAAAATTACGTAATTGTCACGTGACTTTTTCGCCCCGAGAATGGGAAAACCAGATTGCAATGTCATCCGCAAATTGTGTCTGGATCACTTGGCTTGTTGGGATAGTGAGGTGATTAACAAATAATCTATATAAGATAGGGCCCAAACGGCTTCCTTGGGGAACTCCAAAGTTGGGATGGAATGCCATTCCTTCTACCCCAACAACTACTATCCTGATTCCTCTATTTGTTAGGAAACTTTTTATCCAAAACAGAGTTTTTTTTGTTGATATTCATTTTTTGAAGGTTCCAGATGAGTCCGCTATGCCACACTCTGTCAAAGGCTTTCTCTACATCCAAAAAGATGTCCGTGGTGGTTCTGTTTCTATTAAAACTTTCTGTTACAAATTGACTAAGTCTGAATATCTGATAATGTCATTTATCATGTTTACTATTTCCTTGCGGGAAATGTTTTCTTCCCTGTTTGGGTAGTCAGGAGGGTCAGCTTTATCGTTCTTCAGCTCATCTTCGATAACTTTTTTTACGTCCGCTCTGTACGTTGGTAAATCGAGCTTCTCGTTGCAGAGGGTGTCTCTTAGAAGAGAAGTAAAGATCTTACATTTTTCGTCGTTTGTTTTTAAACGTTTAAAGGACTTTTTGTCTGCAAAAGGGTTTATTGAGCAGCATAGTTTTTTTTCCAATTTTTACTTTTGCTATGCTGTTTTTTATTTCCTTTTGCAGACGGTTTAAGACTTATTAGTACTGCTGGCGCTTTTATTAGCTTCGTAATTTGTTGACAATGGACATAATCGTGTAGCAAAACGTTTGCTAAAGTATTGCGCAAATGTCTGATTATTCCAAATTGTATTTTGCAAATTGTAAGCAAAATTGCAACCAGCCAGTATTTTGTTTGTAGCCCTTGTTATTTCTTTTCGATATATTACGGCACAGTGCTAACACATTGCAGCTGATGCTGGAATACGTCTTAAAATTAACTGTCATTGATAGAATTAAGGAACGCCAATAATCACTCACCGTATTAGGACTACCCTTTGTATATTTTGTTATTACTAACTCGTCTGTCTACCTGTGGTTCTTCGTTACCCCCTTTCACTAGGCATTGGATCTTAGACCACAAAAGTACACCAACAAAAGGTACTTATGCTTACGGAAAGCTTCTTCTTTGTGCCTTTTTATATAAATAGTTTTTGCTTTTTCTTATCTACGAATGAATTCCTTATTCTTTAGAGAAGCAAAACCTCTAGAATTTAAATTTTAAGACTTAACTGGTCGAGTTTATCATTGTGCGTGCACTTTGTAATTTTCATTCTTCACTTTAACAAGTTATAGGAATAACCTTATTCAGCTGGCAAAGCCTTACTTAATCCTCAGCAGATGCACCCGAAAAAATATAATGATAATGATTAAACCTAGTTTTCCGTAAGTACAATGATAATCATTAAAGTTAAGTCGCGAAGTACACTAAACGTTCTGTCGTTCTGCGAAGTACACAAGGTAATATAGAAAATGTTAGAAACCATGGCGAATATCAGCAAACAGGACGACTTTTGTGAAGAAAACCATGCGAAAATGGATGAAAACGATGGTAAAGTACTTCAAATTTATTTTTAACTCAAACTAATATCTTTGAGCGGGATGTAAAAAGTGCCAGGGGCATTTTGATTGTTTTAAAGAAGCTGTTTGATAAAAATATGACCTGCTTTAGCGGTAGAACCAGCCTTACTAGCTAGAGGAACATTATTAGATTAAATAGGTAGCCAGCTAGCTAGCTACATAGATGGATAGTTGGATATATTCAATTATCTTTAGTCAGCTAGCTAGGTAGGTAGCTAGCTATACAGTCCCATTTTCTTCCTTGTTATTATCTCACCACAACCACAGAAACATCATCTCCTCCAAACTCCGTCTTACCTAGGTATCAGCCAGTTATAGGGAGTGTCCATGGCCTTGATGTGCTGATTTTGCATGGCTAGCCTGACAAATTTTGAGGGATATATATACCTCTATATCAAAAGCGGCTATGACTTAAAAAGGGATCCCAAAGTATTTAATTCTCTTTTTGAGGTAAACAGACCCAATTAGGGTCCATGTTCTACCACGCAACTCCCTGCAATATCCAACAGCCCAAAAAGTGTGCCATCTCCCTAATTTACCTCACATGGCTCTGGTTAACCCAGGGCTATGGTAGCTAACATTTACTCACCCATATTGAATTAAGGCGGATCTGGAGGAGACTTACATTCATGGTCAAAATAACCTGGTTTGGAAAGGGGAAAAAGACTATATAATATATATATTTCTCGTATTTAATATTTTTTGTTTTATTTTTCCTATCTCCCAACCAAAATGGACTGACCGGCTCAATCCCTATTACAGTCCGAGAGAACCAATAGCTAACCTGGAAGACAATTTACTATATAAATAGCTCTGTTTATATACTATTTAATTGGCTGTATATATTTCATAGGACTTAGATGTGAAGAACATTAGATATTGGGGAAAATTTAATTGACAAAGATCTTTGTTGTATAATTAGCCGTATGAACAGTTAATTATACTATACATATCATATTCTCATCCTGTGAAGTCTAACTGTCTTGGTTCAGGTTAATTATTTGTTCTCCTTGACTAAGTTAAAGGAATATTCTGAATTGTGTAAGCACTTTTTGTAAAAGAATTTTCTGATATTTTTTGTATATTCACAGACAATCTGTAAGTGACTCACCTAATTAAAAGAAGTTAATATTATTGGTGCATAATAATATAAATTATTACTGAAACTGGCTTACTCAACCTGTAGGTTTACTACTCCTAAATCGTTTGTGTTTACTTCTACCGTATTTAAATTTAGGGTGTTGTAACTGTCTAATTGCATTGCTGATACCCAGGTTGATCAACAGATCAAGATTTATCCAAACATGGCTGGGAGAACCTTCAAGGGGAGGATAATTCTTTATAATATATAATAATATATACAGTCTTGTTTAGTAGGTAGCGAATATGTAGTGTTAAGCTGACCTCTCACTAAAACTTAGTGCAAATAAAAGACCTTTAAAAGTTATGTAGGATTCTTTTTATTTTTATTTTACACATATTTTTTTTTCTTTTGAAAAATTGTCGTGAATACATGATATGTAAAAATGCTTAAAATGTCAATACTGAAGGGCTAAAAACATTTTTAGCCTTATATGACTTGTCAAAACTCATTCACATTAGCTTATTCAGAGCTATTTTATAAGTTATAAATAATAAGTGAAGTTTCAAAGTCAAAAAATTGCTGTTGCTTAGTTAAAGCAAGCAGAATTTAGAAACAAGTGTACAATTTAAACCAACTGAAACTATGTCTTGTCTTTTTAATAATAACCGAAACTAATAACCGAAATTAAATAGTTGGAATACTGGTACTAGACTATTGCAAAGGCAATGTTTATTTGAATCATGTAAAATAATTAGGATACCCTTTTGTGCACGAACTTATTGCATAAATATGATCTTTGATGTTTCAGACAAATGGAAATTGAAAAATAAACTATAAATCTATTTTTTATACAATTCTGTTTACATTTTCTTTCAATAAGTACAAAGTCAGTGATAAAGTTATACTTTTTTGAATAATAAAAGCCAAATTACCAATTGCTATATTTTTGTGTAGAATTGATTTTTCCTTTCCGTTTACATCAGTCATTAGTAAATAATATTACTTTATTTCTTCAGTTAGGGTATCTAAAACAAAACTTAATTAAAAAATAATTATTTGAGGAAAACATCTTGCTTTGACAAGCATAAATATAAAACCATAAAGTAATTTTTAGTTTTTCATTCATCTACTTTATCATCATCTATCATCTATTTTATTTTAGAAAACCAAGAACCACCAAAAAAATTAAAGAAAACTAATTTGAGTGATAATCGTTTAAAGGTATGTTTCGATTGCTACCAACAATGTTTTTTTTGCAATTTATACTTTATAGTTCTTCTTTTTGTTTAAATGTGTGGTGTCATATAACTTTTATTCTGTAGATATGTGTACATTGCGGGGAAAAAAGTGGCAACAGAAAAAGAGTTTGTCCTTGTGGAAATATATTTGATATACGCAAAAAGACGCTGCAGGAGCGCATCCCTTCAGGCCAAACAAGTCTTTCTGCACAGAGAGATATTGTTCATTCCAGAGTAAGTATATTAATTTTATTATGGTTATTAGTTGTTGTTTTTAAAAAAAGATTTGGCTTTAAATTCTTTGTTTATGTTAAGTATTGTTTAAGAACCGGTCTAACTTAATATGCTCTTTTAGCAGTTTGTCTTGTTCTGTAGTTAAAACAAGAATTTTGTATGCTGAGATAAATTTCTTAGATGATTGGCATGAAAGAAAAGCATGGCTGGAACAGCTTTGTAATTTATGCTAAAAAAGGGGAAAGAAATATGATGTTGGACACATTTTCAACACCTGGATTTTCGGCTGAATTTTTTGGAGAAAAAGGAAATCGCACTCAAGCAGGAGAAATGATTTTGTGTGTTGTGCGAGATGGGTTTGAAGGTAAACAGTTGTTCCACAATTCTATGTATAATGTTTGTACATGGCTCTGGATAAATTGTTTTAATATTTTATTCTAGGTTATTGTGAGGCTGTTAATAATCAGTCAGAGAATCAGCATTCAGCCATGAAAAAAGTTAGTATAATATTGTTCTGTAGTTTGAAAGCATTTATTTTTTCGTATAATATTCAATATGGCATATTTTTATAAGTTTGATACTCGTACAAAGAAGCTAAAAAGTAGGAACTTAAATCAGTAAAAGTCCCTTTTATATCACCGTTAAAAATAGACTAATTTAAAGACAGTAATGAACAACTTAAAGTTGTCCTGTATCTCTACAATAAATGTGTCTAGCGTATTGCATTGTTTTAATATATTATTTAATATATGTATATATATATATATATATATATATATATATATATATATATATATATATATATATATATATATATATATATATATATATATATATATATATATATATATATATCACTAGAATGACCTTAAGGTGACAATACGTGCGCAGAAAAAGCCCCCTTAGGCGACAGTTGTGTTAAGGTGACAATTTTCCGTCACCCTAACGTTTACATGCAATTTTCATAAATTTGCCAGGGGATACTTTTTTAGGGATTTTCACACTTTGTTCCCATTAGGCTGAACACTACCTGGTAGAGTTTTTGGGTGCCTGTGATAAAGGCCCTGCCAATTACAGGGTATTGAAAATCGAGGGTATATATCGTTAAATTTGTCGCCTGTCAAAAAAAGTTACTGAAGGGCGACATTGATTTTTAACCCCCTCGTGCTTGCTATCGCGGATGTATATTAAAGCATCTTCTTTGTTTTTTTACCACATCTTTCCCAGGCTTTACTATCCCAAGAGTACTTTAATTTTAGATGGAAGGCTAGGGAGAAAATAGCGAAAAAAAAAGATATACATCACCCTGGCTCTGTTTTTTCTCAATCGCGGGGCCATATTGAAATTTTGTTTTGTCGGCCGTGATACTCCTTCCAGTTGGCAGTTGGTTCATGTCTTTGAGTGTTACTTTTGTTTTTTTGGGAGCAGTACCTTCTAAATCTTGTTTTTGTGTCGTTTATGTCTTTCATTCATTAGTAGTAATATCTATTTCGTATTTAGTAGTGGTAATATTTATTTCACAGTTACAAGAACGTTTAGTTAGCTAGCTAGCTATAACTATACCTATAGCTAGGTTGAATTTGGATGCTGTAGCTAGCTGCTCCTAGCCTTGCCTGTTTAATATGCTAGCTAGCTGGCTGCTACTATTACTAAGCTAACAAACTAGGTACAGTAGTTATTTTTATTTTATGTGGTTAGTCTGGCTGATTTTGAGGGTGCAGCTTAGCTTCACTAACAATCATTTCTGTGATGGACCACAATGGTCATTCTAGTGTGTTTTAAAGTTTCCATACACTATGGAATGGTGGTCTTTTAGGCTCAACTTACAAACGGAGAAGTATTTACATAACTTCATAACATTTAAAAATCAATATTAATCACAATGATAATAATAATATGTTACGTTGGAAACGGTTTTAAAACAATTTAAACTGCAACAAACTTATAGGATGGTTTTGAACAATTGGGAAACAAAGTTAAAACAATTTTTATTCAAACAACGTGAAATGAAGTGAAATAACTTTGATATAAAAAAATTGTGTCAAATTTGTATAGCTAGAGATTGTTTCCAACAAAGATTCTTAAAATATATTTTTGTGAAACAACTTAAAACGAAAGGGAAATGACGTAACAGTTTCTGAAAAAAGTATTTTGAAACTATATTATTATACCCTTTTCTGTCTGTCCTGAAAAATGGTAACCGCAATTCGGCTATTCGGATCAGCTTTGTTGCCGTAGTGATGATTGACATTTGGCTTAATTGACGAATCGCATTTGTGCTACATCCGCCATTATTAAAATTTCGCTGGGTGAAAACAAACCTTCAAAATCGACTTAAAGGCGACATTTCAAATTTTAAGAAATACCAAAATGTGAATACAAAAACTGAATATTAAAAGAATTAAATTCTTTTAATATTCAGTTTTTGTATTCGTAATTTGAATTCAAGAAATACCAAAATGTGAATACAAAAACTGAATGTTAACAGAATTTAATACATATGGTTTCAAAATCTACTTAAAGGCGACATTTCAAATTTTAAGAAATACCAAAATGTGAATCCAAAAACTGAATATTAAAAGAATTTAATACATATATATTATGGTTTCAAAATCTACTTAAATCAACATTTCAAATATTAAGAAATTCGAAATTACGAATACAAAATCTGAATGTTAACAGAATTTAAAACATATACAAAATCTACTTAAAGGCAACATTTCAAATTTCATGAAATTGGAAATTACGAATACAAAAACTGAATATTAAAAGAATTTAATACATATATATTATGGTTTCAATATCTACCTAAAGGCGACATTTCAAATTTCAAGAAATACCAAAATGTGAATACAAAAACTGCATATTAACAAAATTTAGTACATATGGTTTCAAAATCTACTTAAAGGCAACATTTCAAATTTCAAGAAATTCCAAATTACGAATAAAAAAATTGCATATTAAAAGAATTTACTATATGCTTTCAAAATCTACTTAAAAGCAACATTTCAAATTACAAGAAATTCAAAATTACGAATACAAAAACTGAATGTTAACAGAATTTAATACATATATATTATGTTCCAAAGTCTACCTAAAGGCAACATTTCAAATTTCAAGAAATACCAAAATGTGAATACAAAAACTGAATATTAACAGAATGTAATACATATGGTTTCAAAATCTACTTAAAGGCAACATTTCAAATTTCAAGAAATTCCAAATTACGAATACAAAAATTGCATATTAACAGAATTTAATATATATGGTTTCAAAATCTACTTAAAGGTGACATTTCAAATTTTAAGAAATACCAAAATGTGAATACAAAAACTGAATATTAAAAGAGTTTAATACATATATATTATGGTTTCAAAATCTACTTAAATCAACATTTCAAATATCAAGAAATTTAAAATTACGAATATAAAAACTGAATGTTAACAGAATTTAAAACATATACAAAATCTACTTAAAAGCAACATTTCAAATTTCATGAAATTGGAAATTACGAATACAAAAACTGAATATTAAAAAAATTTAACACATATATATTATGGTTTCAATATCTACCTAAAGGCGACATTTTAAATTTCAAGAAATACCAAAATGTGAATACAAAAACTGCATATTAACAAAATTTAGTACATATGGTTTCAAAATCTACTTAAAGGCGACATTTCAAATTTCAAGAAATACCAAATTGTGAATACAAACACTGAATATTAAGAGAATTTAATATGCTTTCAAAATCTTCTTAAAGGCAACATTTCAAATTTCTAGAAATATGAAATTTTACAAAAACTGCATATTAACAGAATTTAATACATAAATGTCGCCTTTAAGTAGATTTTGAAACCATATGTACTAAATTTTGTTAATATGCAGTTTTTGTATTCACATTTTGGTATTTCTTGAAATTTGAAATGTCGCCTTTGTTGATGAAGTTTGAATTTGAGTAATTTTGTTTTCGGTTATTGTTGACAATCCGTCCATTTTGTTTGTATGTTTGTAGTGACCAGACAGCTTGGGCAGTTGCTGTCTGTTCTGTCATAAAGTATGGAACGACAAGAATGAGAATGTGCCCGTAAAACAGTGTGCGTTATTCGTATACAGCCAACTATGTTTATGCGTAATAAGTACTTGATCAATTAGGACGATGCAACACTAATATTGAAATGTCACCTTAGTTATGTTTTTATATTAAATTGTGTTATTATATTGTTATCAATTTCGTATTTGTTGAAATTTGTAATGTCGCCTTTAAGTACATTTTGAAAGCATGATATCAAATTCTGTTAATATTCAGTTTTTGCATTAAAAATTTCATATTTCTAGAAATTTGAAATGTTGCCTTTAAGAAGATTTTGAAAGCATATTAAATTCTCTTAATATTCAGTGTTTGTATTCACATTTTGGTATTTCTTGAAATTTGAAATGTCGCCTTTAGGTAGATATTGAAACCATAATATATATGTGTTAAATTTTTTTAATATTCAGTTTTTGTATTCGTAATTTCCAATTTCATGAAATTTGAAATGTTGCTTTTAAGTAGATTTTGTATATGTTTTAAATTCTGTTAACATTCAGTTTTTATATTCGTAATTTCAAATTTCTTGATATTTGAAATGTTGATTTAAGTAGATTTTGAAACCATAATATATATGTATTAAATTCTTTTAATATTCAGATTTTGTATTCACATTTTGGTATTTCTTAAAATTTGAAATGTCACCTTTAAGTAGATTTTGAAACCATATATATTAAATTCTGTTAATATGCAATTTTTGTATTCGTAATTTGGAATTTCTTGAAATTTGAAATGTTGCCTTTAAGTAGATTTTGAAACCATATGTATTACATTCTGTTAATATTCAGTTTTTGTATTCACATTTTGGTATTTCTTGAAATTTGAAATGTTGCCTTTAGGTAGACTTTGGAACATAATATATATGTATTAAATTCTGTTAACATTCAGTTTTTGTATTCGTAATTTTGAATTTCTTCTAATTTGAAATGTTGCTTTTAAGTAGATTTTGAAAGTATATAGTAAATTCTTTTAATATGCAATTTTTGTATTCGTAATTTGGAATTTCTTGAAATTTGAAATGTTGCCTTTAAGTAGATTTTGAAACCATATGTACTAAATTTTGTTAATATGCAGTTTTTGTATTCACATTTTGGTATTTCTTGAAATTTGAAATGTCGCCTTTAGGTAGATATTGAAACCATAATATATATGTATTAAATTCTTTTAATATTCAGTTTTTGTATTCGTAATTTCCAATTTCATGAAATTTGAAATGTTGCCTTTAAGTAGATTTTGTATATGTTTTAAATTCTGTTAACATTCAGTTTTTATATTCGTAATTTCAAATTTCTTGATATTTGAAATGTTGATTTAAGTAGATTTTGAAACCATAATATATATGTATTAAATTCTTTTAATATTCAGTTTTTGTATTCACATTTTGGTATTTCTTAAAATTTGAAATGTCGCCTTTAAGTCGATTTTGAAACCATATATATTAAATTCTGTTAATATGCAATTTTTGTATTCGTAATTTGGAATTTCTTGAAATTTGAAATGTTGCCTTTAAGTAGATTTTGAAACCATATGTATTACATTCTGTTAATATTCAGTTTTTGTATTCACATTTTGTTATTTCTTGAAATTTGAAATGTCGCCTTTAGGTAGACTTTGGAACATAATATATATGTATTAAATTCTGTTAACATTCAGTTTTTGTATTCGTAATTTCTAATTTCTTGTAATTTGAAATGTTGCTTTTAAGTAGATTTTGAAAGCATATAGTAAATTCTTTTAATATGCAATTTTTGTATTCGTAATTTGGAATTTCTTGAAATTTGAAATGTTGCCTTTAAGTAGATTTTGAAAGCATGTGTATTAAATTCTGTTAATATTCTGTTTTTGTATTCACAATTTGGTATTTCTTGAAATTTGAAATGTCGCCTTTAAGTAGATTTTGAAACCATATGTATTACATTCTGTTAATATTCAGTTTTTGTATTCACATTTTGGTATTTCTTGAAATTTGAAATGTCGCCTTTAGGTAGACTTTGGAACATAATATATATGTATTAAATTCTGTTAACATTCAGTTTTTGTATTCGTAATTTCGAATTTCTTGTGATTTGATATGTTGCTTTTAAGTAGATTTTGAAAGCATATAGTAAATTCTTTTAATATTCAGTTTTTGGATTCACATTTTGGTATTTCTTAAAATTTGAAATGTCGCCTTTAAGTAGATTTTGAAACCATATGTACTAAATTTTGTTAATATGCAGTTTTTGTATTCACATTTTGGTATTTCTTGAAATTTGAAATGTCGCCTTTAGGTAGATTTTGAAACCATAATATAATGTATTAAATTCTGTTAACATTCAGTTTTTGTATTCGTAATTTCGAATTTCTTAATATTTGAAATGTTGATTTAAGTAGATTTTGAAACCATAATATATATGTATTAAATTCTTTTAATATTCAGTTTTTGTATTCACATTTTGGTATTTCTTAAAATTTGAAATGTTGCTTTTAAGTAGATTTTGAAACCATATATATTATATTCTGTTAATATGCAATTTTTGTATTCGTAATCTGGAATTTCTTGAAATTTGAAATGTTGCCTTTAAGTAGATTTTGAAAGCATGTGTATTAAATTCTGTTAATATGCAGTTTTTGTATTCACATTTTGGTATCTCTTGAGATTTGAAATGTTGCCCTTAGGTAGATTTTGAAACCATAATATATATGTATTAAATTCTGTTAATATGCAGTTTTTGTATTCACATTTTGGTATCTCTTGAAATTTGAAATGTCGCCTTTAGGTAGATTTTGAAACCATAATATATATGTATTAAATTCTTTTAATATTCAGTTTTTGTATTCGTAATTTGAATTTCTTAAAATTTAAAATGTTAATTTAAGTACATTTTGAAACCATAATATATATGTTTTAAATTCTGTTAATATTCAGTTTTTGTATTCGTAATTTCGAATTTCTTAATATTTGAAATGTTGATTTAAGTAGATTTTGAAACCATAATATATATGTATTAAATTCTTTTAATATTCAGTTTTTGGATTCACATTTTGGTATTTCTTAAAATTTGAAATGTCGCCTTTAAGTAGATTTTGAAACCATATGTATTAAATTCTGTTAACATTCAGTTTTTGTATTCACATTTTGGTATTTCTTGAAATTTGAAATGTCGCCATTAAGTAGATTTGAAACCATAATATATATGCATTAAATTCTGTTAATATTCGGTTTTTATTCGCAAGCTCTTCTTTATTGAAATTTGAAATGCTGCCTTTAAGTAGATTTTAAAACCATAATATATATGTATTAAATTCTTTTAATATTCAGTGTTTGTATTCACAATTTGGTATTTCTTGAAATTTGAAATGTTGCCTTTAAGTAGATTTTGAAAGCATGTGTATTAAATTCTGTTAATATTCAGTTTTTGTATTCACATTTTGGTATTTCTTGAAATTTGAAATGTCGCCTTTAAGTAGATTTTGAAACCATAATATATATGTATTAAATTCTGTTAATATGCAATTTTTGTATTCAGATTTTGGTATTTCTTGAAATTTGAAATGTCGCCTTTAGGTAGATTTTGAAACCATAATATATATGCATTAAATTCTGTTAATATTCAGGTTTTGTATTCGCAAGTTCTTCTGTCTTGAAATTTGAAAGTAGATTTTGAAATCATAATTATATATGTATTAAATTCTGTTAATATGCAGTTTTTGTATTCACAATTTGGTATAATTTATTGTGCTTTATTATAGATTGTTAAAACAATACGGTCAATAAGGTCAGTAATGTTTATCGCGAGATTATCTTAGACGCTTCAGAATCTTTGTTGTCTTTTGTATGTCTTCATTTTTTTGCAGTTTATATTGGGTTATAACAAGCCAAATGACCGAAAATAAATTTCGTTATAGATATAGATAAATTAGTGTAAGCAAACGACAACATTTTATCGACATATTTTTCATTAATAAAGCTTTTCACAGAACTTGTACCATTTTTAATATTAAGTCATTCAGTGTATTCATTATTTATATATAATTCACCTTTTGGTTCAATCCTTTCTTTTTTTACAGTAGATATAGATAAGGAAAACTCGAGTTTTCCTTTTATTAATTCTGACCTATTTGTCAGAAAGTTTAATAACCTTTGTTACATATGTTTTAAAGACTTATTGAAATATGAAATAAATTTTATGTCCCAATTCTACTGAAAATTCCTTTTAATTCGCCGGTTTCGCCGAAAGTTTGTTTACCCATAGCCTCTTCAGTTTCTTTTGGTATTGCTATCGATGAGGATCCTGCCAAGGGAATGCTAGTGCATTTAAAGCTCCAAGCGACGAAAGTCATGCAACCACAGCAATCGCGCAAGGGCATCTGCCTAAGATATCAATTTCTAGTGCTGAACGCTTAGCAGATTCACACTTTATAGTCTGTGGCGTGGTTTGAACCCAAGCTTTATACTCCACAAAAAGTAAGTAAGTAACGGGAAGTTTTAACGTCCTTGGGGATTCCATCTTAACGGTTGGCTTCCCCCTCCGACTGCAACTGTGTTATATTAACGCCAGAGGTACGCATATCATTGCCTGCCACACAGGCCAGTTAGCGGTCAGTAGATGGCACCAAATTGGCTGACAAGTGCGCTGGAGTGGGGACTCGAATCTGAATCCTTATGATTACAAATCGAATGCGCTACCACTACACCATCTACACTATTTTAAGCAGCTGGTTATTTGTCATTGTCATCGTGTTGTCAGCCAATCCTACACGCTTATCTAAAATTGCATATCAAACTCACGCAAACGATCGAGAATAAACAGATAGATCTCATCCCTGAAGTGATAAGATCACTAACAACTGTTTCCATATTCATGAATTCGGAACTTTGTTGCTTTCGAGGAGAAAAGGTACATCACTAATCTTGATCCAAGGGTTGTGTTTCTCGTACACGGATTCATAGAATATCAAATAATGATTCTGGAATCGAAATTGGTACATCATAAGAGAATTTTCATTTAAGGTCTGGCTGCTCTTCCGCGCAAAATTGATATATAAACAGTGCCATTATATGCAGATATTTTTGAATGATTATAGTGTAGTATAAGTACATGTTTAATTTTATATCAAAACAGGGGAAAGGACGGTCCTGTGAGTCAAGTGTGTTATGTGCACTGTTTTGCGCGCCATTAAAAATCGCGGGGATTCCTGAAAACATGATTGGCCAAGGGCGACACTTCATTTGCATATTTCCCGCCTTGGCCGGGCCAGGCTGCAAAAAGTCCATGTGATAAAACAAAATGGACGCGATAAGAGCTCGGAGAAAAAAAAAATCAACCAGTGGTGAAGAGAATGATGAACTGAGAAAAGTGCTGGCCCATGATCCTAAGTATTTAGTTAAAGAGCTTATCAGTGAAGAAATAGGTAAAACAATAAGTCCTTACTGTTGTCAGCTTTTTTCATGTAATCTGACTGACCCTGCATTTGTTTATTTTTTTGCCTGGTGTAGACCTTTAGCTACTACGACCAAAAAATGCAGGGCCAGTCTTATCACGGATAAATCAGGCCAAGGACAGTACCAACAATATATATAAAAGCTGCTACATCTGCACATCTTGCTAGTTGTCATATTTGCCATTCTCAATAGTTCCCCAGTTTGCTGAAAGATCCTTAGAACTTGGAATGATGAATTTAAACGATATTTTCTGCTTTTCTCTCTATTTTGCTTTATTGTATCACAATGAATTTTGACGATATTTTCTGCTTTTCTCTATATTTTGCTCAAATTTTTGTTAAATTTTAATCGAAAGTATATATAGCTACCCATTTAGCTATTTATACTGGTCTGGAACCCTACTCCTGATGTCCATGCTCTATAAAGAGCTTCCCATGCTAAGGGTGTAAGACATTAGTTCAAGGGTTGCAGGTCTTGTTTTTATTTATTTTACCCAAGCGAGAAATTGTGAACAAAAACATGGTAGCTCCTAGTTGTTAGCGTAATGAAAAGTAATTGAAACAGCTAAAATTACAACATAGTACTTGATAGCTTTGAAACTTTGATATGTACTATATGGTAGATTTTAAGGTTAGAGTTACAAAAGCACCCTATAAAAGCACTCTGCATTTGTTTTTCATGACGCCGTAGCTTTATATAGTGGTTTTAACTCTTGTACTTTGTGCAGGAGACCAGGGTGCGATACTCCTTGTGGGAGATTTATCATGGTTGACTGAATGTTAATGTTACCAAAGCTCCAGGTTAACCCAAGCCATGCGAGGGGAATAGACCTATTTTAATATCGCCTTTTCATGATCAGTCGTGGTAGCAAAAAATCAAAACGTTGCATGAAAACGAGGTTACTTTAGATAAAGTTCAGGACGCTAAGTTGTTTACTAGCTGTTCTGACATTAGTATCAACAAATTTATCATTTTCAACTGCCATATTGAAAGAATCGTAGTGGATAAAAGTATATAGACTATTAACAGTGGTAGTGTGACAAAAACTGTAAATAATTATTGATATTAGTGTGTATTTATGGCAACTTTAATCCAAAAAGTTTGTATTCTATACTGTAAGGTCTAAAATGTTTACCTAGTTTACTGCAACTTCATGTAATTTTAATAATTATAATTTATATATATATATTATAATTAGCTATATATGTTATAATTATTTTCCTAAAAAAGTTAGCCAGCTTTTATCCTAGCCAGATATTATTATGTAGGATGTTATAGATGATAGATAGATGTGCATATTTTACATGGCTAGCCTCACAAATATCGAGGGATATACCCTGTCTATTATTTCCAGGAGGATCCATGGCTTAGATGCAGAGTCCTAGAGTATTTAATGCTCATTTTGAGCTACGCAGACCCAATTAGGGCCCGCGCTCTACTAGACAACGCCCGGCAACATCCAACGGCCCACACATGGCTTGGGTTAACCCAGGGCTATGGTAACATTCACTCGCCCATGTTGAATCGCCGTCAAGAGGAATTGAACCCTGGTCTCCTGCACAGAGTACGAGAGCTATCACCACAAATCTGCAGCGCCACAAAATGGCTATGTATACAGAGATGATGTTCTGCCCAGCTATATATCCTTTAATTATTGTCACACTCCCCTGCTAAAATGCTTTAATCTTTCCATTTAGTATACATTAATAAACATATTTTGGCTCAATCCAGTGTACTTATTGTTTATTGTTTCGGTTTGTCTGTTCATATTCATATTAGTATGTATTGTAAGTTCATCATTCCTTGAACATGTTCAAGAAATGATAAACCTACAACTGAACATGCTGCTGTTCTTATGAAAATGTTTTTGTCAAAGATTACACATTTCCATAAATAAAAATATTTAGTAGGTATATACAGTGTTCCTCTCTTCTTTAAGAAAATAGATTTAAGGTTAAATTGTTCTTATTCTCCTTGGAATTAACTTGACAGAGCAAGATCAACTATTTTGATAATGACAGTAAAAGGTTATAGGGTTATCTTTAACAAACAAAACCAGGCCATTTATTAGTTGTAAGGCCGTCTATATCTAAAACTTTCTTAACTTTCCTAGACTATCTGGTTAAGTTATTGTGGTAAATCGATCAAATATTAAACATATATCTAAGTGGGTACATTAAAACCACATGTAACTTGAAACAAATCGTGACCGGTTTATTCATCTACAATTCTCTTAGCTTCAAAAGGAGAAAAAAAAATGCCTATTGATTATTATTTTATTAAAATACATAGTATTCTTTTAAAAAATCTATTGCCTTTTTACAGTAGAATGCTTAAATTCAGAAACTCAAGAAGTATAATACACAAAGGTTTTTATGTTAGTTCTATCAGATTTGTCTACAACAAGCACCCTTATAAGAAATAATTTACATATTTTTATCTTTGCTTTTAGGTAAAAATTAAATTACAATAGCCATAATTATACCTTACGTGGAATAACGATACTACTTATTAACAGAAAAATTTGTTAATTTAAAAAACAATTTTCTGTAGCTGAAACTGTAACATTTATACAGGCAATATTTTTTTAAAAAATCAAGGCTCAAGGGTACTTATGAGTAAGGCATGCTTTTACCTTGGGTGATTGCATTGCTCTTATTACAATATGTTGAATATATTACATGAAGACCAGTATTCAGCCAAATACCACCAATCCAACATGCTTAGGATAGCCAAGTCATAATGTTATTTACAGATGTTTTAAGAAATAAAAGATATCCAATAACAAAGAATAAATTGTATATATATATATATGTCAACAACGTTGGTTAAAGCTCCAACTAGCTAGTAGTAGGCAATGCTAGTGCTAGTGTGTAATCATTCAACCTTTAATAAGCCCAATGGGTATAAAATAAATGCCATTTTCTATTGCTTTTACCAAAAGTTCATAATTTGCCTATTTAACAAGTTAAAGAAATAATAAAGTTGAACAAACTATATGTGCATCACTTCGCTGGAAAATTAAAATTGTCTCTAAACTAACCTAGTTTTCATGTTAGTATGTCTATTCCGGCTGTGTATTTTGCGGAATGGAAATGGATATTGAAATAGGTCTATTGGGGACATGGCACAATGTGTAGGCCGTTGGATGTTGCGGGGACTTGTCTGGTAGAGCGCAGACCCTGATTGGGTCTGTGTAGCCCAAAATGAGCATTCAATATTTGTGAGGCTAGCCATGTAAAATATGTGAATCTAGATCTAACACAGTCTAGATCCAGATTGGAAGAGGGTCATTAATATACCCCGTCCAACCCATGCTAGCATGGAAAACGGACGTTAAGCCGAGAATGATGATGATGATGATCTATCTCCACTTTGCATTTAGTAAAAAAGTTTTTTTTTTGTTTGTTTTTATAATAGCATCTACGATTTGGTACCTTACGCTACATTTTATCTATATAATAATACAGAGACTGTGTCTGTGTGTGTGTCCGTAACAGGCAAAGTGGATGTGTTCATTTTCCTTTGATGTTGTCGAAAAATGCATGTCTAATATGTTAAATTTTCTGACGTTACGGTGCGGCGTTAATAATACTACTTTAACGTCAATATCTTATATTAAATAAATGAAGCCATTACAGTGCACCTAAATCTTTGAGGCCAAAGCAAGGTGGTGACGTCAATGATTTTTCACCGTGTGGGTAACTAGGGACCACCTATGACAAATTTGGGTAATTTTTCGAAACCTGGCTCCCCAAATCCGTTTCAGAATAAACGGGTTGATGACGTCATCAAAAACCTTCAAATCCTAATATAAATGCTATGATTTTATAAAAAACGAAACGTGTGGTTTCAACTGCATAATGTCAACCGCAAAATCTGCCTACACTTGAAGTACAATAGTTTGAGAGAGCTGCATAAATATACCTCACTACCTTATATCTCAACATGAACAACAGTGTGAACAATATTTGAGTACTAAGCTATTACCTAAAATTTATGTGGCTAACACTAGAAATAGCACAATTCAATGTGTAATTTTTGAATGTATTTCTTACCAAAATAGATACATTCATTTTAATAATCAATTAAATAATAATAATAATCATCAATATAATCAATATATAATAATCAAAATATCAATCAATAATATATATTATAATATATCAATCAATATATAATAATCAATATAATAATAATCAATATAGTGCGTTTGATAACTAATTGATTATGTCTGGTTCCCTAGATAATAATATTGTAGGATGAATTATTCAGTTTTTTTTTTTTCTTTTAAAGTTAAAATTTTAAATAAAACTTTTTACTAACATGCATTCCACCACTTTGTTTAGGATATGGGGTTTTCACCACTAAAGAAATTTTTAAAGATACTCCAATAGGTAAATATTGTGGAGAACTACTCACAGCAAAAGAAGGGGAGGTACGAGAAGCAGATAATGAGAGTGGCAACTTTATGTTTTTTTTCACAAGTCATGGAAAAAAATATTGGTAAGAATATTTCTTTTTGTTCTCTGATCTACTCTACTATTGTTATTTACTTAAAATAAATGAAATTAAGATTTATTTTTATATTATGCATTTATCACAACCAAGAAATAATTTTATTTAGTATTGATGCATCAAGATCACAAGGCATTGCTAAATTTATCAATGACTCACCTTCAAGATATGCAAATGCTGTTATGAGGATTATCACATTTAACAATGAGCCTAATTTGATACTTTATTAAAAAAAATACATCACTAAAAATGAAGAAATCAGATATGACTACCAGGCACCATCGTTATGGTGGAGAAAAAATGTAAGTGTGACAATAATATACTTATACCTAATGAAACAGGAACGGAAAGTGTGTAACTGCAATTTTGTGTTTTAAAAGCAGTCTTAAAATCTCAGTGCAGGGAGTAACAATCCATTTCATAGACTGTCAGTGATTGTCAGTTTATGGATATAATCCATCAACTGACCATGTTGCTGGCACAGCCCTTTGAATTAAGGACGGCATTTAGCTTTTTTATGCGAAAGAAGGACTATCCCTATTTTCTGTATGCAATAAATCACACGCATCGCACAATAAATAATAGTTATAATATCCATGCGCGCACAAAAAGTTTGAAGTTTCGTGTTACTGTTTTTTCTTTGTAGAAACCATTCCTGATCTTTATTAAATCTTTCGAATGTATGTATACCATGAATCTATTTTTAGATTGAGAGTAGCAAAAGATAAAAATCGATTGCACAAAATTAGGCGAAATTTACACTTGATAGTTTCATATTATAAAGAATAAATGCGCATTTTAAAATAAGAATGATAAAAAAGTGAATGACATGTGAACTGGGCCGCAATATGTTTTTTTCTTCACAACAACTTTATGTTGAGTCGGATATTTTTGTTTACTCATTCAACACGACAGAAACATTGAGATGCCAAGTACAAAAAGTTTATAGCTGGGGTTTTCAAAACCTTGGTTATGAATGTAATGACGATGGAGAAGTAATTCTTATTTACTGTAAAACTTGCCAAAATTATCATTCATCAAAGTCTAATGGTGTTGCCTCTGCCTCTTTTATAAAGGCACAAGTAGATAAGTATGTTGTGGGTACGAGCCCAGCATTCGTAAAAATGTAAAGGGGTCAGTATACAAAGGTATATCTTAACATGTGGTTAACACAGATTATTTCAGAAAAATGAAGGTTTCACTTAAAAAGAATTATGGCAATTGTTTTCTTGATAATGGCAATTGTTTTCTTTCTTCATAAGCAATGACCATTGCTTATGAAAATGTAATTTTTGACTGCACATCCTCTCTAACGGTAGTTTGTTGTAATTTTAATCTTTTTTTTTTTTCTCTGATTTCAGAAATTATACCTAAAGCCGTTAAGCTTGACCTTATTGTATTCTCATGTAAGTATTATTCCACTTATTTTTAAGTTCTTAAACTATTTTAAATTGGAATTTTTAGTATCTTGCTAAATGTTTACATTCTAAATAGACCTATTTTCATATCCATTTTAGTTGGGAAAATATCCTATATTAGAAGATGCATATTGCAATGCATTGGATGAAACTGAAAGAATTGATGACAGTGGTTATATTATAAATGATAACAAGGTATGTCTTGTTTGTTGTCACTGTCAAAAATTGCAGAATGTCTCATGTTATTTATACACACTTGTGCATATACCAATATATCTTTGTATAACTACACATTTTTTTCACTTTGATACTAATTTAATTGAAAGACATAAAGATGTAAATTATAAACTTAGAAAACAAATTTATATTTATTTTGTATAAAATAGGTTTACAAAAGTTTTAATTGTGGAATAATTTATAGACTATGAAATGAATGAAGCTTTATTCTTCCAAGATATCTTGTTTAAAACCTTTTTATTCGCGTATACAAGGCACACTAACTGTTAATTAATTTCTTGTTGTAAAGAATGTGTAGAAACTTTGTATTGTGGGCATTCCGCCCCCCCCCCTCAATAACTTTTCATAAGGTTGTTCAAATTGAATCAAACTTGGCACACTTATAGTACGTCATAAAAGGAACAAAATGGCGGCAATCAATTTTTGCTTGCGTCAGCCCATTTTCTGTGACGTCATCAGAAGCTTGAAATTTGTTGAAAATGCCACTATCTGCTTAAAATTTAATTACGTTTGTTTTAGAGCGAATTTTTACATTCTGTTTGAAGTTTCTGAAAGATAAATAAAAGTTATTTAACACATCTTCCGGTTCTTACATGGATCGCATAAAAAATTGCCCGAAAACCCGGTAAAACCCAACAAAATCGGGAAATTGGATTAGTCACGTGTCCAAATTATGCAAAATGATTCTTCTTGATCAAACAAAATTGTGTTGCAAGTTTCAAGTTCAAAGGATAATCCTAACAGGAGTTATTATATTTTCCCCATTATAAGGATTTCATAGAGATTTTTAGAGGTAGTTTCGAGTAATGGCTAATATCAAAGCCTCTGACAGGTATGGGACCTAAAAATTTAGCATGCAGGTGTCTAATAGATAAATATTGACACTCAGTAAGTAACATAGCGATATAACAAAGCAATAAGGAGTTATTAAAACAAAACCATCAGGGGGGGGGCGGAATCCCCCCCCCCCCCCCACGGACCAAATAGGGTTAAACAAATTTCATAAAAATAATTTAGGTCCTTTAAATAGCACCAATCATCTTAATACTATATATTAACTGTGATAATCACATTTCATTCACAATATGAGGAATTTTTTTGTATCAGGACTCTAGCAATAGATCAATTAACTGTTCACATTTTAGGCTCGTACTTACTTTTTTTGAATGCAGGTATTAACTGAAGCCGATAGTGAGTGTGAAACCAGCAAGATTTGTGAAATAGGTGCAAACGAGGTACCGCATCATAAAATTGAGCCTGTCTTTACCAGCATTGTTTCATCAACATGTTTAAACAAGATACATGACAAAAAAGCGAAACCTGTGAAAGAGAGTGTTCAATGTCAAAATTCTGTTAATACATTGTTACTCAAGACAAAAATGTCTATGGAGAGTTGTAAAACAGCATTCCTTACTACAGATACTGGAGTTGTTCCTTCAATTGCTTCAAACATCATTTCACATAAAAATCATAAACCACATGGTAGTCTCCATTTGCCAACTACTGTAACAGCATTAATTGATACAACCACAGTTGGTTCCCCTGTATTACCTGAAGATGTGGCATCGAAGGTGGAGAAGAAACCTCCTGCTACTAATTTTGACATTTCTCCTCCAATAGCTGTAAACACAGTTGGTACAGGAGTATCCTCCACGAGCTGTAAAATAGTTGATTCCACTGTATTGAGCAAATATGTTGCATCAAATATAAAAGAGAATTGTGCTGTCCTTGCTACAGATGCCAGCATTGTCTGTTCAAGAGAATCAAACAATATGCAACAAGATAAACAATTACACAAATTCAGCTGTTCTTATTTAACAACTTCTACGGTGACATTAGTTGACACAAGAATTTCCACAGCTAGCTGTAAAATAGTTGATTCCATAGCATTGCCTAAAAAGGTGACCCAAAATATGGAAGAAAAACATCCCCTTCTTGCTACAGACACTGATATCGCTACTTCAGTAGCCTTAAACAAGGCATCACAAAAAAATTGTGAACCTGTGCTAGATAGTCTCAATTCTTCAACTACTGTAATGACATTAGTTGACATAAAAATGTCAACAGCTAACTGTAAAATGGTTGATTCCACTATATTGTCGGAATATGTGGCTTCACATATGGAAGAGAAACCTGCTCTACTTGTTACAGGTGTTGACAGTATTCCTTCAGTAGATTCGACCAGTATGCAACAAGAAAAACTTGAATGTGTGTCAGAAAGTCTACATTCACCAACTGGTGTAGCAGCAATGGTTTGTACGGAAATTCACGCAGCAAACTGTAGAACAGTTGCTTCCACTGTATTGCCAGCAACTTTGAAAATGACAGAATCTTCGCTGATTGCCATAGATGCCAATGCCATTCCTCCAGTAGATTCAATAAATATATCACAAGAGAAATATGAACCTGTGCTAAAAAGTGTTTATCAAGAAAATGCTATTAAAACCACATTAGTTGACACAAAAATGTTCAGTAACACAGTTGGTTCCACTGTTTTGTCTGATGATATGCCTTTAAGGTTGGAAAAGAAGCATGTTCTCATTGCTGCAGGTGCTAGCATTTGTCATTCAAAAGAACAAAATGAGGAAATGGAAATTCCTGTAGATTTTCAGGTTGCTTTGAGGGGGTCTTCACCATTTACCTCATCAGTGTTGTGTAAACTATCGGCCTCAACACCAAAAATGTCCACTGCTCCCACTAGATCTAGAATAATTCCTTTCGGTAAATCACAGCTAGACTTTACTGATGAACTTGATGATTCTTCTAGTAACTTATTTTCAGAAGATCAAATGGAAAAAATATGTGCAGATATAAAGCCATTTTCTGGTAAAATAAATGTACCTGACAGTGACAATGAAGAAAATAAAGACCAGCCATCACAAGATTTACCAAATGTGCATGATTTAAATACGTCTCTGCCTGGCGCAAGTTTGGTAACTCCAGTCAATGATTCAGGACTTGTTCTAGAGCAGTCGCTTGAAGTAGTTGATTCAGACAATGACACTGAAAGTATTGAAAGCACCGAAAATGTCCATTTCACAGATAAGCCATTGCACAAAAATAATGCTACAGCTAAGAAAAAGACTGGTTATCGAAAGCCTGTCAGACCTTGTTTATTCTGCAAGATACCACAAACAAGACTGAAACGTCACATCCTTACTAAACATAAATTTGAACCTCGGGTCATCCCATTGTTATCAGTAAATTCAAAGGAACAAGATATTAAAATTGAGGAGTTTAGAAAAGAGGCAATTAAAGATTACAATATTAGTCAAGTGGAAGCTGGCAAATCATGTTTCATGAGGGAAAGAAAGGCCCCTGTGGGAACAGATGACATACCGATTATGTGTTGTGCATGTAAGGGTTTTTTTGCAAGAAATTATAAGTCTAGGCACCAGCTGGAATGTCCATCAGCAGGAACTAATCTTACGGTTCCAATGGTTGCAATTTCCAAATGTGCGTCCCTTCAGGAATTACCTAGTGGTTTTGCAGATCTTCTAAATACGCTACTTTTAGACGATGTTGGCAATTATGTTAAAACAGATGAAATTATACTAATGTTTGGATCAAGACTTTTCTGCTCCATGTCAAGACAAAGTCACGGAAACTAAAAAGCTGGCAAGGTCGCGCATGAGACTAACCGCTCGACTTTATTTGTGTTTTCAAAAGGCTTATAACAAACAGTCTTCCGTTGAATTAACTGATCGACTTGGAAATGCAGCTGACATGTACAGAAGGGAAACAGTAATTATATTAGGTGAAGCAATTAACACCATAGTTGAGTCGTCTAGTGGAGATACTGAAAGAGTGTCGATATCTGGACAAAAAAGTGGGTTAAAAGTTAGCATTTTAAATCTGCTAAAATCAACATCGAAATTCCTCACTGGACATTTTTTAGTGCAAGGATCTGATGTTAGGGCACAGAGAGTTTCTGATTTCATGCAAGTTTTAAAACTATATGAAAATGATTTCTTTGGAGATGCTTACTACGATCTACAATACAGAAAGAATGTGACTCTCAGGAAGCCTGTTAATCTTCCCGAAGAGGATGATGTAAATATGTTAATGTCAGAATCTAAAAAGATAATGAGTTCAATCGATGTTTTTGACCATCCAGCTAATTTTTTTGTTGACATCAGATCAGCAACGGCTACAACTCTTATTATCTTCTGTGCACGCAGAGGTGGTGAACCTGTTAGATTGCAGCTATATCAATGGCAGGAAGCGTTGAGAGGAGACTGGGTAGATAAGGAAGATTTGCCTGAGGGATTTAATAAAGGTTCTATGCTAATCACTTACCAAACTGGCAAAGGAGCTAATCATTTGGTCCCGTTAATTTTTCCACCTGAGACAATAAATGCAATGAATTATTTAACCAACATGGAAGTAAGAAAAAATGCAGGTGTGCACGACAAAAACCCATACGTTTTTGCAAGCACACAGAGAAGCCAGAGTCATGCAAGTGGTTGGCATTGTATTGATTACATTTTAAAGAGGGTATCTCTAACAGGTGCAGTTAATGCGACGAAGAATAGACACCGAGTTGCTTCTATTCTGGCAAGACTGCAGTTACCAGAAGCTGAGAAGCAGTTGATTTATAAGCATTTTGGGCATTAACAACATATTAACGAGAACGTCTATCAAGCACCTGCTGGCTCCATGCAGCTTAAAACCACTGGTCATAGACTGCTCCAGATAAATTCATCAACATTTGACAAGGTTAACTCAATTCATGAGGACGTAAACTTCTCGAAGAATGAAGTTGAAGAGAAGGCTTCCTCGAAGACAACATTAGTAGAGGAGAGGAAAAAAAAGACACTGTCGGGGGCTGTAAACTCCTCAGAGATTGATGTTGAAGAGAAGACATCCTCAGAGGTGACATTAGTTGTGGAAAAGAAAAGGAAGAGTAAACCACTGCAAGGTAAACATTTACTTTAAGGCCAAAAAAATTATTTAGCAGATAAAATCTAATGCCCTTATTACTTTGTAAGGCTGACAAATGATCCGTAGTGATGTCTCTAAAAAGATTACCATATTTTAATGTTTTGTGTCAATAACCTACGTTAAAATTTATGTGCGTGTTTCATACCAAGTGTTTTAATGTTTCAGGTAATAAAGATGTTTTAAAAAGACAAAAATGTGTGGAACAAGCGCAGCCTAATATAAAGAAGTATCCAAAACGGAAGTTGTCTCAGAAAAACTGCAAAGGTATTCTACCCTCTGTGTATAAATAATATTTTCATAAAAGGCTGTTTAAAAATTCTATTGCTTTGGAGATTAGGGTTTCTTAAAATTGGCATGTAAATTATAGCCGACTTTTAAGTATATGGATGGATGTTCAGGCTACTTATTATTGCTAATTAATATAGAAGCCCATGGAAAAATCCACTTACCAAAAAAAAAAAAGAAACAAAGAACATCTGCCATTTAAAATTTGAATTTTGATGTCAGCAATGACACGCCGATGCAGAGAAACATTTTTTTTATAATGCTAGCTGTTACCTGTATCGTGTAAAGCTTGGAACACTGATAAAAATGGTAATAGAGAAAATATTTTAATGAATGGTTGAAAAAATGTAGTGATTTAAAGGGTTTTTGTTGACTCGTTAATCCATCTGTTCCAAAATGAGTAGGTTGACCAAGCTTTAGGAAATTGACCTTGTTTTAGCAGGGGATAATGTCAGTTTTTTCCACCTGTTTGCAAGTTATGTGGCTTTAAATTTAAAAGTGCAATGCAATGGCTTCACTAATCTTAGTATACTTTTATTTGGCGTCAATATTGTTATAATGTAAAAGTTTGGGAAATTACAGAACAATTTTATAGGTGATGTTTTATTGGCTTTGTTGGAAACTATAAAAAGTGAAATCCACTTTGCAAAAGTCACATACAGACACACTGAACTTTAATATTGTAATATAGACTATTCGATAAGGCCCAAGGAAAAATTCACTTCGGCAGAAAAAACAATGAAATAGATTAGTTATTTGAATTTTGATGACAGACACGAAAAACTGTCAGAAATTTATTTGGCGTTCCTTCTATTGTGTAGAGCTTAAAACAATTGTCAAAATATTGTATACTATTGTGTAATTTTAACGAATGCTTGGAGATATAAGAGTTTAAAAATATTGCTGACGTCAGCAGTCCCACTCATGCACAAAAATAATTTTTAGAAATATGTTCACCCTGTGTAAAGCCGTTCTGTCAGTGATGAAATTTTGTCAGTTACTTTTTGTATATCATTATTGCAGTTAAACAATAGTGCACACCGAAATATATTTTTAGATTCGAAAGATAGTCACGAAGAAAGCTCAAATGGTAAGTAATTTTGTGTGTTTTTAAATTTCGTAGGGAACATTCCTAGCAATTCCTATGGACCTTTAACGTTATGTACAGAGGTGGTATCAGGTTTTACCAATATTTTACATTATTAGATGAAAACTTGAGTGTTGATGATGATAGTGACTATGAAGTTTCATCGAAGGAAACACAAGGTAAGTTTTTATAAGCTCCCAAAATTAAGTGCTGGTTCGAAAAATTTTGATTCCAACATCAGAAACTAAATATTTAGGGTCAGATAGTGACAATGACTTTAAAAAAGTTTCTGGATGCAAAGAAATCGCTAGTAAGTTTTTCATTTTTTGTCTATTGAAAAAACATTTGTTTGCCTTGTTTTGTTCTTTTAAATTTAGTCACTTTTTTATTAGACCAAAATGGCAAAAGACTTAATTCTCAGCGAATGTATACATTGTGGTCAGAGGAAAGCAAAGATGCCTTTGATGTGGCATTTGCAGACCATCTGAAAAAGGAACGCGGATATCCCAGTTAGTATTCTTGTTAGTTGTATCACTGAAAAAGTTATTTATTCCTTATTCTTTTAAGGGTGTTATTCAGTTTAATATGAGTTTTTATCCTAGCTAATATTATTTATTTTTACGTTGGGGTTGTGAAGCTGAAAAGTAGCCAAATGCAGTTTGTCTACAACAATAATCTTAAGCAATAATTCTTATGCTAAATGCAGTTAGGTAGCTACGCCATTTATTGTTTTTCTGAAGACGTTTTCTGCGGAATAAAATTGTTGAGCCATTGTTTTAGCAGAACGGGATAACGACAGGCTGTTCCTTGTGTTTTTATTGAAATCGAAGTTGCAATAAATCTTTTTAAAAAAGGGTATTACACCTATACGCATGTTCAACACAGTTTAGCTCTACTAAGTGCTTAGCCCAGTGTTAAAACCAGACTGTTTCGTGTTTTTTCTTTAAACTGAACTTACTATAAAGTTGTTTTTTTCAAAAGGGTATTACGCACATATTAAGCACATCCATGTGTAAGGAAAAGTTAACCCCTTTCATAATTTTTTTCTTTATGTGAAGCGTTTATGATGCTATATGCTCTATAAAATCTTGTAAAATATTATTAAACAATAAACATAACCATAGCAACGTATGATATAAGTTTTTGAGTATTGACAGTTGATGTTTAAAATAGCTAAAAATTAGGTTAGCGGGATAGTAGCTGTTTCTCCGTGGCTAGCTTTCTAGTTAGTTTATTTTTTGGTATGATCACTGAACGTTAGTAAACTGCATATTGAGTTCTCTTAATTTAACAACAAACAATAGTAAAATAAAAATGAATGATTTTAAATTTTTTTCACACCGCCACCACTAATACTCTCTTAATAAGTGTTGATTTTGTTGAACTGCTAGTTAAAAACTAAAATTCAACGTTTCGTTTTCAAACTTCTAAACAACCAGCATTCCGAAATTTGTTCATAACTAATCTTGTTACACTGTTTTCAGCCTGCTTATAGCTATGAACTTGTGTGACTATATTAAAATTTTGAATATTTACTTGAATTTTATCATGTTAACGAAAGCACTGCCAATATCGCCGTTCATGCAACAAGCGCAACCTTGGTTAATATTTTTTAATTGATACTTTACCTAGGATTTTTCGTTCTGTATTGGATATTACACTACCTTCAGGTCTTCTGAGGTTACTGTAGATTTAAAGTTTAAACTTGCGAAACAGTGCTATAAAGATTTGTATTATAATTTCACGCACGAACTTTGAAAATCCTAATTAATTTCAAAAGTTTCTCAAGTAAATTTTAGAAAAAGTCAATATTTTGTTGCAATTCAAAATCGTTACATATGCATATATTCCAAATTGTTCAAGTGCGGTGGGATTGTAGTTTGAATAATCTCGTATATTAACTTTCTTTGCCTGCACGTTTTTGCTGCTTTAGTTGAAATGAGGAAATGCTGCCCCGACATTTTATCTCATTCTAGAATTTTATATTTGTATGTTTTTAGGCCGTGGAGAAATGGAAGAATTTGCCAAACAATTTGATTTCAACATTAAACAAGTTAGGACGAGAATTGTAAATCTTCGTAGATTGAGACTTCATCAACAGCAAGTGGCCAAAAACCATTTGGGAATTTGTGGCTAAAGTGGATGTTGCTAGAAAAGTGAAAACATCTTTTGGTCAATTTTGTTTTGTGGTCAACTGAATCACGAGAAACTTATTGTATTTATAAGTAATTATTTACATCGTTACATATTTTTGCAGGAACCCAGCCCCATGAGGTGAATAGTTTTCTCATAAAATTTGACCCCGCAATCTCCAAGATTCTTTCACAAAACCCCTTAAACTCGTGGCTGACCTGTGTTTAATATACGCATGAGCACAAATTCTTGTTTTTATGGGTCTCCTATTATTTTGTTGCGATATCTTAATGAACATAATGCTAATTTTCACGTCTAAGTGGAAGAAATCGTGTTAGGTTTGGCTGAGAAAATAACTACGCAAATGTTTACATAAACATTTTTTTGTTGCTTGTCTTTTAATTTTGTAGTCATAGTATGTGTAGGCTTTGTCGCATTTCTAAGTTACATTAAACGTTGTAATTAAATGTTACAATGAAATACACCTGTGCGCGCACAGACACTAACGCTGTATATCTTACCTAAAAGTTTAGACGAACAAACTGCACACTATCTTCACAGCTTGGACAAGCACGCCATCTTACAGCTTGGACAGAGAACAAAATTGCGATTCTGTACTTGCGGGGTAGAAATTTTAAATAGCGAACCTTGTTTCCTGGAAAATTGACCCACAGAACTTAACGTAAACTGTATTTGGACGTCGGTTAAGCAAACTTTACTCAACGCAGGCTAGATATTAAAATCTCAATAAGACCAAACCTCGTCAACCTCACTTTGAGACTCGTAGCTGCAGGTTTCAAAAAGTTAGGGATGCTACTGCTGGAATTTCAGTAGTTCAATGCTTCGAATTCTCGAGTAAGATTAGAACTATGGTAATTTTGTTGCCGCTTTTATCTCATCTCTTAATGAAATAAACTATATTCTCTAAATTGCTAAGACATTCTGAGAAAATGTGTCCGCTATCAGTAGTGTTGGCTATGTAAAGATTATTTGCCGTCATTAGCTCTTAAAAAAATTAGCTACGATGGCCCTGAAAGCTCGTTGGAAAATACAAAGAGAGAAGGAGACAACATTTGATGCGCGCGAGAAAAATAATGACTGCAAGTTCGAAATATCTTATGCGAGCACGTTCTGTTTATTTGTGTGTGGATAATTATATGCGATAAAAATGAAATGCAAGCAAGATTGATTTAATTTGCTTAGAATGCAGATTTTATTCCACAGACTTTCAAGAAACTTATTTTGGTTCTTCATTCCCGAGATGTCCTTTGTCGCCTGCTTTTCTGATGGTGTCAATAAATAAAGTGGTCGCTAGCTCCGTTGAACGCTTTCTCCTGTAACCGAACTGTTTATCTATAAGAAGGTTTTTTTCTTCCAGGTAGTTCATAAGTTGGTGTTGAACAGCCTTTTCTAGTATTTTAGAAACAACGGGGAGTATAGATATAGGTCTATAGTTATTTGCATCAGTAACGTTTCCACTTTTGTGTAGTGGAGTTATTTTCGCAGTTTTCCAATCTTTGGGTACAGTTGCAGTTTTAAGGGAAAGGTTGATGATGTGTGTTAAGGTTTTGCTATTTCCTCCCTACAATCCTTTAACATCCCATTCGGCAAATCATCTATGACGGTAGCTTTTTTACGTATCAGGTTTTTTAACTCTTTCTGTACGAATAAATTCGAAACATACCTAAAGGCAAAAACAGTTTTTGTTTTAATATTACTTGGACGCGGAACACTCAATACAAATTCTTTTAACAGAAAAGCGATTTTCTTTAGTCTGACTGCTACTGTGGCAAAAAACTTTCAAAAAGTGTTCGAGTATAAAAGTGATGGTAATCATTTCTCGATTTTCGTATTTGGTATGTACAAGTGTTTCTTAGCTGTTTGTAAGAATCCCAATCGGTGAACTTTTCGATTTCCGGAATTTACGCAGAAGTTGATCACGTACATTAATATTCTTCTTAATATTAGCTGACAACCAGGGGCATAGGGAACCCCTGATTCGCTTTGTTATAATGGGTGCATGTTTGTTGAATAACGTTGTCAAAATGGTTCTCAAATATTTCCAAGCGTTGTTTACATCTTTCGTTTGATACAAAGGTTCGAAATCGCATGACGAAAGATCTGTTCGTTCGTAAAATATGAGTTTGCGCAAGTTCTTTTTTAACAGAGTTGGGTGGACATGTACTTTATAGTTAAAGCTGATTAGCTAAAAATAAAAAGACAGCAAACCGACCTGGTTTTCCAAACCGTTTGGACAACTGTTTCCAACCAGTAATACGCATGTTCTGGTCATGATGGGACCTAGTGGTAGTATTCCATAAACACGGATATGATTCTATATCCGGGATAAAACTTTCAATATTATAATCCTCTTGAGGTCTTATTGCCGCAACATCAACAGTAGTTTCTTCGTTAGAATTGTTTGGTTGTTGCTGCAAAATTTTATGATAGAGCATATTTATTTCAAGTTCATTTTCGTCTGGAGAAACACATGTCTCTTCGTTGTCCGCCATTTTCAGATTTATTATTGCTTATGTTTTTGAAATTTTGCTGACGACTGGCAAATTACGAAATAGTTTAAAATACTCAAATATCATTGGCTATTTGTGTTAGAGAGAAAAACAACGTCGCCAAAAGTAGAATGAATTCAACTTTGACACTGAGCTCAAGAGCTGCTCTCGAGCACAAAAAATCTCTTAACAAGCAGTAATTTTTTCTAAGTGCGCATGCGCCAACAATAAGCTCGAGAGCTTTTGTGCTATAGCGGAAAATGCACTCAAATGGAAACGAGCCTTTAAGCTAAATTTTTGCGCACGAAGCTAATAGCCATCATCTCGCATAAGACATTTCGCACTCGCTCTTCATATTTTACAAAAGACTTTAGAGCCATCGTGGGTGGCCCTATTACTAGGTGTTCGCTATAGGCATAATTTACTGTATTTCGACGTCAAGTCAGCTTTTTGTATTTTTTGGAAGATGTCACAAAAACGTCTTTAGGGCGACATATATTGTCGCCATAAGCCCGATCCAGTGATACTATTTTCGTTAAGGCGACAAAAAAACGGTAAGGCGACCAAGAATTATATATCTTTTATAATTTTTAGCAGGTTTTTACGATGGCATGTTAATACCTGTACAAAAGAAGCATAGCAGCAGATCTTTGTCGTCAATGGATAATTTTTCCAAAAAAATAGTTATTTTTAGGTGTCACCCTAAGGTAATATTTTTGGGTATGTCGCCATAAGGTCAATCTAGGATTATATATATATATATATATATATATATATATATATATATATATATATATATATATATATATATATATATATATATATATATATATATATATATATATATATATATATATATATATATATATATATATATATATATATATATATATATATATATATATATATATATATATATATATATATATATATATATATATATATATATATATAATTTTTTAATCGCTATTGGATCTCTTTTTGTCTATAGACATTCCAAGTTCACCGTCAGTTGATATACAAGGTACGTAAAGATTTGTTATTATGATTTTAAAACATAGTTTTTCTTGTTTTTATTCTATGCAGTTCTTAAGTTGTCTGCACAGTAATAATCGGGATGTTTTTAATTATTTTTAGTTGATGCTGCAGAACTCATATGTCTGGAAAAAGCGGAGTTAGGTATATATATATATACCCTTTATTGTATAATTTAAATCAGGAATGTTTCATTAACTTGACCCTTTTTTCTCTTATTTCATTTTGTCTTTCTTTCCAGAAAAATCATCCAGCTCAAGTCAATCTTATAAAACGTTTTAAAGCACAGCCGCAGGTAAGGCACAAGATTAAAATGTTTACGTTTCATATATATTTAGTGTTATTTTCTTGTCATCTGCAACTTTGTGATGGTGTTTCTATCTCAGATACTACGGACGTTGGTGAAGAAAAAATGCACTTTGTTGTTGAAGCCAGCGCATGTTCAAACCCAGCTGCACTAGCTTTAAACGGTACCGTCTTTATACTATTTTGTTGCTCTATCAAAATTGAATGTTGAAAATGTTAGTTATGTTTTAACTGTCCCGTGTTTTTTTTTTTTTTTACTTTCATAACTCAAATCTTCATTTTTAGTTGCAGGAAAAGACCAGGTAATGTGTGGCAATACCATAGCTGTACACGCCGATGAAGATGAGCGCTTCTGGTTGTTAAAAGTATTGGCCATTGGAAGTCGAAAAATCGATGGGTTGTGGTTCAATAAAATGGAGGAAAGAAAATATACATCGGGACAAAGCTGCACAGTTGTGTGGAACAATATCATTCGCCCAAATGTCAAAATCACCAAAGTGTACACACTAAATCTAACAATGGTGGAAAATTACTATTTGCTATCACAAGAGACGGAGAACTTATTATTAGGCTTATTTATGCACGATTCTCTAAAAATGTAGTCTTTTTAATAATAATAAATCGAGCAGTGGTGGAATGTCAATGTTTCTTCTAGAAATAGTGGCATATACTCTGTCTTTTTCTAAAGTTATATTGTTACGGTAACACTTTTGTATAACGTATATACGTTTTATTTTTTTATATAAGTTGTGTCAGGTATTCTTGTACGTGTTTGTAGTTTAAACCCTGATGTATTTCCCTGATGTATGTCTTTAAGTAACTAAGGCGGACGTCGAATTTACACCATCAGAAGACCTGGCCAGTGCTCGACATGTAACTTGGACCTAACAATACCAGTGTTCATCTATTTGTTTAAAATTTGTTTCTGCTAAATTTAGTTCTTTAATTCTGCCTTATTGGCATGCGTGTAATCAATATATGAATGGATTATTGAACGGAAACTTGTTTGCAACCGAAAAATTTACTCGACGTGTAATGAAGAAGAAGAGATTTTATTAAAGTGATGTACATGTTTTTACAATATACGATAAAAGAATCATGAATCTGTGAAAATCAGTGTATTATTCCCTCTCGCTTTCCCCATCGTACATTGAACAATCAAATTGGTTTAGTTTCAGTTTGTTCGAGCGAACATGTTGTTGTAGTTTGCTCTGGTTATCTACGAATATAAGTGTTGATATTGGCAATTTGTGTTTCGTTCTTTTAAAAAACTAACTGAATAATGAGATCATCAGTTGATTTCTACCGTCATTGGAGTTTTTGGCCCCGTCCTAGCACGGACTAATCAATAACTTCTCGTGATAGTGGGCGGCCATACCTTGGTTTAGGTATTCTCATCAGTTAGTAAAAACAATTTTATTTTTTCAACTTACCGTTCTTATTGTCGTGCAACTGAAACAAATTCACAGGATCGTTTTGATTCATGATGCGTATGTATATCTTGCGTATGTCTTGCTACGACAGCTACTCAAGTGAAAGGAGGTCGATTATAAAGGCCGTTTTCCACTCGGCGGAAATTCCCGAGCGGGCAGGAAATTTCCGCCCGCGCGATTCTCAGTTTCAATTTCCATTGAGCGGGAAATTTTGAGCACGGCAATGAATATGAACAAATATGGCTGCTATAAACAAGCTTGTGTTGTTGCAAAAAAAAATCTTGATTTTGATCATTTTAAGAAGAAGATTTCGAGGAAGAATTGGAAAATACAAAAAAAGTATGTGGGTTAGGCAGCTATTCAAGGACCGTGCGAGAAGAGGAGAATTCAACATTTTGGTGAAGGATATGATGATGTTTGATCATTTTTACTTTTTTCAAACCTTCCGAATGCATCCCCATATTTTAGAAACTTTGATTTCTTGGGTTGGACCTTTCATTAAAAAATCGTCATTTAGAAGAGAAACAACCTCTCCAGCCGAGCGACTGTGTTTAACATTACGTTATTTAGCCACGGGAGATGCTCAAATTTCACTTGCCACTCGATTTCGGATAAGTCCAGCGACTGTTGGGAGAATTATCAGAGAAACCTGTCAGGTTTTATGGAATGTCTTGTCAGAAAAAGGTTATCTTGATGTTCCGAACTCAAAGGAAAAATGGTTAAAAATAGCTAATGATTTTAGAGATACGTGGAACTTTCCGAACTGCATTGGTGCAATTGATGGGAAACACGTCGTTATACAAGCTCCTCCGAGAAGCGGGTTCATGTTTTACAATTATAAAAAAACATATAGCATCGTGTTGCTCGCTGTGTGTAATGCGAACTATGAATTCACACTGGTTGATGTAGGAGAATATGGTAGACAGAGTGATAGCGGAGTTTACACTAGCAGCAACTTAGGACACGCAATTGATAATAATTTACTTAACATACCAACGCCAAGAGCGATACCAGGCTACCACTCTAATAAAATGTTCCCGTTCACCTTTGTTGCTGATGAAGCATTCGCACTGAAAACATTCATGATGCGACCATTCCCACACAGAAATGTCCTCGACTCATCAGAAACAATTTTCAACTATCGTTGTCACGTGCAAGGAGAGTGATAGAAAATTCATTCGGAATTTTAGCAAGTCGTTTTCGAATTTTTCGAAGACCGATAATTGCGAACGCTGACAACGTAAAGTTCATCACAAAAGCTGCAAATGCGCTTCACAATTTTCTCATGAAATCACAATCAGCTACTCATACGTATTGTCCACCTGAGCTAGTTGATCAGGAAACTATGAGATTTACAAGGCCTGGTCAGTGGCGATCAGACATAACTAATGGTGGGGCCCTGACACATTTAGTATCACAGGGGTCCCACAACTTCACCAGGGATGCAAAAACAGTGCGTGAAGATTTCAAAGTACACTTCAATTCAATTGATGGTGCTGTAGGTTGGCAAGAAGAAATGGTAAATAACACAACAAATCCTTTCGATGAAAAATATTGAACATGAATACAATATACAGCTATAGTAAATTAATATATACTGGTATATAATATATAACATTTGTGTGAGTTGCAAAATATGAAGAAAAAAAAATTCATTTAAAAGCTGTTTTTTTGCGTATGTCTGTGTGTGTATGGTCCTTGTACCTGAGTAGCCCAGTGCAAAAAGAGCGTTGTAATGTTCGATTTCAGATGGCGAACCGAATTTTGTTTTGAAAGTCCGTTGAATATACACTACCTACTTGAATTGAACCTATTGGTACTCAGGACTTTCAAAATTTCTTGACTACAAAGTCAAACTGACCTACTTTTCTGCAGGTCACGAAATATGGAAGATTGAGCTTGCTCAAAATCAAAAAAAGAAATTACACATTGGCACATACTCATTAATTTCCAGAAGTACAACTTCATAGTTGACCACCTTTATTCATATATACAACTAATCATGTTTTAGAACAGTCGCAGACAGCTTTTTATGTGCAAAGAATGCAAAGGGATAGTTCCCCTGAAGTTAAAACTAAGGTTTGTAAAAATTTGGGAGTGCCACAATTTCATGCATGGATTTTAAGTTACTTTTTTTTAAATTTAAACCGAAATGGTGGTACTTCCAAACATTGACTCATTTTAGTTCAAAATCTACATCTGTAGGTCTTCCCCAAACTCTATTTTGAAAAGAACCTCTTGAATTTTCAATCTTGCTTGCCTGTTTTTCACAGCTGGGAGACTTTTCAAAACAGGAATCAAACTCATGCAAAACAAATGATCAGCATCATTTTTTTCTTCTCTGACATTGGTTGGTGTTGGCTCGACAGGTTTACTGATGTTGCTGCACACAGCACTGACATCTTTCAAAGAATTGATCAACATCACATCGACATCTGAGGCCAATTTTTTCTTTCGTTTTGTTGCAGTGGATGTTGGCTTGTAATACGGTTCAGTTCGTGATGATGTTCTGGATGTTATCGAAGAAGTTTCATCATCATCCGATTCAATTGACCTTCTTTTCGACACCTCTGGACGAGTTAAAGAATCATCAATTGACTGTCTATTTGAATGCTGTGAGATTGGAAGTGACATCTCTGGGCTGGCTAAAGAATCATCCACATTACTATCACTTTCGTTTGATGACACTGCACTTCTGAGAAAACTAAGAGCCTCAAAATTTCTACATTTTGCGAGCTTTGATACAGCTGCACCGGATCTCGTTTGTTCTTCTCGTTTATGCATACAACGGCTATAACTGTCTCGAATAAGTTTCCACTTGTTCTTCAAAACATCAACTGAAGTGAAGTAAATAAAAATAGATATGCAACATTTGTTGTATATAAAGTAAATCACAAAAACAACTTTATTCATTCAAAAAAACACATATTATGTATACTGTATTCAAGATGGCCAGGGAAATATATGTATACAAACACACTAATTACTTGATGTATGAAAACAAACTGTCACAGTGAAGCCAGGTGGATAGAAAAGTTCAAAAGTATGGGATTACCTGTAAAAGCTCCATTTAACGATGCCGAAATTATCTCCCAGGCTTTTTTCTTTTTAATTTGGTCACGGTACACGTTCAGCTTTGTATTCCATAAACATGGATATTGCCGTACTAGTTCGATTAATACTTCAGGATCTACCACTGATGCTCTTACTCTTGTAGAAAGATTATTTGGTGCTACAGCAGTTTGTTGTTGAGATTGGTGTCGTTGTTGTTGCAGCAGAGTTTCACCATCGACAACATTTTGGGCCTCTCTGCGTAATTGCTCAACATATCTCAAGTTGCTTTCTATCAAGTGGTCGGTTTCGACGCTGTTGTAGAAGCTTTCTTCCTGAAAAGCTGCATTATTGTTGCCATCTTCTTGTTGTTCATCAAGTTGCTGTTGTTGTTGCTGAAGTTGTTGTTGCTGAAGTTGTTGTTGTTGTTGCTGCAGCAACCAAGTTTGTTGTAAGCTGCTAGCTGTAGCTGCTCTGGGAATAAAAGCATTCTCCTCTTCTCGTCTCAGTTGTTGACGATCTTGCTGTTGTTGTTGTTGCTGCTTCTGCTGTTCGTAGAAACGTGTCACAGCATTTGGTAGAGATCCAGACGCCATTTTGAAGTTTCTTCTCCTCAGAGGTGAATTCTGATTGGTTAAAAAACAAATGTCTCTTTTGGCGGGCGGAAAAAGTTCAACATTTTGAACTTTCATTTTCGCCTTCTCGTAGACAATTTTTTTCGCCGGAATTGATTTTTTTTCGGCACATTTGCTGCATTTAGGGACGACAATCTTGTCTCAGGTTCCATATAATTTAGTTGTAAAATTGATAAACGAGGCATTTCAAAGTGACGAGTGTCATATATTTGCGATTAGTCGTACTGATACAAGATAATTGTCATTTAGGGTCAACAACCTCGTCTCAGGTTCTATATATTTTAGCCTTAAAATTGATAAACAAGGCACTCAAAAGAGACAAATGTCTCATATATTTGCGATTCTTCGTGTTGATACAAGATAATTGTCATTTAGTGACGACATTCTTGTCTCAGATTCCATATAATTTAGTTGTGAAATTGATAAACGAGGCATTTCAAAGTGACGAGTGTCATATATTTGCGATTAGTCGTAATGATACAAGATAATTTTCATTTAGGGTCAACAACCTCGTCTCAGGTTCTATATATTTTAGCCTTAAAATTGATAAACAAGGCACTCAAAAGAGACAAATGTTTCATATATTTGCGATTTTTCATGTTGATACAAGAAAATTGTCATTTGGGTACGACAACCTTGTCTCAGATTCTATATATTTTAGTCGTAAAATTGATAAACGAGGCACTTCAAAGTGACGAGTGTTATGTATTTGCAATTTTTCGTATTGATACAAGATAATTGTACCTTTGGGACGACAAGCTCGTCTCAGTTTCTATATAATTTAGCCGTAAAATTGATAAACAAGGCATTTCAAAGTGACAAGTGTCATGAATTTGCGATTTTTCGTTTTGATACACGCTAATTGTCATTTAGGGTCGACAATTTTGTTAAAAGTTCTATATATTTTATCCTTAAAATTGAAAACAAGGCATTTCAAAGTGACGAGTGTCATATATTTGCGATTAGTCGTAATGATACAAGATAATTGTCATTTAGGGTCAACAACCTCGTCTCAGGTTTATATATTTTAGCCTTAAAATTGATAAACAAGGCACTCAAAAGAGACAAATGTCTCATATATTTGCGATTTTTCGTGTTGATACAAGATAATTGTCATTTAGGGACGACAATCTTGTCTCAGGTTCCATATATTTTAGTTGTAAAATTGATAAACGAGGCATTTCAAAGTGACGAGTGTCATGTATTTGCGATTTTTGGTGTTCGTACAAGATAATTGTCATTTAGGGTCGACAATCTCATATCAGGTTTTATATATTTTAGTCGCAAAATTAATAAACGAGGCATTTGAAAGAGACAAATGTCTCATATATTTGCGATTCTTCGTGTTGATACAAGATAATTGTCATTTAGGGTCGACAACCTCGTCTGAGGTTCTATATAATTTACTCGTAAAATTGATAAACGAGGCATTTCAAAGTGACATGTATTTGCGACTTTTCGTATTGATACAAGATAATTGTACTTTAGGGTCAACAACCTCGTCTCAGGTGCTATATATTTTAGCCTTAAAATTGAAAAACAAGGCATTTCAAAGTGACGAGTGTCATGTATTTGCGACTTTTCGTATTGATACAAGATAATTGTATTTAGGGTCAACAACCTCGTCTCAGGTGCCATATATTTTAGCCTTAAAATTGAAAAACAAGGCATTTCAAAGTGACGAGTGTCATGTATTTGCGAATTTTCGTATTGATACAAGATAATTGTATTTAGGGTCAACAACCTCGTCTCAGGTTCTACATATTTTAGTCGTAAAGTTGTTAAACGAGGCATTTAAAAGAGACAAATGTGTCATATATTTGCGATTCTTTGTGTTGATACAAGATAATTGTCATTTAGGGTCGACAACCTCGTCTCAGGTTCTATATATTTTAGTCGTAAAATTGCTAAACGAGACATTTAAAAGTGACATGTATTTGCGATTTTTCTTATTGATACAAGAAAATTGTCATTTGGGTACGACAACCTCGTCTCAGATTCTATATATTTTTGTCGCAAAATTGATAAACTAGGCATTTCAAAATGACGAGTGTCATGTATTAGCGACTTTTCGTATTGATACAAGATAATTGTCATTTAGGGTCAACAACCTCGTCTCAGGTTCTATATATTTTAGCCTTAAAATTGATAAACAAGGCACTCAAAAGAGACAAATGTCTCATGTATATGCGATTTTTCGTAGTGATACAAGATAATTATCATTTAGGGACGACAAGCTCGTTAAAGGTTCTATATATTTTAGTCTTAAAATTGATAAACGAGGCACTTCAAAGTGACGAGTGTCATGTATTTGCAATTTTTCGTATTGATACAAGATAATTGTACCTTTGGGACGACAAGCTCGTCCCAGGTTTAACATATTTTAGCCGTAAAATTGACAAACGAGGCATTTAAAAGTGACAAGTCTCATGTATTTGCGATTTTTCATGTTGATACAAGAAAATTGTCATTTGGGTACGACAACCTCGTCTCAGATTTTATATATTTTAGTCGTAAAATTGATAAACGAGGCACTTCAAAGTGACGAGTGTCATGTATTTGCAATTTTTTGTATTGATACAAGATAATTGTACCTTGGGGACGACAAGCTCGTCTCAGTTTCTATATAATTTAGCCGTAAAATTGATAAACAAGGCATTTCAAAGTGATGAGTGTTATATATTTGCGATTTTTCGTACTGATACAGGATAATTGTCACTTAGGGTCGACAACCTCGTCTCAGGTTCTACATATTTTAGCAGTATAATTGACAAACGAGGCATTTAAAAGTGACAAGTCTCATGTATTTGCGATTTTTCATGTTGATACAAGAAAATTGTCATTTGGGTACGACAACCTTGTCTCAGATTCTATATATTTTAGTCGTAAAATTGATAAACGAGGCACTTCAAAGTGACGAGTGTTATGTATTTGCAATTTTTCGTATTGATACAAGATAATTGTACCTTTGGGACGACAAGCTCGTCTCAGTTTCTATATAATTTAGCCGTAAAATTGATAAACAAGGCATTTCAAAGTGACAAGTGTCATGAATTTGCGATTTTTCGTTTTGATACACGCTAATTGTCATTTAGGGTCGACAATTTTGTTAAAAGTTCTATATATTTTATCCTTAAAATTGAAAACAAGGCATTTCAAAGTGACGAGTGTCATATATTTGCGATTAGTCGTAATGATACAAGATAATTGTCATTTAGGGTCAACAACCTCGTCTCAGGTTTATATATTTTAGCCTTAAAATTGATAAACAAGGCACTCAAAAGAGACAAATGTCTCATATATTTGCGATTTTTCGTGTTGATACAAGATAATTGTCATTTAGGGACGACAATCTTGTCTCAGGTTCCATATATTTTAGTTGTAAAATTGATAAACGAGGCATTTCAAAGTGACGAGTGTCATGTATTTGCGATTTTTGGTGTTCGTACAAGATAATTGTCATTTAGGGTCGACAATCTCATATCAGGTTTTATATATTTTAGTCGCAAAATTAATAAACGAGGCATTTGAAAGAGACAAATGTCTCATATATTTGCGATTCTTCGTGTTGATACAAGATAATTGTCATTTAGGGTCGACAACCTCGTCTGAGGTTCTATATAATTTACTCGTAAAATTGATAAACGAGGCATTTCAAAGTGACATGTATTTGCGACTTTTCGTATTGATACAAGATAATTGTACTTTAGGGTCAACAACCTCGTCTCAGGTGCTATATATTTTAGCCTTAAAATTGAAAAACAAGGCATTTCAAAGTGACGAGTGTCATGTATTTGCGACTTTTCGTATTGATACAAGATAATTGTATTTAGGGTCAACAACCTCGTCTCAGGTGCCATATATTTTAGCCTTAAAATTGAAAAACAAGGCATTTCAAAGTGACGAGTGTCATGTATTTGCGAATTTTCGTATTGATACAAGATAATTGTATTTAGGGTCAACAACCTCGTCTCAGGTTCTACATATTTTAGTCGTAAAGTTGTTAAACGAGGCATTTAAAAGAGACAAATGTGTCATATATTTGCGATTCTTTGTGTTGATACAAGATAATTGTCATTTAGGGTCGACAACCTCGTCTCAGGTTCTATATATTTTAGTCGTAAAATTGCTAAACGAGACATTTAAAAGTGACATGTATTTGCGATTTTTCTTATTGATACAAGAAAATTGTCATTTGGGTACGACAACCTCGTCTCAGATTCTATATATTTTTGTCGCAAAATTGATAAACAAGGCACTCAAAAGAGACAAATGTCTCATGTATATGCGATTTTTCGTAGTGATACAAGATAATTATCATTTAGGGACGACAAGCTCGTTAAAGGTTCTATATATTTTAGTCTTAAAATTGATAAACGAGGCACTTCAAAGTGACGAGTGTCATGTATTTGCAATTTTTCGTATTGATACAAGATAATTGTACCTTTGGGACGACAAGCTCGTCCCAGGTTCTACATATTTTAGCCGTAAAATTGACAAACGAGGCATTTAAAAGTGACAAGTCTCATGTATTTGCGATTTTTCATGTTGATACAAGAAAATTGTCATTTGGGTACGACAACCTCGTCTCAGATTTTATATATTTTAGTCGTAAAATTGATAAACGAGGCACTTCAAAGTGACGAGTGTCATGTATTTGCAATTTTTTGTATTGATACAAGATAATTGTACCTTGGGGACGACAAGCTCGTCTCAGTTTCTATATAATTTAGCCGTAAAGTTGATAAACAAGGCATTTCAAAGTGATGAGTGTTATATATTTGCGATTTTTCGTACTGATACAGGATAATTGTCACTTAGGGTCGATAACCTCGTCTCAGGTTCTACATATTTTAGCAGTATAATTGACAAACGAGGCATTTAAAAGTGACAAGTCTCATGTATTTGCGATTTTTCATGTTGATACAAGAAAATTGTCATTTGGGTACGACAACCTTGTCTCAGATTCTATATATTTTAGTCGTAAAATTGATAAACGAGGCACTTCAAAGTGACGAGTGTTATGTATTTGCAATTTTTCGTATTGATACAAGATAATTGTACTTTTGGGACGACAAGCTCGTCTCAGTTTCTATATAATTTAGCCGTAAAATTGATAAACAAGGCATTTCAAAGTGACAATTGTCATGAATTTGCGATTTTTCGTTTTGATACACGCTAATTGTCATTTAGGGTCGACAATTTTGTTAAAAGTTCTATATATTTTATCCTTAAAATTGAAAACAAGGCATTTCAAAGTGACGAGTGTCATGTATTTGCGACTTTTCGTATTGATACAAGATAATTGTATTTAGGGTCAACAACCTCGTCTCAGGTTCCATATATTTTTGCCTTAAAATTGATAAACAAGGCATTTAAAAGAGACAAATGTCTCATATATTTGCGATTCTTTGTGTTGATACAAGATAATTGTCATTTAGGGTCGACAACCTCGTCTCAGGTTCTATATATTTTAGTCGTAAAATTGCTAAACGAGGCATTTAAAAATGACATGTATTTGCGATTTTTCGTATTGATACAAGAAAATTGTCATTTGGGTACGACAACCTCGTCTCAGATTCTATATCTTTTAGTCGTAAAATTGATAAACGAGGCATTTAAAAGTGACAAGTGTCATGTATTTGCGATTTTTCGTTTTGATGAAAGCTAATTGTACCTTAGTGACGACAACCTCGTCTCAGGTTGTATATATTATAGCCGTAAAATTGATAAACGAGGCATTTCAAAGAGACGTGTGTCTCAGATATTTGCGATATTTTTTATTGATATAGGATAATTGTACTTTAGGGTCAACAACCTCGTTTCAAGTTTTTATATTTTAGCCGTAAACTTAATATACGAAGCATTTAAAAGAGACGAGTGTCTCATATATTTGCGATTTTTCGTACTGATACAGGATAATTGTACTTTAGGGACGACAACCTCCTCTCAGGTTCTACCTATTTTAGCCGTAAAATTGATAAACGAGGCATTTAAAAGTGACAAGTGTCATGTATTTGCGATTTTTCATGTTGATACAAGAAAATTGTCATTTGGGTACGACAACCTCGTATCAGATTCTACATATTTTAGTCGTAAAATTGATAAACGAGGCATTTCACAGTGACGAGTGTCAGGTATTTGCAATTTTTCGTATTGATACAAGATAATTGTACCTTAGGGACGACAAGCTCCTCTCAGTTTCTATATATTTTAGCCGTAAAATTGATAAACAAGGCATTTCAAAGTGATGAGTGTTATATATTTGCGATTTTTCGTATTGATACAGGCTAATTGTCACTTAAGGCGACAACCTCGTCTCAGGTTCTACATATTTCAGCCGTAAAATTGATAAACGAGGCATTTAAAAGTGACAAGTCTCATGTATTTGCGATTTTTCATGTTGATACAAGAAAATTGTCATTTGGGTACGACAATCTCGTCTCAGGTTCAATATATTTTAGTTGTAAAATTGATAAACGACGCATTTCAAAGTGACGAGTGTCATGTATTTGCGATTTTTGGTGTTCGTACAAGATAATTGTCATTTAGGGTCGACAACCTCATCTCAGGTTCTATATATTTTAGTCGTAAAATTATTAAACGAGGCGCGTGACACATTTTATAAACCATATTTAACTTTGTCAGTGTCCACGGCTCTATATGGATTACATCCTTTGTGCGTATTTTTGAAGAAGAAAACCATGAAGCCGGTCACCATTATTTGCGCCGTTGAGGTACACAAAGCATACATTGTAGTGCAGAATCCGAAAAGAAACTTTGTTGCCGACTTACTGCAGAACGTCGGAAACGGAGCTTCTAACTAACTACAAAATGTCCATTGTGCAGCGGTTGTTTCTTATCAGGATGTTCGCACTCATCCACCAGTATTTTGACGAATTTGGTGAAATAGGACGATTTATAAAGTTTGGGAAATATTATAATTGATAAATATATTTCATTTTAATATTTAAAAATAGAGGACATTATTATATTAAACGTTGGCCATTATAGCATTCATGAACTGAAATCATCTTCGTTATCGTCATGTTTGTGGTATACCCAACTGCATTTCACAAACAACAATATGTAAATGGATGCATTGCATCATTTTAGAACGGCGTAAAGCGACTACTCAATTTCACTATATATTTTCCCCAACCTGCTACCTTAAATTTACTGCTTAATGTCCGGCAATTCAAGTCAGTCGGCTAACAGTGTTAGTTTGTTTTGGACAAGATGTTTTGTCTTTTAACACACATGTTTTCATTGTCTTTCCTTGGTCACGTGGTCACGAAAAAAGTTAGCTAAAGGTTGATACTATGATAAGTAGTTTAAAACGGTTATATGTGGCGATGTTAATAAAATTACGTGATGACGCAAATCAATAAAATCATTCGGATTTCATTTATTTGTAGTTATTAAAAATCAAATCAAAACATGAGCACCTCTTCTTCTTATTACTAGGGGCGAAATCTATGAGAGCAGAAGCATACCTGTCATTGTGATATTGGCTGGCAGAGCTAAAAAAAAAAAAAAGAATTAACATTGGATACATAGAAACGCTACAGTTTGTACTCCAATATTTGACGGCGATGCATTTTTTAGTTAAAATATTACAGTTCTAAACAAAACGGTGGTAACGGATACTGACCTGTTTTGATGTTGCACTGTAAAATACAAAGCCCGAGGTCAAAAGTACATACCGAGGAAAACAATATGTTGGATACATCTTGGAGGAAAGAATACACTTATTTCTTCCGAAAATACGTAAACTGGTAATAAGCACGGGATCGGCAACTGGTCAGTTTTAGGTTGGATAATAAGCTGAGTATCAGATAATGCTTAATATATGATCTGTCAATTAACCTAACCCTGCTTTAAAAGTTCACATGTAAGCTTGTTTTTTCTTTATACTTCACCTCCACTGATGCACACACATCACACATACTTCAAAATAGCTTTGAACAATTCAGTATTTTAAGTTTGTTCCATATACCTGAAACCAGGTTGTCGGCCCTAAATGACAATTATCTTGTATAAATTTGAAAAATCGCAAATATATTATTGTTATTGATAGCCTCTTCAGTTCCCATTGGTACTGCTATCAACGAGGGTCCTGCGAAGGGGGTCCTAGCGCATTTAAAGCTCCCATTTGAGCTACGAAAGTCGTGGAAGCACAGCAATCGCTCAACTAGACAACCGCCTAAGATATCAATCCTATTCTCATGCTGAGCGCTAAGCAGAAAGGATAGATTCACACTTTTATAGTCTCTGGCATGACTCGGCCGGGGTTTGAACCCAAGACCTCCCGCACCGAAAGCGAACGCTCTACCACAAGGCTATCAGTCGGTATTACACTCGTCTCTTTTAAATGCCTTGTTTATCAATTTTACGACTAAAATATATAAAACCTTTACCGAGGTTGTCGTCCCTAATTGACATTTATCTTATATCAACACAAAAAATCGCAGATATATAACACTCGTCTCTTTTAAATGCCTGGTTTATCAATTTTGGGGCTAAAATATATAGAACCTGAAACGAGGTTGCCGACCCTAAATGACAATCATCTTGTATAAATACGAAAAATCGCAAATATATTACACTCATCTCTTTTAAATGCCCCGTTTATCAATTTTACCACCAAAATATATAGAACCTGAAACGAGGTTGCCGTCCCTAAATGACAATCATCTTGTATAAATACGAAAAATCGCAAATATACTACACTCGTCTCTTTTAATTGCCTCGTTTATCAATTTTACGACAAAAATGGATAGAACCCGAGACGAGGCTGTCGACCCTAAATGACAATTATCTTGTATGAATACGAAAAGTCGCAAATATATTACACTCGTCTCTTTTAAATGCCCCGTTTATCAATTTTACGACTAAAATATATAGAACCTGAAACCAGGTTGTCGTCCCTAAATGACAGTTATTTTGTATCAATACGAAAAATCTCAAGTACATAACACTCGTCTGTTTTAAATGCCTGGTGTATCAATTTCACGGCCGAAATATATACAACCTGAGACGAGATTGTTGACCATAAATGACAATTATCTTGTATCAATACGAAAAATCGCAAAAACATGACACTCGTCTCTTTTAAATCCCTCGTTTATCAATTCCACGGCCAAGATATAAGAACCTAACACGCAGTTGTAGACCCTAAATTACAATTATCCTGCACTAATACAAAAAATCGCAAATATATGAGACACTCGTTTCTTTCAAATCCCTCGTTCGTCAATTTTACAGGGAAAATATAAGAACCTGAAACGAGGTTGTTGACCCTAAAATACAATCATCCTGTATCAATACGAAAAATCGCAAATACATGACACTCGTCACTATGAAATGCCTCGTTTATCAATTCTACGGCCGAAAAATATACAACTTGAGACGAGATTGTTGACCCTAAATTACAATTATCATGCACTAATACAAAAAATCGCAAATATATGAGACACTCGTTTCTTTCAAATCCCTCGTTCGTCAATTTTACAGGGAAAATATAAGAACCTGAAACGAGGTTGTTGACCCTAAAATACAATCATCCTGTATCAATACGAAAAATCGCAAATACATGACACTCGTCACTATGAAATGCCTCGTTTATCAATTCTACGGCCGAAAAATATACAACTTGAGACGAGATTGTTGACCCTAAATTACAATTATCCAGTATTAATACAAAAAAACGCAAATATGTGAGACATTCATCGCTTTTAAATGCCTTGTTTATCAATTTTACAGGATAAGAACCTGAAACGAGGTTGTCGTCCCTAAAGTACAATTATCCTGTATCAGTACGGAAAATCGCAAATATACAAGTCACTCTTCTCTTTTAAATGCTCCCATCTATTTTACGGCTAATTATGTAGAACCTGAAACGAGGTTGTTAACCCTAACTGACAATTATCCTGTATCAATAAGAAAAATCGCAAATACATGACACTCGTCGCTTTTAAATGCCTCGTTTATCAATTTCACGGCTAAAATATATAGTGCCTGAGACAAGCTTGTCGTCCCTAAATGACAATTATGTTGTATCAATAAAAAAAAGTCGCAAATATATGAGACACTTGTCAATTTTTAATGCCTCGTTCATCAATTTTACGGCTAAAATATATAGAGCCTGAGACGAGGTTGTTGACCTTAAATGACAATTATCTTGTATCAATAAAAAAAATCGCAAATATATGAGACCCTCGTCAATTTCTAATGCCTCGTTCATCAATTTTACGGCTAAAATATATAGAGCCTGAGACGAGGTTGTTGACCTTAAATGACAATTGTCTTGTATCAAGACGAAAAATCGCAAATACATGACACTCGTCTCTTTTTAATGCCTCGTTTATCAATTTCACGGCTAAAATATATAGAGCCTGAGACAAGGTTGTCGTCCCTAAATGACAATTATCTTGTATCAATACGAAAAATCGCAAATATATGAGACACTCGTCAATTTTAAATGCCTCGTTCATCAATTTTACGGCTATAATATATAGAGCCTGAGACGAGGTTGTTGACTCTAAAGTACAATTATCTCTATAATAATACGCTAAGTGTGTCCGTCTGTCTGTGACAGGCAAAGTTGATATCGTCATTTTCCTTTGATGTTGCCGAAAAAAATCTTTGATGTTGCCGAAAAAAATATTTCTTCTTTGTCGTGAAAAGCCGCGAGTTTTGTGTGGTTTGTTAAATGAAGTTCTAGCACAAAGTAACGGAAATTGTGTTTGCAAAAAAGATGGCTGTCCTTTTTAAGCATTTGTCTTCCCTTGCCTTCAAAACAAATCTTTACAAAAGCATTTAAAAAGGAGCATGGTATATAAATGAAGTATAGAAAGGTTTCTGTAAGGTTTGTTTATGTTTTTTGAAGTTTTGATGATATTATTGATGCGAGACATGTTTGTTAGCTAGCATCAACCACACCAACAACAACTAGCTAGGTAGCTAGGAATTTATAAATATGTAGCCATGTTCTTTATACCTAGCTAAGTCTCCAGTTTATATTTAAGTGACCAGCTATTAGCTGCCTTATGTTAGCTTCAGTTTTATGTTGCTTTTTACATGTAAGCTAATCTTAGTGGTCTTTGCTAAGAATGTGACTGTAACTTATTTTAATTGACATTTTAAGCTTAAATTAACAAGCCACAACAACTTTTAAAAACGTATTACATAATATTTAAGGAGAGTTTAAAGACTGTTTTTAAGCAAATAATGCATTTTTCACAATTTGTGTATGCAATTAATGTATTTTTCACATTTTGTGTAACTAAACTTATATACATCAGTTACATGCAATATGACGAAACGATTTTTATTAAACATGTAGAAATTCTGGTACCTTAAGTGTAGTGATTTTTGTTGTTCTAGATGTTCTGACTAAAATGTTTTTGTTTATGGCATTTTGTCTCAATTAAGAAAAGTTTCAACTTTTTTGAGGGAGTACAACACCGAAAAACTTGTGTTTTTTTTTATATTTTGTATAATTTCTTACCGGGCAGGACTCTGTACAACATACTGAAATGACTGATCCCTCTCTATTTATAAATTTGATGCGTTCCAAATCACAGTTTTTTGAAATTTTGGGTAATATTTAATGAGTACAAGATGCAAATACTGATTTTTGTTGAATCAGAAGTATTTCCTACAACCATTCTTTTTTTACACTTTTGTGGAGAAAAAGTGTATGCAATATCATCAGAATAACTGATTTTGTTGCAAATTGTTTTCTTTTTCACATTTTGGATTGAAATATTGTTATAAAGGGCATATATCAATAGACATATATATACCAAAATAATTAAATTCTGCAAACTTTGATTTTGTCGTTCACCTCTCATCTTTTATATTTTGATTAAACTTTTGAGGAAAACCATAGGAATTATTTAGAATTTGTATTTTGTGTTGCAAATTTAGTGCAAAAATTTAACTGTTGTGAGGGAGGACCATATGCAATTATATATACTAAAAATAATAATTTGATATTCTACAAGTTGTATTTTTGTATGCACTTAAATGACTGCTTTTTCTGAGTTGAATTTGATGGGTTTCATATCAATTTTATGGAAGATTTTATGGCTGAAGACAATATAGAACATGCCAATTGAACTGATTTTTGTTCATATTTTGATTTGCTCCTCATAAACCTTTGTGTTCTACATTTATTGTAAACGTTTGTGAGGAAGGACCATATATATATACAATGTTTTCAAAATATTGAAATTTACTCCTTGCTCATTGCTTTTTCGACATTTCAGGTTAAAATGTTTGGTAAAGTCAGTACGGATCATTAGACAAAAAATTGTTTTGTTAACTGGTTAATTTTTACATTTTGTGCATATTTTTGCGGGAGAAGATGGTATGCAACCGAATAAATGATTTTTCAAAGTTTAACTTTTTGTTTTTAGGTGTTTTGTGTTTGTTTAAGTTTGGCTTTTTGATATTGTTCAGGTTGTATTGTTGTATAAGCATTTAGGGAAAAGACAATGTTTAAAATGCGTAAAGAACTTATTTCATAAATCTGTGCTTACTGTTGCAAGCCTTTCTTTTTAACACTTCAGATTAAAATATTGAAGGTTATCAACATAATCACATAATAAGATGTATACATATTTGAGATATGTGTTATTTCTGACATTATTATTATTGTTGTCGTAACTGTCTGGGTTGTGACTGTCAATGTTGTAACTTTCTACTAACTAGATTTTACACTTTGCACGCCGTTGTTTTTCATATTTTGTCTGAAGTTTTGTTGGGAGGATTTTATGCGATTTGACATTTGATATTTTGTGTTAGATTTTAAGAACTTTGTTGTTAAATTATGACTTATATACTTTTTTTTTATGCATTCTCAGATTATTTTTTTTAGTTAAAGGCATATTCAATATACTGAAATATTTGCTGATGTCATCAAAATTCAAATGACAGAACTTTTCAATTGTTTTTCTGCCTAAGTGGATTTTTCCACGGGCCTAATCGACTAGTCTTGTATCAATACTAAAATCGCAAGTATATGACACTCGTCTGTTTCAAATGCCTGTTTTATCAATTTCACGGGTAAAATATATAGAACCTGAGACGAGGTTGTTGACCTTAAATGACAATTGTCTTGAATCAATACAAAAAATTACAAAAAGTTTCGTGCTTATTTTAAACTGTTTGTACATTTAGAAAATGATGGAAGGCGGCACAAGCCTCTTAGACAGTGTTTTGTAGCAGGCTGTTCATCCAGCGACATGGTTAGTTTCGTTTAAGGAAATTGCCCAACATCGCCTAAGCACTTAGAAATCAAATTATTAGAGTCATTAGGAAATACAAATTGAAAATTTTGAGGCAAAAGTTGAAAAGATTTTATCAGATGCTAAAAGAGATTTAACGAAAAATCCTAATGTTATATACGACGTTATGGTTCATCATGCCATTTCTTTGGTAATGTTGGCGAATGCTCAGTTGGAAATCTTTTATTCAATGGCATACGTGTACTTGAAAAACTGAGTCTAGAAGCAATGAATTTTCACAATTTTGTTTATCAACGTTGCGAACATAATGTAACGCGAATTGATATGAAGATACATCTATGAAAGTGTGAATCTATCCTTTCTGCTTAGCGCTCAGCATGAGAACAGGATTGATATCTTAGGTAGTTGCCTAGTTGAGCGATTGCTGTGTTTGCACGAATTTCGTAGCTCAAACGAGAGCTTTACCGATAGTGCAAAATGAAAGGTAAGGACTGCACTCGAAGCTGTAATAAAAAAACAAACGAATTAATACTCCCAAAGTAATAACAAAAAATTTAAAATGGAAAAGGTACAAACATATATTTTTAAAACAATATATAATTACTATTTGGAGACTTTTTAATATTCTACTGACATTTTTGTTTTATTGCGGAGCAAAACGAAGTGAAGAAACGGAGCGTAATGAAGTCCATTTTTTCATTAATTAGTCAAATACGAGACGGTGGAAGGTCATAGGATTTCCATACTATATATCAAAACTTTCAATTTTCGACACATTTGTCAACCTTTTTGACTGGGTTGCCCAGTAATTCATCTGGGTATTTTTCCGTAAAAATCTGATTCAGCGAGATAACACGGCGATGGAATGCATTTGTTTTTTTAAATATGCCCGAATGGGAAATTTTAGTTTAGTTCAAGTCAGCCTACAATTTTAGCCACGTGAATCATGGATTACTTTTTCTAATATCACGTGACCTTTTCTCGGACACATGGCGCCTCAAACAAGGGTCTTTGATCGGAAGGTCATTTTCAAGAAACAAAGAAGGGGTATGTTTAGCTAATTAGTATAGCCTTATATTGTTTCTGCTTCGTGTAACAACTTCTGATAAAGCAAAAAATTAGGAACATGTTAACATTATTCTCAGCCTGAATTTCCTGACACATTGTAGGAGAAAATTAACGCGAATCTAGAATTACCACGACAGTTATTTTCGGACAGTTTTACCAAATGTTGACACTACGCTTCTAACTATCTGTTACAACAAGATGACTCCAACATTATCTAATTCTTTAATCCTGAAAATACTTATTATAACCGTCGTTTTTATTTTTTTTTATTTCTCTATTGTTGGAAACAGTATACATATTGCTTTTAGCCAAAGATTTCAGCCTGATATTCTTTTTTCTTAAACAGGGAATAAAAACATTTTGTTTAAATCCGGTGCAGCAGAATATCCTAACTCCATGTGAAAGATCAGGGTCAAAATAAACTAGAGAACAATAACTCCCGTAGAGTAGAAAAAATTTTTCAAAGAGAAGTTCAAAGGCAAAGGGGAGTTAAAATAAACTGGTTACCCGGGCCATTACCGCCCCATCACGATGATGCACCCGAGCAATCAAACGATGAACAAAAACTGCCCCTGTTGCACGATGACGAAAAGCCTGCCAAACAGATGGAATCAGTTACCTGATGAAATCATAAAGATGATCCTTGTACAAGCTTCCACAAAATCCCTTACATCGTTCAATCATGTTTCTTTGACATGCCATTGTTTCAAAAAATCCTTGTAAGAAGGAAAGATCAAGTGCTACCAATATTACATTTGTTATTTAATGACAAAGAACGGAATGAATTAAAGAGATATAATGGAAAAGTCAAAATAAGCACCAGAAAGTTTACAAAATTATTTGGAGCGCATTTTGAGGTATTAAAGAAAATTGAATACATGGTGAACAGTCAGAAATGGAAGTCATCTTGGCTTTTACTAGAGCCGAAATGTAATTCTATGTTTCAGGTTTGGAAGACCTACTGGAAAAATATAACTAGCCCTATCCTAATCAAAGATAATCAACCAATTGTGTCGTCAGATATTAAAGAGGAGAGCCAAGAAAGATTTGGATCAAAAATGATCAATTTTTTCTCAAAATTAAAGATAGAGCAATCCTTAATTTGAAAAGTGCTTGTTTGAATGACCGTATCATGGATACCGCGCATAAATTGATATGCAAAACACTTGGCGAAGAAAAAAATACACACTAAACAACTTTTTCATAAAAGGCATCACAAATTACCAAGAGATTTTTTTTTCATTTTGATCTTAGTCTTATTCTAAAAAACCTTTGTTACGTTTTCTACCATTTCTATTAATATTTGACGTTTTTTAGGATTTATAAATAAAAGACACCTTATCTGTACCTTGTCTTTATTCTTTCTTATTTTTATTAATTTGTAACTTTGCTAGGATTTCGAGAAAAAAAATCTTATCTACTGTATTTCATATTTTGTCACTTCCCGCCGATTAACTTTGAAAACTGTTAAATTCTACTAGATCTTTCAATTCTCTAAAACCTCTATTTTTATTTTCAGTCCAAAGCACAAATTTACGTCAAAAAATGCAAAAAACGTTTGCTCAAAAATTTTTTAGTTAAGGTAAAAAATTCGGGGAAAGATCTTGGTCCAGTTGAAAAAGTCGGGGAAAACTTTAATCATCTAAATTTAGTAACTGAACCAACTTTCTACTGTTTTATCCCCAAAAAAATATAAGGGAATCAAAATAAACTGGGGGAGTTATTATTTCCTAGGAGATGTTGTTGATTCTAGGGGGTAACAATTCACTAGTTTATTATGACTGGGGAGTTATTATTAACTAGTTTATCTCAACTTGGGGGGGGGCAATATAAACTAGTTTATTATGACTGGGAAATCATTATTTAGGGGAGTTAAAAATTCCGGTGACCTCGGATACTTTCTCACAAACACTGCTGTAACCGAACAAATAAAAGAATAAAATAAAATCTTACCAACCAAATGAGATCACAAACGCGCAAGCCTAAACACGCCCCCCTCGAATAGACGCCCCTCTCATAAGGGGCGTTTATTCGAGGCGATAGTAAAAGTACTTTTTTCCTAAATCTTAGGATTAAGGTTGGAAATTTAGTTTTTCGCTTTTAGAGAATGAATTATTCTCTAAAACATGTGAATGTCTTCTATTTTCTGTTGTGAAGATATATATTATATAGGTATCCTTAAAAACTGCAAAAGAGACGAAGGGTAAAAAATTTAATAAACGCCCCCCTCTTTTAAACGCTCCCCCTCGAATATACGACCCCCAAAAATGTCGAAAAATTTAATAAACGCCCCGGGCGTTTATTCGAAGCATTAAGGTATGCTCAACAAATGTTAGGGCAGGAATACACGGTGAAATTTTTTTTTAAAAACATTTTAATTTTTTCTTTCGAAATTTTACCTGTGTATTCTAAAAAATAATTGATGCTGGAGATAAGTAAAAAGTAGCCTGTATAATAATAATTAAACTTTTAAACACGCAGAAGAACGTAAAGAAAGATAAAGAAGAGCTCGAAAATTCAATTAATTTGATGATGGAATCATGACACCAAGTATACTTTCTCTTCTTTTTGGTCTTTCCTGTTTTTTGTGAGCTTTCGCAGTTGTGTTGTCATCATTTTCGATTTCTCTTCGCATTCGTATATTTTCTTCTTTAATTGCGTCGGACAGTTGTCAGGCCTTTTCCACACAAAAAGTTTACTTTGTCATAACAGTAAAACGGCAAATTTTTAGATAGCTAATCAGTAGGCTAGATAATAGACCTTTCTTCTTATCCCTAAGTTTCTTATCAAAAGGTAGAATAAATTACTTAATTTCGTAAATATTATTGCTTCATATAATGAATCATGTTCATTTCTTTTCCTTTTAGTACATATAGCCGAATTTCCACTACGCGTTCCAGAACGCGCTATTGTTCTTTTAGTCCTAAACCCGCTAAAAGCGAACCGCTCAGCGCGGTTTTAAAAGTTGACTCTACTTCGACGTTTCCAAAGCGCTATCCAAATAAAACGCTCCAAGGCCACGTGATATAAACAACAGCGAGAGTCATCAAAACTATATCTCATTGTGAACAAAGCCTTTCATTCGCACTTATCGGCTCTATTATCTTTTTGTAATTAAAAGAGCAACCCAAGGTAAAAAGTTGACTGCCATACAATTTCATATCTTGAACGAAAAGATTGAATTCCTCTTTTAGTTTTCCTTCTTGATACAGATGTTTTATTCAAAACTTTTTTGCATACTTCTTTGTTTTGTTTTCTTTTTCTTCATTCAGCAACAACAATAGTTTGAGAAGATTTATTTTCTTAAACAGCAATAATTTTCTACGTGGAACGTTCATGTTTACATATTTTTGTCGTTTAAAAGTTTAAGCGCTCTTTTTGCTGCTTTTGACAAGTGGAAATCAAAAAATAACATTCGAAGCGGATTTATAGGTTGGTAACAATCGTTAACTTTTGCAACACGTGAAATCAACTTTTATTGAGCTTAATTCTTTCTAAATATAGAATACATTGTGACAAAAAATTTTAGAAGGAAAATTTTTGAATGTATCTAACGAAATATTTTATCGTTTATAGATGAGTTGCGAATGTTTACAAAGTTCCGTATCGCGCGCATCTTCACAGACAATAAAAAAGGACCACACACAAAAAATTAACTACTTCCTTAAATTTATAGATTAAACGATCTAAAAGTAGCTGGAATTGGTTTTTCTTAACTATTGTTTTCTCTTTCTGCGGAGCGAAGCGTAGCCCATTTCCTCATTAAATAAGGCAAATATAAGTTAGGTGGAAGATGTATAGGATTTCGCCCCAATACATCAAAATGATTGATTCTTCGTCGGACATTTTTTTGACTGGGTTGCCCGGTAGTTTAATCTGGTCATTCTCCTTATAAATGTTTAATTAAGCGAGACAAGATGTTTTTTAAATACCGCGGTGTTTAGGAAGGTATGTAGCTATAGCTTGTATATCACTATTTTTTTACATGGAATAGACCAATTCTTAGCCTCACTCACATATAAAGCTAGCTAACCTAAATTTAGATGGAACTATATTAGAGTGTAGATATGGTATAGATAGCTAGTTACTTTAAGCATAAAAAAGAGCAAACAACGCCATATAGCTAGCATATACTAGCTACAAAGCTAGCATAGATAGAAAAATTCAGCTTTTTTGGCTAGCTAGCTGCGTATACTACACAGTGAGTGAGATAATTCTACTTTGATGTCTTATCACATAGGTTGTTCTAGCAACAAGCGCCCACAGAATATGTAGACTCTGGCTATTTTAGACCAAGAAAACAAGAACCAAAAAGTTTAGCAAAGTCAGCAAAATAAAGAACATATATATTCTACAAATAGTGTATACTTCCCTTTTTCTCTCATGATCAACATGTATATATAGCTAGAGGTTCACGTGATAATCTTCCAATTGTTTACACCACTAAACCTCAAATGGCACTTTTTTAACATTGAATGCGACGGAAGGGAGTTAAGAGCAATATTTCAATATAAGCTAAAAAAATTTAGGACGATTCTTATAAAAATAAAGTGTGTAATATAGCTATAACTCGCTTTTCTTTTAGAACAGTTTTTCCCGGAATAAACTTATTTTTATTAAGAAACCAGACTTTCAACAAAGGAAACTTTTAGAAATATGTACGAATGTTTTTATATGTCTCTCAAATATAAAACGCAATAGTTGACCGATCAATTCCTGGGATGTCAAATATGTGAAGATATTTCAAATATCTCCTTCTTGAGCTTCGTGTACGAATGAGACCGAAACAAAATTTTCACCAATACATATACTTACTCTCGGCTGTTCGTAGGGGTTCTATTGTTTGCCCTTTTCGATTTGTGGATATAAATTTCACCATTCTTTCTCTGCAAAAGTTTCCCGCTAATAGCTAGGCAGGGTAATACATGCCACATAACGAATGTGTAAATATAAAAAAAACGAAGTTATTAAATCTATATTAAATTATTGTTTCACAGGATATATTTTCTAAAAGAAAATACAATTTTTCACATAAAAAAAACAAGTTGAAATACTTTTTCCCCTCAAAATCTGACGACACAAAACCCTCTGTTCGAAGAAATGGATCAAGAAATCCAATCAATATTTTTAGGTAGATTTCATCTGTGTGTAAAGTTGTGAACAAAATTGTTAATATCTTGAAATAATAAAATTATAATGACGATATATAGAGTAATTACATGTAAGAAATAACATTACATTGGCATCATATATAATCTGGTTCAAAACGGTAGTATAAACAGTAATACAATAATAACCGCAAAATATCGCCCGAGGTCTAAGTGCCAGCCGAGCTTGTAAAGTCGGTGCAATGACTGAGGACAATAATTTCGGTACAGTACGGAGTATGTAATCGATATTATTGTATTTGTTAACCGTGTATTTAGTACTTTTGATAAAGCTGGATATTAGGTCATCGTTTTTTATGGACAATGTAGCTAGTTAACTAGCCATGTTGAAGAAGCATCCAGACGGAATGTTGCTGGATCTGGTTATTTCAACTGTTAAACTTGACATTGTTGTTGTTTCTATCCTATGAAAATATTTTTATTGATAAATGTATTGTAGGAGTTAGATAAATAATCATTTCCAATGCTTTTTAAAACTTTTTTTCGTGCTTGTTTACATTTTAAGCTACTATTTGTCTTGACCACGGGCAATACCGCTGCAAATCGGCCCGTCGTCAAGAGCGCTAAGCCAATCAGAATGCCTAAAAATCCGTATTTCCCGCTTGCAAAGTCCAGACGGTTAACACTGCATGTTAATCCATTAACGTAAAAATGGGTGTTGTTGTTGATAGCACAACACAACTTCAGCTCTGTCCGTTGAGAGTAAAATAGTTTATTTCAATCTTTACCAATAGCATTGAGTACTCTTTAGCACCAAAATTTATCCTATATGGTGTAAACGTTGATAATACGTCGGTGAAATGAACGTTGCAGGCTTAACAATGAATAAACATCGGTTAATCGACTGAAATAGCGAGGGGTTAAAATGACGTTGTCTTTAGGTTGCCAAAAACAACGTTCTTTTTTCCACGATGCATCAACGTTGATATCACGTCGGTTGAAAAGACATTGTGGTAACGACGTCGAAAAGACGTCAACGATGCGAACTTAAATTTAAGTCGAAGGGAGGGGACAATAAAAACAAGTTGAACTTTTTTTATGCGACATTACATCAACGTTACATCGGTTGGAAAGACGCTGAGGTAACGACGTTAAAACGAAGTCAATAAACGACCGTTGTATTCATTTAGAGGGCAACGTTAGAAAGACGTTAAAATTACGTAAGTTGCATTGACTTGGCAGAACTAACATTGATTAGACGTTGAATTTATATCGCGTCTGTTGTTTGTTACTTTAAGATTTCGTGCGTTGTAAACACAGTTACAAACAAACAGACAAACCATGGGTGGAGTTTTTGTATTCTAGTTTACATCTTACTTTATATTATACTCGAGAAAATAACTTCTTAAAAGTGATTTAGCAAAATATACAAATAGAAAAATAAATGTGATATATAGGTGTACAAAAATAGTGGATAAAAAAATAATTACAATTGGTGTGGTACATTGGGTGAATATCAAAAGAATGGATTGGATTATAAAGCTGGTGATGCGCGAGTTGATTAATTGCGTTCTACAAATAGACCAGTGTATCACATTAAAAGTCCTGTTTTTTACCTGCTTATAACAATAAACAGTTTCCAACATGATGTAAATATAGCAATTAGTTATTTGGTGCAACAAATGTAAAATTTTAAAGTAAATAAATCAAATAGATGTTAAAGTGTGGTTGTTTTAAAACTTTTTAAAAACTCGTACAACAAAGAAAAGCAAACATGGCAATTTGTAACAAAGTCTTTTCAAAAATGTTACACAATTCAAGTGATTAATTTTATGTAATTTTGAATTAGGCGGAGCAAGCAAATGATATTTGTAGATAATGAACTGTTATAACATTTTAGTCCATTTATAAAAACATGTGCTATTTTTTCAAGACACTTTTAAAAATTTATATTTTGGGCACAAATTCAGTTGACTTCGTCTAAAATGCCGCCATTTTTTTTTAAAAAAAAGTCCAAAATCGTCACTACTTTAAAATTAAGTGATAAGCAGCCAACTTCTCAGTGCAAGTAAATATCTATTAAATGGATCTGGATATAAGGATGCAAAACAATTTTTAGCTAATTTTGTTTAAAATAACATTTGTAGATAATGGCTTTCTCAAAGATTTTAGTTTACTTCTAGAAAAAAAATAATGAGAACTTTTTTGAACTCGCTTAAAGCAACGTATTTATGTGTGAAACGCAACTAATCGACTTTTGTATCATCAGCTTAATATTAATTCTTTTTATGTCTGAAAATATCTATGTTTTTTTTGTGTCGTTTCATTTTATTCCATATTAAGCCACCATAGATGTCTTTTTATCCAAAAAATGAATCAGGTCATGTCGCTTCATTTTAGCAAATGCTTCTCGTAAATTGTCAATTGTGAAATCTGGGCATCGTTGATTTATGATAGTCAGCAAAAACTCCGTAGCACTTTTCTTTTCCATGTGGTTGCCTTGAATAAGTGCAATGTCATCAGAGGAGTATCCACACTTTGTAGCAAATATCTTCCAATTACCCGGAGACTTGTTCAGATACGAGACAAGCTCTTCCCGCGGATCAAATGGTATTTCAAGAAACAATTCAGGCCATTCTTTTTTCTTCATATAATCAAGCACATCTTTTCTGCCCATCTCTTTCATATACTGTTGAAATTTCCTGACTTTGAAATCTGTTTTCTTTATCATGAAAGCCTTAAAAAAAAATGAAGCAGGATTTTCTCCTGCTAAGAACAGGTTATCTATTTCAATTTGTGTGAGCTTCAATGGTTCTTGTAGATAGTGTGCTAGCTTTTCATATTCTCTCCTAGAATCCAGATGTTTACAGAGATGTTGACGATCGCGACTGCATAAATCCCGAAGCATACCCTACAAAAAATGTTTTCAGTACTACCTATTTCAGTGCTTCAAGGGGTGCGCAATTTATTTATTTATTAAAAATAATTATCGACCTTTTCTAATCATTACATGCAAATCGTATGTTTGAAAATTGATACACGCAAAACAGAAGGTGGCGAACACATTATTTATTCACTGTCGCTAATTAGAAGTGTCCGCCTTTTAAAAAGTTGATATTTCCCGGTTAAATCTTTCTTTAATTGGCTAAAATAGCATTCTGAAAGTTTTTTTTTCTGATCGATTTATAATCCGTTGAGTGAAGTCATTGTTTCCCATTAAAAAAATATAAACTTTAAAAGAAGAAACATACACCACAGGTAATTTGACTGTTGTCAATTTCATTACAATTTTTAATAACTAGTCAAAAAATAAGAAATGTCAGGTATTCTTCCCGTTAAGTAAGTGTAGATTTTAGTAGTCAGAAATCAGAAATCGAAAAGTATCAGTTTTTGTCACATATGTAAAAAGCACATGTTACAGAGATATAGAAAGTTCACAGCTAGGTCTCATTATTGAAAGTTAGGGTAAAAGTATATTTAATACTTCAGTCTACAGTGTCACCTTACCGATTTTAAAAGCGGTTTCATTGACGATAATGTACTGTAATTAGTACGCAAGCTTGAAAATGTTGACTCAAAATCTAAATATAAAATTGGAGATATGTGGTTGTATTTGTTAAAATAAAAAAATAGATAGTTCATACAAATACTGTATCAATGCGTGCACTCTTAGATTTTATTTGAAATAGATATGATGGTATAATATTTAGTATTTATATAGTCTTAAGTGGACATGTTTGTGTAGGAGTGCAGAGGTTAAGTGAAAAATAACCTGTAGGTTCATTGCATTATATTTGTTCGCGAAAGAATAGTAGAAAATCCTTAAAAAGCGAAGCCCACTCTTTGATTTCAAAAGTGAGAGGGACAAATTTCGTCACTTTAGCGAGGACTCAGCATAATCGGGGTCCTGGAAAATATTTGGGTTTTTGATGCCTAAGATCAGCTAAAAATGCACTGTCTGAGGTTAAGAAATATATCAATATATCAATTACAATAAAAAAATACAATAGAAAAGCACTTTGCATGCCAATGATGTGTTAGTAGTTATTTTAATTATCTAACTGATTTTTTAAATAAAAAAAAGAACAATGCAGGGTGAGAATTGTTACTTACTGCAAGTGGAAGCAACCTGAAAGTAAAGAAAATATTACCTTATAAAATACTAAAGAAAGAGAAAATAATTTTATTGTCAAATGTGGTAATTGTGTTACCTCTGAATGACAACATTCTGTTGGGTCCAATGAATATGCTGAAAAAATGTACAGGTGAAACGTTATGAAAACAAACATTTTGAGTTTTCACTTTCTTTCAGATATGGAATAGGTTAAGTATTTTTTGCTGAGGATGACAGAAAGTAATATATTACAATTTGCTTCAGCTTCAAATCCCTAAAACATTAAAAAAAAAATCCGCATTACTTTTTTTTCAGGAACTACTTTAATAGACGTGATTTTCCAGATATTATACTTTGTAAGGACTTATTTCAGCAACTAGCTGGTACGTTTAAATGTTTTTTGCGTTTTTACCCTTTTTCATATTACCTGAGCCATATAAAACTTAGACATTGTTGAAATTGATAACAAGAACAAAAGAAAATAAAAAGATAAGTGACACTTTTTGCTAATCAAAGCGCCACAAATGTGGCTTAAATATCTGCTTTAAAAAATAGATGAAACGAACCTAAAGAAAAGGTATACAAAAAAGGTTACACCTTTGCCAATACATAATTGTTAAACTAAAATTAAACTTGTAATGTTGAAATTAAAACTTTTTACCTCTTTTTCTGCATGAACGTGCATTAAAAAAGTTAGTTCTAAAATAAATGAATCTGTAATAATTTCTGTTTTACTTGTTCATCATACCAGATATGGGGCAAAATTCTCGTCAGCTGAGGGATGTTATGTGCTACAAATAATCTTACCCATTTTTAAATTGATATTAAATACTTTAGACAGATATTAGTACTTTTCAAGGTTGAAAAATGCCGAATAAAATAATACTTTTACCTGGACCCTCTTGTCTTGTCTAAATGCAAAAAGCAGAGTATAGTATATTTAATGAAGAAGTTACATGTAAATTATCTTGCAAACTAACTAACATACTAGATTAGAGTCCGTTGTTGCTCTTGGCCTTGGTGTAGGCTGCCAATCGAACATTTCAAAATCTAAGAAAAACAGATCTTCTAACATATTGTCCATTCATATATTTATATATGAAGAAAGGGAAGGGAAGATTTGTTACTAAAAAAAAATTCAAGCAACGGCATTACCATTCGGAAAATTTACTTACCGGGATAAAATAGTAGATGAAGTTAAAACAAATAGTAGTACCTTTTTCTCAAGTGGATTCCTAAACAAAATAATGCTACAAATATAGAATTAGTAGCATTGCACTAATTTTGAGAGAGTTAAATTTCGAAAAAGTTTGCGGAATTCGTGAAAAAATAATTGAATGACATTTAATTTTTATTTAGGTAATTCATTTTCACGAATTTTGCAAGTAGCAAATTCTTTAACAATTTTCGTAAGAAATAATTTGTGCTAAATTCACGAAAATTAATTCCTGTAAAAATTCGCAAAACCATTTTCAAGTTTGCCCAAAAGGCTAAAAAATATAAAAAACCTTGAATTAAAAAAAATAAATCGCAAAAAATTTATGGTTGGAGTAATATTTATTAACGTACCTTTATCGTTTTAGCACGCCGCGGTGCTGGAACAGGTCTTTGTATTGCTGTGCAAAAAAAAATTAGTTGAGAAAACAGCCTTTAGGCACAAAGTTCTACAGCGAAAGCATGATTTATTATAGGGGTCCGTTACAGAGGAGCAAAAACAATACTTTTTGGTTACCCAGTGAACATAAAAATAGTCTAAGCCCATGTCATCCTTGGCTAAATAGTCTAAAACATTTGATTTAAATTGGTTACCCAGTGAACATAAAAATCGTCTAAGCCCATGTCATCCTTGGCTAACTAGTCTTAAACATTTGATTTAAATTGGTTACCCAGCGAACATAAAAATCGTCTAAGCCCATGTCATCCTTGCCAAACTAGTCTAAGACATTTAATTTAAAGTTTTCTGTAGGTAAACTCAAAGCTACGCTCTAATTTTAGAAATTTTTTATGTGTAAAACTTGGTCATTTTATAAAATTTTACAAAGCCTAGTCTAAACATACCAGTTCAACCATTTTTTCTCACATTTGAAGACATGACAACTGTAATTTAAGTTTTAGGGATATTTTAAAGATTAATTGTATTTAAAAAACAATAAATACTTACTTGAATAAGTGGTACTGCATTCCTATAATGAGATTTCGTCATTTAGAAACTTTGCGATATAAAATAAAGTCAGTTTGAAATTTTAATGATCAATAAAAAAACAATGTACGTACAATCACCTCCTCTTGAATTTCTCTCGGTGTTGGTACCGGTTTCTTACTATCTAACATGAAAAATGAAGTTCATGAATTTTGTACATGCGCGCGCATTCTTGAAGGTAAAATACTGACATGATGTAAAATGGCTATCATTGAAATTCATGCAGATGTTTTTTAAACATAAGATAAAAGACATTTTTTATTTGACTATATCTTCTGCTGTAGCGCACAACGCTAAGGAAAGAAACTCGTGAGCTTCTTTCCTTAGCAAAAAATTAGGTAACGTTTATATAGGAGTTCAAAAAAACAATTTTGGTCACTGTTGAGAACTTTTCCTTTTCCACTTCCCCAAGAAAAACTTTACCTGCCTGTTTCTTTTAATCTGACAACTTTAAGTTCAGAAATGCCAGAAAGGTAAGAGATTTTCACAAGTAAGATATATTGTAATTTTTTTTCTCAAATTTAGCAACCTTTATAATAATAGCATAATAATTTGTATGCAATATTTTAAGGCCGGCTACCCGTGGATTTAAAACGAACGAAGATTTTGAGGTAGCTAGCATCCTATAGTCACATAGCTATAGCTAGCCTTATTTATTGCTATTCCTTTAATGTTTTTCCGCTGTTTTTTATCCCCGCCAACCTTGTTTATTTTTTACCTGTACGAACCGCTCAGTCCTGTGTTAACAACAGGCTGTTTCCTGTGTTTTTATTTAAACCAAAGATTGCGATAAAGTTTTTTATGTGGCGAGGTTATTATGTGTAAATGGATGTGCGACGGTGCAACACCATTACTAAGTGCTCAGCCTGATCTTGCGATTAATTTTTAAACTTTCACTTACAGCCCAAACTTATACCGTAAAGTATATCAAACTTGATTTTTGCTGTAACGGGGTAACAACGGGTTGTTTTTATTTCAGCTAAAAGTGTAGTAAAATTATTTATTAAAAAAATATGTTACACCCGAAGCACTATAATATAGTGTGCACTTAACTCAATTTACGACATACTGTATATCTGTACTAACGCGCTCTACTTAAACATATAACCCAGTTTGTGACTCTTATTAGGCGCTCCACCTTGCGTTTAACGCCGGGTCAAAGAGTTACTTATGCCTTAATCCGGCGTTTTCATGAAAATAGCCGTCGAGTTCAAGTGTGTAATCATTGCTTTTATGAAGCGTAAAAATCAACAAAAACTACATTTTTGAATTATTTCCTTTTCTATAACGAAGCCTGTTAGCCTGTTAGAACTCCCTATATACAAATACAAATCTAGATTCATAGAAATTCCACTTACAAAAAATATAACAAAGCACTTTGTCGCTTTATACTGCCGAAACCAACTGAACATAACATAATAATGCAAAATGACTTGTTTGTAAAGATAATAGGTTTTTGTACCATGTTCAACTGGGTATTTCTGCTATCAATATCCAAAAATTAATAATTTACCTACCGCTACAGTAGACTTGTACCCTTCTCAGTAGTAAAAACGGCGACAAAAAGGTGCCCATTTTAAAGTTCTACCGGCTTAAAAGCCGTAGAACAATTTACAATGCAAATTATAATGAAAAGACAATTATTGAATATGAATTCGGAATTTTTTCGTGAATGCGCATTTTTATAACAAATAATAATGTCTAAATTTTAGCTGAAGCTGGATGGGTTTAAATTTTGCTGAAATTCTTCTTCTTATGTTCTTAAATAAACAGAAGTGCAACGAAATGTCAAATTTAGCTTTTAACACGCTTATTACAAGAGCAGCCTCTTTCTTAAACTGGCAGCAAAAATGCGCAAATTATTGCTAAATACACGTATTTTGCGAGAAAGCGGCGTAACACTACTTCCGATAAATTATTTTACGAAAAAAGAAAAATGTGTTTTTGAGCTTGCTTCTATGCCTATAAGGGTATTATTCAAGGGATCAGGACTACTGCAGAGTAATTCCATAACAAATTCCCGTGGTTTGTTTCACGGGTTAACCACCAGTCTATATTGTGATACCCGTTTTCTGTCTGTCTGTCACGAAAAATGTTACCGCCAGTAGCTAGACGCATGCAATGCAGTATAAAATAGATGGGCGAACCGGTAAAAATTTCCACGGGTCACTGACTTTATATATTTTGTAGGAACTTTTTTTTCCTAAAATTCTCCTTTTCCATAATCAAGAAAAAATAAAAATGAAAATGCAATGAGCTTTTACCTGTAGACTTTACCTGTAGACTTTTTTTAGGAAATCACTTCGCGAATCTACCAATATAAAATTTGGAGAGAATTTAAGTCCGCGAACAAGATGTCAATTTATGTGAAAATTTTTGAGATCTCTGCTGTTACCTCATGTTTAATTTATTAAAGATATAATTATAAATTATAAATGAATTGAATTATGACATCTACGTGCTTAGATATCGTTACGGCAAGATATCGCTGCACTGATACCATTTTGCGCATAGATACACAACGGCTATTATAAAAGGTGGAGATATCTTAAACATATTTAGTATCATTACCAATAACTCCTCTGCTCCACTGTTATCGCACACATCTGAAAAAAATAATAGATATGAACAGTTGCATTTTTTGGTAGAGTTCAGTCGGGACCGCAATGAGATTTCAATTCTTTCTCAAAATCTTCATGCAAACATGATTTATCCGAAATAAACTATGGCGCGTGTGTACAAAGTTATTGCGCATGTGTACAAAGTTATTGAGCTTGTGCAGTCCACACTACCTGGATATGAAAAACTTCGTTTAAACAGAACGACATGTTATAGAATTTAAAATCTCATTTTGCGTCCATGTAAAGGCTACCTTACAGTCAATCAGTTTTCATTGTCAAAATAAATAAATTAGTGTTTGATAGAGGGCGTACCATCAATGTCATCATTGTCATCGTTGTCATCATTGTTAGAATCTGAATAGAGCGATCTGTTGGAATCCTAAAAAATTAAAATTGACCAAAGAAAAAGATTTCGTTGCAGGATATCTTTTTTAAAATTGTGAATCAAATTCGCTAAGATTATTTGACTTAAATTTAACAAAATAATTCTCTAAAGGGGAAACCTTCACAAAAGTGTTAAAAAAATTTATCCCGTACTGGACGCAATTTATTCAAGAATATAAGTATTTCTAGGGCAAGTCGATTAAAACCCTGTTCGATTTAAAGTAATGCCTTGAAAATATTTATTGGTGTTTTTCTCAGGATTGCATTTCTACGTTCTTGGCTATGATAACTTGAAAACTTTGGAAATTTTATAGGATTGTTCAGTTAAATGAAGTACTGTGATACCTTTAGGAATAGTAATAGCGCATATAGTAACTCTCTATTTGACTTTCAATTAGAAAATTCAACCCATATAGTTTGTTTTGAAATGTTTTGAATATTCTAGAAATTGTTTCAACCTTGTAGTGTTCTAATACCTAGCTGACTAAGATGAACCTAGATTAGTCTGACCGATCAACTATGTGACACACACGAATTCTTATATTAAAATATACCGCCATATTTATTTCGTCTCCACGTTCTATATCTACAATTCTCACGGTCGCCGATTATATACAAATACTACATCCTCTTCTTTCTTGATCGAATCCTTCATTACGTCATCGTGTTGTTCATCAATCGAACGTCGTCGTGTTGCTCATCAATCGAACGTCATCGTGTTGTTGATTCATCGTACGTCATCGTGTTGTTGATTCATCGTACGTCATCGTGTTGTTGATTCATCGAACGTCGTCGTTCCACATAATAAAACATAAACCATCACATGAGTAAATACATGATTAACTTCTTTGAAAAGCGTTTTTTTTTATTTCACATGCTTCTTATTTACATGTTCGCAAAGCGTGATTAACAAAAGGTGTGAACATAATGTGTGAACTTCTTCATAAATGTTTTGTGTCCAGTATCACTGAATACTGTCCAAATTTCGTGTAACATAAGTTCTGTTATCAACGTCACGTGTTTCTATTGTTTCTTCTTACTTCGTGAAAGATATGATTTCCAAGGATGACTTTTAGTTTGTAAACACTTCTTCTCGTTGTGCTGCTGATGTGTTTCTAGTTTGGTTTCTGGAGTTATGTCTTCAGTCACTGTTCGTGTTCGCATGTCCAAATTATTTTCTTCATCTGGAACAACTTCATCTGGAACAACATCATCTGGAACAACAGGTATTATTTTAGCAATTCTTCTTGTGTTAGACGTTTGGCAGTTTGTTTGTGTGCACACAGCTTCACTGTCAGAACTAACTAAGCAATCTAGGCCTACTAGTGGAACAGCTATCGTGATGAATTCGCCATTGTATCCTGTGTTGTTGCTTTTCTCAGTCTCTTTAGCTATTTTCTTTTCTCTGTTGTTGTTTTTACTTTCTGTCTTCTCATGTTTCTCTCTGTGTATGTCTTCTGTTTGATTCCTCTCTACTTCCTCCTTCCTTCGTAAATATTTTCTTAGATGTACCTTGTTCCTCATGTATCTTCTTCCTTGTGCGTCTTCAATTAACGCACTCTTTTCGTATGATTTGATTACTTTGAATGGTTTAGGTATCCAATTTGTCGATAGTTTGTCTTTCCTCATCATATTTCTCGCTAAGACGCTGTCACGTACATTGATGTGATGTTCTTGTACTGTTTTTCTGTTGGTATCAGCATATTCTTTTGTTTTTTTCTTATTTCTTCTGTCTGTTTCGTCAAGTTTCAAATTTTCTGACAAAAACTTGGAATATACAGGAATTTTATTTCTGATGTTTCTACCAAACATGACAGTAGCTGGAGGTGTGTTGGTTGTTGCATGAGGTGTAGTTCTGTAGAGTAGGAGAAATTTGTCCTGTTCCTTTCTCCAATCTTTTCCGGCTGCATGAGCACATTGATTTGCTTTTTTCAATGATCTGTTAAATCTTTCAACCTCTCCATTTGCCCATGGTGAATATGGTGTGGTGCTGTGAAGTTCAATTCCATTTTCCTTTAGGTAACTCTTAAATTCTTGGGAGATCATTTGTTTCCCATTGTCGGCAATTAACTTCATTGGATATCCAAATAACTTGAATGTTTTATCTAGACCTTTGATTACATGGTCAGTGTCAATCTTTTTTGTTTGTATAACGACAGGATATCTGGATCTGTAGTCTATCAGCACGATTAAGTAGTCCATTGTTGGATATGGACCTTGTATATCAAGTGCTAAGGTATGCCAACTTGTAGGTGGAATTTCAGTCGATTGGGTATGTGTTGGTCTAACTACTGCTGAACTTGTTGCTTGACATGACATACAAGTTCTGATCATTTCTTCAATCTCTTTATCTATCCCAGGCCACCATACTTTTCCTCGTAGAAGTCCTTTGGTTTTGACTATACCAAGGTGATGCTCATGTGCGCTATCTAAGATTCTCTTTCTGAGAGTCTTCGGGATGACTAAACGGTTGCCCTTTAGCACTAAGTTGTCTTTTACTACTAGTTCATTTCGGCAGAGATAGTATTGTTTCATTTCAGGATATTTATTCCATTTCTTCAGTTTAATGTTTACTCTGAGCTTTGTCAATTCCTCGTCTGTTGCAGAATCATCAGCAATTTTTTTTATCGTGACTGCAATTGGCGTAGCATCGTTGATTATCGTGTTGACATAATGTTCTGCTTCGTTAGTAAAGTAGTCACTTGTTACAGGTGCTTCTAAAGGAGACCTGGAGAGAACATCTGATGCGTTGGTTGCTCCTGGTTCATATACAACTTTAAACTTGTACGGTTGTAATTTTAATACCCATCGTTGTATACGTGGTGTGGGATTCCCTCTTGATGATAACATTTTCTCCAGTGGTTTGTGGTCTGTGATAACTGTGAAGTCACGATCGTATAGGTGGTAATGGAATTTTTGTATTCCCCACAACACTGCAAGACTTTCTCGCTCTGTTTGAGAATATCTTTGTTCAGTTTCATTTAAAGCTTTAGATGCATATGCTATTGGCTTGAAGGTGTTGTTCCTTTGCTTCTGTGTCAAAATAGCTCCAAGTCCTATGGGTGATGCATCTACAATTATTTTTGTATCAGCATATGGTTGATAATAGGCCATAACTCGCGAGTTAGTTAGTTCTTCCTTTAACTTGACAAATGAGTTTTCTTGAGCTTCATTCCATTGAAATTCTACATTTTTCTTTGTGAGCTTTCGTAGAGGCTCTGTAAGATCAGCATAATGATGAATGAACTGGGAACAGTAATTAACTAGTCCCAGAAAACTTCTTACTTCTGTGGCATTTGTAGGTCGTTTGGTTTGATTCACAGCATCCACTTTAAATTTATCAGGAAATATTCCTTTGTCGGTCAGTCTGTATCCCGAGAATGTGAGCTCATTTACTGCGAATACGCATTTGCTTGAGTTGACTCGCAGTCCATTGTCGTAGAGTGTTTTCAGTAATTTGTCCAGTCTTGTTGCAGTTTCATCTATGCTTTTTCCCCATAGCAGGATATCATCCGAAATTGATTTTGTTCCATCACATCCTGCAATACATTGCTCAATTGTTTTCTGAAATTGTTCAAATGCAGAATTAGCTCCATAGATGAGTCGTTTTGATTGATAACAGTCTTTGTGAGTTATAAAGGAGGTAATGTGTCTAGAACTCTCATCAAGCTCTATTTGATGATAACCTTCTCTTAGATCAAGCTTGCAAAAATATTTTGCGTCATTGAGTTCCGGTAGTATCTCATCTAACGTCGGAATTTGATGTCTCTCTCTTATTATAGCTTCGTTTGCTCTTCGCATGTCAATACATAGTCTTATTTTCCTATTTGCTTTGGGTACCACTACTATTGGGTTTATCCAACTAGTTGGTCCATTTACTTTTTCTATGCAGTCATTTTTAACTAATCTGTCTATTTCATCTGATACTGTCTGTCTAGTATGGTATGGCAATCTTCTCACTGGTTGCTGGACTGGTGTGATTGACTCGTCAATGTGAAGTTTAAGCTGGAAATTTTTGAGTTTCCCCATTCCACTGAAAACTTTCTTGTGTCTATCTAAAACTTCTTGTATCTTTGGGTGTAGGACCTCTGAATTACTTGTTTTATCTGTGATGATTTTCTCTGCATTAGACAGTAGCATTTGTACAGGTGTTGTGTCCATGTTATTAATAGATTCAACATTTGGTGGGCCAATTCTGATAAGATCTAGTATCTTCGCACTTTTTAATCCTAATAATGCTCCTCCATCACCTTCGACTACATAGTACTTCAGTTTTGCTATTTTCCCATATGAAGTCCTGGTGTTTGCCTTGAATGTTCCTCTGACTTTCAATGGTGTTTTTCCTTGATAAGGATATATTTTTGTAGAACATTTTTCTAGTTTCGGTGCAGGAACAATCTTTTTGAATGTTTTTGAATCCAAAATATTTAAGGTTGATCCACTGTCGACAAGGATTGTTATTGGTGATTCTTGAACCTCTATTTCGAACAATGGTTTATCTTTCGACTTGATGCAGAATACATAACAATCATCTTCGTCACTTGAGTTTGACTCTTCTTCACTTGCATTGTCTTCTGTGGTTCTAACTTTGTGTTTCTGTCTGTCTAATTTTGTTTTACAGCATTTTGCAAAGTGTCCAATGAGACTGCATTTCTTGCACGTTTTCCCTTTTGTTATTCTACAATCTTTGCTAGAGTGTGACGTCATACCACATCTACCACAGGGGTTATTGTTGTAGAACTTTTTGCTGTCTCTGCTATCGTCACTCTTATTATAGACTTTCTTCCCATTGTTTTTGTTGTAATTTCGTTTGTTTCCGAAATGATTCCTTTTCATCATGGTGTTTACTTCACCTACACTTGATGCGTTTTCTTCAATTTTCTTTGTTTGACTTGCTGACTGTTCTAGAGCTCTTCCTATTCTTAAAAGTTTCTCTAGATTCAAGTCTGTTTCCTGAAGTACCCTTTTGCGAAATTTTGAAGATCGACATTTTGCGATGACTTGATCTCTGATCTCATCATCCAGATTTGTGTACTCACAGTATTGTGCTAACTTCCTCAGTCTGGTAACAAATGCATCAACTGATTCTCCACTTTCTTGCTTTGCTTCGTGGAAAATAATTCTTTCATATGGTACATTCTTCTTGACATTGAATTGATCGTTCAACTTTGTCAATGCTTGTTGAAATGTTGTGGCTTCATCTGAATTGGGTAAAGTGTCAAAGATTTGCTGTACTTCCTCTCCTGCCATGTGCAGAAGTGTGGCTCTTTTTTGACCATCATTTACGATCCCAGACGCCTCAATAAAGTAACTAAAACTTTTTCTCCACTTCTCCCAACGCTGTGCTAAGGTCGATGGCTCCCCTTTTGGGTCAAACTGTCTTAATGCTGGCAACTGTACTGGTATTGCAGCTGTAGCCATTCTGATTTTGACTTTTTATGCTTTTGTTTCGATAACTAATTCTATTAAAACTTTCATGAACTCGAATCACATCCTCGTCGCCAATTTGTAGTGTTCTAATACCTAGCTGACTAAGATGAACCTAGATTAGTCTGACCGATCAACTATGTGACACACACGAATTCTTATATTAAAATATACCGCCATATTTATTTCGTCTCCACGTTCTATATCTACAATTCTCACGGTCGCCGATTATATACAAATACTACAAACCTTAATAAATATATTTATTTAGTAATACCACTTCTTTAGAACACGTTGATTTCTCAGTACTTTTCACTTCTTCGTTGCAGTATTCTTCCACCATATCCTCATAACTTTCACTTTTATTTCCGAAATCGGAGTACTGTGTAAAATACTGTAAAATTTAAACTATACAACATGTTTATGTAAAAGTACGTAACTGAGAAACACTCAAAGAAATTTACCAGTTCTTGTTCCAGTTTTTCAGTGTTGCTGGTATCCTAAACGGTACGCATGTGAGGAAATTCACCCGTGCAATAATTTATAACAAAGCACCTAACACGACATGTTTAAATTCACATGCATAAATTTCAAACTAATGGCATCACTTTCTTTTGTCACATATTTTGTTTTAGCAAAATAAAATCGTAAAGAAAAATTTTATAAAATACAGAACATTTTTTATCAGGGACATTTTATAGATTCTTGTAAAGAAAATGTAAGAACCGTTACCTGTTACAGACGCACACAGTTTCCGCATTATTAAAAAAATATCAGATCAAAGCATTTACAAATAACAATATAAGTAATAATGACAGCTTCAAATACCCTTATACATTCTCGGGGTTTCTTTCAGGTAGAACATAGCTTACTTCTTCTTTGACAGTTTCAAAGTATTTTGGCTCATTGATTCCTTCAGAACTGTTGGAAAGATTTGGCTTATTTTGGCGTTTCACTGCAGGTGCCGGACGAACTTCTTTAACAGCATCAGGTGCATATTCTTGGATTAAGTGTTTTGGCAGTGCTGGCGGAGAGGTTTCGTAGCAATAGGAGTAGTGAAAGCCTGTGCTATTGTTAATATTCTTTTCTTCCTTATCGCGTGTCATACCAAATATCATATGTCCTGAATAAGAACGCAGTAGTTTAGGGTTATTATTCACACTGTGGATTGCAACAATTCTTTTCAAGAAGCTAGAAGGCTGCTAGTTTTTGACTTTATTTGCAGAAGAACATGCTCAAGAACCAATATGCTGCTATGGTATCCGTGAATTTACCAATAGCGCTTTAAATATCAAACTTCCAATTAGTTTCAAATCCTTTTAACTCAATCAGGTTAAATTCGAATTGTACAAACGTATATCTGCAAGAGCATTACACAACAAGCCATTTAAAACAACAATTTAAACACGCTTTTTAGGTTTGTGCTTCCTTATCAAAACGAGCTTTTTCTACAAGTTGTTGTACAAGTATAGTTCTACAAGTTGTTGTAGAACGATATAGAATTGAAATGTAATTTGTTGTTGACCTTAAGGATACCAGAGACTTGACGAGACGAGAGGATAACATGCTTTATCATAAATTAAATGATGATTATTTTGGAGGTACGTGTTTTTGATATGGTGAAAAATAGCATAATTAGATTAACCTATTCTGGTAATGTGTTGTTGGTTAGCTGCTAACAATCTCTCACGATTTCTATCATAACTGGCTTCAGTTGGTAAGCAGATTTTCTTCAGGCATAGCAAAACCTTAAAATTTAAAAGAAAATGAATTCGAATTGAAATATATTGCCGTTACAATAGGACAAACTTCACGAAGTTTTTTTATTTCGTTGTGCATTAAAAACAAGAAAAGTAAATTTTAAGAGTCTGCGTTACATAGCTGAAATAAAAAGAATACTCACTTTCTCCAAATCCAGGAAAAAATGTAAATTTTGTAACAAGAAATTAATTCAGGTGTATCTCCATGAACTTTTTTTGAAGATCATAGGTTGTAAATCATCGTATTTTTACGAAAATAAAATGGGCATGGGATATTCTTGTCCTTTTCCATATATCATCCTCTAGGGTGTATAGTAACATGCAGGATTGCGCGCCTTCGTTTTTGGAAGTACATTGCAAAGCCAAAAAACACTTCTTTTTTCGACAAATCAGTTTTAATTTTTCGTCACAATCTTACCTGAATGACCTCACATAAAGATGTGCAATTATGGCTCTCTCCATTGATTTTAAACGACAGAAAATCATCAACATCTTCTACTTGTAAGTACTCGACCGTACTAAAGAAATAGAAAATTTTGTAAAAGGAGGCTTTCGACCTGAAGAATTCTTGAAGCTTAATACAGTCTATGTTATTACATACGTTTTCTGAAAGTATATTATAATAGAAAATCGTACAAGTATCAGTAGATTCTTGTACAATTTTGAAGTTGAATTACCTATTTGTACTGATTGCAACGATGTACTGTCCAATCGGTTTTTCACAATTAAGCACCAGAAAGGAACCACTATCTTTTCCATTTAAAAGTTGTTGAGATTCTTGTAATGACAAATCTCCAGCATACCAGCTAAAAGAGGAAAAGTTTTAATTACAGAATTTACATTCTTTGTGGGAAGGGCGAGCCCGAATATGAAATCTGCTGAAGATATGGACGCGCTTTCACTTTTGATACATTGATTTGGGCGTTTATTAAAAAGAAAAAAATAAATCTTGTGGGTACTTCTTCGAATCATTACAATGTCTGATTCGAATGAAAATCTGCAAATAAAATGTGTACAAGCCGAAGGCGCTACCACTACATCATCTCCGCCTTAGAGAAACATGCAGTATTTTTCAAAACAGAAAACAAGACCATACCCTTTTAAGTCACAATATGTGTAAAGACAAGCCTTCGAGTTATTATCAAGAAAGCGTTTAGTTTTTGGACTAACCTTACACCGAAACATTCTTTATTTTTCATTGTCTTAAACAAGCCAAAACTGGAATTGTCAAGTCGTTTTACGATTGTTAACTCACACTAAAATTAAAAACAAGGAAATAAGTCATTAGGTTACGAAAAAAATTACCGGGAGTTCGCTTGTCCAAAAAGTCTATAAAAACTGCATTGATTAAATTCATATGCTCTTAGACTTTTTTTCTCGCGACAATGTACCAGAAAAGGATTACTTTACCTTTCGACAAAATCCACATTTCCTTATAAGATCTCCATTTTTAGCTTCAAAGTTTGTGTCCTTTTCCTATAAAGCAGTGAGAAAACCAAAACTTGCGAGCTTGGCCTCTTCTTTTGCATTCAAAACAACAAATAAATATATCAAAATGTACTACACGCTGATTTTAACTTTCAGTCGTTGAAGAAAAAATAGAAAAAAAATAGATGGTGTTGAGGTTTTCTTATCGTAGAAGTATATATGACTTAATATAAACGGAGAAAATACTGTGAATATAGACTGTAATTATAGGCGTAAAACCCTTGTTCTTGATCCATTAAGAAGTTCTGTCTTAATAAGTTCTTTATTTTTAACAAAATATCAGACCAAACGTTTTCTTATATAGACAAAATTAAACACTGACAAATTGCTGGGTTAGTAAAAGATTTGACTTACGTAGTGCCTAGTATCATGCGTTGAAACATAAACAATATCGGCTTTTCTTTGTGTTGGCATCTGAAAATATAAACATGTTTATTGTAAACATCTATAAAGTATCGTAGACTAGTTGTATCCCCCGTGGAATTCACTCATCAATTCGCTTAGCCAATTTTTTTAAACTCTATTTTATTAATTTCTTTAAATGATCATTTACATAGATAAAAATTAAACCGCTTCTATGCCATGGTTAATCGTGTTAAGATATTTACCTTGATATTTTCGAAAGGACATCCACAAAGTGCATTCGGAACTGTATATAAAATAAATGAATGAATATATAAATTTTAGAAAAGTATTATTAACGGGAGTGTCTTATGCTCATAATCCATCGAACAGAACTACCAAGCTTGATACAACACACTGATACCTGTTAGTACCGTATTTTATCAAATTTCCTTGCACACGGATTTGCGCGCAGAGCCGCAGCCCAAAGAAATAGTTAAGTTAAAGATTATACAAGACGAATTAAGAAAATATAAAAAAAAAGAAAAAAGAAAAGTTTAACGTGTTTGTTAAAGCTGGAACAAAAAAATGTTTCTTAGAAATTACTCAATCCATTGTTGCTATTGTGCAGAGCTCAAATCACTGGTCAAGAAAATGACGAACATTTTTTGCACCCCACTTCTGAAATGTTAGTAAACAACAGCTCGTGCATTTTTTTAGTGTTCCGCTTTGATTTTTTCTGCTTTTTAGTGATTTGCTTTAAATTACAATTTTCGCTTTGTCTATCTTTTTCGCTTTGTTTTTTTTTATTCGTTTGGTTATCTTTTTGTACTTTTTTTTGTTCCAGTCGAAAGAAGTTCAATTTTTAATCAGAAAGTATTGCTTAGCAGGCTGAAAATATCACTTATGCCCGATTAGCTTGCGATAAATGAAATTTTGGGAAGCGCAATTTATAATGGCATATAATTGTATATTGTAAGCCGACAGTAAATGATATATAGGCCCAGCACCTCCTCATTTATGATTGCGAACACACAGCTCTGTCCAAGGTTTGTCAATCTTTGAACAACTACTTAAAATTAATTGGGAAACTAACCTTTGAGAGGATTGTGCATTGGCATCTCATCTGAGTTGCATTCCTAGATAAACAAAACCAAACAGTGTATGTGCATGATGCGTTACACTGCTCTCTTTTCTTGATAACCACAATATTATAAGATCTTTATGCTACTGTTCGTTCAGAAAAACAAACTCGTTTCTGTGTACATAGACCATTCCGTCCTGAAAAACTTTTTACAAATTCTTTTTTTATAAGGTATGGGTTCTTGTCCATTATCCAGTCAAAAATATATAGTTTTACCACCATCCATTCTTACATTTAGAAGAACTTGACATACAAGGATCGCAATACGCTATTTAAATTCAAGTGCTTTGGAAATGCTTTTTATTGGGAAGAGGCAGCTCGCCTAACTGGAAGGAACTTCTGACTCAACCATAATCTCTTTAGTTATTTGTCTGTGTGTCTGCGAAATACGCGTCCTGTTACGGAAACACGGAAATTTTAAAATACGCACGAAATACCTAATGCGATATATTTTTACTGACGTGATTCTTTAAAAAAACAATCCAAGATCTTCGCGGCTGGACGAACAAGACCTGACACTTTTCAAAACCATTTTGGTTTTGAAAAGTGTCATGTGTGGTTAGTGTGTGAGGTTTGTGGGCCTGTTTGACTTTTTTATCTGCTGAAAGCTTTTATTTTTGTAAAATGTTTGTTTTTAATGTTAGGACAAGTATATTATCACGTTCTTTTAACATGTACAAATCTTTAACGCACCCGTTTTAGGATTTCTGGCTACGAAAAAAGAGGATTGTGGAGGATTTTTTTTGCAATGATGGAGTAACAACGGTTTGTAAACTCTGTTGTTATTTCAGCTATTGTTGTGGAAAAGATATTTTGGAAAAATATGTTACTGTAATGGTGTATGTGCTTCACTTGATTGACGACATACTGTATACCAGTACTGAAGCGCTCCACCTGATCGTGTGGCACTGTGTACGGCTCTTATAAGCGTTCACACATATACTTGTGGCTTAACCTGGCTAGTTAGATTGTAATGAACATGAGTTATGATATATGATTCTCAAATACAGTAGAATGTATAAACCATTTGTGAAAAACAAAACATTTTATTTTACCTGGACTATGCTGAAAAAACTATCATAGCTTCCGCTTTTGTCCAAGAAAAGCCAGTTGTCCATTTGGAGAACTACGAAATGTTTCAACTGTCCTCTAAAATTCATATATTAACAATACAAAATAAATAATTATGTATTTAAATTATTCCTCTATATAATGATATTGTTCCTCTTGATTTACACCGGTATCATAAATTTTATATATCTTATCGGGGGAAAAACAATTTGTGGAAAAGTGACTAAATTTTTTGCAAGTGACTTAATTTTTTCCCGACCATAATTTCCCCCGATTATTTTTTCACAAATTCTAAAATTTGTTTACCATAATTCTTCTAATTATAAAAAAACATTATTTTGGCCAATAATTAGAGAAGGTAAATTACTGTAATATCTATCCGTACTGATAATACACCTTTCATGACTTATATAAATTATAATAATTATAACGTCATCCGAAATTTTATAATGGTTCTGTGCTCTTTAAATAAAAATATTTAGTTGGAATATCAAATTATCATGACAAAACAAAATATTTTGGTTCGATTTTATTTAGATTTGAAATAAAGAAATAATAATTTGGAAAACGAGGCTATTCTTAAACAGTTCGTCTATTTGAAGGATTGGATTTGGCCGTAATTTTCAGTTTGAAATTGAGGAACTTAAAAATTCACGATATTATTTGTTCTACGTTTTGATAAGGAGCTTAGGGATGAGAATCATTTTTAGTAGAAACCTTTTTATTTGAGTTTGACATTATTAGGAAATATGACAGAGGTCTATTAGAGGAAAAATCATATGAATTACAATAATTATTATTTATGCAATTTTGTTTTTTTTTTGTAACTTCTGTCCACCTTGCTTATGGAAAAAAATTGTTTCGGAAAAGGGACGCTAAAATTAGAAGAATTACAGTAGTTAATATACCCTGCAGACAAATTGTTAGTTTGCATGCTGTCAGCCTGCAAAAAAAATTACTGCGATATTTCACGCGTATTTCGTGTATTGTTAGCATGAAGTAAATTTTTGAGCAGAAGTATAAATATATAAGTAAGGAGTAGAATTTTACTGTGCAAGCATTACTGTTATGATGTATTGAGTATTGTTGACTTTCCAGACCAAAAACGTTCCATATGTTGCGTTCTGGAACATGAGTTCTACATATAACTTAGACATTCTGCCGCGATACCATCTAAAAATACGTGACAGTGTAACATATTATAGAGTATTAATATTTGCGAAAAGTATAAAACATAAAGTTGTTACCTTTTTGAACAGAATGGAGAGACATCACATACAAATACGTATCCTGTATCACCACTTCTAATATTGCTCACTTTGACTTTCCCATCCTAGAGCATTTCATAAAGAATCATTTTTCTAATTATACAGAATATTTTCAATGATTTTAATTTAACGTGGTTGTTGATCCACGTACGAATTTTTGCCAACATTTTGTTGCTTGCACTCGCTCAATAAGCATATGGATAAGATGGAAAGTAAGGAAATCTCACATGTGTGTTGCATTCAAGAGGTTTGAGCAAATCGTCTTCTGTGTAAGAAACAATGTCGCTGGCTTTCTGTTTAAAAAAAATCTTATTACTGTTAACTTAAGATGTGTAAAATTTAACAGAAAGTGAAATGTCATACAAAATTTAATGAAAGTATTAATTTTAAGTTTATATTGACCATAAACTGTTTTGAGCAAATTATCTACCTTTTATCCACGTTGCATTATTACAAAAAGTTTCTTAAATTCTTAAGATAAGTTCCTCAGTGAAGTGATAATGTAGTTTTTGAGAGATTTTGGAAACAAATACGCCTAGATAAAAAAAACTTGTTAATATGTTTTAATAATAAAACTTACATCGCCATTATTTTCTTTGAAAGCTCTTAACAAAACATCTGGCAGTATGGGTTTGTCGAACCATTCCTATAATCATGTAATTTTAACTGTTTCAGGGTGCTACGTGGTAATAAACAAAATATGGCATTGAACGTGGCATGGAACAATAAACACATAAAGCTAATAAATCTGTTGTGAATCTAAAATTTACCTCTTCGCAAATATTAACAAAAAATTACCTCTGCCTTTATAGGTATATTAACATCTTCTCTATAGGAAAAGCAAAAAAAAATATTTCATTCTGAACTTTACAAATGTTAGCCTTGTTCAAATCTCTCATTTGGTACTTACATAGGTTCGTAAATATCGCTCCCACTGGCTAACCTGTGAGTAAAGGGAGAAATGTTAATCCCTGGAGAGTTTATTATCTTCAGAAAAACAGGAAAGTGGCATAAATTAAGGATGACAAATAAATATACAAGTTAAGAGAATTGTCAGTGGTAAATAAATAATGCATAAACAAACTAAACTATGGAATTGCAAATCCGCATTGTAAGTGCAATCATAGCTATGTACAGGACGGTTGTCTACAAACGCGATCTTGTGTGTAGCGTATTGAGTAGTCATACACCTGCTTTTAGACACACGAAATGCAAGCACCGACTTTAGCAAAAGACCAGTGCCTTTTTGCACTTAAATCAATAACTTGAATAATTTGGCTTTAAAAGAAAGGTACTAACATAATTTCAGAGCAAAATATCAAGATAGCTAAAACATGGGCAAAAGGTTGCACAGCTATGAATAGGATAACATTATTATTCTGAATAAATATACAGGATATAGCTACTTCAGTTTCGTTAATCTGGGTCCTGTGTTTTCAACATACATTGAGGTCGACATTGGCTACCCAATTTCCCGTGCATGGCATGGGTTGGCCTGTAGCTGTGGTAAAGACACTTGCTAAACATGCCCACCCTGTGGATCGAACCGCGGATCTTGTGATTATAAAGCAAACTCTATAACCACAAGGCCGCGCGCCACAAATTATATTTGGCATTGACCTCCATAATCTGCAAATGGAAAAATACTATCTTCTTAAATGAAAATAAAGTGCCTATTGATATGCACCGCAGAACAACGCTTATTGTCGAATAACAATATCGTCTTTTTATTTTTGGTTAATGTGTTGCAATTTCACTTTCGTTGTATCTTTCGCCTTGTCTTTATTCTCTATAGAAATGAAATTAGTAATAAGAATAAGAACAACGCAAAGAGAAGTTTCACATCATCGGTGGGAAGTTACAGTAGGAAGTTTTAAAATAACATTTATTGACGATGTAAAGCGAATTTAACTAATGAGATAAACATCATCGAAGCATCTTTTTTGATATGAAACCTCTGCATAAATAATGTTAGCAGATATTGCTTCTGTGGATGTAAAAAGTAACAGACCTGTAATCCCAAACTATGTAGTCACAGGTAAAAAAATCAGAAGTTCTAAGTCATACCTTTCATTTCTAAAATTTGGTACATTTGTTTTTGAAGAGACGTCCAAGTTTTGCTGATGTATTAGGCCAACTTTTTGTTTTGAAAAGGTCAAATTATTTGCAGTAAACCAGCCACCCTAATAAAAAAACGTGGTTTTAATTTAATAGTTAGTTTTGCCTGAGACAAGAAAAAACCTGGACACAACTTTGTCTTTGGGCATAATGTTTTACCTAGACCATGGAAATTTTTATTTTATCACAAGATTTAACGTTATATAACCTTACCTTATATAACCTGACCTTATAACCTCAAAATGTTTCTTTTAAAGTAGAAGGGAAAACACCACCTGCTCATGCTCATAAAAATAATAATAATATTTTCTCTATTGTAGATGACCCTACTCTCAACTGGAAAACAGAGTACCAGAAATACCGACCTCTTTAATTTTCTGAATTTGTATACTATCATCTGGCCAAAATCGCAATATCTAAAAACAATTATCAGAAACAAATGGTAAAATAAATAAAAAAAAAACAAAAAAAAAAAACCCGACAGTAAAGAAGTAAAAGCTAGTTTAAGTGTACTTCATCTGGCAAGGTGCAACGCCAAATAACTGCACACGTTATTAAGGCATATATCTTCTATTTTTTTATGTTTTTTTTTATTCCAGACATATATAATAATATATGTTGTACACGTACCTCTTTGCGCGATTTCACCTAAATAAATAATTTGCTAAAATTAACTAAACAGCAAAACAACATTAAAAAGTTGATCACTGAGAAGTTATGTGAAAAAAACTTTTTGAGAGAAAAGATAAAGGTTTTCTGCTAGTATAGGGAATTTGGATCTATTCTATTTGAATTATTTTGGATTATTTTGGTTCATATTCTGTTTTAACAGCGTTAAGTTATTACTAGTAAATCTCTTGGAGAGATAATTTTATTCGTAATTCCAAGAAACTAGTGCATGGGGGGAGTATTTTTAATTTTTAATAAGTTTTGTATTTTTGTATTTTTATGACTTACTATCTCCTTATTATAAGAAGATGTTTCAGTTCCATTACAAAAAAAGGGGACTTTTTATATTCTGTTCAACTTTTTTTTCTAAAGCGAAAAAATTTAAATTATGGAAAAAATGATGACTTTATAATTAGTCAGCATTAATGGGGTTAATACACACGAATTGCCTTTTATTTATTTTTAATAATTACAAATGAGATAAAGTAAAAATGTTTTCTTTAAAAAGCCTTAAGACCATATAATACCCCAAATCACCATAAAATACCACAAACAACCATAAAATACCACAAAAAGCCAAGAAGTACAACGAAAAAACACAAAAACCATAAAATACTAACCTTAAATTTTATTGGTAACTAAAATTAAAGAAGAAAAAATAAGTAACAAATCAAGTGAAGTCATCAAACTTAACGTAAAATTTTGTGTTTTAGTACTTAACAATTGTTTTCTTTCTTTTTTATACTATGTCGAACTCGACGAAACAAGACACCGCCTAATCAATTCAAAAGCAAGAGACATCTCCCAAAACAAATGTTAGAGATAAAGGATGAAGTAACAAACAACGATAGTTCAATATTTATTATTCTGTCTAAACATTGTTAATTAGGAAATTATGTTAGTAATTGCTTACGTCGTCATTGAGTAGCAATCTCAAAGGTTTTCGCAACCGAAAAAAGCATAAGGACCTGTAGTTCGGCTACTACAGATTACGCTGGTTTTTATCCTGGAGTAGGAGGCGATTACAATAAAAGTAATCGTCTTCGTGCAATAATCTCACGTCGGCGTTCTCGTTGTAAACTTTACTTGCATTACTCGTACTTGTGCGTTTCTCGCAACGAATTTCAACGAATTCAGCCAGCGCGAAATACCAATGTTCCAAAAAAAATTAATTTTTTTTGTGTTTGTCAGGAATATGCAAAGAGAAACATTCTTTCCAAAAACTTAAAGTATAAAGGTCAGACACTGATGGATTTAAAATTGTATTCTCCTTCATGTGTCCCTAGTTTAATATCTAAAAATCGAGTGATCACAAGTTATAACTAACAAATGATGCGTGACATCATATTTTTATTAAATATAGCACCTTGGTTAATGACACGTGATCACCTAACTCAGAGACTTTTTCTTGTGCTTCTTTTCACTGGCAAAAAAACAAGGGTCCCGAACGTCTGACTGGCCTAACCCTCACCTTGGTTACTACAGGATTTTTTTATAAGAAACCTAACCATTTGGTTGAGCCTGGAGATGAAATATCAGACAAACATAAATTCTTCTGCACCTTTTTACCTATATTATAACACCTGTATACGTCTGTCTGTCTGTCTGTCTGTCTGTCTGTCTGTCTGTCTGTCTGTCTGTCTGTCTGTCTGTCTGTCTGTCTGTCTGTCTGTCTGTCTGTCTGTCTGTCTGTCTGTCTGTCTGTCTGTCTGTCTGTCTGTCTGTCTGTCTGTCTGTCTGTCTGTCTGTCACGCAAAATGGTACCGCAAGTAGCGACACGCACATAATGTGGTATAAGCGAACGGATGAACACATGGATTTTTGGCCTACCAACGAGTTCAAAAAGATATCGGTCAAAACAACAACAAGAAAGTCAAGAAAATTAAAGCCCCATTATTTTCAGTTCTAGTACCATTTAGATCTTCAAACTTTCAGGAAAGTCATCACTCGTCCTGGATTAATCAAAAGCTGTAAGGGTGATCACGGGGTCACTTACGAATATCTTTATTTATTAAAAAAGTTTACAGCTATCACAAAAGCTTCATAAATTTTACTCTTCTTTAACAAAAATCCTTTTTTTTAATTTTTTATAGTTATTTTTATAGTATATACCAGTAACTTGCCTTCTTTTCTTCGTCGAAGTCATGTGGAACAGCGCGATAAACCATCCCACATTTAAATGAAGTCATTTCCTAAAAGAAATTATTTCTTTAAGTGAGGAAAGGCGTTAGGGTTTCATGATTGTTTGAATTGTGTAACTAATATGAAAGTACATGTTCTTATACATTTTTTAAATTAGCGTTTCAAACTCTACACATTAGGCAACGGCTGTTTTTTGTTTACGCAATGTTGACGTCCTCAAAACTCCTAAACTACTTATATTGCCATCTAATATCTCACATGTTTTCTGAACATCCGAGTGCTCTTAAACGAAGAAATATGAGAATGAAAGAAACGATACAAAAAGTTTTATCAAATTATTTAAAAAAAGTTCGCAGAAATTTAAAACTATTTCATTTCTGTTTATCCGTTTATCGACTGATTGAAACTTCGTTCTTGTGATCAGTATATATATAAATATATGCCGACTTTTAAAACACGAGTAGGAATTGGACCTGGTCGGTTAAACAGCGCAATACAATCAAGCCACTGCATGACTAATAAATGGGTGACAATAAACGCAAAAAGCGTATATAAAATAACAGTGTCTGACACTTTTGAAACTGACAAAGCTTCACCGCGACTAAGAGTTTCACCATGAAGCCCAAATTCAATAAATATCTATATAACAATGCTTTCTCACCATACATATGTTGTGTTCGATCTCCTCATGTATTCTAACCTTTACTTACTGCCAGTAATCATATAAACGTACGCAGGGGAAGTCCCTATGTATTTGCACTACAATTCCTCGTACTGTTTTCTATGTTTGACGTGCGTGTTACCTTGGAGAATAATTATTGTAATTGATTTTGGATCGACTATTTTTGTTATCAATTCCTTAGCATGAATCAACTTTCGTTTTTAAATGATAAACTTTATTACCAACTCTTTTTGCTTTGTTGATGTTGATGCGCTTTTAAGTAATATGAGCTTGAAGATAAACCCCTCTTTTGAAAGAAATAAACTCTATTTGCAGAGAAATAAAGCTATTTTTTCTAAAATTTTAATTAGAATAGAAGTAGTTTGAACAAAGCGATATAAGATAATGATATTTGAAAGTAAAACAGTTCATTAAGCCTGCTTGAGATGGTAATATTTCAGAAAAAATGAAACACTATAATATTTCTGATCAAACTTTCGAAATGCACTTTTAGTAGTTGGAAACTAGATGTTTTTTAAAAATAAGATTATTGACATGATGTCACTAATGCCAAGTACTTTTTGCTTATAGAGATAATAGTTCAGCATACCATGATTTCCGGGGAATTCCCCAGCTTACTGCTAATAAACATCAATGCAATAAGAGACCAACATGGTGCCAGATTACAACGTTGAAATTCCACAGACCTTTTTTTAACAATTTATTACATCAAAACTAGAAATTAAAAAAAGGCTGCGAAGCATTACGCAACTTGCAAGCAAAATCGAAACTAGCCAATAGTTGACCCTAGTGGTGTTGTTTCTCTTTGATATAATACGGCGAGGTACTAACATCTTACTGCAACTGATATCTGGGAAATACACCAAAACTGAATATCATAGACGTAGAAAACCCTGGGGACGAGGTTGTAAAATAAACTTGCCGCGGAACAACAACAACTCGTTGTGCAAAAGTAGTGATTTTTTGGCAAAAATACAATATATATATGCGGAATATTTCTTTTAAGAAGGTACGAGAAATTTAGATCGCGCGAAACTAAACATAAACGATAACTAAGAAATTTCGTAAAACCTCTTTTTCACAGAATTATAAAATTAAATATTGATAATAATCGCAATATTGACAGTGGTGGCCGACGTAAATTCAACATTGATGAAGCTTTTAGCGCTAAAAATCCATGCATGGTTATACTTTTATAAAGTTAAAACCCTTATTTTGAAAGAAATGCAATACATCGAGTTGTACAATCCGTAGTGTGCGAAAATGTCACGAATGCGCATCGTAAGGTACACTCTTTCAACCGGAAAATAATACTCGAAACGCAGATAATAATAGAGACTTTCGGAGACAAGAAGGCGAACGAAGCAGCATGTGTTTTTTTTCACTTAGAAATAACGGCACTAGTTATGAAAACCGATTTCTTGAAGCCAATGAATCTGCTGCAATAAATTTTGTAAACTCACGGGAAACAATAAACAAAAACAAACAATCTACAGAAACGAAAACAAATTATTAACTTTATCAAGATTTATAAAACAGCTTCAAGTTTTTGACAGAAAAACAATAACAACGCGGGATGAGGTTTCGCTTTCTTCTTTTTATCTCACGTATTAAAAGATAACATCTCTCGCTCTCATTGTACGCAATCTAAAAAGAAACAGAAAACATTTTTATATGGTATATTATATTTTATATATAGTAAAGTCTTTAAATACATTAAAATCCAGTGCCTTTGAGAGACGATATTTAGAGCTAAATTTCTAAACTACAAATATATATCTTTTTTGGGGACAGAGTGCTCAAAAATTATTTACTAAATACAATATGATTGATACATGCTTGATAGAATTATTAAAGTCATGCAACTCTGTTTACTTTAAGGGTTGTCTTCTTTTGGGGATTGGTAGTTTAGTCGGTAGAGTGTTCACTTCATATTCATATGGGTTCAATCCCACATAACAGCTGTTTCTTATTGAACAGAAATTTAAAGGGTTTTTGTAGCTCAAATGGAAGCTTTTTAGCACTCTAGAACCGTCATGTTGTCCCTCCTGGAACAATTGACAGGGTAAATTTATTGCAATTAATGAGGCTAACCACATAAAATATAGATCACCACTTTTTGTGGCCAAGACAACAGAATTGAAGGCACTGTTTTCCATTTGGAAAGTACAAATTGTACTTAACAATTTGCTCAAGGTTGCCCTCATACTTATGGCTTTTTTGGCCAGTTGACACGCATACTAATCTACCATACTGAACACAAAAGAACACAAAATTTGATTAAGGTGTATTATTTGGTTTCACATTCCTAAAAGGTCATTCAAGAGTAGTTCTTACATATTATAACTTAGCAATACCACATTATTGTAAGTTCGTGAAACACAATGCAAAAACATAGGGTCGTAAAGAAAAAAATGAAAATGATGAAGCCCTAAATTTTTTTTTATCTTTTTTAAATATTTTATATATGTCCAAACTTAACCTCACAAAAACAATAATTACATTAGCGGTTGCCACCATTATCGAACAAAAGTCCAATTGGTCATTTGTGACTTCACACGTCGTACATAAGCTAACTTCTTGAAAAATTTATTGCTATAGGTTTGAGTGTTGAAGAATTTAACAACATGCGAAAGTAGGTAAACAAAGTAGAATTTCCAGGTAAAGGCACCATTTGATAAAATAGTTCAGATTTAGAACATATATCAGTAAAAAGACCCTAGTAGCAAAAGTAAAAAAGTTTTTAACCACAAATGAGCAAATACCTTAAAGAATAAAGAGGTATTTTCCCGTTAGTTTTGGATTGGTCACTTAAATTTATTTCCACGATGCAACAAAAAAAAGAAGCAGCTTGAGTTTTAGGAAATATTTAAAAATCTAAAAATTTAAAAAAAAGAGTTTTGTTAATCATTATGAATTGAATTTTCTTCTTCTGACTGTAGCTAGAGGTAGCTATCTAGCTAGCTAGCTAATGATTCGATTGAAGGATGACAGGAAAAATAATTTTCCATGGTGGCCATAGGCACCAAAAAATAATTTAGTTAGCTAGCTACATTAAACCAAGGAAAAAAACGTAAATACAACTTTCAAATCATCCATACTTTCGCAACTCACTTTTCTTCTGCTGTATGAAAAGGATACCACAAACATGCCAATTCAAGCTGATAATTTGGTACTTTAAAATCTTCTTTTTAATGAAGCCATAAATATAACACGTTTTTGCGCATTATAAACGTTCAAATTATAATATAATGTGCCTTTAAAAGGTATATACAAGCTTTCCAAGTCCAAATATTAAGAGAAATGGCATACCAGCGAAGCCAATTATTATCAGGACTTGGTATAAATTATGTATTTGTGTTAGGTCTGTAAAATACACGATAATTCAAATTAGCCGATAGCCGTTTTCTGATTGCTTGAGTGTACTTCCCAGTCTCTCGCTTCCGGCAAACGGAAAATCGGGAAATAACAGGGGGGGTACGAAAGAAGGGGGGGTGGGGGGGTACAAAGCCTATTTATTGGCATTTTTAGCTAACATTTATAACAGCTGCTTGGTCCAAACTTATTTGTTCTATTAGACAAAAAATAACCTATCTGTTATTGGAAAAATATCAGTCATATCTCGTTAAGCTGATTTTATATGATTTTTTTTTTACCGAAATTTTGAGAATCTTAATAATTCTCTTGGTATACTTCGCGTAGCAAACGTGCTCCACAATTTCGCTTCGCTCGCTTCGCAAAAACACCCCAGCTTAATGATAACAACAGTTTTTACTTTAATCGTAAAGTTTGATTTTTAAATTTCACAAATTAAGTATCTTATTGATTATATTAACCCTAGTCGGCGTAGAATCATGTTTTGTTACGATTTATGATTTTTAGTCGTAATCTGTAAATATATGAAATAATATAAAAAGGCACTTAAGATCATGTAATAAAAAGAAACCTGGTGGTTGGATGCACCTCGAATTTGCAACACTTCAAGTTGTTCGCGATTAAATAATTCGTGTCTTGCAACTTTCTTTGTAGAATGAATTTAAATTCGAATGTTATTTTTGTATATACAACAAAAATAAACCGACAAAGTTTACGTTGTGGATACTTATTTTTATATATATATTTTCAACAAAACAATAATTCGATATTGTCGCATTTTGGAGGAGAAGAAGATATTATAATATTCTAGCTTTGCCCTAAGATCTTTCGATCATAGTCTGAATAAAAAGAGAGGTAGATCAGCCCGAAACACTTTGGACGGTTTGCTAATAAAATGCCAGGTGAAGCTAAAGATTTCTTTGTTGTGATTTTTCAGTTAGTAGAAGCTGAAATTCCCGAATAAAAAGAAGAATCTATATCTCAGGTAAATAGCAACATTGAAGAACTGAGTTATCGGAAACACATTTAGTAAATACTAGTCGATAAAGCCCGTGGAGAAATCCACTTAGGCAGAAGGACAATGGAAAAATAGGTTGTTTTAGATTTTTTGCTGACGTCAACAGTGCAGGTACAAAAAAAATTGGCCAAGTTTAGTTTATTCGTTGCCTATAACGTGTAAAGGTTAAAACGCTGATCACAATAATGTATAGGATCATATGTATTCGACAAAAGCCTAAGGAGATATAAGGTGTTAAAAATTTTGTTGACGTCAGCAATGGCCTGTCATTCCCAAATATTTATTTTCAAGAAATTTGTGTACCTATTGCCTTCATCGTATAGATCTTGAAATGCTGATCAAGAAAAGTCCATTCTGAAACGGATTTGGTGACCCAGGTTTGGAAAACTTACCCAACTTGGTCCCAGGTAGTCCCTAGTTACCCACGCAGGAGATGGCGTCAGTTATTTCCACCCGTTTCCAAGTTATTAAGCCTTAATTTTAAAAGTGCAATGCATTGGCTTCACTAATCTTAATATACTTTCCTTTGACGTCAATATTGCTTTAACGTCAAAGTTTGCTAATTTACAGAACAAATTTATAGGCGATGTTTTATAGACTTTATCAAAGAAATTTTATCCACTTTGCAAAAGTCACAGAGAGAAGCTCCGTATTATTATAGAGATATTAGTGAATTCCTAGAACACAAGCCCGTTTCATATTTCTTTGTTTACGAAAAGTGTTTAATTATATGTTCATAGAGTCCCTTCATAATTATTTTCGTTTTCTTGAACTTTAATAATGATTTCCTATTTTGATAAAAATATTTTCCCCTGAATCAAAAACTATGCTAAAAGTAATTTCCCCTAAAACTACATATTTTGATAATTTTTTAAGGTTACAAAGTTGTTGCCGTTATTCCAAAAAGCATATTTTTATGGTACAACACATTACATTCAAGAGAAATCCAATATGTTCTATCTCTTCATAGATATGTAGCTAATGCTGTTTAAATGCTGTTTAAATGCGATCTGTGATCTTGAATACGACAAGCATTTGCAACAATATTTGTAGTGCAATACATTAGATGGTTTACGTCAGTACATAATTTTGTTTTAAGTGTATCTACAAACTTTTATACTAAAAATATTAAAAACAATGATAATTACATATTTACATCAATAAGTGCTGAAAAGAAAGTCTTTAAGATAAAAATTTTAAGTGACACTTTTTTGAAGAGGTTTAGCATTTTAGTCTCTAGTTGGTTATTTAGTGATTGTGTTCTCTTAAATAATAGTCGTATTTTCTTCAAACGCAGCTTATTTTCTTCAAACACAGCTTATTTTCTTCAAACGCAGCTTATTTTCTTCAAACACAGCTTATTTTCTTCAAACGCAGCTTATTTTCTTCAAACGCAGCTTATTTTCTTCAAACGCAGCTTATTTTCTTCAAACGCAGCTTATTTTCTTCAAACGCAGCTTATTTTCTTTAAACGCAGCTTATTTTCTTCAAACGCAGCTTATTTTCTTCAAACGCAGCTTATTTTCTTCAAACGCAGCTTATTTTCTTCAAACGCAGCTTATTTTCTTCAAACGCAGCTTATTTTCTTTAAACGCAGCTTATTTTCTTTAAACGCAGCTTATTTTCTTCAAACGCAGCTTATTTTCTTCAAACGCAGCTTATTTTAATGCGTCTTCTAATTAGTGCGAATAGCCCTTTTTTTAAATTTCCTTATTTTATTACCTCTAATTTTTAGTGCGAAACTCTTTTTACTCATTTTTGTTTTTCTTCTAATTACAGCTCAGATTTCTTCTAATTATAGTGCGAACCAGATAATTTAGGGGAACTGTTTTCGTTATTGGATTGGAACTCCCCGCCAAATATTGTTTTTTGACATCGAATCAAAGTTTATTTAACGGAAAGGCGAGCTGCGAACTGCACGGCACGGCTGCTGAATAAAAGTTCATGATAACAGTGTTGATTTTGAAGACCAGACCAGACTGACTGAATTGGTCACATTTTTTTTTTCCTCTGTTTTATTGCGAAATTAAATTTTCGAAAAAAAATGATTTATTTCTTATAATTATTAGTGCGATAATAAAAAATTTTTTTTTCGATCGCACGAAATTAGATGGAACGACGATAACATTGGAATTACGGTAGACCCGGGGAAAAAAATCTGACGAACGCCGTTTTGGTTTGGAAGTGATAATGTCAGGTTTGTAGGTCTCCTTTTCACCTTTTTTTCTTCTATATACTTTGTATTTATGCTAAATGCAGTTAGGTTAGCTACACCTTTTATTGCTGTCATGAAAACTTATTCTACAAATTAAAACGACAGACTGTTTCCTGTGTTTTTATTTAAACTGAAGCTGCGATAACCTTCTTTCGAAAAGGGTATTACGCCTATACAGATGTGTAACATGGTTTAACTGTACTAAGCTCTCCATTGGAGTGTTTTGTAATGTTAAGCTCTCCTCTGTGCGCGGGGTTAGTAATCAAAAATCAAAATGGCGAAACATAGACGTGAATTTAAACACTATCGAGAATTATATTCTGAATGGAAAGTATCCAGAAGGGATGAAAGACAAAGGACTGAAAAGGAATTTTAGAAAATCGTGTAAACATTTTTCAATTGTGGATGGTAATTTTACATACAAACAAAATCGAAGGGTAATCTTTGAAGGTAAACAAAAGCAGAACATAATTCATGATGTCCATGAGGGAATAAACGAGAACCCTAGCATTGGTAGCGGTAGCATTGAGTGGGCATCGAGTTGTAGTTGATGTGTTTAATCTTCCAGAGGTGAATGGTTATAAACACTTAATTGATTACTTTTTAAAATGGTCGGAAGCCAAACCTGTCAAGGACAAAAGTGCTTCCATTGTCGCTAGATTTTTGTATGACGTGATGTGTCGCCACGGGTGCTTTAAGACCCAAATCAATGATCGAGGTAAAGAATTCGTAAAGGAGGTTTCAGATGCATTTCTCGAGTTAACAGGTACCGATCAACGAATAACTTTCAGCCTACCACCGACAATCGAATGGCCAATGCGAGATACAAATAGAACAATAAAAGATTCATTAGTATATGTTTTCGAAGAGAATCCAACAAAATGGCCTGACGTTATTGAAGGTGTTCTTTTCGCGCACCGTGTAAGTATTCACTTCTCAACCAAATATTTGCCATTTTTCACTGTACAACCACCAACCCGCCCAACCGATTGATATCAAGTATAACCTAATCAAGGAATCTATCGAAACTGATTATCCCTATGATTTCGAAACATGTAGAGCAGTTTTGAGTTTAAGTTCTAAAATTCGAGATGCAGCTCACAACGCAGCCAGCCAAAATATCAAAAAGGCCCAAAAGAAGCAGCAGAAAGCCTACGACAAACGACACAACAAACCAGAATTGACGTTACAAATTGAATCAAAGGTTACTTCGTCAGAATCTAAAACGGAAGGACAGAAAAGGTGGGAAGTTTAATTACAAATGGATCGGTCTATACACCATACAATCCATCCACATGGCGTGTGCGCACTTACCAAATAGAAAGGAGTAACCTTGAAGAACAAATACAATGTCAGTCTGCTGCTAAAATCATTTTATTCGAACGAAGAACTCGTTGAAGATCCCGTGTCTCAACCAACCAGAATCGTTGAAGATCCCGTGTCTCAACAACCAGAATCGTTGAAGATCCCGTGTCTCAACCAACCAGAATGGTTGAAGATCCCGTGTCTCAACCAACCAGAATCATTGAACATATCGTGTCTCAACCAGTCGGGATCGTTAGATCTTACACAGTAAAGGCAACGAAAAATCTTTATCAACTTCCAAATAAAATAGTTTTAATGATTTTGGAACTAGCAACAGCAAACCAAGATGTAATCACGTATACCGCGTTATTAAATACAATCCATTGTCAAAGAAAAACAAAATGTTATTTTGCCTTGCGTATACCTTGATTTCTACGACGACGTACTCGAACGTCTCCCAAGGAGAGAAAATAAAATCAAAGTTAGCGTAAATAAACTGTCAAGGCATTTCGACCTTGGTAGTGGTGCAATCGACGCTGTTTGCACATCAATTCGAAACAAGAATTGGAAGTCAGATTGGTTGGTTTATCTTATATATTAATTCCCTTGCGTGACTAAAACTGTGAGTCCACGACACGGAAATCACGGGTTACTTTTTTATGACGTGGCTGTACGCTAAAATTTAACTAAAAAGATTAGGGATGTACTTCATAGAAATCGCACATAAGGTGTAAATATATAACCCGCTGCTAATAACGATATAAATATATATACCCTTATGCCAAAAAACTCTATGTTAGCATATATATATAGGTATCGCTACATATGAAACGGTATTAGATATTCACAAAGCATACGGACTGTTAAATGAAGTTCCTAGCATAAAACGGAAATTGTGTTTACGAAAAAGATGGCTGTTCTTTTTGAGTATTCTCTACTCTTTCATTCAAAATAAATCTTTAAAAAAACATTTGAAGAAGAGCATGGTTTTATAAACTAATCATAGCAAGGTTCTGTAAGGTTTTTTCATGTTTTATTTTCAGTTTTGATTATATTATTGTTGCCAGACATGTTTTATAGCTAGCATCATAAAAGCCAACCACCACCAACAACTAGCTAGCTAGCTAGGAATATATATATATGTAGCCATGTTCTTTATACCTAGCTAAGTCTCCAGTTTATATTTAAGTGACTAGCTATTAGCTGCTGTAGCTAGCTAATGCTAGCTTTAAACTAAAGATTCCCAGTATATATATTCCCACAAAACCCATCAAACGTTATTAACCCTGAAGATTTTAAACATTTTCCTGGTTTTTTTTGGTTTGCGAAGTTCTTTTCCTCCAAATATTCTGAAAATAAAGTTCAGAAATTACTTATTTTTAAAATGTAAATTTAATTTCTTTCAAATTGTGGTTTTGACATTTTCATGTAAGAATTTGTGGGCAAACCCCTTAATCAGCATGCTAAAAGAACTGACTTTTCTTAATTTAGAATTACTAAACACAACCATTTTCTTACATTTAGTGTAAACTTTTGTGCGTATGGCTTATATTTAATACACCAAAAGAGCTACTTTGTTGATTTCAATTTTATACTCTTTGTAAGCTATTTTTTTCTTCTTTTTGACATTTTGAATTAACTTATTGTTGTAGAAGGCATATAATATACATGCATATAAAAAAATAGAATTTTGCAAATTTCTGTTTTACCACTCAATTTTTACATTTTATAAGTTATTTGGAACAGAATGGTATGAAATAGACCAAAATACCTGATCTTAGTTGTTTTTAATTTACAGGCTGTGTCTGTGAAACTTTAAGGGGAACATTTGGTTGAAGACAATGGCATGACATATACTGATAGAACTGATTTTTGTTGTGTTAGATGTTATATCTGAACCTTTTTGACATTTTATGTTAATTTTGCGAGGAAGGACCATATATATATACACAGAAGAAGAATTCAATTTTACACCTTGCAAGCTTTGTTTTTCTATATTTCGTATAAATTCTTACTGGGGAGGACTCCGTGCAATATATCGAAATGACTGATCCTTCTCGATTTAAATTTGATGTGTTCTAAATCGTATATATATAGTTTTGGAAATTTTGTGTAAGATTTAATGGGTAAGGGCTAGATGCAATGTGTCAAAAAAACTTTTTTTGTTGAATCAGAAGCACTCCCTACAACCATTCTTTTTTTTACAGTTTGTGAAGCTTTTGTGAGGAAAGAGTGTATGCAATATTATCGAAATAACTGATTTTTGTTGCAAACTGTTTTTCTTTGGCATTTTGGATTAAAATATTGTTTTAGAGGGCATATGCAGTAGATATATGTACTGAAATAGTGAAATTTTGCAAACTTTGATTTTGTCGTTACCTCTCATTTTTTACATTTTGATTAAACTTTTGTGGGAGACCGTCGGTATGCGAAGGACCAAAATAAGAGATTTTAGTATTATTTAGAATTTGTATTTTGTGTTGCAAAATTGGTGCAAAAATTGACATAAAATGAACTTATATACAGATTGATTGCTGTTGTTTGACTCATTATGACTTATATATATATTTTATGAAAATTTGTGACAGAATACTATGTGAGATTTGAAATTTTGTTTACTTTATTGATGGTAAAACAGCATGCAAATTGCTAAAAGGACTTTATTAATTTTAGGTTTAAACACCGTTATTTTGTTGGCATTTTGTCTAAAGTTTGGTGAGGAGGGACTGTATGCAATATATCAAATAATGTTTTATTGCATTATAATTTGTCCTTGCAAATCCCTTTTTTTACACCTTAGATAAAAAATTCTGTCAGAGGCACAATTTATTGTTTATTTTTCACATTGTGTGTCAACCTTTGGCAGGGTTTGCAATAAACTAACTGATTTTAACATATACAATGAGAGATTTGTGTTTGACATTGATCAGCTTTTTTGTATATATGTGGCGTTTTAAGTGATTTAAATTTTATGGGTGAGATGTATGTTGAAATGCTTTTGGAAACTTCTTTCCGAATAATTTTCGCATTTGTCAGATGGTCAGAGCAAGTAATTTTAGTAGATTTAGATTTTAAATGTCACATAAATACTGCAGTTGTTGAAAACCTTTAATTTTTTTGGTCATTTATATAATAATGCAGATGTAAGATGTGCACTGCTGTATTGTTTGTTTTTTGATGGACATATATCTGCTACATAAATTAAATGGAATACAGTGGATTCTTCCACGGGAAACAGCTAGTAGTTATTATTTATATAGTGTTTTGGAGGAAAAAGCTGGTAGTGAATACTACTCAGTATTCACTACCAGCTGTAATCTTATATATTAATTCCCTTGCGTGAGTAAAACTGTGAGTCCACGACACGGAAATCACGGGTCACTTTCTTATGACGTGGCTGTACGCTAAAATTTAACTAAAAAGATTAGGGATGTACTTCATAGAAATCGCACATAAGGTGTAAATATATAACCCGCTGCTAATAACGATATAAATATATATACCCTTATGCCAAAAAACTCTATGTTAGCATATATATATAGGTATCGCTACATATGAAACGGTATTAGATATTCACAAAGCATACGCACTGTTAAATGAAGTTCCTAGCATAAAACGGAAATTGTGTTTACGAAAAAAAATGGCTGTTCTTTTTTAGTATTCTCTACTCTTTCATTCAAAATAAATCTTTAAAAAAACATTTGAAGAAGAGCATGGTTTTATAAATTAATCATAGCAAGGTTCTGTAAGGTTTTTTCATGTTTTATTTTCAGTTTTGATTATATTATTGTTGTCAGACATGTTTTATAGCTAGCATCATAAAAAGCCAACCACCACCAACAACTAGCTAGCTAGCTAGGAATATATATATATATGTAGCCATGTTCTTTATACCCAGCTAAGTCTCCAGTTTATATTTATGTGACTAGCTATTAGCTGCTGTAGCTAGCTAATGCTAGCTTTAAACGAAAGATTCCCAGTATATATATTCCCACAAAACACATCAAACGTTATTCACCCTGAAAATTTTAATCATTTTCCTGGGGTTTTTTTGGTTTGCGAAGTTCTTTTCCTCCAAATATTCTGAAAATAAAGTTCAAAAATTACTTATTTTTAAAATGTAAATTTAATTTGTTTCAAATTGTGGGCAAAAACCTTAATCAGCATGCTAAAAGAACTGACTTTTCTTAATTTAGAATTACTAAACACAACCATTTTCTTACATTTAGTGTAAACTTTTGTGCGTTTGGCTTATATTTAATACACCAAAAGAGCTACTTTGTTGATTTCAATATTATACTCTTTGTAAGCTATTTTTTTCTTCTTTTTGACATTTCTGTTTTACCACTCAATTTTTACATTTTATAAGTTATTTGGAACAGAATGGTATGAAATAGACCAAAATACCTGATCTTAGTTGTTTTTAATTTACAGGCTGTGTCTGTGAAACTTTAAGGGGAACATTTGGTGGAAGACAATGGCATGACATATACTGATAGAACTGATTTTTGTTGTATTAGATGTTGTATCTGAACCTTTTTGACATTTTATGTTAATTTTGCGAGGAAGGACCATATATATATACACAGAAGAAGAATTCAATTTTACACCTTGCAAGCTTTGTTTTTCTATATTTTGTATAAATTCTTACTGGGGAGGACTCCGTGCAATATATCGAAATGACTGATCCTTCTCGATTTAAATTTGATGTGTTCTAAATCGTATATAGTTTTGGAAATTTTGTGTAAGGTTTAATGGGTAAGGGCTAGATGCAATATGTCAAAAAAACTTTTTTTGTTGAATCAGAAGCACTCCCTACAACCATTCTTTTTTTTACAGTTTGTGAAGCTTTTGTGAGGAAAGAGTGTATGCAATATTATCGAAATAACTGATTTTTTTTGCAAACTGTTTTTCTTTGGCATTTTGGATTAAAATATTGTTTTAGAGGGCATATGCAGTAGATATATGTACCGAAATAATTAAATTTTGCAAACTTTGATTTTGTTGTTACCTCTCATTTTTTACATTTTGATTAAACTTTTGTGGGAGACCGTCGGTATGCGAAGGACCAAAATAAGAGATTTTAGTATTATTTAGAATTTGTATTTTGTGTTGCAAAATTGGTGCAAAAATTGACATAAAATGAACTTATATACAGATTGATTGCTGTTGTTTAACATGACTCATTATGACTTATATATATATTTTATGAAAATTTGTGACGGAATACTATGTGAGATTTGAAATTTTGTTTACTTTATTGATGGTAAAACAGCATGCAAATTGCTAAAAGGACTTTATTAACTTTAGATTTAAACACCATTGCATTATAATTTGTCCTTGCAAATCCCTTTTTTTACACCTTAGATAAAAAATTCTGTCAGAGGCACAATTTATTGTTTATTTTTCACATTGTGTGTCAACCTTTGGCAGGGTTTGCAATAAACTAACTGATTTTAACATATACAATGAGAGAGATTTGTGTTTGACATTGATCAGCTTTTTTGTGTATATGTGGCGTTTTGAGTGATTTAAATTTTATGGGTGAGATGTATGTTAAAATGCTTTTGGAAACTTCTTTCCGAATAATTTTCGCATTTGTCAGATGGTCAGAGCAAGTAATTTTAGTAGATTTAGATTTTAAATGTCACATAAATACTGCAGTTGTTGAAAACCTTTAATTTTTTTTGTCATCTATCTATATAATAATACGCCAGTTCCGTGTGTCTGTAACAGGCAAAGTGGATATGTTCATTTTCCTTTAATCTTACCGAAATTTTCTTTGAAGTAACCGAAAAATGCATGTCTAATATGCTAAATTTTCTGACGGTACGGCGCGACGTCAATAACACCACTTTAACGTCAATATCCTATATTAAATTAATGAAGCCGTTACAGTGCACTTAAAACTTTGAGGCCAAATAACTTGGAAACGAGGTGGTGACGTCAATGATTTTTCACTGCGTGGCTAACTAGGGACCACCTGGGACCAATTTGGGTAAGTTTCCCAAACCTGGATCCCCGAATCCGTTTCGGAATGGACGGGTTGATGACGTCATCACAAAACCTTCAAATCCCAATATTTCTGCAACCGTTTGTCAAAAGTGCACGTTCCTATACATTTTCTTGATCAGCATTTCAAGATCTATACGATGAATGCATCGGGTGTACGAATTTGTGAAGAAATTTTTTTTGGAACTTTTGATAGGGACTTTGCTGACGTCAGCAAAATTTTAAAGCCCTTAAATCTCCTTAGACGTTTGTCAAAAACATAGGATACTATACATTTTCTTGATCAGCGTTTCAAGATCTATACGATGAAGGCAACAGGTATACAAATTTCTAAAAAACAGTTTTGGGGGTTTGACTGGCCATTGCTGACGTCAGCAAAATTTTAAAACCCTTATATCTCATTAACCGCTCATCAAAAGCACATGATCATATACATTTTCTTGATCAGCAGTTTAAGCTCTACACAATAGAGGCAACGTGGAAACACAGTTCTACTTTTTTTTGTGGATGGGTTGCTGACGTCATCAAAATTTTTATTCTGCCTCAGTGGATTTTTCCACGGGCTTTATCGACTAGTCTCTTATAATAATACGCTAAGTGTGTCTGTGTGTCTGTGACAGGCAAAGTGGATGTCTTCATTTGTCTTTGATGTTGCCGAAAAATAAATGTCTAATATGTTAAATTTTCTGACGTTACGACGCGACGAAAATAACACTACTTTAACGTCAATATCCTATATTAAATTAATGAAGCCATTACAGTGCACCTAAAACTTTGAGGCCAAATAACTTGGAAACGAGGTGGTGACGTCAATGTTTTTTCACCGAGTGGGTAACTAGGGACCACCTAGGACCAATTTGGGTAATTTTCCCAAACCTGGGTCCCCGAATCCGTTTCGGAATGGACGGGTTGATGACGTCATTAAAAAACCTTTAAACCCTAATATCTCTGCAACCGTTTGTCAAAAGTACATGATCCTATACATTTTCTTGCTCAGCGTTTCAAGATCTATACGATGAAGGCAACAGGCATACACATTTCTGAAAAAAAACATTTTGTGTTCTGACATGTCTCTGCTGACGTCATCAAAATTTAAATGACGGTTGTTTTTCTCTGTTATCCTGCCTAAGTGGATTTTTCCACGGGCCTTATCGACTAGTGTTAATTAATTCTTTAAAAGATTGCATTAGAGACCATATTGACACCTATCATGAAAAATGGTTTTTACTTGCAGAGGAATTAGCTAAAAAAATAAACATAACAGTTAGTGTTCCTCGAACTGCTAAAAACAAGTGCACAGGCCAAATTATACTTATTCTGATGTTTCAGATTACTTTAAAAAGGCCATAACTATCCCTCTTATTGACCATGTGATTTCTGAGCTAAACGATGGATTTGATCATTCTGTGACTGCATGTCATGGTCTAGTGATCATACCATCCAAACTTTTACATCTCCTTGCATATGAAAAAGAACACTCTTCTAAATTGCTATTGAAAAGTCAATTTGACACATTTGTAAATTTCTATTTTAACGACTTTCCCAACCCTTTAACTATTTTAAATGAGCTAGACGTGTGGGTAACCTTTTGGCAAAAGATGGAAAAAGAAAATCCTGAATCCATTCCAAACTCCATTGAAGCTACTCTTAAAGCTTTTCCTCGTGCAGATGGAGTCTTTAGCAACATAGAGGTGGCCCCAGGGGCGGATTCAGTGTACGTCAGTGCCCTCGCGCGACTGACATAATTTTTACTAGAAATCGTAAAAAATGATAGGGTGCTCTGATTCCGCAGGCCCTGCGACCGTTGAGCTTTATTTTACGGTCCTTCCTCTTCTGTGACTGAGTTGATAAATACGGCAAAAAGCGACTGACATCCGAAGGATTTTCATGCAAATTGATTGGCTTGCCGGCCGAAATAACGTATTCGGATTGGTTTACAAAAACCTGACTGCTTTGACCCATATTTACGGTATTCGAGGTGCGATTCAGCCTGCATTTTCTTATAGTTATTTTGAACTTTTATAAACCGATACCGTGTAATTAAAATTTCGGACCAAACGAAAGCAATTAGTGTTTTTTTTCGGACCAAATGAAAGCAATCAAAGGCTTTTCGGACCAAATGAAAGCATGCAAGACTAATAAGCAACCAGGCATGGTGACTCATGACACGTGTGCTGCAATGAGATGCAATAATTTTTTTAATGTGCAAGAAATATACGTAAAGTTATTACATTAAATCAAGTCTTTGTGTCAAAAATATAATTACTTGCTTATATTGGAACATATGTAGCTAGCTAGCTAGCTAGAAATTTCAATGCAGAGTGGGTTATTTTTTAAAGTTGTTGTTGTTGACCAAAAACTTAGAGAGTTCTGCAATTGCTTTATGGTAGGAAGATAATGCTTTATTATTCTTGTTATCTTAAACACTTGTAATAGCTAATAAAAGCACCACCACACTTTCATATGAAAAATCCTTTTTATACTTAATTTTCAATTTTCACGAAATAGGCCCAGAGCACACGTAGACTGATAATAACTTCCTGCAGATGTTAATAGCTTACTACTTGGATATATCATCTTAGGAATTATGACATTAGTACAAGTCTGTGAATTTTAAAAAAAAATAATATATAATTCCTAACCTAACCTAAAGTGTCAATTTTATGTGGGTAGTATAAAGAAGCATACTTTTCGCTAATGGTAAAAGTCCAATAACTTGTGCAAAAATTAAAACAATGGCTTAAAACTTGATATGGTATAGTTTTAGACCAGTTTGATTAAGGAGAGCCCAATATACATTGACCTCTCATTGTAGTTTTTAATTTTTTTAATTTAGGCATTTTCGTGGACGCCGATAAGGCATTTTTTACAGCATATCTGTTTTAACACAGATACAAGTGCAAAAACAATTAAAAGCAATTTTCGTGGTAGATATACAATAGGTAAACATAGGTTATTGAGATTTATTAACCCGAGGTGATTTATATTCAACGACGCGCAGCGGAGTTGAATATAATATCACCGAGGGTTAATAAATCAAATAACCTATGTTTACCTATTGTATATATGTTTTATTATATACCCAAAAGAGATTGTTACAATTAATATTACTTATTTTGTTTTGTGTTTGTAATTGTTGCCAAGTTGATGTCCAGTGATTTCTCCTTGTTATAAGCTTCAAATAACCTAAAGCTTGCTTCAGTACTCTTTTTTGTATTAACACTATCTTTATCGATTATTAATTTTTCAATTCTTGCATCATCTATGTCCCCGAAGCGATTCATTTTTGTTTCGATTTCTTTGTTTTGATGTTTTTGTAAAAAGAATTTTCTCGACAAAAAAGTTCCTGCCATTTCACGTGTTTGGAAATCGACCAATCAGAAAAGAATTAATGAGGCGGAAAGGATAAAATCAAAACATGCGTTTACGAATGTTTTGTCAAAACTATTGTTACGTCACAAGCCCTGAATAATACGGGTGGAATACGATTATTTATTCAATGGCTGTTTTTGCTTAATAATAATATTTATTCCATCTTACATATGATGACGCCTCTTTGTACAATTAAACTGGTGTAACACAATAGAATTTGTGGGGAATGAAGCTGTTTTTACTTGTACTTGGTTTAGTTTGTTTTAGTAGACTAGTTGCGGTAGCGTGGCTATTACTCTGAACAGAGAAAAATTTTGCGATCTTTCGCCAAATACTTTAACATCAAAACCCAAATTTCCTATTTTTCTAGCTGTGGTGCAAAGTGCTAAGTTGAACCTGTATTTACATCATTAAATGCTAAAAATACTTATGCTCAGGTTCATATTCTGTTTTGTCTGCAAGGTGTTGATGAAGGATGTGATGATAATTTTAAAGCCAACCATTTTTGTAATTCTGGTTAAAACAATTCTAAAAAATAAAAGCAAAACACCTTTTTTGAATAAGCTTACTACGCATAAATGTCTTTTTTCTTTCTTTATGTTTTTTTATAAGGAACCTGGCGAAGGGTCTAGTTCTAAAAGTTTCTTATTTGTAGGCTGAAATTCCATGTTTTTAGTTCCAACACATGGTTTACTGTGGTGTGTATTATTCCCATTGGGAACTTAGGTACAGTAACGTAATAAAACTACTTACTCCCTAGTGATGATTGTAACATCTTCAATTAATTGTAAGAATTAATTAGAAACAAGTTTCTTATTTCAGAAATAGATATAGAATGTAGTAGTAAAAGTTTCTTAATTTTTGAAAATTCTACATGTAGGTTTCTTATAAACATGTTTCTTATAAAAAAAATGTGTATATAGCAGACTGTCCATGTCTGGAATAGCTAATATTACGTTATTAGGCATTTCCTAGACATGCTGACGAGCCCTGATATTGGGCGAAACAGTCTTAAAATATATGAATTTAAACCGTTACTTTACCTACACTTTTTTGCAACCCTTTACAAGATGGTTTGTTATTTTGCTGTCCATTCGAAACTTAAGAGTAACAAACGTCTCTAACAAAGCTAATCATTTGAACATTATTTAGGCCGTTTATAGTGCGTAGAGGCTCAAAATAGCCAAAGTTTCCCGCCATGACCCCCAGCTGTTCTGGGCGCAGCAACCTGCTGCGCTTTTTTTTGCTTCGCAACAAATGTGACTGACATGCTAAAAATGCTGGATCCGCCCCTGGGCCCTTAGAATTTTAGCCACTATTCCTATGACTTCATGCGAATGTGAGAGATCCTTTTCTGCAATGAGAAGACTAAAAAACTATTGCAGATCAACAATGACAGAAGAAAGGTTTAATGGTCTTCCTTTACTCCATGTTCATTCGGGTGTTCAAATAAATAAAGGAGATATAATTAATAGGTTCTCCGACAAGGGATCACGCAGGTTAGATTTTGTCTAATCATTTTCTTCTTTCAACTTTTTCGATTAATTTCCATCTCAATCTTTATTATTTATTTATATACAACATGTATCTGATTTGATTGATTCACTCATTCATGGTTTGGGTATGAAACTTTGATCCTTGCCATGTTTTATTCATTCATTCATGTTAGATTCAATTTGTCCATGGTTCGATTTCATTATATTTTTGAAATTTTTATTAATATTTATGAAGAAAGAAGATTTTGATTTGGTTATATTTTTAATAACCTCCAATCTGCAAAAAACATTATTTTGGTGCTGAATATAAAGAAAGAAGAATGAAGATTTTAGTTATTGCATTAATAACTTTCAATCTATAAAAAACATTATGATGGTGTTATGCTGTCTTATTGCTGGTTTGATTACAACCTTGCTAATAAAGATTTTAATGTATTTTAGGTTGTCATTTATTCCCCTTTTTTGATCAATTGTTCAGAATATTTAACGTGTATCGTGTATCTCAGAGAGTCGGTTGGTTTTATGGCGTTTTAGTGCTTAAAGAGCGTAAAAAGGTGTTGGCTTCCAGGGATCCGCAGTTGCCTAGTTCCCAGTTGCCTATTATCGCACCTTTGGTGCGATGTTGACCCTGCGGGTCAATGGTTCGATTAAGGTTAATTTTTTTCTGGCTACGCCCCTGTTCTTGTTCTATTCATTTACGTTTATTAGTCAGCTGGTCTAATCTTTTTTTTGTCCATGAGGAAATTGCGTACTGAAAATATTTTGAAGTGACATTGCGTTCAAAACTCAGTAATGTATAAACATAATTGTACAATAGAGAAAGAAATTGTTTTTCAAGGACATTTGCAACGTAATGTATGGTTATTGGGATTTGCAAGTAACATTGCGTTTAAAATTCGGTAACTTATATACATAATTGTAAAATAGAGGGAAAATGTGTTTTTCGAGGACATTTAAAAGGCAGAATATGTTAGTGGGACTTTAGAAGCAAAATTCCCAGCAGATATGCATATTTAATAAAAATATAAAATGATGATGAATTTAAAGGGAAGATTACTTTTGATCGACCTAACTTCAAAAATGTTCAATAAATTGTATATTATTCGTAGATTATATGTAAAAACAATTTTATGAGTACATTGCGTACTGAAAATATTTTGAAGTGACATTGCGTTCAAAATTCGGCAATGTATATACATAATTGTAAAATGGAGAAATAATGTGATTTTAGGGAACATTTGAAACCTAGGATGTGTTAGTGAGACTTCAGAATTAAAATTCCCTATATATGCATATTTGTGAATTATGTAAAATGATGGCAAATTTTAGAGAAAGATTACTTTTGATCGACCTATGTCCAAAGATCTTTAATAAATTGTGTATATTGTAGAATATATGTAAAAACGATTTTTAAGAGGAAATTGCGTACTGAAAATATTTTAAAGCGACATTGCGTTCACAATTCGGTAATGCATACAGATAATTGTAAAATGGAGAAATAATGTGTTTTTCGGGGACATTTGAAGCCTGGGATGTGTTGGTAAGACTTTAGAAGTAAAATTTCCTATATATAAGCATATTTATAAAATATGTGTAATGATGGCGAATTTTAGAGAAAGATTACTTTTGATGGACCCATGTTCAAAGATCTTTAATAAATTGTGTATCTATATTATCTTTCTCTAAAATTCGGCATAATACGGAGTCTGTCTGTGTGTCTGTGCGTCCGTAACAGGCAAAGTGGATGTGTTTATTTTCCCTTGATGTCGCCGAAAATCTTATATGTTTTTTTACAAGAATATCGAAAATTCTAACAAAGCTGACCATTAATTCTAATTTTCTATTGTTCTAAACAAATTACCTATTGTTTTTAATTTAGAATCCCATCCTGATATTCTTATAAAGCATATTCTTATAAAACAAAACGTCTTTTTTGCCGAGAAAAGCCGCGAGATTTTGTTTGTTTGCATTATAAACCACGTGATCAAAATAAAGCAACTTAATTTGCTAAACAAAGTCACGTGATCAAAATAAAGCAATTTAATTTGTTGGAAATTCCAAGTTTCCCCTGACAATTAAAACAAGCGAAAAAGGATTTTTCAAGTTCACGAAGGTGACTGAAGTAGGTTTTACAGAAAGAAGTTTTTACAAGAAAAGAAAAAAATTAAACAGCGAAGTTGCAAAGTGGTATTGATAGAGGGCGTGTATATAGAGAGCTAGGTAAAGAAGTTATTATAGCTAGCTACCTATATATATATATATTTGTTTAATATACGAGCAAAACAGCATATATAGCTAGATATATTTTCATCCTTTTTGTCAAGATTAACAGACATGACTTACAACAGAGATCTTTTGTTGTCAAGGATAAAACACGACGACATAGCTAGAACATTAATTATTAAAAAGTAATAAATTTCAAATTTATCTTTCCCGCTGGTATTTTTTACATTCTGGCCTGTCACATGTTTTGTTGATAACAAAATTCTTGGATTTATCCTGCGCGTTTCTTTCAAGAAAAACAATACCTATATATTTAAGATCTGAGAAGGAGAAAAAGGATACCGGTTTGCGACTTGATTTTCCGAGTTCCGTTATCAAAAAAACAATGTGATTTATTGTATAATATATAAGCAACACGTTTGGTTTTTGTTTGTGTTTGTAAATGTTTGGTTTTCTTTGAAGAAGTTTCCACTTTGCACTACTGTATTAGCTATGGCAAAGTTTAGTATATAATGAAAGATTTTAAGTAACTTATGTATCTCTAATTCTTATTTGTCTTATTTTTTTAAAATTTGTGGTTCCAATAGCTAACTAAGGTTTTGTATTTTTACTCTCATGTCTAACCCAGAGAGTAATAACAGTAACAACTCTGTACGTGGTTTTAGGCTTTTTAATAATGCAGACAGGTTTGTGTTGCAACGCCCTGAAAATAACCAAATAATCATTATGGGCCACATATCAGATATGTTACATCAGGTAAATACCACGTGCATCAATTATTGATGATGTTTCCTTAGCTAGACGTAGACTTGCACAACGTGTTGCGTCTTTGCGTTGTACTGAAACTGTTGACCATGCCAACGGCAGGCGTCATAATGATGCTGTAAGGCAGGCAGCAGTTCTTAATGCTAAAAGTATTGAGCAAGCTGCCAATAGGCGTACTCAAAATGCTGAAAGGCAAGCTGCTGCACGTTCTTTAGAAAATACTGATGACGCTGCCAATAGACGTGCTCGAGATGCTGACAGGCAAGCTGCTGCACGTCGTTTAGAAAATACTGATCATGCTGCTAATCGACGTGTTCAAAATGCTGAAAGGCAAGCTGCTGCAAGTCAGTTAGAAAATCCTCATCAGGCTGCCAATAGACGTGCTCGAGATGCTGACAGGCAAGATGCTGCACGTCGTTTAGAAAACCCTGATCAGGCTGCCAATAGACGTGCTCGAGATGCTACAAGGCAAGTTATTGCTCGACAAAGGCAAAAGTTGCAAATAGAAGACAAGCAAATGCACAACGAAATGTTGCAGTTCGTGCTCGCAGAAATGCCCCATACTATGATGTTGCACGTCAACATGTATTGCCTAATGTGTATTATTTAGGTGTTATGGACAAAAATTGTGAGTATTGTCAAGCTGTAAAGTTTGAAAATGAAGAGTGTTTCAAATGCTGTCATAACGGCAAAGTTGCACTTGATAATTTTTACTCCTTACCCTGAGCAGCTAAGGCAACTGTTAATAAATAGTGATACTGCTCAGGCAAATTTTCAAGCCAATATACGTAAAGTATAATAGTGCAGTTTCGTTTGCTTCGTTTGGAGCAAATCTTCGGCCTCCCCCTGGCCGTGGACCACCATGCTTTCGTATCTGTGGTCAAATATGGCATTGTGTTGGGGATCTTCACCCTCCTGAGGGCCAAACTGCTGTTTTTAACCAACTTTATATTTATGAAGCAGGTAGAGCACTCAATGAAAGAATGGCACGTCCTGAAAATAATGGCTGTAGAGAAGATGTGATGCAAATTGTTCAAGATGTAATGAACAGTGTTAGCCCTTTTGCTGCTGCATACAGGTACATGGCTGAAGTGGAAGCTGATGAAATAGCTCGGGCAGCTGCTGAAAACCGTGTCCCATCAGAAGAACGCATGTGCATGAGAGTTGGCAGTGATCGAAGGCGATACAACTTGCCACATCATGACGAAGTAACCGCAGTTTTTGTTGGCCGAGATGGAGCTCCTCCGGGAAACAGGGATATTGTTACCTACCCACGTGGAGGCAAATTGCAAAATATTTCTACGTTATCTGCAAATTTGGAGCCAATGATTTATCCTCTATTTTTTCCAAGGGGTGAACCAGGTTTGTATTATGGGATACCCCATGTTGCCGAACGTGCAACCCGTACTCGAAATACTACTACAATGTTGCAGTATTATACTTACCGTTTAGCTGTTCGGGAAAATTTTAGCCCAATCCATTATGGTAAGAAATTATTTCAACAGTATTGTGTTGATTCTTATGTTAAAGTTGAGGGTAACAACTTAAATTACATTCGTGCGAATCAAACAAACCTGCGTGTTGACAGTTATGAAGGTTTAGCTGACCACTTGAATGCACGAGCTGAAGAGAGAGGTCTTCAACCAGGACGTATTGTTGTCCTTCCTTCAAGTTTTCAAGGAAGTCCACGTGCCATGAATCAAAACTATCAAGATGCTATGGCTGTTATTGGTAAATTTGGAAAACCAGATTTTTTTCTGACTTTTACCTGAAATTCCTAATCAACAGGAACAACCTGAGCTGTTTGAAATTATTCGGTCGTGTATGATTCATGGACCATGTGGCTATCTGAATCCTAATTCCAGGTGTATGGAGGATGGTGTTTGCGCAAAAAATTTCCAAAACATTTTTAGCATCCACCGTTAAAGAAGTTGATGGATATCCATTGCATAGATGTCGTGACAATGGAATTCGTATCAACGTCAATAACATTGATGTTGATAATCGCTGGGTTGTTCCCAACAACCCATGGCTCTCCAAGAAATACAACGCATATATAAACTTGGAGGCTTGCACGTCTGTTAAATCTGTTAAATACCTTTATAAATATATTTATAAGTTTCATGATTGTGCCAACATTGAGATCAATGAAGGTATTGATCACGACGAGGTACAGACATTTTTGGACGCTATGTATGTCAGTGCGCCAGAAGCAGTATGGCGTATCTTTGAATTTAAAATGCACTAGCAATCTCATGTTGTCCATAGACTGCCAGTGCACTTGCCTAATATTCATATTGTTTATTTTCAGCCAGACTAGGTTGAAGAAGCTGTGAACAGATCTGCAAATCAAGCCACTAAATTAACAGCTTGGTTTGTGCTAAATAGAGAGAATCACAATGCTCGCCAATATTTGTATCCAAACATTCCTCTTCATTTCGTTTTCAATAACGACAGGAACGTTTGGACACCAAGACGAAACTTTAACCTTAAAATTGTCTCTAGAATGTATAGTGTGAGTCCTCGCGCAGGTGAGCTTTTTTATTTACGTATGCTATTATTGCATACGTATGGTGCAACATCTTATGAAAATTTAAGAACTATGGATGGTAATGTCGCTGAGACAATTCGTGAAACCTGTTTATTGCGTGGACTCCTGCAAGATGATACCGAATGGAACAATACTTTGCTGGAGGCTGTCAACTTTCAGATGCCTCGGCAATTAAAACAATTGTTTGCAATAATACTTATCTACTCTGAACCTTCTGATCCTTTTACTTTGTGGATAAGGTACAAGGGTTCTATGTGTGAGGATTATCTTCGCCAAATGAACAAGGATCAAGCTGAGTACAGGGTGCTTCAAGATATTCATTCTGTACTGAGACAATTTGGTAAATCTCCTACTGATTTTAGTCTTCCAAGTTTAGATGAAATACCTCCAGCTGAAAACATTGACATAGCTATGGAGGCTGAAAGAGCTTCTCAACTAAGGGCTCAACTTACTGAAGAACAGACAGCACTAGCTGATGCAGTTATAGAAGCGGTTGTAAATGTTGCTAACAATGCGGTCCAAAATAACCGATTGTTTTATTTAGAAGGTGCTGGTGGCAGCGGTAAAACCTTTACTTATAAATACCTTATTTCTAAACTTTTAGGTAGAGGTTTTCAAGTTGAAACTGCTGCATTTACTGGTATAGCAGCAACTCTTTTGAAAAAGTGTACCACCATACATAAACTGTTTCGGTTACCAGTTCCTATTTTAGAGTACATGCAGCATAACTCCAGTGTCTCCTTATGCTGCAGAGCTACGACAAAAAAATCTCTTTTTACTCGATGAATCTTCCATGCTTCCTAAGCATGCTTTTCATGCAAAAGATCGTCTTCTTAAAGACATTTGCAACAGCGAACTTGTGCTTTAGAAGTTCTCCACTATGGCATTTGGTAACAGAATTTAGATTAACACGCAACATGAGAACGAGGCCAAGAGAACAAGAACTTGCTGCATGGCTTCTGCAACTTGGGAAAGGTGTTTTACCTGTTCAGGAACAACCACCATTCCAGGGTGGAATTGAGGTGCCACCCAATTGTGTGTTACAACAAAATCAATGTATTGTTGATATTTTGTTTAGGGATTTTCACCCAGAAAATATGGCATCATCTGTAATACTAACACCTACAAATGATGATTCACTTCTCATTAATGATCAGGTGTTGGTGTTATTGCCAGGTGAAGAAAAAATTTATTTCAGTGCAGATGATGTTGTTTGTGATGATGAGGAGGAACGGAATCAATATCCGGTGGAATTTTTAAATAGTATCACACCCTCAGGTATGCCTCCTCATTGTCTTAAAATAAAATCTGGTGCTACTGTTATGTTATTAAGAAACATAAACATAAATAAAGGTTTATGTAATGGCACTCGCCTAATTGTAAGACATCTTCACGACAACTGTGTCGATGCTGAAGTACTTACTGGGAATGCCATTGGTGATAGAGTACTTATTCCAAGGCTGCAACTTGCACCTTCGGATACAGCCACTAAGGCTCTCTTATGCTATGACAATAAACAAGGCACAAGGTCAAACTTTTGAAAAGGTTGGTATATTGTTGCGCAGGCCATGTTTTTCTCATATGTTGCTTTTCCTAGAGCAAGAGCATTTAAAGATGTTAAAGTTAGCATTGTCCCAACCTTCAAACAAGGATGCATTGATGGGAAATGGTATACTCCAAATGTGGTTTATAGCCAAATTCTGAATTGAGAATATTTTTCTTACCATTTGGATCAGAGCATGTATATATTACATTTTTTCAGCACACTTTTATCGTCTATATGTCCACATGTTATGTACAACCTTGCTGACGTGGACGTTATAGGTGTGTCGTGCTATTGTACACTATATGTGCGTCTGTCAGTCCTACTGTACAGGGACAGGAGAACAGATGTATTAGTGGTTTTTAATTACAATGACATGTCAATGCAATATAAACATTCTTTTGAAGTGTCATTTACTTGGCCATATGTTGCTCCTTTAATTACGATATACTTTTTTGAAAGAAATGATGTTTGGCATGTTTTTAGTATTTAATAATTTTTTAAAATTTTATTGAAAAAAATATCTAATCCTGTAATTTTTAGCCCCTGTTATCCATAAAATTAATTCCCGCCAATTCTACATAATTTTTTCTTTTCAATAATTTAGTCTTCTCTAAGTTATTAAGTGACTTAAAATGTGATTTTTATGCGTTTTTATGCATTGTAAACACGAAGCTTATACTCTTCTGATACAATGTTGGCAACATATGACCAAATCTATAGTATTTTTATAAATATTTTAATATTTAACGTTTTATTTTTGACTTGGAAGTTTATAATTAATTTTTTTTGCCTTGACTAAATAGATTGAGGAGTTTTACCAAGTTTTCATATTTTTACTTTTCAGTTTTGTGATTGCAAGTATTTCTTCTTCAGTTTACTAATTTTTTTTGCTATATTATCTATTTATGCTTTTCTAACACTTGCGTTTTTTTTCTTTTTAGGTGAAGCAAAAAGTCCCATGGCTTGCTTCGTTACGTGAATTATTTCTATCCTAAAAGAAATAATTCACAAACTAAAAGTCAGGCCAGTGGCATGTTAAAGTGATTTAACCGTCAGTTACAAGCTAAAAAATAGTCTAAAATACAAACTACATTTCTGTTGTACAAAGTATGGTGCTAGTAACTTAGTTAGAAGATACCTAGAAAAAACTTGCATTGTCATTACTCTTAAAAGTAAACTTATACGTACAATTATCAAATTAGGTATTATAATTTCACAATATTTTTATTTTTCTAGGGAGAAAATTTTTGTGGGGACTGAATTTCCTGTATGCAATCTGCGAAATTCCTTCTTTAGGTCGATATGATTTACACAAGTATTGTCTTTATTGTGATCAGTGCAGTACTGTTATTGATCTATTTACTGTTGATGTACTGTTAAAATCTGGGTACTGGCCTGGTACTCAAAGAGCTTTTTGACGACTTTGGGACTTATTTGGAGTAGGGATTCAACAGTATGTAAATTTATGTGTTATGTTTTAGGCGGAAAAGAGATTCTTTCTATTTCATTGCCCACAATGACAGTGTTTTCAGATATTTAAATGGTATTTATGGGGACGGAATGCACATGAAAAAAGTATATTTTTTTCGAATTTTTTTTGGTGCAGTCACGACTTTATTATTATGTACACTTTTTTGCTTTAATGTTGTCTTTTGTTTGGTGTGTAGGTGTCAGTTGATAATAAATGTGGAGGCATATGGTCAGCGGCAAAAAATGTGAAACGAAAGATGAAATGTTTAGATGAGACTGGTCTTGAAGTTGTCACCTGCCGTCACCGTATAGCACAAAAAGCAGTTAACATGTTCCAAGGAGAATTACTTGGATACCCTTTGTTTTTGATGAAGGAATTTATGTTACCAAGAAAATTTGATTTTTGTTTTGATGATGTCATTTGGATACCCTTTGTTTTGCTGATGTCATGTGTAAATTATGGAACTTTTCAAAACGTTGGGAACCTTCATTGGAAAATAGCATTAAGCCAGCATTATCTGTTATGCATGCAAAGGGTCATGCCTTTGACTGTCAGGTACATATTAATGAATAATTTCTTTGTTATAGGAGCTGTTGTCATTATTGGTTTGTGCGTTTCTTATTTTGTTTTGTATTTGTGTATGGGTTATTTATGTTTAACTTTGTAGGTATTATGGAGTGGAGAATGGATTGATGGAACTGGCAAGGCAACTGGAGAAGAGACAGAACAGTTATTTAGTCATTTGTCACGGTGTGGTTCTACAACAAAACATCAAGCTCCAGAAAGTATGATTTTTAAAGATTTAATTGTCCTACTACTCAAAATTTAGAAATATAGAACTTTATTCTTTTGAAGCAATACTGTATGGTATTTTTTCTTATAGATAGGGAGGAAACAATAACTGAAATGGTGTTTGGATGGAATAAGAGAAAAATTATTAAATTGAGTGAAGAATTAAAACCGCGATAACTGAAGGTAAATATAAAACAATATAGTTTATTGGACATTGAAAATTAAAACTGCGACACAGTCCAGTAACAATTTAAGTCAAAAGTCAGGAATAACGAATACAGTTACTGTAGGTGCAAATTGGGTATCTGAAATAAAGAATAATGCACGAGGTACTGTGATCACTACTGAATGAAATAGTTTGCTTGTGGCCACCAAATAGGATACATTTTCTAATGGCTGACATTTGTTATAATTCAGGTATAAAATTGACAAGAGCACGAAAACATCTCAACAATGCAGAGAAGGCACTGTTGCTTTCCTTAAGTATGAATGAATCTGGTTGTTCGACAAATCTCCATCATTTACACTACCCCATGCAAGTCAAGCACGCTTCCTATTACCGTTTACATGAGTTTGACACCAAGGATAAACAAAATGAATTGAACCGACTTGTATCTTTGGGTGTGACTGAGTTAGCTATGGGCGAATCCTACAATAATTTACTTGTTGATGTATGGAAACCTCTATTGCAACAAGAAATTGAAAAACTTTTTATGGAAAAAGTCGTGTGGGGTGTGAATATAAAGAGAACTGCAGGTTAGAACTCACTTCTTTTTTTCTTCAATAATCCACATATAATATGCAAAGAGAAACAGTTTGGTCATTATCGGCTATATGTTATTTAGATACCAGCAAACGTCGTCATATTATGCGTGGAAAACAGTCTACTGTGAATAAGAAGATAAAGAACGTTATTCATGAATATTGCTTGCTTTATGGGGAAACATATTCGGTCAGTGTGAAAAAGGGCGATTTCCCATGGCATAACACAAATATTCACAGCCAAGTTGGACTTTGTAACTATTGAGGCGATTGTGTTTTTAAGATAAAATTACGTTAGTCTTTGATATTGATATATCTAAGTAAACATAACCATTCTACTTTTATCACTCATTGATAGGGCATTAATTATTTTTTATCGTTTACTTATTAGGGGAGAACACTATTACTTTGTATCACGTCGGCTTATCATATTTCTTTTTATCGTTTACCTATTAGGTGGGAACACTATTAGGTTGTACAACGTCGGCGGCGTATCATATTTCTTTTTATCGTTTACTTATTAGGGGGTGAACACTATTACGTTGCAACATGTCGGCGTATCATATTTCTTTTTATCGTTTACTTATTAGGGGGGAACACTATTACGTTGTATCACGTCGGCGTATCATATTTCTTTCTATCGTTTACTTATTAGGGGGGGGGGACACTATTACATTGTAACACGTCTGCGTATCATATTTCTTTCTATCGTTCAGTTAATAGGGGCGACCATCATTGACCTGTATCACGTCAGCGGCGTAAATTTTATACTTAGGAACTTGATTAAGTCGGGTTAACATCAAGACTATAAATGCTGAGATGCTCGTTGTCCGTCTTATAGAGATTTCTGCTAAAACTGTATTTAGAGCTCGCATTTTGCATATCTAAAGATACTTTGGTTTTTTTATACTTATTAGCTTGTTTCCCAAGCTAATTCCCCAGGATAAAAGAGCACAAAATTATTTAAAGTAAGTATAGTCCGTAATTGTAGCTTGCATCTTAAAAGATAATGCAGTTATAAATAGAAAAGTTAAAAAGTGCACAAAATAAATATATATAAAAAAATTAAAAAAATCATGGGGTTTTATCTAGAGATTTTCATGGTAAATCCGTCTTAGACAGGATTTGATCTTTTAGACACCAGAAGCTAAAAAAATAATTTTTTGAGGAAACTACATAGAATATATAAACCTTTAGAAGTTGCTAAAATATAATTTTTTAAATACACAGCACTCCGAGCAAACGTTTTGAGCAAAGTTATTAAAAAGTTCTGATAATATAGTCGGACTGTGTGTCCAATAAATCTGCTAAAACATATTGTAATAATAAAATAAAAAGGAGATATGTACAACAGATAATATATACAATACATGCATAAACATAATTAATTGCAGTTGTCTAAAAGCAACTGCTCAGCTTCCTTTGAAATCCAACAAACCCCTGCTTCGCTAACGACGTGTATAACGAAGAACTGCTTGAAATTCTTACTTACACGAACAAGGTTGTTCCACACAATTTTGCAACTGTCTCCCATACTGTATGACCTGGTGGCATTTTTGTTAAACCAGACGCCCTCTATTTTCCTGTTTGATAGCGAAACAACTCGCAATAGCCAAAAAATTTCATCATGGCCTGGTTCAGCATACACAGCAAGAACGCAACCAATTGATTTCGATTTCGGTAATACTAAATCGAATAATATATTAACAAATATATTAGCAACAGATTTTTAACTTTACACATGGTCTATAAAAATTCAGAATTTAACTTACAAGATGCTCCATCAACAAAATTACCATCAAAATAATTTTTCTCCACACCAGAAACAACATTACTTTCTTAAAATATTATCATTGTTGTTAGAACACATTTGAAACAGTAATTGTTTAAAGCTATTAAGAAAATGGTGAGTAAAAAAAAGCAGAAATAAAGTTAATCAAAACTACCACTGTGAAATTACCTGTTATATTGGCTTCTTTAATGCCCTGACCTACATGTAACAAACAATTGAGATACAAAGCACAGTTCAATGACTGAATTTCAGAATATTCTTAAATCATATTTCGCAGAATAGGAACAAAAAAGAAAAAGTTAAGTAACAAAAAAGGTGGTAAAAGTCACAGTTTTTTTAACCTGCAAAAGATGTATGTTACTTTTAAAAGAATATCAAAAATCAAGTGTGATTTTACTTAGAAGTTGTTGTAATAGTTGCCACTTCATTGGCCCTGTTAATCATACCATCACTTCCTAAAAATGTCATTAATTGAAATAATAATTAACCAACAAAGCCAAAAATCATCTCTTTGCACATATACATACATTTCAATCTAATAACACACCTGAACTACTTTTCAACCCATTATCCATGTGCTCTACTATCATATCTACAAGCAAAAATGTTTTGTAATCACAACAATTCAATAGAAAATTTGACATGTTACATCCAATGTTACTACTTAACATAAAAAAATAGATGTAAACCTGTGTATTCTGATTCTGCTTTTTCAGGGTCTGGTTCAATAGATTTTTCATTATCTACAAAAAATACAAAGCTTGTGAAAATCAAAGAAAACTTAGCAAGTGTCATTTTTAAAACAACCAGTTCTTCTAAAAAGGTTTAGCACTGTACACACATACCAGTTTGCTTATTCGAGTTGCTTTTCAGAAACTCTAAATAAAAATAAAAACTTTTTGTTGAGATTTACATATATACTATATACATTCTCGAAATTATATCTACGTATCAACTGTAGATATTTGGTTGAGAAAAAATATACCTAGGAAACTCTCTTTTAGTGGCTTAATCATTCGGTCATGTTTTCTTTTGTACCTACAAAATTTTCTGCAAAACCTGGAGTGGCAAAGCAATGAGTGGTAATATTCAAGTTTTTTCTTTTAACATAGAACACGTATGCATGAACGTCATGTTTCTGATGTAGACCTAACAACTAAAGTAGACAAACATTAAAAACTCATCACAAAAATTCAAAAATCTAAAAACATTACAATTGTTTTACATTAAACTACGCATTGATAAGTAAGGCCTCAGCAACATACTCGACCATGAATTATATCTTTTTGCAGGGTAGCATTTGTACTTCCTGCTGGCACATAATCCTGGACAGTTTTTCGCTTCCTTGCTATTATTTCACCACACACTTTGCATTTTCTGCTGGCAATTTCTAAAAATCAAATGATAAAATAACAATAATGACAATGACGGCTATCACCTGCTATGATGAAATCATTTTACTTTTTGAAAAGGTCATTTGGACTGGGAAAGGAAGCTAGCTAGCTAGCTAGCATAAAAAAATGTAGCTAACTCTAGCTAGCTAGCTAGCTAGCTATACTAGCTACAGTTAAAAGCTATAGCTAGCTAGCTTCCTTTCCCAGTCCAAATGGGGCATGCATTACTTTGAAAACTATTTAACTAAGGCTGAGGGCTAGACCAGCTAACTAGCTAGCTTCTCAGACATCAATACGAAAATTCAAAAACACCATGATAGACACTTGATACCAATAAAAATAATTAGACCTCTGATGCTAGAAGCATAGAAGAAGTATTTTTCTGTATCATGAATCAATTTATACCTTGTGGAATCGCATCCTCGTATATTTGAGAATGTTTCTCATTATCAATATTGCTGTCAGCCATGCTGTTTTGAAAATATGATTCCTTAACCGGAGATACTACTAGATACACGATATATCGTCCTCATATAAATTATGATTATCATAATATCTTTTGCGCGAACATGTTGTCTCCTTTCATTGTTACTCGGGCTAGCTGTAGCAAACTTAACCCATTTTACTTAGTATTAAATAATAAATGCTAGCCTAACCCTAAATGTAGCAATAGGGTAGCTAAACTGCCAGCTTAAGAACAACATGAATCAACGTCGAAGTTGTTCTCTTTTGTAATCATTCGTTGGTGGTATTTCTGCATAAGAACTATCATATTCTTGCCCATGACTTTTTGTGCTATTGGCTCACTTTTCACAAATGACACCATGTAATCGTGTTTTACTATTCCCCGTGACGTATACCGAGATTTGGTAGTGATATATAACGGAATTGATTGTCTTTTAATATATTGCCACATCGTCCGCAATAATATGTTATATGGAAAAGAAACAAAGTGAGGCTTTAATTTAGAGGACTATCTATTTAGAGGACTTTCTGATAAAAAGAAACGAGGAGGAATGTACTCGCGTATTAGAATGAAATAAAGTTGACAAACATGATCAGTAAATAATGGATAAAAGATTGACATTATTTCACGTCAACACTTTTTGGCACGTTAGCACGTCATTAATCACACTTGTTATGTGCCTAACCGAAAGTACCTTGTGTGTAGGCCGGCCTACCTAACTTTTTTTTTTCTACCTCTTCTTCTGCAGCTTTTCAGTGAGGGAAGAAAAAGGAGTCAGGTATTATTAGATCAAAACAACAACAAGAAAAACAACAACAAGAAAAACAACAACAAGAAAAACAACAACAGATATATACAATAGTTTAAAAAATGCAGGTACAGGCAAACTACTTGATATTTGAAATATTTATTCTAATTAAAAACAAACCCACAACACAACAAACTACAAATAGGAAGGAACCAACACACAAATCACATCTATATATTTAGCCCTATTAGTTTAATAAGAACAGATATTGTTAACTACAATATACACATTTTTGTGTCCATCTGGCCAGGGTTGCAATAGTTTTATATGCTAAAGTCGTTATCGCCATGTTGGTAAGACCACAACCATTTTCCATACCAGTTAGCATTACTGTTGCGTCATTCACTGCTTTTTTAGTCTTCCCCAGTTCCCTCTTTTTGCGCGTGCTTTTTGTTCTTTTCAGTAGCTTTTACGAAACAATCAAGAGAACACGTGTCCTCTATAAGGCCTCATAGAAACATCGTTTGGAAAGTGTCTATGGTCAGAAGATTTGCATCTACAAAAGTAAATGTACAATGTTGACATCGGTAGACATCTTGAATCGGAAACAAGTTCAGAATCACAGCTCGCCGAAGTTGTCCGAAGGGTAAATTATTCGCACACACCCCATCTTCTAATATCACTCTTTCTGTTTCTGTAAATTTCAACAACTTTCGTCACAAATCTCTTTTGTTTCAAGAGAGTCCAAAAGTCGACTGATTTTAGAGCAGAAAACAAAGGAATTGTTGTTTAAATCGACCATAGTACTTTGGCAAGGAACATCAAAGGAGAGTCATGCCTCAGCGAACACTCCTGAGTTGAAATAAAAATTGATAACATGCGGGTTATTAATTTTTATCTCAACTCAGATCCTGGGCACAAAGAAACCTTATTAGACGCTTATAATAAAATTATGCGTTGCTTTAAACCAATTACAAGTTTTACATACACAGGGTTTTCTAACTAGCAACAGGCGCTAGGAACGAAGTTGTTTTTTTCATAATACATGTGAGCATAGATTACAAAGAAAGTATAAAAACAAAGTTTGTGGAAAGGACCTGATGAGTACTTTTTTTCGGTTGTACGTTATGTTCTGCTCAACCAGTGAGTGACATGCATAGCAGGCAGTGTTTTTATAAACATTTTGTTTCTTCAAAAGAAAAATGACAAAAAATGGGATTCTGAAGTACGGAGTATGAAATAAGGATGGAAGAAATGATAATAAGCTAAAAATCAAACAAACCACCGCAACAGCTGTTATTCGCTGATCAAAGAAGTCATCCCCCACAGCTGCTGTCCATTCGTTGGTAGATTAGACGAAGCTGGCCGAACAACTCATTACTTAAAGGAGCGTAATCACCCTGTTGGCAAATTTTTGTTGAGGTGCCTATTTTATTGTAAAAATTGAAGGATATACATGAGAAAACATTACCCAGAAAACTTTATTGAAAACTGACAACCAGAACATGTTCAAATGTTTCATTGAAATAACAAACTCACCCCAATTTCTCTTCCCCTACAGAACCGCCATTGCATTTCATTGCACGAATCATGCGATAATAAACGCACGGCAAAATCGATAACATAGTTGCTGGATTCATGCCATTACAGAAATAATAATGAATGACGGAGAGCATCTGTAGCTGTGTTTCCATCGTAATGCTTTTACAAATGTATCAACAAAGTTCCGAACATACTAAATTAGATAAATCAATCAAAGTTTCTGTGTTATTCTTTATTATTTATACGTTTTAACTTACAGACTTCTTTGCAACACTGACCACTTCTTGTTGTTGTTTCTGAAGACAGCTTCGCCTCGTTAGCTGTCTTACTTTTTGATTATTTTCTTTTGTTCAAACAGTTAGTTACAATTTTTAGAATTTCCCCTTTTGATGCTCTAAATTTTATTATCTCCATAGTGCTTCAACTATCTTCAACTATATCACAATAAGCATTCTCCCCCATTGTGTTTTTTCCTAATAATACGCAATAATCCCGGCGAGGCTAATAAAAAAAGAAAGAGCGTGATAAGCATTAATTATCATAATTAATAACCACGAGACAATGCTGTGATTTCTTCTTTCTGTTTTGTTTTGTCTAGTCTCCAAAAACAATGGCGAATAGAATAAAGAGAAAATTAAATCTAAGTGGAGAAAGTGACACGGATGTTTTTACTTCTTCTGTGCCTTTCCAACAGAATCTCTGGGATGTTGATTAAAGAACAGCATGAACAGAGCCTACCGTAATGACATATGAGAAAAGTGAGACCCGATACCCTATGTGATACCCGATACCCGATACCCGAGACCCTGACACCGAGACCCGAGACCCAATACCCTGATACCGTACCCGAGACCCGATACCCTGATTTTTTTTTATATTTTTTTTAAATTTTTTATTTGAATATGAACGATAATAAAAACACATTTTGATATGTATATATTTCTTCATTATACGGAAATATTTGTTGCACGTAATATGCGATTATGTTGCTGGCTCAACAATGGTTTTATATCACCAGGAACTACAATGAAACTAGCATCAAAAAATTATTTTGTCTGATCAAACATGAATAATTAAAGTGATAATAGACGTTTTTAAATTCATTAGGGAATGTTTGTTTTTTCGTTGTAGGGTCGAAATAACTCCTTTTAGTTTTCGAAACCACGATTAAATTTTCTATATTGTCCGATGAAATATTAGACTGAAATTTTCCTCCACAACCATAGCAAGTTGATACATTTGTGTGGGTGTAGTTGAGAAGGAACAAGACATAACCATTATCTGTTGGTGCTGGTTTATTAACTGTTTCTGAAGGTGGAATAGGTTGCGTTGATGGTGTTCTCGTATGTGCAGAAGCTTGTGGATTGATTAAATTTGTGATTGGAACCTTTTTAACGTTAGCTGTCCCTTTTCTTCTCTGAGTTGCCTTCGTTTTCTTTTTGCCCGCGTTTTTCTCTTTGGAAAAGTATACTAGGCTTCTGACATTAGTTGTCTTTTTTTCGCATTGCTTTAAAAAAGGTTCGACCACATTCAACTTGAATGCTATGCAGACAGTATGCGCACATATTCCGAAACCTTTAAACCGATAGCAAATTTCACAACAAGTTATCACTGACTTTATGGAAAGTATTTTTACCCTTCTTGTTAACATTACTACGAGTCTCTAGCAATTGTTTTCTTGTTGAGTGCAATGTTTTGCGGTTATTTTTTTCTTCTTTTTTCATATCTATTGCATTTTCGTGGCTATCAAAGTAGTATTTTATGTACACCAACGGGTTCATTCCACCATTTCCTTCGGTTACAGTGATGATGACTTTATGAAAATCACCAGTTTGTCCTTGTGAATAAACAAATCTCGTGACTTTGTACTCGTGCGACTCGAACTGATCTGCAGATCTCAATTCACCATCAATATCAGTGACATAGTAAAATTTTTTTGTAGCCTTCCTCTTTATGTCAGGAATGAGATCGACTTTCATATCCCTCCAATCTCCAAGCTTAGTTGTGTCGACAACAAATTAAACATTATGTTGAACATAAACGGGTGTTGCAGAAGCAATATTTCCGGTAGGAAAGTCCTGACGAATGATCATATCTGCTATCCATTTTGTTTTGCATGACCTAGAGCTTCCAGATTTAAGAATTGGTAGCGTCAAGTCGTTATTGTAATACGATATACCTATAACATAATTTTTTTTATTATTGGCTATCCTGTTGAAAAGGTTCATTAAAGCTATCAGGTGCACCAAAAAGAGGTCGTCTGATTTCTTACCGTCTGGTATGATATCCACATCACTTTCATTACCATCACTCTCATCCATCATATTGAAACTATCAGAAACTGTTTCATCACAGATACTTTCTTCTTCATTTAAACCCGCGTTATCTAATTCGAATAATTAATGACACGTAAAAATCATTGAACAGACACACCAAAACATTGTTAAAAATGTTAAACCTCCTAACCTGTTGGAAAGTTGTATTCGAATGGATTCTTCGATAAAATGTTATCTTCACTATCACTACTTGTATCTATAATATTATGTAATTATCACCAATTATAACGTTGAACTCTACTAGCTCCATACCCAAGGATCCAGAATATCAAGTTTGTCTTCAAGTTTTAAAAATGGAAATAAAATTATTTACCTATTATTATAACTTTTCTTTGCGTATCATGTTTGTTATCTACCCGCTGTTCTAAACCATAAAAGAGTGAAAAATGATAAATTTTTTACTTTATGAATGATAATATTTACCGTTTTACCAACGTTGTTTCACCATGAAAAGCTATCGAAAAAAATTAACTTACTTCTTTTCCCCACTTTTCCGACCCAGATCCATTCTCTATCATCACTTTCTCTTTTAATGCCTAGGGAAATTATGCTGAATGCGAGAAAAACTAAAGTATATGACATACCAGACATTGCGTCTGAAATTTCATCGTCAGAATCAAGAGTGATGAAGTCCACACAGATGCCATGGATGCCTTAAAAAAAAAATGATATTCAAATTAAAACTTGTCTGTATTAAACTAACAATTATACACGGAAATAAATGATGCTTACCCAATGTCAAAATATCATAGTGTTCGCCAACTTTCAACACGTCTACTTTGTTATACGATGTTGTTCTGTTGGGCACAATATTGTTGAGATCGTACAACACGTATTCTTTTTCTTGTTGTAAAAATATTTTTATAGTTAAATGCATGCTATTGCTAATAGCGTGTATGATTAAATCTACTATACTCTGATTATAATTCCTCATCTTTACGTATTCATCAAATTCTTCGATAATATCAGTGTCATCGGCAGTAAACACTCCGTAATAATATAGATTGCTTAAGAGTTCATATCTTGTCATTTCAATGAGACTATAGGCGGGGGCAAACCAGTCAAACATTTCATCCAACATGCAATTTTTGTGATGTTGGATGAAATGTAGGACTGGTTTGCCCCGCCTTATCCAACGAAGGTATCGCGCTATATTCTTTTTGCTTCATAGCACCCAACACTGCATATAGTGCACAAAAACCATCTCCTTTTACTTTCTGAATTCTCGCTTCCATCAACTTCACTTTTTTCAAGATGTAACTGTTAGAAGAAAAATTGGGTGCGATTACATAGCCTCTGTTACTCGAAAAACAATTTATATTTAAAAGAGAACATACCTAGATTCCATTGTAGTTGTAATTGAATGTAAAATATAATAAAAACGCGTTTTAAAATTACTATTACTTCACTAAACACACGAACTTCACTATTTGCTTTTTCCTTTCCCATTCAATCCATCGAACAGACACTTTCACATGCTTAATCTGGACTTCCTCGTTAATTATTCATTCGATCGAACGTACGTACGTCTTGCTTTGAATAAACTTAACATATCATCTCTGATATGTTAGGTTGAAAAAATAAGAAAATAATGCGAAAAATTTAGATTTTTATTGAAATAAAACATCGCCGAAAAAAATTAATAAAAAAAATCAGGGTATCGGGTCTCGGGTATCGGTGTCAGGGTAGTGGGTCTTGGATATCGGGTATCGGTGTCAGGGTATCAGGTCTCGGGTATCACATAGGGTATCAGGTCTCACTTTTCTCATATGCCGCCTACCGTAATGGCGATTTTATCGAACTCCATCTCAGTGCTCATTTTAAGTTAATGCCGTTTGTTTACCTACGGCTTCACACGAACATTTTGCGACGGCCCGCTTATTGGAGGGGAATAAGAGATCAACAAGATTGTGAAATATGGCGGCTAGAAAAACAACAATATATTCAAGATATTAAAGTACCTTTATTTCCATTTTTAGTGAGTTTTATATCCTAAAATTTTCAGGAAAGTCATAACTCCGTCTGAACTTTGAAATAAATAAAAAAAAATGTAAGTTTAAAAAACGTTGGGTTCTAGGTTGATTAAAAAGCTTTCCCCATTTCCTTGTGGTTTCTGTGTGACCATGTGTTTATTTTACGTGGATATTCTTTACTACAGCTAACTGTTTACTTTTGATCTACATTTCTTGGGGTAATAATAATTTTTCAACTTTTTGGTGCGTGGTCGAGAGGTCCTACATGAAAATATGAGACATTATTGGCGTACCTATCAGGGAACGTGCGGTTATTATCTCATTGTAAATAATCTTTCTTTTTCAGGTAAGCAGCAATGGCGGAAAATAAATTTATATCTGCGCGTATCATCAACTCATGTATTGAAAGAGAAATCAACTGTACACAGAAGAAAAATAGTTCTACTCCTAAAACAGGAGTTGAAGTGTCAAAATTTGATCTTTCTTTGAGTAAAGCATTTTTGACTGGAGTAGATGGTTTTCCTTCCAGTAGTAGCCATCCCAAAGGTTGATTTTTTTGTGAAAGGTCATGCACAACTATTCTATTGGGAACGTCCATCAAACAACCGTGCTATAATTGCAAATTCTGCAGTTCCCCTAGTGGTAATTGTAAATCAGATATACTCCGTAAATTCCACTAAAGAAAACCATTCACCTGTTGGTAATATCATTAGACAACTGCTGCCAGAATATTTAAACGAAGTGAGTGTTAAATGTTCAAACAGTAGTTTAGACACAGAAGAGCCCTATTATACAACTTCAACCAATCATGCCAAAAGCATTCTTAATGTGAACATAAGATCTTGGGAGTACAAGGAACTTTTGGGGAACGCAAGGTGGATTAATACGACAATACAAAATTAACAGTACCTGATTTAACTCAAACCATTCCTGAACAGTAAGTTCCCTGTTTTCTGTTCGCTTTTGTTTTTTGTTGTTTTGTTTGTTTTTTTCGATAACCTCAGAACTTTGATTTTCTTTGCCAGATTTCACAAAGTATCAGTGAATTCAGCTGGTTTAAAATACACTATCCCGACGCTACGTTTAATGAACAGTGCTAATAATTCTTAGATTTACCAAAAAAATTTCAACTTTTTGTTTCAGTATCGATCTACCATCCAAAGTAAAAGATCTAAGATGCTATTACACAAGCAAAACAAGTTGTACACTCAAGTGGACGAGTGAAGGTGCAGACAACTTTATCGTGAGAAGGAAGAACAACATCTCAGAATGGGATAATGTAGGTTCTGTCGGCTCATCTCGCCACTTGTACGTCATAGATGGTTTGATGCTTGATGAAGCATATACATTTAGTGTAAAAGCTTGCAACCGTGCTGGCGAATCTGAAGACAACACAATATCGTACTTTCACAGGTAAGAAACACTTAGTTTTTACTTACTATGTGAGTAGGTGTCATGTTGGCGTAAAACAGAAATCAGTCATATTTATTACTGCGTAGTAACTTTGGTTTTGGTTTAGGAAGGCGAGTACTTCAATAAAAACAGCTGGTCAATTCGGAATTTCACGTGAGGATCTTTCTTTCTTCTCTGTTCATTTAAATATTTACTTTTGCAGGATTGTGGGTATTTTGGGGAGGTGTTTGGATTTAATCACTCCAAATAAAGTAGGGTTGGTTAGGCATAAATTTTGTTGAAATGTTATTTTTATTTTGTAACTGTATAAACTGAATTACTTCCGTCGCCCTTAATAACATCATGACATTAATAAAATAGCAGCAGCAATTTTTTGCTCATGGCAGCAGTTTTTCTCTGACGTCATCGGGACCTTGAAATTTGAAATATCTTCTTAAAATTCAATGACTTTAGTTCTAGAACAAATTTTGACATTCAGCTTAAATTTTTGGACAGCTAAATAAAATCTATTTAACATATGTTCCGGTTTTTACAAATTTCCCGAAAATCTTAACATTGGATTAATCACGTCTAGTCGTATCGTCCAACATCATAATGCTAATATGGCGTACTGTAGCTTTATTTATTTGAATCTTTATTTAAGGTTTGTTGTTGAAATTAAAATTTGAGAGTAACTATTTCTTATTATTTTTATAGCTGGAATAACAAAGATTTTGAACACCCTTTTAAACTTAGCTGATAAGGGAAAGAACATTATGGCAGAGTTCTTCACATTGGGATATACGATTGATATTCAAACTTCTGAACAAATATCAATAAAAAAACGCACAAATTAACGAAATAGCATCAATTTTTTGTTTTTTGACAATAATAAAGTGATTTTAATTATTACATGATGTTAGTTTATTATCAATTAATTATCAATTCTCAAAATGTCGATTCACATTTAGCCGAGACAAGACATTGATGAAATCTATCTAGTAAACATATCAAAGGAGTCACGCAAATTCTTATATGTTTTAAGCACAATTTTGTAATGTTAGTTTTATCGTAGTTGCAAATTTATAAATTTTGGTTTTTGAGAAAGAAAAAAAATGTTAAAAACGCTATTTTTTCTTCGTCTACATCAGCATCATAGTAGTTTTTTTATAATTAAAAGATTTTTTATATATGTATTAATTCGGCACTTACATGCCGAGTGTTTAGGTCCCTCCTCTCAAAGTCTTAGATATAAGAACTAAGAACTTAAAATTCATAACACAAGTTTATTTCGTTAAGTAAAATCATTCTGTAAATTATCCAGGAACTTTGTTCGCCATGCTGATTTAATGAACGCAATGAATGTGCCCTTAAATATACGGGTATCAATTAACGCGGACAGCAAAATAATGTTTTAAAAAGTGTGTAATAATTAAGCCAATTATAATCAATTAGACCAATTTTTTAGAACGTGGACACCTGAAATATTAAATAACTAGCCGAATTCCCGTGGAAGAATCCACTGAATCTTTCATTAAACCGATGTAAGGGATACCAAACAAAAACATACAACACAGTAATTTGAATTTTCAAAACTCACATTTCAACCTCGACCCCGGGCTCTTTGTTTCTTTTATAACGGGATGGCAAAAAGAGAAAAAGCCCTGGGATTGAGGTTGCTCACAATCTGCAATATTATATATTTATAAACGCTGAAACAAAACATCTAAAAATATAAGCATGTACAACAAAAAAAGTTATAAAAAAAATTATGAATTAAAAATGGAAAATGTCCAAAAAAATCAAAGGCGTCTAACAACCGTTAAGTAAAAAGCGAAATACGCTAAAACTATATACTTGCTTTGCCATTCCAGAAGTACACCGGGGAAAAAAGGATACCAAACATTAAAAAATAATCCAACATTTTTCGTTAAGTCATACAAAATCAGCTATTCAGTCTATTGCATACGGCAAACCTTCCAAAGTTATACTCAAAATATAAGAAATTAATAGTTAAAAACACATAAAAGAGAAATATAAAAACTTGAATCATTTGGTATATTGTATATCTACTGAAATATTTCAATCCAAAATATTAAAGAACAGTTTGCTTTAACAGACCCAAACTTATAATCAAGAAAATCACGCATAAAATCAAAGAAGATAACAATGCAGTGTTTTCGAATAATAATATAGTATCATGGTAAGGTACAAGGGTGCAGAAGTTCTGAGTGACACGGTCAAAGAATTAAGGCTAGACCTGGGTACCACTATCTTCATGTTCAAAGATGATCTCTGGCGGGACAATTATTATAAAAGTAGAGGGACCCTTGGAACGTGGTTGGTTGGTTATGAAATTGATCTCCTAAAAAATAAACTGGATAATCAAGTCAAATAAACGTCTAGTGTTTTTATGAGGTGGGAAAAAGTTATATGAGGTGGTTTTCTTGTCGTTCTTGTCCGTTTACGAAGCAGTGAATTGGTTTGGCCGTTTTTTCCGTGTTGTTGGTGTTTGACAAAAAAACGCAATTTATCGTCTACTAGAGTTTTGTTTTTCAGGAGCTTCCGCGTTTTTGTGATTAAGCTGTCATGTCGCCAGAACAAGATTGCAGCCTTGTCCGACACGAGGAAACGGCAATCTTGGTTTGGTTGGAGCAGGTTGAATTTAACATAATTAGAAAAGAATCACGCCAAAACCAGCTTACCAGCTCTAGTCTAGTCTAGCTAGCTAAATACTATCTACTTTCGGGTCAAGCAATTCCTGGAATGACAGCTCAAGGTAAGATTACAGAGTTGGCCAGTCATAAAAACAACAAAACAGCAAGCTGCTATTATGAGCTAAGAATTTATAGCTATAGGCTATTTACAGGAAGAAAGGAATTGCTAGCCTGATATATCCTTATAAACCTTTTCCCGAACTCTAGCCTTACACTCACTGTGTGTCTTTAATGTGAGTTTATTTTTGGTGAATTAAAATCCTGGGAAATTTAAAAACTTTCGTCGATATATATATAAAATTTCACTACAACGAATTTGCCTTGGTGCTTGATATTATGACCATAGCTAGGTATAAATATATATATCTAGTTACATGTTTGTTGTTTTTTTTGTTTTTTTATAAAGTGGCAAAAAAGATTTGTGCACAACTTTTGGAAATAATGCTTGCAATTTTGCGATTGAAATATATAAGCTATATATATTTCAGATCTTCGAGAATTAAATTTCGTGATAAAGAAAAATAAAGTACACCAGATGTTTTAAGAAATTCACGAACTACCATGTTGCCATTTGGAATGTTGTATTACCGTGCCAATGTCGATAAGTTGAGCTAAAATGGAAAATCAAAAAAATAAACGAGTTGGACGTTCAAGTAATTTAAAAAATGTGTATACAGTATGTGACGCAACTGCCATAACGTAAACGGACCGGTATACCGTATGTATAACATTTAATCGAATTTGAATTATTATTTGAATTATATAATTACATTAAAAAAGACAATATATACATTAACTTTTTTAAACATATATATGCATTTAAACATTTTTACTTACTGGAGAGCCATCTGCGATTGATTTTACTTCATTCAATAGGTCTGCTTTATCGAATGCCAATTCAAATGGATCTGGTGAATGTCTTTTTCTTTTGGGAATTTGTATAATGTAAGTTCGTACATGTTTTGTTTGCAAATTTTCTAATTCGGAGGCAGTGCTAGTTTTTACAATTCAGATGCCTGTTTATTGTTTCGACAACAAAAGAAATTTTTAGGGGAGATTTAATTTTGTGTTGTAATCTCATTTTGTGAATCATGTTGTAATCGCATTTTATGTGCTCAAATTTAGAATTTTGCGGAGTGCATTATTTCTGTGGGAGCTTGATTTTTGCGGATTCTATGACTAATAATATATACCTGTTTTTTTTCTTGATAGATTGTCCTGTTTAGACTCAAAGCAGGATCTCACTTTAGTATATGTTGCCCTTGTTCTCAGATATGTATCACCGTCTTTATTTTCTTTGTCCATGCTTCTTCTATGGTTTTCTCATTTTTCGTTTTTTGTTAACTTTAAGGTTTCTCCTGTAAATTTATTTCCGGTAACTTAGTCAATACTACATGCTTCCTTGTAGGACAAAGTTTTAATAACCGTGACTTTGAAAAGTATTCTTCATACTCTGTTCTTCTGCACTAGGTGAAAATACATTTCTTAAATTTAAAGATCTGAAAATTGCTATTTAACAGCTTTATAACATTCGGGAGAATTTTAATTATGTATGTTCTTAAAAATAAAAAAAATATTGCTACTCTGAAAACCACAGCCAAAAAATGCAGCCATAACAAAATTAAAAGCCTTTTTTATTTTCTGCTTATCGGTATTGACGCCTTCGTAGAGGTATTAAAGTCATATTTTACAATGTCGGAAAAATTCCCGTCAGTTGAAGAAAAAGACCCGTCAAATGCGCGGGTTACCGTCAAATGTCTACCCGCACAACTAAACGCCGGATACATGATGTAAATTTTATTACGAAACTTTTTTTATCATTTGAGGACCCTGTACCATTTATAATTTTTAAGTAGAGCAGGTCCTATATGAGCAGACGTGATTGGAATGCAAAATACGTCATACCGGAATGACGTCATCCAATTAAATTTTAAACATGGTACAGAGTGTTTAAGAAATGGTTTTTTCTCACTAATAAGTTTACCAATGTACGACGAGGGTTGGTGCTGCGGGTGATAAAACACCTAAAAAGACTGGCCTTAAGTATCCCAAATAATTTTCATAATTTGATTTAAATTTTAAAATAAATTTAAAACAATATTTTTACGACTTTTACATTTATAAAACATACACCCACCCAGTGATTCGACTGTTCCGCGATTTCATAGCCGTGCGAATGCGCCGTTTTCAATACATGAATACATGCATTTGATAATAATACTGTTTTGGATGACCATGTTCCCCATCCTCGGCTAAGACCGGTTGTCTCGTTTTTGCATATTGGACGCCGATGAGAAACAAAAAGCTTTGGGAACGAGGTTGCATGTTCCGCCATAATGTGGATACTTAGTAGGTAAAAAATTGGTACGTGCAGGTGCATTAATTCGAGACATTTGCAACACTTAACTTTTAGTTTGGTAAATTTTTCGGACTTTTGGGGACCTAAAAATGAATAATGAAATCACACGACTTGATTAAAAATTAAGCAAAAGTGGGATGTGTCGTATGCATGTTGCGTTTCTCATCAAGTAGTCTCCTATGGCCACTTTGCCTAAAAATAATAGTTTTCAGAGTCTGACCACGTATTAAACGGTAAAAAGGTGTAGAGAAAGGAAGCACGTTTGTCATCAACTGTGTATAGATCTCCCTACTTCGTTTCTACTGTACATGTGTGTCGACTCTCAAGTTTACTGAACAAAAACGCATTTCGTTAAAGTAGAAACCTAACCCCCACGTAGCTTTCAATTTATTTATTTTTTTTAATTTACTGGTATACGTTTCTTGATAAATTAAACTTCTAACAGTATCTGAGATTGTCACTGGGCCGTGTATTATTTATTTAAAATTGTTGACCACTCTGTCTTTTCGAAAAATTTCATATAATATTCTTTGCTAAGGCTGCCAAGAAAAAATATTCACAAGAGAAGGAAAAGTAATTGTAAAACAAAATGATATATAAAGCTTTGTACATTTCTATAAAAACACAAAAAAAATCTACCCCTCTTCATAAATTATAATAAATTATCGTGATATTTAGTTTGTAAAGAATCACAGTTTATTTTTGTATTTTTAATAACGGTTATTAACAACTTTTAAGATATGAGGGAGCTCTGTGGCGCTAATTGCAGGTCGAAAGCAGGCCTGTCGTGTGCGCACGCGCATACGACAGTTCTCATTCTGTGATATTGAACATACATCATTTGATGGCGCCATTCTTTGTATAGGTAATACTTCACCCTCTCTCGTAGAGGTTTTCTATAATTCTCTACCGCAGATGATTTAGCCAGATCGAAGTCTTACTATTCTCACAAGCACTTCTTTTAATGTTGCATCAAGAGAATCCTGAAGTATAGAAAAATAAATAAATTAAAATTTCGGAATTTGTCTTAAGCTCTATCCATACGATAATATAATATAACTTCCTTTCCGTGAAAAAAAGCAGTTCGAACCTACCTGATGTAGTGCTACCATGTTGGCACGATAACATTCGATCGTTTGTTCGTACGAAATTTGACATTCCTGAAAACAAAAGCATTGTTTCCTTGAAACTTTTTAAATTTGAGAGTTTTCACAAAATGGCGGATGTAACTGTTGAAAACGCATTCAAAGTATTTAACTAACAGAAAGTTAAAGAACTAGGTGAAAAAGTATATAAAAAAAACCTCGAGTTCCTTCTTCAAATTGTTCATTTCAATTTGCATGATCAGCATTTTTTCATTGAGCTCTTTCGACATATTTTCTTCTGACTGTAACCTTGTTTCCAAAGCAACTTTTTTTTCTTTCATTTGACGGTCCTAAATTTAAAGATATACGACCTGATTTATTTTTCAACTGACTGTTACCTCTTAACTGACATGATTCAGCCTTTCATTGAATCGTAACAGACAAACTAAACTATTTGACGCAGATGTTACAACACTTACCGCTTCCTCAAGTTTCGATATTTTATTTTCTAATGTTTTTATTTCTTCCTTGAATGAGTTTCTCTCGTTCTTGTTATCAGCCTAGATTACACAACCGTTTAAAAAATACACGCACATAAGCACAGGGGAAAAGCGGTACGGTGTAATCTTACCCTTAACTGGTTATACACTTCAAGAGAGACCGTGGTATTGTTATTCAAATCAACTAATTCTTTCGTATTCTAGAAATGAAATATGGAGTTTGAAACTAGCTGCACATGACTTAAAGTGCTGAGAATAAGACAACCAACCTTTAATTTAGTTTCCAGTCCACATATTTCGTTGTCTTTGTTAAGTAGGTCTTCTTCTAAACTTAAAATGTGTTCTTCGAGCATATCAATATGTTGCTTCGCTGTACCTAAGGTAACACTTTTGTTGTCAATACCTAACCAGGTTGACATCACAAATAAAAGGTGGCTTCAAAAATTCACTAACCTAAGCTTTTCTTACGGTAGCCGGTTTCCTTACTAACACTTTCGTCACTGTCGCTATGGGCACCCTGTTGTCCATAGCTTTCACAATCTGAGTTAGTCTCTTCTTCCTCTGGTTGCTCATTCTTAATTTCTCCATCCTTCTGATCAAAATCTCCATTATCAATGTCATCAGCATCTCCATTATTATTGTCATCACCATCTCTATCATCGTCGTGATTAGCATCTCCACCATTATCTTTTACAGTATTATCCCCTAAATATTTTAAACGATCCACAAATTAAATATAAACAATTTCATTCAAGTTGATTGAGGACGTTGATTACCCCCTTCCCCAGAATTATGTCATTTTTGATAAGAGAGAAGACGACGAAAAATACCCTGGTATCATTGAGCGTTTTTGGCCAATATATGGCCAGATTATGCGAACGCGTCATACTTAATATGTTAATTTATTTGTCGAACAATATGGCAGAACTTTAGCAGCTAAACATTTTATGTTCCAGTGCATGTAGTTTATGGTACAGACGAAAAAGTTATATATCATTGATGAGGCGTTGCTGCATGGATATCTAGGGGATTAATCTTTGCAAGAACTAATACATATATTATTTTTATTAAATCATGAAATTCACATTCCTTTACTTATGAAATTTAATCCCTTAACGCTATGCTATGCTTAATGCTATCCCTTTATGCTATGTCGTTTTGGAGTATTTTCGTCCGAGGTGCGAAATATTAACCTGCTCTTATCTTTGCATCAACTTGACCTTAAAAAACATCCAGCCTAAGTGCTTAAAAAATAATTTTTAGCTTCTCTCCAAAGCTTGTTTCATTAGGATACATTAATAAGAAACATGTGAGTACAAGCAACAAATAGGGGTAAGCTGAGAGAGTCAGCGCTATAAAAAGCGTACTTCCGGTTCCAAATCATACTTTTCGCTAAAAATATTTTTTTTTTAAGAAACATGAGTTTAAGAAACACGAGGCTTAAAATGGAAATAACTTAAGAAACATTTAAGAATCATTTAACCTAAATGAATGATTTTTCAAGAAACATTGAGCAATGAGTAAAACAAGTTTCACAAAAAAAAATGTGTTACTTTAGTGAAAAATTGAAATATGACATGTTTTTAGACCGGTTTGAGTCAAGAAAATATCCTTATTTAAGCTTTTTTCGGGGACCCAACGATTTTTGAAAATGTTAAGAGCAATTAGTTGGTCTAGATAAAATGTGTTGGGATTGTGTAACACGCTTTCCTATTTGCTAATACTTAGAATACGAGAAAACAGAATTTTATGAAATATTTTTCACTCTCTCACAAAAAGCCACTCCGGTGCCATTATTTTTTTGTGCTATTTATTTTTTTTTGTAATATTCTGTTGTATGTTAAATTTAAAAGAGGAGTCGCCAAATTTCAGTTCGAACTGAAAAATATAGATTTTGTCAGAGACACTTTATCCAGATGGCACATTCTCATGAAAAATTTCGCTAAGAAATAAAGAAACATAGTTTGCAAATATTTCACAAAATTGCTAAAAAAAAGTCCTGTCAAAAAAAATATTCTTACAAAATTTACTTTGAAAAAGTTTAGCTAGCCATATCCAAATTTAAACAAAACACGAAGCTGAAATACATAGCTGAAGCTATCTCATATCAACACATCTAGGTTTCCATTACTTGCTACGAGCTACGCAGTGTTTATTATAAAACCTTTTGTGCTTAGCTAGCTAGCTACATACACTAAATGTCATGACAGGGCTGTTGTTTTCTTATGTCACCAGTCTATCTTTTTTTTTCATGCATAACGCAGACGACATTTTAAGTTTCACCTGGAAAAGTGCTGACTAAGGGAAAAATCATCATTATTGTGCGAAAATGTGAAAGCCAATCATATTTTAAAATCCAGTCAACGATACCAGGGTATTGTTTGCCGTTTCTCTAATATCAAAAAGGCAAAGTTGGTAGCAAGGGGTGGTGACAGACACGAGGGCGTTGATAGCAAGGGGCTGTGACAATAACGAGGGCGTTATAACTTAAGTACCTTACCAGATAAATATTCGTCGCTACCAAAAGTTACTTTCAATTCGTCGTTATGTGAACTTCTGGTTCTACTCTCCTAGAAAAAAAGTTAAATATTCAGCTATACGAGTCTTCACACAGTTAAAGTACCAACCAAACAAGATTTGTTGAATCAAGAGGTCATTGTTAGTGTGTTTTTTGAACGTACAAATACTTACTTGCAACAATTCGATTTGTGATTTCAACTCCAATACTTCTTTCTAAATCAAAAAGAAATTAAGAATTACTGTTTGGGAAATACACAACAGATAAAACGGTGCGACGAAGTTCTGATTACACAAAATTATAAGAAAGTTTGAGTCTTTCGAGTCATTTAATTCTCTTAAATGTTTTTACCTCCGCAGCGAATCGCAGTTCTGTTTCCCATTTTAATTTATTCCTTACTGATGTCATCTAAATGAGGATGTAAAGTAAAGAAAAAACACAATAATTTTAACATCTCACTGAATTGGAATGTAAAGTGTACCTCTGATTCTAGCTCTTCTACTCTCCTATTCTGTTTGCTTAACTTTATTTCCAGTTCCTTTCGCTCATCTTCAATCTTAAAAATATTAGTAAAGCTGTTGACGAAATGGTCGAATTAACCCTGTTTATGACACAGTTGCAGAGAAATTATCCAGTTGCAAAAATGTAGAGAAGAAAGAAAAGAAACAAAGAAAATATAGTTGAATATCGCATCTAACAATGATAAGTATACCTTCATGTGAAGCTGATCCTCGGTGGCACTCACTTCACTTATCGTATCACTACCTACATCGAAGCCCTAAAAAGCCGCAACTGTTACATATTGCTGTGAAATTATGGACGTCGCCGTAAAAAGATCCACCACTCACCATTAAAGACTCTATTATAGACGTCGTCAGACTATTATCGTCGTGTCGCAACTAAAGTAGAATGTGTCGACACTGATTATTTATCTATGATGATGAACATATCAATGCAAGCGCTGCATATACTTTATACGTAGCGTACTTACCGCGGAATTTCGTTTGGTCGAACTAGATGACGAGTTCTAAAAAAACGCACGTACAAAATTTAAAATAAAAATATTTAACCAGCAGATTCACTTCTTTTGTTAAAACTCTCGCCTACCCTGGTCATTCTTTTCTCGATGGGTGCAATGTCGTCCTAAAATATAATTTTATTGAAGTTTTAGAAATTTTAGTTTGGACACATCATATTATTTTTTAACTCGGATACTCACATTTTCTTCGTGTTCATCTTTTTCAATGTTGTCTTCTACATCTATCGAATGAGAAAGTCAAGAAAAAGATAACTTTCAGAACTTTCAAAACAAACTTTTAAGAAAGACAATCATCTCACCTTCGGTATTCACCATACCAGAATCACCACTAATTTCTAACTCGTCACGTCCATTCTGCAAAATATTAACTATGTCTGTCTGTCCAGCTTCCTGTGCAATTTGTAACACTAAAACGTTTTTTGATTTTAAGTTTTAAAATTGAAAATTCAGCGGAAGGTGCAGCACAAATTCTATGACCTACCTGTTTTCCCTGTCTTGTCTTGCACTTCAGTCTCGGCGCCTTTCGAAAGGAGCAGAGCGGCTACTTGGCACATTCCTTGTGCACAGGCAATCATGAGACAAGACCTACACGACACAGTAACATTGATTATAGAGTATAAATTAGCATGAAAATAAAATTCATGCTAAAATTCAGGACAGCCCACCTGTTTTTATTGTCACAAATATTGACATCTACTCCATGAAGGATAAGCGTCACTGCGATTTTGTCATGTCCTTCTAGAAGTGACATTAATAACGATGTCCTCCCTTCACCATCCTGTGCATTTGCAGGACAGTTGTTATCGATAAGCAGCTTCACGCACGCAGTCTCGCCGCTGCGCACAGCGTAATGAAGCGCCGTCATGTCGCATGCGTCTTTAATCTCTAAATTCCATCGACTAAAGTCGAGTAATTTTTTTAAAACGATAGTGTCTCCATTTATGGCTGCAATATGATACACTGTGCGTCCTAAAGAAGAAATACAAATTTCCTACATGAGAGCAATTGTATTATATCTGCAGCTATATCATGTACACCATCCACGAATTGAAATGTTACCTTGAATATCTGTTGTGGATAGATCTGGCTGCTCCATCAACATACACTCAATAGCTGCGATCATACTTTTCTTAACAGCTTTGTGCATGCTATAATAGACATAGAACAATACGTATGCAAATACATCATAGACCTAAACAAAAAAAATTTAAAAATATTGTTTTCCAGAAGTGTTCCTATTTTTTATTGCAATGTCCGTTGTTGTAAGGAGTAATGGTCATTTAGCTTGACCGGACATTCTTCATGAGTATGAAGTGAAGTGGTAAAACTTACGCTGTTTGACCATCTCGACTAAGTTTAATAGGAGAAACTCCTTTCTTTTTGAGCGTCTCCCTGAAACAAGCAAACAACATCAGAATAAAAGAAATAATGCAGAATACATAGGTATTGTTATAGTGCTCACTTTAATTTTGGTATATCCTCACGGGCAACACAGTCCAACAGTCTCTCATCGTATTTTGACCATTCATCCTGAAGAAGATAAATTAGAGTAGTTGGCATATTTATTGTAAATTTCATTTCCACAGAAATGCTCTGTCCTTAGCCTTACCTACCTGGATGGATACATTTTCATCTGAAATATATTCATTTTTCTTTTTGCGTTTAGACAGACGCAGTATTCCGCGTTGTAACATTTTTTTTATCAGACTACATACACAAGATTTTAATGTTAAAACATGTTTTGATTTTTCAACTGAAATGTAACAACAATAAAAAAACTTTTCTGTGACAACAACATAATTTCGTTTTCAAGTGCAACACTCCCATTACAATTCAAGAAGCAATTATCTCGACAAACAAGAGCAGCTTTCCAATTTTGTTCTAAGTTAAAAGTTTGTTGCGAAGCGATATATTTAATCGAATTAATTATCTGCTAAGTATTATGCACCGTGAAAACATGTCATAAAATTTGATCAGAAATAATATAAACACATCATAAAGCTAGTAAAAAACATTCTTTTCGCGTCGACGGTGTTGTAAAAAAACTTGCTTCAGTACAATATTAAAAAACTTTTTCTTTTCATAAGCATTCACCCTTTTTAACCTGTCACAATGAGAGTGAAGTGTTCTTCAGATGAAATTATTTTAATATTAAACATCCGATACCAGACAAAGAAAAGAAAATTGAAATCATTTATAACTATGCCAACATCATTAGCGGTGGTAATGGACAAATAAACGAAAGAACTTATGGCTATCAATCTTTCTGACGAGCGAGTTGGCTTCATTAGACATTTTAAGCAGAACTTATCATAATCACAGTGATTTGATGACAATGACATCACTTTTGTTGTTTTTTCACAAAGAATTAAAAAAAAACACTTTTAACTCTGTTGATAAAAACAGCAAAAACATTTAAGAACGTTGTGATCACTTCCACACAAACAAAACGTCTACCACTAGATTCTCAACCCTCAGTTCACACGAAAAACATTTGAACGAAAAAAGTGTTAAAATATAGTCGCAAAAAAGAAAAAAAATTTATTCTTTTAAACACAAAACTTCAATTACCACAGCAGAAAAGAATGTGTTCAAAAATTCGTTCGGCAGTGCATGCAAATTAGATTAATTGATGAATGTCATGTGACGTATATTTATAACAAAAAAGTTCGAACACATTGAACGATCAAAATAGATTGGAGATGTTATCATATTTGTTTGTTTTTTGGATTCCCTTTTTGTATAAACAGCGGACTTACTATGGACACTTGTGATGTAACAGACGATGAACTGCTCAGCCGAAACTTTCCCTTCAATCTTTTCATACTCATTGTAAAACCGAGGCGGTCTGCTAAAGAAATAAACACAGGCGATACTTTTGATAACGGTTTGTTAAAACCACAGTTGTTTGTTGTCGGAAGAAAGCACATGCTCTGACTGCATGATACACATTTACAGGTGATATAACTAAAGATAGCATCATTAAAAAAAGAACTGACAGCTGCCTAAAAATGAAAATGACGTAACCCAACCTGACGTCAATTATATACATGTTATAATTACAAAAATGTCTTTTTAGCATGCATGCACTCTACATTATCATTAGACGTAAAAAATATCTACTTTTTGCATGAACACCATTTCAAATCAAGTTTATAAAAAAACTTTTTAGGAAGTCACCGTTTTTTAAGCAGGAAGAAGATGAAAGGTAGTGTTAAAGTTACGGATGTCCCAGGAGACAGATAGTAATATGTTTGCACGACCATCAATTAGCACTTAGTACTTTGGGAAAAGTTAAAGAATTTAATCCTTTTTGGTTCAAACATATTATGACGAAGTGAGTAGCTAGTAGTTAGTCATAATAAAAATTTAATAAGACTTTTCATCGATCAAGTATTTTGGCAGTTTAAAAGTTGAGGGGTAGTTTCGAATAATGGCCAGTATCTTACAGATCGTCTAATGTAAAAAATCAGTCAATTTTTAGCTAAGCCAATTAGTAAAATTTGTTATTTACATTCTTAAGGGACAAGGTGGATCCCCCTTTTGGAAAAAATAAGGTTAAAATTTTTTTACTGTACCTGTTGAAAGATTGCAGGATGAATAAAAGTCACATCTATAAAAAAAAGTAAAAACGTTACCTCGTTTATTTAAAAATTGAGTTGAACGAGACAACTTTGTTGATGTATTCATGGCCGTTACCGTCTCACGAACAGTGTAAATATCTTGATTTGTCAAACAGAGAAGCATTAAAAACTTCTGCTACAATTAAAATCAGGATGTAATTAATGCTAATGATTAATTAGCGAGCTTTAATTACATGGTCATATGATGTTTCAACAAATAATTCTCCTTCATTGTGAAGATAAATGGAAAGAGAAAAGAGCCGGCAAAGTATAATGGCAGTATGCTTTGTTATGAAACAGGTCAAACAGTAGTTCAAAACGTGGAAATAAAATATGAAATAAATAAAAATAAAAATAAACAAAAAAGCATAAATAAGCAAAGATAAAAATTCAGTATAACAACGACATAAAAAAATACATAAAAAAACCTTCCACAATATACGAACAACCTTACCACGAAAAACGTTCAAAAAATGCAATAGTTAGCTAGCTAGGCACTTACAAAAATACTGCTTCTAAATAAACAGACCGATTTGAACTTATCTCAGCTTGTGTGATGTTTTTCTCACCATTTTTACCGAGAGGGTAGAATATTGTTAGTAAAGTTTTTATTGACTTTCTCAGTGCCAGCAATTCATCGCCGACAGATCAGGTGATACAGTAAGTTGATTTAAGAATTAAATATCTACTTAAGAAAATAAAAAAAGCTCAGCTAACGTTGGAAATAAAGATGGTATTTGATAACTGTGAAAATAAATTTTAAAGTTATTTTGTTGTTCGTGAATAAACAAGCTGTTCAGGATTTGTTTAGTTGTTTATATTTTATTTTTCTGCTTTACTTTTTTTATTTGCTTAGGAAAGCAACCTCGATTCCATTAAATTTGGTTGATTGGAAGAGAAATATCTTGCAGACTGTGTTATTTTTTAAACACACCACCCACAGCATGATATTTTAGATGCGATTAAATCTATCTGTAAGAATAGAAATTTAAAAAACATTTAAAATCTAAAAACCTGTCAAAAAAAATTTTTAAGTAAAAAGTTGTACGTCATTGCGAAAGTTTATAATATTATTAGACAAAAACAATTTTCCTTCCTGTTTTTGTTTTGACATCCGGGAATTATGTAATTGACATTCTCCGTGCTGTGATTCTTTTAAAGGAATTCTTTCGAAGGCGCGCCCAAAACACTTCCACTCTGCTATTCTGCAAAATCGTCGCAAAAAAGTGTAAAGTTGCTAAAGCTCCTGATAGACGGTAAACTATTTCCTCAGCTATTTAAAAAACCTAAATATGGAAGAATCAGAATATTTAAATTCTGGAAAAAAAGAAAATGCTAGGTCAAGAATTATTTCGGAGGAGATATAGATATAGGTATTGAGCGTATAAACTAACGTTGTAAGAATATAGATTGAAAGAGCCTGGTTTGTTAAGGCAATATCTAAATTGAATACACACACGCATGAGACACTCATTTCTTAGAAATCTTGCTGTAACATTGTGATTTTGCCATCGGCAATTTTTTTTTCAATTTAGCTTTCACACCATTACTGCATGCAAAGAAGTTTGAATCTGATTAATATAATCTATATTATAATGCCCGTATATATGTCACGCACAATAATACCAGGTAGAGAGACGCACGCAATGCAGTATAAAAAGAAAGGATCGACTAGTTATGAAGAATTCTTCAGCATCGTTGATTACCATTGTTGTTTACAAATTTTTTTTACAAATGCACTCCACTCGGGAAAACTTGTTTGTTTCAATTTCGTTAGTGCAAGTTTCGCTTTTTGTTCTTTAAACTTTGTTATTGAGAATAAAATCAAAATGATTTGATTTTATTCGGAGCTCAATTTTTTTTCTTCTGTTAATAATTTTTAAATAGTTCATAAAACAATACATTATTTTTAGTAAATTTATGGAATAAGTTGCGAATAAACAGACAAAAAATTCATTTTGATTCGTCAATGTTTTTAAAAGAGTTAGGATTTCGTAGTCTAGTTAACTGAGTTTTCTTTAAAGATATCAAATTTAGTTTCTCTTAAATGAAAGCTTACACGCAGACAAATGTCAGAGCAAATCCCTAAAATTCAAATCCATCTCATAGCAAACCCCAAATTAAAATCAACCAATGAACCCAAAGTCGGCGTGGTCACATCTTACCATCCTAAATAATACAAGAATTCATTATATTTGTTAGGGTGAGTGAGGCTATTCACGCTTAAACGAAAGCATTTCTTGATATTGATCACGTGAGCAAAAAACAATAGAACCGCAAAGAAATCCTTTGAAATCAATCAGCGTATCTTTACCACCTTAACTATTCCGACTTCCTGGTGGTAAGTAAAATTATGCTGGGTATCATGGCTAAAAATTGTGCAATATTGAAAAATAATTCAACGGTCATGGGAGAACTAACTGTATGTACTAAATGTATGTGATGTAATTTTTGGTGGAAGAAAATTCCATGATTTCACGTTTTTGTTTTTCTTAAGTATTTTACAAAATTTTGTAGGGATAATGATAAAATAATAAAAAAATTACTTAATGTTCCGACTGAAACTGTTTTTGTTTTTTATATTTTGTAATCTAAACGTGAGGACTGGATGCACTGAAATGACTGATTTTTTTAAATTTTGATGTGTTTCATAACCTTTTTGTGGAAGGTGATGGGTAATGGCAATATACGACATGCTGAATGAACTTATTTTTGTTGATTTAGATGTGTTTCTCAAAAATCGAACATTTTTACATTTTGTGTACACTTTTGTTTACGAACCGTATACAATTTAATGAAAATAATGATCTTTTTTAATTCAAGTTTATTCTCTGCTTATTGATTTTTTGACATTTAGGTTCAGAATTGTTGGTAAAGGGTAGTACGGATCATCATACTAAAAAAGAAAAATTTTGTGTTTTTAACTGGTTGATCTTTATATTTTGTGTAAGACAATATTTAAAATGTGTGAAGAATTTATTTTTGTTGATTTGTGCTAACTCTTGTAGTCCTCCTTTTTGAAACTGTAGGTTTTGTGGCTGTTGTGAGTGTTGATGTTGTGAGTGTCGTTGTTGTAACTTTTTGTCAACTAGATTTTGCACCTTACAAGCTATTCTTTTCATTTTGTGAAAGATTTGTGTGGAGAATTTAATGCGATTTGACATTCAACATTTGGTGTAAGATTTTAAGAACATTTTTTTTCGTATATGCATTGACGTCAGCAAAACATCTACAGCAACCTATTTTTTCATTGGCCTTTTGCCTAAGTGGATTTTTCCACGGGCCTTATCGACTAGTTCTTTAAGAAAACACCCACTGTAATGGCTTCATTAATTTTAAAGTAGTGATATTGACGTCGTGCCGTAACGTCAGCAAATCTAACTTTTAAGCCATAAGTTTTTCGGCTACATCAAACGAAAATGAACACATCCACTTTGTCAGTTGCAGACATACAGACACACTCTCTGAACGCCCTCGTCCCCAGGGCTTTTTGTCTATTTGATATGAGAGAAGACGACAAAAAATAGCCTGGTATCGTTGAGTAAATTTTGGTCAATATATGACCAGATTGTGCAAACGCGTCATACGTTAATTTATGCGATCAAAAACCGGGAGAACTTTAACATTGGCCTATTTACGAATGGCGATGATGATTTGTGGGATTGGAAGTAACGGTTATCTAATTGTAGCCAAAAGCATAAAAAGAAGGGAATAAAACATTTGAACGCAACTGATTCTTCACTTCTTAAGAATCACAAACTCACACTATTTTGTTTATAAACTTATGGAAGCATTTAGGATGAGTGCATTCTCTATATGCTTTTAATTTTTAGTGAAATCTCATTGTCCTTATAAACTAGGTTTTTATAAAAAAAATTCTGTTGTAAACAAGTTTAATGTTTTTGTTGCCCTCCAGAGCAAGCAGATGTCGTGTTTGCATAGCTCCATATTTCAAATTGAATTCAATTTTACCGCGACTTTTTCCCCGCACTTACCTATAAACAAATATATGGTACATTTGTGTTTTCACAAAATAATATGATTTACATACACCCTGGAGAAGCGAGGTATAATGTCTCGATTACTATTTTAGAGGCCAAGAGAGTCATTGCACAGAATTACCAATGCCAGTTATATACTCTCTACTTTAACGTGGTAAGGTTTCAGTTCATTCTCAAATTTTCGATAATGATAATCACGCAAGCAAAATGCTTGATACATTTTCAGTTCTTTCAGTTTCAGCTGAGGTGGAGAGCACTGGGCTATATCGTTTTTAATGGCTAGCAAAGTGATGTAAGTCAAATTATTAGCACTTATATCCAGCTTTTCAAGTCGCACATAACAACCGTTTAAATTCACAAAATGAGAGTCTTTGAAACCTGATGCTGAAATGTTTAACTCTGCAAGATGTGAAGGAGGGGAAAGACTTTCTGAGATGATCTTCATTGCAGAGGGTGTTAGCGTTGGGTTATAGCTGATGTCCAGAACTTCAAGATGCTTTAAACAGGGTGCCAAGCATTCAATAAATCCATCTTTAAGCTGGCACTTCTTAAAACTAAGCACCTTTAAATGGCTTCCGTTTTCAATGTTGTTTGTTATAGCGTCTGATATGACTTTAGCAGAGACGTCTGTTAGATCAGGATTGTTACAAAGGTACAGTTGCGTAAAACACGAGATATTCTCTGCCATGTTTGCAATGTGTGTATTATTGAGTTGGCAATGCGTCAAGTCCATGTTCTGTAAACCTTGTTTTGCACAGTTAAAAAGTTTTGATATATCATCTTCTTCAATCTTCACACCTGCTAATGTTAAAGTGCTTAATGAATTCTTTTGAATACTGGCCATTTTTTCAGAAATTAATTGCACAGAATGTGAACTGACGTCTCTGTTGTATCCGATATGTAGTGTCTGCAAAGCCGTCATGCAGTCGACGACGTGCGACAAATGATCATCTGCTAGCTCACAGCCAGTCAAGTTTAAACTCTCTATTTTTCGATTTTTATCAACTAGTATTGAAGCAGCTATTAACTGGACGCATGACGAAGAAAACACGTTCCAGCTAAGATCAAGGTGTTGAAGTAAATAAATGCAATGCATTAAATTTTCAATATGAGGTTGTAGTATCCCACAATTCTCTAATTTCAAAACCTTTAGCTTGTTTACTTTTGATTCGGTGATTGCATCTGCTAGCACCTTCATGGCAACACATGTTAGTTTGGTGTTACCAGACAAATCTAATGTATGCAACCTACTGACGCAGCGATACAACTGTTTGATGTGTTCATCACTTAAGTTGCAACCGTTTAAAATTAAACATGATAAATTATGTGTCATCATGTTAGCATCAGCGAATTGCATGGAGCCCGTGATCATTTTCATGGCTAGTGGCGACAAATCCTCATTGTAGCTGAGATCTACGGCTTCTACAACGTGTAAAGATGGCTGCATCGGTACAAAATGAGCATCCGTTAAATTACAAGAGCTCAAATTTAACGACTTGAGCCCCGTCTTTGCTTTTAGGAGGTCATGTGAAAGAACTTGAAGAGCTTTTGGCGACATTGCATCGTTGCCAGTTAAATCCAATTTTGCGACATGCATCAATAAATGTTCCATGGCATGCATATGTGTCTCCATCAACTGACAGTTGCTAAATCGAAGCAAGTCAATGACGTAACCACCTTCTTTCTCGAGCTGTTGTCTTAAAGATTCCGTGACGTTTTCAACATGGTGGACTGTCATCTCTTTGCTCATTTCAAAATGGCGACCAAGAGGCTCATATCTTATTGGTTTGTTGGAAAACATGGCGTCAGATAGAATTGTTTGAATTGATTTAAAATGTTTTTCAAGGGAATGGAAAAGAATGGCCTCGTCACAAAAGTGTATCGCGCCGAGCAGCAACTTCTGATATTTGTAGATATCTTCGTGTACGTTAAAGCAGATTTTTAATGTTATCTGGTTACCACTGGTTTTGTCAGCACGGTTTACTCTGATCTGCAGATATTGCCGTCCATGAAGTTCCAACACTTTTCGAGCGGCGTTACCTAAAAGCATAAATACTCAACTTGTTATTCAAACCCGTGGAAGAATCTACTTAATTTAGTGTGCTTCTTATCACAAAATGATTTGTTGTCAATTTCATTTAAAAGACACGAACAAAAGTTTTAAACAAAATGGACAACAATAATAACAACATTCACCCGTACAATAACAAGGCACCCGTACAATAACAAGGCACCCGTACAATAACAAGGCACCCGTACAATAACAAGGCACCCGTACAATAACAAGGCACCCGTACAATAACAAGGCACCCGTACAATAAAAAGGCACCCGTACAATAACAAAGCACCAGTTAAAATCAAATACAAAAATTTCCCAACAAATAAAATCACTTTATTTTATCACAGAATTTGTTCTAGCCAACTAAAATTGTAAAAGAAACATTTTTCTAAAATACAGAACATTTTTATGGGGGGTGTATTATAGACGCTTATAAAGAAAATTGTGAAAAATATAATCCTTTGCCTTTTACAGATAGACACAGTGTTATTATATAGGTTAGAGTCACTGTTGTTTAAGTATTCGATTGTTTTTTTACTTGCATCGTTAATCTTAACGATCAAATTCGAGTTCCAATGCATCTTTCTGCAGAATTCTCACGAAAAACTGCATTTCGTCACTGCTGTTTTGATTAACAAACGAGTTTTCGATACCGTTATGTATTATAATATATTTTAAGTAAAATTGAATTTGAACATCGATCCATTACTAATCTCCTTACATTTTAACAATTTCATTTAAGCTTTTGGTGATAAGAAACTTTTGAAATCTAAACAGAGTAACTTTTTTGCAACCCGTATGTTGTTGTTATCTAACTTCAACTTCTGACGTTTAAGTACTAAGGGACCTAAGTTTACTAGAAAAGATCTTGTTATATGTGCTCCACGGTTTCACCCGTCCTTTTTATACCGCATTGTGTGCGTCTCGCTACCTGCGCAGCTAAGCTACCATTTTGCGTGACAGACAGACGGACGGAAAGACGTATACGGGTATTATAATAAAGACTAGTCGTTGCCCGTGGAAAAACCCACGGAGTCGCCAGTCCTTTATATTTACCCGTCGCAACAGTGGATAAAAATATATCGCATTTGATATTCGTGTTTCCGTAACATCATTTAGTGGGTATCCTGCCAAATTCGTAAAACTTTTTCAAAGTTGGCGATTAACCAAAAAAATTATTATATAAGGCGAAAAAACTTCATCTTTTTCGTATATATTAGAATATTTTTGTTGCGTCAAAATTATGTTTTTGATTAAATAAAAAAATTTTCTACATTTCTGTTTACTTACAAATGTATTATAAAAGTATTGTATTATATTATGCATTACAGCTAAATATTTTTATGGTAAAACGTGGACGAAATTTTTTGGTGAGTTCTTCTTGTTGAAATAGATGATTTGTGTATTGCTGCGAAAACGAAAAAAAAATGGAACAAAGAAAGTGAAAAGTAAAAATTGGGAGATGAAAAAATCAAGAAACTGTCACCTTTCTGCTCATCTAAGACAAATATAACATCGTTTCTTTCCAGTTTCTTAAGCTCATGTTTCAATTTAGTTGTCTTGTATGAATTGCTTGTTTCTTTCGATCTCTGCAGAGAAGTGCGACCACACTTGAACACACGGGCTGCTCTCATCATTCAAAAACAAAAATTAAATATTTCTTCCTCTCGTGAAAGCAGTTCTAATGTGTTCATCTGTTTTAATGTCTTTATATTTCTTCAAACGTTTGATCACAGGTGTTGGTTCAGTGATTTGAACAGTTTAATTCAAGTCACCTGCTATGTTGCTGAATGAATCACAAACATATGAATCGAGAAAGAAAATGTGCAGTTAGGTCATGAATATTTAACACTCTGTGCACATTAATAAAAAATTGTACCACTTAACTTTCTCTATCTATCTTGTAAGGTTGATACACACTTTAAATGACTTTTTCAACACGACGATATAATTGTATTGGAAAATCAACCTGGAGACGAGGTTGTACTATAGTTACATCCGTATCACTTATTGATTTCACTTTATGTATGATTGTAATGTAAAAACAACCTGGAGACGAGGTTGTATCATACTTACATCCGTATCACTTATTGATTTTACTTTTTGAGAACACGATGACACGTGATTGAAATGTGTCATTCCGTTCGCAGTGGATATTTATTTCATTTCGAACTAACATGAATCTGATTTCTTACTTCCCATCTTAAAAAACTGCAAACCATATCATAGACCTCGCAGGGTATATAACAAGCGCATATTTTCTCTTTCCTTTTTTTTTTGGTGGCGCACCAAATTATTATGGAAATAATACGCAGCTAAGCCGACGAGACAAGAACTTTAATAACAACAATACAGTAGTAGTATATGAACAAGCAGTCCAAAATTGTCTCAATAGGTTTTTACTTCAAACTTATTTTGTTTCATCTTCAAATGGTGTGCCAGCATCTGAGTAATCTGTTGAGTCGTCATTCATGTCGTCATCAATGTCGTCGCTCATCCCGTCTGTCGGTGAAGCGTCTGAGGGCGGTGTAGGGGTGACTGTGATGGGAGTTGTCGTGGGAGATGTTTTCGGCATGACTTTTTCATCAATCTCATCGTAAGCCTCCCTCATCTTCTTGCGGTGAATTTTAAGTGATTTTCTAATATACTTGAGCAGAGCTAATTCTTCAGGATCCACAGTTAACGTTAAAACATTGTCATCTTTGTCGTCATGATGATCTATATGGTGGTCGTCGTGATCTGAATGGTCGTCATCGTGGTCCGAATGGTGGTCCGAATGGTGGTCGTCTTGTTTTGAAGGAGTAGTAGCAGGCGTCGTTGTAATTTCTTCTTCCTTAAGTTCCGTCATGTTATATTTTTCATCCGGTGTGTGTTCAGATATTGATTGTAATTGATAATCACGAATTGGATCGTCAGTCGTGACATCTAAATAAATAAGATGTAATTTTTACCACATTTACATTTAAAATAACGCGAACAAAAAATTGGGTGGAGTTTTATACGCCAGAGTTGTGCGACAAGTTCCGCATAAATGAAGTTCATCTCGGAGTAATTCTGTTTGGATGAAAAATGACATAAGCTTTGAGGCCGAATTGTTGTTTAAATAAATGAAAAAATACTCACGTGGTGCGCACATGTGCACGCAATCCTCAAAAGTGGGAAATTTATTTGAGTTCCCACCTGAACCAGTATATAAAAATGCTTCACAGAACCTTTGGTCATAGTTGTAGAAATAAAACATCTTTTTGCAATCTCCACTCTCGCTACAATTTCCATTTCCTTCATCTTTTTTCAAACGACAATCTTCCTCTGTCACTAAGAAGACAAGCACACATGCTAGTGGAATAAATTACAGAACGAAACATACGGCGACCGAAACCAACACTAAGGACAACAGCAAATTGAAAGAAATTAATCCAATCGACGAAGGAAAAGCGAGCAGTGAGACAATTTTATCAAATGATTAGTTTCAAATGCCGTATAAGCAAAGGAGATATTTTGATAGCTTGCAGCATGTTATGTTCAACTCGTATTTGAAACTTTAAACCAGAATGCTGAATTGAGAATTGAGAAAGTCATTTAACTTACCGATACAGGATTCTTGACATTCTTTCATAGTTTTAAATCTATTTGCGTTTCCACTGCATATTCCTTTACGAAGTTTGTCGCATTTTTTTAATTGCAAATTATACACATATCTCCAGGGATTTGATTTTTTGCATTGCATCAGTTGTTTGGGCAAAAAACATTCATCCAACATTCCTACAAAAAGAAAATGTATAATTTCTAACATACAATTCACCATCTCCTTTTCTCTAATATTTATCAATATTTCTTGAAATACATCTTCTGTTTAAGCGTACAAATCTACACCAACAATTTATAAGTAACTCACCATGACATTGAAAAGTAGATAGAGAGCAAACAAAAAGCAGTAGAAATGTCAACATCATTTCAAATGTGTCATTGCACAACATAACTACATAAATTTATTGCAAGTTTTTTTTTCTGCAGAAGCAAGCAAGTAACATTTTACATCATTTGAGCATATTTTGTCATGAAAGGAAGCTGATAAAGCGTAAAAAACAGCAACACAAGGTGTGGCATTTGGAGGTTTACCGTTAGGCTTGGTTGAGTTTCGTCGCCGTTCTATTAAATTCTCAAACACGTAAGAACGCCTTTAAAGAATTATTCAAACCAATAAATGAAACAAAAGAGATAGAAAGAAAGCAAGAAAAAAGCATAGCTGTAAAACAATTCATTATAGGTTAAAATTGAAGTTTTTCACAGATGTTTTTTTTTTTGGAACCGTCCTTAAAGATTATCAAGTGCAAAGGTTTGAAAAGACGCAAGAAATGAAATCTATATTATAATGCCCGTATGCGTCTGTCTGTCTGTCACGCAAAATGGTAGCTTAGCTGCGCAATAGCGAGAAGCACACAATGCGGTATAAAAAGGACGGGCGAACCCGTGGATTTTCCACGGGCTAACGTTTAGTATAATAAATTAACATTCAGAATCTGAAGGGCTATATCGCTTAAACTTGTCAAAATGAAATAACCACTTCACTGTGAGAGGCAAAAAGCGTTTCGAAGAGAAGTTATAATTTTCGAAAGAACAATGCAGCTAGCACGATAGAAAGTAAATAAATAAACAACATTTTTGCTGATTATTTAAAGCCGTTATATATATTAGTAAGTTGGAGAAGTCAAACGAAACGTCTGTTAATGCCAGAAATTTCGAAAACAGAAAAAAGAAAGTTTTGAAATCGATTGTGGGAAACGATTTTTTTTGGTGTACATAAGTTGGTTTTTTAACAGGCGCAAATCGAAAATTTTATGTAGCTACGAGGAAAATAATTAATGCGACATTTTTGAGGAGTTTAAATTTTTTTTTCTTTGTCATAGTTAAATTTTATTAAAAATAAGAACATCTAAAATGTACAAATAACATTCGAAGCTTTTTGTCGAAAACTCGTGCATCGTCACGTGGGTATATTTATTTCCGACAAATTTAAATTGTACATTTTTACTTTTAATTCTGAGGAGTTGTTTTATATTACAAGTTTCATTTGCCAACATTTCTCCTAGTTTTTTTTCTCAATAAACTTAAATCACCTGCCTGAAATGAGCTTGTTTTCCAAAAACGGTGATCAAAGGATGGTCTTAACTTATGACCTTCCTCTATCCGTGCTACCACAACTTGAGTTAATGAGGACATTAAATTTCATAATAACCGTAATTTATTTCATACTTTCTTCCAAGATTAAAGTTTGTATATATCAATTTCTAGATTTAGTATTATTAACTGAAGCATATCTGCATTTAAATATTTACAAGAATTGTACATCGTTTTCATTTTAATTCATCTTGTTGTTCTTCCAACTTCTTCCCAGGAAATAAAGGAATGGCAATGGACATAACAATAATTTAATCATTGACTTTGTAAACAATGAAATTACCAAAGCGTTTTCGGAATGATTTCGTAACTAAAAGCACTTTTGTTACGTCGCGTTATTTCCAACTATGTCATCTGACTCACACAACATGTAATGGCCCATATCTTCCACAACCACACTTATAAAACTTTCACGAATACCAGTGTCCATATCGGATGTGACGTATGACGCGTTCGTAAATCCTACTTTTTTGCTCGAATAGTCATCCACATTTTTCTCCGTTTCAACGTCAATCTCCACTGATGAGATGTCTGTGTCATCCCGAACTACATTATCTTTCGCCGGCTAAATGAAAACAGACAAAAGTTAACATATAAAAGTCACAATGTTAAAATAATCCTTAATTTTCTTGTTTAAGTAATTTTGTTTCTTATTTTTTAAACTTTCGTTTTAGATAGCAAGGCCGTAAATAACATGAAAAATACATACGCGTTTGTGGCAACAATTCCATTCTCTGTGGACTAAATACAGTAATATCCCAGCAATGATGAAAATAGTCAATACTGGCGCAAGTAAATTCGCTTCCTTCATTTCTGTAATCCAACTACTTGTTTCATTTCTTGCTATCCAAGTTCAACACAACATCTTCCCACTACACTCGTTAACTTTGAAGTTAAAGGAAGTATACGAAGCAATTAATGTTACAAAGTAATTGCTCACAATCACGACCACGTCATAAACAGAAGAAATTATGATGACTAAACATTTTTTTCCCACACATTCCCACATGTTTGCATAATTTGATATCAAACTGCAAATTTAAAGGATACCTTAGCAAGAGATAGAGCTAAACTACAACAGCTGACGCCATAATGGCTACCGATTTAGTACACATACCCTTTTATATGTGTTTATCTGACTATACATCGCTTCGTAAGCCCACCAGTATATTCTATATTTTTAATGATTAAGCTGCTTGCAAGTCTACAGCTCTGTCAAGCGATGCTGTTTGGCTTTTAAAAGGCGTTAATATGATTTAAATACGTTTTTTCATGTGTTACATTTTTATTCACGCTTAACCAGGTTGGCTACTTCTCCTAAAAATGCTAGGAAAAGGTTACAAAAATAAAGAACTTTTTATTTTAATTTCCAGTTTATTTTGCTTTTTAGCTCTATTTTTAAAGGCAACTATGAAAGTTGGTTGGTCAAGCTAAAAAATGCGTTGGCAAACTTCGAGCCATATAAACATAATTGCGATAGACAGTGAAAGGAGTTGATAGCCTGCTTTTTTATTTGCATTAAAACCACGAAGCCTTCAAGTGATTTTCTTTACATACATCACAAAAAACGTCCAATATCGTGATTTCTTGCAGAACATATTTTCATGGAAAAGTTTTCATTTTTTTTTAACGTAAAGTATTGTTGTAACATGCAGTTTGAGAAACGTAATATATTTTAATTTCACCAAAATTCAGTGATTTACTGGAATTTGTAGATTTTTTTTCTTTGTTGTGTTTCCTTTGTTAAGTTTTGTTCTTATTTTATAAAAATTTAAAAAATAGCTGGCTGCGACCACCAACATAATGTAACTGGAAATTTTCTGCTAAAATTCTGTCCTCTATAATTCCAGACTTCGTGTCCAAAAAACATTTTTCAGCAAGATTTTATTCCCTACAAACCTTACAAATTTTGGGCATAATTTTGTGAAAATAAGTAAATGGGAAACATTTCGCAGAAATGAACTGCGAAATACATGATGCTTGTTGGGTAAATGATATCGAAACGCAATTCATTCACCCAAAACGAGAATAAAACAGCTTTTCGCTTCTGTTACTTTCTGGAAAGATAGCTTCTGAAAAAGAGTTTTTGTCAAGTAACTACATTTATTTTCTGTACCTAATGGCAACGCTTCATCGTACAAACCTTTGTCTGCAAACATGTCGGAGGTTTCAAGATGGTAAAATTACTGACGACACGAGAGTTCTTTACAAACTGTAATAGTAAGCAGGTGTTTATTGTGTACAAATGTTGAACAGTAAAACTGCATAAATGGCGGATGTTCACTTTGCAGGACGATTTAAACAAATAAATAAAAAAATTAATTTATTTTAACAATTTATGTATTTAAAAAAATCATTGGATTGTTGGCATAACATAATTAAAATGTACATGTACCCCTGTCGTATGTTTTAAATGTTGTTTTACCCCCGTCTCCACGTCAATATATATATAATTTTTAGCATGTGTTTCACCCACTTGAAGCAACGCAACGAACAAATATGGCTGTATTATTAGTCCTTGTCATACTTGTAGCAAGAATATATGTCCAGGTGACGGCTGTTGATGTCGACTTCAAGCCGTGCATTACTCAAATGACGAACGGATGTAGCGTACCTCTAAATCTTCCTTTTCCATACAAGGACGTGTTTTTACCCGCTTGTGAACGCCATGACATTTGTTATCAATGTGTAAGTTTTTACTTTTCTTGCTTTCTTCTTTGTAAATATATTACACGAAGATTTTAACAAGTTTCATTGCAAATACAGGGCAAACAATTTAATTGGACGAGAGGCCAGTGCGACAATGCCTTCAAAGCTAACATGCTGACCATGTGTAAATTGAAAGAAGAATCGAAATACGCAGTAACCTATGGTGGAACGTTTTGGGAGAAGTTGCGGTCAGCGTTCAAAGTGGCGACAGCTATGGCAAGATGGATTCTCATCAAGTCAGGAACTCTGGATCATTGTATAAATGGAAGTGATGTATATTACAAAGGTGTGAAGGGGTTTGGACATAACAACTTCGGAACTGGGGATCCTAATTTGTGTAATTTAAAATGTTCGAAATTGTTAGGCGACCCAAGAAATATAATTTGAACAAAATACTGCTTGTCATTTGCTTTCTGTCGGTTTTAAAATCAAAAACTTGATTTTACCCAAATGAGAAAAGAAGAAAAAGAAAGAAACACAAATGCTTCCATGCTTAGAACACATTCTATAACGAAAGGCTATCTCCCCCGCTACAGAGAACATTATTTTTTTATTTATTTTTTTTATAATTTTTTTTTTTTTTTTAATTTATGCGAAGCTTGTGAAAACGGACGAATTGACCGCCGTTTGCACACGAGAATTTTGAAAGTATTTTAACATCTGACACAGTTCTGACTTGCAGATGAGACAAAGGGAATTCAATAACATAATTATTTTCTTGCTGACGCCAGCAATTTCTGTGTGACGTCATTGTCAGTTTAAAATTGGGAAAAATGCAATGCCTGGGCAATATTTTGCCATTCTATTTTGATTTTCTGCTTAATAGTATAAATGATTTAACATTTCGAAAAATCCTCAATAATTGTAAAAATCAGGGCCACGGATTCGACAGGCGGCAAAATTTAGCAGAAATGTGTAAATTGATGAAATTCGCTTTTAGTGGATTTAGCTAGCTTTTAAAATAACTACTTGATTTAGTTATATGAGCCAAATATTATCCAAATGCTGCAAAACTAGATTAAAATGGACACAGAAGCTTTTATCTGTTTTGCGGATTGATTTGCACAAATTTGTCCAAATAGTCAGTGTTAAATTTTGAGTTGAACAGAATTATTTTTCTCGGGAACAAATTAATTCAGACATGTGAAATTCAAAACAACGCAACAAAAATTCTGCACTAGTTCATTCCTTGATAAATTGACTGTTGATTCAATCTTCGATGAACATGAAAAATTTATATTTGTGGTTTTTTTGTTGCGCTAATTTTTTCCTTGCTTCGTTTTTTGTTTGCGTTTAAATGTAAGAACGAAACGTGGCCATGACATTTTAGCGTTCATCGCTAGACCTGGAATGTCTTTTGAAGGAGAACTAACGAAAAACCCTACAAATATGATTCTTTTATAACTAAAATATTCTTACACGAAACAGCATGGCATAAAAATTTTATATTTTTTCATTGTTTTGTGTCCAAATTTTTTCCCCCTAAAATCGATAACTACATTAAAGGTCGGCGCCGTTATAGAACAAAAGCCAACTTTGTTAGTACATAGTTTGCAGATTTGTGACGTCAGACGGCGAACATAGCTTAGCGGGATTTCTAAGACGATGAATGAACTTTCACCCATTTCTTCGTCTTCTCTCAGAGTGATTTATATTTCTTGCGACGTTCGAGCTAAATTGTAGTAGAAAAACATCCTTGTAGAAAAATAATTTATGAGAATTTGACATGCGAAAACAGGGAAAGAGAGAAAAAGCTGTTTTTGATTTGCTTTGCTTTGCAAAAAATCACTTCCAGTACACTTCATTTGAATTGTTGTTTTCGAAACTAGCAAATTGCACATATCGTCTTTCAAGATGTTTTAATACAAAAAATAACATCAGAAGAATTTCATAATAAATTCGAATAGATGTAATTTCAAGTGATGAACTTATGTCCCAAACTAAATTTATGACAGTGAAATATTATTTTATTCTGCGAAAGATATTTATTTTAAAACATGATAAATAAAATTACTGACAACCACAGGAGACCTTTAAGCATTCCCTCGCTTCATCTACATTATAATACCCGTATACGTCTGTCTATCTGTCTGTCTGTCACGCAAAATGGTAGCTGAGCTGCGCAACAGCGAAAAGCACGCAATGCGGTATAAAAAGGACGGGCGAACCCGTGGATTTACCACGGGCTAACGACTAGTTTATTTAAAATGCGTTTGGTAATATCCCCGCGGAATTACGTAACACAAGTGAGTAATTTACCGAACAGAAAGGCCACATCGACACTGTTGTACCACGGTTACATGCTGTAACCGTGGTACAACTTTGACCAAAAATATCTCAAGAACCAAAGCTCACAAATGTAAAAAAAAATACATTCACATTCATACATTATAACCATTTTATGCACAGCTTGTTATCGATTGTTAGTTTTCCTTTGAGCAGTTAGATTGTCTGTTTACCTATATAAGATGTGGCATGCACAGATGAAAACTATTGTGCAAAAATTGATGATAATATTCGACAATCACTCAATCAGTCACAAAGAAGCGCCATTTTTAAATTATTTGCGCAAATAAATTGGTCAGATAATTAGAAAATTTAACATTGGATTTTGTCATTAAAATAAAGCATGAAATACTTTTTCAAACGCGATTTTATAAACTACAAAAACCTCTCGCTTATATTTTAACAGTGTTTTAGTCTGTAAAGATGGCGGGTATGTTGTGCAGCGCAATTATGATATATGTGCTGAACCTGTACAGGGTAGAAGCTGTCGACTTCAAACCATGCATCACTCAACTTACAAATGGTTGTAGTATTCCTCTGGGATTTCCCTTCCCTTATAAAGACGTGTTTCTCCCCGCTTGTGAGAGACACGATATTTGCTACCGATGTGTAAGTAAAGTTTTTCCCCCAAGATTTTTACCGTTTTTTTGTTACTTATTCTTAGGTATTTTAGCATAACGTTTCCGAGGCCCAGCTTAACTTTTTTTATTATTAGCGCAAAAAGCAAAAGATTTTTGTATCAAAATAAAATTGCGGGAAAAATTGGTATGTCACGACAAAACAACTGAAATTTTTCTCTTTCCAAATAGATCCTCGCTATTTTATATTTTCATCAAGTTTTATCATTAGGGAAAAAAGTTTAATTGGACGAGAAGCCAGTGCGACAACGCCTTTAAAGCTAACATGCTGACCATGTGTAAATTGAAAGAAGAATCGAAATACGCAATAACTTATGGTGGAACGTTTTGGGAGAAGTTGCGGTCAGCGTTCAAAGTGGCGACAGCTATGGCAAGATGGATTCTCATTAAGTCAGGAACTCTGGATCATTGTATAAATGGAAGTGATGTATATTACAAAGGTGTGAAGGGGTTTGGACACAGCAGTTTTGGTTCAATTGACCCGAAGTGTGACTTACAATGTGCAAAGGTCTTAGGAGATCCTGCTAATGTATTGTAAAATACAATAGTGTATTGTAAAATAAAATTTGTTTCGTTAAATAAATTCACGCAAAATGTGAAAATGTGTGTTCTTTTGTTTCGTGCAACAGTTCGTTTAAGTTCATTAAGACATAACATCTGATATATAAAGTAATCCACTTTATAAAATTGTACATGATCAAACTCCCTGGTAGAGCGAACTATCTCGAGCGAGCATATCGTTTCACACCACTTTCGTATGGAACGAACGATCTTTTCTAGGATTTCGCTACAGAGAAATATCTCTCTTCTAAGAAACACCAATCACTCTCTGTATCACGGATGTAGCTGTATTAAATCTGTGACGTCACATGAGCGATAAGTGATTGGACAACAGCCAAACTTGTCGATGTACTTGTGTATACAAGCATAGCAGAAAACAAAACCAGATACTGAAGTTGTGGTTGGGTTGACGTGAAGACATCGACAGAGAGGACATTGTTGTTTCGATGGAGGAAGCTTGCTGTCTGTTGACAAAACCTATAAGTGAACAAAAATAAAGTCTCGATCTAAATTGAACTAAGTTCCCTTTAAATTTTTTTTTATATCGCATGAACCTCCCCCCTTTTTTGCTCAATGAAGGTAGGTTCATATTAAAAATTTTTCTTAAGAGGGAGAATTCCATCGAGCAACTGTTACTAATTGGAGTAAATTCGCTCGGTGTCTGATACCATTTTTAAAAACTACAAGTATCATGCTTTTCAGTTGTGACATGAATAAACGAAGTTAACATGTGAAATACAAAACGCACTATGACAGAAACCAAATTCAAAAATAAAATTTAAATACACACAAATAATTCCACCTTGGGCATACTGGGAGGTTCAGTTACAGACAGTGCGGACGATTGAAGTGAAGTATCTTGTTGATAGAAGGCATCTACAAATTGTAACGAGTAGAAGAAAAGCGGAGTCATTTTGGAGGCGATGGAAGCCATACTGTCTGTTAAATAATTAACCAGCCGATAACTTTTGTTCTCCTTGTCATCAATTGGTGGATTGTTCGATTTAGCGTATTTTAATTGGATGCGAGTGAAGTAAAGCAGAGGAGAGGCGTAACTCGTGAAATTGAATAAATATAAAATGTAATTTACAATGCGTATCCACTTTGCACCAGTCAATAGGATAGGATATACGTTGTAAATCCATATCTCCAATGACGTCACATCGTTTTCATTGGCTAAAATTCGCGCTTTCACGCGTTCATAAAATTTATCTAACTTCCCTGTTAAATATGGTAGCAACACAATGGCGGCTAATGATATCCATTTTGCTTTTCTCAACCACACCGATGATTTAACTGCCGTACTTTCTCTTGTCAACTCGTAAAAACTCTCCGTGATGGAGGCCGACTTTTTGCGCAAGTTGTATTCTTCAAGCACAAAAAGGAACGCGTAAAATAATTCATCAGGATACCTAAGCACTTTTGACGTGACTTGTGGCCACTTTGTACGCAGTACTTTACAAAAGTATTCCCAAGCGGGTTTAAGCGATGACTTTAACGACTCCTCAGACACGATATCGAAAAGTGACGCCTTTGCACTGGATGTGTAGAGAAACTGTGCCGTGGTTAACCTGTCCATATTTTTATCAATTTAATCTAAATAAAAGTTGGTAAATGTTTGTTAAAGCAAGAAATATAATTCTATAATAATAATTTATAGATCTTAATTTTCAGGTTCTATAAAACTATATAACATCAAAATTCTAACATCTATAATATATAAATACAAAAGTAAAAAAATAAGAGCGTATATATGATTGGAACGTTCGTTCCTTTTTATCGTGTTTACAAATTTTTCGTCAATTGGCGTCTCAATTGGTCCAAGTATCCCATAATGCGTCTGGTAGTATCGTGAGGGATAAGTGGGCTTTCCAACAGACCATTAACCAAGCATTTCCTCACATGTGCAGCTTCGTAACTAAAATACAGAAGTAATTTGATGATACAGCAGTTGAAATACTTTTACGATATAACCGTAATGTTAATTCTATTTAAATTTCTCAAAAAGTAACAAGAAATAAAAAATAGAAAAAGTTGATAAGTTAATCTTGAAACATTGTCTAAGTTACAACGTCAAAATTAACATCACGAAGATATTTTTTTCTATTAGGTCTTCACAAGGTTTTTTTGCAAACCCATTTATGAAATTTGTCTTCTCACAGAGACTAATCAGGCTATAAAAAAGCAAATTCACTGAAAAAAACAAGAAAATACATTATCAATATTGAAATTCTAGAATTGTGCTAAGCTTTTACGTTGGAGTGCTATTTCTAAAAGTTGTTTAATTTGTTTTTTTGTCTAACCTTTTTTATAAGAATAACTTTAAAAGAACACAAGCCTCTGATTTTGCTGCGAAATAAGAACAAAAAAAAGAACAACCTCAAGTTCAAATCTTTGCTTATAAAACTGAAATGATCATAAAATAAGAACGCTCGATTGTTTGTGAACACAATTATAAAGCTTCCATTAGCAAAAAACATTCTTCCTTGACTCTTAAACTTTAGAAAAAAAATGAGGAGACATAATTTCGGGTAAAAATACCTCCAAAAATAAGAACAGCCACCCTCGTCAGATTTTTAAAAAAGAGAAGAGTGTATAGGTTGAATCACAACTGGAATTTAACCAATTTAAAGAGAGTTATAGAAAATTTGGATAGCATGATTTCATTTTAAATCTGTTACATGTTGGATTGAAGTTGCAATATACTAAGTGTTGCAATCACTATATACAGAGCCTTCAGAGAACTTTAGCTACAAGGAACGAAAACCTCGTATAGATAATAAGGTTAAACTTCACTTTAACCAAAAACATTTGGCGCACCTTAAACCAGTTGAATTTACAAAATTAGTTTCCATAGCGGCAACAGGATGTGGAAAATCGTGTTCCTTCGTTTCTCCGTTTACATACTCCTCAATGTATTTCTCAGACGACCAAAATGGTTTGATGATTCTCACATTTGCTTTACTGCAAAGTAACACACAGTCATTCGGCAGAGTGTGATCTAAAAAATACAGCATAAAATAAAGTTTCGTAAAACTTTATCTTGTATGTTACATTTTACTGAGTTGAGGCCATTAAACTTCAGATTTTTCCATTTCCATCATCTGAGAAACAGTTGAACTCTGATACAACAAGACATTGGGTGACTTCTTTAACATGACTATTTGGGGGAGGAGAGAGGCTTTTTGCGTCTCGTTTATAGTCGTACATATACAACCGCTGGCCACTAAAATTTATTTCCGTTCTCCACATAATTTCCAAATATTTTCAGGATATTTTTCTTTCTTTCCAGGTAAGAAAAACACAAGTCAAGGGAAGTAAAAAAATTATGTTAGCATAACCATCGTACATCAAGAATAAAATGAAGTCAGTTTTACTTCTCTTCTGAAGAATTCTTTAAGTGCACAAACTGTGATTTAGGACCATTGATTTGAAAAAGATTTTTTTTGTTTCTCTTGAAGTAGAAAGAGACAACAGGGAGTTTGTTTTGATAGAGAAAGCTGTACACAAAGGAAGATAAAGTTAAATTTTTTAGGGTTAACTTTTGGTGATTTAAATGCACAAACAAACGTTTATGTTTGTGAAATGCAGACTTTGCTATGTTCAAACGTTTCTGCGCATAAAATATGGTCATATACAAACAAAGAGTAGGGTAGCACTTTTTGTTAACTAAAATCTTTCTAATCGCCGATTATAAATTTGTAACTAAATGTTTAACTATTTTCTTTAAAAACAAACATTATTATTTGAGTTGTTTTAATATTTTTATTTTTTGGGTTCAAGAAAGGTCTGTCAGTAAACAAAAAATAAAAAGGCCAATTTTGGCTGATATTGGATAGGGTGTCTTTTTAAACCTTCCCGATGTCCCTTTAAAAATAAAGAAGTAGAAAAAATTCATTAACCTTTTTGAAATGCTGATTTTTTTGGTTTTAAATATTATTAAAAAAATATGTCGTTTGAAAGTAAAATTGTCACGTGTCAAACCAAAAAGAAAGTATTTCAAAGATGTTGCAGGTTTTTCCAGATTAGTGCAAGTTGGTATAGTAATGTTGATGTCACTATTTATATATTTTTAGTTAGTTCTTCTCCAATCTAAGCCAAGATATAATCTAAATTTACAAAAGCTGAAAACAACCAAAAAATCCCTAACGCATAACTTAAAATTTGTGAAGAGAAAATATACTTAAAATAAGAAAAGACTGATTAATGTGCAATTCAATCATAAAGTTGACTGTGTACAGTGATTAGCAAAATGACATCGCAAATTGTCTATACATTATATAAACTTGGTTTTTGTGAATCACTAAATTTAGCCTAAATATGGTACACCGAATATGTATATATGTAAATATGTGTCCACATGCATTAAAAAGGACTACATATAATCAGTACACGTAACCAACGCAAATAAACCATTTTTCTTCCCCCAAATATATATTTTTTGATTTTGTCTTTTATATTCAAAGAAAACAGTAAAAAATGTAATCCAGAATATCCTTACCACCACTTGCAAGTAACTGTGCTATCTTATTTCCTTCAAATGTTAAAGTTACACTTGCTGATCGATCAACTCCAGTTTTTTCAACATGGCCACAAGCATGTATTTCTTTCAACTTGTGCTCACCAAACATCATATCAGCCATAGTAAGCAGGTACAATCCTATGTCTAATAAAATACTTCCTCCCAAATTTGGATCATAGATACGTTGTCGGTCAAACAAGGGGAAACCAAATGTACCCAGCATAACATTTAAATCACCGTAATCCCCATTATTAAGTTTGGTAAGCACTTGCCGATGAAGCGGTAGACATCTCGTCCATACTGCCTTTTTAAAAAATTAACATCATTTAACTTTAACTTTACTTTTTTTTAAACATTAAAACAAATAAGCTTACCTCCATGTAAAATACTTTGTTGATTTTTGCACAATTCAAAACTTCTTCCAGTTCAGTACTGTTCAAAACAGATGGTTTTTCACATAGTACAGCCTTTCCATGATTTAGAGCAAGCAAACTCAACTCTTTGTGAGTAGTGTTTATAGTTCCAATGTACACAATATCTACATTTCCATCCTCCACCACACATTTGTAACTGTCACTAAAGTTTTCAATGCTAAATCTTGATGCAAATGTTCTCGCTTTATCAATACTTCGTGCACCAACATGCACTATAGCATGCTCAGATTGGGGTAATGTTGATAGTGCTATACAGAAATCTGCACAAATTAAGCCACTTCCAATAATGCCCCATCGCAACGTTCTTTCACTGAGAGAAGTCATTTTGTATACACCTGTTAATGCACAAATTCACATATTTTGCCATCAATGCAAATGTCAATAAACTAAAGCTACTGTTTACTATATACATTTGAGTTAGGATAAACTGAAAATCAAACAAAAAATTAAAAAAAGACCAAGAATATATATATATAACGATTTAACGAAACACATTTGCGCCAATTTTAAAACTTTATTACCAAATGTCTCAAATATTTAATGAATTTGAATAAAAGAAGAGATAGCAATAACACAATATGGCGAAGATGAATAGTTTCTGCAATATTCCACCTCATCGGTATGAGGTGGAATAATCCACTTAAGAGTCATGTTACACTGTAAGAATGTGGCTATATCAAGTCCTAGAACATTGGCACTATAGTATAAGCACATAGAAAATGGAGAACCAAAATAAGCCAGCTGGAATAGAAGATTGATGCAATGATTTCGCCATAGTGATTTCAGATTCTTCATAAAATTGACGACATAAAAAAGGTGCTGAATTCGCAAAAACAGTTGTACTATGGGGTGCCATAACAGACAATACAACGTCAGGGATTCTTTAGTCTCCAGAGACCAACCTCCTCCCCCAGGGCATCTTGTACCTTTCTGACCCTGGGACCGCGATACGAACATGGCCCTGGAGGAGGCTCCATCACGTAATTCTCCAATACACAGCTTTTCTGTGTGTAATATTTAATGAAATTTGTCTAAATTAATCAAAGTTTTATACATAACCTTGCAGAGCTAAAGCAAGCTCGGCGTTTTACGTCACAAATACGTGCGGCGAGTTTCTTTTGATTTTCCCATCCGCAACACACAAACTGCTCGAATATTGCCCTTGATTGTTTTCTGAATGCATACATATACAATCATGTTATTTAGGCCGCTGTTTACTTAAAGAAATTCAAGCACTTTAGTTATGTGTATTTTTCTGAATTGGTTGACCAGCAAGCACTGCGTTGCAAAACTTAGCTGGTAACTTGGAAATTACTAAATGATTTACCCACCTGACCATACCACTTCGTTGGTTCTCTAAGGTGCAAATACGGCTACATAATTTTCAACTGGTCGTATCATTCTAGGTGCCTGACTTAAAGCAGCTAGGCAGAAATTTAACTTCATATTAACATTTACATTTTTTATTCATTTTAGCTTAAATTTAGAATTCTCGTTTACTGTAAGTTCATATCTTTGTCTGCATTATTGCTTTTATATGAGGACCAGGATTTTGCTGTACGAATCTCAAAGTTGCTTTTTTATTATTCTTTTTTGCACAAAGTTTGTTAAAACAATAGTTAACTGAAACTGAATTCGTATATGGTGGACTCACTGCAGTTATATTGTGTGAAAAAGGCTTCAAAAAAGTATTTTACTTTAAAAGTCTTTTTTGCTTTTACATTTTGTGGCCTCAACATTTCCAAAAAGCCACCAATTACTTATAAATTCTGCTTTTTCTTTTCCTAATGACATAATGTTTATAAAATGCCTTACAGCTTTTTTATTTTTTACTCAGCAAGCTCACCTTTTATTGCGCACAGAGATCTATAACAACAACATTTTTTTTGTTTAAAACATAAATAATCCAAAAAGTTTATGAAAAGCATTATACTGTATAGGTGAATATTTGTCATAGCACATCCGTATTTCATTCTCAACAGAGAATGCTTCACCCCGATCAGACCTCTGATCATGACGGGCGAGTATAATGCGTGTAAGTCAAATTGAAGAAGAACTACTTTGTTCATCACTAACATACTGCCATGCAGTGAGCGGGATTCCATCCGCGGTCCCCAGAACTGGGAGCCGCAGACGAACCCACTACACTACGTGCGGCATATGGTAGTGATGAACTCAGATAGTTTATCTGGATGGTGTGTATACATATAGGTGAATAAGGTAATAAAACATACCCACTAATAACAACCTGATATATTTTAAAACGTAATGCTACATATATTTTGTAAAAAAAAACATTTTTTGATATTTTGTGCAAAATTATTTTGTCTATAAAGGACATGGGCGGCAAGATCTCCTTCAGCTAATAATTTTATGCAACGTCATTCTTTGCAAAAAGCTGCAAATTAAACCTGGCCACTTGGAAACAAGTTGAGTTTCTTTCTTTTGTTCTTATCTTGATAGTTTGCTAAGTATAGTGTGCAAGCTAGCTACTTTTCTAGTTTTATTAAACATTCCCAGCTATTGAAATATTGTCATGTAAGCAGTATTACTTTATGATGTCTTATTTTATACTCTCATTGCTTAGTAATGCTTTATATTAAAATGTTCATTTCGAAAACATGATACTCCTCCACCATTTTAATACGCTTCCTGTTCGTCACAGACTCGCCGCCTCGCCAAAATATTTTGTATGACGCAATAATTATGTGACATATCCACGCCAATCAGGTTTAATATCGGACCAGCCTCTTCCAGGGCCATGTTCGTATCGCCGTCCCAGGGTCAGAAAGGATACAAGATGCCCTGATGATGAGGCTATCCAGAGGCCGTTTGAATAGGCCACAGCATACTCTTGTTCCCAGGGGTTGCATCACAAAGGCAAAAAACACTGGGAAAGAGGGTGGAGCCACAGTGCTCTTTCAGGAACTGACCAAACCGGTTTTGGTCATTTTGTCACCGCAAAGCTTGAGTAAAAACGCAGCATATATTTTTACTTGCAAAGAGTAAGATAAATAGTGTAGTTCGATATTTTGCAAAATAGAAAACAAACTAACGTGTTCTCAATTACAATGTATAAATGGAGTACCCTATTCACCACATATACTTTGCTAATCATTTTTGTACCCGTCACTCTAAAACAATACCTATCACAGAGATTTGAGACACGAAACACACCCTCGATTTTTGTCTTCTCTCATATCCGAATGACATAAATCCCTGGGAACGAGGGTGACCCATACGTATATAATATCCACATTGAAGTGCCGGTTTTTTTGACACTGAAGCAAGATTTTATGCCCCTGTTCCTTAAAAAGCTGACGAGGACCTTAGCAGCCTGCTTAGTATCAGGGACGACGCATATCACGTTAACAGAAAGCCGCATAAGAAACCTTCATACAAAACGACATTTCTCAAATTTTGAATGTTTTAAAGGTGTTGTGACATGAAGGTTTCCAATGACGCGAAAGTCGGTAAATTTCTATAACGCGTTTGATGTTAGTGGAGGGAAAGAAATAAAATTATGATGGGGTATTGTACAAAATCAGAATGTTGGAAATTGAAACCTAGCGATCCACTTTTAAATTTATGATACAACGAATGGATACGAACTTGTTTTAAATTGGCTTGCGTTAAAACATTTACCTAAAAACTCAAAAACAGGATGTTTTTTCCTCCACGATTCTTATTTTGAATGTTTTGTTCGTCGAAAAATCTAATTTGAAACTCGACATCATAAGTCAAACAAACTAGACATATATGATATGAAAATATATTTAAAACTAAATCATCTATTTACAATTTCTCAAGCTGGATAATTTTAAAACACTTGAATGCGATTATTGCTCAGATCTGACACTATGATGTAACCATTTGGTGTAACTGCCACACTCTCTGGAAAAGACAACTGTCCGTCACCATTCCCTTCCGAACCAATACATTTGACCATCTTGCCACTGTACGTCAGTATTTGTAGTCGATGGTTTCCCATGTCTGAAACAATAACATTGTTGGCGATATCCATAGAGAGTCCACGAGGGTGGTTGAACTGCCCGTCTTGTTGACCTTGTACTCCAAACAACTGGATAAACTTCCCTCTCCGATCAAAGATTTGTATCCGATGATTTTTGGAGTCAGACACTAAGACATGTTCGTTCTCTGGATTCACAGCAACGTAGCAAGGAGAATTGAACTGACCAGCTCGGTCACCGTGCGATCCAAACTTCATGACAAACTTACCTTCAGCGGTGAAGATTTGGATTCGATGGTTGTCGGTGTCTGCGACAATTATTTCCCGAGAAATAGTAGAAACTGTTATGCCCCATGGTGATTTAAAATGACCGTTCTTCGCTCCTTCTCTTCCAAACTTCGCTATAAAATTTCCATTTCTACCAAAAACCTGGACGCGATTATTTCCGTTGTCGCAAACAACGAGTCTATTATTTGGCGACACAGCAACGTCTGTCGGACAGTTAAACTCCCCTTTTCTGTCTCCATGGGAACCAAACATGTGAACAAACTCTCCTCTCGGTCCGAAAGTTTGCACTCGATGGTTGTAACTATCAGCAACGTAAATAAATCCTTCCAAGTCGCTTGCCACACCAAACGGTGACTTAAACTCTCGACGTTTCGAACCATATTGTCCAAACTTGAACAAGCTTGTACCGACTTCGTTGTACTCTCGCCTATTTATGACGACAATTTTGAACGGGCTACCCCGTATCGGCTTTTCTTGCATTGTGATTTGAAGCAAGTGTTTTCCGCTGACATCAGGTACAAAACTTATGGTGTATGTACCGTCGTCTAAAATAGATGATATTCGATTTAATTTGCACGTGGTCTATGGTGAGTTCAACCAAGGAAGCGTCGCTGTGATTGGCTAAAAGACATACTTTTAAAGGCGTGTTTGAATTGTTTTACTTGTGTCTGTTTTTTATTTGAAAAAATCTTGCATATAATTTTTATCTTTCTATTTTTTAAATTAAACTTACAGCCAAAACTGTCCCTATTTCGGAATAAAAAGCACGACTATCCTTGGTTGAACTCACTTTTAAAAAAAGAGTTGCGTTGTTTAGTCCGAAAGAGGGACTTACAACGCCATCATATAAACATGCTCATTTAAATTCTACTCTTTTCACAATTTTAGAGTCACGTGGGGGTTTAGGTTTAGCTCTCAGTTTTGTCGCCAGTATTCTGTCGGGAGTTCGACGCGTTTGACGTGTAATCTTACCGTTATCTTCCGCCGTCATCACTTTTCTGGTTTCATCCGGGAGAACCAAAGTCGCTTCGACGCGATCACTACCTGTGCATTTTTTCCCATGTCTGTTTTGAGCGTGTACCACTATGCTTGTTTCGATTCCAACCCTCGGTGTTTCTAAGCCGTCACCTTCAGCGTAAGAAAGCGACGCAAATGTTTGACTTGAAGAGATTTTACCCAGACAATCAATAGTGTTGAGTGCAGGGTCAACGTCTGCAATGTATTGAATAGAATCATCTTCTTCTGGATCCAACTTAATAGAAAGTTTATTTAGTTCTTGTAGCCTCGATTTGATTTGCAAAATTTCAACCTCGTTTCCAAACTTTAAGACATTATCTGCAAAACTACAGCAGCCAGTTATCTTCCCTAATTCTAATTCAACGCCATCCGATTGTAAACTGAGTGTCTTTTGCTTAGCTGTATATACGCGATCTAAATCGCCAATAAGTTTATCTTTTGACAGTAATAACGCGTCTATACGTGCTTGTGTTTTGGCGTTAATTTCACTGACTATCGATGCGCGACAATCTTTTAATGTTCCCTGCATAGATGTTATATCTCGAATAGTCGATTTAAGAACAGGAATGTGTTTCTTTGTTTGCACCAGAAGTTCTTCTATTATAGGTTTCTGTTGTGGCATAGCCTCTTTGGGGTAGACAAACTGATGTTCGCGATGTTCTAATATCGTACAGACGCGACACACTGCTTCGTCGCATGTGTTGCAGAAATACTTAATCACATTACGGGTGTGATATCGACAAAATGTGAGCGTGTATTTATCGAGGGATTGTCGATCGCTGTATTCTTCTTCTTCCATTGATATGATGCGATGGTCAAGGGTAGTGCGTCCTCGTTTGTGATCAGCTATGCAGCTTCCACATAACACTAAGTCACACTCTATGCATCTAAAAAATGGTATAATGTTAAGACTTTACGTAAACTGAAAAAAGCGCAAATAAAATAACAGACTGCATCTGTTTCTTACTGATCAGATGTATCCACGTCTCACGGCTCATCAGTACTCTTAGCAGAAACTGTTTTCTTAGAAAATTATTTTTAAATAAATTTTTCTCAAATAATTATTTTTTTGCAAGAGGTCTAAATTCCCAAGATTCTACCCAACAATAATTCACAAACGCACTTTTATTTATACTAGTTAACAAAAGTTTATAAGAACATTCAGGCTGAGATTTCGCAAAAAATTAGAAACATAAAGAAAGTTATCAGCCTAGTTTTTCCATGCACAAGGCTGAAAAAAATGTAAGCACCAAACGCATCCAACCTCACCTAAATTTTAAATGTTCTGTTTAAAAACAAGACATGTGGGTGAGTTTGCAGAGAGTATTCTTGCGCAACACGTTCAAAAGAGCTATTGCTTAAAGTCGCGTGGCGTCAAAGGAGATATTGAACAAACCTTGATATGGCGTTATCATGTTCTTGACACTGTTCACACTTCTCTCCCTTCTTTTTCTCTTTTTTAATTTCTTCAATTTTTAGTTGGACAAGATCTAGCATACTGTTAACAAAGAAGTTTGTTTTCAACTTATCCAAGCCGTCCTCGGGAATCTTAGTTTCTTCACGACATGTCGGACACGTGACGTTATCACGTGGTTGTTGATTGGTAATCTTGTGTAAGCATTGACAGCAGAACGTATGCAGACATGCTAAAAACTTCGGTTCCGTGAACCTATCCAAACATATAGCGCATATGAGTTGCTCGTGAATATTTTCGATTACTTGGGATGATGAAGCAGTTGCCATTTTACTGGAAGATTGTTGCAGCCACAATAAGCATGAAAAACCAAAGTCCGAGGGTAAACTACTAAACAACTGATTTTAAAAACTTTATTTCGGATGTTTCTCAATGTTACCAAAACCTACTTGTCTCGTCACCATTTCCCATTTCGAGGCTTCATATTTTTTTCATAATTATTCGCTTCATTGAAGTCTTCTCGCCGCAGGCCTGGAGTGTGATCGACCAAATTACACTTCCTTACCAGGAATGTTTAATCCGATAGGAAAGTTAGGCGACTAAGATCAAAAGGATTGGTAACTAAATACGTGAGATCATGAAAACTGAAATCATGCGTGTAACTTAATTTTATTGCGCATGTTTTCTAGCGAGTGGTTCTGTATGTTTTATACGACTACTTTATTTAAAAAAAACTCGAAATTTTTCATTACCAGGGAATAAATTTTAAACAATTTCAACGAATTTCGCGGATCATTAAAAATTTCGGACAATAAAGTCACCAAACTTTATAAAAAATAGTAAAAACAACCTAAAAAATTCTAAAACTGAAAACTAAAGGTTAATTTAATATTAAAAAAACACAAAAACGTCGTTATATAATTTCTTCGAAAATAATTTCTCTTCCACAAATCAAATACGAAGCAAGATGTCAAATGGATTATATTAAAATAGTATTTTTACAAACAAAATAGAAATGTTTTGCAAATCGCAGCGAGTTGCTGCTAGCCTCAAGAAGTGTATAAAAAATAATTTTATAAAACAACAACTAAAAACAAAAGAAACCATCTCAGCATGAAATGTTAGTTGTAAATTCACATGTTCCTTCATGCAACTTTCACTGATCACAATGTTGAACGATGACGTCACTAGAGCTCACTCTTTCAATCCACAGAAGTATATTCGTTTTTACTGCGATCTTCCGAATGACACGTGACTGTTGCCATAGTAAATGCAAATCCGTCCTACAATAAAAAATAAAACGACAGTCCGTGTCATGTTCCTGTAGCGATGTCACCATAATAACGATGTCATCGGAATAACGCACGAGACAGTCAAGAAATTTGCAGATACCGATCAGTTTCTGTGAAATATAAAGTCTAAACAATCCAAACTTTTTTCTTCCAAGACCTTATTCATTTTTGAAATTTAATATTGAACATAGACAAAACTTTTTGAATTACTTTTCGCCATTATTGAAGATATTATTTTTCGCCAAAGTGCTTGTTAGGGCAAACATTGTTTACTGTTCGTATTAGTTATCCTTAGATCAATATTGATATGTTTCAAATTTACTGATTTTCAGTCAGAAAAAAATCACAATTGCGCCACCAACACGTAACCGAACGCCCTTTATGATAAAAGAAAATAACTTAACATGCCTTTTATTTTGATTACAATGAACACGATTCTGATTACTTAACCACTAAATACCGCTTATATAATATATATATAATATATAATATTTTTTTTATTTTGCTCTTGTGCCCTTTTACGCCCGAGGTCAATATTAAGTTACAAGGGCGTAAAATACCCCATAGCGTAAAATACCGCCATTTTTATTTCTGCTTTTTTTCGATATTTCTAAGCTCTAAATATTTAGAAACATAAAGTGGGTATGTGTGGGTATACATATTGTGATACATACATATTATTTTTTCATTCTTCTTTGAGGTGACCTTAATAAACTCAAATAGAAATTTGTTCATTTTTGCGCCCCATAATGGTAACAAGAAGCCTGGAAACAACTTAAAAGTCATAAAATCTGAATATCCATTATCTTTAGAAGTTAATTGACACAATTTGGACACTAAACACCTCCCTAAAAAGGGCGCATTGACACAATAAATTTATTGCCATTTTTCGTATTTTTGCTGATGTCACCATTGACACGTGGTCAGACATAAAAATGAGGCTGCCATTTTTGTTAGTTTGTGATGGGTTTGATATATGTAGAGTATCTCTGAAGTAGTGGTTCAGAACTTACAGGGGTAGTACGTGAATAGGGTTAAAACTCAGTTTTCATGCATTTTGATCAAAATCATTCCTCGGAATAGAAACGACTAGTGAAAAACAAATCAATCGAATATATAATGACAAAAAAACGCAGTTTTTGAATTAGGATACCATTGCATTTTATAAGAATCGCGTATTGCTTCGAAATAAGAACGTTAATGTGGACACACTTACCATGATTAACTCTGGTAGATCACTCCAAAATTCTCTCTGTGGAATCATATCTTTTCCTGTGTGACCACGCACACGATTGATGAGAATTCCCAGCAAGAAATACAATACAACCGCAGGAAAAAATCTGAAAATACACACACACACAACATTAAGAAAGCGCTTGATCATCTAAAAACTTTTGACAAAAAATAAACAGTCAGTGAAAAACTTACAGGATGAGTATAAAAGAACCAGTGCTGATATTTTTTGTTCGTGAATCGCCTGGCGATAGTTTCAAACATGCACCAGAGTAGTTGAAACTCACTGTGTACTAAGATAAGACAGAAAGATTTATATAAATACAACTATGGGGATCGTTGTTCGGTTACAGGACAGAAAGCGTAAGAAAATCATTAGACATTTGACAATTACAGACACAACCCACTTCACAAGTATTGTTGTTAAACAGCACTAAATCTGGCTTGGGAGCCTCAGAGCCACCATGCTGCTTCCTGACATTTCGATTCCAGACCTTACTTTTGTCACACGTGAAAACAAAAGTGGTTGTTACTTTCTTTCTACCATTTTTGCATTGTAAATATTGCCCAGGGTACTGTGCTCTAAAACCCTTCGCATCATGATCTAAAGTGAAAAAATTTAACGTTATTTATACCTCACATTCTCGTTCAGTATTCTTAAATAAATAAATAGAATACTGATGCCATTTACATTATCCATACTTCACAAAAAAACAACAACGATGACAGCACAAATTTTTCTTTCATGTCTGAGAAGGTTTTAAGACGTTACAGATTTCAAGAAACAGTATTACAGATTTTATATTTGCATACATTGCCATTACAAACACACATCAAATAAATATCAACACTGGGCCGCATCCAACGACCTTGATACGTTTAGTATTAAGAAAACCTGGTGGAGCTTTATGTAGCATGTGTAGCATACATAAAGAAAATAAATAGTGAACACTAAAAAACCATCACTTACTTTCATGAAATGGATGTGATACTGTTTCACCTAGAAAGTTTATATAATCTTCAGTGTTCAGATAGTTGACACACACCGAACCAGCACACTGAAAATACATCGACTGACATAAATTAAAGTATATGCGACACGTTGAATTATTTGCGTCTGTTGAGTTAAGAAAGATTAAATCTGGTTCAGGAATAGGTGGGCAGTCTTTTGGCGGAAGGTCGAAATACCAATAGCTGGGACTAAAAGGAATATATACATTGTTATACATTGTTGTCAAAAAGAAATATACAGTGGTAAAATATAAACCATGGTTGTTATAAGTTTTTAAAAAACCTCCTCTGTGTTAATCAAACCAAATCCTAAGTTACAGAGTGGTAAAAAAAACAAGACGTCTGGCACGAGTAAAACAGCACCATTTTAACCCTATCCGGTCCAGGGTTTTTAGAACATACTATGACCAGGGGGGTGGCGGATTCCGCCCCCCCTCAATAACTTTTCATAGGATTGTTCAAATTGAATCAAACTTGGCACACTTATAGTACGTCATAAAAGGAACAAAATGGCGGCAATAACTTTTTGCTTGCGTCAGCACATTTTTTGTGACGTCATCAGAAGCTTGAAAATTGTTAAAAATGCCACTATCTGCTTAAAATATTATTACTTTTGTTCTAGAGCGAATTTTTACATTCTGTTTGAAGTTTCTGAAAGCTAAATAAAAATTTTTTAACATATCTTCCGGTTTTTACATGGATCGGATAAAAAATTGCCAAAAATTGCCCGAAAATCCGTTTTTTTCCGATTTTCGGGTAAAATCCGACAAAATCGGGAAATCGGATTAGTCACGTGTCAAAATTATTCAAAATGATTCTTCTTGATGAAACAAAGTTGTGTTGCAAGTTTCAAGTTATAAGGATAATCCTAACAGGAGTTATTATATTTTCCCCATTATAAGGATTTCATAGAGATTTTAGGGGTAGTTTCGAGTAATGGCCAATATCAAAGCCTCTGAAAGGTATGGGACCTAAAAATTTAGTATGCAGGTGTCTAATAGATAAATGTTGAAACTCAGTAAGTATCATAGCCATATAAGAAAGCAATCAGGAGTTATTAAAAAAAAACCGTCAGGGAGGGGCGGAATCCGCCCCCACCCCCCCCCCCCCCCCCCCCGGACCGAATAGGGTTAAGAGATTTTTTAATGCTTTCGAAGTGGTTTCTGCAACCCTTATATGCTGCAAATATTAAATCTATATCCTTTTATAGACAATAGAAAACATTATCTATTTTTGAGAGGCCAACATGTTTTATACAGAATAATTACGGTAAATGATCTAACTGTACAGAAACTACACCATTATGCATAGCAAACGAAAAAAATGTAAATAATTCTCGTGGAAGTTACTTTTTCTCTTAAATTTAAAATTGAGTAATATAATTTTGTAACATGAGCGAAATATTTTGAACTTGTAACTAATCTGAGGTGATCTAATTCACATTGGCACATGGCAAATGCAGAGGTGAATGCCAAGGTCATTTGGAAAGAAAACAAGTTTATGTCAAGGCAAATTTTTCCTTCACAATCTATAGAAACCTTCAATTGCCTTGTATAGAAGATAGAAAAGCAACAGAAAGTATTAATAAAAAGTTGGTGTTGAGCATTTTACTTACTTACCCTAAATAGAATTACAGTAGTATAAATGTGAACAAGATGGCTTTAAAAATAAAAAGTTTTTGCCAACGTGAAATTGTGGATTGCTGAGGCGTATCATAAAAAAATTCACGTCAACATTTTTTTGCCGACATGAAATGGGGAAATGCCAATGCAAAACAGTATAATGGAGGACTGCATCTGCAAAAAATTGCAAACGCAAGAAATTGTAGCGTTCTTTTGATAATGCCGATAACATGCATACTTGTTTCTCCTTCTCGCCTTTTGATATCACTTTGTGTTTGTTTTTTGTGTCACATACACATTTCATTCTCATATCAAAAAACTCCATGAGCCTCTTAGAAAAGGTTGCATGAATTTAAGTCCAGATACTAGGCTAAGCGCCAAGCACATCCTACAATTTCGATCAGGTGTGTTTAGCTTTGTGTGTTTAGTCACATGGTCGTGATGATAACGCTGCCAATACTGAATCAAAAACGTTTGCTGATTCAAACTGTACACAAAAAAAACTCTATGTGGCTATTCCTGTATGTTTTCTACACTTTTGCAGACTTTTTTAGTCCACAAAAAGCCCACAACATTTTCGTGGGGAAAATAGCAAAACAAGCCATTATATGGCAAAAACAAGCTGTCAACAACGATTTATTTTTATATATATATAAATAAAATACGTTTCGTATTACAAAATCCTAGGCTGCGGCTAAATAAACCGTGCCTCAACTGAAAACATTATTTTCAGGTGAGGCATCTTTTGATCATGGAATTAAGATGCAGCTCATTTGCTACAGAATTAAAAACCACTCTGGCCAGAATTAATTTTTTTACGATATCAAATTTTTATTGGGTATATTAAAAATTTCCATAACTAAAGAAGTATTATGTTTCAGAATTAATGCAACACACCATTAGAAAGAAGAATAAATTGTCTACAAGAAGAGAAAAATAGCATACATAATTGAAAGAAATATGCCATGAATAGATTTTTGTTTTGATGTTTGTAGATTTTTTTATGATAATTTGGAGATGTTTGCAAAGAAAAACAATATGAAAAAGTATTTTGTGCCTGTCTTGAGAAATGGCAGTAGTAACGTATTATTATGTGATAGGCATAAAAATAAATTCATTTTATATAAAAGTTTTTTCTTAAATTAAGTTTTCCAACACCCGTTCAACATTCAAATTTGAGCTGATAAAATAAAAAATTACACAACATGTATATAGCTGTTTATTTATGTCACAATATCAATAATATTTTCCCACAGGAATCAAATATGTAAATAATATAAGCATGATATACCATTCACCTAGAGTGATAGGATGAAAAACATTCTCTGGGATGGAGATATGGTTTATCTGTGCATCCAGTACAGATAAAACGTGTTCTTTTACGGTTTGCAGAAGTGCTACAAACTATACAGTTCCTATCAACCTCCATATATCCGATTAAATGTTTCTTATCTTGATACCCTTCAACTGTATTAGATACTCGACGTCTTCCTACTTTGTGTTCATGGTGGTCATCTCCCTTCAGTCCATGCGAAAACTCAACAAGCTAGTCAACCATCTGAAGCTTGAACAATTTTAACAAAGTTTTTTTCTCGTGAGATAGTGCATGCAAAATGAATGTATTTACTTGAACGACTTCTAATGTCCAGAAGAACATTCTTTTCAACTACTTTACTGTCTTTCTGTGAAGATTTGATTAATAGGATACAAACTGATCCAATCTGTCACATTCGTTTATGGATCGATTGTAACCAGTTATTATGGTGAGCTTCTCAACAATTTTATTGGTTTGTTTTTATTGGCTCTACTCTTGTCATTCCAGACTCTCCGTGTGAAGAAACAACAACTACTGGTTTCTTAGCCTTCTTGTCCTTCAACATGACATGCAATAATCCAGATGTTTCACTTCTCCAGAATTTATGCTCCATAAGAGCAAATTTATTTTCCTTTTTGTTTTGTTTTATGTCTTCCGGAAAACCTTTCCGATTTACTTGAACAGTCCCTGTGTAATAAAAGTTTTTAGCAGTCAGACACTCAACTAGGACTTTCGTAGTATAATATCTATCAGCAAATATATGATGTCCAGGGCCAAGTGGACGTAATAAATATTCAAAAATTTTCTCTGACATTCCAGACTCTAACATATTGCGGCATAGTCAGTTTTGGCACCAAAATATGGTAAGATATGGTATGCCTAGCCAGTAGTAGCACAACATAAACCAAAAGATTTTCTGGTGACATAGGGTTATACATTTTGTATTGTGATTGTCCTTTCCATTCGATTACCATTTCGTCGATAGAAACATCTTGATAAGGATAGTATGACGTTTGAAAGTTTTTGACAATTTTATTTATAAATGGTTCAATTGTGGCTTTGGTTTGTGCCATGGCTGGGGAAACATGAGCAATTGTGTGCATTATAGATTCAACTCTGACTCTAGCAAATAAATGGTGAAACCATGGTGTATACATCGAGGAATTCATTGACCAGTAATCTTTGATTGACGGTTTCTTGTCTAATCCCATCGCAATGACGATACCGAGAAATTTGATTAGCTCGTACCGATTAATTGGCTTCCACTTGCCATAGATAGAAGTCTTTTTGGCTGGGTTATTAGCTATAACTTTAGCATCAGCAAATTCATTGATCATATCAACTAAGTTTATTTGGACTTCAAGAGGAAATAATTCAAAAAAGTAGTCAATTGGAGTGTTTTTCTCTTCAAAGTTACCTTGAACTCCTGGAGTTTTACTTGGTATAAACCGGAAGTATTATGTTCTATGATCATCATCATCATCCCCCAGTAAAAACCAATCGTCAGAAGGTTGTGAGGGAAGAGCCTTTTTCTTTCTGGTGACGACTTTCTTTGCCTTTTTAGCTGGTGTTGGCTGCTCCTGCTGCATAGGAGGTTTGGGGTCAGCATCAGAATCACCTTCGCTTACATCTATATCTTCTTCACCTTCTTTATCAGGAATTTTCCGCTCTTGCTAAAACAGTTATAGCTAGCCGTAACAACTGATGGAAAAAAGATATCAAGGTGAAACTTTCCAAATGTGCTTAACTTATAGAAGTGATCAAATAGTGTAAATTTGAAACAATTTCAAAGTCCCTTACTCCAGACCCTTGGTGATATTGGCCAGAATGACCCAGGTATTATTAAAGGCGCATAATCACCCTGTTGGCAAATTTTTTTAAGGTACCTATTTTATTGTAAAAATTAAAAGATATACATGAGAAAACATTATCCTGAAAATTTTATTGAAAACTGACAACCAGAACATGTTCAAATGTTTCAAAGAAATTGGATAGAAAATCTTCTGTCAAAAAAACCCCAGCATTACGTTTAATATAACTTATCATCCAGCGCTTTCTAAATTAAAATTTATTATACGCAATATACACCTGCTACTGTCACCAGATAAAGAACATCGCAAGGCCTTTCCCAAAGCTTCAATTGTGGGATTAAAGCAAGGGAAAGGCTTAAAAGATTTTCTTGTAAGAGCTAAGTTACAGCAGAATAAAGTTGAGGAGAGCGGTAGTAAGAGGTGTAAGGGGAGCCGTTGCGGTGCCTGCAACAATGTTAAGAATTGTCGAAGCTTTCAAAGCGGCGATAAAAATTATAACATCTAAAGAGTTTGAACTGTAATCCCACTATGATGGTTTATTTGGTACAATGTCGGGGTTGCAAGAAGGAGTATGTTGGAAGTGCAAGTACCAAGTTCTGTCTCCATTTTAACAACCATAAATCTTGCTACAGGAATTACAATTCAAAAAAGACAGTACCTCAAGAGTCCTTTCACGCTCACTTTAACCAACCAGGCCATCATTGTATCCACGACTGGGAATACATTATAGTGTGGATAGCCTTCGCCGTCGTGAAGCATTATGGCAAATTAAATTGAATTCTTTTGTTCCACATTGACTGAATGAGCATGAAGTGACCTTTGATTACGGATAGTTTTATTATTTTTGTTATTATGACGTAACTTCTCTCTAAATTCCGACTTAAATTATTCTTCACTTTCTTTATGCTTACTTATCGTTACAGCATCAGCCTGTTATGATATTTCTCAACTCTTTTATTTTTATTTCTACAGCGCATGGGTCCCTTTAATTAGGTTCTCAAAGAACTTGTGCGCTTTATCATCACCTTTAATCTTTTCTTTGATAGTAACATTACCTGTATGGTGCTTCTCAAATAAAATGTACTGCTATCACTCCCCTCACATTTATGTATGTGTGTATTGGTCTACTTATTCAGGTTTCTTTTTTAGACCCTTTCCTGATTGACTCTGTTTACGCTACTTAATTGTTGCGATAGCGTTGAGGCGAGGTACTCTTCAGCTAGGTCAACCATAGCACTTGCATGGCAGCACCTTGAACGGAGGATCGACGGTTGGTATATGTAGACTTGTGTATATCTGTTTTTGTGTTCGATATTCTCCGTTTCTTTTATGTTAAGATGGAGGGACAGAGTTTGTCAACTTGTGATGTTTTGTTATATGCACGGTGATATTTTATTTATATCATTAGAATTTTCCATTATAAATAAATAAATAAAAAATTTTGTTTGCTTTCTTTAAGAAGATTAACTATACACACTGTAACTAGGTTTTTTATCTGTTTAGAGTACAATCATTGCAAAAAAAGTTAGTTAGGAATGTTACAATGAATGTTAGTCAGGATTGAGAAGGGAATTTTTGCAGAGTGATTTGATTTTAGATATTGATAATGAAGAAGGGTCTTGTCTGTCAATATGCATGGTTATTGGGGTTCTTGCCAAAAAGTAATTGGTTTGGACTGTAGCCATTGTAATTCGCAAGTGAGTTCTTTGCACTAATTGCCCAACTTAAAGCCACTTCTAACTCACAGTTTTGATTATTCATAATTTTTCGAACAGTCTCTCCAATGATAGCATTATGCCTTTCAACTATTCCGTTACTCCATGGACTCTCTGCAGCAGTGGTTACAACCCTGTAATGTTAAATTTTTCACAGAACTCAATGAATTCACTGTTATCGAATTCACTGTTATCGAACTCCCCTCCATTGTCAACCATGAACTTTCCTGCACAGCCAATTGTTCCTATCCAGATTTCAAATATCTTCTTGACAATCACTTCTTTTTATTTGCTATGTATGACAGTAGCAGCACTATACTTCATAAAAATAACAATTAAATGTAAGAACCATGTTTTTGTATTGCCATCTGTTCACTCTTTTAGGTGCATTAGGTCCACACATGAAATATCATCAAATTCAAATTTTCTTTTGCCTAAAGGGATACAATAGTGTCCTGAAGATGTGAGAAACACCTTTTGCTTCTATCCTGTCCTTTGAAAAATCAATCTTTGTGCCTGCTTTCTTCATGGCATCTTTACTAAAAAGTAGTGGCAAATCTCCTTTTACAACATCTGTTACAATATTGATATTAGAATCTGCAATTCTGGCTGGCAATTTCATTTGTTTAATAGATCTCATTTCATTTCCATCTCCAAACTTAAATATTGTATTACCTTGTGACTCTGTGACTCTCTTCTTCACTTTTGCAAAATTTTTCAAAATTATCAAAGTTAGTAAAAGCTAATTGTAACGAGTCTTTTAAATAAGCTGTCAAGAGTTTCTATTACTTTATCAACACCATTATCTGTATATTTATTATTGGGATGCCTGAAGCCTTCGTTTTGGCGATGTTATTTTACTTGCATTTAGTAGTAGTAGTATTTTTTTGCTGCTATATATATATAATATAAAAATGTATAAATGTATATAAAGTTGTATGTTGAAAAATGAAAATAATACAATACAAGCTATAGGAGTCAGGAGACCAACCACTAGCAAAAGCTTATCTAAGGAGGCCACCTTTAGGTATAGTTTCAAAACTATTTTTGTTTATGTGGAATATGCAAAAAAAATATTTTTAAGAGTTGTGATTTTTTTTTGGAGAAATGTATTATTAGTGGAAGGTTGAGAGCTGACATACAGTTTGTATGCAAGCGTTGCAAAGGTGAGATTATAGAGAATGAAGTATTTCCAGCTTTAATGATGTACAACAGTGGCTCGTTAGAGATAGTTGAGAACTTCTGTTACTTAGGTGATATGTTGGGCAGTGAAGGGGGTATTGGTAGAAGTGTTACTTGCAGGATAGGTTCTGCTTGGAAAAAGTTCAGAGAGTTACTTCCTTTGTTGACTAGCAGAGTCCTGTCAATTGAGGTAAAAGGTAGGTTGTATGAGGCCTGTGTAAGAAGTGTTATGTTGTACGGTAGTGAGACATGGGCAGAAGATCTTGACCGTTTAGAAAGGAATGATATGAGAATGGTTAGGTGGATGTGTAACGCCAGTCTGAGAGACAGAAAGAGTTCAGATGAGCTAAGAAGCAGGCTAAGTCTCCGTAGAATTAAAGATGTTATCCAGATAAGAAGATTGAACTGGCCGAGGCCTGGGGCAAAGCCCAGAGGCAGACCGAGAAAGACTTAGCAGGAGGTTATAAGGACAGACTTGATACAGAGGAAGTTGAGTTTAGATCTAACACAGTCTAGATCAGATTGGAAGAGGGTCATTAATATACCCCGTCCAACCCATGCTAGCATGGAAAACGGACGTTAAGCCGAGAATGATGATGATGATGATGTACAGGTAAATAATTAAGTCTAGAAAGACTAAGTGAGGTAAGATCAATAGAATTAAAATGCTTTGGGGGAGAGTTCCAGTTTTTTATTGCTTGATAGTGAATAGAATCCGTACCATATGTTAAAGTCCTAATAGATGGTATAGAAAGAAGTTTGTAGGAGTATCCTCTAGTTACATGAGTATTTGGCAGATAAGTGTTATAATGATAGAACCAGCTTAAATTTTTATTTAAGTAAACCCCCAAGTATTTGACTGATGATGAGAGTGAGAGACGTTTACCACCTAGTTTCAACTTGATTTCATAGTTAATTTTTTTCCTGATAATTATGAAAAGGATAAGACATTTAACCAGTAAGTTTTAGATCAATATTTACTCTGTTCTTAATGGTTTTTAAATTGGGACTAAAGCATAATAGTGTCATCTGCAAAGCGAAAAACATCACTATAGTAAATTCCGTTTGGGTGGTTATTAATACAGAAGAAGAGTAGTGGTCCATGGACCAATCCCAGAGGCACCCCATGAAAAATTTATAGTTCGGAAGAGCTATTTATGCAGCAGGAATGTTCTCCTCTGTTGATCTCTGATGGGGTACAAAGTGGACTTTTCACGGTCAAACCTTCACAGTAGCAACCTTAATGAAACAGAATTTACAAGTAAAACGACGTTAAAATGTCGCAAAATGACAAAAATTAGGCAGTATCTAAAACTTATTAAAGATTTGACTAAAAAAAGATCAGTATTGTATTTATGAAGGTTTCACCACAAAAACATTATGATTACGGCATTTGTACACCATTTCATAATGGCTGCTTAACCTGAATACTGGCCCATGATTGGTTTAACCAGTATTATGACGCGGATCCGACCGCAAGAATTCCCAGAAATAAAACAAAATGCCTTCAGTTAGTAAGGTAAGATTTAAACCAGGAGTTTGCTAGTCTTCAAATGTCATAGTGTTGCATTTTACCCAATAGTATGTTGTGGTCAACAGTATCAAAACTGGCCTTGCCATAAGTCGCGAGCAATTGCTCGCGCCCGCATAGTGCTCGCTCGTTACCGAGCATTATATTGCTCGTGTAAATATTAAAATTTTGAGATAAGTGTAAACACTTTTTCTCAAGCATTGATTAGTCTTTTAAGTTGAAACTGAAAAGATATTTGGTGTGATTATATTCCACCCATCGTGCAACAGTTCTTTGGCCATTTTATAAAACACGTGCGATATGGGCATTAAGGTTAATATTCCTTGCACATTCATTTTGAAGTAGAAAAGTAAGGGACGTTTTTAATCGTGAACCTCAAACACGATGACTGAGCGTCTACTGGTATGGAGACTCTCTCAATTTTAACTTCCTTTTCTACATGTCCAAAATAGTATGCATGATTATACTGTCGTTTTCATAAATTTACTGTTTATTTTTCAGGTCATCACAAGCAAATAGGAAAAAATATGCTTTGTTTTCAAATTATAAAAAAAACTTTATCTGCATGGTTTAAATAAAACTAATAAATAAAATCTCTTTTTAAAAGGTACACGCAAGGACATAAAATTTATACAGAAAAAAAATTACACCGCATGTGGGTTTTGTTTTTAAAATTGTTTGAATAACAGTTGTGGTGCAAAGAAAAGAATCCATTAAATTAAAAACCTGCTATGGTTTCCAATTGTTTCGTCAAATGAAGAAATTATCTACAATTAAATCCATGATAAATTGTCTATTCCGCCTGTAAGTGCAGCTTTGCAGACTTGCGTCATCCATGCTCCGGATGTGTCTTAACTAAGGCGTTCGCCTCCGCATTAGTTAAGAACCGCATGGCTGGATTTCTCGTGTAAGACCTGGTTACCAACGACGAAGAGGCTGGGCAAAAGAGATTTCTGTCTACATAGTTTTTTAATTAAGTCAGGAAGTCGGTGAATTAGCTAGGATGGTCAGGTTGGCTATGAATAGGCTTGCTTGTGGATTTAAAAGGACCAGGACTATTCAATAATTCTGATTATACTGTCGTTTTTTTAGCGAAAAATGTGGCAAACAAAATTGCTCGCGTAGACACTCTGATGCGAGCAATTAATGGCTTGGGAGTTATTTGCTCATGGCAAGGCCTGCAAAGGCTTTTCTATAAAAAATCCACAAGAAAAATTTCCATAGTCAAGTTGTTTTCTAATGTTTTCAATTAGACTGATTAATACATGGTTAGTTGAGAGTTTATTCCTGAAGCCATATTGTTTATTAGTGATTAATTTATGGTTATCAAGAAATGAGATGAGACGGGAGTAAACAATTTTTTTCGTAAATTTTATCAACATTAGAGAGCAAAGATATTGGTCTATAATTATTTACATCTAGTGGTGAGCCTTTTTTTTAAAAACAGGAATGACTTTAACTGTTTTAAGAAGGCCGGGATAAGTGCCTGTTTGAAAAGAAATGTTGATTATTTTAGTTAATGCAGGTGAGATTTCGTTGACTACATTGACCACTAGCAGTCAGGAAAATTCTCTTAATTAAGCTGTACAGCTTAATTAGGACGTATGATACAGTCTAATTAGACGTTTTACAGCTTAGTTAAGATGTACAAAACTTTGATCATCTAAAACACACATTTAACTGAGTTTTAGCATCTATCCAACTGAATAAATCCAATATTTACGTCTCGTAGCACCCCGGAGATCCGCTAAATTTGAAGTTTTAAAAATATCCGCTTAATTAGGATGTATTACGTAACGTGACATCCTAACTAGGATGCAGTACAGCTTAAATAGACTATCGCTAACAATGAACCATTGTTTATAGTCCATATCTTTTGAACCCGGGTGGTGGAAATACTGTTCTTCTTTTATAATATAGCGGTCATACTGACGATAAAAGAGCTGCAGCGGTGATTCTGCTAAAATTTACATTTTTCGAGAAAGCAGGGAAAAACTTTTTCTACTTCCTAATTTAGATGTATGTTACCTAATTAAGCTGTATGATACAGCTTATTTAGGAGATCTCCAAATTAAGCTATACAGCTTAATTAAGAGGATTTCCCTGACTGACTAGTTTTGATGGGATACTATTTGGGCCATTTGATTTACTGATGTTTAGGGTTTTTATTACTCTTAAGATTATATATATACCTTAAAAGATCTTTTGCGTCATATCCTATAGGACCGCAGTCTTCAGCATTTGAAATCATACACTGCAATAAAACTGCAAAAATAATAAGCATTTCTCTAGCTAACGAATTCTTGCTTCCTCAGTAGTGACTGTGTGACCGCTGTCAGTGCACCATTTTAAAAATTCTAGCAAGCCTGACCCTGAGGACTTGACCAAAGCTGGGTGCGTTTTTTTTGCGGACCGAAATTGTTGATCACGCTCGGCTACGTTAAATCTTCCTAGGAAATAAAAAAGTCCTTCTGATCATCAATATCAACCTCAATATGAACCTTTTTGTCTTTCGCTGACGCTGCACTTGATGTCAGATATACGAAAAGAGACAACTGGAACCTGGGATCGAAGTTGCATCGGTACATTAGACGTGCTGTGTTGTGCGAAAACTGTACGTTATGCTAAGCGTACAAACCATATCAGAAATTGTTTGCCAACAAATTTTTTTTATTTATTTAGTTCGAAAATTTATTATACACAGGATTATTACTTCAGGTCCTGTGTTAATAAATTTTAAAGGTACAAATCAAACACACAAGTACTTCAGGTAAGGTAGGAAATTTCGCAAAAAGAATTCCGTTTTTCTAATATTTAATAGTTGACTGTCATAGATCTTTGCTGCCAAACTTTTTGCGTACAACAGATAATTTCAAAGCATTGTCATTGTTTCTTATATTTTGCTTGTTTTCGTAATTCTTAAAGTAACCATATTCTCATCAAAACACTTTCTTACAAATTTGCAAGAGTCATTCAAGGATGGTATTAGTTTTCTCCTATCGTTATTCATAATTTTTTTGCATGTCTATTAAGTAAAGCAAATTTACGTTTGCAAGTATCTACGTCAATTAAAGTACATTTTTAAAAGCAATTATATTTTTAAGATCCTATGACATCATACAGCCATTGATTTGTATTTATTTGAATGTAAAATGTACATTCTTCAGCAACGAAATAAAAAATAATACAATAATAACGTTGCATATATATACAGAACAACAAAAATTCCTATTTATTTCTCTTGACTTTTATTCGTTATAGATTTTTGTAATACATTCATTTCTTAAGCTTCGGATTCCTGGATACAGATCGTTTCGGTCTCTCATTGTTATGATTAGTGGATCATTCATCCAGGGTGCTATTATTTTAACCTTTCAAAGCGGTGCATGATTAAATGGTTGAGGATATTAAATTAAAGCTGAAAGTTTAAAGGAAGGTTTTGAAATTCTATTTGTTCTTATCAAACAATTTTTCGTTTCGTAACCACTTGAATGTTGGTTCGAATATTGTCTTCCTAATGTTTAAACATACGGAATATGGTGATCACTGATCTCAACGGTAAAGTCATTATAAATCGGTTATTTAGGTATATCAGTGCTTATATGGTCAAATAAAGTTTTTGGCTTTCTTGTGGCTTTATAAAGGGAACAAGAATCAATAACATCTTTATACCTACACGATGAAAATAAAACCCAACGCCTCCTTATTTTTTACATTTTTTAAAGAAGGTCGTGTAATCTGGATGTTGAACGTAATTTCGTTGGTGTATTGTTCAACCAGGTCAATGCAACAATTTAACAATATCGAATTTGTATTTGTTTATAATGAGAACTCGTCGATAGTTGATGTTAAGAGAGTATTGATTTGAGCGACAAATGTATTACAGATGGATGAATCTAACTCGCAACTATCGTTCAGTGTTCTTAACGTTGTGAGAAGTAAGGCAGTATGGATAAATTCAGCTGTGTGGAAATGAATTATTATATATTCGTATATATGTATAAGTTCGCAAAAAATAATTACTCTCGAAAATTACTACGCAGTGGCTATAAAAATAGGCAAATATAACAAACGTTAATATATACGCAATCTGAAATAAAAACTATAAAAAAAAAACTTTAGCTGTACTTCTTGTAACTCATTCTTGTAAAGAGAAAAGAATAGCTAAGGAAACTAATTTATATTTTGTATTCCGGAAAAATCGTTAAATTAAGGTAATTAACCAATGTTAAAACAGCTTAATTGTACCGAACATAACACATTGAACGAGATATTCTCCTACTGTTAGACCTAAGAGTTATCACAAGAAGGACAATTCGTCGTATTCTTCGATGTTGTAGGCCAAGGATACAGCTCAATGTCATTAGATCAAGTAAGACGAAGGGTGGTTACCGTGTTAGCGTTGTGAATGGTTCTTGATTTTGAAAGTGTACAAAAATAAGTAAGCTAGTCATGACTGGATATAGAAAAAACTGATATGGTGTAAGGAAAAACAAAACAATTCATTTTCTAGGATGCTAGTAAATAAAATCTTGTTTAAAATTTTTTTAACATTATAGATACACATAAAATAATCGTGTTTTATAAATATTATAAACATGTGAAATAATATAAATAGACAGAAGTTTTTATTGGAAATTAAGCATTATATGTAAATCAAAATATTCCTAAGTAAAATATAAATGCACGTAAGTGATCGAAATACCTACTTTTGTCATCATGGTAAAACTAAAAGTTAAAACATTTATTTATTAACTAATGTAGAAGAAAATAACAATAACAACACGTTCCCCCGTTCTACCATTTTACATTCTCTCACTTTAAGTTCACTGGATACAAAACATTATTCTTTCGAGAATTTTTCCCCCACCTATTCTCCCAAGTAACAATTTTTCAAGAACTCTGAGAGTGATTATCTTTAGCGGTTGAAACGTGCTCTATGTGAATAATGAGGGTTAACTTTTTTATTCTCTACACCAAACTATTATGGGTTAATTGTTCCGGGCAAATTAAAGTTTTCATTCGCACCAGCATAAAAATGGCTTGACATAAAACAATACATATATACACTAAAGTCACAAACGGCATCCAGTCGAAAAGCCACGGTGATAACATTAGTGCACATAGGAAGCCTGCTCTCCCAAATGACACGCGAGTGCTTTCTGCAAGTGCTTGTTTACTAGGTGGCGACATGATTGCTAATGTATTAATAACAAATATGCCATCACAAACGCCTAACCCTGCTAAACTTACACCATAAATAATCGTGCCCGTCATTTTTACGTATGCATTTAGCGGTAAGAAGTAATATAGCAGGTATACACCCAAAACTCCACAAAACGATAAATTTCCCAGCACTGAAATATAAAAGATTTGAGAATTCGAAGTTCTAATTATCGAAAAAATGATCAACACAATTACGCTGATTAATCCTGACGTCATCATCATCATGTTCATTTCTGTTACTGATTCACGACGCACTTCTATTATCAATAACGGTAACCACATCTCAACTGCGCCATAGAAGTATTTCCCGAAAAAGGATAAGATCAGTATAAAGCCAACATCTACATGAGAGCATAAACCACACCAAGATACGTCTCTTTTTGTTTCTTGGTCAGCCCTTGTCTTGTTGATACGGTATATGTTGGAAACGTCATATAATGCTATGTAAGATAAAACGGCGAGGCTACTCATCAAGACAACTGTCAACAATCCGCAGAAATTCTCGTAGCGAATATTCAAAGCACTAAGCCAAATATTCACAGACTCAAATGTCAACATGACACCAGGACCAATAATAAATCCAGCATTATAAAGACTGTAAAACAAAGAAAACTTTTTTTTTATGACAGAACTTGGATAACACTTGGCTGTTTCTGCTGATGTGATGGGTATTAGTGCACCACCTACACCGGCAATAAACCGCCCTAAAACTGGCAACCAAGGGGAGAAAGGCATTACATAAACAATACTTCCAATAACCATTAAAATATTCACGCAAATAAATGTTTTGCGCACACTTCCTCTTTGGTCGATGTATTTTCCAAAAATGATAGACATGACTATCGCGGAAATGTGGTACGAAGAACATATGGCTAAATAAAAATATTTTGGATTTTTAGGTTTGATCATGCTTTTAAGGTATGGCCAGACGGATATGAATGATGAGCTATAGTCGATGCCGATACAGAAACACTGTAATGAAAAAATGATGGTCATCCAATGTCTCTTTCTTTTCCACTGTTGTAGTTCCGTTTCACTCAATGTGACCATATCTAAAGTAAAACAAAATTATCTCGTTTCAATGAAAATAATTAAGTTTTTATTGCAATAATCTTGTCGAGGTATTTGCATTGCAAGTCTAAAATGCTTGACAGTTGAACAAACTACGAAATATGTCTGCCAAACAACAATTTAAAGTCATGCTGATAAAAAATTAACAAAAAGCTTGATGGCTTGAAGATTTCCGCAATTTATATTAACCAGTAAGCACAAGGCCAACATGGTCACATACATTACTTTTTTAAATAACTTAAGAATAAAATATTTGTTTGGGCGAGTGAAAAGTAAGTAAGTAAGTAAGTAAGTAATATATTTTCTCTTTTATAATGTACAGTGGCGTAAAAAATGTATACACAAAAACAACCATTATGTATGGCTTTCTGGTTGTGCACATAAATATAGTTACAAAACTAATTATTTAATATGCTTAAAATATATAAATATAATATTAACTTACTTATAAGAACAAGATGTTCTTTCTGAAATATGTTCAGAATTGACTAGACGCAAACGCAGGGCTACTTTTAAATAAAAATATTATAATAATGGAAAGAGCTGATTGATTAAAATTAGCAAAATATAGTTTACAAAGTTTGTGAATATTTCTAAGGCACTATAAAACTATAAATCTGGTATCACGAAGAAGAAGAAGAAGAAGAGAAAAAAAACCCAAAAAACAAAACAAACAAACAAAAAAAACAAGAACAAAACAAGCAATGTTAAACTCAAGAGTTGTTGTGATAGTTGCAAAATAGGTTATGCATTCCATAATTTGTTGATCAGTTTGTCTTTCAATTTCTTGAACAACAAACTTTTATTATTTATATTTAATAGATCTGTGCAATATGTGTTCCAATTTAAAGAGCATAAATATGAAACTTGATTATATTTAGTTTGATGTGGAATGTGGAAATTATGTGCACGACGAGTAATGTGATGATGGTTTTTAAGACAAAATAATTTTTTTAGGTTGTTAGGTAACGTATTGTTATAAAAAGCATATGCAATCTTGCAGGTTTCCATGATCAGGAGACCATCAAAGTTGAGGATTTTAGTTTCAAATAGAATGTTATTAATATTTTTGTTTGTATTGTATGTCATCAATTTAATACATTTATTTACTCCATTTAAAACTTGAGTTTTAACTGATGATCTACCTAAACCCCAGAGTGTGATGCCATAAGTAATATGAGATTGGATAAAACTGAAATATATTTGACGAATTGACCTTAAAGGGAGTACAAATCTTAATTTACAATTTATACCAATGCCTTGTCTGATTTTAGAGTTAACATAAGATAATTGATGGGTCCATTTTAGGCTATCATCTATCCTCAGACCAAGATAACTTACAAATGGTTTTTGTTGTATAGATTCTCCAGATATAGAGATTTTTATAGTTTTATCATATTCCTGTCTACCACAAAAATAAAGACAGTTTGACTTATAAAAGGCTAGTGTCGTCAGCAAACAGTGTATAATGAAGTGTTTTTGATGAATTAGTTATATCATTAATATATATTAAGAAAAGTAATGGTCCCAAGACAGAACCCTGAGGTACACCACATTTAATTAACTTGGGGTTAGATAGTGCTCCTGCAACAGAAACACATTGTTTTCTGTTAAATAAATAGGAAGAAAACCAGTTCAGTGGAGTCCCTCTTATCCCATAATGTTTTAGTTTTTGTAGTAGTATTTGATGATCAACAGTATCAAATGCTTTTGCAAAGTCTAGAAAAATTGCACAAGACAATTCTTTACTTTCCATTGCTTCGGTAACTTTTGATAATAAGTCATGCACAGCAAAACTAGTAGAACTATTTTCTCTGAATCCATACTGGCTAGATGTGAGCACTTTATTCATGTTAAGGAAGTTTAAAAGACGTTTGCACATTAGCTTTTCAATTAATTTATCAAAAATTGGTAGAACAGAAATGGGTCTATAATTTTTTGCTTCAAAGCGTGAGTTACCTTTATACAAGGGTGTTATTTTTCCAAGTTTTAGTTTATCTGGAAAGATTTCTGTTGAAAAGGACTTATTAATTATTATACTTAGTGGTTCACTAATGATAGTTTTAATGTCTTTAATGACATTGATAGGAAAGTTGTAAATGTCAGATGCTTTTTTCCCATTAAATGACCCTAGTAGATCCTCCACTTCACATTTGGTAACTGGTGCTATATAGAAGCTTGCGCCAATTTGATTTTCAAGGTAAGAAGTAAAATCTCTCTTTGTAGTTTATTTTGGAAGTTTTTTAATGAGAGATAGAGCAACATTTACAAAGTATGAATTTAGCTGTTCTGCGATATCGGTTGGATTATTATATGTTTTCCCATTGGAGATGATAAGATTTGGTGATTCATCTTTTACCTGTTTGCAATTAATAATTTGGTTGACTCCCTTCCAGAACTTTCTTATGTTATTCTTACATGAAGTAAAATAATCTTTGTAGTATTGGTATTTTGATTTACGTATTTTGTGGTTAATGTCATTTCTAATGGACCTGAATTGCTTAAGAATTTCCCTGTCACCGGTTTGGATAAAATGGCTATATAGGGTGTGTTTTTTCCCAATAAGTTTTAGAATAAAATCATTAATCTATGGCTTTCTTCTTTGTTTCATTTTTTTGTTAGAGATTGATTTCAATGGAGCATGTTTATCGATAAGAAGACCTATTTTGTCATGAAAAAAATCATACATAGAATTTATGTCTGTGGTACCTTCTAGGGAGTCAACCATATTACAATTTGTAAGATCTGCCAGAAAAGCTTTCTGATCAAAATTTTTGTAGTCTCTTTTGTAAACCTTATTTTTGCTTTTCCTGTCCTGTTTTTTGCAGATTATTAAAAAATTAGGTAAATGATCAGAAATGTGAGAAAGCAAGTTACCACTTGTGCAAACATATTCGAGCCTATTGAAAAAAATAATATCTATTAGTGAGTGACCATCATTCTCAGAAAATTTAGTAGGTTGTATAATGTGCGGTTGATAAAACCGAGTTAAAAGAATATTGAGAAATGTATCATTTTTGGCTGACAAAAAATTGATATTAAAATCCCCCATAATTACAAACTCCTTTTTTTCTTTATCACATGCATATAGCCAGTATGGATTCCATCTTCTCCAAAAACGGTGCAAGATTGCTTTTTGGATGTCTATAAACAACACCTATTATCATATTTTTTAAATTTTTGTTATAAATTTCAATAAAAAGTGTTTCAAATTCACAGCCATTTTCATTACAATTGATGGAAAGATCCTCTCTTTTAATGTAGTTAATATCTTTTTTAACATACATACCAGAACCTGAATTTTGAGATTGGCCACAAGTATATGTATAAGGAGAATATGCTTCCATAGTCTCTACGTTAATGTTACTGTTAGTTGTATGCCATGTTTCACTTAGACCAATTATATCAAATTCAAAATTTAAATTTTGTAATAGTAGTGTTAAAGATGTGATGTTTTTGTTGTAAGATCTAATATTTGTGTGAAAGATGGAAAAATTGTCCTTTGAAATATTTTTTGTAAGTTTTGAGAAAGTATGTAGGTTGTAGTATCCAAAGTCAATAATACAGGAATTGTCAATAGAATCATTAGTTTGTTTATCGTGTGAGTAATCTTCTACAGGAAAATATAGCTTAGGCAGTTTTTTAAGAAATTGAAAGGAATCATTATTAATTTTAATTATATATTTATTGATGTTTATATTATCTACGGTAGAGTTAAACCTGCTTTGCAAGTTAAAGTCTTCATTATCAAGTGTATGATATGGAAATGGGTTACATTCCATGCAATTCCATAAACTTATTTTATTTTTATTCAAAAACGCACATTGCAAATGAAGATGATGTTTACCTGCTCTACAGTAGATACTATTATTTTTAATAAATTATGGATTTAATAGATGCTGTGGTTAACTTTATAAAAGGAAGGGTGTTTCAGTCACACAGATTTCACAGAACCAAGGATCGTTACTTTTAGATAATTTTTTTAATGCTAACTTAGAGAGTTTCAGACAGTTTATATGAAGCCAGGTTTTACAACTATCACAAAAAAATAGAGTCAGACAGAACTAGCTAATCACAGACATGACAAACAAGATTTTCAATTGTTGCTGACATCATAGTTTGGTTGTGAAAAGAACTACATCAACAATAAAGTTAAACAAAAAGAAAGTCCAAGAGAGAGCAGTAGGGATTGTACTGTAAATGGTTATATATGTTATATACCTGTTATTGTCCATTTCCATATTGCTGTTTTAGTTTTAAAATGGTATCTTTATCCTTTATCTGCACGGTGTTGGAGTCATTGTCCTTTCTTACAAATATTTTCCCATTTTTAGTCCATATATAGCTTACTAACTTGTTGTCTTTTGGCATCAGGTTATCACGTGCGTCCTTGAGTAACATTGCATTAGGCTGAGTGAGGCTTTCGTTTATATAAATCTTTTTCTCGTCGATATATCCAATATCTCGTGTCGTTTTGTCAATAAGTGTTTTTCGTTTCGATATAAATTCCTCTCTTTTTTTCGTGCGAAAAACTTCACAATAATGGCTGCATCGTTAGATGTTGAAGTACGGTGCGAGACTTCTATATCATTGGTGCTGATGTTAGCTTGCATTAAGTTAGCTACGTTGAGAACAATTTTGTCGGTGTTCTATGATATTGATCTTGGGATGCCCCTTATATCCACCATGTTCCGACGTCCATATTGTTCTAGATTATTTAACTCATCTTGAATCACTGTAATCATATGACATTTCTTTTCTTTTTGAAGTTTTATCTACTCTATAAACAAGAAACTTTCCATTTGTAGGAATTTTCACACCCGAAGCAATGGAAAACTACAAAGCTTTAGAGGCTTACAAATTTTTCCATGATGGCTGGATTCAAACAATCAAACATGTGAAAGCTACTGGAGCAGTCATTATGAAGTGTGATGTCAGACCATCATATAGGACCACCGAAGTTCCTCATAAACCATGGATTGCTGTTGCCCCTCGTGGAAATGTTTTGGCTGGTCATTGTGACTGCATGGCAGGGTAAGTTTGAATTTAAAAGATGGTTGTTTCATGACCTTTTGAGAGCATCTAAATATCATAAATTATAATTTATTTATAGACTTGGTGAAACTTGTTCACACGTTGCTGCCATGCTATATCAACTAGAGGCTGCAGTTCGAATTGGATTGACGTCTAGTACTCCAACTGAGTTACCTTGTCAATGGAACCAGGTGTTTACACGAAATATTGTTGGTTCTCCAGTTGCTGAGATAAATTTGTATAGTGATGATGCCAAGGCGAAACTTACTAAGCCAAAAAAAGAAGTTGATACTACAAGTACACATGTTGGCTTGTGTGAATTCTTGAATTCCGTAAAACAAGTTGCACCCAAGCTATGATGAATGGTTCCATCCCACATGTTTAAAATTGAAAAAATTGCCTACTCGGAAAATATGGTATTGTATAGACTGTAGGAAATTGAAAAAGAGAAAAAAGACATAATGCAAATATGATGAAGATTTATGATGTATGTATGTGATATACAAAAAGTATTTCAGCAATATAGATATATACAATCTCGATCTTATTTATATACTATACTTTCACCCAAGTTAGTGAGTGCAGCACAAACTGTCACAATTTTATCACAATTAGCCAGTGTTGATGAATGCGCCTCATCCTTTATATTTCTTATAATTCTCAGTGGTAATGTCCCTTTCAAAATAAGGTAACGATTTCGCATCAAACCGATAACACGTTCAAAATGTATTCTTACTGAAGCTATTTTTCTCGAGCTTTCAACCTCCTTAGCTGCTAATTGCTTTTTTCCCTTTGTGAAGATGGTACAATAAGTTCAGAAGAACTGCCGGCAGCAAATTCATCTCTCAAGGTAAAACCTCTGTCTGCAAGGATCTGATGGCATATGGTATTTACTCAAGTGGAAGCCGGATTCTCGTGTGATTTGAACGTCTGATGCACGCCCACCATAACATTTTGAAATAAAATTAATTGCACCAAGTGGTGTACATGATATGAGCACCTTGATAGTACAATGTTTTTTGTACTGACTGTACAGTTGAGCTCTTGCTAACAGTGATGCTGGAGATTCGACGAATATTTCGAAACAATCAATTATAGAGGTCAATCTTGGAAATTTTACTTTGAAAACACTGGGGATTGTTTTGAATATATTATCTCTGTCTGACATTCTTATCATTCCTCTGAGCTTCTTGTACATAACATCTACCCATGTCCAAAAATATTCAACAGCGGTGGAATGACTAATATTAACAATGTAGCATAGCATATCAAAACTCATATTGTGTTTCAATTTGATAATTGTTAATAGGATCTGGTCTTCAGCTTTCAATCTTGTGGGTTTTCTTTCACTTTCAGTACATAAATATGTGAGTAATGTTTCAAATACTTCGAAACGCAACCTGGTTAACATCAAACACTTGCCCGGGTTTCTTCGAATTGAAGCAACACTCAAATCAACGGGAAGATTTGCTCTCAGTTTTCTATTCTCAGCGCGAAGATTATCCATTTCTCTATATAATTCCTCCCTCTCTGACACAGAAATTGGGGAGGCCAGCGAAATAGTACTCTCACTTTCTGGTGATTGCATATTTTCCAGTTCCAAAGGTGAATTAAGATCTTCAATATCATCAAGATTTTCAATATTTTCATTTGTTGTTGATATATTTTCTGTCTTGGCTTTTTCTGTTTCAAGGTCTGTGACTAGCTTTTTTCGAATGACTATGAAAAAAACATAATAGGTTTCTTATACTTTTGTCAACATTGAAAAGACATTTGAAGTGTCAAGTGAATCCTACCTGGACGCTTATGTAGTCTTTTAAATCTTCTATTAAATCTGCTCATTGATCGATGTGGTGATGCAACTTTTTTTCCACAAATCAAAACTTTGAAAACAGATAGTACATAGTCAGGATGGCTTGAAGCTAACTCTCTCTTTCCTAAAAAGAGGAAGAGTAACAACACTTAATTCATTTATATACATTTACATTTGTGTATGTACTGTATAAACATGTTATACTTACCCGAAATGAAATGTTCAGAGCATACATAGTGGTGTTTTGATTTTGGTGACCATAAAGTTCCTTTGATTGGATTTCCCAGCTCATCAGTTCGAACACGATTTATTGCTGTCAGCCACAACTTCCTCTGTGCCTTTTTAGCTGGAAGAATGTAAAACTGCAAGTCAGGACGACTGTTGACATTATTGGTACAAGAAACAACACAGCAACTCTTAGGCATCTCCCCTTTCGCTGGCGTGCAAGTCAGAATGTTTTCCCCCAATTCAAAATGGTAGCAAAAATTACGTAATGTTTTTACGCATGTCACGTGATAATCCGGAGCGAAGAATAAAATGGGAGCAGCTAAAGTCAACTAGTTTCCATCATCACATTTTGCTAATAGTTTGGTTTGGCATCATCATATTTTGCTAATAGCATCTATCACTGCAACCTACTAATATCATCAGCTCCATCTTTTGGCTTTAATTACTATAATGGCAGCGCATCCAATGACTCTAGCAAATTTTGGATCATGTACCTTTGGTATCAGGAGAAACCTTCGGATATTTCTTCAGGACAGATATTGCATGTAGCCAGGTCGGTTTGTTTCATTTTATATATTATATCATGTTAGGAGCCCAGAAACTGTCACTTTTTAACCACCCTAGAGCCATTATGACTTTTATACCAGTAACGCCAGCCTTGTAGGCAGATTGCCATTATGATAACTCGTTATGTTATGTACAGTGTTGTTTATGTTCATTCATCGCAATAGACGATTATGATACGATCCTGCTCTAACCTGTATATAGTAAATTGTATCTGCGTGAAATTTTGGCCTCGTGTTTTCCCTTTGTGTGAAAATCAGTGTGTTATTCCCTCTCGCTTTCCCCATCGTACATTGAACGATCAAATTGGTTTAGTTTCAGTTTGTTCGAGCGAATACATTGTTGTAGTTTGCTCTGGTTATCTACCAATATATAAGTGTTGATATTGGCAATTTGTGTTTCGTTCTTTTAAAAAAAAAGGGATAATCAGTTTTGTTGTGTGTGTGAAAATCAGTGTGTTATGTGTGAAAATCAGTGTGTTATTCCCTCTTGCTTTCCCCATCGTACATTGAACAATCAAATTGGTTTAGTTTAAGTTTGTTTGAGCGAACATGTTGTTGTAGTTTGCTCTGGTTATCTACCAATATATAAGTGTTGATATTGGCAATTTGTGTTTCGTTCTTTTTAAAAAACTAACTGAATAATGAGATCATCAGTTGATTTCTACCGTCATTGGAGTTTTCAGCCCCGTCCTAGCACGGACTAATCAATAACTCCTCGTGATAGTGGGCCATACCTTTGTTTAGTATTCTCATCAGTTAGTAAGAACAATTTTCTTTTTTTAACTTACCGTTCTCATTGTCGTGCAACTGAAACAAATTCAAAGGATCGTTTTGATTCATGATGCGTATGGATATCTTGCGTATGTATGTCTTGCTACGACAGCTACTCGAGTGAAAAGAGGTCGATTTTAAGACATGTGCAGCCATATATAGTTGAAGGGCCGTTTAAACGGGTCGTTGTCGACTGTTGTTCGTCTTTTTCAAAAAAGCGCAATGTGAGTATTAGTTGTTGCCATAGTGATATGGGTTATGATTAATTTAAGAGACCGGTTGCAACTTTGTACTCAGGTCTCTTTTATAAGTAAAACACAATTTAGGATTTTAGTACGGCTAATTTCAGAGTTGGCACGGCTAAAGGTGTCCATGCGTTACGTTTTGTTGAAAATTTGTGTCAACAGGCCGTTCTACAGTATATTTTTTGTTTGATATTTTAAGGCACAATGGTGGTGCATAATGTTGCTATGGTAATATGAGTTTTAGTTGGTTTGAAAAACAGTTTAGGTGTCAAGTGTCGTTTAGAAATTGATTTGGGCTCTATCTCTCTATGTTGTTGGATGGCTGTGGTAGCAGAACGTTATTAAATGTCGTTCGATTCGACCAATTGTAAATATTTTTTTTATATCATGAGTACAATGAGTTGCTATGGTGATATGGATTTCTCTTCTTTTTGAGAGAGTTGGTATATTGTAGCTCATGTCACGACGTTGTTTTATTTTGTGTTTCAGAATTAACGGTACCTTTGTTCGTTACACTTCCTCTTAAAATGACGGAACAAGTTAGTTCCCAGTATCTTTGCATTAAATGTATTGTGATGTTGTGTTTTATAACGGTGTATATCAAGTTTTCCTGTTATAATAGAGTTGGTAATGGGGGAAGAAAGTTGCTCTTATATAAAGAAAGTTACGCTTATAAAAAAACAGTTTATGTCAATGATGGTATTTGTTTGTGGATTTATTGTACTTTTTTTGTGCTTTAAGGTTGGTTGTTGATGAAACCTTTGAAATCGACATTGAAATGGAACGTTCAATCTCATTTCCACCTTTAGGTTTTGTTGTCGAATTGCCAAGGTTGTTGCCAGGTCCAATATTATTTATCAATGGCGGGTTAACAGGTTCTATTTTTTGGTTGCCATTGTTGTTGAGGTTGTTGTTTTAGATGATGTAGATGGTGTGTTTAGAGGAGGCATCTATAGTACTTCATTTTAAAACGGGAAGTCCGTTATATTCATATCCTCCAATTCGAAGTCCATTATTGCATCGAGGGATTTTGGTGTGTTTTTACCCTGTTGTTTTCTACCACTGACAAACGGTCTTTTTGTTTTCCCTACAATGCCAGGTGATTTAGTGGCTTTTATTCTCAAAGCATAAAGCAAAAATGTAAGTCAGTTAGATTTATTACAGTCTAGGTTATGCAGTTGAGTATTTATTATTTTTCAACGCAAATTTGTAAATAGCACTAGGCACGAAGGTGTAGAGATAGGAAAATGCGGATGTTAGGACAAAATCCCTTAGCACTTTACCATTTTACGTCAAATCATAGATCATATCCGTTAAATCAACGATAGAAGAGTCCATAAAATCCCTTAGCACTTTACCATTTTACGTCAAATCATAGATCATGCCCGTTAAATCAACGATAGAAGAGTTTCTGTCCCCAATCCACCAATCCCCGCCGTGTCCCCCTGGGCCCCCCACCCCCAAACTCCCCCCATTACAGTGATAGGATTCAACCCTGTCTATAATGACCTCTAGCGTACGTGGTAATACCATCAATGATAATAAAACATAAATAACAACACGCAAGCAGTTTTTGTTACAAGACTCTTGTAAAACCATCTGTCAATCAAACGCTTATAACATTAGGATTTTACATACCAGAAAGTTGTTTACATAAGAAAAAGTCAAAACGAAAGTAGCCGTTGCTAAGGATATTTGGTATGTAAGGAATGCATTGTTCTCTATTGTTATTCTGGTTTGATTGACATTTAATTGACGTCATTCTTTATCTAAACAAATACCATATGAAATAACCTGTTGTCATAGCAATCACAAGAGCGATCTTCTCATCTTCGTGTGTAGGAGGAGTATCTGAAAAGACAGCAGAAACCGCAGGATCCTTAAACGCCTATATATATCTAATCATGGACGCTCAACTAAACATTCAAAACGGTGAAATTATTGATGTACTTTATTAAGATAGAATGGCGAAAAACACACTTTACATGAAAGAGCCCCACACAGCATTATTTGTTAGCCCTACGGGCTGCGGAAAATCCAAACGTGTTGTAAAATTATTAGAGAATGAATACTTTGATCACTTCGATTTCATCGTGATTATATGCCCAACATTAAGATGGAATAAGACATATAGGGACCGAAAATGGTTTTGGAACGACAGATATGTGATTCTAATTGAGCCGGGAGGTATGTTATATGATTATATTCGAAAGATGACGGATTTCTGTGCCGGATACAAAACCTTATTCCTGATCGACGATATCATCGCAGATGAGAAACTAGACAAAAAGAGACAGCCATTGCTAGAGTTGGCCGTTAGCGGACGACATCGAAACCACACTATGTGGCTACTCACACAATCATACACCGCTATACCAAAAAATTTACGAAGGCAAGCTAAAATGTTATATGTGTGGTATCCAAAAGACAGACAAGATCTCGCAACTATTCATGAAGAGAATGATGTCATTGAATCACGATCAGAGATCCAGACGGTTAAGGAAAGGCTAAAAGATGGTAAATACACACATTTAGTCATGAGAATGGAACATCCAAGAACTTACGTGATTTGCTAGATTGGACGTTTTTTGTTACAAGACTCTTGTAACAAAAGTATAAGACTCCTATAGATTTCTTGAAATCTCCTATAGATTTCTTGAAATCTCCTATAAGACTACTATAAGACTCTCCTATAAGACTCCTATAGATTTCTTGAAATCTGAAACGGCAATTGATAACTTAATTGCTCTTCCGGGTCCTCCATCCGAGGATGGTAAGAGGCAAAAATTGCTAGAGTGTGTGTTAACCGGAAATAGCAAGCTATACCTGGGTAAAATGTATACGGACGATCAAATTCAAAAGCTCAAAGATGATGAGGTGAAGAAACTATTTAGTATATATGAAGCTAAACTATCAGGTCAAATGGTAAAGTCCTTAGGACAATCAATCATTCACATGTATTCCATGGGGGCCTGTACAGTCTTGGGAATAAATTCTCAAAATGCATTGAGCAATGACCTGGAAAATGACCCCTTCCTAAACTCTGCCCTTCAAAGATTCACATGTGACTTGTATTATAAATTCGGCTCATTGTTAGCACCACTCAGTGTTGGTCTCATTACGGGTAGGCATTATATCGCCGGACGAAATTTAAACGCAAATAATAATACTACTAGTAGTAGTAATACAACAGATAATAAAGATGTCAGAGGAACAGACTCCCATTCAGGTGACAACGAAGAACCCTAAAAAGGTTGAAGCGGGTAAGAGGTTGGCGGAATACAACCGTAAAATGCGGGAAGAATATAAAAAAGCGGTCATGGCACAAACACAGCAGACGCCTCAGACACAGCAGACGCCTCAGACACCACAGACGCCTCAGACACAGCAGACGCCTCATACACAGCCATCTCAAGAAGACAATGCCGGAGAGGCAGAACCTACCATCGTCCCAAATGAAAAGCCCATGAACTACGCTATAGGGGGAATAATAGCCATCGGTTTGGTTGGTGCTTATTTTGTGTATAAACAGAAAGACAATGTACTATTTGCTATAACTGGGCCGAAGGGTACCCCACCACAAAAATCCAAAACACCTGTGAGAATAAGTAAACTTGAAATGGAATAAAGGGATAATATCGCGATATAATAATCTCACAGTATAGAAATAACATGGACAAGAAAAGTATCGTCAACGATTTATATCACGCATCGGTCGTCTGCGTTTTCGCTGTCGGCTATTCAATGTTAGGAAAAAAGGTGTTAAAAATGTCACCACCATCAATTCAAAAGTTTGACTTGGAAGATACCGGAAAGCTAGTCGCCATCGTCGCCGCTAGTGAAATGTCAAGGGAATACTTAATTAAGCAAAAGATTATACCCGAAACTATAAATATCTAAACATGGCTTCAATTGCGATGATGTTGGGAGGGGCCTTAGCCAATGCTTTGGCTTTTACAGGCTCAAGCTATCTCTTTTCAAGCTTATCAAAAGACAGAATTGATAAGGAAAGAAAGCGTCATGATCAGGCCATAGAACAGTTACAAAAAGCTCAGGTTTTGTGGCAACGTAAAAGACAAGAGAGAATAGACTTTATTAATAAGCAGCTCAGACTTGAAAAGAAGGCCGAAGGGAAATTCATAGAGCTAAACGATGCAATGCGTGAATATAAAAAAGTGTTTGGGGATAAACTTGAAGGACTGGATGTCCTACCGCGGGAACCTGTATTGAGCGACTTTTATACACCGAGTCAGGATCAACATGAAAGGGAATTGGCCTTTATCGCGCTAAGTATGATCGGTGTCGGTGGTGCTGTGTGGTATTTCGAAAGATAGTACTACCGGTACTACCGGTACTACCGGTACTCTATGTTACATGATGCGTGTAACATATAATCTATACAAGGATCTAACGCTTTGTCACGAGATAGGTGTATATCAGACCTCCGATTCCAACTATCAAAGCCCACAAGTTTTGACTCAACCAACCAACGGCTTCTTTCGCTCTATTGAGTATCCATGATACGATGGATCCTAATATACCCGGTGGGGCTGCAGCGGCCGTCCCCGCCAACCTTCCCAAGAGAGATCCCAACGCATTCAACTTGTTTTTTATCCAGGACCGGAGGTCCTTTGCACCACCCTTTTCATGATTTTGTGTGTTACCGGTGGATGACCCCCCACCCCCAGGTGACAAAGCTTCTACGAGAAGGCCGATAACCATACCAAATGCCGTTAGTACGCTGACAACAGTGATACCCTGCTCACGGAATAGTGTTCGTATCTTCTCAGACAGTGTGGTATCTTTGTCAAGTACTTTAGCAATCGTCTCCCTGATGCTTTTTATTTGACTGTTAAGTTTACCTTTGAGAATATCGATAATCTCTTGCCGGCCTTTCAACTCATTTTGCAAACCTTTCAACCTTTCTTTCGCTTCATTTTGTTGTTCCTCGGTCATATTTGGTGTGTTTTCCATCTCTTCCAACTTGTTTTTTTCTCTGTCAATATGCTGTTCGAGCTGAACCTTTTTTGCAACTTCATCCTGAAGACTTCCTCGTATGTTTCTCAATGATCTATCCAATCCTAGCAATTCACGCATAGGATATTCAAATAGATCACCGGTCTGGGTTGCTTCATGGTCTACAGATTGTTTGACCAATGAAATTAAATCTTCCGTACTGTTTACCACATCCCCAGATATAGCTTCTAATTCTACATCACTTGCTGTTGTTATTTTAGATGACGAGGGTAGTTCTTCTTGTATTTTGTTTAGCTTAGCAGCTTGTCGGGCTGTAATCTTACCTTTTGGTATGTCAAAGCCTAAATTACGCAGCCTTCTCTTGCCTAATATATCTGATATAGTACCGGTGGCCCTTAGTCTTCCATTGTTTGTGAAAGGTTCGTTTTTATCTCTGTAGTATAATTCACCATCCTTAATTTCAAAAAGGTCTGTATGTAGCACCTCAGGTTTTGACAGGGATCCTTCAGATAATCTATCATACAACACATCAACCATTTCCCGCAAAACTCTGGTACGTTGAGTGGAACCTCCTCCGAATGATGTTTCTTCCTCACCTGGTGTATGTACTCGCGTACGGTTCCCGGTGGGTATGAGTGGAAAAGTTTCATCGGTACCTTCATCCGGTCTCCCATGATCTCCAAAAGGGTCAATGTCAATGTCCGCCATTTTTTATTATTTAGAGGATAGTTTTTTCTAAGATAATAACTAAAATGTCCGAGCTTAATATTTATCCAACTCCCGATTATTCGGGAGTTGGATAATTTAGCTACAGGGTGTAACGGCAGGCTGTTGCCTGCTTTTCATTTTAAACCAAAGTTGCAATAATTTTTTTTGTAAGGGTATTGCGCCTATACATGTGCACAATACCGTTTACCTGTAATAAGCGCACAGTCCGTTATTAGCAACAGATTTTTTCCTGTTGTTTTGTTACACTCGTCCCGGAGGAGAGGAGTGTATTGGTTTCGGCTTGTGCGACCAAAAGTGACATGCGATCTGACCGAATATCGTAACTTACCCGCTCCCCCGCGCCATAATTCTTCTTTTTTTCCGCGACTCTATTTCCCGCTTCTTATCATGTTGTGCGTGTCTTAACTGTATTTTGCAGACCACAGACCAGTCGTTTATGCATGCGAAATATAAATGAAGTATTGCTGGAATATTTATCTTGCTTTCATGCAATCTGCTATCTTGCTAGACTTACTGACCTACTGTTGTTGTACAAAGTGTGCCTAGTGTGTTGTTGTTCTGCAAAGTCTGCCTTCACTCACTGAAATTTAAAACTGCTAGATCGAGAAGACTTTCAATACCTTGGGAAGCTGCTTTAGGTACCAAGGTACGTCGTGCTGAATATTATTCATCATTCCATTGACTTAGTGTATTATTTTATTTCATGTAACTAGCTAATTATGTTTTTCTGCCATGTTTTTACAATATCTTCTTTCTTGCACAAACTTCTATTATTTTTGTGCGGGGATATTGAATCTAATCCAGGTTCGGCTTACCATATTAAATCAGTTAATGGGTCATTTAATCAAGGCGACTAAAAGTTTGGTGAAACTGCTGGTATTCAGTGTATGTGCAATGCTCTTCTAGCTATATGTTAGTCCCAACTCAAAAGAATTTCTGTTTAAATATCATTTGATTTAGATAACATCTTAGAACATGGCGATGCTAATTTTAAGCAGTCAAATTTCAACAGACCCATGGCATGTTATGAGTTACCAACATCTATCAATATTGATCGTTTTCAAATTGCTATAAGTCTCCTGAGTAGTACGTCAGCTCTTTTGGGTGATGAACATTACTTCTTAGCTCATGGACAAATGAATTCAAAAACAGTTCATTGTGTTTTCGAAAGCATATATTGGTTCATAATATTCATGATAATCCTGGGGTCAGTTCTGTTTCACTTCGCAAACCGTCCTTTTCATTTGATGTTCTTAATGTCATGGTTATTTACAGAAAAGTTAACAGTCATCTGCAGACATTTTACGACATGCTGTCAAGGAAAATTGCAAGTTCTGACATACATGTTATACTTGGAGATTTCAATATAAATGCCCAAGCTGACCAGCCAGAATTAGCAGATATCATGAATGATTATACACAAATTGTACCAGGACCTACTCATCTAGCTGGTGCTATCCTTGATCATGTTTATGTGAAGAGTAGCGTTTTGTCGATGTACTGCATTAATTGCTATGTCAAGTGTATACATTTCTCTGATCATAATGCTATCAAATTTAGCCTTTCAACGACACCACGCTGACAAACTGACAAGCCATATTTTGATCAATCAACTTTGCAGCTACTTTTATAGAGTTACGATGATGATATCATCCTGTTAGTATATTTTAAATATATATTAATATTTATTATATTAAATATAACATTAAAAACACATGGTGTGGTATAAAATTTTCGATTCTTTTCAAATCTTCTTCAGTGTATACACAAGGAAAACCAATTTCGTCTATGTGTGTATGAATATAAAAACATTCAAAACACATGGTGTGGTATAAAATTTTCGATTTTTTCAAATCTTTTTCAGTCTATATATATATTATATAGATATTTATTTAGATATTTATATATACATTTTTTTATTAAAAAAATACATTTGTTCAAATATTTTTAGTAGTTTGGTTGTATATATACCTTTTGTATTTATGTAACATTGCAGTAAGTGAATAATATGCTCACTGAAGTTAATCAACCACCAAAATCACATCGTTCTACTATCAACAAGATGGTTGTCTACATTATGAACTTCTTCTCGTGTTCTGTTATTTTGGATTAGGTTTTTCAAAGAATGTTAGTGTGCTGTATTACACCTAAAACTGTTCAACCTCATTCGATTGAAAGTAATTGCAATCATCAGCGCAAGTGTATCACACCAATGACCTCACAACTATTTGATGTCCAAGTCGTCATATTTTGGTAAGCCATAACAATTATTTCGTAATAAAGTTTCCGACGAATGACCCTATCTTGGCTAGAAAATATTTAGTTCATATTTACACTAAGATAAGCTTCATTTTTTTTTTCATTGTTTTGCAATAATGAACCTCAAAAGTATTTTGTTGTTATTTAAACCTATAAACTGCTGAAACGATACTTTTTCTTGTTTTGAAAATTGTTTATTCTTATTCATAGCTTTTCTCTAATGCTTGTCATTTGCTACAACAGTCACGCGACTGCAACTGAAAACTACACAGATCGTATGCAGCCTTTATATTCGTCTGAACCATCACGTGAGCATTAATCCATCAGGCAATCTAGAAATCGCATTACGTTCTATGCTAGGGCATATACGATGCACATGGCGACATGCCTAATCTTATAATGATAGAGAACGCATTACGTTCCATGCTGGGACATATACGATTCACATGCAGACTTGCCTAATCTTATAATGGAAAGAAAACGCATTACGTTCTATGCTGGGACATATACGATTGACATGCAGAATGTTATAGAACAATCTTGTGGAGCAGCAGGTTGCTACTTGTGAAAACGTCAGTGGAACAATGTTTGTATTAATTTTTTATGTATTAATGCATTATTCGAAACAAAAATGGCTGGAGCAAAAAGAAGGCACAAGTTGCCTTATCACCAACCCCGTTTTTAAGCAAAAAAGAGAGAGAGTTAGAATAATATTAAAATAGATATCAAATATAGTAAAGAAATATGTTAACTATACGAAAGTCTATATACGAGTGTGTATCTAAAATATTTATAACTGTCTATAAGTTCTGTCGTTAATAATTTTGTTTTCGTATTTTTCGTAAAAATTAAGAGTTTTGTTTTTTTAATTGCATCAGATAAAAAAGTATTCCAAAAGTATGGTCCGCTATGTCTAATTGAAAATGCGCTAGATTTTAATAAAATTTTTGGCACTTGATAATTATTTTTTGAAAATCTGGTATTATATTTATGTTGTATTGAACTAAATTGGGTAGTAAACAATTTTGGTGTTATGTTCTGCATTATCTTATACATGAAAAGTAAAACTTGATGTATATTTAATTGATAGACGTTCGAAGCCCCAATTTAAAAAATTAGGTGTTGCGTTGCGTTGGTGCATGTCTGTCTAAACCAAAAATTATTCGACAAGCATGCTTTTGTTTATTATATAATTTTTTAATCATTGCTTGCCCGGCATATGTTACAATATGATAAGTAACTGTGTATGAAAAAAATAAAGGTTTTTTAAGCAATGGAGATTTAAGTATCGTTTGACCTTATATAATATTCCTACGTTTTTAGAGATTTTATTTTCAAAGGTTTGTATATGTTTATTCCATGTTAATGATTCATCCAAAGTTACGCCAAGAAATTTTATTGTTTCTTCTCTCTTTATGGTTACATTATTTATTTTAAGCAAAGATAGTTGGAGTGGGATGTTATCAGTTTTTTAACGGTTATAAAATAATACATTATTAGTTTTACTTATATTAAGTGAGAGTTTATTTGCTTTAAACCAAGTTCTTGGATAGCTGTTTTAAAAAGATCTTTAATGTGAGCATGAGAGTAAAAAAGATTAGTATCGTCAGCAAATAGAATAAATCTCAATATTTTAGAGGAATTATGTAAGTCGTTTATGTAGATTAAAAACAGTAAGTGTCCAAGAATGGATCCTTGTGGAACACCACTTTTTATTAGCTGAAAGGGCGTCGTTTTTTTCATTGTTTCCGGTTAGTCAAGTAATTTGTAAACCATTTTAATTTGTTGCCCCGAATACCGTAGGATTTTAGTTTAGATTAAATAATGCTATGATTTACAGCATCAAAAGCCTTTGAGAGATCAATGAATACCCTAGGGTAAGCAATCTGTGATTAAAGGATTCCGATAATCATCAATATCAATTCCATGACTTCATGGCATACTATACTATAGTTAAACTTCATAACGATTTTAGTCATGTCGCAGGCATAATAAAACATTCCTAAAAATCGTTACACCACAAGCAATAACACAAAACGTTTTCGTTTCTTTCTTATGAATGTTAAGTGTGGTACTGTATTGTTTTAAAGTATTAGTTTTCACAGGTTATTTTTTTTACAAGCATCTGATTCTAAAATCTGGTCATCTTGCATTTTTTTCACCGCTTTGGCCAACTTAAACTTATGACCCTTGCTTTGCCTGCTAACAACAACACGTTGGTTTGTTCTAGCCTGTATCTCAAATACTGCATAAAACATTCAAGGTAATAAATGACGGAACAACATTGTAGAAGTTCTGTACAAAACAGCCTACTGGCGACCTTGAAAGGTATAGGGAACAAAATTATACACGACGAACAAGAATCTGAAATCTTTTAGCCTGCAAGGGCTTTTCATTTAATTTCATAACATCGTTGCCACAACAATGCTAGCAGATAATAGATCTATTGTCACACAAACAAAAGGCATTCGATACCGGAACAACCAAATTTTAAACATATTTTAAGAAATTATATTGATAATACAAGGTATACTTCAGTGATGTTATACAAGTGTATCCGGTCCTTTAAGAACAGATTGCATCAAACTACTTACAGCATCAAACTACACAAAAATTACACTTGTTCTTCATCGTAGAGATCATTGAATAATCTCTACGATGTGTCATCTGGATCTGCCAATTAAATTGTTCATTTGGCTCCTTTAATTTCAAGGTTAAAATCTCCTTTCCCTCGAATCAAAGTTCGAACAATCGTTTTCGTGACTTCACCTTTAAACTACAGTCGGTTTTTCAGTTCAATTATTTTTTTAAAACTAATAAATTTCAAACTATCGTAACGTAACAGATGTAAACATTGATTTAACTTTAGGTTTTAGGTTTAGATTTTTTATAACGACATCAACACTGAATTTCACAACCTGTAGTGTTAGAAACAGCAACAACGGAAAAATTACTTTTTACGGTTAATGTAAATTATAAGAATAGTTTTTATAAGACTATTGTGTTTTAGTTTCGGCTTCGAAATTCGATGTTCTGAGCTATTTTAACAAATACTATCCTCATTATTCTTAATATGTTCTTAACATGACTATGGCCTGAAAACATATAATGTCTTAACCCTATTCGGTCCGGGGGGGGGGCGGATTCCGCCCCCCCTGACGGTTTTTTTTTAATAACTCCTGATTGCTTTGTTATATGGCTATGATACTTACTGAGTTTCAACATTTATCTATTAGACACCTGCATGCTAATTTTTTAGGTCCCATACCTTTTAGAAGCTTTGATATTGGCCATTACTCGAAACTACCCCTAAAAATCTCTATGAAATCCTTATAATGGGGAAAATATATTAACTCCTGTTAGGATTATCCTTAGAACTTGAAACTTGCAACACAACTTTGTTTCATCAAGAAAGATCATTTTGAATAATTTGAACACGTGACTAATCCGATTTCCCGATTTTGTCGGATTTTACCCGAAAATCGGAAAAAAATGGATTTTCGGGCAATTTTTGGCAATTTTTCATCCGATCCATGTAAAAACCGGAAGATATGTTAAATAACTTTTATTTAGCTTTCAGAAACTTCAAACAGAATGTAAAAATTCGCTCTAGAACAAAAGTAATTATATTTTAAGCAGATAGTGGCATTTTTAACAATTTTCAAGCTTTTGATGACGTCACAGAAAATGTGCTGACGCAAGCAAATTTTTTTTGGCGCCATTTTGTTCCTTTTATGACGAACTATAAGTGTGCCAAGTTTGATTTAATTTGAACAACCTTATGAAAAGTTATTGAGGGGGGGCGGAATCCGCCCCCCCCCCACCCCCGGTCATAGTATGTTCGAAAAACCCCGGACCGAATAGGGTTAATAAAATAAAGCATGCTATAAGTTACTATATCTAGATGATGGCAATTCTACTACATGTAACGGCCCATTCCTTGGACACAAAAAAGTTTAGTTCGTTTGATATACAATAAAAAAAGTAAACTTCTAATAAATTTTGTGCGTCATACAAATGTTCATATTTAAAACTATTAAGCTTGGACGTATTCTTATAATATTCTAAACTTCTGACCCATATTTCAGAATTTATTCTTACAAAATTAGTGATTAAAGAAAATATTTCCGGCTCAAGACACAACAACAAACTTAATATTTAAGGAAATTTTAGCTCCAAAAGAAACGGCTAAAAAATCGTTATACACCCAAAATTTGGGTGATTAGTAATCGAAATGAATTTGGGCCAAATTCATTTCGATTACTAAATTTCGCTTCATCCCAAAGAGAACGAATTGAAAATGTATAGCTACAATTGTCTGATGCATTTCCAATCAATTCTTTTTGTAATGTGTTATCATCGTACGTTTTTCTTCGTTTTAAAAAATATTTATGACAACAACATTATTAACTTCGTTCGACAACAACAGTTTGTTTTTTACATTTTAAATTCGAATTACAGCCATACTTGCATGCGATACAACCTCGGTCCCACAACACAAAAATGTAAAATATAGAAAAACATATAAGCTAACCTCATGATGAGTAAACATTGGCATGCTTTGTTTGAAGTAACTTTTTTCAGGATTAACTTAAAAAGCAGACAACCTTCTTCGCTTCGGTTTTCTTTTTTCAGTTGATAAACAACTTGTTTCCATGAGATACGGCGCGCACATGGTAAACCAGGGGTAAAATTATAAGTAGATATACAATAGGTAAACATAGGTTATTGAGATTTATTAACCCGAGGTGATTTATATTCAACGACGCGCAGTGGAGTTGAATATAATATCACCGAGGGTTAATAAATCCAATAACCTATGTTTACCTATTGTATATATGTTTTATTATATACCCAAAAGAGATTGTTATAATTAATATTACTTATTTTGTTTTGTGTTTGTTTTGTTTTCGTTATGTCCCCGAAGCGATTCATTTTTGTTTCGATTTCTTTGTTTTGATGTTTTTGTAAAAAGAATTTTCTCGACAAAAACGTTCCCGCCATTTCACGTGTTTGGAAATCGACTAATCAGAAAACGGACCACTAAGAAACAACCAATCACAGTTAATTACGATAAAAATTAATGAGGCGGAAAGGATAAAATCAAAACATGCGTTTACGAATGTTTTGTCAAAACTATTGAACACAAGCATCGAATAATACGGGTGGAATACGATTATTTATTCAATGGCTGTTTTTGCTTACGGGTATATAATAAAATTATTTCAACTGTAACAACCGAGAACGGCGCTGTAGCATAAAAGAAAAATGGACCCCTGTTTTCTTATTTGGCGGCTTACTTATTTTTTTAGTAAATAAGTGACCCGTGATTTGCGTGTTGTGGACTCACAATTTCACTCACGCAGGGGAATTAATATATAAGATAAACTAAACGTGCAAAAATATACGGGGTCGCCCGTCCTTTATATATTTAACTTCGTGGTTCCTTGACAGACAGGCAAACAGACAAAATATAAAGAAGCTAATAAATCTTACCGGCAGTCCAAGTAAAGAATAATTTGGAGTGACTTAATAGACTTTTCACAGTATCATGAAATGATGGACTGCCACACAAGGTTATTCTTACTTATTCCGCATCTTTCAATAGTAATTATATTAATTATGAAAATTACTGACGCCATTGTTCCTACAAATTGTTTTTTGATCAACCCCGTCCCCAGGGTTTTTCACATCGAAAGCAGGCGGCGAAATTAACCGTTTAATTGTTCAGCCGCCAAGTTAGCCAACAAACCTTGGGGACGAGGATGGGTTTTTTATAATGGGACCAATTTCATTAAAAAGTATATTTTTGCCAAATTATTTGAGAGCGTTCAAGTCCTAGCTTCTATGCGAGCTGGCTAATTAATTGATTTATTTCATCTATGATGCAAAATGGGATTTTGATGGAGCATGACTAAGTTTTCATTTATTTAGGTATAAGAGCTCTTATCCTGACAAAAATTATTTTTTTTTATGCTTGGGCTTATCCAGCTAGCTGTTTATTTATATCTGGCTTCGAACTACATGTTGTCAAATGCAGTTTAGCTACACCAAAGTACTTAGTTAATAATTTCTATGCTAAATCCTGTTACTACTGCCATGAAAACTTATTCTACAAATAAAATTGCTGAGTTATTGTTTTAGCAGGATAGGGCAACAGCAGGCTATCTTCCTGTATTTCTATTTTATTATTCAGCAAAATTTGCAGGATAGTTATTTAACATGCGACATACTGCATACCAGTACTATAGCACACTACCTGAATCCACTTGACCAAAGCTACTCGTCCAAAGCTACTCGACCAAAGCTACTTAATCAAAGCTACTTAATCAAAGCTACTTGATCAAAGCTACTCGACCAAAGCTACTCGACCAAAGCTACTTAATCAAAGCTACTCGACCAAAGCTACTTGACAAAAACTATCTGACCAAAGCTACTATGATGGTGCTTTTAAGTCCAAACATCAAGAATATTTAATGGTAGGGACCATTGAATAACAATACCCAAAATTACGATACAACTACATTACATGCCAAGAAAAAAACAAAAGTTTTTCCAAAAGTTTGTCAACACAGCAAAGCCAAGAACTTCAAAAGTGTCCATTTATTTCCTAACCTTCTTTTCGAGTAGAATAATGAATACTTGCACAATATCTTTAATTTTGGAACGAGTCAGGCTAAATCCTAAATTACACGTTTAGCAAGATTTATTTCCTCTTTGTTGTTCAAACCGAACCAACAAAGTTTTTTACTGATCCCGCAAGGTTTTTTCCGTCCTTTATCATGTCCCTCCTTTGACTCGCCAGCGGACGATGCTGAACTGATAACTTTTTCACTGAATTTTTTTCTGGGTTTGGAATTATTTTTTCCATTACGTTTCGGCATTCTTTCAAAATGGTATTTAACCTACAGAATTTGATAAAACGCCCTTGGGATAAGGCTAAAAGCTTACCAGTCGTACGCGCTAATCCAATTAGTTTAAATCTAAAGCACACAGTGCGATATTCAACCTACAAAATGAAGTTATATTCAAGTCGGTGTCTATCGTAGTGAAACGACAGACACTAGCAGTCTTACTGTTTCGTGCTGACAATTATATTAAGAACACCAATTCGTTTTCTTAACTTTAATTATAGATAAGTGGTACCGGAAGTAGTAAGAAGCACGCAATGCGGTATAAAAACGAACCTGTAGATTTTTCCACAGGCCCCCGACGAGTCTAGTATAATAATAATAAAATCAGTACTGAAGTTATAGAAGTTATACAATAAGCTAAAGCCTTTTAGTAGGCAACCACCACATTTGTATGGTTTAGTTCCAGTAAGCCAGCATCTGCCTATTTAATATTGCAAACTAAGCAGCTGAATGGCTTTCTATTTGTAGATGAATGCAAAACAAACTGTTCTACGAAAAGCATTGCGGATAGTTTAAACAAACGCTAGAAAAAAAATTTAAGTGCAACCAAAAGCTCCTGAAAACAAAACAGAAAAGTCAGAGGAAGCAAAGATGATGATATTTATCCAGTACCGCGGTAAGCATACGGATAGATACGAGAAAACACTAAAAAAGTTGAAAGCTCCATATCAACGTTGAAAACTGTTCTACTTTCCCTAAAACAACCAGTTGATATTCCTTTTAAAAGTGATGTGGTCTATGAAATTTGTTGTCCACGATGTAATCAATCAAGTCGGCATCTCACCACCTGCATAAGGGAGCATCCAAAAGACAAGATTAAAAGTCACACTCTTTTGATAAAATTGTTATATAATTTCAATATATTTTGAAGTTTAGTGAACGTATGTTGTAGACACTTTTGTTTTAATCTGTATTAACTGATTTTTATTATTATTTTAGATTTTTACCTGATGATGACTTTAACAGTCGCTTGCACTGCAAGTGAATTGTGCTATATTCTTATGAATGTTATAATATAAATCGTGGTTCGTAAGTGTTAACACGCCGTTTTTGTATTCCCTGCACAAAGAGCCCGCAGCAAAAATTTTAATATCCTCACGTCTGGACTTGCTCAGTTGAGATGAAACTCTTTTACTTTTAATATTTTTAAAATTTGTATGTTTTTCAATTTTTTTTTTTACTTAATTTACTTAATTTAATCAAGGCATTACTTAAAACTAGCACCGTATTTAACAAAGGGCTTATATTCATAATTCAACCAACTTTGGTTACATTGTGCCACCTTGTAATTCCGTTTTCTCTGATTTTTGTTCAACGATAGAAAATCAAAATAGAATCGCTATCTGTATCCTCCATTTTAGAACAGGGCATTTTTTTGGCATTGGAAATACTTGAAAGCATTTTCGCAATCATTTTAGTGCTCGAGATAGTGTGCGATATTGGTCAACAAAGAATCGGCCCAATCTTTAGACATCACTGGCAAATTCGCTTTTCGCTTATAAACCTCAAATATGATGCGTTAATAAACAGACTCTCGCACCCCTTCCTGTTCACAAACAAAGCTGAAAAGGCGTCGGACGATGGCATAACTTAGCTTCCCGCCCAATCTCGGGTCTTAATCAGATCGTTGTTTGTCCATATTTAATTTTTAGCTAACGTGTGCAGAATTTGTGGAGAGTTCTTTCGTATTGTTAATAAAATTCAGAATACATTTATCGTTCTGTATCTTTCAGATTCTTTTCTTGAGAATGGTTGAGGCTGCAAAAGAAGAGTGGCGAAAAACCAAAGTTACAAATTCCTAGTGGTGGACAAAAAGTCTGTTATAGAGAGTTTCATGATCACTTCGAAACAAAGAAGCTATGGTACGGCAGTGGAAGTATTGATGAAAACAGTTTAAACTTGCACATCATATTTTTAAAGAAGAAAACTATTTACAATAAAATATATTGTGCACAAGATATGCTAATATATATATAAAAATCATGAGTGTTTATTAATTTAAAATGTTTATATCGCTTTGCCCTCCAACAAGTGTGCCACAAACAGGACATCCAATTACACCGCATGGATCGAAAGCCATAAAATGCGCTGTTTATTATGAAAGTCCTGTGATGTGGAAAGGAGCCATGGCCAACCTAAGAATCTATATTTTGAAGAAAGAATTGAAATTTCTGTTGAGTGGTGTCGCTTCTAAAGAGCTTGGTATTGTTGAGTTTACTGCAGCTTCACAGGCGATGAGTAAATCCAAGTTAATAAGACGTACAAGAACCAAACGTGATCCAACACCAGTAGACATTATTAGCAACTACAAGGTTTGAAGGCGTAGGGATCCTTAAAAACCACGAGGTGACACTTCATGTTGATGAGACCGTACCAGCTGTAGCAGCTAACCCTCGCCCTATACCGTTTTACTTGCGTGGAAGATTCGATGCGATGATAAAGAAGATGGAGGAAGCCGACATCATAGAAGAACACGGTGGCCCAGCACTAACGTTGACCTAGCCCCAAAAGATGACAGCGGAATAAGGGTGGTTGTTGACATGCGCGAACCGAATAAGGCTATAAAAGACACCAATATGCCTATTCCGTTAAGGCACAACTATCAGGGTGCAAATATGTCTCAAAGCTTGATTGCACCCGATGACAGACATTTAACTGTCGCTTCAAACGTCTAGTGATGGGAACAAAGCATCCACTATCTGCAGATATATCTGAGGAACATGTAATCAGAATTGGGCATGACTCTCAACCCAGACAAGTGCTTGTTTGCCAAGAAAGAGGTACCATTTTGGGTAATGATTGTGACAGAAGATGGTATACGTACAGATCCAACGAAGGTTGTTGCCCTGAAATCTTTTCTATGCATGATGCCATCTAATGCAGAATTCGTACCTACTTTGCTTCAGTTAACCAAAAAGGAGGCTGAATTCAAAACAATGCCAGCATGAGTTCGAAGAGTAGAAACACTCGCTCAGTAAGGATGCATTGCTTCCTTTTTTTATCCGAATCATAACACATTTTTATTCACTGATACCCATTTGAGTGGTATTTCAGCAATGCTGGCACAGGGACCCAGAAGATGCAAAACCAATAGCATTTGGCAGCAGAGCAACAACACCAATCGAGTGCAGATGTGCCCAGATCGATCTCGAAGCACTTTCAGTGGATTTTGACCTTAGGAGATTTCAAACTTATCTCGTTGGAGGGCCTATAGCTATCGTACTAACTGGCCACAAGCCGTTGGTGAGTATCTTTGGCAGCACAAGAAAAGAATCTGCTCGAACTGATCGTATTAAATTACGTCATCAGGACATTGATTACGAAGTATAACGGCGTGCTGGCAACGTGGACCTCGCTGATTTCATATCACGCCTAGCTATCCCTTTCCAACGAAACTAACAAATTAGAGAAAGCCGTACGGCTATTGCAATTCTCTCCATGCTTAGAAGCAATTTCAATGAAAAAGATCATAGAAAAATCGAAAGCTGACGAAGTGCTTGCACGTCTAAGCAAGCACCTTAAACGTGGAAAGATTCCAAAAGAAGACAAAATCTTGGACTATCTAACGGAATCAGATGAAGTTTTGCTCCTGAAGAACGAATTATTCCACCAAAGTCGTGTTGGAAAGTTGCTATCGATTAAGCGCGCCTAGGTGGACACCCCGAAGCTAGTAGACTGAAGAGGACACTGACAACACATTACTGGTTTCCAGAACTAAATGAATTGGTAACTCAGAAAATCAACACATGTCAAGGATGCCAACTCTTCACAAAGAAAACAACGAAAGAGCCCGTAATTGCATTGGGAACTAGCGAAACCACATGAGAAGACGTCAACATCGATTTTTTTTATCCTGATAAGAAACATATTCTCGTTGTTCAAGATAACTTTTCCATATTCCCTGCAGAGAAAATAGCGCCATCAACGTAAGAAAAGCCGGTACTGTCAGCAGTAAATGACATATACATGAACTACGGGTACCCTGAAAATTACCGAAATGACAGCGGTTCTCCATTTAACAGCCACGAGTTTGACACCTACTTGACATAAACGGTATTTCATACACAGAAATATTTCCATACCAGCCACAAACTCCTACAGAAACATTTATGCGACCCATTGGAAAATCCATGAAAGTAGCATTCGAGACGAAGCAGAACCGTGACCAGTCGTTGAATGAACTCTTGTCTGCTTAACACCGCACCCACGACCGGTTTAGCACCAGGAAATATCCTGGTTCGTCATGGATGTCATTGAGAATTCTCAAGAAACATATACCCCGATAACCAAGGTAAGGAGGCTCGACTGCAAGACAAAAAGCAGAGGCGTGATCGAGGTGAGCGTCAAAACAGCCGCGTCAAACGTCGTCCATACCAAGCACTACCAGGCGATAAAGTATTTGCTGCTAAACAAAAACAACAGTCGAAATGCAAGCCTCTATACAAAAGATCCAGCTATAACGTGGTAAGCATGACGGGAAATCGGGTTTAATTCTGCAGAGTCAAGACAACAATTCCACCGTGCGTCGACACAAGGATGACGTTAGCCTTATCATGTCGACAACAAACAGGTTCATTTAGACGATACTTGGTACTGGAAACAGCAGCAAGACGAACAAAACAGAGCAGTCATACACCCGGCTCCAGCAGACGTAAACCTAGCTCCATTAACCGTAAACCCAGCTCCAATAATCAGGGCAAAACAAACAAGAGCCACTCTTACCTGCGCGACGTAGCAACCGTGACAGACGTCTGTCGCGGAGCCTTGCTGGATTCGTTCTTGATGGCCACCCTGAGTTGGATAGGATAAGATAGGATTATTTTATTAATCACAAATAGCTGTTCAGTTCAAATAATTAAATAAATTGGTAATATGAAGAGAGAAAAAAAAAACAGCAAAAAAACTATTTTTGAAGGGAGACCTTACCTAATAGCAGAAGCTAAGACGAGGATAAGGCCACCCTTTGACGAGTAGAATAGACGGCACAGGACACACAAGAGGGCACGAACATATATAATTACCATTGATGAGAAGCCTAAAATCATAATTAAGGGGTTTAAATATAATGTACTCCGTCTTGCTAGCATAAAGAGAAATCTTATTAGCATTCAGCTAATGGCAGAGAAGCTTGAGGTCTAAATTCATTTGTTTGGCCAGTTGTTTCAAAGAGTCACTGAAATGCCGGAGGTTTGTATCATCAGCAAAGTAATGTACCATAGAATAGTTAATTCCACAATTCAAGTCGTTTATATAAATTAAAAATAAAAGTGGTCCTAAAACAGAGCCTTGAGGAATGATTTGGAGTGATGTTATGACCGATCGGCAACCGGCAAAACGGACAAATTGTAAAAACCAAGATGGCGGAAGGCTATGGCATTCCAAAGTCACATTAATACAGTTATCTTAAGATAACAAATGTTATCTTAAGATAACTCTATTAATGTGACTTTGGAATGCGTGCATATTCACATTAATGTCCTGATTGTAAGATAACTCGAGTAATCTTAAGATAACATATTAATGTGATAATTATATCTTTACTTTGTAGTTATCTTGAGATTAGAGCTGTTATTAATATAATTTGACGATATTTTTCGTAACTTAAGATAACTCGTGTTATCTAAAGATAGCATTATCTTCGTTCCAAACGCGTTAAATTACGCAATAAAAAACAAACAGGAACAGATTTACGGAAAGCGATAGCTAAGTTTGCAAGAAGACTTTGCCATGAAGAAGTAAACGATAATTCTTTAGAGGCGTATTTAGGATGTCGTCTTGTGCCTTTAGACTTGAACCCTGGTCTTAGACCTATCGGAGTAGGAGAGGTTTTAAGACGCATTATTGGAAAAGCCGTGATGTACGCATCAAAGAATGATGTTATTGAATCTTGTTCAAAAATTCAAATGTGCTCCGGTCATGAATCTGGGTGCGAAGCTGCTATACATGCAATGAAAGATGCATACTCTAGTGAAGAAGCCGAATGTGTCTTATTAGTTGATGCTGCAAATGCCTTCAATAGCTTGAACCGTAGTGCAACACTTCATAATACCAAGATCATTTGCCCGATTTTAGCAACATACATCAACAACTGCTACATAAAGCCTGCGAGACTTTTTGTGATTGGTGGAACTGAACTGAGTTCAAGAGAAGGTACCACTCAAGGCGACCCGTTGGGGATGGCCATTTACGCAATAGGACTCACACCATTACTTGATAGAATGAAAAACATTGCTGATATTGATATGAAATTGGTAGCTTTTGCTGATGACTTAACAGCTGTTGGAAATTTTTCCACCATTCGGAAATGGTGGGACGAGCTCATTGTGGAAGGCCCAAAATTTGGTTACCAACCACAGCCAAAGAAATCATGGCTAATTGTGAAAGATAAGAACATTGAAGGAGCAAAAACACACTTCAAAGAAACAAATATCCAAATTACATGTACAGGAGAACAACATCTCGGAGCAGTTATTGGCAGTGAGACTTTTCGAAAAGAGTACGTTGAAGACATTGTCGCGAAATGGGTGAAAGAAATCACACTAATTTCAGAAATAGCTGTTATCGAACCACAAGCAGCTTACACATGCTATGTTAGTGGATATCAACATCGCTTCACATACTATTTACGGACCATCCCAGAAATATCATCATTACTGCGACCAGTGGAAAGTGTAATAAGACACCAACTGTTGCCGGCTATTACTGGTGGTCATATTGTAAACGATGTAGAGAGGGAGCTAATGTCCTTGCCACCACGTCTCGGAGGTCTAGGAATAAAAATCCTTGAGAATGTTTCTGACACAGAATACGAGAATTCTCGGAAAATGACGACGGAGCTCGTAAATATTCTTCTCAGACAAAATGAAAATGCGAACGAGATCAGCAAAACGAAAAGCCAAATAAAGTCTGAGAGAAATAAAAGCCATCAAAACATTCTGCAAGGACTATTGTCACAAATGGATGAAAGTGCTAAGAGGCAGAACGAAGCAAATCAGGAAATAGGTGCGTCAAAATGGTTGACGACTCTGCCAATAAAAGAGAGTGGTTACTACCTCACAAAGGAGCAGTTTTTCGACGCATTGAGAATTCGATATAACTGGGAATTACCCAGGTTACCATTTGAATGTGCATGTGGCTCAAAGTTTGATCTTGCTCATGCGTTATCCTGCAAAAAGGGTGGGTTTGTCACACAACGTCATAACGAAGTTCGTGATATAACTGCTCAGCTTTTGAAAGAAGTGTGTAAAGACGTACGAATTGAACCGATGCTTGCTCCACTACAAAACGAACGCTTTGACCAGAAAAGTGCGATCACATCCAATGAAGCCCGATTAGATGTTAGCGCACTTGGTTTCTGGATTCCTGGCCAACGGGTATTCTGCGATGTCAGGGTCTTTGACCTTAACGCCCAGAGGTATAGGAACACAGAAATCAAACGTTGCTATGAAAGAAATGAGCAAGAAAAGAAAAGGTTATACAACGAAAGGGTTTTGCAGGTTGAAAATGGTTCTTTTACACCTTTGGTGTTTTCTACACACGGTGGGTTAGGAAGAGAATGCAAGAGATTCTATCAACGTCTTGCTGAGTTGATAACAGATAAACGTGGTATACCAACGTCTATCGCTACGACGTTTGTCAGAACGAAAATTTGCTTTTCGTTACTCCGATCGACATTGCTATGCCTGCGTGGATCAAGATCATTGCGGCGGGATGTTAACATATCTGATATCGACATGTCTTTGACCAACACACTATCTGAAATAAGGGAATTCCGATAGCCGAAATAGTATTATATATATATTATATATTTTGAGCGGCGGTCTCTCGCTATAGAAATAGACCAAAACAAAATTATATAAAATAACGTATGTTTGAATTTTCAAGGTATCAAGCCGAATAAACGGATGATACTATGTAATTTTATAATTTCTAAATATAATATATATAATTTAAAAAAAAAATAAAAAACAATTACAGCGTTGAAGTGTCAACTTCGTTCCCAGTTAGTTTTACATTTTAAGCGCGAAACTTTACCATGTTCGTTGCGATTTTGCGTGTAAAAAGTTTCAAGTACAAAGAGTGTCTACTCTCGTATTACGCAAGAAATAAGTAAAATTAAAATAAAAAAGGACATAATTTTAGAAGATACAAGGCACTTTAGTAATTTTTTTTCCCGAAATTTTGTAATGTATAAATTTTCAAAATAGTCATTCTATTTGTGCCTTCAAATTTATTTGGTTAGGATAGAGGTCTGGCGAAAAACAAACAAGTGGAAATTGATAAGCAAACGTACAAATTAGTCAGTCGTTGAAAGCAGTCAATAAAACGAATTGGATTTGTTCCGCCAAGTAACGTAGATACTGTAGTTAAATCAGATTTAGTATTTGAACTTACAAAGTGTCAAATCCATACCGCTAAGTTTTGCGTTCAATTAGACAATTGCGACAATTAGAGAGACAACTTCACGGAAGATGCTTTATCCAAAATGCCATTCCGTGGTTTAAAATTTTAAAATTAACTCTTATTTAAAGTACTTCGGCATTAAATGTGGCTTTCTTTAGACGCACTTTTTACCCAGATCCCCGATTTACCCAGATTTTATTAATAGTTGAGCAGCAGCGTCATTAAACTGCTCCTGCTCCATTGGTACATCATAAATGACAGATGGATCGCATTCAGGGAACTCTTCAACCACAGACGTCGCATGATTTTCTTCTTTTTTAGAGACAATGTTGATTATGGATGAAAACTTTTTTTTTCAGCAGCCAAACCGACTCTTCCCGAAAACGCCGATTTTTTTGGTTTTGGTTTTGGGAGAGGTTGGAATTTTTTATTTAAATATGTTGATCCTATAACTTTTGGTCTTTCCACAACCAAATTGTCTTCCTTGGGAGCATAAAATGATAGATCATTTAAAGCCTGAGTCAAGGTTTCATGAAGGTGGTCTAGTGCATCATTATCATACACTATGAATGACAAGCTTTTGATTTGGTTTAAATTTCTCTGCAAGACGAGGCCTTGAACCTATTTAGAAAACATATTTTAGGAATAGAATCCATTAAAACGGACTCGGTTTCGACATCATTGATGCAATAAAATCGTTCTACATTTGGTTATCTTCTAAAGTAACCTCCTTGCTAACAACTTCATGATCCAAAATGAAAAAAGGAGATGTATCGCGACGATAAAGATTTCCAGGATACATCTGCGACCTTGCCACTAATGAGAGATAGGATGTGGTTACAGGGCAACAAGGTTTTACGACAATCCAAGCAAGTACATGACGGATAGTTGTTTTCGTCACCCAAAAAAACCGTGTAGTTATCAGCCGGGACAGAACTTCCTACCAAAAAGGTTTTTTTCCAACAATCAAAAAAGGAGTTCCGGACCAAAGGATTTGTTGGGGTGACTCCTTGTTCTTGATATCTTCGAAGAGAATTTTGTGATTTTTTAAATTAATATATATCTAAAAAATTAAGTTGGTAAACACACAAAGATTTTCTTTTTTAAAGAAGACTACTGAATCCGTGACCTAAAAGGGACATTTAATTTTCATTTTAAAATAAAAACAAATTTCAATTTTTTTATCAATTTTTCTTTTTTAATTCAATAAAAAAAAAAATTTAAACTCAATTTTCGTTTTTCGTTTTCAAATCAAAAAATAAAAAAGGAACTTCATATTTTGGCAAAAAAGTACGCTCTCCTTCGCAGACGTTTTTCTTCTACGAACCCAAGGATTACTTTGGGTCATTTGGTGCTAAAAATCCCAAAATGTAATATCAATTTCTAAATTTCTGATTTTTAAGAGAATTTTAAATTTGAAAATTAAATCAAATTTCGTTTAAATCAAAAATTGAATTTTAAGTTCAATTTTTGATTTTTAATTTGAATCAAAAATTGAAATTCAAGTTCAATTTTGATTTAAATAGAAAATTGAAAATTTTTAACTCGTAAATGCGTAAAGGAAGTTAGTAAAGGAGTAACAAATCATGTGACAAGTCATGTGATAATTCTGGCCTATCAGATCAATTGACGTGAAGTGTAAAGAGTTGTATAACATTCGTAGGATTCAGTTAAATGTTGTTTGTCTTACCACAGAAACAGACATGAATAAAATTTTTACTGAAGAAATTCTTTCTTTTTTTTCTCAAAAAATTTCAATGTGTTGCAAACAAGTACTTGGATGCTCCACGTGTGTGGATCAATGGACGGAATTACGATGCCCCCATGCCGTAACGAGTTTTACGAGACCGTTACGGTCAATGTTTTTGAAAATATCTTAGCAATTTTAAACAATTTGTAATTTTTTTATATGTGCATTTAACTTTTTTTTCTAAAAAAAATGTTTCTTATCCTTACTATCCTTACTAGTAAAATCATTTAAGTTCTTGAAACTGGTGAATAGAAGCTATTCTTATACAAGTGTTCGTTTATTGTCAAATGTCTATGTCACATCTATAACTTTGGAAATAAATTGTTTTCTGCTTCACATTTTTTTTCATGAATTATAAAGGAAGCTCGAACATAATTGTTTTTAGAGAGAAGAAAGATATTTTTTATTAAAAGTAAAACATTGTTATATATTCTAGATTTTCCTTTTTTAGTTATTTTTTCTTTGAACTGAAGAAAAAAGAAACATTAATAATTTAACACTATTTCCGTCTACATTCATTTGTTCTGATTTTCTGATGTTCTGCTTATATTTAGATTTCCTGATTTCTAAATTCAAACCTTAAAGTTTACCTTCCGTGACAAAAAAGGTTTACCTAAAATGACTTAAATTATTGTAACAATTAGGAAAAACAAATATTTGTTTTAGCTAAAAATTAAAACTTTGCGGCATAAGTTCTCTGTAAGTTGTAAAAATGAGTTGTGAAAACCTATCTACAATTTTATGGAGTATCGGTTCCACGCTGAGCGATGTTAGTACTTTATAGGAGTTAGAAGTGAAGCTATTCAGAGAGCAACAAAGTTTTTTATGACCTTCTTCACTGAAAACGTAGCCTAATTTATTCTTTCAACCACAAGTCTGACGTATTGAAAAATTTTCAATATATTAAATTTCGTAACAGCTTTCGGCATAATATTCAAAGCGTGCAAAGTTTTTTTTTTCTACTTTACATTCTACCTCACATAAAATAAATAGAAGCACGTATTGAATCGATTCTCAAAAACGCTTTTAAAAATAAAAATCATCATTCCTAAAATATAAATTGTTCTTAACAAAATTTGTGTTATGTATCCATTGCGAGAAGTACTGTGACGCTTTAAGTTCGCTATACGAAACTTTTCTTTTCACTGACCGGGAATCTGCTGTAAGATTCTCTTTTAAACATATTGTCAAAACATCGACTACTTAATCAATTCACTAAATATGCCTTTTCGTTTCGATCCAACCTAAACAATGCGGCGTTTCAAGCGCAATATTTTCATAAGATTGTTTTAAGGAATCTTCCTAAGTCCAAATCGATGACATATAAATCTGTAGCTTGATTCCGTAATTTTTGAAATGTTTGAAGATTTTCTCGCACAGTTGATAAATTATTATCCACTATTTTCAAAATCTTCTCGGAAAAAGTTTAAAAACTGGCCCACGGTTTAAGCTAGGTTTAAGGACCCTTCTCCCCATTGTAAGTAGACGTAATATGTTGCGTAAATCCTTGTCCGCTAATAATAATAATAATAATAATAATAATAAAAAAAAGTGATTATTCTTCAGAAAAAAAATAAAATCGAATTTCCTTTTTTAATTTAATTTAAAAATCAAAGTTGATTTTCAATTTTTGATTTTGATTTAACTCAAAAATCAAAAATTTAATTTGATTTTTAAATTTCTATTTAAACCAAAATCAAAAATTGAACTTGAATTTCAATTCTTGATTTAAACGAAATTTGATTTAATTTTCAAATTTGAAATTCTATTAAAAATCAAAAATTTGGAAATTGATATTACATTTTGGGATTTTTAGCACCAAATGACTCAAAGTAATCCTTGGGTTCGTAGAAGAAAAACGTCTGCGAAGGAGAGCGTACTTTTTTGCCAAAATATGAAGTTCCTTTTTTGTTTTTTGATTTGAAAACGAAAAACGAAAATTGAGTTTAAATTTTCTTTTTGTATTAAATTAAAAAAGAAAAATTGATAAAAAAATTGAAATTTGTTTTTATTTTAAAATGAAAATTGAATGTCCCTTTTAGGTCACGGATTCTACTGCCATTGTTTCTCTTGGTCTTGGTCAAAAGATCAATTTTTTTTATTATAACTTAAAACTCACCAGCAACTCCGAATGATTTATTATTTTGATAAACAGAGAAATGGGATAATGATTTTATCTGGAGATTTCTAACTGCTACATCGACATCTTCCATGGATTCGAATATATATTTCTGTTTCTCTTTACAATCTACAAAGTATCCAGTGAAAAAAATTTTCGATTTTGATTTATTTCTAGCTTTTATTTTTTCTTTATAATATCCAAGAATATTAAAAAAAAAACTTTGACAACTTACCATCTAGATTTTCATTATTCGTTTTATTTATTTCGATTATTAAACGATGATTACAGTTCGAAAGGTTTTATTTTAGTTGAAAACTTCAACGGTATACAAAATCTCAAAAACATGTGCGTGTGCCTCCAGCAGGCTTTTTCTGCGAATTCTTGCTAAATGCGCACCCAATGCATTTCGGTATTACGCAACAATACGTCATATTTAAATGACGTAGTTCTAATAATAATTTAATTTTAAAACCACGGAATCGCATTTTGGATACACGGAAAGATATTGTTTATTTTATAATTGTGTTTTCCTTCCCCTAACGAGGTCACATTAAAGTTGAAAAATTTACTTCAATATTTGCTGTTACTAAATTTTAGTTGCACATTTAACTTTACACATTCAATGTAAGGGCCTAACATTGTAATGTTTTATTTAGCTAGCTATATACAAGAACTGTCAATAATGTTTACGTTTTTACGGGATTCCTCAGCATGCGCAGAAAAATCAGAAAAGTTGACAGGCAGAAAAATGCAGACCTAGGTAAAGAAAGTCAAATTATGGTTAAAAACTTTTGTACTGTGGCTACTACTAGCATCTTTTCGCTGATAATGATCTAAATCTAAACTACACATGCAAGCTAGCTATATTTTAATTTCAAAATCAAAAGATTTCTCTAACTGAAAATAAAGTTGGAAATGGACTGGCCCACAACTTACCAGCTTTATTATTTTGCCTGTCGATTTGCATAAAAGGTCTGGGGATTATAAACATGTTTAATGAAAAACTACTCCACCAAACTGATCAAAAAATAAATATACGCAAACCATCAAACATCAGAAAATACAATGTTTAATAAAATATATGATCGGTTTGTGCCACCTCTTGACAAAGGCTGTTTACTTGACGTTGGCTCCCGCAAAATTGTTTTTAAAAAAGAGATGGCTCTTTATTCATTTCTCACAATTATCAAAGAGCGTGTGGTTCCGTCTTTATATTGGTTTATTCTATGATTATATTTTTGTGGTGCTTATTAGGCATTTGTTATCCAAATTAGACTTCAATATTCTGCTACTTAGAAACAGTGCGTCAAATTAGCATTTTGTTGCAGTAAACCACCTTTTTGTTGCAGTAAACCACCAATTCTTCATCATGTGATCATATAGGAATTTGTCAGAACATTACTTTGTTTATAAACAAGAATTATGTACATGTCTTCCCTAGTGTGTTTGGGGCCACTATAGTTTATACTAGACAAAATAAACAATTTTACAACAGTAGCTATCCACTATTAGGCAGGGGGAAGTTTGGGGCCAATGCTAAGAAAGTAGAGATAATCTCAATTTCCTCACCATAATGCACCATAATATTAAGAAGGTTCTGACTATGAAGAAAAGTAAAAAACTTTTTGTAAAAATTTTCGAAAATATAATTTAAAATTCCTTTGCGTTTATTTTAATTAGGGTTGCTGCCAACAACATATATACTTAATTTTCTTGCCCTGAAACTTATTAGTTTTTCAGAAAATGAGAAATATTCAAATTTCCAACGGTTTCTTATATGTCTATATTATAATACCCGTATACGTCTGTCCATCACGCAAATGGTAGCCGCAGTAGTGAGACACATGACATGCGGTTAATAAAGGACGGGCGAAGCCGTGGATTTATCCACAGGTTAACGACTATCTATATATATATATATATATATATATATATATATATATATATATATATATATATATATATATATATATATATATATATATATATATATATATATATATATATATATATATATATATATATATACAGTAGAGTCTCCATAACTCGAACAGCCACGGGGAAAAGGAAATCGTTCGAGTTATGGAGACATTCGAGTTGTAGAGGTTTTCAACTTTTAGCGCAATATCCTCCCTTTACGTGAACCAGCTGGATAAAAACGTTATATTTAATCTTAAGTCTAACTTTAAGGGGGCTATTAGGTTAGAGAGAGAGAGAGATTTATTTTTTTATTAGGAGTTTACAATGAAAATATATAATATGAAAAATATATTGAACATTTACCTAATAAAAGGATAACTAGCACAAAGCACTTTATGTGCTTAAATAACGTGCTAGCTACCTGGGAGAACAACAGGTAGGACGAAGCCACAGGACAACACAGGGACAAGACGAACATTCAGACGAGGATATCACAGAGTCAAAGTCAAAAATAGCATGAAATGTCTGGAAGCTGCTTAAAACAAACCTTCAAGCAGGAAAAAGGAATTTGGACTGGGTGAAATAAAATAAAATTGTAATTAGATTTTATATGTGTTAATAAAGTGACTATGTAAAAAAATTTTTAGCTCAGAGGTATTTTTACTCAAGATTTTAAAGGGTAAGGAATTTTGAAGACGGTTCCATGAGTTTATTGCAAAGAACTTAACAGACTTTTTACCAAACGCAGTTGAATGAACAAGAGGTAGATTCAAAAAGCCTTTGTCAGCAGCACGGGTGTGGTGGGAATGGGCGAAGTCGATTGCGAAAGTATTGATGAGGCTAATAGGAAGAGTTTTATAATAAAGGTTCAGTAGGAAAATTATATTATGTATACAGATCATGTCAGAGAATTTAATTAAGTTAAGGTTCCCGTATAGTGGGGTAGGAGAAGCATTGAAAGTACTAAAAGAGATGATACGGATAGCATGGTTTTGTAAAATTTCTATTCGACGGGTAAGAGAAGATTTTTGGCCCCATGCCAAGGAGCAATATTGTATTTGGGAGTAGAAAATAGCAAAATAAATTTGACGAAGAACACATTTTGGGTCAAGAGTTATACCAAGGTATTTGACAGTATCACTAGGAACGATTTTAGCTCCATTGATTAGAAATTTAAAATTAAATGAAATTGGTTTTAACGGAGTTTTAAAAATAACAAGTTCAGTTTTAGATTTATTTAATGAGATTTTATTTGCATTGAGCCATTGACAAAGGAATTTGAGATCCAAGTTAAGATGTTTATTTAGTTGTTTAGCGGACTTACTAATATTTAGCAGGTTGGTATCATCTGCAAAGAGGTGGACCATGGAATGTTTAATTGCAGTATGAAGATCATTAATATAGAGTAGAAATAAAAGTGGACCAAGAACAGAGCCCTGAGGAACACCATGACGAATAGGTTTATGTGAAGATGACGAATTATTGATAAACACAAATTGTTCTCTGTTGGTTAGGAAAGAGCGCAGCAAAGATAAAGGGACCCCACGAATACCATAGTGATAAAGTTTTTTAATTAAAATTTCATGGTCAACAGTGTCGAAAGCTTTTTGTAGGTCAATGAAGACACCACAAACAAGAAGACCATTGTCAATAGCTTCCATAATCTTTTGAGTAATGTTTAGTAAGGCGTGTGAGGTAGAAAATTTTTTCCTGAAGCCAAACTGATCTGGAAAGATAGTATTGTTCATAGAAAAAAAATTATATAAACGATTGAAAATAAGCTTTTCGAAAATTTTGTCAATGTTTGAAAGTAAAGATATGGGCCGATAGTTGCAAAGTTCGACATTTGAGCCTTTTTTGTAAACAGGGATAACTTTTGCAATTTTAAGAGAAGATGGATAAATACCAGTTGAAAAGGAAAGATTGATTAATTTAGCAATTGGAACTGCGAGGAGTTTTTTAGTAGGAAGAAGGACTTGGTACGGAATGCTGAAAGGACCTGTTGATTTTTTTTTATCAAAGAGAGAAATACAATCAAGGACTTCTAAATCATTAGTTGGTCAAAACAATACACTTTTAATCCTGCCACAGACAACATTGTTATGAGAGTGTCTTTCTTTTGAAATTCTTTAGATTTTCTCGAAAACGTTCGAAAAAGACGTTCGAAAGGTTTGGATGACGCATCATTAATCATTCGAATTAATAATAAGGCCTGCAAAACACGTATTAACAAGATTTTTAGATCCAATTTATCAGGAAAACTGTTCGAATTTTGATTATGATGTCAGAAAATTCGAGTTATGGAGACAAAAGTCTCCAAGGGACAAAAAAATTTGTTCGAGTTAAGGGAAGATTCGAGTTATGGAGGTTCGAGTTGTAGAGGTTTTTTTATAAGAGTTTATTAGGAAATTTTCACGGTGCCAACGAATTTGTTTGAGTTAAGGAGAGATTCGAGTTATAGAGGTTCGAGTTATGGAGACTCTACTGTATATATATATTTGTGGCAAAGAGTTAGAATCGTTTACCCACTACCTATTCGACCATACACAACAGGTGTTTATTGATAACATCAAATCTAAACTGAGAATATAAAATGCAGAGCCCCTCAGGGATCTATTTTAGGACCGCTTTTATTTTTAATTTTCTGCAATGATTTTGATAACTTGCTTATTAGAGCATGTACTATCAAATTCGATGACGACACAGTGGTTTATATTGCTGGAAGCAATGTGAATTACATCGAAGATATCTTGAACTCAGAATTAAAAAATATTGAACAGTACCTAACTCAGAATTAAAAAATATTGAACAGTACCTAATCGAGAATTAAAAACTTAAAAAGAGGAAAAACGGAGGCGATGTTATTCGGAACTGGTAAAAAGTTGAAATCAGTATTTCACAAGATCAAGCTATTTTACAATTTTGTGGAAGTCAACACGGCAAGCCAGTATAAATATTTGGGTTCGACTCTGGATTCAAAACTAGCATGCAAGTGAATTTTGACACAGCCTACTAGAAAGCTTCAACAAGGCTTCGTCTCCTATCAACATTGAGATCGCAAATCAATGACAACACTGATACTATTATTTTTATTACAATACCTCTTATCACGTTTCATCAACCTGAAATTTACAAATACACAACAGAAAAGGTTTGTGTCTCTGGACAACAGAGTGAGAAAGGTCACAAAAAATGCAAACATTACAACAATCAAAAAAGTATGATAATAAGAAATGTGTGTTGTGTAGTTAAATTTAACAAAAGTTAAATTAAAGTGGTTTTTATTACATGGGTCTATACAACAAGTTGCCATTAGATATTAGAAAAGAAAAATGTTATGTAACATTTAAAAAGAAATTAGAGCAATATTATATTTAGGTTTATGTTATGAAATTTGGTTTCTTTGTTTTCCAAGATGTGTCCTATTTGAGGAGCGTCTTTACTCAAAATTTGTGTCCACACTCAATCATTTTCTCTGCCTTTTGTTTCACATTTTCTTCAATTTTTTCCCATATCGTTTTTATTTAGATTTTAATCAAATATTAACTAATTTTTAGCTATTTTTAATATTTTTTTAAACAGGACACATTTGTAAAGCAGTTATTTTATCTGAAATGTTTTATCCCGTATAAATATTGATAAATAAATAAATAAATAAATAAATATTTATTATTATTTTTATTTTTTTTGTTCCCTCGTATTTTTAAGTCACCATCATGCTAGTACAGTGTCATGGTAAATCTTAAGTTGAATATGTAAAACACAATAACACAGGTCATAACTCACAGGTTTTAAAGGTTGGTACTGTAGTGAACCTCTTGTATTAGAAAATTAAATTGTCACCCACAAGTCCCATAAGATGAAAGTTTGATTGATTTTTCCATCCCAATTGCAAAAGTGTTTAAAGTTTAAGAAAGGGTTGACCTTAAGTCTGTCAATCAATTTATTTTATAGTTAAATATGCAATGTGATGCTTGGTCAGCAAAATGTGAGCAAGTTGTGGGTCAGAAAACATGTGGATTTAGCGATAATTTTGTTGCAAACATGACTGAAAGAAATCTTTCCTTAGATGAAAAAGAATACACAAAAAAGCTTGGTACGTACTAAAAATTATCATTCGTGATTTCAAAAAATGGAATAATTATCTAAACTAATTAGCAGCGAATAGATATAATAATATTTTATTTTATTTGAGTTTGAATTGTGAATTAAAGCGTACATAAAATCGGACTTCTAATGCTTTGGGTTGTTTCCAGATATCAGCCAGTGTAACAACTTATGCAACTAATTAAGAATGAATGCATTATAATTTTTGGATGCGAAAAATGGTTAGTTAGCATTTCTTGTTTATTTTACAGCATGTAACAATTTCTTTTGACATGAAATGTAATTAAATACAAGGTTTGATTCTATAAAAATAACTGTGTGGTCACATGGTCACATGTTTTTTTTAAAAAAAAGAAAGAACTCATTTAATAATTTAAGCTTTGCAATTGTTTCTGTAATTTTTCTAAAACGTTCAATATGGTGCACACTTTTTCTTTTATACGAATATACTTTATAAAAATATAAGGCTTGAATTTCAGGTAGAAACAATAGAGAAATAAGGAATAATTATACATTTTGATATTCTAATAAAAAATAGCAGTGGGTTATTTTGTACAGAAATTAGTTTCTACCACTCTCACACCTCAAGGCACCATTTTACCATGCAGAGACCGTTTATAAAACAATTTTTGCAGCTGTTGTGTCACGATATTTAGCCTCCTAAATACTTAGCACTAAACACACAGTTACTTAAAGTCTTAAATCAATGTTATTTACAATTTATTCTTGGATATAAATAAAAAATAAAAATATCCTCGTTCAGACCTTATTTTTTTCTGAATTACGCCTTGTCATATTTCTTTGCTTATGAATTTTTTTATTTTGTCTAGTATGAACTACAGACTTCATATATAAGGATAATTTGTTAGTGTTCATTAAGTTCTATATATGAGTGCGCATTATTCTGACAAACAAGAGAAGAAAGAACAGGCCCATTTGGCTATTCATCTGTTGTCGATTTCAAGAAATAAATGTATATTAAATGTAAATATATTAAATCATATTCCCTTTTATAAGCAGGTTTTAATCCTTCCACTGTTAATCTGTTTTTTAAACTTGATCTCAGATTGTTATGTTCTTTTGTTTATATATATATATCTTCTTGCTGTTTATACTCACATCACACTTGAAGAAATATCGTATTTAAAGGATTAATATACATTTATATACCATAAAACAGAACATAAAAATGATTATTTACTTAAAATTTCCACCATTCGAGCGCTTATTAAATTTTTCTCAAGTGAATACACATAATTTGAACGATATTTGAGGAGGAGTCTATGATAAGACCGATTTGCAAACAAAAAAGTTGCTTTGGTAATTGGTAAAACTAAGGGACAAAATAAGCTCAAGGGGTGCTTATTTTAAAAAATTACTCCTACCCTGGGGAACTTATTTGACAGGGGCGATGATTCAGTCATTTACATTATTCAAAAACTTTGTCCATATTATAGCTAGCACTGAGACTCCAACAGAATACGGACTATTTTGCTGAATTTAGAGATTGTCTCCTGATGCGAAGATTTTTAAAACGATAGTTTAAAAACTTGTTCCCATACCGAGATAGAATTTCCGTATCAAAAGACAAAGACTGTCATTATAAATCCTTGGTCATTTGAAGTATCTTAAAGATATCATTCATTCAATAATATTGTCCAACGTGAATATAGTTCAAAATAAGCTATCGCCCTTTGAAAAAAAATATGACTGTATGAAGTGGCATCTCTCAGCATTTTGTAAGTGTGCTGTACTCAAATAAACTAATCGTAATAATGCAATTTTCGTTGGCAAATTTTTCGTAAGATTATAACTCGCAATTTTTTTTTAATTTTTAATTGATTTTAATTTTTTTCATCTGTTCCTGATACGCAAAAAACCTGTATTTTTACCAGCGCTTGTCATTTGTGCGCTAATGAGTTTTATAGTCCGCACACTGTTATTCTCTCCTTTTTATGATCTCCTTTTTTTTTTTGCGATATGTATTTTGTGGAATATAAACCGAGCTAAGTGAAAGCTGACTTCATTTTATATCTTTATTTCATAATTGCTGAACTAAAACTTTTAATTCTTACACTTTTCGGCATTAGAGATCAAACGAACAATACGTATATATTGTGACAATTTTTTCCAATTCATGTATTTAATGATTGCTTTAATAAGCGTATTTTTGCGAAAACGTCCCGAATTTCAAGGCAGTACAGCGAGCCGATTTGCTCGCAATAGGATACTGTTTATTCACTCGTGGTTTAACAATAGCCAAACTATTCTACGAAAGACTTACCGCTTCTTAATAAAAGCTTGTCAAGTCTCGTATAGCTTGTGAAAAAACTAGCCTGGAAACCCTTCATAGTCTAAATACAGCTATTTTAAATATTTTTATTTTAGAACAAAAGTTGCAACGTCTGCAAAATGAAAAGCGAAAAGTGTCTGGAAAAATAATGTTGGAGCATTTAAAAGAGAAGCGAGAATTTCATATGAACGAGCTTATGAATGGGCTGCATGTGTATACCGACCCCTCGGCTGCCGGTTCTCCGTCTTTTATGGACAAATTATACAGTACCAACAGCCTGTACCGCCATTTGAATCCACAACAGGCGTTAGATGCGAGCGAAAAAGAACCATTCGTTGAACACGATCAGCTAGCCACCAAACACGTCGAAAGTTAAACAAAAATCATACGTGCTGTAAAGTGGAACTTTGCCTGGACTGATTTTTGAAGCAAGTTTGCTCGATTATTGTGGAAATAAATATGACATGCGTGCCAAGCCTCAATTTTTCGGAAGTTGTTTATCAATAAGTGGTATTTCAAGTGAAGTTTAACCACAGAGTGTCTTGCAAAACAATCTTATAGCAGGTCTTTCAAGTGAAGTTTGACCGTAGGGTGTGCACCCAAAAGTTTACTTAAATTTTGTAACGTTTATAAAATATACGCCAGGCTAGAGATTTTGAGCGAACGTGTAAATCAATTTTTCATTTGGAAAGACGGAGCACAGCATTAGTCGTTTTTTAACTCATGATTTTGTTGTCCCTTTCTTCAATATTATTTTCTATTAAAAGTTTGAACCCCGTGTCGTCCCCAATAAATACGTAAAGTTAAAATATTGAATGTAAGACTTAAAAATATACTACCTTTATATTATCTTTTTCATCTTTTGTCTAATTTTTTTTTTAAGCTGTTTATTTAAAACAACAGTTTTGCGTAAGTTGAGAAACTGGTAAATATTTTCACGTTGAAGCCAAGAAACTTTAAAGACACAACAACTGGGTTAAATACTGCTGCGTTATTATCGCCCTCGCATACAGCGCACGTCTATCAGAACGCTTAGTGAAGATTTTGAAATTTCGCAAATCGGCTAAATGGAACGTATTGGCGTAGCCCCAGTTAGGTACATTTTCAGATGGTGCTATATAAAAGAATATCTTCCTGTAGTGAAAATTCAAAAACGTGTTTAGTCCGCGGAAAAAATGAATCAATTTTTGGACTGTGACTCATAAACACTTTGCGTGTTGCCGTGGAAGGTTTATTTCTCACTTGGATTATCATAAGTATTGTGGATGGTGCTTGGGAAAAAAAAGAATAACTCGTGTCCAAAGCGCTCACAACGCTAATACAAAGTTATATCAGCAATGACCACACGACACATTTTTTATTATCTGCGTAGGAGATCGGTGAGTGATTGATGAGCATAAAGTGTTTTGAAGTTTTTCCATCTTTAGAAGCTTATTCAAGAAAGTGAAAAGATTGACTCGCAATATATCGTTTATAACAGCAGGTATTTAGTTTATTATTTCAAACTATTATTTTGTTAAGCGCAATATAAGAATCTATTTACACATCGACGATTTTTGAAAAAATGTCCGAGTTTATTTTTGTGTTTAAAATCAGCTTATTGTTGTAGAATAATTTCAAAATATATTTGTCTTTCGTGCATGAAATGCTACTCAGAAATTCGAAGCTCGCTTGTATTTATCTGTGATGATAAAACGATCATTCCATAACAGTGCGTTTAAATTGAGCCTATTGTCATTGCAAAGATTACATTATTGTACAACATATAATTGTGGCCAGTTTTTTTTCATCATCATTCTGAAGTTGGAGAAAGAGTGTGAGGCTGGACAAATATAAGAGATTGTAGGTTTGTTTTTTAATAGAAGATTGTGTTATGTTTTACACGGGATGATGGGATGTTCGTCGTAAATACGAGCTTCGAATGACCCACTCAAATTTCATTCTTTTAGCTTTACAGTCATAACATGCTCAGCATCGGCTTATTGTTGTTTTTGTCAACCGTCAACACTTTGGGTATGTTTGTTTATTTTGATTGACAAGCGATATATTTTTTATTTATCTATCCACTTCACTTTTACTAAGTTTTTGTCACCCTTCAATGTCAATCGTACAATTCCCACAATTAAAATGATCATTCCATAATTTATGACCTCTCCACCGTCACAATGAAGTCCTCCGTATGGGAGTTTATCAGGTTATGCCACCAACCTTGACCCCAGGGGTTTTAACCTTTGGAGGTTTGGGCTGCTCCTTCGCATTAATGTTCGACTGCGTGATTCGCTTGAGAATATATATGATGCTGGCGATTTAAAATTTTTGTTATTCATTCATAACTATGAAGGCGTTGCTAGGGAAAGTTTCCATAGTTTCTGTTAATCTACCAATTAAAAGACTTGTTATTAAGATAAAAAACCGATAAATCTGCCATCTTATTAATAGGGAGGGAACACGTCTATGACATCAATTTTTTCTGAAATTTTTATCTCCCGTTTTGTCTATCATACTGCGCATGTCAGCTTTGTGTTCGATGTTAATATCTTCACATGCTTAATGAGGAACTCATCGGTCACGTGACTTATATTAAACTGGTGATTATATCTCCCTAGAAATTAATCCTCTCAACAGCTGAAAGCGCTTTTGTTGTATTGATAAATAACAGGTAAACAAGGTTAATTCATGGCGTACAAATTTGTGCGACTGAATTTTTAATTTTTCGTGATAATTTGAAACTCAACATTTAAGTTCCTAAGGCCGGCATGTTAATTGTATATAAGTTAAAAATAATTTCTTCGCCATATTTTAGAGGTGGACATTCTTGATTCTTTTAACTTAAAAGATGGTCAAAATGGTGTGCAAGCTACGACAAGCTGCAAAGTGGGAAATGGTTACTATTTTGGTCGAACGTCTAACGGTATAACTGCTGTTAATGAGGTTCTAAAAGAAGTGGTCGAACTTTTCACACAACACCATTCGTTTATTATCACGTTCAAAGTAAGACCCGAACCATACCATAAAGGGTCTATTCTCTGGTTAGAACAGAAGCGCACAGGTACCACATTTTTTCGGAAACACAATTATCAGAACACGGATTTCAACAATTGTGAAAGGAAGAGGCTTATTTAGGGTTTTTTTTTAATACGAAAAACAAAATTCTAAACAATCAGTCTATATTTGATTTATAATCTAAAATGGCACAGAACAGCTTCATTCCGGCACGACCACCACTTCTCCCGCTCCTCCAAAGTGTGATACTTTAATTTTTCAACGGGTTAGCGAGTAATCTCTATAATAGCCGTATTTTGTGCTTTCGTTCCTTGCGGAGTGAATAATTCGCTGACAGGCGAATCCGTAATAAACGTCTACTTTGAATAAAGAAGGTTTCGCGAAATGAAGTTTGCGCTGTTTTTGGTCTAGATCGCGAGAGTCAGGCCTCGCGAAAAATGACTTAATCGCGAAAGTTTGTTCCTTAAAATATATTGATTGCAATCGAGCCAAGCTGGGCGGAATAAAAAGGGCGGGCAAACTTGTCTATATAGCAATAGCCATTCCAAATACCAAATAGTAGCCGAACCGCTACACGAAACACTGACACATGAAGTATTAATGATGGCCAACCAGTACACTCCCCCTTTTCGGGTTAACGACTAGTCGTCATGATCGTTATTTTTTTAGCGACACCATTATTTGGACTGTGGATGAGGTCGGGAAAAACTGGAAAATATGGTTTGCAATTCTACGGAAAGACTGGAGTTGAATATGTTACGCTGCAAGATACAAGTAAGAGAAATGTTTCAACAGCGGTGTACATCGTATCCATTTTTTTCGAAGTATTTTTTAATTTTCAGCTAAGTACGATGATGTTGAATGGCACACTGCAACTCTGCATTTTCACAAACAGAAGAAAAAGAATTTAGTAAGCTTGTACGTCAACTGCAAATTGGTCGATAAGAAGAAAGCTCGAGTGTTGATTAAAAATGGACCAAAAGATGGTTTAGAACTACGCTTGGGACAGCGAGAAATAGCTGGAAAAATTTTCTCCAGGTTTAAGGTATTACGTTATGGTGTGATTGAATTCTGTATTTTATATTTTCTGTTCTGTAAATTACACTTGCATTCTGTATCTGCTTATTACACGCAAGCTTGCACCCAGTACCTTGTTACACTTGGTCACAATGTCGTATTTTAATTCTCAGGGCAGTTTAACCAACTTTCGTTTAATATTTCAAAGAAATATATCAACGTATTTGCAACAGAATAAATGCAAACCTCCAACCGAACCATCCTATGCACCGCCTGCGGAGAATCCTTTCAAGAATTTGCCCTTCAAGTCGGTTGCCGGTGCAAGTACGACATTTTGTTGTTTCACTGGATGTTTTTCTCTTCTATCACGTGATTAAGATTTTTTTTCTTTAGCAGCAACCACACGCTCAATTTTGTCATCTCTGTCAGCAAATGAAATTTCATCCATCTTTCGTCATTTGGAAAACCATGGCAACAACGTGCCGTCATCGTCGAAATTACAAGAGATTGTGTCGCTCTTAAAAGACGTCCGGGCACGCCAAGACAATCAGGTTGGAAAAAATATTAATCTTCATCTCCTCCTACCGTTCTTTATTTGTGTTTAAATTCTGACCTGTTAATTTAGGTATTTGAAATGAAAAGTTTGAAAGAATTAGTACTGTTGGGAGGCAGGCGAGACAGTATGTTCTACATTTTATTTTTACTAACGACTTGATGTTTTGTTGTTTTAAAAGTTTTGTTGGTATAAAGAGGTGGATATTTTTGTCGCACACCAGACGATTCTAAAAGTGGATACATATATTTCCTCGTACATTGAGGGGATAAACTTCTTGTATATAGAGAAGTTATCCAAGGGAGCTATTCTTGTGACAAAACTATAACATTGCTGGTGGAATAAATATCAAAAAAAAGAGAAAAGGCTAGACTATTTGCGAGTTCTTTTTTTTTGTGGTAGTAATATTTTTTCTGATATGCGTGTCCTTTTTTTGGTCATGTTTTTGTGTAACAATAACCAAAAACTCTTTGAATCGATTCAGATCAAATTTATTATATCTCCTTAAGCAAATGATAAGAACATCCACACACTCATGTCCTACAGGAGACAACCTCAAACGTCTCAGCTGTACCGAGCTGGCTGAAAATCTTAAAATATATTTTTTTTAAGATCTCGATTCAGACAACAAAATTGTTAAAGGACTCACCAAACTTTGAAATTTACAAAAAAAAAAAGAAACAAAAAATATTTTTTTTGAAATTTCTCTTAAGCAGCTGTATTTTTAACTATTTAGATGTATTCCAAACATCGAGCAATCAGAACATTTCAAGCGCATGCTCTTCGTCGCCATGTTATCCGTTTGTAACTTGCGTGTCAACAGGCGAGACATTTACATGTGGTAAATGTCCTGTGGGTTTAGAAGGGGACGGTGTCAATTGTAAAGATATTAACGAAGTAAATATTTTGTCGTTTACAATCCGTACAATCATTAGTTTGTCCAATGCATCCTCTTCACGGAAATGAGTTTGATATGGTAGATGTAACGACATTACCAAAAAGAAAAAATGAATATAAATATTATAGAATTTCTCAATTTTTAGTGTGATGAGCTACCCTGTTCGTCCGTATCAAGATGCGAGAATAAATTTCCCGGATATATGTGCCACGCATGTCCAAAAGGCTACCACGGAGAGGAAGTGATCGGAATTGGTCGCGAGTTTGCTCGTCTCAAAAAACAGGTACACAACATCTTCAGACAAAAACTTTTTCATACCGTGTTAAAAAATCTTTCTGCTTAAATGTGTTTATACTCATCCGCGTAGTAATCTATGAAGTGTGAATATAGTCATGACATTTGGTTAAGAGTGTGCTGTAGTGTGCTTTAACCAAAAATAACCCATCAAGCTGATAACTTTCAAAGATTGATTGAATCTGTTACACATATATAATTCTGTTCAGGAATGTACAGACATTGATGAATGCAAAGAGAATCTTCATTCTTGTGATAAACATTCCAAGTGTACCAACACACCCGTAAGTGGTATCTTCTGCAAACATTTTATGATGTTATGATGATGTTGTTAAATGAATTTGTTTTCATTTAGGGCGGTTTTAAATGCGGTAATTGCAACCCGGGGTTCAAAAAAAATCGACAAGGAAAATGCTTACCTGTTGAAGTGTGTACAGGAAAAGATGTTTGCTCTGTTTATGCAACATGCGAACGTTCAGTGCATGGTGCTCGCTGTACTGTAAGTTGAATACACCTAGTGACAGGAAGAGAAAAAATAGTGGAATTTTATGTCTAAGTCTCTTCCATAGTGTCGTGCGGCAACAGCAGGTGATGGCTATGTATGTGGCAACGATCAAGACGGTGACGGATATCCTGACGTCGACTTAAATTGTGATGATGCGCATTGTAAAAAAGTAAGATAAATTCTCTGTGGCGGAGAGCCAAGGATGAACTGATATGTGATTCCAAATACGGTATTTTAGGATAATTGCCCCTCTGTACCAAATAGTGGACAGGAAGACGTTGATGGCGATGGTGAAGGCGACGCTTGTGATGTCGATATTGACGGCGACGGTATTCATAACGCAATGGTAAGAATGATCTTCGTGATATTTTAGCTCGCATCTAATTTTTCTACAGCTGCGTACAGGTTTAAACATTAGTAATATTTTCGTTCACAAAAAATTTATCAAATTATGTTTCATCTAAACACCGAGCATTGCGCAAAAACTACATACGCAAAAAAAGATACTCTGAAATAAGTAGGATATTAAGTTGCCAGTACTGGCCTTGTTGACAACAAATTGACGTGTTATAGGATAACTGTCCATACGTAGCAAACAAAGGACAAACGAACAGTGACAGTGATGAGCATGGCGACGAGTGTGACAACTGCATGTTTGTCTTTAATCCTGATCAAGAGGACCACGATCAAGATGGGAAGGGAGATGTGTGCGACAGAGACATGGACGGAGACGGTCAGTTTGTCAATATGAAATGTTTTGAAAGCGAATCAGTGCCATGTTTTCTATGTTACTTCTTCTTTCAGGTGAGCTTAATTTTATTGACAACTGCAAAACTGTTAAAAATGCAGACCAGATGGATCGAGACAAAGATGGCGCGGGGGATGTGTGCGACAATTGTCCAGATACATATAATCCTAAGCAGGTAAGCCGACGTGGTATTTGCAAGCTCATATTCCATGCATCAACACGAATGTTGTCTTAGAAACACGGTATGACATTAATGGTATTGCAGCTAATAAGTTTTTTCTTCACAGAAAAACATTGATGGCGACAGATATGGTGACAAATGTGACAATGATATTGACAAGTAAGTGCACGTGTCTTTGTGTGTTGGTAGCTTTGCATCCATGTAATTATTTGTTTTTGCTGACACAGTGACAAGGATGGACACATTGACAAATTTGACAACTGTCCACATGAAGCAAACGCTGACCAATTAGATACAGATTCTGATGGAAAAGGTAGGGTTTACAAATCAGAAATATAACTCGATTCAAAAAGGTTGATACCACACTCATTATCGACAGAGGCCGGTTAACATTTTGAAAATAATAAGTAGTGGAATTGTACGCTAAAAGACGGTTTAGTAACTAACACAACTTGTTCCATCAATTCTATCAACTAATTGAAATAGAGCAGGCACCAGTGGTGAGCTCATATGTACTCCAGCGATTTTGTTATTATAAAAATGATTGGATGAATTCAGGTGACGCTTGCGATGATGACGACGATGGAGACGGTGTTGCAGACAATGTTGATAACTGCCATCTAGTTGCCAACCCAGCACAGAGTGATTTTGACGGTGATGGTGTTGGAGACGTCTGTCAAGGGGATGAAGACGGTGACGGTAAATTATATGACGACACTTGTCCTCAAAACAAGTATGTTTTCACAACAGATTTCACACGTCATGACGTTGTGTTACTGGGGACAATGGATCGACAAGCTCAAAAACATCCAAAGTGGGCCTTACATGATCAGGTAAAAACTCGCAAGTTTTTTCTAATTTTTTTTAAAAAAAAAGGTTTTTAGCGGTTACAATTATTGTTTTTTCAGGGTAGGGAGATGGTACAAGAGAGAAATTCGGCGCCATCTTTAATTCTAAGTACGTTGTTTTCCTATTTTTATTATTCTGTTTGATGATTTTTTAATAAACATATGATTGTGTGTAGGTAAGGACAGTTTCAATGGATTCGATTTTACTGGAAGCGTTTTTGTGAACACGAGAAATGATGATGATTTCATTGGATTTGCTTTTGGTTTTCAAAATGTTCGAAAGTTTTACTTGCTGTCTTGGAAACAAAAAACGCAAAGCTATTGGCGCAGCAAGCCATCATACCTCTCCACGGCGAAAGCTGGTATCGAATTAAAGGTACGACTATCTTCGGTCATGTAACATTTAAAAAATTGTTTTTCAAGTGCTTTTAAAAAAAACGTTCTTTGTTCTCTAGTACATTCATTCGTCAACTGGACAGAGTTTTGACTTGCGTGCTGCTATTTGGCATTCTGGAAACGTCACTAATCAAGTATATCTATTTGTTTGCTTATTTTTATGAATATATTTATGTATTTATTTATTTGCACGCTCATGTGCTTCAATTATTTAATTGTTATCTCAGGTGACACAACTATGGCGGGATAAAGCGGAGCGAGGTTGGGAGGACAAAGTGCCGTATAAATGGTTTTTAATGCATCGACCTAGCATGGGACTTATAAGGTATTTTCAACTGATTGCTGATACGCTAGAGATTCATGACGTTAGAACGTGAGGGACATGTGGTTACTACGGTTATACGACTTCGTTCCCAGGGCTTTCTTTCTGATATGTGACTTGCGCGGATATTTAAAAGTGAAAAAGAAGTTCTGGGGTTGTTTTATTGTACCATTTCCTCAACTTTTTTCTAGATTAAAAGTTTATCGACGTAGCGCCATTTTGCTAGATACAGGATACATCATACACAACGATATCAAGGGTGGTCAACTCGGACCGTATTCTTTCAGCCAATCAGGAATGATATGGTCAGATGTTAAGGTCACATGTAACGGTAAGTTACTTGCATGTAGTGATTTTTGTAAAGTTTGCAGAATAAACCTACAGTCAGAGTTAATTATCAAAATCGCTTTTTTATTGGAAATACACAATTAAGTATCAAAGATTATATTCGGATTAGGACGGGGGCTTTGTGTCACAATTTCATAGTTGATTGTGTAAACTGAAAATATTTGCTGTTTCGGCCAAAAATTTGTGCATTCGTAACACAAAATCGAAGAGTATGAAGAAGGAAGTCTGTTTGCTATTGCGAATATTGGAAACAGAAAATATTCTCGTCACTCTTGAAAAGTGTAAACACAAACAGAAAAAAAAACAAAAAATTATACTTTACTTCAAAATTTGTGAGAATAGACCAGACATGGGGTTGTAGGGGCGGAGCCTCCTGCTGTTTATAATCGTCAAAGGGTTAAGGGGTATGCTGTAGATTGAAGAGATTTTGCGAGGATTTCTCTGGTATTGACAACTTGTTTTTTCTTTTCTACAGAAGAGATACCTGAAGATATTTTGGCGGCTATTCAACCAAAAAAATCGAATTAGCAAATGATAAATGTATCAATTGAAAAAAAATAACAGCACTCGACATTTTAGTGATTTTCATACACGAGCTTGTCGAACACTTTAACGAAGAACAATATCTGGTGTAAACGAGACACAACAAGACAAAATATTTCGTAGGTGTCGAATATAATATGATGTATAAAATACCGTAGTTAAAAATAAAACCTTTTTAAATTTACATCGTTTGTCTGTTTAATACCCTCTGCAGAGTAATTCAATTCTTTTATGCTAACAGGCGAAAAAGGACGCGAGAAATAGCTAACGTTTTTTTCGTTTTGTTTGTTCGAATTCGCTGTGCGCAACTTTACTTTTGTTCGAATTTGCTGCGCGCAAGTTTATTTTTTGACCGCCATCAAATCTTTTCCAGGCTAAAAGTTCGTTATTTCTCCTGCCTAATCACTTATTTAACGTGCGAAGAAGCGCAGCAACGAAAAAAATTGTGTACAAGCTCTTCAAAAAAGTTGCCTATAAACGCTTTACAAACATATTCGATATAGAAAATAAAATATCCTATAGTTTTCAGGGTTATTCTTTCGATACGTCATAAAACTTAAAATTGCGATGTCACAAAAAATGTCGACTTTTACTTTTTAGTTTTCTAAGTTCGGAGATCTTCTCAAATCGTTACTTGATCAGTGCAAAATTTGCCCGCAGCGATTTCTTTTCCGGCTTTTTCCACGTTAATGGGGGAGAGTCGATAGACTTTGTAAAGAATCTTCTCCCTTGGTACATATTTTTACTTCTCCAAAACAGAATACCGACTAAGCTAACCAAACCAATCGCTACAACAGCCAGCGATAATTTGAAAAATTTCCCAGATGAAGGATATACTTCAGAATCCTCATCAATGCTTCTTCGCGACCTCTGAACTACTCTCACCGATATATTAGAAGCATTGTGGTTCCCTACGTGAGTTATCTCCTGCAAAACTGTGACGGTGGTAACTGTCGGTCCCTCCACCTTTAGGGATTTTTTTCTACATGGTACACAAGACGCGTTAAATGCGCAATCACCACACGCTGGCGCGCACGAGTTGTTGATGTAGTGAAATCCATCCTGACATGTGACACACGCGCTTTCATTGCAACTCGCACAATGCCTGAAAGCTGTGGTACACGGGAGACATTTTCTACGCGTTCGAAAATAAGAAGCGTTGCAATGCGTGACGCATGTCTCATAAAGACGATACGCACTTGGTATACACTCCGTACAAAGTGTAGCGTTGCACTCTACACAGTTTTCGTATTTGTCAGAACATTTTACACAGTTTTGACGGCTTCCTTGGAACCATCCATTGGGACAGGCAGTGAGACATCGCTTCTCGTATAACACTGTGTTGTTTTTACATGAAGTACACATCTCTTTGTTCACGCATGACTTGCACGACTTCTTACAGGGTACGCATAATTGATTGAGCGAATAAAAACCAAACGGGCACGAGGGAAGACATTGTTTTTTATTTTTCTTTGTAATCACCATCACAGCCTTTTTACTACACCGTTTACAATCGGCTTTAGTTGGTCCATCACACGATAAACAAAACGGATGACATTCTCGACACTGTTTGGTATTTAAATCTGGGTACATGTCCAAGCCGCATGTAGACTTGCATATGCCATTTGATAATTCATAAAAGGGTAGACAAGCAGAGCAGGTGGAAGAGTGAGAACAACTTTTGCAGCCTATCCCTTGACAAGGAATACATCGATTATCTAGAGGTGATTGGTAAGTCGAGACGGGGCAAGTTTCTGCACAGACCCCATTTGGTAGTAACACAGTATAGTTCGCACAAACTGTACAGGCTGGCGTTCTGCTGGCTCCTTCTAAAAATAAATATCTTCTACCGTAAAAAATAAATACATAATTATTTTATTAAATACAGTGAGAACATTATGTGGCAGAAAGTTGTTAATTCTCTAATTTAATTTTGTAGTCACCATATTTTAATTACTAACCTCAAAAAGATACCGGGCATATTTTAATCACTAACCTCAAAAAGATACCGGGCATATTTTAATCACTAACCTTGAAAAGATACCGGGCATATTTAGGCAAACATTTTATTACAATGCGACGTATTAATTTCTACTTTTGGAATTTCGCCTATGTAAAAATTCACTACTAAGAAACAAACGATTCCTGCCCAAAATATTTATCTTATATATTAATTCCCTTGCGTGAGTAAAACTGTGAGTCCACGACACGGAAATCACGGGTCACTTTCTTATGACGTGGCCGTACGCTAAAATTTAACTAAAAAAATTAGGGATGTACTGCATAGAAATCGCACATAAGGTGTAAATATATAACCCGCTGCTAATAACGATATAAATATATATACCCTTATGCCAAAAAACTCTATGTTAGCATACATATATAGGTATCGCTACATATGAAACGGTATTAGATATTCACAAAGCATACGGACTGTTAAATGAAGTTCCTAGCATAAAACGGAAATTGTGTTTACGAAAAAGATGGCTGTTCTTTTTGAGTATTCTCTACTCTTTCATTCAAAATAAATCTTTAAAAAAACATTTGAAGAAGAGCATGGTTTTATAAATTAATCATAGCAAGGTTCTGTAAGGTTTTTTCATGTTTTATTTTCAGTTTTGATTATATTATTGTTGCCAGACATGTTTTATAGCTAGCATCATAAAAAGCCAACCACCACCAACAACTAGCTAGCTAGCTAGGAATATATATATATATATATGTAGCCATGTTCTTTATACCTAGCTAAGTCTCCAGTTTATATTTAAGTGACTAGCTATTAGCTGCTGTAGCTAGCTAATGCTAGCTTTAAACTGAAGATTCCCAGTATATATATATTCCCACAAAACACATCAAACGTTATTAACCCTGAAAATTTTAAACATTTTCCTAGGTTTTTTTTGGTTTGCGAAGTTCTTTTCCTCCAAATATTCTGAAAATAAAGTTCAGAAATTACTTATTTTTAAAATGAAAATTTAATTTGTTTCAAATTGTGGGCAAAAACCTTAATCAGCATGCTAAAAGAACTGACTTTTCTTAATTTAGAATTACTAAACACAACCATTTTCTTACAATTAGTGTAAACTTTTGTGCGTATGGCTTATATTTAATACACCAAAAGAGCTACTTTGTTGATTTCAATTTTATACTCTTCGTAAGCTATTTTTTTTGACATTTCTGTTTTACCACTCAATTTTTACATTTTATAAGTTATTTGGAACAGAATGGTATGAAATAGACCAAAACACCTGATGTTAGTTGTTTTTAATTTACAGGCTGTGTCTGTGAAACTTTAAGGGGAACATTTGGTGGAAGACAATGGCATGACATATACTGATAGAACTGATTTTTGTTGTGTTAGATGTTATATCTGAACCTTTTTGACATTTTATGTTAATTTTGCGAGGAAGGACCATATATATATACACAGAAGAAGAATTCAATTTTACACCTTGCAAGCTTTGTTTTTCTATATTTTGTATAAATTCTTACTGGGGAGGACTCCATGCAATATATCGAAATGACTGATCCTTCTCGATTTAAATTTGATGTGTTCTAAATCGTATATAGTTTTGGAAATTTTGTGTAAGATTTAATGGGTAAGGGCTAGATGCAATATGTCAAAAAAACTTTTTTTGTTGAATCAGAAGCACTCCCTACAACCATTCTTTTTTTTACAGTTTGTGAAGCTTTTGTGAGGAAAGAGTGTATGCAATATTATCGAAATAACTGATTTTTGTTGCAAACTGTTTTTCTTTGGCATTTTGGATTAAAATATTGTTTTAGAGGGCATATGCAGTAGATATATGTACTGAAATAGTTAAATTTTGCAAACTTTGATTTTGTCGTTACCTCTCATTTTTTACATTTTGATTAAACTTTTGTGGGAGACCGTCGGTATGCGAAGGACCAAAATAAGAGATTTTAGTATTATTTAGAATTTGTATTTTGTGTTGCAAAATTGGTGCAAAAATTGACATAAAATGAACTTATATACAGATTGATTGCTGTTGTTTAACATGACTTATTATGACTTATATATATATTTTATGAACATTTGTGACAGAATACTATGTGAGATTTGAAATTTTGTTTACTTTATTGATGGTAAAACAGCATGCAAATTGCTAAAAAGACTTTATTAATTTTAGGTTTAAACACCGTTATTTTGTTGGCATTTTGTCTAAAGTTTGGTGAGGAGGGACTGTATGCAATATATCAAATAATGTTTTATTGCATTATAATTTGTCCTTGCAAATCCCTTTTTTTACACCTTAGATAAAAAATTCTGTCAGAGGCACAATTTATTGTTTATTTTTCACATTGTGTGTCAACCTTTGGCAGGGTTTGCAATAAACTAACTGATTTTAACATATACAATGAGAGAGATTTGTGTTTGACATTGATCAGCTTTTTTGTATATATGTGGCGTTTTAAGTGATTTAAATTTTATGGGTGAGATGTATGTTGAAATGCTTTTGGAAACTTCTTTCCGAATAATTTTCGCATTTGTCAGATGGTCAGAGCAAGTAATTTTAGTAGATTTAGATTTTGAATGTCACATAAATACTGCAGTTGTTGAAAACCTTTAATTTTTTTGGTCATTTATATAATAATGCAGATGTAAGATGCGCACTGCTGTATTGTTTGTTTTTTGATGGACATATATCTGCTACATAAATTAAATGGAATACAGTGGATTCTTCCACGGGAAACAGCTAGTCTTATATATTAATTCCCTTGCGTGAGTAAAACTGTGAGTCCACGACACGAAAATCACGGGTCACTTTCTTATGACGTGGCTGTACGCTAAAATTTAACTAAAAAGATTAGGGATGTACTTCATAGAAATCGCACATAAGGTGTAAATATATAACCCGCTGCTAATAACGATATAAATATATATACCAAAAAACTCTATGTTAGCATATATATATAGGTATCGCTACATATGAAACGGTATTAGATATTCACAAAGCATACGCACTGTTAAATGAAGTTCCTAGCATAAAACGGAAATTGTGTTTACGAAAAAGATGGCTGTTCTTTTTGAGTATTCTCTACCCTTTCATTCAAAATAAATCTTTAAAAAAACATTTGAAGAAGAACATCGTTTTATAAATTAATCATAGCAAGGTTCTGTAAGGTTTTTTCATGTTTTATTTTCAGTTTTTATTATATTATTGTTGCCAGACATGTTTTATAGCTAGCATCATAAAAAGCCAACCACCACCAACAACTAGCTAGCTAGCTAGGAATATATATATATATATATGTAGCCATGTTCTTTATACCTAGCTAAGTCTCCAGTTTATATTTAAGTGACTAGCTATTAGCTGCTGTAGCTAGCTAATGCTAGCTTTAAACTAAAGATTCCCAGTATATATATTCCCACAAAACCCATCAAACGTTATTAACCCTGAAAATTTTAAACATTTTCCTGGTTTTTTTTGGTTTGCGAAGTTCTTTTTCTCCAAATATTCTGAAAATAAAGTTCAGAAATTACTTATTTTTAAAATGTGAATTTAATTTGCTTCAAATTGTGGTTTTGACATTTTCATGTAAGAATTTGTGGGCAAAAACCTTAATCAGCATGCTAAAAGAACTGACTTTTCTTAATTTAGAATTACTAAACACAACCATTTTCTTACATTTAGTGTAAACTTTTGTGCGTATGGCTTATATTTAATACACCAAAAGAGCTATATACTTTGTTGATTTCAATTTTATACTCTTTGTAAGCTATTTTTTTCTTCTTTTTGACATTTTGAATTAACTTATTGTTGTAGAAGGCATATAATATACATGCATATAAAAAAATGGAATTTTGCAAATTTCTGTTTCACCACTCAATTTTTACATTTTATAAGTTATTTGGAACAGAATGGTATGAAATAGACCAAAATGCCTGATCTTAGTTGTTTTTAATTTACAGGCTGTGTCTGTAAAACTTTAAGGGGAACCTTTGGTGGAAGACAATGGCATAACATATACTGATAGAACTGATTTTTGTTGTGTTAGATGTTATATCTGAACCTTTTTGACATTTTATGTTAATTTTGCGAGGAAGGACCATATATATATATATATACAGAAGAAGAATTCAATTTTACACCTTGCAAGCTTTGTTTTTCTATATTTTGTATAAATTCTTACTGGGGAGGACTCCGTGCAATATATCGAAATGACTGATCCTTCTCGATTTAAATTTGATGTGTTCTAAATCGTATATAGTTTTGGAAATTTTGTGTAAGATTTAATGGGTAAGGGCTAGATGCAATATGTCAAAAAAACTTTTTTTGTTGAATCAGAAGCACTCCCTACAACCATTCTTTTTTTTACAGTTTGTGAAGCTTTTGTGAGGAAAGAGTGTATGCAATATTATTGAAATAACTGATTTTTGTTGCAAACTGTCTTTCTTAGGCATTTTGGATTAAAATATTGTTTTAGAGGGCATATGCAGTAGATATATGTACCGAAATAATTAAATTTTGCAAACTTTGATTTTGTCGTTACCTCTCATTTTTTACATTTTGATTAAACTTTTGTGGGAGACCGTCGGTATGCGAAGGACCAAAATAAGAGATTTTAGTATTATTTAGAATTTGTATTTTGTGTTGCAAAATTGGTGCAAAAATTGACATAAAATAAACTTATATACAGATTGATTGCTGTTGTTTAACATGACTCATTATGACTTATATATATATTTTATGAAAATTTGTGACAGAATACTATGTGAGATTTGAAATTTTGTTTACTTTATTGATGGTAAAACAGCATGCAAATTGCTAAAAGGACTTTATTAATTTTAGATTTAAACACCGTTATTTTGTTGGCATTTTGTCTAAAGTTTGGTGAGGAAGGACCGTATGCAATATATCAAATAATGTTTTATTGCATTATAATTTATCCTTGCAAATCCCTTTTTAACACCTTAGATAAAAATTTCTACTTAGGCAAAATTTATTGTTTATTTTTCACATTTTGTGTCAACCTTTGGCAGGGTTTGCAATAAACTAACTGATTTTAACATATACAATGAGAGAGATTTGTGTTTGACATTGATCAGCTTTTTTGTATATATGTGGCGTTTTGAGTGATTTAAATTTTATGGGTGAGATGTATGTTGAAATGCTTTTAAAAACTTTTTTCCGAATAATTTTCGCATTTGTCAGATGGTCAGAGCAGTAATTTTAGTAGATTTAGATTTTAAATGTGACATATACACTGCAGTTGTTGGACACCTTCAATTTTTTTGGTCATTTATATAATAATGCAGATGTAAGATGCGCACTGCTGTATTGTTTGTTTTTTGATGGACATATATCTGCTACATAAATTAAATGGAATACAGTGGATTCTTCCACGGGAAACAGCTAGTTTAGATTATTTTTGTAATCAACCAACTTAAAATCCACCAATCCTGCTTAATTTTGGAGAAGTGGTCAAATGACAGATAAGTTCGAAATACTTTTTTTTTACCTGTACAGCTTAAGCAATTCTCTTCGCACGGGTAACAATTCTTATTACTCATATAAAAACCAGGTAAACATCCACGCACGCACATTCCATTGTGCAGTGTCATGCCTGCCTCACACGACGTGCACTCATTTGGAGCGGTTCCCACACACGTTAAGCAGCTGTCATCACAAGAATAACAGCGGTTGCTTGAATGACGAAACATGCGAGCAGCGCACTCGGTGTAGCACTTGAAATCACGCCACACGAACTCCGCTTTACAATGCGTGCATAAATCATAGCCGTACAGACACGTTTTACACCGTGTACTGCACGGAGCACACTTTCTGTCGAAAGTTTTGTACCAACCGGCTGGACACTGCGAAAGACAGGTGTTATTGTGGAAATGCAATTTGTCTGGACAAGTGAGGCACTGGTTATGAGCAGGACCAGAGCACGTGGCGCATGATTTGTGACATGACTGACAAATAAATGTTTTGTCGTCGGCGTAAAACTTGCGATGACACGCTTTGTTGCACGTGCGTGTGTCAACGTTTAGTGATTCATTGTTGTGACATTCCAAACATTCTCGAGCAGTGGGTCCAACGCATGACTTACAGCTCGGATGACAATTCTTGCAGCTGTTTTCAGAAAGATACTGACCAGGACAAGGATTGACGCACGCTCCGCTTGTTCGTTTGTCTAATCCGTCTAAAAAAACAAACGCACGTGGTACAAACAGAATCCTATCCTCCATAACATAAGACCAAAAACTTATTTGGTGTAAGTCATTAATTATGTTAGTTATGCGTTATTAATTTTACCTTTACAAGTCCGACAATCTTTTGGTCCGGGTCCAACACACGCCGCACATGTGTGATGGCATCGTTTGCATGTCAAGGTTTTATCCACATAATAACCCATAGGGACATCTTTCACACAGTTACCATTGTGTAGATACATTCCCTTATGACACGCGGTACAGTCGTGAACATATGGTCCATCACAACTTGCGCATTCACTGTGACAAAACTCGCATCTAAAACGATAGCAGGGTTCGTCAGTGTGACCGTGGACAAAACAAACAACGTCTTAAACTGTAGACGCACATCAAAAGTTACCTGTCACTGCTGTCCGGTGCAAATGTACCGTCCGGACATACCGAAACACATTTTTTGTTTACAGTCAGGAAGTAGTTGACGAAGCAGGATTTGCAGACGTCAGCAGTTTTACAAATCAAACATTTGGGTGGACAGGGTGAGCACTTTCCACTTGTCTTGTTGACGTAGTAATAAGTATTGCATTCAGATGCAGACACGCACTCGCTGTCTTTCAAATAAAAGCCTTTCAAACAGGAGGTACAAGCCAAAGGATTGCCAGGGACGCAATTTGCACACTCCAAACCACATGCTTCACAAGTACGCTTAATCTTGTTTGTGTAGTAGCCTTAAAAACAAACTAACAGAATGTCTGACTCGATTATATTAACACCGTGCAGTAGGTAAGGTTATATAAAAGTTCTGCACTTTTATATAGATTGAGTCAAAAAAATTGCTAAGTTGCGATTTTTTCTTAACAAAGTCACCGTAGATTAACTAGGGTTGTTATTTCTACACAGAAGTAGCACAACTGACGTGCGGACTGTTTTTACCTATTGGACATCGCTCAACACATTTTCCATCGCCAGAAGACACGCGATAAAATTTGACATCACACACGTCACACTGTCGTCCATCGTTTGAACAGCGCAAGCAGTTCTGAGAACAGTTCATACAATTTTGTTTGATGGTGTTCTCGTAGTACGTACCAAGTGGACACTCTTTCAGACAGCGAGTCCCTTTATAAAGATATCTAAAAAACAAAATAGAAGTATGAAGTTCTATGAGAAATTAGGCGGAAGAATAAAGTGACAGAAATAACGCTACATAAATTTGGTACAACGAAAAATTAAGGAGATAAATAATTTGCACTACGAATGATTTGCTCCGGTATATATAATTAAAAAGGTCGACGCTATAGGGACGTCAGAAAGTCGACGCCATGAAAGTCGACGCTATAGGGACGTCATAAAAGTCGAGGTAATAGGGACGCCGAAAAAGTTGACGCCATAGGGTCGTCATAAAGGCTGACGCAATGGGGACGTTATAAAAGTTTAGGTTATAGGGACGTCATGGTGACGCCATAGGGACCTCATAAAAGTTGACGCTATGGGACGTCATAAACGTTGACGCCACGGGGACGTCATAAAATTCGACGTCATATGAGCGTCATAAAAGTCGAGGCCATGGAGACGCCATATAAATCGACGCCATAAAAGTCGACGCCATAGTGACGCTATAGAAGTATTTTAAACATTAACATAAGGGAATAAATATTTGCGAGAGTTAATTTTCGCGAATATCGTAAATTTTGTTGTTAATTTTATAAAATTCATTTTTGAGTAGAAGCAAGGAATAAGATCTAAACTGTCCACTGAAGTTTGAAAACAGGCCAAATTATTTGTCAGCCGAAATTGTTGTTGGCCCTAAGTTTTAACATGTTGACTGATGAAAACTAACCCCCAAAAATACTTAGGGTCGACGAAGATTTGTGCTGAAAAGAGTTTGGGATGATAAAGTACATACCTGTCTTCGACATCATTTAGTTGTTTCTTCGGACAAGACGTACACTTATTCTCCCCCTCACCATTACACGATCTACACGACGGATGACAAGCTCGACACAAGTCGCCATCCAACCATTCATTGCTTGCACATTTCTCATAACACGATCCACGGTTCAAAGTAGAGCTGTAATCGCATGCGGTGCAGTTACCACTTGTACCATAACAAGCCGCACACCCCTCACTGCAGTAACTGCAAACAAACGATCCTTTTCCATCCAACGACTTGAACATCCCTGACAGGTTAAAATAACGATAGTTTAGATTCACCATTTCATTCATTGAAAAACGCGTTTACTACACAATTTACAGAAAAAAGTGTTTACTAAACAAAAGTACACTTACTTGTTGGACACGTGCGCACACAGTGTCCGTTGTTGAGTGTATGAGACACGGCGCATGACGTACAGTGCGATATGTTGTGTCTGGAACACGTTCTGCACGAACTGTGACACTCTAGACACACCATTGTGTTGTTGTCAGCAAATTTGGTTTTTGGACAAGAAGCCAAACAGAGTTTTTTCTAAAAAACAACGAGTTTATTTTCACGCACAGCAAAGTACGACGTCTTTTTATATGTCGCGATAAAATTGACATACCTTTGTTTTGACGTCAAAATAAGTATAACGCTGACATTTTGCACACTGATCATTTCCAGGACCGGAACAACCCATTTTACATTCAACGTGGCATTTGTAAGGCGGTGTAGTCGGGTCACCATTCTTGTGTTGACCAGGTTTGTGTTCCGTACCATGAATAATAAGAGTGATGGGCTCAGTTAGAAAGCCTTGGCCATCTTCGTCACGATCTAAATAATAGCACAATAATGAAATCAGCTGCAAAAGTATAAGCAATTTGCTTAAAAATAAAATCGCGACATAATACCTTTACTAAAAAACATAATTTCCCATATTCCTCTTGGATCTTCGCCCCAGAAATGTGTGGACAAAAATGGCCAGCTGTTAAACCAACCAGCGTTGATATCTTTTTCTCGGTCTTGTAACACCCAACTTCGGGTGCGCATAGGAGAGACAATCAGAATTTCGGTAGCACCTCTCCGACTGTGATTAAAGGTTGTTATTAACTGCACATGTTCCGCATATTTCACATTTTGATCAGCTCTTGTGCACGCTGTGGTGTTGATTCTCGCTATGAGTGGACTACTTTGGTTGAAACGATTATTTCTGAGATAAGAACAAAGTATTTTAAACCGAGGAAATGGTGGTCTAACTGAATCTCTTCGAATTACTAATTCATTTACTTACGGAAAACCAGGTATTTTTTCCCTGCGGCGACATTGTTTTTGCTCAGTTATAGTTGGCCATTTTTCGGCCAAATCTATCAGCTTCGCTCCATTTACTACGCCGAATCCAAAATGATGGCTATAGCGTTTTTTCGCACCATTTAGGCGGAAGTCCTTTCCTTTAAGTTTGTCTAAGCTGGATGTTTCAACGAGCAGATGTTGCACGTCCCGCCAAGACAGGTTAGGGCTAAACAGTAAACTTTAAACGTATGTGCACACTGTAAATTAATAAACAAAAAAACACCTGCTTACTTTGCTTCTAATGCCAGTGCAACAAAACCTGCAATCAATGGTGGAGACACAGAGGTTCCTGTGTGTTCATCCGTGCATCCGTTACGCAAATCTGCTGTCACCTAGGCAACATCAAACATTAAGAACTAAATTTACAAAACCGCCGCACTCCGTGAAAACTATGCCATATTTGATAATAAACACAATATAAATATAAATACTAAGAACGGCAGTGTAGACAAAGACTTACAATTTTTCCGTCTGACTTTGAAATTCCGCCACTGTATGCAGAGACTAACGTGGAGGCGCAAGATTCTGAATACCATGGCTGCGTCCCGTTTGAAGTGGTAGCACTAACAGATATTGTGTAGATACTGTTTGTATAGCCATCACAGTTACAGTTGTCACCATCGGCGCCACCATTACCCGATGCCCACACAAAGATGCTGCCTTTTCCATGTCGGCCCTGAGAACAAACATTCATATGCAAAATAATACCCTCCTCCCTCTATTAATGCAAGCATATACTTACCCATTGTGCACCCTCCTTTAACGCCTGTTTAGCCAGGGGTCCCGGACCTTCAACTGTAGCACCTTGGTCGTCCGGTCCCCAAGATGAACTATATATGTCAACATGATCTCTCGCGTGACGTAGAGAACGGGCTTCGACGATATCAGTGACTTCACCATCCAACATGCGAATACCTGAATGAATACAAAAGGTTACAACAACAAAAAACCTGTTAAACAAAGATCAGCTAAAAAAAGAAACATTTTCAAACGAGCAAGATGACCTCCTATGCTAGCACCAAAAGCTACACCAACGATACATTTCGAATTGTTTGCTGCAGCAGCAACAACAGCAGCGCAACGTGTTCCGTGGCTAAAAAGTTTTATGAAAAAAGTAATACTTTATTTCCGCCAGAACGAAGAGCAAAAAGAAATGTAAAAACAATTACTTGTTTTCATTGCGCCATGTTTCTTTTGGTAACGGATCTGTGTCATTACTGACGTAATCAAAGCTAGCTTTCTTATCCTGGAACATGAAAATTATTTTAAAAAATGGTGTGCAGAAAACAATAGAATACGCAAGTGAAGCGAAGGATTATTTTTTATTTTCTTAACGATTGTACATATAAAAGCAACTCACATAATTACTTTTGATTTCATCATGTGTGTTTTCCAAACCTGTAAAAACATCAATGGTACTTTCTAAGTTGTGTATAGTGGCTTTCAACCACACGGTTTTATATTTCCTCCAATAAACATCGCAACTGGATACATAAAAATTTAATAACATCAGGGTGCTTAAAAGAGGAAGCACGGTAATCACATAATATTTAAATTACTGTAAAAGATATAATATAGACGAATGAATCTACAATGAATATAAACACGTCTTAACTCTATAATATATATAGCACAAACAAGAGGCTGGTCATATGGACTGAGGTATAAACTATAAATCCTACTTATTAGCATAACTGTTTTGTAAGTGGCCTTTGTAATTGCTAAAGTAAGTAAGTAAGTAACGGGAAGTTTTAACGTCCTTGGGGATTTCATCCTAACGGTTGGCTCTTTCTTCCCTCCAACTGCAACTATGTTAAATTACCACACAAGCCGTTTAGCAGTCAGTAAATGGCACTAAATGGGCTGACAACACTGCATTTAAAGTGCGTCGGAGTGGGTACTCGAACCTGAAACCTTCTGATTACAAGTCAGATGCGCTACCACTACACCATCTCCGCTAAAGTTGTTTTTCATTTCATATGAAACTTACCACAAGTGTTACCTAGACCATCAGTAGCAATTTGCTACATTTTTGCTAATGACAAGTTTGAGGGTAGATCAGCTTGTTGAACAGGGGAAGGAAGATTAGGCTCCTAATTGTAATTAATTGTAAATAATAAGTATTGATTACTACATCAATCCTATATATATGTTACTTTCCATTGTTTTAACTCGTATTTTTGTCCTGCAAAACCATGTAAAAAGTTGAGGGAAAATCGTGATGTCGTCCATTAAGGGCTAAGTGCATACAGAATGTCCATAGCTCTTCTTGTGAAGGCATATATTTAAAAGGCCTGACCTCAATTCAAGGTGTCTGTTGATAGTAATGTTTATATACATTGGAAGGTTTTACCCTGTAATGGGAGATTACGGTAAAGACAACACAATTTATCAGGTGTTTGTAAATTCTAAACAAGTTCACATACCATCATCCAATACTGATATCACAATTCCTTTCCCCGTCAAACCTTTTTCCCAAACAGGCAGAACATTCATGTCATGTTCCTTGTAGCCAACTTCTGTACGGTGCTAAAAAGAATTCAAAAAAATGTAAGAATTCAATTCAGGGCTTTTTAAATAAATTTTCCAGTAAAATAAAAATCATGACAAACAGCATTTATATTCAAAACACGTTCTAGATCTTAGATTTCATTTGGTCTGTAAAATATGCTTAAATGTGATGTAAAAATTAATGACGCTTTTATTAGTTTAACTTTAAATCAATTTTGTTTATCCCCTGCAGTTGCATCAGCTGATTAGAAAGACTTTCCAGTTATATTTGTATACATAAACCAATAACAAGTCTAAAATGAAGCATTTGCAAATAAAATCTTGAAATGGCAGAAATTCCAGTTTGAACGCTAATTGCAATATTCATTCATGCAACTCATCTCCATCTGCTGAAGTTTAATTTTTATAATTTGATCATCTAAACAATCTCCTGTATTTTTTTTCTTGTTATGTGTGCTTAAAGCTTGTTAGTCTATCACTGAAACTTATTTGAATGGAATTTTGAACTTACTAAGTACCACTGATTTTTCCATCTTTCATCGTTGAAGTGGATACTTCTTTTCTTGCGTGTTTTTGCCTCTTGTTGCGTTGCCCAAAATACCTTAAAAGGAAAAAATTCAATTTATATATAGTATTGAAATAATTTTTTTGTAGCATATTTGCATTAAATTCTACAGCTAGACTCCCCACCTAAAGTAATTGCCCTCGGGCTAACGACTAGTTCAATATATATAAATCATTTTGAAAAAAAGCTGTTAAATTTAACTATGAAATATTTGTAGTATACCTTATTACACGAAAATAAGTAGTCAACTTAATTAATTATGACACATGAAATTAACGTGAATTTATAAATTTATAAATTTCGGTATTAAGTGTGTGGTAATTAAAGCACATTTAAAAAAACAAACAAATATTTAAACGGCATTATATAACGTAAAAAAAATTCAACAACAACAGCAATTGATTATAAGTAATCAAATTTTGGTTTCTTTGGCAAGCCTTCTTTAAAGTGCCTGTGATACCAGCTGCCTTCCATCCCGCCTTGATGATGCTTCTCCTTTTCAGATTTAAAATGTTCATAGATCTCCTTCATTTTTTTAAAAAAATAAGGAGCATTAACAGATGTTTTTTGTAAAGCGAACCATGGAGGAAAAATCAATGAAATTAACATGGTTTTAATTAATGCAAAATTTTTCGTGTAATAAGGTATCTATTTAAACTATCTATATATATTTGTAGTTGACAATATTGACACTGCCTATATATAGCCAATTATGGGCACGGGAACCATTGTGCATAATTGTTGTGTAAATATTGTTAGTGAAGTAGTACTGTGTATGGATCTATTTTTTTGTCTCATCATTGTCATTTTTCATGGCAAAGTTAAAAAAATCAATGTCACCTTCAAACATGGAAAGATTGTATGAATGATACGACCAAATAAAAAATTCTGGAAAAATGAAAGCAATCATGTTAAATTAATGTGGAGTGTATGTTTAAAGCTCTGGCACTTCCGAACTGACCCAACACTGCCACCTTGTGGATGTGATTTAGAAGATATGATTAGTGACCATAGATTAGTGGTTATAGCTCTTGTACTCTGTGTGGGAGACCGGGGTTCGATTCCTCTTGACACCGATTCAACATAGGAAAGTGAATGTTACCATAGCCCCAGGTTAACTCAAGTCATGTGAGGGAAATTGGGGAGAAGGCACACTGTGTGGGCCGTTGTATGTTGCCGGGGGAGTTGTCTAGTAGAACGCGGGCCCTGGGTCTGCGTAGCTCAAAATGAGCATTAAATACTCTGGGACTCTCCATCTACGCCATGGCCCCTCCTGGAAATAATAGACAGGGTATATCCCTCGATATTTGTGAGGCTAGCCATGTAAAATATGCACATCTATCTAGCTATCTATCTACTGGAGAGATTGTCTAGTTATATAGCTATCTAGCTAGCTATGGCCTCTTGTACTTTCAAGAAATAAGACCGTATCGTTTTACCTTTTTTATCATTTTATCTTTAAGACCTGAGATATAATTCAAAATAATACACACATTGTCAAATCCCTGTTACATACCTCAAACTTCCTTTAGTTCCGAAGACTGACAAAGACAACTTTTTCTTGGAAATGCTTTCGTTTTCGATTCGTTCGTTTGTTAATATTTTACAGAATGGTTGAAGTTAGTGAAAACGAAATTATTTACCCGTATGTCCGTGTTGAGATGCATCGTTTTCGTAAAGGCAGCACGCTTTCTTCTTCTTGGAATTCCACGATGCACAAATTCATAAACATTTCCGAATAACTAGATAAGAAATCATATATTACAAATTATATCAAGAATAAGACTTCTAAAATGCTGGCAAGTAGACCTCGCAAACCAGGGACCTCGGGGTTGACATATTTTTCCAGGGAAAATACCTGAAATACAATAACCACACTTTTATTGTGATATTTGTGTATTTTTAGCCAACCTCGTAAGACTTTCCGCCTTTTCGGTTATTTTGACATCCTAATGACGAGGTTGGTTTTAGCGTTGATCTGACAAAACTGGAAGAATTGAAGAATCTGGTTAAATATTAACAAATTTCGTGACTTATTTTAAGCTTGCTCGGCTCGTGAAAAAACACTAGTCAGCGTAATCATTGAAATTAAAACTAGCTTTTAAACGATCCCTGCTAAAGTAGCGAAAAACAAAGACATTTTTGGAATTGATTATACGCATCTGCTCGCCATGTGAGGAAATAAAAACCTGCTTGTAAACAAGAAAGTCAGAATTGGCGTGATTCAAAAAGAACGATTCTATTTATAGCAGTGCATGCGCAGCACGTCATCAGAACCTAGTCAATATTAGTCATTTGTTAAAAGCACAAATAAACTGCCGCCGTGATTAAATGGAAATCTCTAGCTGATAAAAAACACGCCAATTGAATTCGCTTTTTAATTTTCACGACAAAATAAAATAGACGCCAAATTCATTGTTTACATTGATTAACTGCGTTCTGATTGGTATAAAACTAACAGCGAAACATTTAGTCGCGAAAAAGTAGGAGCTGTTTCTACTTTTCAGCGAAGCGAATATTTCGGTGCAAAATCATAACAAACAAAACTGCGCATGCTCAGATACAATTCGCCATCGAATTCGCCGTTTAATTCGCTTCGTGAAAATCCCCCTGTACGAAAGGCTAATGTTGTATAACGGAAGTATCGTGGTGGAGAAAAACCCCACCACCTCGTTCCCAGGACTTCTTTTTCGTGTTGGGTAAGAAAAGAAAATGAAAAAACGTACTCTTCCTTTATTAACAAAACCATTCTCTGTGGCAACTCTTTGCGCCATCTTTTCATCGCCATGTACAACAACAGCCCATGTGTTTAGAAAAACATTTTTTACAAAGTTTTTATGATTTTTCTTATGGTGAATTACGTATCCCTTCCCTGTCGATATGATTTCTATGTGCAATAAACAAAATTGAACGAAAATACTGAAAACTGGGATGAGATTCATTCTGTGGTTCCCTGGTACCAATACGTTCTGGCTACAGTGTCACTCTTTTAGTGACTGTCACTCGTAAAATTGTCTCAATTCTTTAACACTACATGAGAGATTTTAAATATATGCTTTTTAAAAACCAGGTCAATAACGCTTTTATGAGACGACTTCTTGTTAAACTCTGTACATTCGATAATACGCTAACTGCGCTGGAGTGTTCTGTGTAACTAGGTAAGTATTCTTTTTTACATCCGACAACTTTTCCCACACAGTCAAAAAAAGGCGCACTTGTTACTTTCATGTATAATTTGATTAATGAAGCTCATTGAATGAGCTAAAATGAGTTGTTTTAAGTATACACGAGATGCCATAGGTTTCATCCACTTGAATAGTGGTTCTATTGTTTTAAACCGACATTCTATATTTGTATTAAAGGAACAATTGAAATCAAATTACCATGTTATTTTTCAATACAATGTGGCTTTGTGTCAATTTTTTATTGTTGACACAATTTATCTCAAAAACATGTTACAAATGATTTTTAGGGATTATGTAGTTTTCACACGAGCGGGAAAAAACAACAACTGCTTCAATCACTCATTCTTAAAAATAAATAAGAGAATTTGCAGAATGAAAGTTAAGTCAAACATGGCGGATTCCAACAGCGCGTGTCAGAGAAATAACATGGGAAAAGTGCTTTTCTTAACAACTGTTCTTTTCGTTGCTTAATCGCTGTTATTCGGAAATAAAGCACAAACTTTGAGCGTAAGAGTGGGCTGGAGAGACTGGTATTTCCCCTATTATCTGTCTTGGTTGCATTGAGCACCAGAATTCATTTTCTTGCACCTTTGAAAGTTGGGATAAGGTACAGATTTGGAAACAGTTTCCTTGTTGAGTAACAGTTTCAATATTCAGAAACTTTTTTGTGTAAAAATAAGAAATAATTTCTGAATAACCAGCTTGCAAAGCAGGAAACAATTTATGTTTTACAAAAAAACAAAGCTATATATAATGTTTTTTGAGAGAGAGTTTCTTTATATACGGAAACTGTTTCTGTAGCTATCTATACCATACACCAGAGTGGTAGAAAATAACCATAGAAGCTAGTTTGAAGCATTCGGAATAAGAAAGAGTATACTAAGGTAGATAGATGTGCATATTATCCATGGCTAGTCTCACAAATATGGAGGGATATACCCGGTCTATTATTTCCAGGGGCCATGGCTTAGATACTGTAGGGAGTACTAGAGCATTTTCATTTTGAGCTACCCAATTAGGGTCTGCTCTCTACTAGACAACTCCAACAGCATCCAACGGCCCACACATTGTGCCATCTCCTGAATTTTTGTCACATTGCTTTGGTCTATGGTAACATTCACTTGTCCATGTTGAATCGAACCCCAGTCTCCTGCAAAACTACGCGCCACAATGCCTGGTGTCATCTGCAAAGAGATGAAAGTCAAGAATAAGGGAGGGATTTTTATCATTAATTTATAGCAAAAACAAAATTGGTCCTAATATGCTATCCTGTGGAACGCCACATACTAAATGAATCACCAATTTTAACCTTTTGCTGTATATTTGACAAGTAAAAGACAATCCATTTTTGGTAATGCCTCTGATTCCATAGTATTCTAGTTTATGTAAAAGAATTTCATGATTAACTGTGTCAAAAGCCTCTGCAAAATTTTTGACACTACCAGATATTTTTCTTTTTTCAAAGGCTTTTTTTAGTTTTAGCATATATGTCAGAATAGGCAGATCAGCAGATTTTCCAGATTGGAAACCAAACTGGTGTTCATAGATTATTTCAAATTTTTTTAAATGAAGCTAAGCTGCAAGTTTTGCTCATATCAATTGTGGTGACAGAAGTACGGTTCTTTAGTATTGTGGTTAGTATACATTAGGTTTACCTTATTCATTGAGGATGTCATGTAGAGCCTGGCACAGCGGGGGAGGTTTCTACCTATAGACCTAATCTTCAAGGTTGCCAGGGATATTAGTCTCCCTTGCTTGTAAAGGAACTGGACCCTACCCATTTTCATTCATTCATTCTTTCTCGGGTTAACGTCTGTTTTCCATGCTAGCGTGGGTTGGTTGGGGTATATTAATGACCCTCTTCCAATCTGATCTAGACTGTGTTAGATCTATTCTCAACTTCCTCTGTATCAAGTCTGTCCTTATAACCTCCTGCCAAGTAACACTTCTTACACAGGCCTCATACAACCTACTTTTAAACTCAATTGACAAAACTCTGCTAATCAACAAAGGAAGTAACTCACCAAGCTTTTTCCAAGCAGAACCTATCCTGCAAGTAACACTTCTTCCAACACCCCCTTCACTGCCCAACATATCACCTAAGTAACAGAATTTCTCAACTATCTCTAATGAGCCACTGTTGTACATCATTGAAGCTGGAAGTACTTCATTCTCTATAATCTCACCTTTGCAACGCTTACATACAAACTGAATGTCAGCCCTTAACTTTCCACCAATACTACTGCACTTCTTATGTACCCAATGCTTGCAGGTCTGACAAAAAATTGAGTTACTACCAACTCCTTCTAGTCCTTTCTTCCACTTCTTAAACTTTTTAACTAATTTTTCCATGGACTCTGGTATGAGAACCAAATCATCTGCATACAATAACTCCCATGGACAACCTGTTTTGAACTCCATCGACAGCGCTTCTAAGACTAGAACAAACAACAAAGGACTAAGTACAGAACCCTGATGTACACCAACATTTACATTAAATTCATCACTAAGTGAATCGTTAATTCTGACACGACTTCTAGCATTGATGTACATACACTGTACCACCGTAAGTAGCCACTCATCCACACCTAATTTTCTCACAGCCCACCAAATAATTTTAGGTGGTACTCTTTCAAAAGCTTTCTCTATACAAATGCAAAATATAGATTTTTTCTCTTTCCTAAGTACTTTTCCTGAAGCTGTCTGAGTAAAAATATTGCATCTGTAGTGCCACGCCCTGGAACGAAACCAAATTTCATCTTATCTATATATCAATTCTTTCTCTAAGTAACTTATCAATCACTCTTTCAATAACTTTCATTACCAACTTCAAACCTCTATAGTTACCTCTTTCTAATGCATCACCCTTGCCCTTGAAACAATTCACTATTACACTCGACTGCCACTCACTCGGAATAGCACCATCCTTTATAATTTGATTAGCAAGCCATATCCAGATGCTTTTACCATCTCTGCAACAATACCTGATACTCCTGCAGCCTTGCCAATCTTCAATTTCCTAATAGCCTCCACTACCCATTCTGTCTTGATCTGCATAGCTGGCCCTTCTACAACATCATCATCAGACAAATTATCCTCATCCCAATCAAACTTAGTGTTAAGCAACCTCTGATAATAATTCTTTCAAGCTACCCTTTTCCCCTCCTCTGTGCTAGCCAAAACACCTTCATTATTACGTACTAGTCGATAAAGCCCGTGGAAAAATCCACTCAGGCAGAAGGACAATGGAAAAATAGGTTGTTTTAGATTTTTTGCTGACGTCAACAGTGCAGGTACAAAAAAAATTGGCCAAGTTTAGTTTATTTGTTGCCTATAACGTGTAAAGGTTAAAACGCTGATCACAATAATGTATAGGATCATATGTATTCGACAAAAGCCTAAGGAGATATACAGTACAGTCCAGATGTAAGCGTACGCGTACGCTCAACTTGCAAAAATAATTGCTTTCATTAAAAAAACAATAGGATAGCGAGTTCCTTTCAAATTGCGCAAAAATAATTGCTTCGTGTTAAAAACAAAAGCGTAGCAAGAAACATTGTTTAAAAACAATACTCTGTGCGAGAATAAATTAAACGCGAAGGCCATTGAATTTTTATTTTTTTTAACAACGAAACTAATTATAGTAACGCGATTTTAATCTCGATTTATTTAAAAAACACAAGCTCTTTTAAAAAACAACAAATCCAATGATCTAAATATTTAAAAAAAACTAATGCTTTTAAAACTTTTAGTAATATTTCTTGATCGTCGAAACATATTTTTTAACATGCAAAACTTTTAAAAGTTTTTTTATAAAAAGCAAAGTTTAGCAACGCAAACGGAAAAACCCTACGTCCGAGACTTTTCCCTTCGCGATAAGATTTCGAAAACAAATTAAATTTTAATACCGAAGAAAGAAAAAATCTAAAAATATAACTTATGACGTTTTATAGTATCACGCTACATTTTATTGTTAAAAACATTGTCTTTGTTTTTTCTAGCGTGCAACAGCTCTATCTCTTAAAAGATTTAAACAATGCATCTCGCTGTCTATTTAGTTTTCGCGCAAATCTTTTATTTTATAAAACTATCAAACAATGGCTCGCCGTGTCACATTGATAGAGTTGATAACATTTTAAATACTTAAAAAACTATCTAACGAAGCTTTCCTATTGCCGTTCTTCGTTCTTTAACTTTCTAAAAAATCATTTCTATCGCTGCTCTTCGTTTTTAAACTTTTAAAATGCAATCTAAAAAAACATTTTCTATCGTCGGTTTTCGTTTTTAAACTTTAAAATGCGATCTAAAAAACATTTCTAACGCCGCTATCCGTTTTTAAACTTTTAAAATGCGATCTAAAAAAACATTTCTATTGCCGTTTTTGGTTTTTAAACTTTTAAAATGCGATCTAAAAAAACATTTATATCGCCGTTTTTCGTTTTTAAACTTTTAAAATGTGATCTAAGAAACATTTCTATCGCCTTTTTTCGTTTTTAAACTTTTAAAATGCGTTCTAAAAAAGCTTTTCTATCAAAATTAAAGTTTCAATCTTTGTTATAATATAATAATTTCTATCGCTTAAAAGCTTTATTTAACCTGCGCAACCAACAATGCCTTCTCGCTAGTTTATTTAGTTTCCACGCATAACTTTTCTTTAATGAAATTATTAAACAATGGCTCTTCGTGTCACATTGATAGAGTTGATAACATATGCAATATGCTATTGGGAATAGTTATGTTAACACTATTTAACAATAGTTACGCGCAGTTATAATAAGCTATTTTTTCTTCAATAATCTTTTGTTTATTATGCGCAAGTTAATGACTTACAAGACTCGCAAGATAATTAATAAGAACAAAAGACAAACAACTACCGCCTCCAAGAAAAAGGTGTGAAACTTGAGCTTAGGCGTACGCTTACATCTGGACTGTACTGTAAGGTGTTAAAAATTTTGTAGACGTCAGCAGTGGCCTGTCAAACCCAAAAATTTATTTTCAATAAATTTGTGTACCTATTCATCGTATAGATCTTAAAACGCTGATCAAGAAAATGTATAGGATCGTGTACTTAAGACAAACGGATGCAGAGATATTAGGGTTTAAAGGTTTTTTTATGACGTCATTTACCCGTCCATTCCGAAACGGATTTGGTGACCCAGGTTTGGAAAACTTACCCAACTTGGTCCCAGGTAGTCCCTAGTTACCCACGCAGGAGATGACGTCAGTTATTTCCACCCGTTTCCAAGTTATTAAGCCTTAATTTTAAAAGTGCAATGCATTGGCTTCACTAATCTTAATATACTTTCCTTTGACGTCAATATTGCTTTAACGTCAAAGTTTGCTAATTTACAGAACAAATTTATAGGCGATGTTTTATAGACTTTATCAAAGAAATTTTATCCACTTCGCAAAATTCACAGACAGAAGCTCCGTATTATTATATAGATACACTTCTCACCTACAACATCTTGATTAGTCTTCTTCATTTGCTTTGCTATCTTGAATCCCTCATTGTGCTAGTCTTCCCTTCTTAATATATTCTGCAAATCTGTTTCTCTCTGCTTCTGATTTTGCCTTATACACTGCCGTACGACCACAATGCTTAGCTTCTAAGTAAATATTTTTACTACCACCTGACTTCCACTCTTTCCAAAGTTTCCTCTTTTCCTTTATACACTGGTCAACCTCATTATTCCACCACCAGGTCTGTCTATGTCTAGCTGGTCCTTTCGTCCACCCACAGGTATCATCAGAAGCTTCTAGAAGACAATTCTTCCAAGTACTCTAAGTACTTTCAACATTGTCACTATCACACTGACCATTGTGGGCTAACTGCTGAACTTTTGCAATAAATTTCTTGCTACAATCTCTTCCTCCAGCTTCCAGACTTTACGATGGGGCCTGTACTTTCCCTTGGCTTCTTTAACACTCTTCAAGATAATATCACAAACCAGCAACCTATGCTGGGAAACACACTTTCCCCCGATATAACTTTCACGTCCTTCACCACTTTCTTGTCTGACTTTTTAACAAGGCAGTAATCTATCTGTGTCTTACAGCCACCTGACTCATATGTTATCAGCCTACTCTGTCTCTTACTGAATGATGTGTTGCAAACCACCATGTCCGTTGCCATTCCAAACTCAAGCAATCCTTATTTCTGCTCCCAAATCCATAGTCTCCATGCACACCTCTATAACCTTGAGATGACTTCCCAACAATACCATTAAAGTCACCATGACAAGTTCAGTGTCTCCAAACTTTAATGTGACTGATCTTTATCTTCCTCACTGAGTCCACAGTACCTCTCAGAGTACCAACATTTACACTAGTTATCCTCAACCTAGTGTTATCTATACCTTGTGATGTGATAGCTAGGTAACAGTCTGACGATGCTCACCCCTGACATCTGTCCTACCCTGAGTGACACCTTCACTCCTTAGAGTTCCAGCCCCGTTTACGCAGTTTGTCTGATCAACTGTTCTTACGGCCATTAATAAAGAGTTCTGGCATTGTTTTACAGCTGGATGTCATTCCTAGCGCCAACCGTTCACAGACCGGACTGAGTGTTTTTTTTAAAGTGACACCATCACTATGTGGCATTTCATGGGACTTCCACAATTCTCCTTTAAACTAAGGTATGGTGGAGGACTCCTCTTTTGTCTCTTAAAAAGACCCTCCACCCAGGTCTTGATTATTAATGGTTGCATATAAGAACCCAACGCCCACACTGCACAAGTTCTTCAGATGTACCATACAGCTTACAGTTACCCACCCTCCCACCCTTATATATTGATTTTCTTCACCTATTTTTTCTTTGTTTTATGTCATCAACACGCCTATGAATGGTGGATGTGAGATACCAATTCGATTTATCACCGTTGTGCAATGGAATCGAATCGAAATCAAAATATCATGGATGTCTCCATTGCAACAAAGACAACTGCATCACAACTGTTATGGGGGGACACAGCACAACACAACCAAACAAATTTTAGTCCAGAGATAGAAACAAAGAGTCTATAGGTAGTCTTTAATTTAATTGATGGGTGTGTTGGGCCTCCTTCGTCAGCTGTTTAGGCAAGTAATGTGTTGATACAAGTCATTGTAGAAACATTGTAGAATAAGAGCACCAGTAACTAGCATGTGCCTGACGCTCAGGACATGTCGATGCACCTGAGGCTCAGGGCATCTCTAGTGTAGTCATCATGTGAATAAGAGACATGCGCCTGATGCTCAGGGCATGATGAAGACCCTGACGCTCGCGACATCTCTCATTCACCTGACGCTCAGGGTGTGGAGTAAAACACCATAACTAACATGTGCCTGACACTCAGGACATGTCAATGCGTCTGACACTCAGTGCATCTCATCCGTCTCATGCACCTGACGCTCAGGGCACAAAGACGCCTATAATGCATATCCTGAGCGTCAGGATATGCATTATATATTTGTGCATATCCTGACGCTCTAGTAGATTTAGTTTTAGTTTTGTATTTTCCTTCCATAATTAAAAGATTAGGTAGGTGGTCAGAGATTTTGCATGTAAAATTCCCACTCACAGAGGAAAACTGAATTCCATCAATGTATATAATGTTAAACAATGATGGTTTAGTATTATTAACATGTGGCTAAGGGTTATGACTTAACAAATTATTTAAAAAGGTAGAAGTTTCAAGGTCTTTATTGAAATTTAAAGAGGTTGTAATTGAAATCTCCAGTGAGAAATAGAATTTTTTTTTCTAAGTATACTAAGGGTGTTTTCGAGATAAGTTAAGAAAGCAGTATCATTCTTGCTAAGATGTTGATAGATCGAAGCAATAACACTATTTGGTTTTGTTTTGTGAATTACTTCAACCCACTTACATTCAAACTCATTTGTTATAAGAATGGGAGGCAAGATCTTTTCTGGGTATAACAGAGAGGTGGTTTGATACAAAAAGCCCACTGCCACTTTTCATTGTACTACCTGTTTGGTTAAAGAAATTATGATAACCATCCGGGGAGAAGTTGTTGTTGCAAGATTTCTGGTCCCAAGTTTCTGTAAGTGAAATTTCATCAAATTACTAGATTGAGAAGAGTATTAAGGTTTTCTAAATTACAAGTAAGGGAGGATATGTTGGAGTATAGGATTGAGTAGTTATTTTTTGATACATGTTTACCAAGCTTTGTGAACTCATCAGAATCATAGTAACCACAATTAATTTGCGTCCCTGAAGTTTCAATACTATCAAAAAGAATATTCTATTTTTAACGCTTCTGATTTTGGAGAGTGAACATTAGCCTGACTTTTGTTTTGGCCTAGGTCAATTTCATTCAAAGGTTTTAATTTTAGTAAATTTCTTCTCATATTTTCGCATTTTCTAATAAATAACCCATTCTGAATGATTTGAGTTTTATTGTCAATCAGTGTGTATGGCAGAGCCTCACTTGCACAGAATTTACAATACCAGGTAGCTGATAAGGCCACAAAAACTTTCTTGAAAGTAGTTAATGAAATTTTAGAGCACCGTAAATGTAACCAAGTGTTGCACACATCACAACAGATGCTGTTACGGTTATGATCCACTATATAATCACATTGCTTACAGATTGTATTTTCTGTTTCTGTCATTGGAGAGATTAAAAAAGTTAAAAAAGAGTTAAAAAAGATCACAAGTGCAAATCTTCTGAAGGGTTGAAAAAAGCAAACAAATTTCATAAGTACGGCACCTTCATCTTTACGAACATGGATGAAACCATTCTTGGTGCAACAATATTTATTCCCTTTTGCAAAACAAGCATCATGTGTTTTTGAATAATGATTTATATACTTTTGGTCAGCAATTCATTGATCCAGATTCCAGATATTCTTTTCGGTTTTATCAATTTTAAAGCCAAGATCTTCAAGCGTGTAGGTTTTTAGTTTTGAGCATTGGGAGTAGAATAAATAGCGACTTCTACAATTGTCGAATTTAATGGTGGATTATCCATGATTAAACAAATCTTAAAACTTATCGACCAATGGTTGAACCAATGACGATTATATTAAGGGCTGAAAAGTTGTTTGATTTATATTTTTATTTAAACCTTTTTTAAACAAACAACATTCTTTTATTGTAAATAAGTTTATATTTGTTTCTTGATCTATTTTCCTAACTGCTTATGTTTTTTATATTTAATTCACAACTCAGGGTAGTAATGTCATAAGATCACCATGTAATGTAATTAATGTAATTCAGATTAGATCGCAATGTTCACGATGCTAAAAAATTTGTGAACGTGACAGTATCGTTGATTGTGCCTGTCCATAATGTTAGGTGTCATGATTCCCGTTTATCATCATCATCACAGGGTGGCCACAAGTCATGGAATTTCTGGAAATCATGGAAAAGTCATGGAATTTTATTTGGTCTGGAAAGAGTCATGGAAAACAGGATTTTCATGAAAAAGTCATGGAAAAGTCATGGAACTTTTTTTCCTTGACAACCTAAGTTTTTGACTGGCTAAATATTTTTGCAGTTTATATTTTGTAGCATAAATTTCAAGAAAACTTAATTTCAATTTTTTTGAACAGTTTCATTGTCAAGCTTTGTTGCAATATAACATAGTTGTGTTTGGTTTTATTATATTATAAATTTGTTTTATTATACATTATGTCATGTGACTGCTTAGTTTACAAGCAATGATAACTTGTATTGATGTAATCTGTGCGGTAAAATCGTTTTCAATCAATGTTTCTTCTAAGGAAGGGAGTCCTAGCATAGTTCTAGCTTGTAGCATGGGACAGGAATATATTTGTTCTTAGAAAGTAAAGATCACCTTGCCATTACCTTAAAGCTCCTAAAGAAGCTGAGCCAAGGGAAACAATCGAGTCTTTCATTGTATCAAGCAACGTGCTTTGCTCCGAGATCCTCTGGGCTTTGAACGTTGTCAAGTCCCAAGTAATGTTCAACGACAGTGACATTGCCAAAGATTTTAAACTTGGTAAAACGAAGTGCACATATCTCATTAACTTTGGCTTAGCTCCTTATTTCAAGCAAGAACTTTTGAACTCGATAAAAGCATCATCTCATTTTGTTGTGTCTTTTGATGAATCTTTAAATAGTGTAGTCCAAGATGACCAAATGGACATTCAAATACGTTTTTGGAACGAATCTGAGAATGTAGTCAGTACAAGGTATCTAGATTCAAGATTTATAAAATGACCAAACGCAGAAAATCTTGTCACTGAATTGAAGGACTCGTTGGCGGAGTTATGCTTTAAAAACATGATTCAGCTATCTATGGATGGTCCCAAGACAAACTGGAAGGTGCGCGAACTTTTAATCTCAACAACAACAACAACAATTTGGTAATATTTGATTTAATTCACAGATTTTGCGCCACAAGATGGATTGAGGACGAGGACGTAGCAGCAAGAGCAATTGAATTGTGGGACAATGTTGTCAAAGTTATGTCTTATTGGGGGAGTCTCAGCAAAAGCAAACAGCCAAAGTGCAAATCATATGATGTTCTATTGGCTGCTTATAAGGACAAACTTATGGTCGCAAAGTTTACCTTTTTCAAGAATATTGCAACGACCCTGAAATGTTACTTGGTTGCTTTCCAATCAGATAATCCAATGGTTCCTTTCTTGAGTGATGTGCTTGAGGGATTGACTAGAGAAATCATGAACCTTTTTTTTCGTAAGGAGGTTATGACTGAAGCGAATACTCCTCGTAAACTTATTAACATTGATGTTGAGGAGGTTCAGAATCGATTGCTAGTTGACATGGTGAACACAGGCACAGCTGTAAAGGCTATCTTGCGGTCAAGAGAGATAACAGATGGGGCAAAACATCAGTTCCGAAAAGATTGTGTGGCTTTTCTAACTAATCTGATATTGAAGCTACAAGAGAAAAGTCCCTTGAAGTATCTTATCGTTCGATGCTTCTCCTCATTATCACCAGTCAATATGGTACAGAACCAACAGAAAGCTACAAGTCAGTTTATATCTCTGGTTGAAAAGCTTCATCAGGTTGATCATGTGTTGCCTTCTGTGGCAGATTCGGCAAAAGAAGAGCTTGAGAAATTCTTATCATTGCTCGACGCACCTACTAAGGAAGAGTTTGTGCAATTTGATTTCAGCAAATCAAGAGTGGATGAATTCCTAAGGCCGTATTTCAAAGATCAAAAAGCGTTATGGGCTATCTGTAAAGTGATCTTCACATTATCACACAGTCAATCTGCTGTTGAACGGGGATTTAGTATCAATAAAGAACTGTTGATTGAGAATCTTCAAGAGAAATCTATTGTTAGCCAAAGAGTTGTATATGACCACCTACAATCATCCAGTGTGGATTTGGATGAGTATTAATTGAGTAATGGTCTGTTGTTCAAGTTGTAAAGCTGCCAGACAAAGATACGGAACACATCTGGAAGACCAAAAAAGAAAAGTCAACGAAGACAAGAAATCAAACAAAAGAAAATCAATAACAGACGAAATCAACAATGTTAAAAACTATAAGAAAAGATTAATCTCATCCATCAATGCACTGAACAGGGATATTGAAAAACTCTGCTACAAAGCTGAGGAATCTGAGAACATGGACTTTTTAGTTAGTTAAGAAAGAAAAGTAACGTCAATGCTCACACTCTATATAGGATATTAGTTGATATTTGTTGTTTTTCTAGTCTATTTTTTTCTAAAGTTCTGATTTTATATGAATTATATGAATATTCTGTATGAATATATATGTTCGATTTTGTTGTTTTTCATCATAGAAAAAAGTACTTTCAGCAAAGTTGTTCTCTAAATAATGAAATTTATGGTTTGTTTGATAATTGATTAATTTAGGGGTTTAATTTTTCTTAACGGTTTTGGTCATGGAAAAGTCAGGGAAAAGTCATGGAAAAGTCATGGAATTTCTTTTACCAAATTCTGTGGCCACCCTGCATCATCATCATTCTCGGGTAACGTATAATATCTACGACAGCCCAAATAATAAAGAAAAATATTTTACGACAATGAAAGTGGGTGTGATAAAATGTTTTGAGCTAATAAGATCGGTCAGCTGTATGCAACAATGTTGTGAATAAAATTACCTTCAATTAAAAATATAAAACCACTTAAAATACTTTTTCATTGAAAACTTTTTTAGTTTTAGAAAAGTTTTAAAAAAATTATAATTATATAAAATTTTAGTAATTATAAAAACGATCTAAGAGGTTTTTTATATAAGCGCATTTTCAAACATAAAAGCAACTTTATTTCTAAGTTAATAATTCTGTAGAGAAACTTCTTTCTCCTAATTATTTATTATTTTTATTATTTTTATTATTTTTAAGTATCATGCTGTTGTGTGTATGATTTACAGTTAGTGTGTATTTTAAAATGCTGCATATTTTAAAGAAAAAGGAAACAAGATTTTTACCAAAAATTCATGACTTATATATAGCAAAAAAAATTCCCTTTCGAATGACATATTTATATTCCATGAAAATATTTGGAACATCCCTCTTTTCTGGAAAGATCCTTTTCAGAGGTGTTATATCCTTCACACTGAGGAAATAAAAATGACTTGAGCATATATGTTTACTCACAAAATTTGATTGCAAGCCAACATGCAGATCCCAAATTACGAGTTTGTCAGCAAAAAATTAAACGAGTGTCATTTTGGCAAAAAAAAATTATGTTCATCAATTAACCGTCATAATATCTATGCATTGATAAAGTTTGAAATCACACCGCTTAACAGGTCTGAATTTACTGATGAAAGGAAATGTCCAAATTTGCTATTACTGAAATATGACATCATAATTCATGCAGCATAATTAAATCTGAGTTTCTTTAAATGTGAATATGTTGAGAATGAAAAGAACTTTTTAAAAAATTTAAGAAGACTTTTGAGCTAACTTTTTAAGTTCTATAATATAAGTCCAACATCATTTTATACCCTGGGTTCCCTTGAAGTTCTCCTTGTGCTGGTAGTTAAATGTATTGTCCATGTTTCCTACAATGGTTTCTCCCAATAATTATTTGGTCACTGATGGCTGTATCTTCAGCTGTGTTGTGAACTGACAGTCTTTCTTTAAATTTCATTGCAAAATGTCATAAAGGGTCAGTCATCTGTATTGAAAATTCTTGAGAGCTATTTTTTCCATAGGCTTGTAATATTCTTTTATTTGTTTCCACGTGCATTGGAGCAGAGGTTATCAAAAAATTGTTGTCCTTATCCTCTGGTTTCCATCCTTAATGTATCTGTTCAAGAGTAAGTTTCTGGTCTGGATGTGAAAATTGGCATCTAGTATTTGCTGCGTCCATGACTTTCTGTGGTGGGTTGTGGGTCTCGTGCCACAGTAGTGAATGCTTTCAGAGTGCAACTGTGTGGAGATCAGTCATATTTATTAAGACACTTCTTTTGTATGGCCTATGCTTTGTGACATGATCTATCTAAGCTGTTGGATTCTAGGCTAAAGTTTATTTGTTGTAAATGTTGATGCATGTGTCTTTTTTTATCCATTTTTATGAACAATTGACCTATTGTTTTTAACTTGAAATCCCAACCTGAGATCTTTACAATTGGAATTATGTTGGCTGGAAAGCAGTGTTAAGGATGTGAAACTGATATCCTTTAATATATTTTAGTGTCATGAAAGATAGCATAGTACAAAAAATCCAAGACTTATTACCAGTTCCTTTGTGGGTTTCTGTTATTGTGTTTGGTCCCCTACTTCCAGTTTTTATTCTCGTCATATATTGTATCGATTGGTATACTCAGGTGAGCCCTTTTTTATGAGGATGCCTTTCTTGCTGAGCTTCATTTGTCTTAAATATATTCAATTTGAAGTAGGGGACAACATTTCTGCAATATATATTCAAGTTGAAATAGGGACAACATTTCTGCAATATATATTCAAGTTGAAGTAGGAACAACATTTCTGCAATATATATTCAAGTTGAAGTAGGAACAACATTTCTGCAATATACATATTCAAGTTGAAGTAGAGGACAACATTTCTGCAATATACATATTCAAGTTGAAGTAGGGACAATATTTCTGCAATATATATTCAAGTTGAAGTAGGGGACAACATTTCTGCAATATATATTCAAGTTGAAGTAGGGACAATATTTCTGCAATATACATATTCAAGTTGAAGTAGGGACAACATTTCTGCAATATATATTCAAGTTGAAGTAGAGACAACATTTCTGCAATATATATTCAAGTTGAAGTAGGGACAACATTTCTGCAATATATATTCAAGTTGAAGTAGAGACAACATTTCTGCAATATATATTCAAGTTGAAGTAGAGACAACATTTTTGCAATATATATTCAAGTTGAAGTAGAGGACAACATTTCTGCAATATATATTCAAGTTGAAGTAGGAACAACATTTCTGCAATATACATATTCAAGTTGAAGTAGGGACAGCATTTCTGCAATATATAATCAAGTTGAAGTAGGGACAACATTTCTGCAATATATATTCAAGTTGAAGTAGGGACAACATTTCTGCAATGTATATTCAAGTTGAAGTAGGGGACAACATTTCTGCAATATATATTCAAGTTGAAGTAGGGACAACATTTCTGCAATATATATTCAAGTTGAAGTAGGGACAACATTTCTGCAATATATATCCAAGTTGAAGTAGGGACAACATTTCTGCAATATATATTCAAGTTGAAGTAGGGGACAACATTTCTGCAATATATATTCAAGTTGAAGTAGGGGACAACATTTCTGCAATGTATATTCAAGTTGAAGTAGGGACAACATTTCTCTAATATATATTCAAGTTGAAGTAGGGACAACATTTCTGCAATGTATATTCGTTAATTATTTTCTTTTATTATGTTAGTGCATAAACATCGATGCGTCACGTGACACCTGTAAAAAAGCAACATGAGTGTACAGACAATGAGAAATATGTTCGCTTCACCTATCATATTTATCCTTGGTAGTACAGCCACTGGAAAATCGAAGCTTGGTATTGAACTTGCCAAGAGGTTAAATGGTGAGATAATTAGTGCAGACTCGATGCAAGTTTACAAGGGATTGGAGATTATTACTAACAAAGTAAGCGTAGAAGAGCGAGCTGAAGTGACACACCACCTTCTTGACGTTATAACACCACCTGCAGAATACTCTGTCAGTGAGTTTCGTTGCGCTGCACTTGATATTATCCAGCAGTTGTTTTGTGCTCACAAACTTCCTGTGGTTGTGGGTGGGACCAATTATTACATAGAAGCTTTATTGTGGAATTTCCTAATGGATGATACCAGCTCGCCTGATAGTAAGTAAAAGAACAAACCCTATCCCAGATACGGGAGTAAGTGGGTAAGCAAAAAGAACGAGCTAAGAACATTTTATTTTTTTCTTTCAAATGTACCTTACCTGTGCAAGATATGTTTTAGATATGTCTTTTAATAAAAAAGAACTGTTGACGAGGCTTTTTTAAGACGCTGTGGTGGTCATTAGGTCAGTGGACCAGTTGGAAAAATCCGCATTATTAGGGGAGGTAAAATTATACGGAGATACATTTTGATGATGTCATAAGTGTATATACAAAAAAAATCAGAAATTTGTTAACCTGTTCCGAAACGCTCAATTGTGGTCTCATTGTTAATTGGCGTTACCACCCGTTTACATGTTATTTAGCCTCAAAGTTGCAAGTGCAGTGCAGTCATGTTAGCGCTGCACTAAATTCTGTGTTTATTTAATTTAATGCCTCACTACACTAGAATATTATTTCGATTTTTTTTCATAGTGCTTCAGACTCGAAAAGAGTTAGGATCGAATAAACGAGCAAAAATAGACGGCGATACGTTTGAACAACTCATCTTTGTCGATCCCGAACGGGCTGCGGAGCTGCATCCAAATGACACGCGAAAAATAGCAAGAAGTTTGCAAGTGTTTCGTACTACTGGAAAAAAACATTCCGAGTTGTTGAAAGAACAGAGACAGCAACCTGGTGCAAGTCCGTTAGGTAAGACGTCGTATACATAGTACGGCCCAATCACAGTTTCGAAATATTTATTACGCTCTTGAATTTTCAGGTGGTCCGCTCCGCTTTTCCAAAGCTCTCATCTTTTGGCTAACTTGTGACCAAGGCGAGCTGGATAAGAGAATATCAGAGCGAGTCGATAGCATGCTGTCTAAAGGACTCGATGAAGAAGTTACAAAATTTTACGAGAACTACAAAAAATCCAAAGAGACGCTAGGTACAGATAGCACGTTATATCAAGAAGGGTTGTTTCAAGCTATAGGATTTAAAGAATTTCATGATTATTTTACATGCGACGATAAAGAAAAGAAAGAAGCACATTTAAGAGAAGGTTTAAGTGCGCTCAAGCGTGTCACTATAAAATATTCTAAAAAACAAAGAACTTGGATACAAAACCGTTTCTTATCTCGACATGGCGAAACCACTCCTGACATATACGAGTTGGACGCCACGAACCTGGACACGTGGAAGGCTGACGTTCTGCAAAAAGCTGTCGATGTTACTCGTGCATTTCTTGCAAACTCTGAAATCCCTGTAGCGCCAGTAGAAAAACGAAGTGTGAACCTGAATGCGAAAAGAAAGTTTATTTGTGAAACGTGTAGCGGAAGGACGATAATGGGAGAGGCGAGTTGGAAGGAGCATGTTTCTTCGAAGCGGCACAAATATTTTATAAAAAAACAGTTAAAAGAAGTTCTGCCATCTTGAAATTTATTTTATCATCGAATCACTGGATGTATTTAACGTTAACGTTGTTTACATATTTAATGACAGAGGACGTTTCAACACAATATACACTGAAATGAAATAGCGACCTAAGATGTCTTCGTTGTACCGGATTCAATGAAAGTTTTGAACGCAAAAAACTTTCACTGTGTCAAATTTAATTCTAACATGGCAGATATTTAAATAACTCGCCTTGCATTTAATAGTTGATACTAATACAAATTCAAAATATTTCGCGATCTATCTGCTGCCAACGCCCTATTTATTGAATACGCGCTGGTGAGAAGATGGCACTAAAATATTTATGAAAATATTCAGATATCAATCCAATTAATATCTATTTATTTATATACTCCCTGCATTATTTATCTGTACTGTGAAAAGTCGCAGTTTTTAGCCTTTTGACATTATTTCGCACAGCGCGACATGTTTTGGATAATAGAGAGTATTTTTAACTGATTTGCCTCCCACGCGGTTCAGAGTTGCGAAAGTCAGTCTACTTTTGATTTCAGGGCTTGACGATACTAATTTTTAATGTTTCGATGTTTAGGCAGAGTAAAATTATAAACGTTACATTAATGTTTAGCGTTCACTTCTCGATTTGTGAGTCATTTCGCAAAATTAACAGGAAAAAAATGAAACACGAGAGTTCTGTTTCATTGGTTATTTATTTCGATGTAAAAAAAAACATTTCAAAACACCATACTTGTTGTTTCAATAAATTTGCGTTAATTTTTGTTGGCGTGATCTTGATATTTGATCCAACAAAACGCGGAATGATTGATTGCATTATCGCCTCTCATGTGGAGAGCGTTTTTTTATGGTGTCAAATATGCATTATTGTTACAACATTTTTTGTTTAATTTTTCAATTTTTCCATTTTGTCAATATTAATACAATGTCAGAAATATGTCCTAACACATTTTTGACATCACCAACCCGTTCTTTATAAAAACATGCTGAGAGAGAAAAAAAACTCAAACTGGGACGCATTTAAGTAAGTTCTCCGTCGGTTAATCACCACCGCTAACAAATCAACCACGTGTTCCGTAAAACGAAGGGTATGCATTTTGATATGGTTGCTTATGACCTGCTTCGATTATTTACTATTGTAAGCAGTTTTTTTTTACCTAAGGCTATTTAGTATTCGAAACCAATTTCTTTTCTTACGTAATGGTTCAAGCTTATTTATAGCTCTTCGTGGCAGATGTTTTAATTCTGAAAGAAAGACACACAATCAGATGACAGTGTTGTTAAATCATGTTATTGCTGACATGAATAAATACGCGTGGACATCCACAAACAACACAGTCGAACGCACGCCAGTGCAACATGAGGTTGGATGATATCAGTTGTGTCGTACTTGAAGACTTCTTCGTCAAATCGCCGCCTCCAGAAAAGTTCGATCAACTCAAGTCGTGGCACAGGCGCTATTTTGCGTTAGTGCGTTTGACCCATGACAAGTTGAATAACTTAGTCAAAAAGAGTCAACAGAATATACGCGGAGAATTATTTTTGGTGTACTGGGAGCACAAAACTGACCGCGACAAAGGGAAGAAACCTCTGCGTGAGTTCTTTAAGTTCTTTTTTCTTGTCTTTGCAACAACCTTACGCTAATTTTTAAGTGTTAACTTACCAATATTAACTCGTTAGTATTAATTCGACAGTTGGCTTTGGTGCATTGTTTTCGTTATATAGCTAAAAAGTTATACATCTTTTCCTTTCAGTTCTAGCGTCGTACTTTTCTGTCTGAAATAGTGACAGCCTGAGTAATCATTTTTGTTTTGTTAGGAACAATCGCAATCTCGAAGGATGATGCGGTATACATGCGGGAACATCCATTTTTTCCTGCTCAATACCCACATGTGTTGGCTATCTATACTAAAACAAGACAGTATTATTTATGTGCGTATTCTGAGACACAAAAAAAACTTTGGTATGATTCGCTAACTTATTTACTACAACTGGATAGTGAGTTTGGAATGATACTTCCGATCACAGAAACAGAACAAAACGAGGAGGAACCGGTAAATGTAATATCAAAGTTGAGGTAATCGATACAAAAAAATTATTTTCTCTTTCTCTTCAATTTTTATTTTTAGATCTACGCCTCACTGTTGGACGTTTTGGACGATGATGAGACACGGAGTTGTTCGTCATGTGAAAGGTAAGCGAGACAATTACGTCATCACAACCTCTGATGTGAACATGATGTTACACAAAGAGAGTAAACATTTTCACAAAACATGTTTACTTGTTTACATTCCGCACATTGAACATACTTTTATCCTTTTTTGGGTTCGAAAATATAACAGCTAAAATGATATTTGCGTTTTCTATTTTTACCCGAGTTGTACACCTCTCATGGCGGACACCTAACAAAAATGTTCTCTAAAAAGAAGTGTCCAGTACATAAAGTTTTTTTTTAAAAAATTAGCTTATTTTGTTTCAAGAACCTAAGTTAAAAATATAAAAAGACAAGACAATATCCGCTGTGTCCGCTGCATGGAGGTCTAGTTATGAGAGTTTGACAGTTATTTTGTCTGTTTCAGAGAAAAGTGTCCATGGTGAGAGGTTTCACAGTTTGTCCATAAAAGTCATCATCATTTATTCTCGCAAGAATTTAGTAATAATTAATAAATGACTAGTTGTTAGCCCGTGGAAAAACCCACGGGTTCGCCCGTCCTTTTTGTACCGCATTGCGTGCGTCTCGCTACCTCCGCAGCTAAGCTGCCATTTTGCGTGACAGACAGAAAAAAAATTTTTGGCGGGAATTTAATCGCTACCTTTTAGATTAAACATGCATCGGACATCCGAAAGTTCGTGCTGGAGAGATTTTCACAGTGTTGGAAATAAAAATCGTGATTCCGGAATATCATCCATTACAAATGCTTCAAAATCATCTAATGAGGACGAAAATATGGAGAGGGAGCCTCGTTTAGAAAGGATTCACTCGTTAATAACAGACGCAGATGACTCTTCTTCGTGGTCTGAAAACGGGAATTTATACGAGCGTATGGATGAACTTGTAGTTAATAAGGCGATGCTCAAGAGCAGAGGAGAAGAGCGACGTTTTTCCGGAACAGACATTGCAACGAAAAAAAAAGAGATACTCGAAAACGAAAATCTTCGTCGATATTCTTCCCCTTTTCTAAAAATTGCAGAATCAACAGAAATGCTGGATTCCAATTTTTATGACATCCCGACGTCTCCTCGAAATCTTGCAAAATCGGTCCCCCGCAGAGGATATAAAAAAATGACTTTCTATGACATTACACTTGAGATACCTAGTAACAGCGTGGTGAAGATTACCCAGAATGAGTTGCGAGTTAAGACAAGCGAACGAGAATGGACTTTAACGAAGGGTTCAGATTTAAATTTGTTGTAATTGAAACAAGAACGAAATTGTATATTAAATTACAGAGTCAACAAAATATTGGACTGTATCAAGTGAATCAACCGTCCAATCAATTACTTCTCCATAACGGCAATATCGAATTTGCTACACATGCGCAGGCGCATAAATAAATTTTACAATGTATACACGCTTCAGAATTTTTTTTTGGGATATTTGCAAATATTTGTAATTTAAAAATATGTGTAATTTATTTACCGATTGCGGATTTTATACTATATTGTTTACTGTTTAGTATGTCTGAATTTCTTCTTGATTTTTGTTTGTGGGGTAAATCCTTACTACGAATCGGGATATTTTTATTGTACAAAGAAAAACGCTGACAACCAAAGCCATGAAAAATTATGGTCAGAAAACGCTTTCACCAGAGCACGCTACATCACAACACCCTTATGAAAATCAATTTTATGTATATCAGTTATAACTTGAATGAATTCATATAAATCCAAAAGAGAATTTAAATACTCTCGAGTTAGTAGGGGAGATTGCATCATCATTCCCCTTTGTTTTTGGCATACAACGCCCCCACCGCCAGCCCCTCCCCCCTCACATACGTTATAATAACACAATGCTACTTGAAGAAAACTTATTTGACAAATCCCTCAAAAATCTTTGTAAATTTAAGGTTACTGTAAAGGAAACCAATTTTTTTTTAGGTTTTTTGCAAAAAATTCATGACATATAGAAAAAAAAAATTCTCTTTCGAATGACATATTTTATATTCCATAAAAATATTTGGAACATCCCTTTTTTCTGGAAAAAGCCTTTTCACACTTCCATCTTCTTTCTGCATACTCAGTTCACACATTTTCATAACACCTACGAAAATCTTTAAAAACAAATATCTCATTGGTAAATTTTTGCATACATGCCTTTACGTTTGTGGTCTCTTTTTCCGAAAGCTTTCTATTGGCTCATTGAAAATTTCGGTACTGGAAAGCTGAATAAATTATGCACAAAAGGTTCCCGGATTTTTTTGTATAAATTACTGATTAGAGAATTATGTCGATAGAAAGAAAATAATATGCATTTTTTGAATGATTATATATAATTACAAATAATTTCAAAAAAAAGGTGTGTGTTTAATTCATTATATTTTCTTTTTGGAAAATTAACATCTCACGAAAATAACACCATCAAAAAAGTCTTTCATCAAACATTCAGAAACAAAAAAATAAAATAAAAAAATAAATATAAAAGTATATCGTACGATATTTTGTATATAGTGTTGAATTTGTCAATTGTAAATAGCTATACTTGAAAATGGGCGTCGTACGGCCGAAACGTCGTTAAAGAGTTGTGTTCGTTTTTAGTTCCATAAAAGTATTGATAAATTATAAGGGTTTTTCTCAGACTACTCATCAAGTGAGTTTTTTCCTTTACAGTAACCTTAAACCCTTAAGATAGGAAAGCAGCTAACGCAAAGACAAGAACTGCTCCCGAATAATTTCAATTACCCGATACAAAGAAATTTTAAAATTATTTTTTGCACCATGTTGATTTTCTGTAGTGTGGGTCGAAACGCAATGCAAAGAGAATTTTTTCTTTGATGCGACAAGAACACTTGTTAAAGCTGTGTTTGTGCAATTATTGGTGACAAATATTTGTTGTTGGGCTGCGTATTGTGAAAACAAAAATGATTTAGTAGTTTAGAGGCCGTTTTTTTTGTAAACTAGGCGACCACGTCCCCAGGCCATCGAAGACGGATCAAAAATTTATTTATAAAATTCAATCGTTATGAACATGCCCACTTTTGTTTACTTTTGTGCCTGTACAAGTTTTTTATATGAATATTAAAATTCTAACCAGGCTGGTCATTGCTCTTGCAGTTAACGCTCTCTAATTCGATATTCAAGGGGAGTTAATCGAATTAGAGAGCTTATCGAGTAGTGGGAAGTCTCTCTAATTCGTGTAGTAAGGGGTAAATGTCGAATGAGAGAGCAAAATGCAAATAATAAACGAGGCTTTTGTTTTCAACGTTCATTTCACCGATGCAGTCGCCATTTTTTATCAACTGTTTGCATCGCCTCACCCGTTTGTTTTGAAAACTTTTAGAAATCGAACGTACGAAAATTCGAAGCCTGAAATTCGTTCGAAATTCAAAACCGTATAAAAACCTTTTTGCACTGTAGAAATCGAATAAAGGAGCAAAACTCCTTCTCGGGACCTTAAATTTGTATCAAAAACGAGAGCTTATCGAATAAGAGAATGTCGAACAATGGAGCTTCGTTTGTGAGAGTTTCTTAAGGAAATTTGACAGTGACTTTTAATTTAATCGAAAACGAGAGCTTATGGAATAAAGGAGTGTCGAATTAGAGCGCGTTAACTATTTCTCTATTGTTCGGTACAATTGATGTACTGTTTTCAACTTGAAATCCCAGCCTGATATTTTTATGAAGCATATTCTGATCAGGCCGGTAGCAACCAGTGAAGTAATATTCTTGCAAATTTTTGTTTATAATGATCACAACTAACCATGGTAGCCCCGACAGCAGACACTAAAGTTTTGCGAATGAACCGTAACATAAAAGGAGACAAGAGTAGGAAAAGTGTTTGCGTTCACAAAATTTCGATACAAAGATAATTTATGCATTTTTTTACAGCTTAGGAATAAATTAATTATGTAAGCGCTGCACGGAATAACTTTTCTATACTTTCGGTGACATCAACAACGTATCTGTATCATAACAAGGAAATTGTATGTCATCAACCTGTTGATTAGGAATGTATAGCTAGCTGACACTGTCAAGGTAGGCTTTTGCCTTTTTAAATCTTTTAACTGTTGATCACTTAAAAGCCCTGTTTTTGTTTGTATCCTCAGCTTTCAAAATTAACTTTAGGATGCTTATGAAAAGTACTTTTCAGGATCAAAATATGCTTAATTTATGCTTAATGGCAAAAAGATTTATTGAAATATGCTTATGAAAAACACATGATTGGGCTCAAAATCTGCTTATTTTAAAAAAAAATATTGCATTTATATATATAAATTTTAAACACCAGTAATTACAAGCATCAAACATGAAAACTTCACAACATCTTCTTATGCCTAAAAAATGACCAAATTTAAGCTCACAGATAGCTAGAATGTATGTTCATTCTTTCATAATCTGTTTTCATGTATTTTTCTACTGTATCTACCTAGCTAGCTGGTAAAGTCAGGGAAAATTTTGAAATAGCTGTTATAGTATCAATATATAAAGGGTTGTAGAACGGGACCAATATACTCCATGATAATAAAGAGAACTTTAATCTGCTCCAATAGACAGGTTAACTTAAACTATGACTTCAAAATCTTCATCAACAACAAAAATCTCTTCCCTAGTTAGTAACTGCATTAAGTATATTGGCATTTTACTGGATTTTATCTTAGTTGTAAAACTCAGATCAATAAGGTTGCCATCAAACTCAAGAGGGCTAACGGAGCTATAGCGAAACTTCGTCACTTTGTTCCACAATATGTCCTTAAGTCTGCTACCATGCTATTTTTTGTAGTCGCATACGTCAATGAAATTTGGGGCCAACCAGGTCATCATTTCATTGACCATATTTACTGTCTTCAACATTGCACAGTGAGACTCATCTCATTTGAATAGCAACAATCCCATTTAATCTTGGCATTTTGAAATTTCCTGATTTGGTTTTTCTTTACAATCTATATCATGAGAATCTTCCTAAAGCGTTGAACTACTTAAAGAAATTTTGGGGATTGGGCTGAAATGCAGTTACCACGTTCATGCTTCGTCACATTCACAATTAAATAATGCATATCCTGAGCGACAGGATGTGCATTATTTTTTCTCTCCCAACAACTGATTTTGCAGTTTAAAAATTTTTTAAAGATTTAAGATATATATATACAAAGATTTTACCATTGTCTTAAAAAAAACTTGAAAAACTTGGAATCAAAGGAAAATTATATAACTTTGTTGAAGCTTTCCTGTCAAACTGCACCCAATCAGTCATTGTCAATGGCATGGAATCACATCCTGTTGCAGTTATTTCAGGTAGTGTGCTTGGACCACTTATCTCCATCATCCTCCTTGGAGATATAGACTCAAATGTCAGTGATAACATTGTACAGTGATTTGCTGATGATACAAGGGTTACCAAAAGCATCGACTCTCTCAGGGACATGGGCAAGTTGCAAAGTGATCTACAGAAAATTTATGAATGGGAAGAAGATGAAAACATGAAATTTAATGATCTAAAGTTAGAGATCACGTGTTATGGCACGAACGACACCCTGAAAAATTGCACATTGTATCTTTCCCCCTCTGGATCCATCATCACAGAGCGAGAGGAACTGAAACGTCTTGGTGTCATGTTATCCACCAACTGCTCCTTTCATTCCCACATATTGAAAGTAGTAAATGACATTAAAAACATGATGTCTTGAATTTTAAGAACTTTTTACACCAGAACAAAGTATCACCGTATGACCATGTGGAAATCTCTTGTTCTTCCTCTATTAGAGTATTGTTCAGTCCTATGGAGTCCACATAAAGTTGGAGAGATAGAGATGATAGAGGCATTGCAATGGTCCTATATATAAAAAATCAGAAACTTGACCAATCACAACTATTAGAAATCATTGAAGGAACTGAAACTGTATTCATTGGAGCGTAGAAGAGAAAGGTATCGACCAATCTGAAAATCCAAAACTATCATCATCCTCGGCATGGGCGGAAAGCTACCCTACTGTATGGACCGTGTGATCCATACAGTAGGGTAGCAGAGTTCAGTTTACCTATCCACATCTTCCTCAAATCCATCCGTAACATGTCTGGTTGCACACTGGACTTTTTTAAAAACAGCCTTGATAAATATCTATTCCAGATACCAGATGAACCACAACTGGTTGGATACACCACGTTAAGACGGGCTGATTCAAACTCTATTATACATATGCACACATTGGTCTAAACTAGATGTTCAATCCAATGGAGGACTGGCACAAATCTGCTAATTCTGAAGACTTTCTTCGAAAGTCTACAACAAGGTGCAACAAGGTAAGTTTTTACGAGGACTATTTCTTTCCTAAAAACAAGGACTATTTCTTTCCCAAAATCGACAGCCAACATTTTGTTCAGGTGGCGTAATCTGTAAAAAAAATACAAAAAAAGAAAAAGTAGATTTGGACGATTAGAAATAGAAAAGGTTGGTTGAAGGTGTTTTTTAGCATCTTTTTATTTGTATCAGAAAAGTCAAAAGAAAATCGTCCAAAATCTCCATTTATTTATCTAGCAAACCCATAACTATCAGCAATTACAAAAAAAGCTGAGTTATAGCTACCCTTCCTTGCTTGTGTCTTAAGTAAAGAAATTTAAGCTAGCATTGCTTCTAAACAAACTTTATTTTGAGGTGATGCTATATAATTCCAATCATTTGTTGTTCTTTGTGACGTATTGCATGAGCTATTATTACCTGACACTGACTTCTAACTTATGCAACTCATTATGAACAACGCAAATTTGTGTGTGTGTTTTTTTTTTGACTTGTATCAATTGAAGAAAGTGACACTTTCTGTTGGAATAAATAAGAAATGTAAGATTACCTTTGATAACTGAGTATAACTTCTTGTTTGACTGAACCCTGGTTTCACAATACTTTTAACTAGATCTTCAACTTTTGATATTCTCTCACTTTGTTCGCACACTGGTGTATAAATACCCGCAGTCGAGTAACTGACACTATACTCAGGCTTTTCAGGAGAGGCGTGCGATCGCCCGCACACACCTTGGCAACCGCCTAAATCGTTTCAGGCGTGTGATTATTCGCACGCCTGAAAAATAAATATTGAGTTTTTAGAATCAACTTATAAAATCCATTTTGTAGCGTGTGATGGCAGCCCTCGAAATAATATTTGGAGACTCGTTAGACAAAACGCCCAATAGATTTCCGTCTTGGTTGGACACTTTTAGATCTCAGAATTATTGAATGGTCCTCGTCCTTTTAATCCATGAAAAAGCCTATTCATAGTGAACCTGACCGTCCTAGCTAATTTACCGGCTCCTGACTTAGTTAAAATAACTACGTAGACATAAATCTCTTTTGCCTGTCCCTTTCGTCGTTGGTAACCAGGTTTTACACAAGAAATTCAACCATGCGGTTCTTAACTACTGCAGAGGTGAGCACCAACGGAGCACGGATCAAGCAAGTCTGCAAAACTGCACTTACAGGCAGAATAGACATTTTGTAATGGATTTAATTGTAGATGATTTCTTCATGTGACAAAACAATCGGAAACCATAGCAGGTCAGAATTTAATGGTTTTTTCCTTATACCTTTAAAAACGAAACCCACGTGCCGTATAGTTCTTTTTTCTGTATAAATTTTGTTAAAATGTAGCTGAACTTTCTAAATAAGTTTTATATAAGCCACGTGGATAAAGTTTTTTTTTTAATTTGAAAACAAAGCATATTTTTGCCTTTGCTTGTGATGAACTGAAAAATAAACAATAAATATAAAAATGACAGTATAGTTATGCATACTATACTATAAGGAAGTTAAGATTGAGAGAGTCGCTATATCAGTAGACGATCAATCATCGTGTTTAGGGTTTACGATTTAAAACGTCCGCCACATTTCTACCGGAAAATAAATGTGCATCAAAAATTAACCTTGGAGCCCGTATCGCCCTGTAACATCTTTTGCACGTGCATTTTACATCGCCTGCGTTACTTGATTAACATGTGCGAATCATCACACACCTACTCAAATATTCCTGAAAAAGACTGTATACTTTTACTTCATTTAAAGATAAAGATATTATCAATTTCTCCTTTCTTTCTTTTCTTGTTGATGAACTGATTTGTGATATTCCATAACAATTAATGAGTAATCGATGTCTATCAAATTGCGAAACATGTGGTTGATCTTTGAGTTGGTATGGGTAAGGATAACGATTAAAAATTCCTACATATACAAAAGATAGTGGTATGGCATCAGTTCATGCTTCAGTTAACAAGAAAGCAAGTCAACAAAATAGGTACCAAACCATTAATAACAAAATGCAAGATGTTGCAATATTTACAAGTGCAAGTCTATTGGAGCAGTTAGTATTTGGGGAGCTTACCATGTTTTAGAATGCAGAATGTAGAAACTAACTGTTGCGTCCTTTAAAGCTTTGCGAACTTCTAAATAGTGTCCTTGTATTATATCCAACCCTGCATGAAATTGGTGACCATAATAGTAAGTAAGTTAGTAAATAGTCATTTATTAGGAATAAGAAATTTACAAGACTTATTCATTTGTAAGGATAACAGCAAAAATAAAAATACGATATAAATATAATAACTAGTATTTAGGCCCATGATTATGATTTTATGCATTCTTTATCCCTAGAGCACTTCACATGTTTGAACAAAATGTTGCCCAATAAAATGAGAATACCCTGTAGATAAAATTTTCCAGGTGCATCTGCTAGGCCATACATGTTTAAAAGTTCCTAGATGTAGGTCGTAAATGCACTGTCCTTTAAAGATGCCGTCCTTGTAAGATGCTGTTTTTTATAGATTGATCTTAAGTTTCAACCATGATTGTAAGAGTCAGTTTTAAGCTTTCTTGTGAGCAAGTTGGTTAGTCTGTGTGGAAGGATTGACCTTTCTGGAAACCCCATGCACAAGGTCAAGCTTTAGTGATTTTTTTTGCTATTAACAAGTTCTCGTGTCACAACCCACTGAGTGGTTACACATTGCTGTCTTCATACACCTTTTGATCCTTCCAGCATTTGTATTTCACTGGAGATAAATTTCTGGTTATGATCTAAGGTATTTCTTGATCAGCGTAAGTCCAGCTTTCTGTGTCATGTTGAACCTTAAGAGAGGTGACATTACCATCTGGTGACAAGATATTCCAGGACTGGCTCTATTTAATATTATTTTTCTAATCTAGATAACAATTTGACAGTAATGGATTTGCCATTTTTTTAAACAACTTTTCGGATGTTATTTTTCTTTAAATGGTTATGTGATTTCTTTCATGCAGGGTGTGAAACAGTAAATGATGAAGGAGCATTGATGTCTAAATCACCAGGAAGATTTGGTGAAGATGAGCTGAGTAGATCCATACCTGATAAATCAGCACTGGACGCGTGAGGAACAATAGTGTCTTCAGGTTATTGGTGTTACTATTAGCTGGTGTGGTGTTGTTTATTTTAACATATGGCTCAGAGTCTGATTCAGATTGTTGTGTTTTATTGCTTTTGTAAGATCATCTAAAACTCTGGACGAGGAGGTGGAATCTGATATGGTTAAATTGTCTACAGTTTTCCTACAATTACTGTTTGAGTATTAAGGGGGAAAAGCAGGATCTGGCTTACGTGTAAACCAGCAAGGATATACTCTAATATATAGTTACACCTATGCTTCCGCAATACCTGCTGACCCTCTTTTAATAACAATTTTGCTAGTCTTCTCCTGTCTGATCGATGTTTGTAGTAAACTTTATCCCCTGTTTTAGGTAAACAGCGTCAGAGTAAGACCGAATGTTGTGGTTGAGAGCACAACGAATTCTTGCAGAATTTTCAGCTTTGACAAAGGCTTTCCTGGTAGCTTGAATTGCTTTTAAGTTTTCAACAAGAACTTTGCTAGAGCATTCATTAGCTAAAATGGTATTGGTCAACTTCGGGTTTTTGCCATTTTTCACTTGACGAAATCAGCTCAAAGTGCATACATGCTCACAAAATGGAATGAGCTATGCAAGATTCACAACATTTTTATAAAATACAATGCGAGGGTTTCAGAAATTATCACTTCTTCCGTAACTTTTGCAAACACATGGGAAACACGTCAAAATCAAAACAAATATGGCGAACGTCATCAATAATTGTTTAAGGGTGTTGTTCAAGCAAATATTGATGGAACACCATCAACTATTGTTTTCACAATAGTTGATAGTGTTTTGTTAGGTATCTGTAATGCAACTGACAGACGGGTGGCATGGTTGATCAAGTGCAGAATTATGATACCTTTTTCAGTTCTGTTAACAGTTTTACTGATGGTTGTCCAGCAGATTTTATTAGACTGTGTGAACTGACGATGGATCTTTTCAGCCATTTTTTCTTTATTAAGATCTTCTGTTATGGTCAAGGTTATTGATTGTGACTCTTCACCTCCTGAATTATTTGATTGATGGTGAAATGTCCTGTTGTGGTGGCTGTTACAGGGATGTTTTGTCCAAGCGCATGAGTTGTGTCATTTAAAAAATTTAAAAAATTATTAAACATGTTAACTTTTTTTATGGATAAGAGAAAGTAAAAGTTTTGGTCAACAATATCTGTATGGATTCTAATTTTTTTGTTTTAGATAGTGCCAGCACCATTTGTAGATTAAACTTTCTTTCCATCACCAAATTAATAAATGTTAGATGAAGAAGTAACATTTTTCACTAGATGGTAAACTTTCAGTGAAAATATCAAACCATTTTTTCCACATATAGTTTTAGAAGCTCCACTGTCAAGAAGCTGCAGTATTGAAAGATTTAGTTGATGAGGATGATTAAAGTCAGACTGCTATATTAATACTTCATAGTCATGTGGGGCATCTTCCTGTGCAAGTGTTAGAAAATTCTTTAGTCAGGGCATTTTGCAGCCCAGTGTTTGATAGATTAACAAGTCTTGTCGAGTTTTCAAATTTTTAAATTGCAAAATTAATCTTTTTTTTCAAACTTGATTTTTTATAGTAAATGTGCTTAAATGCAAAATGCACCTTCAAATAGAAGTCTAATAAAGCTTAAATAAGTAATTTGAATGCTGAAATTTTTATTCCCTGGTTGTATTGTGTTTTCTATTTTAATAGAAGGAGTCACTTAAAATTTAGCTTTGTTTATAAAACCATGCTTATGTAGCATGCTTTAAGCCAAGTATAAGCAAATAAGCAAATATACTTTGAATGCTGAAATTTTTATTCCCTGGTTGTATTGTGTTTTCTATTTTAATAGAAGGAGTCACTTAAAATTTAGCTTTGTTTATAAAACCATGCTTATGTAGCACGCTTTAAGCCAAGGTATAGTGTTTCTTGTTTTATGTTTGTTTCTAGCAGCATATAATTTAATCCTTGACATTATCCAATCAGACCCATTAGAATCACATACTTTTTCCAGTCTATTGAGAAAAGGAAAATGCTTGAAATATTTTTAATTCTATTATAGTAGTTTATAGTTTTAAATTCTTTTATAGTGTAGATTTTTATGCTAATAGGTTTATATATGTTTGTAATTTTGCTGTTTGATTTATTGCAGATAAATCAGAATGGCGGATGCGGAGAAAAATGAAGCTGTCAAATTTTGTTTCACTTTTCTCATAAAGAAGTGTGTCATTTATGCAGCCAGCAGTTGGTAAGTACTTTTTGTAAAACCAACTATCCTATAACAAAATATTCAGCAGGGAGGATTTTTCTATCATTTTAACACTTGATCATAAAAAAATTATGGGTAGAATAGAATAAAAGAGAAGACTTTTTCTTGTAATTTTAACATTATACTAACAAGTTAAAACAAAGTGCCCTTTACCGTTAATTTGAATTAGTAATTTACATCACTTTTTGATTCTTAAAAGCAAATAAAAACAGAAATACCTTTGAAGTTAATTTGCAACTTAAAAAGGTCAATTTAATTTTTACTGTTTTGCATTATATGCTTGTGCGAAGAGTATACAGTGTTATCATTTGAATGAATTTATGAATTTACGTTACATGAATTGAGTTATCTTTCTTTTCTACGATTGTCTTAGTATTCAGTCATTTATATAGAAGTAAAATTTTTTAATCCTGTCCTTAGGAAAATCTCAATGAATACAGTTCTTTTTATATTATCAGCCAAAAATCCAAGAAAAACAATTAAATAGAATTAATTTTGAAATAAGATTAAATAATTTTTTTAAATAATTTTAATTTGAAATCTGGTAAGTAGCATATCACAATTTATTTTCGATTTTGAGCAGATTAATAAATAAGAAAACGGATAAAAATGCAGGTTTCTGCAACACTTGGAACTCCCTTCTAATAAGAAGAGAGTTCTAAGATTTAAAAAAATTAAAAGATACAACTTCGTTAAATAAGGTAAGATTGGGAGTTTTTCAATAAATTATTTTGATAAAATGAGAATGGTAAGATAAGAATGATGGCCTAATTTAGATATCATTACATCCTTTGTGGCTTTCAATTTAGCTGGCTTGGTCAGGCTAAAAATTTTTACAAAATACACTATTGTTGTTTAGGTCGTCGCCATCTTTACAAATAACATGGAAACGTGGAGAACGCTTGAAACATTTTCCACTGGCAAGTTTTTCCCAATTATTTCTGTTTATATTTGTTGAAACATTTTTATTAATATCGTGCTAAATATTTTTTTCACAACAGCCTTTCAATGAGCGCACTGAAGAGGTGTTGACATTCGAAGATTTGACACCGCAGTCTATGTTTGTGACTCTTCACAAGGTGACTACTGTTGTTTTATCTATCTCTTCATCCAGCCACAGTACTTTGATGTTTGTATGGTCGTCTGTTTATTTTTGTAGAACAGTGGAGAGTTTGAAGGCAAGGTTTATACATTACAGTTGGAAGAAGTGGGTAACAAATTTCGAACTTTAGTTTTATTTGTCTTCATACAAAATTTATTGACGCTCGCCATTTTTTAGACTGCTGGACTGTCCTTAAAGCGTTTAGCCACTCACTCATTTAATATTGCTGATTTTGCACTTCTTGAAAGTGAAAGGTAATCTTTTTCGTAAAACTAATTTCATCAAAAAAAAAACATTAGGAAAAGATACATGAATTTTAAAACAAAAATGTATATTTTTAGCGAACTACATTGTGAAACCAAAATGATTGATTTGAAACCTCTCTCTAAAATGGTACGACAAGTCAGTCTAACCGTCGATATATCTTGTGAATACTTAAAGACAGGATTTGAAAGGTATGATCATGAAGCTCTTGAAACTTCGAATCTACAAATGTTCTTTAGCTAAATACATGTCTATCGAAACCTCGAATATATGTCCTCGTCGATTCTTTTAATCTAGCCTCGTTGAATGTTTTTACATAGCCTCGTTGAATGTTCTTAGCTAGCCTCGTTAAATGTTTAAACTAGCCTTGTTTGTTGTTTTCAACTAGCCTTGTTGAAAACATTTAACTAGCCTCGTTAAATGTTTAACTAGCCTTGTTGAGAATTCTTAACTAGCCTTGTTGAATATGTTTCACTTGCTTCATCAAATGTTTTTTTTAACTAGACTTGTTTACTTTTTTCGTAGTGATTCGGACATTGAAAGCAATTTCAGTCACATCAGTGATAGTGACGATGAAACTATTTGGCATACTGACGTACTCCAAGAAAGAGCTGTGCAGTAATATATAGACATATTCATTTTTAATTCTTCTTCTCTTCAGCCTTACTACTTTCTAACGAAAACAGTGTTATATTTCTGCAGAAGACGAACTCTAATGCTTGAAGAGTTGAAACGCGCTGACAATGCGACATTAACACGTTTTGGAAGTATGCCCTCCTCGTCAGCGCTTGGTGTTCGGAATACAAGAAAAGGTACATATGGCTTTCATATCGTTTTGTGTTGACTTATTATCGTAATATTCATGTTATAGTCCGTTCGTTCAGGAGTTATACGGCTTTTACACATAACAGGGAACCCGGCTTTTACACATAACAGGGAACCCGGCTTTTACACATAACAGGGAACCCGGCTTTTACACATAACAGTGAGTCATGAGATATGAGTTATGTGTAGGCCAAATTCCACCTTGATACAAATTTTTTTGGAGGGGGGATATATTTATTACAAGAAAGGGGTAAAAGGTTATATTTGAAATGAACAGCTCGACTTTCGTATAAAAAACAAGGATAACTCAACGCGGATGTACGATAGTAAATTGTATTGTTGTTTCTTCTTCTTGTTTCTAGATAGCACAAGAGAAACATTGGAAAAGTTGATCGTAGGAGTAAGTTATAGTTTGCAATATTTGTTTGACTGTCAGTGGTTTTGAAGTAGGTTATGTTGTTGTTGTTGTTAAAGGAAGAAGTGAAAGAAATTGTTCACCAAGTATGCGATGATGATTTTATTGTGAGAAAAAGTTTGAAAATCAAGTATGTAAGTTTAAATCAGATTGAGGAAATATCTTTTTTTTTTCTTATTTCAGATATTTTGTCACTTGTATTTGAATGTTTCAGGAGGATTGAGTTAGAGAATGAAGCATTGAGAGTTCGCAACGCGCATCTTCTCGCCATGTTGGGGACTTACAAACACGACGTGGAAATGATGCAAGCGGAAATTAGTGATCTACATTCACTGGTGCAGAATCTTCGTGTAAAGATGAACACTGTAAGTCTTCCTCCTGCTCTCCACGTTGAAGTTAGTCCTCCGATATTTATCTTTTCTTCTCTTCTGCAGAATCGTGCTGATACAAAGACAACAGAACCAGAAAGTATCGCACAACCACAGAAGGTGAATTTATGAAATAACGACACGCATGTTTCGAAACTGTTTATGTAAACCGTTTTTTTCTTCTTCTAGTTGCAAGGTTGGCTATGCAAACGTGGAGTAAAGGGAGGACCGCTGGGCCGTCGTTGGAAAAAACGATGGTTTGCTCACCATCATGATAACTGTTTGTATTACTACAAAAAACAGGATTTTCATCAACAACAGGGGTGAGTTTGCTCACCATCATAATAACTGTTTGTAATTTTCATCAACAACAGGAATATTTATCACTATGTCACGCGCATGCGCAATAAATACTGATTGATGTTGTGAGCTTTATTTGTGTGTCTAAAATGTTGAAAAATTGATTAGGTACATCGAGCTGAGTCAAGTGTTGGGAGTACAAGACGTGAGTGCACACAAACAAGACAAAAATAATGCGACATTTAATATCTTGACAGAAGAGAGGACATACGTCCTTATGGCACATGATGAACAAGAAAAATTAAGGTGTGCTGACATCAATATCGGTACATCAATACTGTGTGACAATTTCTATGACGTGACATCAATATCGGTACATCAATACTGTGTGACAATTTTATGACCTGACATGATGTCTATAAGTTGATATTAAGGTCCTATCTTGCATTATTTTGCTTGCATTAAAAGTTGATAAATTTTGCCTTTTTCAGGTGGATCAACTGTTTGGACGAATTATGCCGCACTGTTACTTCAAAAGAAAGTGAACATCACGATGAATAAATTTTATAGAGTTTAATTTTTTAACACGAAATCTTTTATTGTAATTTATTTATTTATTTTGATAAGTTTTATATTTTTATAAGCACATGTTTTATGAATAGGCATTATAAAATAAAACTGTTTTTTTATGCTGATTAATTTCTGCCGGATGATAACTCTCCACTCTCCTACTTAGAGCTAAAATTAGGATGGAATTATTTATAGATTATGTTGGTTGTCGGAATATCAATGCCAGCTGTTCTTATTTTTTATTTATGCTTTCGTATTTTATTTGCAAGCTGACATTTTCATTTAGATTAGAATTAAGAGTTACTCCTTGTGACAGCACAATGCTCAGTGACAACCCCAAGTTGCAGCGTGAACGAAGCAGAGAAGATTTAGTTCGGAAGCTTGCATCTGAGACTGGTATTGAAGAGACACTGGCGAGGGAGTACCTGGCTTCGAATAATTGGAATCTTGCCGCTGGTACGTCATCCTTCTCTCTGTATTTATTGTCAGAAATTTTCGCGGTTTCGAGAAGTTAAATTCCGAGAAATTATTAAAAGTCTTTAATCGCGAAAAAAAAAATTCAGTAAGAAAAAAAAATTAAACGATAATTAATAGTTAATAATAGTTTTTCTTATCTGATCATAATATTGCTGAAAAGTGTTTGTAATCTTTAGTGGCTATTCAACGTTTGAAATAAGAAATTTTCACCGTGAAATTATATACTTTACTTTTTTCGTTTGTTAGCAGATTTTAACTTGTGCTCATCCGCTGAAAAACAAAATCGATAAAGTTTGCTCTGCCGCAGAAATAATTTTTACGAAAATTAAAAAAATTCGCGTTCTGTTTTTCGAATTGCAAAGTTTCAAAGAACTCTCAAATTAGTCTCGGATATGAAAATAGTCATTTGAAACTTTATTTGAAATATTATTGAAATCATTTCTTTGCTGCTTGAACAGACGCCATATTGGAAATTATCAAACTCACAAAGATAAAAAAAAACAAATTTTTCTTTCCACGGAAGATAAGGTTACTTTCAGCTACATGGAATGCCAAATAAAAGAGAATTATGGTTTTCGAATTTACCTTTGAAACGTAAGTTCTGATTTTTTTAACAACAATGGCATACGCAATTTTTAAATTGTGGTTTCACTTTAGATAGCAAAACACTAGCAGTGTAAATTTTTCATTTTGCAAACTTAATTCCGCGTTCCGCCAACCATCTCTTCCCTGAAGACATATTTTAATAATGGCCACTTTAAATGAAGATTACAGCGTAGCTCTCGTTAGAAAATTGTAAGAAAAACGTTATCTACCGAGCTCTCCACTTTATGTTATAGTAAAAGGTTCAGCTAATTTCAACATGCAGATAGATTGGTGAAGGATAACTCAACAAAAAAATGGATATAAAAGTTAGAACACTTGTCCTTAAAATTCAAAGAAAAGTTTAAAAAACAAAAAAACAGAACTCCAACAACATCCAGGTTAACATGCAAAATTAATTTGTCGTCGCTGATGTTCTCAAAATCGTTCCTCTGAGCAACAACAATGATACCCTCGAACGGTTTAGACGAACACTGGCCTTTACAACATTCCTATCTCCAAAATATTAGACAATAAGAGCCTTATGTCCCAATAGAATTGGTTTTGATAAAATAACCTCCGTTTAAATTAATTGTAATATGTAGTATTATATCTCTTGTTTAGCTATCCGTGGTTACAATGATTTACTTGAAGCAGAGAAGCATCGCAGAGAGCGCAAAGTAGGAACACTCCGCCAAGTTGGTCGAGGCTTTTCAGTCTCCAACATGGAACTCGTTCAAAAAGCGCGCGAACAGCTCTCTATCGAAGAGAATGAGCGCGAAGACGGCAGCCAATTCGAGATGTTCGACGAATCGGCGAGAAAAAATTTTGTATTACCAGATATCAGTCAGTTCTCACGGGAACTGGCGAACTTTATTAAAAACGACCTCATAAGTATCAATACTTTACAAACGCTGACAAGTGCGGGTGAGTTTTGTTCTTTCTCTGCTGCAAGAGTGAAATGAGTGGTTGTTATCAGTCTTCTTTTTTTTAGATTATCTCAATTGGTGGGCGGACATTGGTGCTTGCAGAAAGTTATTTCCTCTCTCCACAGTAGGCGATGGCAATTGTCTGTTGCACGCAGCGTCACTGGGCATGTGGGGATTTCATGATCGCTTATTAACATTAAGAAAGTCCCTACACCAATTTATGTTGCACCCGTTAGCAAAAAAAGCACTGAAGCGGAGATGGAAGTACAACCTATGGCAAGAAAACTTGAAATGCGGTGAGTGTTCTTCTTGAACAGGTCAATTTAGATATATAGAAAGTTGTTGTGATTTGAGATCTTTCTTTTAGGTGGGTTGACTTATTCTCATTCTGAGTGGGAGGAGGAGTGGAACGCAGTAGTAAAGCTGACATCCGATAGACCGCGACGATTCGAAGGAGGTATGCCCAGGCGAAGGATCAGTCGACAGTTGTCGTTTAGAACGTCCGTTGAAATCGGAGGAGCTGTTCCTAATCTTCGAGAGGGGGAGAGTTTAGATAGTTTGGAATCCATTCATGTTTACGCACTGGCTAATCTACTGTGTCGTCCGATTATAATAATTGCGGAGGAGATGCTTAAAGATGGTGCAGGGAACGATGTCGTACCCATTCCTTTCGGTGGTATATACTTGCCATTAGAAAAGAACCCAGATGTGTGTTTGAAATACCCACTAGTGTTGGCGTACGATGCATCTCACTTTTCAGCTTTAGTACCTGCGGATGGTGAAATGTACAATAAGGGAGAGAAATTATCGAACAGTATACCGCTGATGAATAGACATCTTCAACTACTCCCTCTGCGTTTTTACATTGAACCAGGAAGTACATGGGATTTGGTACAAGATGACAGTGTAAAAGAGGAAATTAACGAACTTTCGTTTGAAGAAAAAGTAAATCTATTGAGACGATATCTTGATGTTGTTAAAGTACGGTTCGATAAACAAGGAGATTCGCAGCCTGAGTACGAGCGAAATAATTCAGTGAATAAAGGATTAAGTAAGATTAATGAAATGTTTGTTCACCAAGCCAAGTTGTTGGCTTGTAAATTAAACTTATCCGAACGACCTAAACAGTACAAAGAAATGATTGAGAATTACATTCAAGCAACGAAACAGCGTTTTTTAGAAGCTTCACAAGAGCAGATAAAGTGCGCCACAAAAGGTTGTAGGTACGCTGCTTCGCCAGATTATTTGGACCTATGTGTGGAATGTTACGATCGAATATACCAAACTAACAAGGTGCCACAGCTCAGGTCTTCTCCTCCTCTTGACAATGGACAAAAGCCTGTGTCCGATGCACTGGTAAATAGATCCGCCTCCTTGCACGATATTAAGGTTAACTTAGACAGCCAGGAGAATCAAGTGTCTCGTGATAGCGCGACAATAGAGAATAACATTTCTCGGGAAAGAGTTATTCCCATATCAGACATGCGCACATTTAGCGCTCTTGAGGGTAGGAGAATGGTGCGAAGTTGTCGTGTAAATGGCTGCAGATTTTATGGGAGCGAAGAAACAGAAGGTTTCTGCTCAGGTTGCTATCGCCAAATAAAATATGGCGGTAGTTAGATTGTTCTCAAGGTGCAACATGACAGTGAAAAAACTTTTTGTTGTTGTTGTTGTCATTTTAAGTTGATGAAATCACTTGTCTTTCAAGTAGCATCTTTATACTCCATGTGAAAAAATGCAAAACTCGCTTCAAACTCAGTAAAAGTTTTCCCACATTATGTTATTTCTTCACTCACGTCTTTTTTTTATAAGAAACACAATATTTCATCACTCGCAGCTGAAATTGTATTTCAACTTCCAACTTAAAAAAATATTGAAAAAATTGTAAATACACTGATCGGTTGACAGATCTATCGAAGGACATTTTGGAGTTTTACCTAAGGTTGTGAATTTAGGCTAATCTCAAAATATGTTTCTTATAAAAAAAGGTCTACATTTATAAATCGGTCGCCAAATTGGTTCATGTGCATAAAAAAGGACTTTTGATTTGAACTAAATACTTTTAAAATAAATATATCTACATTCCACTATTATATATACTGAAATATTTTTGACACTATTTTGTACAGGGAGCTACTTTGCATATAAACTTGCCATCGATCTTTCTCTGAAAGAAATTGTACAATATATATATATATTATTTTGCACTGGATAAAAATAAGAAGAACAAAAAGATTAGTACCTTTTGTTTGGCTTCACAAGGGTATTTATGTTTAGTGCATGTCTCATGACGGATGCAGCTCGCAAACGTTTTCATACATTCGAAGTCATCTGTTGCACACCTGGGGCAGGGCGATTCTCTCTTTGTTTTAAAATAACACGCTTGACAGTGTGTATGTTGACACTTGCGTTGACAACTGCGATCGATCACTGCGTTGTCCCTAAGAAGATTAAACTTACAATACCTCTCCCGAAGTTATTCGGTTTTTTTTTTTTTTTTACTTCACGACAAAAAAGTGAACTTACAAAGCAGAGCAAATAGAATTTGGCCATTTTGAACAGAATTCGAAAGTACATTTCGGATGACATTTTTTCTCGTATACTTTCGTCTTGCCATTCTTTTCACGTGACTGCGGCGGTTTGTTTGGGATCGCTAGAAACGAAAAAAGTATTAGAATAAGCGAGATTTTTTAATGGGATGAGGGAGGAGGGGGTGGAGGGTTAATAAACTTACGTTGACAAGTGCCAAGGTCTCCCGGTTTCACTTTCGGAGGATAACACATCAAACGTTCTCCACACTTGCCATACATATCCATTGGACCGCCGCAAATGTCGCCTTCACCTTTCGCACATGTGCGACAACAACCACAAGCTTCATATACAATTCCATTTTTACAAATTTTCTTCAAGTGTCTTCCTTTCATGCACATCAGTCGTGAACAATCATCAGGACATTTGAGAACAGAGTTGATAGATGCTTGGACGAAGATGAGAAGATTTAAAGCGATTAGCACATTCACGCTTAAACTGTTCATTTTGACTGATTGTATCTTTCTTCATGCGGTTTATATGTCAATAAGTCGTCACGCTCGCTTGATCATAATGTCTTTTCAACGACGCAAACATTCTGATGTAATATGATCATAAAGTGTTCCAATACAATGTGTGATAAAAGTTAGCCGTTGTAATTAGTATACGTATTTATAATATCCGCTATAATACCGCACCTAAACAAGGAGGGCGTAATTAGCACATTGCGTTTATTTCTAGCCGTTCCGTTTGTTTTGTTACCAACGATACACTGACCAAACTGCATCCCACACAAACATCTCGTCGTTTACAGGCGCGCTAACACCACCTTATTACATAAAAAAATTCTGTGCGTTTAAAGTGCACAGACACAAACGTCCACTTCCTTCCTCTAACAAAGAAACATTGTTAAAAAACAAAAGCCTTTTCATTCCATTTCACCGTAACGTATTTTGCATACATCAGTGCAACTTCATACTCAGACCTTCATCACTTCTTAAAAATAGCTACTACGCAAATGGTGTTGCACAATGATATTGTTAGGGCATTCAATTCTAGGTAACGACATTTAGGCGGAACTATTTAAGTTGATTAAGAATGTTATTTGATGACTTGTTTGCTATCAGCTGTCGGCGACATAACTCGCAGTCTCACCACAAACGCAGAAGAAGCTCGTTAACACGAAGAATTAAAAACACCTTAGAATCAGTAATAGCATCGCTCGGAAAAGTTCAGAAGAGACAAAAGTACGCGCAAATGTAATCAGTTGAATGATTTAGCGACCACCGTATTCAGTGTTATTTTGAGAACGTTACGCATTTATTTGCCAGCCTTTTGGAATAGTTTTAGACAACGAAAACTAAACAACGCATATCTTTTGTTGACAAAAAGGAAAGAAACAGCTGTGACGGAAAAAATCGTAAACACATATAAACAGCTTATACTAATCCATACTTATACTACGCATTTGTAAAAACAAAAATATATATCGTGGTTAGTGCAACCACGTCTCAACCGGTCGCAATATTTTGTACGTTTGTGTTGTACAGTTTTTGTCAAGTGACTCATGAAACGGAAGGAGCATTGGAATCTCTAAGGACAGATGACAAATTGAATTAAATAATCGCTATTGTTAATATATATTTGTAATTACATAGCTAAAATAACTTAGTTAAATAAAATAAATACTTCTTCTAATTTACTAATATCTTCTCGCGAACTTTATGTCAAACAAGCTGGTACTTTACACACGAATCTACCATCACTTTTCCTCTAAAAATAATTTTATCAACACGAATAAAAAATAAGTACAGGGTTCTTCATTACCTTTTAATAACATTAACACTAGGTAAGGTTAAGTACAGTTTACACTAGGTTAAAATTGAGCACAGGGTTCTTTATTACCTTTTAATACCATTCACACTAGGTGAGGTTAAGTACAGTTAACATTAAGTTAAAATTGAGTACAGGGTTCTTTATTACCTTTTAGTAAGGTTCACACTAGGTTAAAGTTAAGTACAGTTTACAATGGGTTTAACTGAAGAGCAGGATTCTTTAATACCTTCTGATGGGGTTCACAAAAGGTTAAAGTTAAGTACAGATCACACTAGGTTTAACCTAAATGCAGGCTGCTTTATTACCTTCTGATGGGGTTCACACGGGTACTTGTGCCGTGTGCAAGCATCTTTGCGTACACATTTAGAAAACCTTTTCATACACCCAAAGTCATCGGTGGCACATTTAGGACAAGGTGGTTCACGTTTTGTTTTAAAATAACATGCTTGACACACTGTGTGCTGACAGGGTTGCTGACATGTTCTTCGGATCACCACATTATCCCTAAAACAACATAACCCGCTAAAAATCTGACGTTTCATCATCGGACTGTGAAAAAACCCACATAAAAACAACACACCCTTCCACCTACGTTGCCGAGCAAACAGCATCAGGCCATTTTGAACAAAAGTCTTGAGAACAACGAGGTTTACACTTGACTTCCACAGAATTTTCGATTTGTAGAGTAAAGCTTTGTGATGGTGGCCGCTTCGGAATAGCTAAAAAAAGAAATGAGTTAAAATAATGCCGAGAATGTCAAAAGTCGTTTCATTCAGGAATAGATTTTGAACTACGAGGATACATTAGGAAGGAAGCCAAGAATAATTTTTTAATGAGTACAAAAGCATGTTATTGTCGTCACTGGTTTAACGAGAATTATTTTCTTTCGTGGCAATCATAAATCATTCAACTTAATTAGCGGAGACGTGTTATAAGTAGCGCCAATTAACACCTATTAACTTGTTAGCACATGAGAACAAAATGCTTTCAAAAACGTGAAAAGAGAACACAGCCCATTTTATTTAGGAGGAGGGGAACGACTACACTAAGGATACGCCCAATACACTTACGCCGACAACGTCCCATATCTTGAATTCTGTGATTTGGTAGAAAACAGTAAAGTCCACGGCCACATTTACCATAAATTCCTTCTTGGCCGCCACAGTTTTCGTCAGCCGCTTTGGCGCATACTTGACAACAGCCGCATGTATCGTACACTGTACCAGCAGCACGACAGAGCGATTTTAAGATTTTTAATTTGCCACACAACATTCTTGAACAATCTGCGGGACATTTCAATTGTACAAAATTGTTGAATACAGCCTCCACTTGAAGCACCAAACTGATCAATACGCCGGTACGAACTATCTTCATAACGTATGCGCACAAAACTAAAATGGACATTTTACAACGACTGTGTTGGTACATGTTTTATACACGCTCCTACAAAGCCGTCACTCCTCCTTGGAGAATAAAAATACACAATAAAAACAAAATAGCTGCAGAGATAAATGCGCACAAGGAGAGCTTGAAGGAATTTATTCATATTGAACAATGCTTTGAATGTGTTTAAAGGTCCTTCCTCTTTTATACATCTAAAGATTGAAATTACTATACAACTAACAAGTAAATAATGGTGTCACTGCGTAGGAGCTCACAACGCACAAAAATAATTTTTTCGACAAAATTTTCGTTCAAACGATCAACTTTGCAATTTGAAAATAAAACAAAAAATACCGTTTCTTTGGTGTGTTTCACATAAAGTTGTGTCATAGATAAATAAAAAATACGATCGGAAAATGTTAGTTGCTTTTGATTTACCTCAACAAAGAGATTTTCTCTGATATATGTTGTCAGGGAAAAGTTTCCTTTCAGATCGTAGAGAAAGATTTGGTAACGTTGGCAGAAAAGATCAGGTCGGATTACTAGACTGCTTTCACAAACAATCTATTAAATAAGACAGCCTTACGAATTAATGTCTCTACAATCCATCCCTAAATACCACTAAGTAGAGATAACAATGCGCGCGATTGTGAAACGTCAATCAAGGATTAGGGACGATGAAAAAAAAAAATTGTAACTCAACTTTCCTTTTTGCGACACTTAAAAAGAAAAACTTGCGAACTAGAACTGAGGAAAAAAATTAGGTCTTACTCTTAGAAGATAAAAACGACTCGATTTTTTAAGAAGTGTTTTATTTGTTTCGACACAAAAACATGCTTGATACTGGCGAATATTTAAAGTACTCTGCACATCAACAATGAATTATAGTGGATTTGTGTGGGACTGCCTATTCCTTAATCCTCTGTAGACAGGATGAAAAGCGCACACAGTTTTCTTTCATCGCTTTTTCGTCAATATTTCGAATAAATTTTGTGTGTTAATATCTCTTTCCTTTCCTTGAGACTGCACAACCTTCTTTTTCCTGCCATCATCTTTGAGATAAGGAGAGTGCAGTAGTTCGTCGGGCAGTTTATTACTTGTAAAATCAAACAAGTTTTTCAAGTCAACGAACAAACGTTTGCTCGTGTTGTTAATGAAAGCTATTGAAAAACCTTTGTCATCATATCTGCCTGCTCGACCAACTTGGTGTACGTATTCTTCAATAGATTTCGGCATGTCAAACAAAATAACCTGCAGAGGTATCAGAATATAAAAAAGAAATAATGAATTTAATCCCTAGAATAGCAATAATGACATTTTTTATGTACAATGCAATCATCCGGCCACAGCCATAAAACAGACTATTACGTACCTGTCTCACATTCACTAGATCCAAACCTCTACCCATGACGTTTGTTGATACAAGCAAGTCGTGTGCACCGGCGAGAAATTGTTGTAATATGTCTGTGCGCATGTCTTGTGTCTTATCTGAATGTATGCTATCGCAGCTCAAACGAAATTTCTAAGATAAAAACAAAAGATAAGAGATAAAATTACAGCAAACTCGCTATCTCCCTTTTGTTGTATCAAAACAAAGATGTGGCAGAAGCAGCAGCAGTTACCTTGGAAACAGCTTCACACAACATGTCAGCGCCTATTTTAGAATTCACGAAGACCACTGCAGGAGGAAGAAAATGTTTTCGATCTGTCAGAATAGAAAACAACTTCTTCTTTTTCGAAGCTTCTTCTACCCAGAGAACGAGCTGCTTGACATGTGCAGTAGGCACGCCTGAAGGTCCCACGCGCACATGGACAACGTCGTGCATTAGTTTTCCCGCCAGCGCCTCGATCGTGGGTGGAATAGTGGCGGAAAAAAAAAGATGTTGTGGTTTAGTAGGTAGCAACTCAAGTATCGATAAAATCTACAAAAGAAATATATTTATATGCTGTTCTTTGCTTCTCACTTCTTAATAAACGAATCTCCTATTCAAGGCTACCTGGTTGTGGAATCCCATGTTTAGCATTACATCAACTTCATCGAGGACGACCATTTTTACGTGTTGTAAATTCAAATTATGATGAGCCAGAATATCGTTTATTCGGCCTGGTGTACCGATCACCAGTTGCACGTTGTGTCTCAACCTGGAAAATAATTTCACGAAAATCACAAACTACATGAAATATTTGGTTAAGTAATTTCAAAAGCTATCTTTAATTGACAGGTGCACTTAATCGAGGAGCGTTTATTCGAGATGAAAGGAGGCTGGATTGTCGTACCTGTGAAGTTGTTGTGCAAGTGGACAGCCGCCGACAAGCAGTGCCGTTTTCATGTTTGGTAAAGATCTACAAAAAACTTTTGCTTGTTCCTCCAGCTGCATACACAATTCACGTGTGGGTGCTAATACCAAAGCCACTGGGTATTTACAGAAGTCGTGGGAAACTTTAAGTCCTCCTAGTAAAAAAAACAAAGGAGAGAAAGATTGACAAAAACCGACTGAGTTAAAAAAATGTAAATAAAAACTAAAAAAAGCTAACCAGTGCATGCGTGTACACGATGAATGATAGGGAGCAAGAAAGCTGCTGATTTACCGCTACTTGTTGCTGCGCTCACCAACACATCCCTGCTCTCGAGAACAAGTGGAATGACTTGCATTTGGACTGCGCTTGGTACCGCATACTTATTCTCCGTAAGGTTATGGAGAAGCTGGTCTGGAAAATTAAAATGATGGAAAGTCGTCGCCAATTTTGAAATATTTTTTCCTTTCACAAAAATATTCATTTTCTTTCTAAACATCGCAGCTTTATCCTCTGTGATATGCAACAAACCTTGATGAGGCATATACTTAGTTTGTCGTTCATAGTAACAATCAAATGTCTCGTTTACACAGATGTCGGTTGACTCGCTAACTTTCTCCTGCTGCTGTTCATCTAGATGGGTTTTCTTGCACTGCACACTACAAATATCTTCATCGGTTTCATCGCAGATGTACTCGCCATACTTGCCACAAACAACGCACACAGGTTCGTCATAAGAAGGCCATCGTTGTTCTCTGCTTGTTTGCTTCACTTTGTCATCACGGACCACTGCATCTTCTGTTCTTGATAACTTCTTTACTTTTACATCTAGTTGTTAAACTTAAGCGTAAGATGAAATAATCTTCCACTTCGCTTGGCACACAAAACTAAATCATACCTCTTGCTGGGTTTTTCTGCAGCAAACTTCTTGGTAGAAATGGAAGTGATTGATTGAACGTCCTTTTCGACATTAACTTCTCATTCTTTTATCATTCTACTTTCCTAAAAAACAACAACAAAATTAAACCTTTTTTTGACGCAGTAGTGTTCCATTTGGCAGCTATTTATTTTTCAGGTTTGACATGTGAAAGAAGCATTTTACTGACCAGGGTCCATGTTTTTTTGTACCCCAACCCTCAAGAAAGTTGCTTAACATCGTGACTGCACTCCAAAAACGTTCATCAAAACTCAAACATAAATTTAATCGACAACGAAATAAATAAGTATTTCAGATTTTATTATATACATATTCAAGTTAATATATCCTATATTCGTATTATACATCTTTTCCAACTCACTAAAATTCAGTAAGTTTTCCGTTTGGGAAAGAACTTGATAAATATGATCATATTGATAAACACGACACACACGATAGCGAGCATGATCCAAATAGTACATGAACATGTCTTTTTGTTCAGTTCTTCAAGACGGTCACTCTCGGTTTTCAATTTTTTGTAATTGCTCTCTGTAACTTTGGTGGCTCGCTCCAGTTCCTACAAAAAAAGAAAAATTTTATATTGCAGGTGTGTATTGTGTTGTCAAACAATGACGTTGGTTTACTTTTCCAAAGTAAGCTCATGTATATCAATTTGTTTTGTATAACAGAACAGAAGAATAAATAAAACAAATTATACTGCACATTGCGATACTACCTATTCTACAGAACAGAAGAATATATAAAACAAACTATACTGAACATTGCGAAACTACGTATTCTACAGAACAGAAGAATATATAAAACAAACTATACTGAACATTGCGATACTACGTATTCTACAGAACAGAAGAATATATAAAACAAACTATACTGAACATTGCGAAACTACGTATTCTACAGAACAGAAGAATATATAAAACAAACTATACTGAACATTGCGATACTACGTATTCTACAGAACAGAAGATTATATAAAACAAATTATACTGCACATTACGATACTACGTATTCTACAGAACAGAAGAATATATAAAACAAACTATACTGCACATTGCGATACTACGTATTCTACAGAACAGAAGAATATATAAAACAAACTATACTGAACATTGCGAAACTACGTATTCTACAGAACAGAAGAATATATAAAACAAACTATACTGAACATTGCGATACTACGTATTCTACAGAACAGAAGATTATATAAAACAAATTATACTGCACATTACGATACTAAGTATTCTACAGAACAGAACAATATATAAAACAAATTATACTGCACATTACGATACTACGTATTCTACAGAACAGAAGATTATATAAAACAAATTATACTGCACATTTTGATACTACGTATTCTACAGAACAGAAGAATATATAAAACAAATTATACTGCACATTTTGATACTACGTATTCTACAGAACAGAAGAATATATAAAAAAGACTTTGTGTTCAAATCTTGTAATTATAGTGTGTGGAAGCCAAATTATTGACAATGGCTTAAAATATCATGCTTGTGGATATCCTGGGTGTAAAAAATCTATTGATTCAAATATCTACCTGGTTATCGGTTTGAATGATATCTCTTGCTGCGAGAGAATTTTCCTTCATAGAGATTGCCATTTTGATCATCTCTTCAGCCACTTTTTCTTGCATGTCGTGGTGTTGTTTAATAATGTGACTGATATTATCTTTCGTGGTAGAAGATTCGTGTACTCTTTAAAAAAACAACACACAGGGTAGGTACTCTTTCGTAGTAGAAGATTCGTGTACTCTTTAAAAAAACAACACACAGGGTAGGTACTCTTTTGTAGTAGAAGATTCGTGTACTCTTTAAAAAAACAACACACAGGGTAGGTACTCTTTTGTAGTAGAAGATTCGTGTACTCTTTAAAAAAACAACACACAGGGTAGGTACTCTTTTTATAGAATCAAATTTGAGAAAGTTTGAGCACTTTTAATAAGAATTTTTATGCTTTTATTTTCTTAAAAAAATGAGATTTTTATACTTTTCAAGATAATTCCAGGAAAGAAGAATGTAGATTTCTGTGTAGTTTTCCATCTAAATTGAGAAGATTTGATGAAACTTTTTTTCTACTTTTGGAGGATATTTTATGAGTTTTGAGGAGACTTCAAAATAGAGGAGTTATGAGGAGTGTAACAGCCCTCCGAGAGCAAAGTAACAGTTCCTGGAAACGAACAACAATTCAACTTACTTTCTCTTTCGAAGCGCATCTTCACCACCTGAAACATACAAGCTGTCGTTGAACATCCTTTAAAATAAATTTATCAACAAAAATAAAGTATTAAACAAAATCTCACCAAAAAGCTGCTGACGCAATTCTTTTTGATGTTTTCCTTTGACCTGCAAATGTAGTTCTTTAGTGTGCGATCCGCAAGATTGTTCGCCACTAATAACTGTTGAGGGGAGTAAGTGATGGCACAATAAAGTGCGTTCCAACGGATCATCCTATACAGAAAAGAATCACAATATATATTATCCTTTCTAACAGTCCCGTTCTTAAATCAAGGTTTATACTAACCACTTCGTCAGCTTTCACGATACCTTTTAGAAATTCCACTTTACGTTCATAATCACGCACCACGTCTGTCGTCGGGCTGAAATAAAAAATATCTTATATATATATAAATATTTATAAATAAAAGTAACTATGAAAATATAGTCGAGAAAAAAAATATCTTCACGTATTTATATGACAAATCTTACAAGTAACGAAAGAGACAAAGTTGTTGTTATGTCATCTTACGTCTAGTATTTACCAATACCACAAAAAATGACAAACAGATTAACGAATAAAAAAACGAAAGCGATAAAGTTGTTATGTTAATCGAAAAAAAAAATGAAAAAGTTAAGTTGTCGTTGTGTCATCGTTGTGTCAAACTCGTCCAATTTAGCAATATTAGGAGGTGCATAAAAAACACATCTTGTAGATTAAAATATTTGCGAAAAAAAATATGCTGTCTTGTGTGCAAGTGATTGGTTGAAAAATATTGCATCAACCAATCAGATAATTCAAAATAGAGTCCCTACCGAAAAAAATTTTACATATGCAGCCAGTGACTGCATGAGAAACATACAATTTATTTAAAACGAGACTACAAAAGTATCAGGACTACTCACGGATTCATTTGATCTTTTTTTAATGCTTCGATTTCTTTATCAAGATGTTTTAAATACTAAGACGAGAAAATACCATTAAACAATAATTTCTAGATAACTCTCTCAAAAAAAAAAAAAAAAAATGACAACAAAAGATACCTTAGCAAGTCGCCAGTCGATTTTACACTCGTTGTGTTGACAGTCAGATGCCATTACTTCACATTGTGCTAACAAACGCCGAATATTGATTTCCTTTCTGGATGATTTTCCCATTTTGTGTTTTTGTTTTTAATTTCTGTATTTTTATAAAAAATGAAGATGAAATCATATGGTTGACACAAAAAGTCCTAATCAAACTTTAAGCATGGCCATTCTTGCGTATCTGAAACACAAGTTCATTAATTGAACCAAACTCAAAATAATGAAACCTCGATTTTCAGATTAAGGCCTCGATATTTTAGGACAATTTAGGGAAATGTTATTTAGCTTTTTTGTAAGGTTTTGGGGGTTGGTGGCAATCATAAATGTACACGGAATGGCAATGAAATACGACAAAGTTGTTAAACAATTATTTTCACACTAGTTACAAAATCACAACGTTAATGAATCGTTATCACGACGTTAATGAATCGATATCACAACGTTAATAAATCGATATCAGTTTGAAGTTGCGCCTCCAATTTCATCTAAAAAAATAATAAATAATCGCTTAAGCGTATCTCGTTGTCGCATGAGCGTAACTTAAGAGTTTCACAGAGGGGAAATCTCCAATAAAACCGTTGACAAAAAACGTACCAGTTGTCTCTTTGCCTCCTCTATCTTTACTTTTGCCAGGTTGACATCCTGAAAACAAAATCGCTTTAATTGAACATATCCTAAAATTTATTAGAGCTATGGTAATGAAATTTTGACCCTTTTTTAATTAAAGTCAAAGAAAATTCTGACACCAAAAATATTTCCGGTCATATGATTGAAAAGCTGCAAAATGAGATTTAAATTACAAAAAAAATGTATAAAGAACAAATCTTAATACATTTTGTGTTAAAAAGCTAACTACAACATTTCTCCCATATCCTGCATCATCAATAATAACTTATTTAAGTTTTGAAAACTTTTCTGATATTATTCTTTCACATCGATAGATTTTGATTCTTGTGTTTACACAAAAACATTTTAGAAATACAAAAAGCCGCCGAGCAGCGACCAGTTTAAAAGGACAGGTTTTGATCACTTGACACACTTTTTCAAAATAAAATTTAAAATGATTTGTGGACTTTTGAGGAGATTTTTGTGGTTTTTGAGGAACTTTTGCTCGAAAACTAATCATTTCAGAAGATAACTAAGAAACTTTGCTTCAAACACAAACACGAAAACAAGTATGGCAATACATTTGCTTTTTATACGAAATCAATCAATCTTTTTTTTTTATTACAACAGAAAAGGGTAAATATACTAAGCAAAGTCTGATGTTTGGTGCAATATTTTGAAACACAAAGATTGTTTGAACATCTTCTTCTGAAAGAATATTTGATCAATCTCGTCATGACTTTTTATAAAAACAATTATCCTATCATTGAAATCCCAAAGTTCTTTTTCGGCTAGGAGTGATCTCAATCATTATCTAGAGTGTTACAATTTTCTGCTTGTTAGACATAGAGATCGGCATCTGGTGATTGTTAAAATGATTTCTTTTTCTTGATTTGGTCCACTTATTCATTCATGTTCTTCTTTTTAGCTGTTTTTTATTATAAACTCAATCTGATTTTGTAAGTGAGCATGATATCTTTGACTTGTCGACAAAGTGACGTGGCAACACATCATTGGACATGTAATCGCTGATATCTGACAGATTATCAGCTCACAAATTTTTATTAACAGTAAAACCACGCTCAACAGAAGAAGCTTGTTCATGTGACAATGTAAGGATGATTATAATAACTCCTGCTAAATTTTAGAAGGCAAGTAGAACCACTTGGTTTGTCACACTGCAAAAAATTACCTCTGTTATGATGTACTGCATTTTTAATAAACTCAATGAACTCCTTCTTTCCATCTTATATAAAAGCATATATAAAAAATATCCAACATATCAAAAAAATTTTGAGCAGACTTGACAAGGAAACCTAAATTTAAAAAAAAATTGAGGGAATTTGAGGAGAATTGAGGAGACCTTTTGGATTTCAGGAGATTTTAGGAGTTATGAAGAGGCGTGGGAATATTCAAAATGCAATATTAACTCTTAACGAAAAGATCACGTCTGCATTTTCTTAGTGCCACCAATCCCAAATATTTGTTCCTCATTTTTTAAACTAAACTTTATCCGCAAAAAGATGTCCTGCAAACATTTTTACTTTAGCCCTCACAATCGCAAAAAAAGTTACGTGAAAATTTCTCTTTTTACCGTAACGAGAAAATATGTCGGTAGAGTGTGAAAAACATACGCACCGGAGGGAGGCTTCTGTACATCTTATATTTCGAAAGGAGTGGTTGCACTTCAGATTTCAGTTCTTTCACCTCCTGCATAAAATCACAATACAATACGAAACAATACTAGTACAACAGCCATAACAAAACAAAACTTCTCACTTGAGCTAAACGAACGAGGGTTTCATGCGTGATGTGAGGATCACTCTCCACCTAAATATAATTATGTTAACAGTTAGGTGAATGTTGACATCAAAAATGACGATGTCTATAAAACGACAAATACCTCAGACGCGATTATCTGGCTAGCATAATTATCTGCCTTGTTTCTAAGGTTAATTGTATCTTTTCTCCTCTTTTCAGCTATTGATTCGTCAATCGTGTGTTCTTCTTCATATTTTGAGCCATATCTGAAACAAAACAAACAAGTGAGCAAAGGTAGTTGCAAAACAACTCCGGTGTTTTTCAGAATATCATCTGAAGTTAGTTTGGCGATGCATTGTGTTGCAAAAATGTTGAAATGTTGAGATTATGAACACTGAAGGTATAACTTGTTTTGGTACTACTATGATACGTTATTTCAATAATAGATGCATGTTTTGAATATAGAAAATACACTATCATGAGAAATTACAGAAGGTCTAAATACAATAAAGAAAAGAGTTAATAATAGCTGCAAAAAAAACAATTTTGAAGTGTAACCTCTAACAGAAATTTAAGTTGTTGCACTTCAAATAGTTTTATGTAATAAAGTGGCTATAGATATAGAACTTCATTATAATTAGGAGAATTTAGGAAGATTTTGGAAGTACTTGGGGTCAAATTTTGGAGAAAATACTAAAAACGTACAAAAACTCATTTTAGGAGATTTTGCAAAAAGGTATAGGAGGAAATAAAGTTACTTTTAATTAGGTATTTTATTAATTAGAATATCTATAATTCACGGAGAATGTTTGAACATTCTTTCTGAAATAGTGTTCAAATAATATCCTTCAACGTATCAAGTCTTTGAAGTCACAAGTAAACTCATTATTCTCAGCGGTGGAGAGCACCTGGCCACTAATGACTCTATGGGAACAGAAGAGAACTATGAATATTGATAAAATAAAAATTCCTGAACATTTAGAATTTTTGTTGACAGAACCTTTTAATTAGGTTAGTTTGGTGGTTAGAATGTTCAAAAGAAAGTTTACAATAAAAACAAGGACAAGTTATATACACAGATGGCTTTTCATTCAGCATGATTTGCAATATTCTGTTACTTTCTGAAAAGATTTTTATGTAACAAATCCATTGTTTCAACGAATTGTCACGATGCGATTGCTACCCAACATCAAAAAAGATGCAGAAGCTGCATAAACTATCTCGCTATTAAAAAGGTGCAACCAAAATACATTCCCAATAGTGACACACCCAATTCTGTTGTTTAATTTACATTTAAGAAAACCAAAGTGGTGTATGCTACTTAGCCTGTGACCACAAACTATGCTACTAGGTTTTGAAGCCTCTTAAATGACTCTGGTAAATTTAAAGCAGCTAAATGGGGCTACCAGAGATATTTTTTTTAAAAAAAATTTTTTTGAGGAAACAATTTCAAAAATGTGATGGTTCACTGTAAGAATAATATATACTATAAGAATATCAAAATTCAAACCAGGCCTGGTCATTATTTTATTTTTCTGTTATTTTTCATTTATATTTTCTTTCTAAACAATAGGCCTATTTTTATCCTGAAATATCAGCAAACAAACCAGATTCTTATAAAAGTGTGATGGTTATCTAGACAAGTGTTAAGGGTTGCTAAAAAAAGTAGGAAAACTTGCGCTAATCTGCCCTAATTGTTGTTTCGGTTGTCTGCCTCATTCCTTTTTTAATGCACACAGCAACTTTATTGCAATTTAAAAATGATGAGATAGGCACCCTGACAGTAACTATTTTTTATGAAAAAAAATTGCGGAGGTTTTGCTTTGCTCATAAACGAAAGAGAATTCCCTGAGGATAGAAAGTCATAGTTTAAAAAAATGTTATGGAGATAAGATAGTACCTCTTAACATTGTTTACATTCTGAAGAGAAGCAGTCATTTGTGAGACAAGCTTATTGAATTCATCTTCTTTCTTCGCTGCAAGATTTTCAATATTCTGGATATCATCTGCCAAATTACTCATTGCTAAAAGATAACTGGAAAATAAAAAAACATTATATTTTAACTAAAAAAAAATCAGTAGAGCAGCCCTGTGAATCTAGGTCGTCACTCAGCAATGCTGATCTGAAAACCGACCATCATTAAATTGAAGTCGGCTTGTACTAATCTATATTTTTTCCATGGTCGGCATTCCGAGAATATTAATTTATTACGTCGGCAAAACCAACCTTGTTTCACAAATAAGTATAAAAAATTGAGCGTCAACGAACTGTTACCGTTTCCATACTTCTCTCGGAACTTTACTTGCTATTAACAAGATTCTTTGAGAACACTTAGTATAGCGTCCGTATTTTGTCAGTGTCAATCAAGTTTCCTGCATTTATCAGGCCTGGTCATAAACAGTGTACAATTGCATGCGCACGCCTCGTCACACGTCTAAAAGAAACTTGGGAGTGTATGTCTTGCACGCCTCAGAACCTGCGATGCACAAAATAGAAAATCAAAAGCTTAATTTTCGATGTTAATATGAAAATTAATTGCAGTTGATAAGAATTTAAATTTGTACCATTTTCAGGTTATGCATGTCACACGAACGAAGGAATGTTGGTTCGTAGAAGTGAACTCCCCATTTTGACATATAACTTCTTAACATTTGTTAATGAGCCTCCCTGACTGAAATCCCCCAGTTTTATCTGCAATTAAATCCATGATATGTCTGTTCTTCCCATAAGTGCAGTTTTGCAGACTTGCTTCATCTGTGCTCTGTCGACATTCACCTCTGCATTATATATCTTTTGTGTTGGTTTCCAACGATGAAGAGGCCAGGCAATAGAGATTTATGTCTACGTAGTTCTTTTAGCTAAGTCAGGAGTCGGTGAATTAGGTAGGATGGTCAGGTTGGCTCTGAATAGGCTTGCTTGTGCCAACCTTGCTGACCTCAGATAGGTTTGCCGACCTAATTTTTGCTTTGAGTCGGCAACATTTCGCCAGCCTTTGGCTGGCTGGAATTTCAATCCTTCGGATTCACAGGGCTGGAAGAGAAAATGAAACAACCACTACCTTGATTTTTGAGTATCTTTTATGTCAAGCAGCATGGCAACGTCAGCTAACGATTTCACACTTGATTTGCCAGCATTGGATAAGGTGGGTATGGATAGCCCAAGAGCAGTCAGCATGTTTTTAATGCGTTCGCCTAAAGCATATAAATTTATATATATATATTGGTCTGTTTATTTTATTTTCATAACACTACATGGCACGAAGAGGAAACAAGAAGTATTGTGCACTGCAACAATCGCGCTGAAGAGATACTACAAAAACAAAATAAATATCTAAAGTAATAAAGTAGCCCAGAGTCGAATATGCTAAGAAAATTAAAAAGTTGTCCAATTTCTTTGTAAAAGGGCTTTGAAAGCTTTAAATAGCATTTTTTAAAAGTGCTGAGGGAGGGCATAGGACCGGATTTCAATTTTATCTGCGTTTGAGAGGAAGAGTCGTGCTTTTACAAAAGAGTGTTTGAAAAGAAAAAAGAAACAGAATACAAAATGTGAAGTATGATATTCCTATAAACTTTTATGTCAAAATAAACTTTCCAATTATTAAAGCAAGGGTAACTTATTGATATTGATTTGGATATTTAGACACAGTGGCTACAAAAGAATTGTCAAGTTGGTATACATAATTCATCTATATTTGAATGGCTTGACAGGGAGATGCTCTTAATTGTCATTGTTATGTTTCTTAAAAAACAACAATTAGGATGTAGCTTGAACTGGTTCAAATGGTACAAATGTTAAAATAATAATGATGCAAATGTAATTAAAACGATAAATTTTTAGTTTTATAAAAAATTAGTCTAAGTAAAACCGCACATTAGCTTACCAAGTGTTGCAAAGATGATAGATCGAATGGGACTTAAACCTATAACCTTTCGCTTGTCGCGTTGTTGCTCTACTTATTGCCCTATCTATGCGATGTTTTCCCTAGTACATCTGGACGAGGTCAGGATACTACTTACTTGCAGACGAGGCATATGTCCTACTTGCGACATACCTTTTTACTAACATGTACCAACAAGAGCATAGCTGTACTAAAAAGCATAAAGCGTATAACCACTAAACATTTACATTGAGCTTCAACTAAATCATTCATTTGTGGAGAAATTAAATTGTTAAAAACACTACAGATCTGTCACAGTATCATGTTATTTTATTTTCTTGATATTTTTTTTCTACATATTCAACATAATTTCTAGTCTGTTTCTTAGCTCTTAGTTCAACTTGTTTTTAATGCTTGAGCCTCAAAATGTTAGTGCCCATGGTTCAAGAAAATGCTTTTCATGTCTGCCATTTTGACAACTGTTTGTGATCCTATTAAATATAGTCACTTTAAAAATTCTATAGCATTGTTCGCAGTACTTTAGCTATTAAAAATATATACATTGTCAACAAATGTATGTTAATTTATTTTTCTAAACAATAGGCCTATTTTTTAAACTGAAATAAGAGCAAACAAACCAGATTCTTATAAACGTGTGATGCATTACATTAAAGCAGCCAAATAGGGTGACCAGCAAATTTTTTTAAAAAAATAATTTTTTGAGGAAACAATTTAAAAATGAGCAAATATATAAATATATGGGTAGTGTACAACTAGCATAAAACTAACTACAAAGCTAGCATAAAATTACCTACTTAATTTTGCTAGCATTAAAAGTATATAGCTACTGTAGCTAGCTAGTATAAAATCAGCTGCACATTATATTATAGAAAAATTCTGTTGGATTGGACAAATTTTCTAGCGAACTAGCTACATATACTACACATTAATCCTATTCGGTCCGGGGGGGCGGATTCCGCCCCCCTGACGGTTTTTTTTTAATAACTTCTGACTGCTTTCTTATATGGCTATGATACTTACTGAGTTTCAACATTTATCTATTAGACACCTGCATGCTAAATTTTTAGGTCCCATACCTTTCAGAGGCTTTGATATTGGCCATTACTCGAAACTACCCCTAAAATCTCTATGAAATCCTTATAATGGGGATTGTCGGATTTTACCCGAAAATCGAAAAAAAACGGATTTTCGGGCAATTTTTGGCAATTTTTTATTCGATCCATGTAAAAACCGGAAGATATGTTAAAAATTTTATTTAGCTTTCAGAAACTCCAAACAGAATGTAAAAATTCCCTCTAGAACAAAAGTAATTATATTTTAAGCAGATAGTGGCATTTTTAACAATTTTCAAGCTTCTGATGACGTCACAGAAAATGTGCTGACGTAAGCAAATATTTATTGCCGCCATTTTGTTCCTTTTATGACGTACTATAAGTGTGCCAAGTTTGATTCAATTTGAACAATCCTATGAAAAGTTATTGAGGGGGGGGGGCGGAATCCGCCCCCCCCCCCCGGTCATAGTATGTTCGAAAAACCCCGGACCGAATAGGGTTAAGTGAGATAATTCTCCTATCACATTTTTCCAGCTACAATCGTCCACAAAATTTGTTGTCTCTGGCAATTTTATACCAAAAACTATAAACCAAAAAGTTTAGCAAAGTCAGCAAAAGAACAAAGCTAGATACATATTTTGCAGATAATACGTTCTGTCCCCACTCATGATCAATGCTTACATAAAGGTTGATGTGGTCACGTGTAATTGTTACACTGATCAGCCACAAAGACCACTTTTTAACATTGAGGAGGATTGCAGAGCTATATTTATGTGGACGCTTGTAGCTATATTTTAGGAATGTCACGAAATTAACATTTTTTCCAATAGAAATAAACAAAGTTTTTAACGTACTGTTTCAAGCTGGAATCAGGGATTCATATATTAAAGAGCACAATCCATTTTATCAAGACAAAACTATTGACTTAAACAATATTCAACCTACTCTCTTATCTTTACAAGATGAAGAATCAAAAAACGATGACAAAAGAGGATAAAGATAACCCACTGAATAAACACAGAATGCAGACCACAGAAACAGCGTTATTGAGCACCATTTTATACGAGGTGAACAAGGAAAATTTGACAATTGCTCCCGGGAAAGAAAAAAGGCTATTGTGTTTACTATGTGATGATCATTGTGAAGAGCTTGCCCATACATGTCTTCTTCAAACTGGTAAATTTAGTTACAAGGCTCATAGAGATATTCATCTTTGCCTTTTAAAGTATTTTAGCGGTTGCTAAATTACAAGCAAATGTTTGCTTTTGATCCAGTCTAAATATTCTACGCTCATTCAGTCTTACAACAGCTACGCATGAATATTGCCATAAAGAAGGTAGGATGGAATCAGGTATGCTGAGTTAACATTTTAAAGAAAAGGTAAAACAACTGTTATTAACTCCAGCAAGAAGTAATGGCTACAGTCAAACAATTAAGACGTTTCAATAACTAAATGTTTTGATGGGCATCCAGTGACAAACAAAGAGATAAACGAACTTCCATCATCTTAACAGTAACCCAGTTCTTTTGGCTCAACATTTTCAAAATCGTGTTAAATTATTTTTCAAAGACATTCTTGTTAATGGGACCCCTTGGAGAAGTCATTAGTGGCTGAATCTCTTCTAAAAGAAATGCCAGAAATTCTTTTTTTTGGCAAAACATAATTTTTTGTACCCAACGAAGGAAATTTATGTTCCTATTATAAATAATTACTTTTCAGTGTGGCATGCTAACTTATACATCAAGCCTGTGATAAATCAATACAAAGCTGTTAGTTACATGTGTGCATATTTCCCAAAATCAGAAGATGAGACTTCGCAAGCCATAAAACAAGCAACTATAATATTTTAACAATAATTTAAACAAGTATAATCGAATAAAAGCTATAGCTCGAGCATATGCAACTAAAAGAGAATGGTCAGTTCAAGAGGCTGTGTATCACATTATGTTGTTTTTGCGTAAAACATTTACCAGAACAGAGATATAGGATTTGCAAAAGTGAAGAAAAAATGAGCTACCCGAAAACAGTGTCAATATTTATAAAATAAAAAGATGTCTAGAGGCCAGACCGTCATTTTAAAAAGGAAAAGTATAGAATAGCAGATCAACTGAGTTACGCAAATTTCCATCCCACTATTATTTGGCATATAAATCAAGTGATGAAACTGGAAAAATTGTCAATCAGAAGTTCTTACTTGTGAAATATGGGAAAGTAATCAAGGTGAACATGATTATCCCAAAAAGATGCCTCTGATGTCTATCAGGAGGTATTAATGCGTAAAAAAGTGAAGTCTACCTTGAGATATCACACTCTCAATCAATACAAGCACCCAGAAAAATATGCAAACCATTTATTATTCATGTTTTACCCTTTTTGAAATGAAAATGATATTATATAATGAAACAAAACTACAAGCTAATGGAAATCAGTTATATATAGCCATTGACGAATTTTCCAAAGAAAAAATTGCACCAAGTGTTATGTTGACTTATTGATGGGTGACTGCAGGATTTAACATTGCGAATGGGCAAGTAAGTCAAATCAATGCAAAATATGAGGAAACTTGAGCTGGCACAAAACTATAAAACACTGATTATAATACAATACATACCAACAGTGTACCCATAGAAAAGTTGAAGATTACAATACCTCATAGTCGGAAGAACGCAATTTCCTTACTTTAGCTTGGGCTTGTACTGTACACAAAGTTCAAAGCCATTCAATATAAAAAGCAGTAATAAGTTTTATTTTCCGACAAATATATGTTGCTCTCAGCAGAGTAATTTCACCAAATGGATTGTATTCCACAGGTAAGTTAAAAAAAGGAATAGACATAGCTTCAAGTCAAAGTCTACTTCGAAGTGATTTACTGAGACACAAATAAGTTTAAATAATCACTTACTGGAGAAAAACTTCAAAATTTTTTTCAAACAATAAGGAAGATAGATTGTGAATTTAGCTTTTCTTCATTGTGATTCGTTGGAGTTAACAGACATATTTCGCATACCATCTTTTAAACAAAAAAAGTTAAGAATCTTAATGCTATATTGAAAAAATCTTTTTATCGAAAAAAAATCATGGGAAGCTAGATCATTTCTAGAAACGATCGATAATTTATTAAGAAGCTAGAGTGCTGGTATTGTCATGGGAGATTTTAATACCAATGCATTCAACAAGAATGAAGATCTAAACCTCATGTTAAAAGACTATTCCTTACTTGTAAACAAACCAACACATATCACCGGCTCGCTTTTAGTGTTGGTTGATCTTTTTACATTCGCCTGCCAAATTAAAAAAAAAAATTTTTTCTGATCATGATGCCTGTAGATTAGTTCTCTCTAAACACCCAATCCCATGATTTAATAATTTTACTACTTATTCGTTTTTAGAGTGCCCAAAACAAAAACAATAAATAACCATTTTCTTTCTCATACATGTGACTAATTGACAAACTGACATTCTTCATCCAATTATTTATAAAAACCAAGGGGCTATATAAGATTACAATTGTTTTCAACTACTAATTTGCGAGATAGTGATAAAATTAAGGAAAGTAAAAAATTAACGAAGCTACTGCTAAAAATCTTTTTTTAAGTTACTAAACATCCAGACTGAACCCAAGAAGTATGTTTCTTCTAAAAGAAACGTGTACATGTTGTGCAAAAAGTTGATAGAATATTCTTTAATCACTAAACTCTGCTATATCATGTTTCTCTTTTTATAATACACCCACAACCTAACTTAAGTTTATGAAAAATTTTTAAAATCATTAACTGATAGAAAACAATAAATACTGGGTTTGTGGTTGTCTTTTTTGTTATCCTCGAAAATATAAAAATAGAAAGCGTGAGTATGAGTTTTTTGTTTTGTTGTGTTTATTGTACAGTCGTTCGTGTGCTGTAATTTTCAAACACACGCCACTTAAAGTCACTCCCTGTACAATGTCGGACTAAAAATCTTCATCACTGTCTATAAATCCTTGAATATCTGACCGTATAATCGAAAGAACACGTAAAACAACATTTGTCTTGAGGCTGAAGAAGTGTAAACACGCAAGTACGTCCACTATCCCCTAGACAAACTGGAAAAACAAAAAAATAAAAATAAAAGTTTTTAGTTATCATTTGGAATGATTTGATCTAAAACCTTCCCAAGTAACTGGTAAAGAGTTAATCAACGAATATGATACAAGTCGGAAGACCCTTTTAAATATTGCAAGAGAAAAAATAATAGAGATCTGGTCCGAACATGTTTACTGCAACTAGAAAGGAAATTTGCGCCAAGGGTGTTTTCTTACAGCTGCCTAAGATTAAGCTACTTCATCCTTCTGTTGCTTTTAAAGGTGAAGTATTGTGTGTAATCCTTGATACTTTTTTTAATGTGTCTAGTGTTTAGCATTCAAACAAAATTGAGCTCTGCTAAAAAAACTAGTAGCTAAAAAAACTAGTATCCAATTTCTAGGATACGAGGCCACCTGTTGTTGTTATATAGTGGAATCAAGCCTACTTTTCACACTCCATCATCTGTACTTACACAGTGAAAAGTTGTTTTCTGTGGTAAGTTTTATAAATGTTTTAAATTAATTTATAACTGAATCTTTTGATCCTTGAAATTCTATTCTTCTATAAATCGAAATGAAGCAACAGGTATACGCATAAAACATATTTACGCCAAATGTTTTTTTTCATAACTGGGATACCTTTTTTAATTTTTTATTCATGCTTTGTTTTTCGTTTTATCTAGGGGTGCTTGGCTTTATCACAGCTGTATCGCCAACTAAAACCTTGACAAAAAAAATCAATATTTCGACGTGGATATTAAAACAGGTCCTTTCACAACAAACAAAATTTGTGTGATGAACAATTGTTAAGTTTTCGCGGGATGACAAAAATCCATGACAGAACTTTTCCCATTACACAAAGTTTTTGTCATCCCGCAAAAACTTAACATTCAAACAACTATTCTTCACAGGGCTTGAAAGGATTGAACATAGTTCAGTTATTTAATCTTCTTCGAACTTCTTTACTAGACGTAAATTATTTGAATTTAATAAAAAAAATTTATAACTTTATGTTTGAATTTTAATGTTAAACTTGCTTCTTTGATTTTTAAGCAGGAATGGATAACAAATATGAAAAAACTACATATATAAATTCTATCAATCAAAATAGCACACTTGAAACACGAATATAAGACTTAGTTTCCATTAGACGATTTAAAACAGTTTCTATTAATTCGTTTTTTGAGGCACTATGACTTTCGTTAATGTTCTCCACCATGAACACTATTGTCAAAAAATACGTGTTTAAGTACCAGATAAAAATTAAATCAGTGGGAGAGTCCCAATGATTTGAAGATTTTTCTGTTTGATATCTTTTTGTGAAGCAGATATTACTTCCACCAGGTGCTGCCCAGTATCTTGGCAGATTTCGTTCTTTTTTCTTCTTGTTTCTCCTTTTATTTACATCAGCAAAATCATCTTCAAAATAATTTCTCTTTTGCGTTTGTGTCTTTCATATTACATGTTTCATATCTTTCATATTACATGTTGAAATCCAAACATTTTGAAGTATAACAAATTGTTTACTCAAATCAACTTTACTCGTCGCCACTTTAAGCAAAAAAACAAAAAAAAAGAAAACAGCCCATCGTTACTCTGTCTAGCTAAAAAAAAAATGGAAAAATTTTCATTACTTTCATTATGTTCAAGAATGCCAAAACATTTATTCTAATGGTAAAGATAAAATTTATTGAAGATGAAAGTTAAGTACACTTTTTATTAAGCTCACTCTTTTTATTAAACTGTTTCTGTAAAATTTTGTGCCTAGAAAGGAATTAATTTCTTTAAAATTTAGTCTACAAAATACTTGTCATGTCTGTCTGTCTCTGCACGGACCCCCCACTGAGTTAGAAAATGATGTTACAGAAACACATTTTCAAATGCCATATATTTTTATCCACTTTGTTGCGACTGGTAAATATAAAAGACAAGCGACCCCGTGGATTCTTCTACTGGCTAACGACTAGTGGTTTTATATTTGTACAAACCGACACTATTGAAGAATTAAATTTCAACATTTACATTGTTTCCTCATAAAATTATTTTTTAATTTCGCTGTTTTCTTGAGAAATTTTTTTGCATTGTTTCCTCAGATAATTATCTATATTATCCGTATACGCTGGTCCATCTGTATGTAATGCAAAATGGGGGCTTAGCTGTGCATCGCTGCTTCCTCCACGCCTCAACAATAGTGAAACAACCAAAGTTTTTGTTTTTTCGTAACCTCTTCATCGTCATACCAACCTTTTTATGCATCTTTTTAAAGTCACGTCCCTCTTTACCACCATCTTCCCCTCTGCAAAAAATACACATTTTCGACCTAGCCACCCCGACCATTAATCAGGACCATTAATCTGGAATATTAATCCGGAGTATTAAGCCTAGACTTTAACTTCATTAACCAATCAGAAACCTTATTCGTTTCACACGTTTGCGCAGCCTGGCGTTTAATTTTGGGCCAGGGCTTTCACAAGGTCATCAGAATATCGCAACCACGAGGCCATGAGGACGGATTGGTTTTACACACTTTACCTTTCCCAATTCTTTCCCATTTTCTTTGATGTTTCATCCCTTTATAATTCTCACGTTCTTTAGCTATGCATAAATCTTAAACAAACCAATTTTAAGATCTTAGCTAGGAACATAGATTTCGAGGTATAGCATTCCGCTGAAGTTAGCTAGCTAGCTATACCTAGCTGTATTTATTCCCATTCTTTGAAAGTTTTTATTCAGTTTGGAATATCAATATTGATTTTTTTGTTGGGGTTGTGGCTATTAGCTAGCTCTTGACCTACCTCTGGCTTAATAGCCAAATGCAGTTTCAAGTTAGCTACAACAAATTTCTTATTCGATAATTTTTATGATGCTAAATATAGTTAGGTAACTACACATTTTATTACTGTCATGAAAACTTAATCCGCAAAGTAAATTTTTTTAGCTAGACAGAGTAATGATGGGCGGTTTTCTGTGGTTTTTTTTGGAAAATGCTATTACGCCTAGCTATAACCCATGTGTGACACAGTTTACCTGTAATAAATGTTTAATCCAGTGTTAACAACAGGCTGTTTTGTGTATTTTTATTTAAATTGAAGTTGTGATAAGTTATTTTGGGAAAAAGATATTGCGCCTATAGACATGTGTGACTAAAGGCTCATTCCATTGTCATGATTAATATGTAACGTTTACTGAAACTAATTTTTTTGCTATGACAGAGTTAACACCATGAATAAACTGTGCTAAAAGGGTATCAAGTATAAACGCATGTGCAACATGGTTTACCTGTGCTAAGCCCGGGCTGTTTCCTGTGTTTCTGCTTAACTGAAGTTGCGATAAAGTTTTTTGATAAAACGATATTGTACCTACGTGAATGTGCAACATTGTTTAACTGTACTAAGCGCACAATCCAGAGTAACATTCAATTTTAAACTTTCACCGCAAACATTTTCTAAACAATAACAAAGTTTGGTCAGGTGCTTTTACTATGACAGGGTAACAACGCGTTGTAGACTAACCTAATTGTGTAGGAAATTTTTTTTTGAAAAATATATTATACCTGAAACACTCTGTGTGCTTTACCACGTTTACCACATAGTGCATACCTATACTAAGTGCTCCACCTGAATGTGTGACACAGTTTACGGTTCTTATTAATTGCTCCACCGGCTTTTCAATGCTGGGTAACACTTTTACTTGTGGCGCTTACCCCGGCTAGTTCTTTAAATTATTCTATAGTCTCTCCTACAAACAGTTGTTCCTTTATAAAATTCAAAATTATTGTTTGAAACAGGCAAACTGTCATGTCCATTTTTAATTATGTCCTACTTGTTAACTGCCTACACTGTGTCAATTCATTAAGATTGGTAAAGCCATTGCATTGCACTTTTGATTAAGATTAGGGTGTAAGTAACTAAGGATCAAAATAGGACCAATTTCATATAGCGGGGTCAGTGTCTCTAACTCTACACAATAGAAGAAACCAGTAAACAAATTATTTTTTGGGATCTTGACAGGTGCTTGCTTATGTCGTTAAAATTCAAGTGACATTTCTTTTTCATTGCCCTCCTTTTCCACAGATTGTTTGTGTGCAGACATTTTTCAACTCTTCATCAACAAGTTTGTGTTCACCATAACTTGACGCATTTAGTTGGACCCAGGCTTTTACTTTCTCACATTCCTGTTTTTTTTATGCACTTACATAACATGCGTCTAGTGGTAACAAAATGCATTTAAAATCCATTTAAGGAGGGGAGACATCAAACTAAAAGTGCACAGGAGGAGGGTTTCAAAGTCCATATTTAATAATTTCATTTTTTACATTTTAATTATTTAAAATTGCCTCCTGGACTTCTGTTTAAACAAGTCTTTAATTAAAATAGATGATATGATACCATAGTGTGAAACTTCTTTCTTTATTAATCTGAATTTTGATTTAATGCAAAAATGTCCAGGTATTTGGGAAAGGGGTGTCAGAAAATGAGACGTATTTTAGGTGAAAAAACCATTAACATCAAACTTATTGAGTTTTGTTAGTGATGTTTACAAACAATAAAGATTACCTTCAAGTTTATATTCTTCGCTTTTCGTTTGAATGTCAACACAATGAAATGTGGCCAGTCTGTTCATAGCTTTATTTTGTTCTAAGAAAGCATGCAAAAAAGCAATAGTTTCTTCAGTGACTTCATAAGATGGTATGGAAGTAAAGATTTCTTCAAGCCAACATCTGATCTGTAAAAAAATATATCGTAAATAACTAGAATTTAATTACAAATGTTACAATTAAGAATACATTTTATTCATCGTTTATACAGTTTTGCTAATCAAATTATGAAGTACCAATACAAATCACAAATCACAAAAACAAATTTTAAATTTGTTAGGCAAAGATAATAATTTTTTGAGGGGTGGGTCAGTCAGTCTGCAAAATAGATTAATTGTAAAGAAAATATAGGGTGGGCACACTAAAGTTTTTCTGAGTGGGTGATCTTATGGAGTTGAATGATTAAATCATGTAACAAACACAGCAAAGGGTGACATAATAATATGGTCACACCCTCAAACAAAAAGTTTGAAGGCAGTTTAAAAAAATTGAATAAAGAGCATGGTTGCAATGGCAAGGAAAATAAATAATCTAGAGTTAAGAAGAGTTTAAGCAAAAATTAGGAATTTCTTATGCAAACCTTTCAGGTAAGTCTCCAAGATCATAAGATATGGGACTGGGAGCTTTAAGTACAGAATACAAAATTTTATGGTTTTATTTCCACTTTGTTTTATGCCAGCAACAATATTTAGTGTGTCTGATGAGTGACACACCTGAGTTAGGCAACTTTTATATGGATTGCTGAGCACAATATATGTTGATGTTTTTACAAACTTTTACCTTAAAATGTTTCTTCGCCAAGTTTTCTCGATTGGTTACACTAAACAAAAAATAAAAAGAACTTAAATCTTTAAGCAACAGTCCCATATTGTTATTTAAGGATACGATAACCCCCTTCAGAGTTATTTTTTTTAAAAAAAATATTTTTTTAATTTTGATTCTTTGGCATATTTTCCTGATATTTTTTAAAAAAAGAATCAAAAATATTTATTGTTAAGAGGGGTAAAATGAGAAAAAATCCTTTTTATCTTTTAAAGTTTTCAATAGTGTGCTCAAAGTTTAAAATTCCTCAAATATATTTAATCTGTATAATAATTAAAGGGAGTTTTGCAGAACGAATGAAAAATTGCATATAACATAGGAAACATTCACACTTTAATAATCTATACAAATATATTATTATTTAAGTTATTTCTTTATTTTTTTTGTTTTTATCCTGTTATGTTATCTTATCCTGTTGTCTGTTTAACATTAACTGGACCCATAGTTCTACGAAAACACTTTACCTTTAATTTTAAATAAAATATTCATGAGTTATTAATTATTCATAACGTTTAAGTGGGTGTAACCATGATTCTTCTTCATTTGCTTTTTCTCGAAAAAATAGTCGTAACAGTATATATTTTTGTCGAACACTCCCCTCCATCTTATCGAAATTGTACGAAAACAAGTTGCGACAATTATATCTTTGGCTACAAAACTTTACTTTTTCTAACACAGAAAGTGAGGAAATATCGAGTTATTGATCTATCATGCTAAAAAATAGATAAATCAGTCATAAAACAGCTAGTGTAACACAAAATATGCTATACTTTTGAAACCACGTGTTATTTTGAGTAAAAAAAGCAAAGTTTTTTAGAGCTGAATAAGAGCTTCGCAATCATATTTTTTTCAACGCTCAAAAATTTTACTAAGGGGAGTGTTCGACAAAATGAACTGGAAGGGTGAATTTTTGTATATAATTTTTTTTCTCCTTTTTGGATTTATTTTATGGAAATATTTTATTATCACTCTAGAGATAATTTATTTGGCTTTAAGAAGATATATATTTGTTAGGGTTAATATAGCGAGCAGAGGAGATATTTTAAATGTGCTGAGTATGTGCCTGAGTATGTGTTACCGTATCCTTAAGCTATTGTACTGAGGCGTGCCAATGGAGCAGGATTCATGAAGCTGGATTGTTTACTCTGATATAATCATGCCAAAGAAAATGTTTCGATTGTATTTGACCCAATCAGGGTCATAAAATGTACGCAAAACTTAGATATTTTGTAAAACTTAGGTGCCTGTGTTAGCATAATTTAGACTCTTTAAAACAACTTTTCTAGTTGTTCAGCAAATTACACAAACAACAATTTAAGTAACAATTTTAAGTAAGGCCCTCAAAGAAGAAAGTAAACATGCATGCAGGAAACTGAAAGAGAAATATTTGAAGATGAGGAGAAAAGTAGTGAAACACCAATTACCAACAGTGAACTTAATATAAATAATGGATGCTTCATTTGTAAATAACAATTTAGCTGGAAAGGCAATTGGAAAGTTTAAGAATTGGTTAAAGATTGTTGATGAAGTTGGAAATGTTAAGAATTTAGACTGGACAAAGGTTGAAGAGTAGGTTTTTTACTGAAAAGTTATCACAAGAGCCTTTGATATGCGAAAAAGCAGAAATTGTACAACTGGATCGATAATTAATTTTTTTGAAAAATCAATCTAGACAGACTCTCCAAATTGCACTAAAGAATCATTATGTTTAATGTTGTCAATTGGTTCTGTAACTCTTTTGACATGAAAGCAACCTTTTTGCAAGGCAAACCCATTGCAAGAGATATATACCTTACACCACGTAGAGTTCCAGAAAATGGAATGTCTAGAATTTGAATAATAAAGTCTATGGCCTTCTAGATGCATCTAGAACATGTATTTCCAAGAAAAGAAGGAAATGTTAAAGCTTTCAGTAAGTAAACTTGATGCAAGACTGTTCAGAATGGAGAGACAACCCATGTAGATGATTTTTGTTTGGGTGGCACCAAACTGTTTTTAAATGTGATATTACCATTGCATCAGAAAATTGGTAGAGTGCACAACACAGAGTTTTAATATTTGGGATTAGATTTCATGAAAAAAAGACAGCATTATAGTGTCACAAAATTCATACTTGCAGAAAATCAAAGTACTCACAATTGACAAACATAAGGTTAGGATAAAATTGAATATGAATTAAAAACTTGATTTGAGAGTATTGATTGGACAATTAAATTGGTTGGCTACGCAGACATATTTTATTGTGCATTTTTTATTTCCTTACTTTATTTCATTCGATATTTTAAACTGTAAAGATCATTTATTTAACTCAACAACCAAACGTAGATAGTAATGTTAGAGATAGAGAAATGTTCCTTCTGGCACAGACGACTTGGTCAAAGGAAAATTCCCTAAGTCATCCATTAGTAACCAACACAAAATAATATTAAATGTAAGATACATGACGTCATTTGCCAATCACCAACACATAATAATATATACCAGAAATACATGACGTCATCTGCCAATCACCAACACATAATAATATATACCAGAAATACATGACGTCATCTGCCAATAACCAACACAAAATAATATTAAACATTAAATACTAACATATAATAATATAAACGAAATCATATGACGTCATGCCCAAAAGCAACTAACAGGAATAATGCTGACATCAACAAGTTGGAGACAAGAAAGATGAAAGAAATTAGTTGAAAAGGATCCCCCAGTGGTAAGGTATGTACCGGACCAATTCAAGACCCAGGAAATGTGCAACAAGGTTGTTCAAAAGAACCCCTGGCTATTCAAGTATACCCCCCGACAGGTTCAAGACGCGGGACATGCGCACAAAGGCAGTTGAGGAGTATCCAGGGATGATCAGACATGTGGCTGACAGGTTCAAGACGCAAGACATATGTGACTATGCGGTTCGAGATAGACCTCATCTACTCAAGTTTGTTCCAGACTGGTTCGTGACCCGGGATATGTGTAGTAGCATTGATCCTCGATTGCTTGATGCGTACCGATCGAGGAAGAAGGAAAAGGCCATGATTAAGGAAGAGATACTCCTATTGCGTGGCATCATGATAGAGTTATTGATTGGTGTTTTTCAGAGGATGAAAAGAAGGATCTTGAGCTTTTGTGGAGTAAATAAACAATGAAGGGAATACATGGCGGGATCTTTTCGGGGCCACGGTTACCCGAAGCCTTTAAAAATAAATATGACCAAGGAATATTGCGACGAATGCGGAATTGATCTTGATAAATATGATAGATGCGAGAAGTGTGGACGGAGGTTAATCATAAAAGAAAGGATGCTTTGCTGGCAGCACTATATGATGTATATAACATACAACGGTGGATTGTGTATTTGTAAAAATTCTTAGTTGGGCTCTGCTTATTATAATAAAGATGTTCAAATTTTACAATGACTCCGTAGAGACAAGGGATTTTTACAGTGAACCAACTGTGCTCGATATTGATGAGGTTCAAATTGAAAAAATAGTAATCAGCGATTCTATTAAAGCCAACAAAGGCAAGGATGCAGATTTAAATGTGTCATCGGTATACAAGGGTAAAATCGTTGTTGCTGTAGAGATTCAGCCACATAGGTCGAATGCTGATGGATTTAAGAGCTATCTGTCCTGCCCTAGGTAATCTTCAAAAATCGTAGGCTTATCTATATTTGTGACATAGAGCTGTCGCATCTTTCTTTAAGAAAGAATGAACATATATTCGTGCAACCCAAATATCTGTCGAATCATGGCAGGTACCTGGAGCAGTTAAAGGGCTCTGATCTCATTGTGCAATCTATCGTTGTTGACGCGAAAGGCTCGTCATTTAAAGTAAGGTTTCTCGATATCTTTGTGAACTATGTTTTCAATGCTAACCCTCCGGTTGATAAATGGAAAACACACCCTTTCGGCGTCTGGTCAATGCAGCTAAATTTTGCGGCATTTTGCACTACATCGGCATGTGGTATCAGCATACAACATCTAAACTCCCCCTTGCCCCTTGTACGCACTGTTTATCGATTCCATGTCTATTTCCAAATTCGAAAAATATTAGAGGAGCTTGAGGTATCGTTGCCTGGCTCTTCCCGCTTTAATCTTTTGAATAACCCCTTTAATAATCAAAAGCTCCAGCAATTAGCACATGAATTTGGAGTATCTCCAAATGAGCCAGAATGGAAAAATGAGAGTATTTTCAGTTCAGGCCAAACGAAAAGACTTCCCCGTCAGTGGGCTTTCGTATTTCGACGAGGGATCATGGAGTCGGTGGGTGATTGAGAAATCGATCAGCTTAATCCGTATTGGCATTGAAAGGTTATCGCAAAGCGTAAGGTTCTACGCATATTTGATTCTGGAGAGCCAAGCCAACGCCCGCTCTAATATAATCGGGAGTGAGGGCTCCGCGATTGATGCCCAACAACTATACTTGACGACATTCGAACAATTGGTGATTAGTCCTACGTCGCTGGGTAGGGATATCAGTGAATTCGAGAATGTACTGAGATATGCGAGATCCAAGGTAGACTTCTCGGTAGCATACAGGGTTTACATGATCCCCTCAGATATGAATCTGAGGATCGGAAATGTGCAAGGATACAACAACAAGATTCTTATAAGTCGGGATCATTTTAATATTGGTATTAATCCCAATATCAATGCTTCGCATACTGTTGCCAAGCCCATACCAAGGAAGCATCAACGTCAGCCTTCCCAGGACATCATCCCCCACCACCATCCTCCGAGGAAGCTGCTGTTCACGAGGATACCAAAGCCATGCTGGTTATGGTAGGAGTAGGGGTCATTCTAGCATATATTTGGCTAAAAAAATAGATGTAATAGTTGTCTGGTAAGCCACTAGCTTACCAGAACGTTCCATACTCAATATCTCTTCCCAGCCTTATTCATCCTATTACTCACATAAGCCACTACGATACCTACAGCTCCTGCAATTGCTAAATACAGATGCCTCGCTACATACTCCACAATCTTGGCGGCTACACGGAAAAAGAACGATACGATCGTACCAATGATTCCAGGAAGAGCTGCTCTAACCTTGCCTGCTAATTATTTAAGGACCGAGTCTCTCCAATTGTTTTTGAACGAATCCTTTGCTACCACCACCTCCTTCCGCACCTCCTGCTGCACCACCACCTGCGAGTGCTAGGACCAGGGTGGATATGAGCAAGCCAACAGCAGAAATAATGCTGCCAATAGTCAAGCCTTGTTCCTTGAAGAGAACCTTGAGCTTTTCCACGAGTAACATGTCATCCCCCGCGATCTTCATAAGAGTTTCTTTAATATGCTTTAGTTGGTTCTGGGTATCTGAGGAAAGTAAACCGTGCGCTTTTCGTGCTTCTTAGTTCTTATCCTTTAGTTTTTCTAGCTCTTCCATTGCCTTCGCGATCTGTTCCTCGAATGCCCAAGGCGTGGCTTTCTTGCTCTCAAGCTCTTTCACCTTGGCTTCTGCTTTGTCGATCTCACTGTCGTAGACAACCATCTTGCCCTTTAAGTACTAGAGGGTACCACGTAACGTTTGTAGCTCGCGGTTTAACCCTCTTCTTTCACGCTCTGTGATATCCCCACCAAAGGAAGTATCTTCGATCAGGTTTTTCTTGTCATCAAGTACATTTTCTAGTAGCAGCAACATTTCAATATCATCAGCCTTTTCATTGACATAATCCAGTTCGTTGAGTTTCTGAGCCATATTTCCATTACCCTTGTGTGGTGTAGTATAATCGTCGAACCCCATGGTTCGCAATCGCTCTGCACCTAAACTCCTCCGTATCTCGGCAACACTCTTGAGGTCACCATCTTGTTTTGTAAGCTCTTTACCATCGTAGGTAAGCTGATTACCTTCTATTGTAAAGTTATCATAGTGTCTGGCATTCGGTTGCCTCAGCTCCTTACTAAGAGCTTCGTATAGACTATCAACTTTTGATATCAGTATTTCCCACCTTGCTGCAAGAGTGTGACCTCGTGAAGGTGTTGCGGGCTCTGTGCTTGTTCCTTGAATATCCTTGGGTCGAAGGATTTCACTACTAAACTCTTCAGGTTCGTATGGAATGTCTTCCTCTGGTGTAAAATCTGGTTCAAACGTTGGATTTATAGGCATTTTATTTCAATCCCAGAAACATATAATAAATATGTTTGGAAAGATACTTAATCCCAATAAGGAGATCAAAACGATGATGGCGATAAAAGGCAAGAAACAGCGTGTTAAGGTATCTCATATACCCAGCACAATCAACCAAAATGAGGACTTATACGTGGATATCCTAAACATTGGTTAAAACGACATAATTTTCCCAGGCTCTATCAAAATCCTATTTGACTTGGAGCTGACGGGTACCAATACCAAACGCACCATCGTCAGCAACATCGGCAAGGCCCTGGTTCAAAACCTTCGCATCAGCTTGAACGGTAATGAAGTGCAAAACATACAAGATTACAATGTGCTATCAGTGTACTGTCATCTATGGATTTCAAAATTTAATAGGAACAATAACTTAATTTTACAAGGTATCAACCCTAACAGCGGCACCATCAGACCTCTGCAAGTCAAAGCCAGCGACCATGTAGGAAATAACGAGGAAATGGCCATCGCTGAGGCCTACGGTAACACATTCTGCATACCTCTTGGCTCCATGTTCTCGATGAAGAAGGATCTACCATTTTACCAACATGGCCGACATGATAGACTGCAGTTTGTCATCCATTTTGCACTGTACGGTGACGTGATCAAAGATGCTGGTACACCAGCTTCAGGGTCTACCGCAGCTAAACCAGCCGACAGTGGATATAAAATTACCAATATTGCGCTCAAGTTTGATAAAGTGACCAATGAACAATAGGGGAGTGCTATGCTCTCAAGGTATTCGAGGTTAGCGTTACCATATGAGCGTATACTCAGGAGCAAAGTGGTGACCTTAAAGAAAAGTGATACATCGTACAACCTACAATTGGATACCCCTGCCAAGAGCTTGAAGGGTGTTTTACTGATATTTTAGGACCCTACAGTGGTCAAGGCCTACTCTGAAAATAATGAGAAGTTTTACAACCCCAAGATCGAGAAAATCTCGATCACCCTAGAGGGTGAGCCGAATGAACTGTATAGCCACGCGATGATGTCGAAAGATCACATGGAACAGGTGCCTGCGTTTCTTGGATCGCATGACTCGATCGTGACCATAGGCCAGTTCATGACTGAGCGTTATGCGCTGTTTGTCGATTTTAGGGCAACGGACCAAGGACTTCTTGCATGGAAATGGTAGACCTCTGCAGAGGCTCAGTGACGGCATAACCCTGCACATCACGAAAAAAGCTGAAGGAACCGGTGATATACGGTGTTGCGTCTATCTCTTGATGGACGCCCAGCTGAACATCCTGGATGGGCGTTTTCACTCAGTGGAGTATTGATCAATGTGCTCGGGTTCAGTACCATGCGTTATTATGTGATATATCATAGAATAAACAATGGCAACAATTGGTGTACTCGTAGCAGGTGCAGCGATTAACGCATTGGCCTTTTTGGGTTCTAATTTCCTATTCAGTAAACTCTTAGGTCATGGTAAAGAAGAGCGGAAAAGACACAATCTAGCCCTCGAGAAATTACAAGCCGCTCAGGCGCAGTGGGTGCGGGATCGTCAAGCAAAAATAGATTGGTACAATAAGAAACGAGAAGAAGAGCGGGAGGCAGGGCAAAGTCTCAAAGAGCTCGATGAAAATATGAGACAATACTATATAGCGACGATTGAAAAAGCACCTAAGTTATCCGACTACTATATACCTTCCAAACCTCAACAGGACGGTGAACTCACGTTCGTTCTAGGCTCCTTGGCCCCCCTCGGTTTTGTAGCGTACAAATACATATGATGCAGAACGTTTTCGATATGTAATAAATATGTCGAAAGTAAAGCATATTGTTACTCCTGAAGAAGCAGAAAAATTAAGCAGCATCTATTACCAACCAAAACATCTATGGATTGGAAGAAAGGCCATTAAGATACTCGCTGAAAAATCTGGTCTTTCCAAAAAGAAAATCATACATTGGGTTAGTCGTCAGTTGCTCTGATTAAGGCATATCAAAGGCCTGAAAAAGATCAATTACCCGCATTTCACCATTACGAGGCCGAATCAAATGCATCAATTTGATCTCTTGTACATGCCCCATGATAAAGTGTATGGTAATACGTACAAATATATCCTCACAGGTATTGATGTAGCTTCACGGTATAAGGTGGCGAGGCCCTTCAGAACCAAGAAAGCCAGTGAGGTCGCTGATATGCTCAAGGACATTTATAAAGCAGGACCTCTCCGATACCCAAAGACTTTCCAATGCGATAACGGGAGTGAATTTAAATCGGACGTGACAAAGTTTCTTGAAAGCGAGGGTCTCGAAATAAAGCGTGTAACTACCAAATACCACCATACTTTCATGGCGTTTGTCGAAAGCTATAATAAAGTGTTAGTGGAAAGACTCTTCAAGCCTCAGGACGCGCAGGAGCTGGTCACTGATGAAACTAGCAGTACATGGGTGAAACATCTATACACTATCGTCAAGATTTTGAATAATAGTAAGACTGCTATGATCGGAATGAAACCTTCATCTGCCATCAAGCTTGATGATGTGCCGCTTGCAAAAAATGAGAAGCACCCGGAGGAAAAGATTTTTGCCTGATTATGGCCTTTACATATACCTTTTGCAATCTGGGGAAGAACACAAGGATTTGAAAAGACGTGCAACATATATGCCTGGTGGTCGAAGCGTATGTATAGGTTGGATCGTATCGTGACTGGTACACGCCTCCTATACTATCGTGACGGAGGGCCTGATCGAAGTTTTGTGGCAGGAAAATTAATGTTGATTCCAGAGGATGTAGAAGTACCTTCGGAGCACGTTAAAAATTGGTAATATTTCTCGATGTTTTGTGGCTCATATATGAGCTACAAAAACATATACACATGATGACCTATCGATATCATACAACCCCTCGAATAGCTCACGCGTGCCGTCATCGGGTAAGCTGAAATGATTACGTCATAAATTCTCTATCCAGAGATTATCATCTCTGAACCTGTTCCATGTATGCACAGCGCTAGGATCATCACATATTGGATTTCTTTCTTTCTTGGGGATGTTGGCCTTTTTTCCCACATTCATTAGGATCGTTCTTGTCAATCACACATATCACATTATCATATAGATAACCTGTGTGTAAGTGCCGATCAAGAAGCTCCGCATTTTCTAGAGTTCGAAGATAGAGCTGTTGTTCTCTCTTGTTCAGGTCATCGTTGAGTATTGCCAGAGCTTGACAATATTCTTCTATTTCATTTTGTAATTTTTTGATACCCTTCATCGCAATCCATTTCATAATCTCAAGAGCCCTTGGTTTTCTAGATCTATGTACAATCTCTAATGCAGCATCCAGGGTTACGAAAGCATCGTCTCCACTTACTTACTTGGACCATGCCGCTGCCGCATGGTCTGTGATCTCATTACGAGGCATGGTTTTTACGTCTCTGTAAGTTGCTCTTATATCAGCAATTCCCAAGAACCTTCTTAGATCAGCACGCTTGAACATGGGTTTACCTTGATTGTTTAATAATATCTCAATGGTAGGCAATAAGCTAAGTGACATTTTTTATTTAAAAAATGGTTCCAACTAGGGTCCATATAATTAGGACAGATATGAAAAAACACTTAGTATTCTTTTCCCTTTCTAATACATCACGAAGTTCCTCCTGGAGGCTTCCAGTTGAGATTCCAGATAGGGTATTCTGACTATTTCTTCATGACAATTTTCCAATTGCCTTTCTAATGTTCTGATATATGACATGTATTTTAATATACACCAAATCCTTGGGTGCTCGAGTCTAATATACAAACACGCGTGCTTAGACTTTTTGAGTTGAGCCTTAATAGCTTCCCAATCATCCATAAGGTTGGTCTCTTCATCAATTAGTTTCATATCGGAGCGCTCACTAGGGTACCATATAAACAGCTGCTTCTTTTGCCATCTCAAATTTTTTGGGTAAAGCGGTATAACTCTGAGTAAGGAGCCGTAACGAATGCTTCCTGTGCTAATAGCTAATTCGAGCAAGGGCTGTCGTCGCTTATCGAGATTTTCATCGGCTATCATATCGTCATAAATAACCTTTCTTCGCCTGCCAGTAGTGACGATAGTTTCTCAATCCATTCAAATAACTGGCCCTTCGGGTTAATTAGGAACACGTAAGGATCGAGCCACAGCGAGGATCTATCCAAGTAAGTCCTATTTCATCAGAGAGTAGGGCAGAGTATAACGATATTATGAACGTGGGCCCTGTACTCATTCTCGAGAAGGTCAAGCATGCGCTGTGTCTTTCCACAAGAAGTGGGTCCTGTGAATATTGTAGCACATGGATCTTTAACGATGTCTAGAGTAATTTATTCTTCATGTATACCACGTGGTATACATGAAACTTGTGGTTGCTTACTAAGGTTTTGGGACTATACTCGCGGGCAACCACCCCTTACTCACTGCCATTTCTCGACTACCTCGACCAGCTGTAAAATATAGTATAAAAGTATAAAAACGTGAACCCGAGGTCCACAACACTTTCTTACACCATGTCTATAATCTCCTTTTGCTGAGGGGTAACATTAGAACTCATGCTTTATTATAAGGATCATCGCATCTTAAAAACATCAAGGTCAGGCTTTGAATGTTTTTACTGAACCGCTGATGCAGGCTGCTGCCCTTCGTCATGAGTTGATAATGCCTTTGCAGTCTTCTCTCCTTTCTCATGGAGTTCCTTTTCGACTACTTCGGCATGTATTTTCTCAATAACCTCAGGTGATGCTTTGTCCAGGAATGTCTCAGTACATTTTTTTCTTAAGAGGTGTGGCTTAGTCTTTCGTACATCTTTCAATGTTTGACGTTTATCTATAGGTTGATCAGGTGCTTCCGTAGCATTGGCAACATTGTCGAATATTTCTGCTTATGAAGACATACTATTTATTATGTGTTTGTATCGATAAAGGAAAGCAAGTATCAACATATATGGGAGTAGAATCGCGATCAGTAACAATACATCCTCCATTTTTATTTCTTCAACCAATAATGACCTCAGGCAAGCATTTTTTAGTCACGGCCCTCTTCACACCCTTGGCCTTACGATCTCCGCCCTCTTTCGTGGGACTCTTGTATGCATAAGCTTTTGGTCTCAATGTGATGAATGAAGTCATAATTTTGCCCCAAGTTCATCCTTCATAAGGCCCACGACTTTCTTGTTTTTGCCGATTGGGAGAGGTCTGTTGTCATCCTTCGTATAGGCACTCGTATCGAAGCGTGATTCAACATCATTGGCAATATCCCGATAGAAATCCTCTGTTCGTATGTGGTATACGAACGAATCCGTATCCATATAACACAGCTTTATTTTACTACCGTACTTTGACTGCATGTAGTCATAATGAAACTAGTACATTACGGTTTTTGATAAATCAAGTATTGCCTGGCCAATATATACAGGCTTGTTCATTTTGATTCCCGTCCTGCCCATTTCAATACATATAAGGTTCTCACTGAAACAAGTACCGCTTTTAAAATTTGGTTGCATAGTAAATTTTGCATAAGCGGCTTCATTCGTGACTAACTTGATGTTGCGATGGTTCCTGATATTCTTCATCGTCTTTCCAAAGACTGAGAGGTTCATCAACTTGTAAAAGTCCTTCTCAAAATCATTTTTAGCGGCAGTTCTCAGATTCATGTTGTGATCGATACAACCTCGCAGCCATGCGCTTTGTTTAAATTGGATAGCGCGGTGGACTTTTTTCAATAGGAGGCCATGCTTAATAGCTTGATAAAGAGCTGCAATATGAACTACATATTTACGCTTATGCTCAAGATTTGGTATCAATTTCTTGACCCTGTGAATCATCCTATGGTCCGGCAGGAAAGGCAGCTCATTATGTTTGTCATGGAGCTCAGTCGGGTAACCAATATCAATCTCCAATAGATATCCATGTTTGTTATCAGATACCAACTTCTCGATCTTCTTTTCATCTATTATCTCAATATTCCACACCCATTTAAAACCATGGGTTGTGAGTGGTTGTTGCATTGCCCATCCATAGAGATTATTGGCATCGAGGTTGTGTAAGTATGACGACTCAACATCTGGATTATATTGCTCCCCCATGTACCTGTTATTCGCTCTCGCATATCTGTGAACACTCTGCGTGATACCACCTCGAATACCCTTTTCAAACATTAACAACATATCAGGATCTGTAAGCAGCTCCAGCTTGATATTCGTGTATATGAGTGCTGCTTTCCATGCAACGGAGACAACAAGGAAACATCAGAGGAACTTATCGCATCGGCTTTCCTATCCTTCGTACCAGGTACTAGCGAGATCTTTTGTCGAGTTTTAAGGCAACACAAGATCAAATGCATTCTTAACTCTAAAGACACCCAAAGAAGCACTTTGTCTAAACCAAAAGACAAAATAAACCTGAAAGAACAATGCAATGTTGTTTACAAAATCCCGTGTAAAGATTGTGATGCAGTGTACATAGGCGAAACAAAAAGAAAGTTTAAGCAACGAGTACAAGAACAAATGCGTGCAGTGAGAAACGGAGATGTGAAAAAAAACAAAATTGCGGACCACAGCTGGAGCAGAAGTCATCAGTTTAATTGGGATGAGAAGATAATCATTGACAGAGAATCCAGAACAACGGCCAGGAAGATTAAAGAAACCATCAATAGTGTAGCATGTAACAAACACATAAACGGCATCTCGTATCAACTTCCTGAGATTTGATTACCAGCCCTACAGAAGAAGTAGTTACCTACATATAGGTCCGAAAATGTTAATTAAAGTAATTAACTGTAATTATCAGCTCGTTTCTGATTTGTTAATTTTTATGAATTTCGATCCTCTGCAATTATAAAAAATACTCAACATCATTTTACTTTGCCTGATGATGGGAGAAGGATCTCCCGAAACGTCGCCTACTAAACCATTATGTTCCAGAAATGATAAACTTTCCACAGTAAAAAAAAATTAGACTTGCCTTACTTATTTTTACACAAGTCTGAAAAGACTCACCAGAAATAGGGTTGGATTTCAAACCCTGCAGACATTATTTTTGATTGCTGTGAACTAATGGGTAACATGAACGATGAAAGAGTCAACAAAGTGTGAACCTGTGGAATTGAAATTCAGGGCAATTGGAAACATAGAAGCTAAACTTCTGGTATTTCATGATGTATCATTTGCAAATCTAAAGGGTCTTATTTTTCTTAGCGAATCAACTAAATCAATCACTATCCCTGATTTCCTGGCAGCCAAGAAAGTTAAAAAGAGTAGTTAATAATACGCTTTCTGCAGAGACCATGCAATTGATCGATGCTAGCAAAGGATATTGGGTTCGATGTTTATTTAAGGAAATTTTCCATATTGCACCATCAATTCAATATTTAACCAATATTAAAACACTTTACGATGCTGTATATTCCACACAAAAAGTTTTGGAGGACAATCACTTAAGAGCAGATTTGGCTTTTTTAAAAGAAATGATTGGAAAAAAAGAAGTGATAACATGGATTTAAAAAAAATAGCAAATTGCTAGTTGCAATAATCTTCCTTTTACATTAGCAACTGGTGTACGAGTTGCTGCTTATAAAAGTTGATCACATGTTTTAATTGTTATATAGAACAAACAAAGAGTAAGACAATATCACTGATCTGTAAATATAGCTGAGAAAGTGTTGGTTTACATCAGGAAGATCACATTATGAGTATTGGATGAAATAATACAAGCAAAGAAGAATATTAGAAAGCAGGAAAAGCTGCTGGATTTCATCAGAAAGATCACAGACTATCAGAATAAAAAAATATTGAGAAAATATTAGAAAGTCTTATAGAAGACAAAAGATTAGTGGTTTTACTAATATTCGGAATTATCATAAACAAATGCCAATAATTTGACTCAATAGTACTTTACTATAGCAGTACTAAATAACCTCAAAGCTAATGACAAATATATCAGTAAGCTCCCTCTTAGCAGAGCTAGGTAGTGGTAAAACAATCTTATTTAGCTATTATTAAAACACCAAAAAGTAACATATGAAAACGACCCAATTACTTTTAAGATCTTTGCAAAAGCTATGTTGTTAGTGATGTAACAAAGCTTCGCCATATATTTTCCCTTAAAAAAATTTACCCAATTTGGTCAAAATATAGATTAATAAGTTAGTACTTTTAAAATTAATGTCAAAGCTACTGGAAATATTTTCAGTGATGGTCAATTTGATTTTTACCACAAAGTATACAATAATCTTAAAAACAATAATAAATTATGTGCATGCAAATGAACAAAATTTGAAGACATTGCTTTCTGTCTGATTTCACAGAAAATGGCTTACAAGACCAATTTTTACAAAAAGAGGAACATTTTCTTAAGTTCATTAAAAAGTGCATTAGTCTTTCTTTATGTATAAATTAAGAAAAAATAAAATAGATGTTTACTCACATTCAACACATCGCAATGCATCAAAACTGCGCCCTAAGGATGCTATTGTTGGCTTCACACAATAGAAGCTTTAGGGTAATTGCTTTTGTGGAGTCCCATTTTGATAATTTTATAAGTAAGTGTTTTTTGCTAATATTGTGATATTATTATTGTTATTTTAGTAACTAAAAATTATCATTAAACGTACAAGGTAAGACATCCATATAAGCTTTTAACATGGTACAGAGGGTGACAATTCTGATTGTTGTGCAAGAATGCTGTTGATGCTGGTGGCATTGTGGATGTTGCACTACAGACATAGGAGTAACTTTTGTTTTATTGTTTCTATTGTTTCCGGTGTTTAGTTAAAAAGATTATTATATAACGTGGAAAAATGATATTGAGGCGTAGCAGATTTATACTGACTTGGATATGAATAAACAAGGACTAGCTGGATAACAGAATTAATAATCTGCATGTAAGAGCACTTCGAATAATCTATTGTGACCATACATCAACATTTAAGGAACTGTTACATAGAGATAAATCAAAAACGATACACGAAAAAAATCTTGAAACACTAGCTATAGAAATATATAAAGCTAAAAACAAACTCTCACCTGATATAATAAGTGATATTTTTCTGTTCCGTAGTAGCACTTATAATTTGAGAAATGAAAGAGAACTTTGCTATCACACAGCAAAAACGTCTACTTATGGCACTGAAACTATCTCAAATTTTGCGCCAAAATTGTGGCAGATGATACCATCAAATATAAAAACATCTGAAACGTTACAAGAGTTTAAGTCAAAAATTAAGAAATGGAATCCAGAAAGTTGCCCTTGTAGGTTGTGCAAACCGTATTTTAATGGATTAGGTTTTATTTGACAGGCAGACTTTTATTTAGTATTTATAGCATTTTGCGGTTTGTTTTTGTTTTTTTTCCCGAATTTTCTGGCATACCACTTCCTTGCAATATATAGAATCTCAAAAATAAAAGCTATAGTCTAACCATCCTTTATTTCAGGATAATGGTATGCAAAGCAAAGAAGTCAAATTAACTAAATTAATTGCCTTCTTCTTTAATTAGCGACTTTTCCCGAGAAGCTAGAATTTTTTTTTTTTATTTACACGTCAATGTAAAAGAAATTGTTAATAATAATAATAATAATAACTAACTGAGAATGATGGTCTTGATGAAATAATTACTCAATTGGATGCTTTTTTTTTGAAGGACGAAAATACAAGAGCCTATAATGCAATGAAAGAATTATACAATTACAAAAGGACTTGTAGTGAAAATTATTCAGACTTGTAAACATGGTAATTATATTAAATGCTATATTTGTGAATATTTGCTAATAAATTTCCCTATATAAATGATGGTTTGGCAAAAAAGGACAACTTGGACATTGATGGAGTAAATGAAGTTCATATCACCCTTTTGAATGATGCATTATTTTCTTCTTTTTAGATAATCATTTTCTAGATAAAGAAAGCAAACAGAAGATTTAAAAGTGATCAAGAAAGGAATTTACTAGGGCACGCGTCATCACAAATAAATAAAATGTGTCACTTACTTAAGATTCAAAAAAGTTGTTACTTGACACGTAATTACCCGTATAAACTGTAAAGTGCTTGAAATCCACGTTCAGAATATGTCGAATCTGATCGAAAATGTATCCAATACCATCCTTTAGGTTTCGTCAGAATAATTTTTATTTTTTACAGAATCATGATATAGAGAATAAAGCCTTACCAACACTTGGTGATAACACTAATATGATATGAAGAAAGAAGTACAGATATGGCAATTTTTTACTTCGCTGGTGAAGAAGAAGCAAGCAACTGCTTTTTTTTTACTTTGACTGGTCAAGCACGAAAGCAATTTTCGAGATGGAACTTGCAGTTTTAAGTTTTAATAATGGTGCAAAGGAACTTGTAAAGAAGTTAAACTTCTTGTATCTAACTCACACCATTCAGCTTATGAATCATATGAAAAGTTTGAGAAATTTTGCAGACATACATTAATAATGACAAATGATTATAATTATTGAATTTGAAAGACTATACAACAAGCTCAAGATATGGAATTGGTTTTGGCTTAATATTTTATTAACAGTTTATATATCTCGTAAAGTCATAAGCAGTTTATTAGAGTGACTTTGACAGGACAAAGCCAAAAAGCAGCTAAAAAAAGATTAAAATTTTATGACTGGTAAGGGGATATATTGAAGAAGAACTACTTTGTTCATCACTAACACACTGCCAAGGAGTGAGCGGGATTCGATCTGCGGTCCCCAGAACTGGGAGCCGCAGACGAAACCACTACACAACGTGCGGCAATATGTTATTGATGAACTCAGATAGTTTATCCGGATGGTGTGTATACATAGGTGAATATTTATCATAGCACATCCGTATTTCATTCTCAACAGAAAATGCTTTACCCCAATCAGACCTCTGATTCTGACGGGCGAGTATAATGCGTGTAAGTCATATTGAAGAAAAGCTACTTTGTTCATCACTGTTGGAAGAAGTGTTATTTGCAGGATAGGTTCTGCTGGGAAAAAGTTCAGAGAGTTACTTCCTTTGTTGACTAGCAGAGTCTTGTCAATTCAGTTAACAGGTTGGTTGTATGAGGCCTGTGTAAAAAGTTTTATGTTGTACGGTAGTGAGACATGGGCAGTGAAGCAGGAAGATCCTGACCGTTTAGAAAGAAATAATATGAGAATGGTTAGGTGGATGTGTAATGCCAGTCTGAGAGACAGAAAGAGTTCAGATGAGCTAAGAAGCAGGCTAAGTATCCGTAGAATTAAAGATGTTATCCAGATAAGACGATTGAATTGGCTGGGGCACTTGGAAAGAATGGAGGGGGATAATTGGGTAAGAAAGTGTAGAGATTTGATAGTTCCAGGGGCAAAGCCCAGAGGCAGACCGAGAAAGACTTCACAGGAGGTTATAAGGACAGACTTGATACAGAGGAAGGTGAGTTTAGACCTAACACAGTCTAGATCAGATTGGAAGAGGGTCATTAATATGGGGTATATTTCCAACCCATGCTAGCATGGAAAATGGACGTTAAGCCGAGAATGATGACGATGATGATGATGATAACACACTGCCAAGCAGTGAGCAGGATTTGATCTACGGTCTCCAGAACTGATGTGCTAATTGTGTTTTATAGTATCACACTACATTTTATTGTTAAAAATATTGTCTTGTTTTTTCTTTTTAAAAATAGATATATAAAACGTTTCACATTGGTTAGAGTTAATAACATTTTGAATACTGAAAACAATCAATCGCCATTCTTCGTTTTTATATATTTAAAACGGAATCTAAAAAAGCATTTCTATCACCACTTTTTGTTCCTAAACTTTTTAAATGCGATCTAATGAAAATATTCTATCGCTGTTCTTTGTTCTTAATTTTTTAAAATTCAATCTAAGAAAGCATTCCTATCACTGCTCTTCGTTATTTAACTTTTAAAATGCAATCAAACGAAATTTTTTAAAATTAAAGTTTCAATCTTTGTTAAAATATCATTATTTCTATCGCTTAAAAGCTTTATTTACCCCGCGCAACCAACAATGCCTTCTCACTAGTCTATTTAGTTACACGCAAAACTTTTATTGAAACTATTTAAGATAAGTAAAGATAAAATAAGATAATTTTATTAATCAAAAATAGCTGTCAGTTCAAATAATTAAATAAATTGGTAATATGAAGAGAAAAACAAACAAACTATTTTTGAAGGGAGACCTTACCTAATAGCAGAAGCGAAGACGAGGATAAGGCACACAAAACGGCACGAACATATATAACCACCAGATAAATGAACCGTGTGAGAACAAAGGGAAAATTTGTTACAAATTATTAAGAGGCAATAAAATACTTCTTTACATCACTTTTAAGAACAAAGTAATCTATGGAAAAAAATATTTTAGACATTGATGTCTTCAGATGATATCTTCAGTCTTTTTCAGGAATATTTGAGTAGGTGTGCGATGATTCGCACGTGTAAATCAAGTAACGTGTGCGATGTAAAGCACACGTGCAAAGAATGTTACACATATGACACGGTCTACGAGGTTATTTTTTGTTGCGCATTCATTTTGCGGTAGGAAAGTTGGGGGACGTTTTAAATCGTGAACTCCAAACAGGATGATTGAGCGTCTACTGGTATAGTGACTCTCTCAATCTTAACTTCCTTTTCTACATGTCCGAAATAGCATGCATGACTATACTGTCATTTTTATATTTATTGTTCACTTTTCAGGTCATCACAAGAAAATAGGCAAAAATATGCTTTGTTTTAAGTTTAAAAAAATCTTCATCTATGTGGCTTAAAGCTTCAAAGAAATTTACACCGCACGTGGGTTTCGTTTTTACAGCCATAAAGAAAAAATCCATTAAATTTGGACCTGAAGAAATTATCTACAATTAAATCCATGATAAAATGTCTATTCTGCCTGTGTGTGCAGTTTTGCAGACTTGCTTCATCCGTGCTCCGTCGGCGTTTACCTCAGCATTAGTTAAGAACCGCATAACTGGATTTCTTGTGTAAGACCTGGTTACCAACAACGAAGGGGCCAGGCAAAATAGATTTATGTCTATGTAGTTCTTTTAAGTATATAAGTCAGGAATTGCTGAATTAGCTAGGATGGTCAAGTTGGCTATGAATAGGCTGGTCGTGGATTAAAAGGACCAGGACTATTAAATAATTTCTGAGATCTTAAAGTGTCCGACCATGACGGAAATCTAAAGGACATTTTGTCCAATAAGTCTCCTAAAATTATTTCAAGGGCTGCTATCGCACGCTACAAAATGGATTTTAAAGGTTGATTTTGAAAACTCAATATTTATTTTTCAAGTGTGCGATTAATCACCTGAAACGATTTAGGCGTGTGCCAAGGCGTGTGAGTGTGATCGCACGCCTCTCCTGAAAAGGACTGTATCTTATTCCAGGATTTAATGGTGTTAAATCTAATAGAATTTTTACCAAAACAAACGGTATTGACAGTAGGAAGATTGATCAACCCAGCCTTTCCTGCATGAGTGCTCTGGGCATGGTTGAAGTCAACCGCAAAAGTATTCTGGATAGTAGCAGACATTTTATCATGAAAGAGCATAGTAGACTAGGATAAGGACATTTTGAGGCACAAAATGACAAAGTTTAGCTAAAGCTCCATTAGCCCTCTTGAGCTTGGGAACAGTATTATTGATCTGAGACTTCCAGCTTAAATCAGAATCTGATAGAACATCAAGATATTTAATAGAATCACTTGGCATAAGCATTTTACCATTGATAAGAAGCCTATCAAGAGCATCCATATTTTCTAGAGAGATATTCATTAGTGTTTGAGAGGTTGAGTAATTTTTTTCTGAAACTAAGTTGTTGCTTAGGACATTGTTAGCTTGAAGAAATCCATACACCCGTTTATATAGAAGTTTTTCAAATATCTTAACTATGGCTCTTGGTGTCACATTGGTAGAGTTAATAACATTACAATTATGCTATTGGGAATAATTATTTTACACTAGTTAACAATAGTTACACAGAGTTATAGTAAGTTATCTTTTCTTCGAGAATCTTTTGTTTATTACCCGCAAGTTAATGACTTACAAGACAAGCAAGATAAATAATAAGAACAACAGACAAAGAAATATCGCCCCCAAGAAAAAAGTTTGCGACTACAGAAGAAAAGGGTGATGGGCAGCAAAAATCATGTGAACAGCCTAATGACGACACAAGAACATTTGGCTCAATAATTTCTTTCAGATTGAATATTTTGGTCATACATGTTTTCACAGTTATTATGATATGTAATAATACATGAAGTAGTGGTTTCAAAAGACAATGTCCCCACGGCTATGAGAAAAATGTGCATGGGGGCTACTGCACAGAAACTAAAGTAAACAATAACAAACACGTTTTAAGATGATTAGTACGGTGCAACTAGTTGTAAATATAACTTGAGCTGGATAAAATACAGGGGTATGTTATTTTTTCTCAACTGTGAAAAGGAGTATTGCTTGATCACGAAACCTTAATCAATCGGCTGCTGCTTAAATAGCTCTAAGTTATACTTACCACTTTATTCCTTCGCCATCCTTACTAATGGCGTTTATATTTTGCATGTCGTTATTTCGAAATCATGCATGACACTTTATCCGTAGGTACACCGTAAAACGTGTTTTTACTCCGCCATTTATGTTTTGGAATTTTAAATCCACGGGACCTTTTAGTTTATATCCAGATCGATAATGTCAACCACTGGAAACAAGAACGGAGTAAATTGGGATTTTCTTTTCTGTTATTGCAATTGGTCAACAACACTCTTAGTCTAGGCACGACTAAGAATTTTAATCAGATTTTTTTATTTGCTAATTGCCTACCGTGTTTACATTTCTCCTGCCGTACGGTTGTTTTGGGTCCCGTGAACGAACCGGGGAACTAAACGAAGAACCTGAGAGTGATTTTAACTACTTACCACGTTGCTACTCTGGTTGTATTTTTTTAAAAATGGCTTCTCTGTCATCAGTTTCTTATAACGACCCTGATTCTGGAGCACCCCAACAAGCAATGGGTCATTCAATCTATGAAGACTCGGGTACTACTCAATCAGCTTCGTCAGCTGTTGTCTCCTTTCTAGCTAATCAGTTTGGTAAAAAGTACGTAGCTATATATTTACAAACGTTTCACATAATAAATGTGTAACTGCACTAATGGCAATAGATAGCTAGATACAGACTAATTAAACAAATATATAGCTAGCTACCATTAATTAGAGGATCAGGGTGGACAGACACCAAATCTATTATACTGTCCAGGGTTTGTAGTGCACATTTTGAATTTAAAGACCTGTTACCGTGGCGCCGTAGATTAGTGGTTATAGCTCTCGTACTCTGTGCGGGAGACCGGGGTTCGATTCCTCTTGACGGCGATTCAACATGGGCGAGTGAATGTTACCATAGCCCCGGGTTAACCCAAGCCATGTGAGGGAAATTGGGAAGATGGCACACTGTGTGGGCCGTTGGATGTTGCCGGGAGTTGTCTAGTAGAGCGCGGGCCCTAATTGGGTCTGCGTCGCTTAAAATGAGCATTAAATACTCTAGGACTCTCCATCTAAGCCATGGCCCCTCCTGGAAATAATAGACAGGGTATATCCCTCGATATTTGTGAGGCTAGCCATGTAAAATATGCACATCTATCTATCTATCTACCCCAGGCAGATTTTTGTATCAGGGGCTGTTTAGGGTACATATTAAATGGACTACACATCTGAATATTTGTAAAATTTACGGGTTTTTTCCATCTTTTCTTGTCACATGTCAACGCTGCATTTATAGTGGCGATTTAAGTAATGAAAGTTATGATTTACGCAGACGAAAAATATGCGGAACAATGTGAAAGAAAAACACTGTTTTTAGCTTTTCGAAAAACATTTGCAATTTTGTAACATTGCTTTTTGAATAAAATATATATATTGATTTTTAATGTTAATGTTCTCGGAAAGAGATCATAAAAGAAATAGATTTTTTCTTTGTAGCCAATAGAACTCTACTGAGAGTAACAATCACAGTAGAAAGGGATGCAAGGGATGAATGTTGCTCTACTTTAAGAGGAACTTTGGTATTGCTTAATTTCTTTTTATTTTGCATTATTTTACACTCTTAGAACTAACAAAAGAGATATAGTCATGTCCAAAACTATATTTATGACAGTGAAACATTATTTTATGTTAATCAATTCATCTTTATAATACCTATGCATTCATAAAGTTTCAATACGCATCCTTTAATGGGTCTAAAATTAATCATGACAGAAAATGTCAAAATTTGCTATTACTTAAATATGACATCATAATTTATGCAACATAATTAAATCTGAAATTCTTTAAATGTGAATATTTTGAGAATTACAAAAGAATTGGTAAATTATAAAATAGGTATAAAAAATTAATTAAAAAATAGACAGCTATAGCTGGCTATATGTTCGGTGTTCAATCTTGCTTTTATACTTTATTACTTTATTTGCTTTATATCTAGACATGATGATTTGAAGACAATGTTAGACAGTTCAAAAGACTCTCAAAAACTTGATGCTATGAAACGCATAGTTGGTGTAAGTTTTATACTGTTTTGAACTATATTTTTTTGATATGATTTATGCAATGAAAGTAAATATGTACTAAAGACTGAAGGCTGCTCTTTTTTAATTAATTTTCCTATCAGATAGTGCTGTTTATTTCATAAAATAATATCTAGGAAAACGTAAAATTTATTAAAGGAGAGCTACGGGATCATCTCTAAGATTGTTTAAAAAAATCGTTTCACATTGTTTCATTTTTTAATTAACAGGACTTGCTATACAAATTTTAAACGTTTTTAAAAGAACATTTTTTTAATGAAATGGTTTTAAATCACATGGAAATTGTTTCATTATTTTCTGATTTTTTTCAAATGGTTTCATTATAAAACTAAATTAGTTTTACGTTGCGCATAAAAAGCGTTTGGTCGTAAAAAAAAAATTTCACAAACTTTTTCACAATGATTAAAATTGCAGTTTCGATTACTCTCTTGTTATAACAAAATAGGTTCTACAGTACTGGAATCAGGACACCTAACATCGCGAGTGCGTATCATACGCGACACGAATGATCCGCGATCCTATCGTGACCAGTGGATAGAAAAAATGTTAACGAAGAGCTTTGCGATAGTCGCTGTTCACTATTAATCGTGGTTGTCATGATGGATTGTGAATAACATTAAAAATATTAAACAATAGTTGCGTATAGCTAATCTTGTGTCTTTGTTTTTTACATTTAAAGATTCTTTTGCATCTTGTATTTTTATTAGAAATTGGATTTTAGAAATAAGATCACTCCAACTTAATTACTTGTTCTACGGGCGAAGTAGATAGTAGTTTACGGTTTGTCGGTTGGCAAAATAAAAATAATTTTATTGAGAATGTATAAATGGTCGGAACAACAAAAAAATAAAAAAACAACAGAGGTGGGTGTTACGACAAGCATATTTTTCTATGTATGTTTTGCTTGTATTAGCGAATCTTAAAATTAGCGAATGTTAAATTAGTGGATGTCCAATTTAATGAAAATTCATGGAAAAATGAGAATGTATGGTCGGAACAACAACAACAAAATGATAATAAAAATAACAACGGAGGAGGATGTTACGACAACCGTTTTTTCTATCTATCTATTTTTTAGTGTTTTTATTTTTCTTGTTTATTTTTCTTAAATTTTAAAAATGCAATTTAACGAAACTTAAATCTTTGTTAAATTTTATTTTCTTTCATTGATCTCTTGATGAATATAGCAATTAAATACAACAATGGGACACACGCAGTTCACATGAGCTAATTAAATTTCGCAAACAAGACATGAACTCTATTGTTTTCAACATGCAATAATGGCTCATGTATTTAACAAGAGGTTAACAATAACAACAAAAGTTCTGACGCTACTGAAACCTCATGCGAAGGTGATAACTATCGCACATTTACCAAGTTTAATTGGTTTAAATTGGCTAGTTTGTTATAAAATAGTTTCATAAAAAATATGAAACATTTAATTCATTTCCTGATCTTATTAGGAACAATGTAAAAAAATGAAACTATTTCCTTGCGATAAAAAATAGTTTCAATTCGTATTAAAATGATAAAGACAATCCTGAATGAAAAAAAAACTTACATATATGTTTTCCTCCTCCCTGAAACAATAATTGTATCAACCATTGATGCCATTATTAAATAAAACCTAATTTTGTTCGTACATATTTTCATACATTTGTGACGTTAGCCTAATGGGACTTGTAAAGATTCACTTACTTCTCAGTTTTTTCTAAGGTGATTAAAATTTATTGCGGGTTCGGGCAATAGAAAATACTCCAAAACCTCAAGTAACTTGTTTTGAGACACTCCATGTTTTGTCAAGCAGTCGGCTAATTGGTGTTTTCCTTCAACCCACTTGACAGTAATCTAATCTTGTTCCACCATCTGCCTCAGTCTGGCTATATCAACTGGCAGTCTCAAATCCTTTGTGACATTTGTCGTTTTCAAGGTTTCAAATAATTACTTGTTGGTGATAATACAAGTGATCTTTGGAACCTTCATCAACTTGCAGATTTGCTGTATGACATTGGCCAAATAAAAACTACCATCAGCTTCTTCACTCAGAGCAAGTGTTTCCGAAGCAATTGGGCTTTTGGTTACCCTTTGTAGCTTCTTTGATTGCCAGCAGATTGGTATAACTTCACTTAGGTGTTTCACAAATATGATGAATGCACCTTGTGATGATCCACACTTGAAACTGGCATGAGTTGCATCTGTGTAGCAAATAATTTTTAATATTTGCAATTTTGGCAATGGCTATTGCAACATGCTTGCTCTTAATTTTTCAAATAATCTTGTTGGTCTCTTTCAAATTTTGAACTGTCATAAGCCACATCAGGGCGGGTTTGTCCGGCCACCCAAGCAATTTGCCCAGTCAACGATCTCAGCATGGTCTTTTCCTTGCTAGTCAATTTTCGTTCATTGTTAACATCATTTTCAATATTAAGAGTTATCAAAGACTCTGTATAGCTCACCTGATTAATCTTAATTTTGCCTTTAAATTGATCCACACCAAATCCTAGATACTTGAAGGTTGATCTCGATTGCATACTGATTTTGAACGTTTCAAAAAGTTTAGCAATAACATCTTTGTTGTGGAAAGCTTGACTACCATGATACACAAAGTCATCAACATGGCAAACAAGAATTCCAGTGATTTGCTTGCCTCTATACCAGTAAAACACAGCAGGGTCGTAGGTACACATTTCACCACCAAGTTTCAACATTTCACTTCTCACTCGTTTGTACCATGCTCTTTAACCCATACAAACATCTTTTTAGTTTCCACACTGTTCCCAATGACAATGTGTCTTTTGGTGGTTGTAGAAACCGTTTTCTTTCAATAGCATCTTCTTGAAGAAAAGCTGCAGTGATATCAAGTGAATTAATCTGCCAATCATTGCTAACTATGATAGCCATAGCAAGTCGAAGACTTTGTTTGCGACAAGTTGGAGAATCTGTTCTCAACGAATGTGAATTTTCTTCAAAGCCCCTAGCCACCAATCTAGCTTTCACAACAACAGTAACCTTACCAAATTTTTATAATTGCCACTTCTTTTGGGTTGTGCTGAGAGAACTTTTGCACAATACCATCTTTGCTTTTGGTTTCCATTCAACTTTTTTGGATTCTATAGATGGTCTTCTGAAAATGTCAATTGTACAACCACTACCTTTGTCTTCTTCAGTTTCATTATTTTGATGAGTATCTCTGTTTTCCTCAACTTCATTTTCACTTGTGCCAGAATCTTCTTGGTCATTTTCGTCTACATTTCTAGCTTGTTCTTGATGATATTGCTCTACATCTTCAGAATCATCATAGACATCTATAACATTCTTATCAGCCGTGTCATCATCATCATCATCATCATCATCATCATCATCATCATCATCATCATCATCATCATCATCATCACCATCACCATCACCATCACCATCACCATCATCATCACCATCATCATCTATCGTTCATATCACACAACTCATTTAAATGGCCTTCCTTCCTCTTGACATGATCTGACTTGAATTCACTAACTTTATAATTTTGACTATGTTTCATCAACTGACAGGGATGCACTCGGTAAAAGTTACCACCATGTCTGACAAGCACCATTTGACCATCTTGTCCCAAAACCACACCTGGACCTTTCCAACCTTTGGTGTTTTTTCGCTTGTAGACTTTTTCCCCATTCAAATACGTCTCATCAGAATATGTTCTAACATTATGTATAAGCGCTCTTTTAATTCTCTCACTGGATTCTGCTTTAATGAAATTCTCCCTTGCCCTGTGCAGAGCAGATAGATTTTTTCTCACTATTTCACTTGATGTAGTTGGCTCCAATGCAGGTAAATGATCTGTCAGAATAGTGGGTGTGTTCACATTATGGCCAAATACCAATTGGTTTGGGCTGTAGCCACCATGATTCTGTAAAGAATTCCTTGCGCTGAGGGCCCATGCTAGTGCTACGTCTGGTTCACACTTCGTATCTTCAATGGTCTTGAACATGGTCTCTGAAACCTCATTCGAAAATTCACCACCATTGTCAGTCAAGATAGTACTTGGTGATCCGAAGTATGCAATCCAAAATCTAAACACTCTACTGACAATGACATCTTTATGTTTCGATATAATAAGACATCCAGCAGAGTAACGAGTTGCAGCATCAATGATATGTAAGATGTGTTGTTTATTATGTTCATAAACTTTTAAATCCATACATATTACTTGATTAAAAGTGTTTGCCAGAGGTATACCCACAACTGGTCTACTGTATGGCCTTTTATATTTCACAACCATGGCAACATTTTCCCTTGTCATACAAATTACTATCCTTTACAAGTTTAAGTAGCTTATTTTGACAGCATGAGCGAATTGGCGGTGCAGTTTCATAGCTTTCTTTATTTTCTCTGTCTTATGAATATTTTTCAAATTTTCTCCATGTAGAATGATTTTTGTTCCTTTTTGAGCATCAAGATCACAATGTGTTAGTGGAAGACAATAGTGTCCTGTTGTGGTACATATTAAGTCAATTCTTTCCTTCCCAATACGGGCTAGGTCACTGGTAAAATCTTACTTCACTAGTCGATTAGGCCCGTGGAAAAATCCACTTAGGCAGAAAAACAATTGAAAAGTTCTGTCATTTGAATTTTGATGACATCAGCAAATATTTCAGTATATTGAATATGCCTTTTACTAAAAAAATAATCTGAAAATGCATAAAAAGAAAGTATATAAGTCATAATTTAACAAAAAAGTTCTTAAAATCAAACACAAAATATCAAATGTCAAATCGCATGAAATCCTCCCAACAAAACTTCAGACAAAATATGAAAAACAACGGCGTGCAAGGTGTAAAATCTAGTTAGTAGAAAGTTACAACATTGACAGTCACAACTCAGACAGTTACGACAACAATAATAATAATGTCAGAAATAACACATATCTCAAATATGTATACATCTTATTATGTGATTATGTTGAAAACCTTCAATATTTTAATCTAAAGTGTCGAAAAAAAAGGCTTACAACAGTAAGCACAGATCTATGAAATAAGTTCTTTACGCATTTTAAACAATATCAAAAAGCCAAACTTAAACAAACACAAAACACCTAAAAACAAAAAGTTAAACTTTGAAAAATCATTTATTCGGTTGCATACCATCCTCTCCAGCAAAAATATGCACAAAATGTAAAAATTAACCGGTTAACAAAACAATTTTTTGTCTAATGATCCGTACTGACTTTACCAAACATTTTAACCTGAAATGTCGAAAAAGCAATATGCAAGGAGTAAATTTCAAATCAACAAAAATCATTATTTTGAAAACATTGTATATATATATGGTCCTTCCTCACAAAAGTTTACAATAAATGTAGAACACAAAGGTTTATGAGGAGCAAATCAAAATATGAACAAAAATCAGTTCAATTGGCATGTTCTATATTGTCTTCAGCCATAAAATCTTCCACAAAATTGATATGAAACCCATCAAATTCAACTCAGAAAAAGCAGTCATTTAAGTGCATACAAAAATACAACTTGTAGAATATCAAATTATTATTTTTAGTATATATAATTGCATATGGTCCTCCCTCACAACAGTTAAATTTTTGCACTAAATTTGCAACACAAAATACAAATTCTAAATAATTCCTATGGTTTTCCTCAAAAGTTTAATCAAAATATAAAAGATGAGAGGTGAACGACAAAATCAAAGTTTGCAGAATTTAATTATTTTGGTATATATATGTCTATTGATATATGCCCTTTATAACAATATTTCAATCCAAAATTTGAAAAAGAAAAACAGTTTGCAACAAAATCAGTTATTCTGATGATATTGCATACACTTTTTCTCCACAAAAGTGTAAAAAAAGAATGGTTGTAGGAAATACTTCTGATTCAACAAAAATCAGTATTTGCATCTTGTACTCATTAAATATTACCCAAAATTTCAAAAAACTGTGATTTGGAACGCATCAAATTTATAAATAGAGAGGGATCAGTCATTTCGGTATGTTGTACAGAGTCCTGCCTGGTAAGAATTTAAACAAAATATAAAAAAAACACAAGTTTTTTCGGTGTTGTACTCCCTCAAAAAAGTTGAAACTTTTCTTAATTGAGACAAAATGCCATAAACAAAAACATTTTAGTCAGAACATCTAGAACAACAAAAATCACTACACTTAAGGTACCAGAATTACTACACGTTAAATAAAAATCGTTTCGTCATATTGCATGTAACCGATGTATATAAGTTTAGTTACACAAAATGTGAAAAATACATTATTTGCATACACAAATTGTGAAAAATACATTATTTGCTTAAAAACAGTCCTTAAACTCTTCTTAAATATTATGTAATACTTTTTTAAAAGTTGTTGTGGCTTGTTAATTTAAGCTTAAAATGTCAATTAAAATAAGTTACAGTCACATTCTTAGCAAAGACCACTAAGATTAGCTTACATGTAAAAAGCAACATAAAACTTAAGCTAACATAAGGTAGCTACAGCAGCTAATAGCTGGTCACTTAAATATAAACTGGAGACTTAGCTAGGTATAAAGAACATGGCTACATATTTATAAATTCCTAGCTACCTAGCTAGTTGTTGTTGGTGTGGTTGATGCTAGCTAAAAAACATGTCTCGCATCAATAATATCATCAAAACTTTAAAAAACATAAACAAACCTTACAGAAACCTTTCTATACATCATTTATATACCATGCCCCTTTTTAAATGCTTTTGTAAAGATTTATTTTGAAGGCAAGAGAAGACAAATGCTTAAAAAGGACAGCCATCTTTTTTGCAAACACAATTTCCGTTACTTTGTGCTAGAACTTCATTTAACAAACCACACAAAACTCGCGGCTTTTCACGACAAAGAAGACATATTTTTTTCGGCAACATCAAAGATTTTTTTCGGCAACATCAAAGGAAAATGACGATATCAACTTTGCCTGTTACAGACACACGGAACTGGCGTATTATTATATAGATACTGAGAGACTTCATGGTACTACGACTAATCAGTAGTGGTATTCAATCTCTACTATGTCAACAGACAATTTATACTTGTTGCCACCTAGAATAACTGTTATAATTAGATTTATTGTAGCTTTCACTTCCTTTCCATCACCAAATCTATATATAGAATCAGTACTATTTGAAACTACAGTATTTTTATCTGATTCAGAGAGAGTCACAAGATATTCATCCATCCATTTCTCCCCAGCTACTGTCTTGTACAGCCAGAATCCAAGACACCTCTACCAGAGCATTCTCCAACAAGACAATATTGCCTTTGGTCTGGAGAGGCTGCAAAAAAGGTGATATGGATCTCATTTACATCTTGTTTCTTTTCTGTAGGTCTATTGTTCCGTAATCTGAAACCTGTTTGCTCTTGATTTCTATGAGGACATTTATTAGCAAAATGTCTTGTTGAGTCACATTCATGGCACCTCATGAGTTTCCCATCCTTATCAACAGGATTCATTCTTGAACGTGTATTCCTTATCAGCATGAAGATTTCCATATAAGCATTCCTGTTTCACAGGAAAAGCTCCCAAATGTGCAGCGTCTTCTGCTCAGTTTTCCAAATATCTTCATGATTGTGTCCTTCATATTCTTATACTTGAGTTCTGCACAAGTTGTGCGAGCCAGTTTTTCATGTTCTTCAGACATATTCGCAGCTGTGAGAAAAAAATATGCCCTGACAGCTTCAGGCAATGCCATATCATATTTGGATATCTTATTGTAGAGCTTCTCAAACTGCACAATAAAATCAGGAAATTTGTCTCCACTATTTCTCTTATAGTCATAAAACTCTTTAAAAGCAATAAATGATCTTGTGCTTTCATCTTTCAAATATATTGAATCTAGCTTAGATATAATCTTGCCCAAACCATCATCTGATCCCACTTCTGCAGGTGTCAGGTTGCGTACTGCCCTGGACCTTGCTTTGTCTTTGGTAGTTCTGTAAATATCTGCCAGATCTCCAAATCGTTCTTCCAACTGCTATAGTCATCTTTAAACACTGGTGGAGCCTTCAATGTTGTTGTTGCCATTGTTCACAAACCACTTCACCAATTGGTTTGCACACATACTGTCAACAAATAGCCAACAAAAGGGAAAGTTATCTCTCTTACCTCAAGGAAGACACCCGGTTGTGTGCCCTCAATTGCTTTCTTTCAACTCAAATGTCACTCGCACAATGATCATAAATACCAGGCCAGTTGATCTGTACCTTTTAACTCTGCTACCATTGTTAAATGATTCTTACCTTGGTGAGGTAACTTGAAGGCTTCACCAGTCTCTAATACTATTGTATTGGTTACTGAAAGATAACAACAGAATTAACACAAATCACAATATCAACAAATACGAGCTAAATGCCAAAAGAACAACACCACAGTAAAAAAAAAAAAAAATTTAAGAATTTACCAACAAGCAAAGGTAAACTGTTTTTGTTTTTCTATGACGAAATCGCTTTCAGTATACTTTGTTGCAGTAATCATTTAAAGTTTTGTTTTCAAATCTACCAAATTAATAAAGCACCTGTTGTCTTTCTAGAGGTTTGATACAAAAATAACACAAGAAAACATTTCATGATAAATTTAAATACACATCTCTAATATTTTTTTTTAAGTGATAACTCATGTCTAAAACCCTAAACTATATTTATAACAAAGAAACATCATTCTATTCTGAGGAAGATAACATTCCCTCACTTTGTTCATTGGGAATGCGCTTGTTTACATTTCCTTGGACTTATGTCACACAAGTTAGTATTTTACTGAACAGAATGTCCCAATCGACACTGTCATGACTACTTTGACCTTAAATTGCTTGAAAATAAATATAAAAAATTAACACGGGTCATTTCACACTTTTTAAATACAACATTTTATCAATTGTTAGTTCTCCTTTAAGTACCTTTTTAGAATTGCTCACTATTAAGCCAATGAAGGTAAAGGCATTTCAGGCTTATCACATAAAAATTATAGTCTTTAAATCTACTTCCCTTGAGTATTAAAAGAGTATCTCTGTCCTGCAAGAATTACAGTGCAGTCTAGATAAAAGCTTTTGCATACAAGAACATAATTACATCACTAAAAAGGTGAATAGATCAAAGAACCTTATTGCTAAAACAAAAATAACCTGCAATCACGATCTGGAGAATACTTTCACCGCAGAGTCTATAGAATTGATAAACAACAGCAATAAAAATTTATATTATTTGTACCATGAAGTAATTAAAGAAAGCTTAATACTTTTGCTTCAACAAGAATATCTTATATTTGTAAAAGACGATATACATGCATCGTTTGTTACATACCTTGCTTTAAAACAATCTGTTTTTGTATAACTTTACCTACGTAAATAACCATGGTGCCAATTTGAAAAGACTTGCATGAGGAACTGTAAAATTAAGATACATGTTTGCTGCTTTTGTTGTGCTAGAAATGAACTTTTGATGCACTAAAACGTTGCCATAGTTTCATGGAAAGCTACTAAAACGGGGACCTGATAACAGTAAAAAGTTACCGTATCGTAGAAGGCTAATAAAGCTTCTTCACGGGAAATTTAAACCTTTTTTTAACAACAACAATAGTTCCGTGGGCAATTTTAAAAATCTTTTACATAATGTTTTGTTATAAAAAGTATTAAATAAAATGTTGAAAAAGATGATATTTTTAAAATATAAAAAAACATATGCGTAAAACATTTTTAATAACAATAGTGTTTGCGTGATTTATAAGTTTAACAATGAACTCGTAGTCATGAGAAAAAAGTTACTGTATTATTTTATTTTGAAGTTTTTTTTAAATCACTCGCAAAGATCATTGAAGTAATTAGGATAAAAAGTGGTGCTCCTTAAATAGGTGTTATACGTACGCAGGGGCTGTTTGAAATTTATAAATTAATTTATTGGCTGAAAACAAAAACAACAATCTATAGAAGCGAGAATGAATTAAATATATTGTTAATTTTATTCTTTCACAGTTGCCAAAATGGTATACTTTTCAACTTCCTTAAGGGCAAAATTTTCACATGAATTTTGTTTATTAAACATTTAAACATATTCTAACTACATATGGTCTATGGTATCATAATGGCTGTGTGCATGTGTGATATTACCATGCAAAGTATGTTGCAAATACCGTCTGCAGGAAGGGTCTATTATACCTAGAATGAGGTTTAGGAGGGGAAATGAATAAAAAAAGTGATATCACAAACTTTTTTTCTTTTGCTATCACTCTATATAAAAAATTGGTCCCGATCAAGCTATTCAGACTTTTTTTGAAGAAATAAAAAGCAAAAGTGAGAAATTGGACTTGTTATCCAGTGTCTGTACATCCTTACTGTTAGGAAGAAGAGTTTCTCATATTTTAAATTAACAATTAAAAACCCTTTTTTTTTACCTTACCGTTTCTGTAATTTATGGTATTATAGACAGAATAGCTTTTTGACTTGAGTTCAGTTGTATTTTCCCACCCCAAGGTGACCGGGAAAAAATTTAGGATTTGATAACTTCAACTGTTTACGATAATTAAGCTATGGTCTGTTCGTCCTGACTCTCATTTTAGTATATGTTTAGTATATGTATATATATGTATAATTCCATTCATTATTTTATTGGATTAAAAAATTCAGGAATATGTTTTGATTGGGAAATAGCTGTTAAATGATTCAATGACGTTGTAAATTAACGGCTTTAATTATGATGTTTTTAATATAAGACAGGTCTACTATTAATTTGGATCAATTTTGAATGGGTTCTAAAATTAGTCTTTTAAGGACGACCTCCATGGGCAGTTACAATTTGAAAGTGGGTCCAGTATTAGAGAGGGTCTTTTATTAGAGAAAATACGGTAGTCAAAATCAACATATCTAGAGTTTATTTGCTACTGTTTGATGGATCGCAAATTCTTTCTAAAAAAAAATGGAAAATGTTATTCAAAATTGTTTAGTAACAATTGTTTTGTTTGCAAAAAGAGTCCCCACTTTTACATGTTTAAAATAACAGCCCTTGAAATTCAGCATTTTAAGCATGGGCAAATAATTGTCATCACAAGTTTTTTTAACTTTTAATGATTTTCTTATTTACAAGAGAAAGCTATTTCTAGTAAATAAAAACTCAATAATGATAGAATTAATTAAATGTATAAATATCAACGTTTGAAGCAAGTTGAAACACCTGTTGGGCAAAAGTCTTTTTCTTATGGTCAGAGCTTATCAGATCTGTTTTATTCTTTATTTATTTCCCAAAAGCAAGGATATAAACATTGTTTGCTCATAAACTTTTAGATGATGGCATCAGGAAAAGATGTGTCAGAACTTTTTCCTGCTGTGGTCAAGAACGTTGTCTCAAAGAACATAGAGGTGAAATTTTATCTTTTAAATAATGAGTTGTTGCTCATTAATTATATTATTTTACATTAATTATAATGATGAAGGTGTTTTGGCTAGCACAGAGGAGGAGAAAAGGGTAGCTTGGAAGAATTCTTATCAGAGGTTGCTTAACACTGAGTTTGATTGTGATGAGGATAATTTGCCTGATGATGATGTTGTAGAAGGGCAAGCTATGCAGATCAAGACAGAATGGGTAGTGGAGGCTATTAGGAAATTGAAGATTGGCAAGGCTGCAGGAGTATCAGGTATTGTTGCAGAGATGGTAAAAGCATCTGGATATATTGGAGTTGAGCTTATTACAAGTCTTGCTAATCAGATTATAAAGGATGGTGCTATTCTGAGTGAGTGAAGTGTAATAGTGAATTGTTTTAAGGGCCAGGGTGGTAAGAAGGTAACTATAGAGGTTTGAAGTTGGTTGATCAAGTAATAAAAGTTGTTGAAAGAGTGGTTGATAAGTTACTTAGAGAAAGAATTGATGGATTGTGAGTGTCGCGCATGATACACGATACACGATGTTAGGCTTCCTGATAGTGGTACTGTATGCAGATGATTTGGTTCTCATAGCAGGGTCGATGGAAGGATTAGTTGAAAAGTTTAAGAAGTGGAAGAAAGGACTAGAAGGAAAGAGCTAAGGGTGAACACAGCAAAGTCTTAAGTCATGATTAGTAGCATTGCAGACAAGTGTGACCTTGTAGTTGGTAAGTGGCCTTGTGGAGTTTGCAGGAAAGGGGTTGGTAGTAACTCAATTTTTTGTCAGACTTGCAAGCATTGGGTACATAAGAAGCGCAGTAGTATTGGTAGAAGGTTAAGAGCTGACATCCAGTTTGTATGCAAGCGTTGCAAAGGTGAGATTATAGAGAATGAAGTATTTCCAGCTTCAATGATGTACAACAGTGGCTTGTTAGAGATAGTTAAGAATTTCTGTTACTTTGGTGATATGTTGGGCAGTGAAGGGGGTGTTGGAAGAAGTGTTACTTACAGGATAGGTTCTGCTTGGAAAAAGTTCAGAGAGTTACTTCCTTTGTTGACTAGCAGAGTCTTGTCAATTTAGTTAAAAGGTAGGTTGTATAAGGCCTGTGTAAGAAGTGTTATGTTGTACGGTAGTGCAGCCCTTAAAATTAGCGTCGGCATTCGGCACTGCCGACGTAATTGCCGACGTAAAATACGAAAATACTGTAGTAATTTAGTTGTGAAATTTGAATGAATGCCACGATCAAAAACGGTCGGTGTTATTATGAAGAGCGTAAGGTATAGAGAACATTAAAGTCGGCCCCTGTCCTTCATGCTGACACTCTTTTACTCGGCTGGTGCATTTCACTAAGACTCGAACGAAAGACGGAAGACTATTTGGAACCATGCTACAAGTCAGTCCGACTTTCATCGTCACAGAGAATACTGCGAGAAGAGTGCGCACCCATGCAAGTTAAATATAACCAGAACATGGGAGAGGTTAGGTGTCCTGTACCTTAATACAGCTTTCGGACGAATGTTCTGGTGATGTAATACCAAGGAAAAATCATGTTAAATCAAGTTTAAAAAATCTTTTTAAAAGGGGAAAGAGAAATCAAATATGTTTAGTAATAATAATAATTTAATAATAATCTAAAAATTGTATATCGTATTAAAAAGAAGTCTGACAGTTCAGTCTTCCACACAACACAGCAGGCAATAAGTCAGCCCTGCCCTCGGTTTTGTGAGGAGAGATGTTCTGTGAAGACTCTATAAATTGAGTTCTGCTTCACGGTGAACTGTGCTGGTGAGAAGCATTGTCGAAGCATGTCACCGGCGACTTCTGCAATATACAACTTAATGATACCCTGACCTTCAGTTCGTAAATAGCATGTGCACAACGTACTTCCTAATGAGTTCATCTCGAAACATAGAATGCCAGTTAGGAGTGAACTATTAACTTACCGAAGTACAGCATCGGGAAGGTAGGTCAATGGGACTTGTACTCCGTTTCCATTTGTCATCGTCTTAGGAGATCAATACATCGAATTTATGTGAGGTCTAGCCCCAATACAAGGTGAATGACAAAGTTTTTGCCAGCTGAAAAATTTTACTACAAAAAAAATTGCCGACGCAAATCAGTTGAAATGTATCTCACGTCGGCAGTTTTATTGCCGATGTAAAAAAGTTCTAACTTTAAGGGCTGTAGTGAGACATGGGCAGTGAAGCAGGAAGATCCGTTTAGAAAAGAAAGATATGAGAATGGTTAGGTGGATGTGTAACGCCAGTCTGAGAGACAGAAAGTGTTCAGATGAGCTAAGAAGCAGGCTAAGTATCCATAGATTTAAAGATGTTATCCAGATAAGAAGATTGAATTGGCTGGGGCACTTGGAAAAAATGTAGGGGGATAATTGGGTAAGAAAGTGTAGAGACTTAATAGTTCCTGAAGTAAAGCTCAGAGGCAGACTGAGAAAGACTTGGCAGGAAGTTATAAGGACAGACTTGATACAGAGGAAGTTGAGTTTAGATCTAACACAGTCTAGATCAGATTGGAAGAGGGTCATTAATATACCCCGTCCAACCCATGCTAGCATGGAAAACGGACGTTAAGCCAAGAATGATGATGACGATGAATAATGGAATATAAATAAATATAATAAATTTCTTACCTATGAGGCAAAAAGAATGCCGGCATTCTGTATGTGTTTCTTAATTCTTTACTTTTGTCAGAATAAACAAAAACAATATTTAGATAAAGAAGCTAGTGTATGTGTACCTGGTGCGATATGCTGAAGAACAACAAGACCTTGCTTTATTATCAATCGCAACGTTTCAAAGGGGCTTAAAGGTATCTCCTTTAAAAATTATTTGAGCTTTCAGCATTTATTCATAGCTACCAATCATGAAATAGTTTTTTTAGCTTAGTAGTTCAATTAATGTTGTGAAAAAATTTTACATTTGTTTACTAAATAAAAGGATCCAAACCAACTAATTCGTGCAAGTGCTTTAAGAGTTTTGTCAAGTATTCGTGTTCCTGTAATTGTTCCAATCATGATGTTGTCATTAAAAGAAGCAGTCACTGATATGTCACCCTATGTTCGCAAGACTGCTGCTAATGCAATCCCAAAGCTTTACTGGTATGTTTAATGTTGTTACTGCTAGCATTTTTGATGTATTGCAAGGATAAAAATAATAATCCCGTTGTCATTTTAAGTTTGGATGCAGAACAAAAGGATGCACTAGTGGAGATCATTGAGAAATTGTTACAAGATAAGACAACAGTAAGTTTAATTGTTATTTTTGTGACATAACTAGTCATTAGCCCGTGGAAAATCCACAAGTTCGCCCGTCCTTTTTATACTGCATTGCGTGCTACTTGCTACTTGCGCAGCTAAGCTACCATTTTGTGTGACAGACAGACGTATACGGGTATTATAATATAGAACTAGCCGGGAAACCCGGCGTCGAAACGCCGGGTTAAGCCACAAGTAAAGGTGTGATCCGACATTGAACACTCTGTGGAGCGCTTAATAAGAGCCGTAAACTGTCCCACAGGATCAGGTGGAGCGCTTTAGTACAGGTATACAGTATGTTGTTAATCTTTTGAAGCGCATACACCATTATAGTGTGCGACTGTAACATATTTTTCAAAAAATAACTTTCCCGCAACGATAACTGATATAAAAACAGAGTTTACAAAGTGTTGTTACTCCATCATAGCAAAAACAATCGTCAATTTTATTTCATTTTGCAGAATAACTTTTTGCGCAAGTTAAAAAATTAATCGTGACACTGGGCTGAGCGCTTAGTACAGTTAAACCGTGTTGCACAGCGTATAGGAATAATACCCTTTTGAAAAAAACTTTCTCGCAGACACAGGGCTGAGCGGTTAGTCCAGGCGTGATTCCCAAGAAAGTTTAAAAATTAATTGTCACAGTGGTGGGCTGACCTTAGTATATACAGGTAAACGGTGTTGCACATGCCCATAGGCGTAACAGCCTTTTACAAAAAACAGTCTGTTTTTAACACTAGGCTAAGTACAGTTAAACACAGTTGAACAGGCGCATAAGGCGTATTACCCTTTTCCAAAAATGTTCATTGCAACTTCGGTTTAAATAAAAACACAGGGAACAGCCTGTCGTTACTCGTCCAGCCAAAACAATCGCTCAGCCATTTCATTTGCAGAAAAAGTTTGCAGAAAAATTATAAAATATGTAGCTATACCTAGCTAGCTAACTGCATTTAGCATAAAAATTATGTATTGCTTAAGAATATTGTTGTAGCCAAACTGCATTTTTATACTTTCACTTTTTAAATAGCCACAGCCTCAACATAAAAATAAATGTTGGCTAGGATAAAAAGCTCTTATACCAAACAGAATAGCAATAAGTGAGGCTCTAGCTAGCTAGTAGCTATAGCTAGCTAATCTTCGTTCCTAGCCAAACATCCTAAAACTGGTGCGTTTAAGATCTGTACGTGGCTAAAAAACCTGACAATATATTTATCCTAACATTGAAAACAAACAGAAAACAAATATTACAAATATATAAGGCTTTTAGAAGATAAAAAAGTCAAACAGGCCTACAAACCTCACACACTGACCACAAACATGACCATTATCAAAATGGCCTTTGTTCCGCGAAGATCTTGGATTCTTTCTGGTTGCGAAAATCTTGTTTTTTTTTTAAAGAATCAGGCGTTGTGAATGGTATTCTACGCGCGAGCGGTCAAAACAAAGTCGGTAAAAATATATCGCATTTGGTATCGGCGCGTAATTTACAAAATTTCGTGTTTCCGTAACAGGACGCGGCTTTCGCGGACAGACAGACAAAATACGGCTATTATTAAAGAGATAATAGATGTAGGGGTAAGTCACAAGTCAAGGTGTGACCCGCCGTTGAACACTATGTGGAGCGCCTAATAAGAGCCATAAACTGTGCCACACGGTCAGGTGGAGCACTTTAGTACAGGTATGCAGTATGTCGTTAATCGAGTAAAGTGCACACAACACTATAGTGTTTCGGCTGTAGTGTATTTTTGAAAATATAACTCTACTGCAACTTTAGCTAAAATAAAAACACAATTTACAACCATTTGTTACCCCGTTATAGGAAAAACAATTGGTCAATTTTATTTTATTTTGCGAAATAAGTTTCAGTAAAGGTTAACAAATTAATTGTGACACTGGACTGAGCGCTTAGTACAGGTAAACGGTACGGCACATGCGTTTAGGCATAAGAACCTATTCAAAAAAAACTATTGCAGCTTTGGTTTACAAAACACAGGATACACTCTGTTGAAACGCCGGGTTAAGCCACAAGTGGCTGTTACCCAGCATTAAACACCAGATTATGTGATTAATAAGAACCGTCAACTGTGCCACACATTCAGGAGGTTAAGCGATTTACTACAGCCATATAGTGTGTAGAAAATCAAGTGAAGTGCACACAACTTTATGGTGTTTCCGGTGTAATATATTATTCGAAAAATAACTTTCGGCAACTTAGATTACAATTCATTGTTACCCCTTCATAGTGAAAGCAACTGGCCAATCTTCTTTATTTTTCGGGGAATATTTCCGGCGAAAAGTTCAAAAAATGTTAAGCTGAGCGCTTAGTAACGATAAACAATGTGTACTTTTTTCTGTAAAAAACGTTATCACAACTTCAGTTAAACAGAAACACAGGAAACAGCCCGTAGTTAACACCGGACAAAGCGCTAAGTACAGGTAGACTGTGTCGCACATGAGTAAGGCGTAACACCATTTTTAAAAAAACTTATCGCGACTTCAGTTTAAAAAAAAATCAAGAAACCACCTGTCGTTATCAAGTTCAGTTAAAAAAATATATACTCAGCAATTTTTTTTTTCAGCATAAGATTTCATAGCAGTAATAAAATTGGTAGCTGCCTAACTGCATTTAGCATAAGAATTAAGAATTTTGTTGCAGCCAAACTGCATTTAGCTACTTTCACTTTTTAGCCAGAGGTAGCTAAAAGGCGCTAGCTAGGTAAACCCAACTTCAACATAAAAATAAATAACAATATACCAAACCGAAAAAACTTTAAAAGAATAGAAAACACACAGAAACTAAATAATCCTACTACTAAAGTACTCAGAAGAAAAAAGGATCAAAAGGAGACATACAAATTTCAAACCATCACTTCCAAACCAAAATGACCTTTGTAGGGGTAGCTTGTTTCCTCCGTTGGCATGTTGAGGCCGTGAAGCACTTCAATTGGTCATTAGAGAAAATCAACCCTCATGATTGGTTTTTACGCGTTAACGATCAAACCAAAGCCGGTAAAAACGGAGTCTGCCGTGGATCCAAAATAAAGCTTCAGGACCGCGGGTATGTCTCGCTACTTGCGACGCCATGTTGCGCAGAGACAGACAGATGGAATACGGGTATTATCATCAAGATATTAAAAAATGGCCTTACACAGTTACACTTTGAAATTGTTGAGTGTTGATTGGATTGGAATTAATCCTTTACTCCTGCAATCACTACTTTGCCCACACATAGTCAAGGTGTTAAATAAATACAGTTTTCAATCTTTTTTTTTTTAATTTTAAAGAAATTAAAACTTTACCATGATTTTATTCCTGTTGTTAAAAATATTGGAAAATTTAGCATATGTAATGTGTCAACTAAGTGTTTTCAGGTTTGATTTTCTCCTTAGTTAAAAAGGATTATATTTAAAAAAAAATAAAAATATCTTTTTTGTTACATTTTTGGCTGGTTTACATGTACGTGACATAAAATTACATACACGGTCGTGCATGACAATTTTCGTGCCCGTGATTTCATCGGCGTGCGCGTAAATTGTGCATGCAATTTTTAGAAATTTCCCTAACAAAAAAGGTTAGTCAGAAGCTTTATATAATCGATTTCGGCCTTTCCCAATTTTCAGGTATGGAATACAAGTCCTATTGACCTACCTTCCCGTGGTGTATTCCGTACGCTTAATATGAGCTGCTTATGGGATGTAGTTGATGATATACATGTTCATTTTTCATAAACTAAAGCTCAGGGCACTTTCCAAATGCTCCTTGAAAACTTGTATTTTACCAAGCTTGCGTCAGTTCAACTCTGGTTTTTAGATAGCACATCGTTATACTTTTGAAGACTGAAGTCGTTCCCAGTGCTTCGCAAGTTTTTATTTATATAGAAACCTAAAGAAAATTTGCGCAAAGAGAGCTTTCGAAGCAAGAGGGCATACTAAACCTGGATTCAAAGTTTGTTCAAGGACATTAACGTTATATATTATATATTCTCTTATGATCGGTTCATGAAAACATTTTTAGTTCATTTTGAGATGGGGGAAAAACAAAAGCAATAATACTGTTGTGGACAATAAACAAGATTCATAAACACACTTTATGTGTGAAAGCACTTTATGCACTGTTAGAACAAAGGTTCCTAGAAAAAAATTATTTTTCACTTATTATCGTCCTCACTGTTGCTAGTTATGCATAATGAATCACTATCGATGTCCTCCACTTCTTGGAAACGTCGTCTTTTGGGTGGTATAACTTTTGTTGCCTGCCATTTTTGTGAAGAAGAAAGCACTAGAAACTTTATCAGCGACCATGCGGGCTTAATCATTTTTTAACGAAAAACGTCACACATAAGTATATTTCATTGTTTTTTTAACAAATCAAAATTTTTATAATAAGGAGATTTATTCACTTTGGGTGCACGTTCGTCACCGTGCATGCAATTTACGAAGCCCTGAGTACTCACATCGGACGCTCTAAATAACATAATCACACTGCTTATTCTCACCCTTCACGATCATAAGGGTAAACACGATCATAAGGGTAAAGGTTAAAAAGATGTTTATTTTCTTACCTTGAGTGTGAACAAAAAAGTGATTAAACAACATAAACGATATCAAGCAAATCTTTTTTCTACTCTTAGCTTGTTGCAGGCAGCACTGTGATAGCTTTTGAAGAAGTGTGTCCAGAAAGAATAGACCTCATCCACAAAAATTATCGAAAACTGTGCAACATGTTAATTGATATTGATGAATGGGGACAAGTGGCTGTTATTAATATGCTAGTGCGATACTCTAGAACACAGTTTCTTGATCCTAACAAGAATATGGTATGTTTTTTTGTTGTTGTTGTTTTCAAATACTTTTTTGGTATTTAAGTTCTACTACTGCTAGTATATATATTTTTTTCAGCAGCTTAAAAGAAACTTTCTATTCTATAATGCTGGTATTATTTTACCATTATGATCGGTAGTAAGACAATAGGACTACTGGTAGTAACGTTTAAAATTACTGGTAAAGTGGAAATTTTGTACTACTCAATAAGTAATAAAAGTTTGTACTTTAAACTCTCGCCTGCAAGGATAGTATTAGTTTCCAACTCGTAATTAACTAACTATCAATGTTCCAAATTGCAGTTGCAACTTCAACAAAAAGGTTTTATTTTGGAAAAACTAGGGAGACTCGAACCAGCACTGCAGCAGAACATTACATCAAAGTGAACATGCTAACCAACTGAGCTATCGTGACAGAGCTAATTTCTGAATATTTAATGTAAACGCCCATCTCAGCATTTTTAAAATGCAGTAAAGTAACTGTGTACATAATAAAAAAGAATGACGTTTCTGTTGAACAGAAGACAGAAGACAATTTAATTGACTTGCAAAACTTATTTTAAAATGAATAAATTTAATAATTATTATTGCTTTTGCTGCCATAGTTTCTGTGAATGGATTACAAGGTTCTGAAAGTATACATTAACATTACTTTGGTTTTGCAAAAGGTATTTTTACCTAACTGTAAAAAATGGATTTATGTTCCAGTTGATAAGGGACAATCGCTTCCCAAGTGGATAATCATTTTGCGAGTGCAAAGTGTTAATTTTTTTAATTCTTTAAAATACTATACAACGTCCAGACCATTGATTTGGTGCAACAAGTCTTAAATTTCCCAGCTTCCCTTCTTTAAACCAGTCAACCTAAGGTATAGACAGAGTGAATTACCACGCCATATATTCAATTTAAGATCTTTTACTTGCTTTATGTATTCTAACAAGGCTTCTCATTATTCTTATTTCTCTGTTGTTTAAACAATAGACCTATTGTGTTTACCAAAAATTCCAGCCTGGTTTTCTAATAAAGCATATTCTTATCACCGTTGCCCCTTTTTTTATTATTTATAAGAATCTGATTTTTTTACTGCTGTTTCAGTTTAACCCTTCCCGTCCCGTTCCCGGAAAAATCCTGATCCCGGACAGGTCGGGGTTTTCACTAGGACCACTTTGAACGACCCACGCGGCCGCCCTGTATCTTTAAAACTAACAAGATCGATTCTTTTTAACAGTAGAATAATTTCTCTCTCGTTTGCGCCAGATCTGACGATTTTTAAATTTGGCTACCGTAACTTATGCAGATTTGCTTTTCAAAATTAAAACAAAGATGGTGACTGGATTTAGCGCATGCTGTGGCTCTGGATCTTCGCCTTTTAGCAGCATTAATGCATCATTTGGCCTCTCTATTAATGAACTAAACCTTGAAGAGGATAGCGATGAGGATGTAGTAGCAAGTGATGATCCAATTAACAGATTATTTTGCCAGAGTGATAGTGAAGACGAAGATTTTTTGGGAATTTCTGATGGTGTGGAAGAATGTGTTGATGAAAGTTCAACTGATAATGATGAATTGACAGAACCTAGTTTGAAGAAAGCTACAATCCCGGACAAAATATTTGGAACTTTTGAGAAATCTCCTCTTCTTGGCCCCCTTGCCCCCTATTTCAATGTTGCCGGGCTGCCGACTGGTTATAAGGCACCTTGCAACATTGAAATAGGGGGAGGGGATGTGAGCAGGGCAAAAACATGTAAAATGTGAAAAGTTCCAATATATTTTGTCCGGGATTGTCTGAGCAAAAAAATGAACAGGAAATTGTGATAATTGGCCAACCAAAAATTTTTTACTCAAATTTAGGCCGTAAATCACAGCACATAGCTGTGATTTACATAACTGTGCACGTAAAGGAACAAAAACAAGACCAAAAGACCTGTGCTAAAAGTGCTAATCTTGTAATTTAGAAAAAACAAGATAAAAATGAGTGTTGACAAGGACTTTGAAGTCGGTTTAGCCATCAGAGCAATACGAAAAGTATATTTGATTACTTACAGTCAAGTTGATGAAAAGAAATGTGCTTACAGAGAAAGGTTCGGGGAGGTAGTTATTGAGGCATTCGATCCTAGGAAAGAAAGCTCAGTGCAACCTGTGCAGTGGGCAGTTAGTAAGGAGCTGCATGCAGAGACCGGTTACCATTTCCACATGTGTTTAAAGCTAAGTGGAAACAAGCGCTGGTATGGGGCGAAACAGTACCTAATTGCAAACTTTGGGATTAGCGTTCACTTTAGTGATGGCCACCAAAACTACATGAGTGCTTACAGATATGTGACAAAAGAGGACCCTGAAGTTTATCATAGTGTAGGACACCCAAACCTTAACCTGGTGGCATCACCGACAACGTCCTGTGCAAGCAAAAGTTTGATGAGAAAACGTAGAGAATCTACACCTGTAGATAAAGGCGGTATTTGCAAAAGCAAAGGCAAAAAGAATCAAAAATTGTCAAAATTAACGGTTATGAATATCATTCGCACATGCAACATCGAAAGTGAAACTGAACTTTAGCTTTGGCAGAGGAACAAGGCTCAGATGGATCAAATGATCTAAAAGGCTTTATTGCTAACACACCAGAACACGTTTATCGGGAACTTATCAATAAAACATGAAAAATGGCTAAAGCACCCGAAACACTACACAGACAATTGCAGAACTGCATGGAGCGACTCACTGCCAGTGTCAAAAACACACGCATAGCATCCTGCAAAAACAAAGACTGGTTATGTATGGCTAAAGAGATTTTGAAAAACAACAAGATTAATGCATATGTCTTTGCAGAAGCAGTCCGCATTTTGCTGGAGTACGGTCAAAGCAAAAATCGAAACTTACTGCTAATCGGTCCAGCAAATTGTGGCAACACATTTCTGTTGACCCCGTTGACACAGATTTACGACACATTTTCAAATCCTTCAAGCAGTAAATACGCCTTTGTTGGTGTCGAAAAGAAAGAACTTATTTTCCTAAATGACTTGCACTGGAACCAAGACATATTCCATGGCAAGAATTCCTCAACTTGCTAGAAGGACAACTTGTCCATCTCTCAACACCAAAGACACATTACTACAAAGACATTTGCATACAAAATGACATACCGATATTTGCGACAAGCATTTCCACAATTAAATATTCTGGCAAAAGTAACAACAAAGACGGGGAAGACGCAATGATGGAGGCAAGGTGGCGAACATTTCACCTATTTGCTCAAATACCAACATTGCTACAGAGAGATTTGGCAGCTTGCAGTAGATGTTTCGCCGAACTTGTATTTATGGGTTGTGACGAATGACAACCACGTATTTATTGTTACTTTGGTTCTGTTCTCCTATCACAGAGGCATTCTACCTAAGACGAATTATGTTGTACACAAACTTTTTTGGCTTTTAAAACTATAATGAGCTTATGTTATTATTTTGTTCGAACATTTTAGCAATTGGTGTTGTGTCCACCATGTGATTTGCACATACAACAAGTCAATTTATATTATAAAACACATATATAGTTTACTATGCCTTCCTACAAAAACAACAAACAAAAAGTGAATGAGTAACCATTGAGTAACCATCGAGTAACCGTAGGTCGTTTAGAGGATTTCTTAACAAAATTGACGAGTAGCACGAGTCACCATATTTTATATTAAAGGAATACTATATATTCTTTATATACAGTACGGTTACTCGTGTTACTCATCAAATCTTGCTAAGAAAACCTGTAAACAGTATATGGTTACTCAATGGTTACTCGGTGCTCCAAAACTTCAACAATTTTACAAGGTCTTTCACAAGGTTAGTGCCGGGTACGACGTCCTTTACCTTTTATAACCTCATCAACACGTTTTGGCATGGAAGCAATTGTTTTGTCAATAATTCTGAAAGGATAATTTAAAAGTGTTCTCTTTACCCGACGACAGAATTGCACATAGGTTTCTTTCTCCAGTCTTTTTTCCAAGGCCTGTTTCTTAAGCTGGATACCAACCAAATGAAAGACGTTTTCAATGGGGTTAAGGTCGGGTGAACGAGGTGGAATCTTAAAAAGTCTGCACCCGAAGGAATCCGTAGCATCACGCGACAAACGAGAGTTTTGTGAAGGGTCTCCATCTTGAAGGAACAGTCTCTCGAGCTGGTTATTTCCACGTTCAAACATTACTGGAAAGCGATCTCTGAAAAACTGTGCGCACTTTTCACCACTGAGGCCACCTTCATATTGATGACACTCAATTACACCTTTTCCATACGCAATCGCTACCATGAACTTAGCCATCCTACCGCCACTGCACTCCTTTCTTCCTTTAGCCGTACACTCTCTGCTTAAACCTTCACCTCTTTTCCGCCACATCTGTGTCCTTGTTGTTTTTGCTGCCTTGCATGGATTTGTTTTATGCACCCAGCCAGTTCCATCAAGGTAGAAAGATATCACTAAAATTACCCACAGGTATATCATGATGCGCACAACAAAATTTTAAGTTTCAATAAGTTGAATCAACTAGCAAGGCATGTATAAAACAACTCAACACAACACAAGATAATTAACCTTAATAACTTACTGTCTGTCCAAAAATTTGGAGCCAATTTTTTACATTTTTTGGCAAATTTTAGCCTTTTCGTTAAATCCTCTCTGGTAAGAATACCTTTCTTCCTGCACTGATAAAAACGAAGTTGTGTCAAGTTGTGCAGTATCGATCTTGCATCCCTGTCGCAAACTTTCCTTGGCCTGTCCCTGTTTCCATGGCAACGGTCCTCAAACTCAACCGCAACGTTACCCTTCATATGCCTAAACAATGTCGTTTTGGAATAGGCTGGATACCTTCTTTTCATTTCTGCAATGCCAATTTTACTCCTGGTGAAGGTATTTTACGTACATTTAGAGAGATGATGGCATTCCTTTGTATAGTTTTCTTTTGTTCTATATTTTTTTATTTTTTGTGTGTTTATGCACTATAACGATAAAGACAAGCATGTTGTTAATTTAAGACAGTAATTCAAGTATAAAAAGTTTCGCAAAAATTTTTGGTTGCAAAAAATTTTAAGTCTTCTCAATATTCTCCTCTCAGACAATCCCGGACAAAATATTTGGAACTTTTTAAGGAAAATCCTCTTCTTGGCCCCCTTGCCCCCTATTTCAATGTTGCCGGGCTGCCGACTGGTTATAAGGCACCTTGCAACATTGAAATAGGGTGAAGGGGATGTGAGCAGGGCAAAAACATGTAAAATGTGAAAAGTTCCAATATGTTTTGTCCAGGATTGTAGAAAGGAACCAAACTCTCCTGGTTGGAACATGGGGCAATGGAAATCTGGTGACAAGAAGTTGCAAGAGTTGCCCCATTCTGCTGCAAATCCTCGAATAAATGTTGATATTCCTGAGGATGCCGACGAACTTTATTTTTTCAAACTGTTTATCACCAATGAAATTATTTATGATATAACTACTGAAACTAATTGCTATGCTCATGAATTTCTTAAAAAAGCTGGTGATGGTCTTCCTCCCTCTTCAGACCTGGCTAGATGGCCTGTAAATGGAATCTCTACTGAAAAAATATCAAGCTTCTTGGCTTTGACTTTTTATTTTGGCATAGTAAAAAAAGATTTACTAAAGTCTTTTTGGTCAACAGACACTACTATTTCTACTCCATTTCCAAGAACTGTCATGTCAAGAATGGATGCTTTATCATAATTATAAAGATTTCATTGTAAATATATTCAAATGATGTCTAAATAGAGAACTGAGAAACCGATAACGTTTTAGTATATACATTATGTTTTATATATCTCAAAATTATGTTTTATATATTTGATAAGAAGTTCCTCTTGCATTCCTTTTATTTGCTGGTCTAAAGCACTAACTAAGCATAGGTTGTGGTCCAATAAGCACAATCTAAGCATGGCTAATAGACGGATTGCCAACTTTCCTTTTATATACTTACAATTTATACTGAATTGTCTATTACCGGAGTCGAACCGGGACTTAGATAATGCTTTATGACCATTTTTAAAAAAAGAAAAATACCTTGCATGCATTTTAAACATAGTATATGCTTTAAATTAGTTGTTAAGGTTTATTTTAGACTAATATTATAAAATTTACGAAGAATGTGTTTTTTTACTAAAAACGCCTGGGATCAGGGACATAATGTGTTAAAAAATGCCTGGGGCGGGAAGGGTTAAAAAAAAAAGTTTATAAAAATAGACATAAATGAAAAACAGTAGAGAAATAAAATAATGACCAGGCGCTGCTTAAATTTTGATATTCTTATAAAAAAGTGTGTGTACCACGAACCATCATCACATCGTTCCCTCAAAACATTATTTTTTTAAAAATATTAAATGTTCTTTTAGCAACTGACCATTTTAAATGCATGTTATACTTGGCTCATAAAAATGTTGTGCGGTTTTTGTGAGATATAAAATGAAATAAAAATGTGGTTTTAACAAGGAGATTTGACGTTTGAAACTTATTGACACCAAAAACCTTTTTTTAAATAAAAGCTCGTCTATTCACAAATTTCTGACCATATAAGAAGTGTTTGACCTACATTTAAGAGTACAGACCTCAGATTTTGTTTAAATTGCCTTAAGCTAATCAGTATTTTAAAGTTTAGATGTAAACAATTATGTCAAATGTACCAATAAACACAAAATAATTTCTCAGTGTGAACCCAGAATTAAAATCAACCAATGAGCTAAAACTAGCATGGCCATATCTCACCCTCTTATATAATAGTGAAGTTGATATGTTTGATGGGCTCTATGAAACCATAAAATCTTCATTTATTGGTAAAAAATAACAAAAACACTGGCGTATGAAATTATCAAAACAGGACTTTCCACAGGTAAAATTTCATGGCATTTTAAATTAAAGCAGGAACACAAAAACATTTGATATTTTTTTAAAGAGTTTTGCTACAATCGTTCCAATTTAATTCGAATTTTTCTTAATACTGGAGAAAAACTTTTTAAATAAAACGAAGAAACAACAAAGAACAGTTTAAAATAGAATAAAATTTGTTTTTAGGAAGTGATACAATTTTTTCCTATTTACTTATCAGGAGACAGACAGAAACGAGAACAAAATTTTTGCAGCACTTTTCATACAGAAAAAAAATTTATTATTCTTATTCAAATTAATCACTGGTAAATTTATATAATTCTCCCTCTTCGCACCGTGTTTTGCTTTTTGTTAGCAGCCTTCATCACTTTTCTGATATTTCCAGTTGTTTAAAAAATCAGATAAATATATCGATAGAAAAATAAGAATGAGGAATAGCCTGCTTACATTTTTGAAATTTTTATAAATAGGCGTGTATACTGTGAATCGAAATTGTCTCCTCAAAAAATTATTTTAAGCAGTTCATTTAGCTGCTATAAATTTGTGCAAACTTTGTGGCTATATCTAGCTGTTTAAATTTATTGTCTCTTAAAGCTCTTGTAGCCATTTTGTAGGCTTGGCTACAGGTCAAGTAAATACATTATTTTGTGAAAACAGGGTCTGCATCTTGTTTAAGATAAAATATTCACTTATCCTCCCAAATTAAGACGAAGTGGTATAATTCTTTTTTGTTATACATTCTTTATATAATGCAAGGTTTCCATAAAATTTCGTTAAAAAAATTTAGTAATTGCTCTTATTGCAGGTTAATGTGAGCCTTTCTAAGGTGTTAAAAACATTTTTGCCAATATGATTTCTCAAGCTGGATGTAACAAAAGTTTTGCTTAAATTTGGAGTGTGCAATCACAATACAAAATATGAAACATAAGTTTGCTAACCCTATTCGGTTCAGTGTTTTTCGAACATATTATAACCATGGAGGAGGAGGGCAGATTAACTCCCCCTCCCTAACTTTTTATATGCTTGTACAAATTAAATCAAACTTGGCACACTAAAGTATTTCACAAAAGGAACTAAATGGTAGCAATGATTTTTTGCTACCACTTTCTGCATAAAATTACTTTAGTTCTAGAGCAGCAATTACTTCTGCATAAAATTAATTCTAGAGCAAATTTTTACATTTCGTTTATAAATTTGAATCCAATATAAAAGTTAATTTTTGTTTTTATGCATAGTTCGAATTCAAACAAACAGAACAGAAGGATTCTACATGATAAAACAAAGTTGTGTTGTAAGTTTCAAGTTCAAAGGATAATCCTGATTACAAAGATTTTGTAGACATTATTAGGAGAAGATTAAGTTATATCCAATATCAAAGCTTCTAACCAGTATGGGACCTAATAATTTGGCATGTAGGTGTCTAATAGATAAATATTAAAACTCAGTAAGTAGCACAGCCATGCAATAAAGGGATTTTTTTTAAAGAAACGTAAGGGGGAGGTTGGCTAGGGTTAAAGTGAGGTATGTAGAATATGTTTTAATAACTTTTAACAAGTTTTTCTAGGTTGGATCAAATTTGATGCACTTAGTGCGTCATTAAAGTAAAAAAGGTTTGAAAGCATTCTCGCAAATTGCAAGTAAAATTTGTTTATCAAGAACCACAGTGTTTGCGAGGATATATGCCTTGAGGCTGTTGGCACCCTGCCCCCCTGCTTTAGTCAGGATAGGAAAAAACATAGGATCATTTGACACTAACTTTTTAGTCAGGATAGGAAAAAACATAGGATCATTTGACACTAACTTTTGTAAAAGCGTATTAATTCACCAGCATAATTTTTGTTTGTCTGGATTGAGTGATTCAAATCACCTGCTCTGGTATACGTTTTAGAAATTTTTATGAAATTTTACTGGACAATACGCTTTTTTTGTAAGAACAACTGTATAAGGACAGGACGTTAATATTTCTAAGAACAAACCAGAATCTGAATCTCGTGGGTTTTGTCAAAAATTGTACAATAAAATTTAAAATGAAAGATTTTTGTTAGTACTTGTGGATTGAAATTTTTTTGCAATTTTTTTCAGATTGGCAAAAAAGCTTTATTCTTACTGTATAGCTAGCTAATGATCCAAATTTTCTATGGTGGTCTTAGTCACCAAAAAGTAATTTAGCTAGCTAGCATAATCAAACCCAGGCAAAAAATGTAAAAATAAATAGAAGATCATCCAGAACTTCACAACTCACTCTTCTTCTGCTGAAAGGGTACCACAAATATACTAATTCCAGCTGATGTAATTAATGTATGTAATAAACACACCTCCCTGTTTTTACATAATGCGTATAACAACACGCCAAAAATTGCCATTTTAGGTAAATTTAGGTAAATTTTAAGGTAAAACTCATATATTAACATGTCCAAAATTTAGTAAATGAAATAAAGTTGTGTAGTGGGTTTTTACTTCTAAGTATAATCTTAACAAAAGTTATTTTTTTCAGGATACCATAGAAATTTAAGGGCTAGCGTTACGTAATGGCTCCGAGTGGTATAGGATCTCCATTGACTTGACATGCAGATGTTTAATATCATAGGCATTGAGCGTAGCAAAATAGAGTTAATAAAACGTTATTAAAAAAAATTAGTGAATTTAGCAGTTATCTATACTGGCATGTGTTAACAATTTGTATATGCAAAAAACTATTCGAATTTAAGACATGCATGTTATTGTTTTGATGTAAACAATCACAAAATATGGGGTTAAAAAGTTTTAATTCTTCTCAGAAACATTTGTTTTTCTCATTGTGCTAAAAAAGTTTTAATTCTTCTTGTTATTGTTCTTAAGAAAGTTTTGATTCTTCTTGTTATCGTGCTAAAAAAAAGTTTTGATTCTTCTTATTGTGCTAAAAAAGTTTTGATTCTTCTCAGAAATATTTGTTTTTTTTATTGCGCTTTTTTTTAGATTTTTTCAGACAAAAGATATACATCTCGTTCGTGTGTAGAACAATAACATTTGCATACACGCTTACAAAATCGGAGATACTTTAACAAATTAATTCATGAATAAAAGATGTTTGTGCGCTGAAACAATAGAAACACATAAGACTTTCGAATATTTTCTTGTTGGTCAAGAAAAGGGGAAAATTAGTTCATCTCACCAAGAAAAATGTTTGGATAAATTTGTTCTCTTGTTTTAAAGTTAACTATGTAGGAAAAGATGAAAATACTTGCATGCTCAAAAACGGAAAAAACAACAAAAAACAAAAAAGGTTATGCAGCAAGAAGTTTTCCCGAAATTATACAGAATATGGTTGGGCTATTTTGAAAGTTATATTTATGCAGGAAGTTATTCTCCTCCCACTTAAAATAGTGTAAAAAACAAGCTATTTTCCCTTGTTTTTATTTCTTTTTTCCTCTATGGTATCGACTTTTTTAATTGAGAGATTACATATAAAATAATAAAAATGAAGGAGGTTGTTTCGACAATAATAATAAATCTTGTTTTTTAATTGAAGTATTTTAAAAAATAATAAGGTATAGTTCCTCACTTATTTTTTATTTCATGTCATCATTGCCCTTACACTAAATTTCTGCATTATTATCAGAGAATTACAAAAACAAATATAATATATGATAATGTCACAGGCGCATAATGTTTTAATTTTCCTTTTTATTTTTTCATCTGCATTACATATAAATTTATAAATAGCACCATCATTTAAGCAAATTACCTTTTACTAATGTTGTAAGGATAATATTTTGATGATTTTTGTGGTTATACCATTTATACGCAAATGCGAAAAAAAAAAGTTTTCTTTGTATTTGCATATATCAAATCATTGTATAATTTACGTTTACTTTTATTTTCACTCATTATCATTTATTCTCAAAACTCATTAGCGGAATTTTGTTTTTTGGTTTTGTGCAATTAAACCTAAACATATTACTTTGCAAGAGTGAGCTAATGTGTGAACTCATGTTTCATACTATTTAGTGCTGCCAAGGCTATTTTTAATACTGGTTTTTATACAGTTTTTATTGAAACGTCAAAGTTGAAGACGGGCCTCTCGGCGGTTTGCTACGTGTTGCACTTTGCAACGTCATTTTTGTTACTATTTTCCGTCTTCTTGTTTTTACGCCGCCTGTTAAAAAAAGGCATATTGCTGGCAATGAAATTGCTCTTATTGAGGTTAAAACATATTTAAGTTGCACTTTTTTATTTTTTGAAATAGACCAGCCAGTTTTGACAATATATCAAAAATATATATATCAAAAAATAATCTTTGCGTGTAGTTTCCCTTTATTATATAAATCAGTTACTGTTTTTCCCAAAACCACATATTTTAAGGCAAAATACAGCTAACCAGTAACCACCTTGGTTCAAAATTAAGCTGACCCACTAAAGATGGGCCAATCCACCTGTTGTAAAAGTATGCATTATGTTAAAACAGCAACTTGTTTAATTTTTGTATTTAAATAAATAAATAAATAAAAGTTCAACTCCTATAAAATTTATGAAAGGGCTGATTAAAAGAGATATTTTCGATTTTTTTTATTTATTTATAATTTTGACATATTTTCCCTATTTTTCCACAAATATTTTTATAAGTCTTTAATTTTTTAGCAAGCTGGAAATCCTGAATCACAACAGTTTTATCCAAGCTCTGAATCTGAAAATAGTGATGAATCTGAAAATGAAGACGCTGAAAAGCCAAAAGCATATGTCATGGATCCGGATCATAGATTATTGCTGCATTCTTGTCAGCCACTATTGCAAAGCAGAAATGCAGCAGTATGTTGAATTAATTAATCTGTTCATTTTAATCTGTTTATTTTGCATTGTCATACTTCCATCATTTACTTTAGGTTATTATGGCAATTGCTAAAGTGTATCACCATATTGCCCCTGCCTCTGAAGTTGGGATTGTGGTGAAAGCACTTGTTCGCCTGCTAAGAAGTCACAGGTGTGCTGCGTGTTACAAACATTCGTTAAAATCTATTTTTATGCAACCTTTTATTTATATTTTTGATTGGGCAAATGACCAAGTTATCAGTTTAAGGAATTTTGTGTGCTAATTAAGACAAATTGTAGTTTGAATAAACAACTACCGAATAATTGAGATTTAACATTTTTTTAATGAAGTCAACAAATAGCTCTTTGTTTGACAAACAAGGCAGATATAAAAAACATCAACATTGCAGAAGTTGCACATCAACATTGCAGAAATTGCACACAGTGTATCCTCTCTGATAGCCTTGTGGTGATAGAGCATTCACTTTATTTTTTTAAAATAAACCTTTTTAATGAAGTCATTCTAATCTAAATCGTGTGATTTAAGTTGTATGACAATCATTTCATTATTTTTTGAACACTTTGAAATCGTTTTATTAAAAAGTAACTTTATTCAAAGTGATTTTGTAACATTCATCTATAATCATATAACACAGCTTAATTGGTTTCACATTCGCATGTAAAAAGCACATGCTTGTGGTAAAATTAACAGCAACTCGGTACTTTAAATAGTAGTTTCAGGTTGCTCTGTCAGTTCAAAGGTCAGTTTAAAAAAATGATACAGATGTACCGAAATTAGGACTTGATCATATGTGTAATATGTGTCAAAACGTGAACTTGGAATTGTTTATGGTCATTTTAGAAGGAAGTTTGTTAATTGTTAGGCTTCAAAGGAAAAACTATAATAAAATAGCGTGTGAAAAAATATTTGTATATATAAGATATAGGATGTTGAAGTTTCAGAGGACTATTTGGAATAGGTTTTGTGTCCTGAGCTGTAGGTGGAGATTGGGAAATTGCAATGGAAGAAATGATTTGACATCAAGAAATTCGATGACGTCATCACTTTTTTAAAAATATGACTTTCTAAATTTTTCATTTTTCCAGCCAATCAATGTATATTTTTCTAATTTTTTTAATTTGTTGTTGAAAATATGGGTGACATATAGCATGGGTGATAAACGCAACCCCTTTTTCCCCCCGAAAAATGTAAGAATATGGTTAATGGCATACCACATGATTAATGTACTAGTAACCATTTTAAATCTTTTTTTTAACCATTTTTTCAAAGAATTAATGATAGTTTGGCTTTAATTTTTCTACAATTACAATAATTATATTTTTGCTATTCACAGATAAAAGTTTGAAGTAGTAGACAGAACTTTTCTGATGCTGGTTCTTCTTTTTTAAGTTTTCCAGTTTCATCTTTTTTTAGAGAAGTTCAAACGATTGTTTTAAGCAACATTGTTACCATATCGTTGCAGCGTAAGGTACGCCATTGTATATATGTAGCATTTTACAATTTGTGTAAAGTTGTTTTTTAACCCATTACACTTGCTGTTGCAATATACTTTGTTTAAAACGTTTTAGGGGTTGTTCGACTCGTACCTAAAATCATTTTTTGTACATGCTGGTGATCCTACACACATCAAAAAGTTAAAGGTGAGAATTTTTTTTTTTTTGCACACACATTAGCTAGAAGAACCATCTTTTAAAGTATTTACAATTTATATCCACAGCTACAATGGGTAAGGAAAAAGTTTGGCAAAACAACGACTTTTTGGGACAGTTTCCAAAGATGGCTAAAACTATTAACTCAACAACCGGAGCAACTTTTCTTTATGCGTAGGCAAGCTAAAAGCTTGTCGCACTTTCCAACTTGCCAATAAAGTTTTGTGAAATAACAAAAATAAAATCTAAACCTCAGGAAATCTTTAAATTTCATTGCGTGGGTTTAGCAGATTGTAATGGTGCAACAGCAATTTCGAAAGAACAATACAATAAGAATAATCCATTTTTTGCAAATATGCTTTTAATCATCCTTTTTTTTTAAAATCTAAAATTTACAAAATAATAATTTACAAAATAATAATGAAAACTTTGTATAAAGTTTAATTTGTTTTTTATAAATTATTGATAACAGAAAATGTCGAAATTTGCTATTACTTAAATATAACATCTTAATTTATGCAATATAATTAAGTCTGAAATTCTTTAAAGTGAATATCTTGAGAACCAAAAGAGCTTTTTAAAAATCAACGTTTTAAGCTCTGTAGTATAAGTTCAACATCATTTTATTCCCTTTAACAACATGCGTACACTAACTTGGGCATAATCTAACAAATTAAATGAAGCACCTGTTGTCTTTCCAGATGTTTTGATATAAATGTCATGGTGGCAACCAAGGACTACTTTGACTATATATATTCTGAGAGGTCAAAATAATATATGTCCTGCAATTGACCAATTTCTACTATGAAAAAAGTAAAGTGAAAAAAAAAACAGAAAAAAAGGATTGGTTGGTACTAAGTTGTTTTTGTCTTGGAAATTTATTTACTTTTGCAGATTTGAGAAATTTGAGAAAAACCCACCAACGTTTTTGTAGATGTTAACGTGACATGTGTTGCTTATAATATTCAGACTTTTTACACAAATCGACAGGCGAAATAATGCAGGCGTTATGTTGCTTGTAGACCAGTCCATTCCAAACTTATATTTCAGGTAAAGGCACCTTTTGATCTTGATGAAATATAGTTTGCATTTGCAACATATATCAGTGAAAAGAAGCTATTAACCACAGTACAAAAATTTTTCAACCATAATTTCACTTGTTAATTAAAAATTTTTTTAGGTTTTTTCAGTTTGACTCTCTTACAGTAGCTAGACTTTTTTACATTAAAGACATAGATATTGATAAAAATATTTTCGATGGTGGCCTCAGTCACCAAAAAGTACTTTAGCTAAGTATACCTACATCAAACCAAGACAAAAAAAATGCAAAAAATTAATATTGGATCATCCGGACCTTTACTTAGCCAGCTACAATTCACTCTTCATCTGCTCCATAAAAAGAATACAACGTAAAACTTGTATAAACTATATTTAAAAAAATCATGAAATAGAACTTATTATAATCAGTTTGATTGCTCAATTTTACTTACCAGTCTTTTGCTTCCGGCAAACGGAAAATCTGGAAATACGGGCAATTTTTTAGCTTACTTTTATTACAGGTCAAAACTTAATTGTTCTAGTAGGAAAAAACAAACTACTCCTTGTGAAAAAATATCTATGCTGATTTTATATGATTATTTTTCTATCAAAATTTTGAGAATCTCAATAATTCTCTTGGTATACTTCGCATAGCAAACGTGTGCCACAATTTTGCTTCGCAATAATGCAGATGATTTTGTTAGAGGTGATTTGTCTATATACGGCCTAAAATTCCAGCAAGTAAATGTTCCCCATGCCAAAACAGCAGCCCTGTGCGATGTTTTGGCATTCACCACACACCTACATAAAGTCTCACAAAGTTGCCTAATAATGCCAAAAGGTTACCTTAGTCATTCAACTTCACAGGTCAGCAAGCTAAGAAAGTCAATCCGTAGCTTGGGTTGGCTTGAAATACCTGTTTTCAAATTCTAACACTTAAAAGGTTATTACTTTAAAGGCTTTTTTAAAGGCTTTTTTAACAAAAAATGCACTTGGGATAATATTTTAAATACAAACAACTTCCAGTTCAGATTTTTTTTTCTCTGCCTGATTTAATAAAGTAATAAAGGGGTTACGATATTGTGTTACTAGCACCTTAAATATGCTTCCACACATTTTGTTTGTTTTTATCTTTTATCTTTTTTGACATAAAATTCCAACAGCGCATTTGAAAAAAACTGAGAGGAAATGTGATTATTTGTACTGTAGTTCTAAAAAAATAAAGACTTTTAAGGGAGTTTCGCAATTTATAATCTAAGAAATTTCTATTATAGTTGGAAATCCTGACAAATCTAGCAACTGAGTCAAACATACCAACAATTTTAAGAGAGTTCCAGGTATGATTATTCTTTCTATTTTTTCTATTTATCTCTTAATGATTTGTTTAGTCTTTATATAGTAAATTCTGATTTTCAGACATATGTTGCCAGTTCGGACAAGGAGTTTGTTGCTTCAACAATTCAGTCAATTGGGAGATGTGCTTCGAATATACCGGAAGTTACAGACACTTGCTTAGCTGGATTAATCAGAATGCTTTCCAACCATGATGAACATGTTGTGAGCGAAAGCATCATAGTTGTCAAGAAACTTTTACAAATGCGACAAAAAGACCACAGTGATGTTATTGTACACATGGCTAAACTACTAGAGAAAGTACATGTGCCAATGGCAAGGGCGAGCATCCTATGGCTGATTGGAGAATACAGTGATAGGATTCCAAAAATATCTCCAGATGTGCTGCGAAAAATGGCCAAAACATTTGCCAGTGAGGTGAGGTTTTGAGATATTGAAAATAGACTGTTTGTATAGTGTTAGTTATAAATATTACTTGTCTTTTTAGGAAGATATTGTGAAGTTGCAGATTTTAAATCTTGGTGCAAAATTGTATGTTACAAACTCAAAGCAGGTCAGCATGCTTGTTGCAAACTCAAATTAAGTCAATTTCCTTGTAGAAATATTTAAAACAGCAGTGATAAAAAGTTTTTATATATAGACTCGCTCGCTGTGTCAATATGTTATCCAGCTGGCTAAGTATGATCAGAACTATGACATCAGAGATCGTGCCAGATTTTTAAAGTTTATGTTATTTCCTGCTGATAGGGCAGAGGTAAGCAAAACCTTTCTTTTAAACCAGTCTTTGAGATTCATGTAATGTCAACACAATGTTAATTTGACAATAAATATATTATAGGGAACAAACAACCTTAAGAAAAAAGCTAAGAAAGTCTTCTTGGTAGAAAAACCTGCTCCAGTCTTACAATCTCTTTTTAAAGGTAAAAAAATACATAAAGATAGTGGCAACTTTTTAATGTCTTTTTTTTGACTATTCTATTTCCCCCATTTTTTATTTTTATAATAATTTAGGGCTTTGATATATGGTAAAAGTACAAGTGACTTGTGAACTAACTTTGTTTTTGTTTTTACAAGAAGAGTTGATTCGGTGGCTTTTTATCCAATCAAAACAGAGAATTAAGCACCCATCTGATAAATAGAAATAATATCATAAAAAAGCTATTTTGGATAATAGACGCAATACGCTTGATAGCATTTTTTCCTATTTTAGTACAAACTTTTTAGGTGATTTTTCTTGTTGTGACATGTAAGTGTTGATTAACATGTTGTAGAAATATGAAAAATTTAGAAACAATAACTTATATGTATAGCGTATAAGTAAAATACACAGTTATTTTTCAAGATTGCCTTGCATTTAAATTGTGTCCGAACCTAACCACCCAAACCTGTGGTTACTACTGACATATTTTTTCTACTTCTTTATACCCTAATTCGTACAATGTGAGTTTAATTAGTACTTATTATTATTGGTGAGGATATTGAAACACATAGTAAAGACATTTCTATAATTGTATAGACAGAGGAGAATACCAGTTAGGCTCGTTGTCACACATGATTGATGCCAAAGCAAATGGTTACCAAGAATTACCTGATTTTCCTGACAAACAACCAGATCCTACAGTTCGAAATGTTGAGGTGACGTAATTTTTGTTTAATCGCCATGATCTAAAAAACATTTTTTGAAGTTAGGGAGATTTACCTCTTTCGATTGGTAATTAAAATCTTCGTACTTTTTCCACCAGCGGATACCTCAATAAACTTTTTTTTTCACTTGTAAGAAAGCAATAAAGTATTTTTTCATAATGAATTGCCTCTTCCATTGCTTCTTCCTCCTGTTAGCTAATTATCAAAATATCAGAATAGTAGCCTTAATTGTACTAATATTGCTTTTGTTAACTTTAGATGCTACCTGTATGGGGGAATCAGTTTCTTCTTACAAAAGAAAAAGATGAGGATAAAGATAAGTCTTTTTATTCTGATGAAAATGAGGATGATGATGATGATAATGAATCAGAGGAGGATAGTGATGAGGAAACAGATTCCGATGAAGAGTCTAGTGAAGAGGGAACAAACACAAAAAATGAAGAAGAAAATACTGACGACGACAAAGAAGAATCAAGTGAAGAAGATGATTCGGAAGATGGTTATTTTTTTAACAGAATTTTTTTAAAGTGTGACTCAAGATTTTGATTGTAAATAATCTCACTGGAAAAAATTTTGTTCTAGAAAGTGAATTTGAAGAGCTGTCTGGAAGTGAGGAAGAAAGTTCATTGCCTGCAGTAAAAGCTAAGGAAGATGAAGAAAGTGACGAAAATGTATCTGATGACGATGAGGATGATGAAGATGATGACGATGACGATGGTGAAACATCTTCAGAGGAGGAAAGTGATCAAGAGACGCAGGTACAGACAGAATGTGTTTTTGTTAAATATTGAATAAATTATAGTGTCCTAAAATTTATATTAAATATGCTTTTTTTAGTAAAAGTAATACGATTGCCTTACTTACTTACTTACTTACTTACACAGAAAAAGTTTGCTATTGCGTGAAATTTATTATAAAAACGTGCAAAAAATAATATAAGTAAATATATAATTTTTTCAATAGCAATTGCTAAAAATGAAATTATGCCTCTAAACCTCTTTCCTTGTTATATAAAAGGAATTTTAACATTTAAATTTTTAATTTTGGTTTTGTGCATACAGGTTTTCTGCATGTTTTTGTTAAGAAAAACAAATAAATAGCATTGTAAAAAATATTTGCACAGTATTTCGACACTAAAACTGTTTTTAATATTCTGAATATTACATAGAAGTAATGTGTATTTTATAAAATGTTTTGTATAACATTAGTATTTAAAAAAAATTGTTTTCAGGTAACAACAAATAAAACTGTATCGTCTATGCCACATAAGAGTTCCTACGACCAACTATTGGATCTGGATGATGGTTGGTGCATGTTTGGTAACTTTAACGTATGCCATATTCTGATGTTTTTTCTAATGACAGCACTGGTTGTCTCATCTTAGATTCAAGTAGTTCTGTACCAGCAATAAATGGTAATGCACCGGTACTTACACCCTCTTTGGTATCTGACATGGAAACTTTATCTATGGAACCATCCAACTATTCTAACTATTCTCGTCAAATATCAGTAAGAAAGATTTTCAAATTTCATTTTTTTAAAAATTTAATACCAACTAAATTTAATAAGATCAGGTATTTTTAGACGGCATCTTTAAAATCCTATGAACTGTTAAACAAAATCAATGGAAAAGGTCTCACAGCTGAATACAGGTTTACTAGAGGCCCGTGCATTTATTCAAGGACCATGGTGGGAATTGAAATCGACTTCAAGAATCAGAGCAACAAAGAGATCAAACATCTTCATATTGGCAAGAAGGTAAAATCTTTCAAACGTTTTTTCTATTTCTCCATTAGGTTCTTCTAAGCAGTCATTCTATCTGAAAATTAGTATTTATTTATTTATTTATTTATTTAAGAATATTTATACAGGATGTGCACTTCAATATAAAAATATTGCTATTAATATGGGTCCTGTTTAAAAGTTAAAATGTAAGAATAATCAATTAAAATTAGTTAAATATATTATACAATAAAATAAAATGAAAAGATCGTTGGTAAAAAGCATGACAAAAATTTAAAATAAAAGAGACGGTTCGACGAAAACACTACGTAAAGAGATGTCACGAGCGTGGTAAGGCAAACAAACGAGCCACCAAGTACCATATGTTCAAGAAACATTTGCCAACGTGATGAACATAGGCCACTAAAAGAAGACTACTGGAAAGTAATGTAAAGTATGTCTATTACAGACAAAAATTACAATGCAAGCACCGACCTCGTTTCGAAGAATAATAGTGTAGATCCTGGAAACGAGGTTGATCAAGCATGATAGTGCTCGGAAACAAGTTTCTTAAAAACCAAAAAACTCTCCTCTTGCCTTATTTTTATAGGCAAGGAATTGTATAATTTTACTCCCATGGAGAAAAAACCAGACGTAGCGAACTTCAGCTTAGTAGCAGGAACGTGGAGCAGAAATCCGCTATTTCTGGTTGCTCTTCCGTGTGTGTGGATCTTAAAATAATCAGTATAACTTTTACAAATTTCATTTGTCAGACATTTTTTCACCAGTATCACTGCATGTTTATGTATTTCGTGGATCACCGTAGGTTGTTTCTCTACCACTATTTTTGCTGTAAGTCTATCGATATTTTGCAGCTTGTTCAGTTGCGTGCGATTTAAATTCAGATTAACAGCACAATTATACGTAATGCAAGGTAACACCATTCCCGTGTATGCCTTCAGTTTAGCTAATGGTGTCAACATCTTCGAGATGGAGTTCATCAAACGTAGTTTGCCACAGGTTTTTCTGTACATTCGATTGAAATTGCTGTTCAGTGATAAGGTGTTGTCGAGGATTGTTCCTAGGTACTTGTATTCTTTGGTGGCTGGAATAGGTGTTTCGTTGTAGTACAATGACAATTCATCTCCCCATTTGGTCAGTTTTTTAGATGTACCGAATAACATTGACTCTGACTTGCCTTTTTTCAGGTTGATGACAAGACCATTTTCTTCAAAATACGAAGATACATTTTTCAAGTCGTTGTTTAATAGATTTTCAATAATACATTTGTTTGCTCCCGCTATGTATATGACTGTGTCGTCAGCAAATTCGATGTCGATTGAATTTTTTAGACATTCATTGAAGTCATTGAAATACACCAGAAAGAGTAACGGTCCTAGTATTGACCCCTGAGGCACTCCACATGTCACACTCATCAAGTCAGATTTGGAATTTTCAACTACACACATTTGTTTTCTATTAAAAAGGTAGTCACTAAACCATTCGTGAGTTGTACCATTTATACCATATGATGATAACTTTTCTAGAAGAGCTGGATGGTTGAGCGTATCGAATGCTTTTGAAAGATCGATATACAGCACACCGACTAGGTTACCATTATCAACTTCTTTACGGATACTATCAGCTAGTAAAATTGTTGCGAGCTCTGTGGATCTGCGTCTTCTGTATCCAAACTGGTGTTCTGATAAAAGCTTGTGATTTTCCAGATAATCGATAAGTTGTTTGTGTACAGCTTTTTCCAGTATTTTGGACAGAACAGGTAATACAGATATTGGGCGGAAATTACCACAATCTTTTGTGTCGCCTCCTTTGTAAATTGGAGTTACTTTGGCAATTTTCCATTCTGTTGGGACCGTAGCAGTTTGTAGCGATAGATTAATGATATGCGCAAGGGGGCCTGACAGAACTGTCGCTGCATCTTTCAAAATACCCGGTGGCAGATTATCCCATCCAGCAGCTTTTTTACGTTTCAACGATTGTAATTCTCTTTCTACAAACAGTTTGCTAACGTATTCAAACTTAAAGGTTTTGTCAGTTCTGCGGTCGTACTGCTTAGGTTTCTTCCAGATGAAATTTTGCAATGGAAATGCAGCTTGTTTGAGTTTTTCTGCAACAGTAGAATAGTAATAACAAAAACTTTTTGCTCTTGCAGTGTTTCTGGAACTATCGTTTAACGTAGTTTGTTGTGATTTTTTCGAATTTTTCGGAGGTAGGATTTCTTTTAAACACTTCCAGAATTTTGCAGGATTTCTACAATTCTCAGAAAGTAAATCACTATGATACTTCTGTCTAGCATATTTTATTCTGTTGTTACAACGATTTTTTAATGTTTTATATGCAGACCAGTCAGATACCTTGTTGGATTTTCTCGCTTTACGGAGAAGCTGGTCTCGAGTGTTTATGTCTTTCTTGATGTCATTTGGTAACCAAGGGCAACGTTTACCTTTCACCCGTTTTTCAATGATTGGAGCGTGTTTATCTAATATCGGAAAAAGAATCTGTTTAAAGTAAAGCCAAGCCGCATTAACATTTGTGATCATATACAAACGGGACCAGTCACGTGATCGTAGGTCTTCCTGAAAATCTTCGTGGTTGTATTTCGCATAATTTCTGCATTTGATAGTGCGATGTGGAATTTTATTATGATTAATTTTTCTGACATATAAAACACAATCGTGATCGCTCAAACTTAATGGAATGACGTCCGTAACTTTTACATTTGATCTTTTGTTGGTCAATATAACATCGATTAGCGTTTTGGTTTCAGCTGTAATTCGTGTTGCTTTTTCAACTATTTGATAAAATCCCTGAGACGTAATTATCTCTTTTAGTTCTTTATGAGAAGATTTAACGTTGTAATTCGCGTTTATGTCACCCAAGAGAAACGTTTCCATGGAGAGAGTATTCACTTTGATTAACATGTCCTTGAAAAACTTGTTAAAATCTTTTGGTAAGTAGTTTGATGAATCAGGGGGTCGATATATACACCCTACAAGCAAATTTTTTCCTTTAAAAATGATGACCTCAATCCATATGCACTCTACGTTGTCCTTTTCTAGATCTGCTCGTCGTTTCCACTTTAAATCATCAGAAATATATATCGCTACTCCACCTCCTTCACCTTTAGTACGGTTTTTGTAGATAAATTGGTACCCCGGCATTTCGTATAAGTTTTTATTGTCATAACAACTGTCGGATTTTATGTGAGTTTCTGATAAGGTTATGATAGTATTTTCGGTTGAAAAAAGTGCTTGTAAATTTTCTCGGTTATAAAATAATCCTCTAATGTTTTGGTGTATTAACTTGATTCCACGGGAGTTCAGTATTTCATCTAATGCTGGTCCTGGGCAACTCTCAATATCTCCACAAATTAACATCAATAAGAGAAGCAAACTTTTTCTCCGTATACGAAAGTAAAATTTAGGTGATGATGAGACAAATATGCTTGAGTAAATAAAAGTTTCTTTTGGTTCTATATACCTTCCATCTTTAGCGATTGTAACACTCACTCCATCCGGTCTACAGAAACTTGGTTTTCTCACAAAAAGAGAAAGATGTAAAAATATCAAAATAAATCCGTAGAAAGCTACTCTCGACACGTCCGTCTTCGTCGCTGCCATCTTTACTCTAAATATTTTCTTTTTTGGTTTGAGAAATTTTTTTAGCTTTTTGAATGTTACCCTTTTATTAAGTGCTTCTAACATTTTACTTTGTTCTTTTTTCAGAAACTTGCTTCAGGATCACAGATGCAAGAGTTCGCAGAAATTGGTCAGTTTAACATTTGTTTTCTCCTAAAAAAAAGGCAAAAGGGCGATATTATTGAACCACTCTATAACAAGTCCAAAACAACTTACTGAAGCGAAAATATTTTGTAACTCTCAACACATCATCCAAACTCCAAAGGTAGAATTCAAAAGATGGAAATAAATATAAGAACTAGATTTAATGATTGATTATTGTTGGTTAATAATTCCAAACTAAAATTACAACTGCTCTTAAAAATGCAAATTCGTTGTGTTTTCCGACATTTGTTTTGAATAATTTAAAAGTTTTCTGTGTTGGTTTTTTTGTATTTTCGCTTTCAAATGTATGTAGTTTGAAATATGGTATCATTCAAAAACTATTTTTCTTGCTATCGATAAACCATTGCACTCAGCACGAAGCAATAACTAGTACTTACTTTTGTGTCTAGGAAGTTTACCTGCAGGACAACAACAAGTTGTATCAATTGGCATTGACTTCAAGGATACCATGCAACCCGTCACATTTGAATTGTGGTAAAAATCAATTCTTTCTATCAACAAAGTATTGTCACTGGTTTCAAATAAATTGTTGTAACAAAAATTCTATCTCTTGTTTTGTTTTTGTTGTGCAACATGTGTTTCCAAAACGATTGGTGCAGTGATTGTTGTGCAAATGTTGTGCAACTGTCATGCAACAAAATTTAGGCTATTGGAAACTGTATCAAACGTGTGTTTTTTTAAGCACGGAAGTGGATACATTCTCCGTAACAATCAAAGTTCCAGTAGGAGAATTGGTGAAACCTGCTAATCTGACAGAAAATCAGTTTGAAAGTGAACAGCGCCAACTTACTGGTATGACAGAAAGCAGACTTGAATGTAAATTGAATTCTACCTTTGACCACAAGGTGTTATGCAGTAAAGTGCTACAGATTACTAACATGCAACAAGTTCCTTCACCACCTAGTGATGAAAACATACTGAGGTAATGCAGTTTTGATCTCTCTAATCTCTATCTCTATAATAATAGCTGTATTCTGTTCAAAATGGTTGTAATAATTTTTGCAGAACCCAATTTTTACGGGCCTCTGCTTTTTAATTGCATGCAGCATAATTTCAAAAATCACGGCAGAACCCGGTCATTTTAGTTGGGAAGTTTCGTTTTTTTACTTTTTTCTCTTTAAAATACTTTATCTATAGGAATATTTATTTATTGTATCTTTCTACATCTTCAGACGAATATATTAACACGTTTTCTAAGGAGCATCAAAGCCAGCTAGCTAGCTGGCTAGCCTTTTTTATTTTTTGTTCTTTTTATTCAGTTTGGTATATTATTATTTATTTGTAATTGGGGTTGTGGTTGTGTTTTTCTAGCTACCTCCAACTAGAAAAAAAAAGTAGTAAACAGGATAACGACAGGCAGTTTTCTGAATTTTTTTAAACCAAAGTAGCGAAAAAGGTTTTTTGTAAAATGGTATTATGCCTATACTCATATGCAACACAGTTTACCTGTACTGTATATTTACCCCAGTGTCATGACTTATTTTTAAACGTAGTTTGTTTATACCAGTTTTACCAGGCAAAGAATAAATATTGCTATGTTATCTTCAGGTTTGCTGGGAGCTTGATATCTTCAACCCTTCCAGTGCTTTTGACACTGAAAGGTCATTCGCAAGATTGCACGATCGTTGTCAACTGTGAAAAGATGAGCATTGCTTCCTTGCTGGCAAAAGAAATTAAAAATGGAATATAAATTTAAGCACAAATTTGAATAATATTTTTATATCATGTAATTTTATGTGTTGTGATTTTGTCAAACCTCTTCCATCAGTATTTCTTGAAGGTTTTGCAGTTACCAATACATGTGGCATATTTTTGTCATCTGCACCCTAATGCAGGGGCTGATCCGTATCATTTTGGACTTCAATACAACCATTTGAGAGACGTCTAGGATATTTAGTTTTGCGTTCCCAGAATAAAGAGACATAATTTTAAAAGGCTTGAAAAATGCTGTATGTGTGTACATGGGACTATAAATGTGCAACATAACAATCAAATGCCAACATAGATGATTAACATTTTCAATACTTGTCAGTGAGACTCCCCACCAAATATACTGTTGTGCATAGAATATTTAGGATCAACTCCGGTGTTGGATTTTTTTTCGTTTATAGGACGAGAGAATTTTTTATAGTTGTGACTCTTTATATTCATTTTCTCCCTATTTTACACTCTAATTGATGATTTCTCCATGTTTTTCAAGCTGTAATTTTAATAGAAAGTGTAGATTTAATAGTATCAAAATAAATTTCTTTCTTTTGTGAAGATTGGCAACACAGTAAAGAATTAAAGCGTTGTACAGATATAAATGTTTTGCGTAGTGTTATCTTTTGTTATTAACACAAGAAAATGCTTTGACGTGCAGTTTACATTTTAGAAAAAGGAAAAATGGTCAAGTTAAACGCAACACTCTTAAAATACATGTCACGGGAGGATTTTCGTGTTCTGACTGCAGTAAGTATAACATTGATGAAGGCCAAGTATTAAATTAGTTCTTATATTTATGTATACATAATGTACTGCTGTTCCCTTAGGTTGAGATGGGCATGAAGAATCATGAGGTTGTTCCACCATCCTTAATTTCTCAAATTGCTAGTTTAAAACATGGAGGTTGTCACAAAATACTTAGGGAACTAGTGAAGAACAAGTTGTTAGCGTACGCCAACAATAGACAAGGTAAACTTTTTATACTTGGTATTAAAAAGCAAGCTTATTGCAAAACTTGTTATAAATTGTTTATTTTTAGGTTGTGGATATCATTTAACATACGCTGGTTATGATTACTTGGCATTAAAAACTTTAGTTGCTAGAGATGTTGTGTACTCTGTTGGTAATCAAATAGGTGTTGGAAAAGAATCAGGTATTTGCATTTAGTAGCATTTTTCTTTACAGCAATAAATGTGAATTAAATACACATATCCTGATTACAATTTATAGACATCTACATTGTTGCAGATGAAGAAAGCACTCAATATGCCATGAAACTCCACAGGTACATTAATAATAAAAGTTTTTACCATAGTTTTCGTAGTTTTCTCACAACCTGTTTTGTGGTTTCAAGTTTCTATACGCCATGCAATCTTTTCCCTTTCTAATATTCAGGAGCCATGTGTTACACGACTCTTGAGTATTAGAATGAAAACGAGCTAATGATTGATAAAAGGCAATAACCTGGATAATCCTTCTCCATATGGTAATGTCTATTTAAATTACATACAAAAAACATCAAGTCTTGATTTGCAATTACATTGCCAGACAGATAATAAAGCGACTTTACCATGGGATCACCATACAATAAATACAATACCAACATAAGGCAGAAATTAATATATTTCTCACTTACTTTTAAAATGAACTGTAATCTCGCACACAAAATTGTAAAAATGAATTAAAATTTATTTAGGTTTTACAACAGTAATACAAAATTTTAATATTCTTGATTAGACTTGGACGCACGTCATTTCGAAAAGTTAAAGAGAAGCGTGATTATCATAAAAATCGAAGCAATTCTTCGTGGTTGTATTTGTCGAGGATAGCCGCAGCTAAAGAATTCGCGTTTATGAAAGTAACGCTTTTAAAATTTAAATTTGAAAACCACCTTTCCGTTCATTGCAATTTCATAGCTATTAATTTTCATACTTTTTTGTAGGTTTTGTATGAAAATAACTATCCTGTACCTAGACCTGTAGATTTTAATAGACATTGTTTAATAATGGAGTTGGTTGATGCTTTTCCACTGTAAGTTTTTACAACTATTTATAAGTGTTTGTTTTGTTTTGTGAGTGAAGATTGATGTCAGTTAATAGTGAGTATCGATGTATGTCTTTCTTTGTTTTGTGGTTTCAATGAATGTGATAAAGAACTATTTTTTGTCAATCCTTCTGTTCTGGTTTCCACGAATGTGATAAAGAACTATTTTTTGTCAATCATTCTGTTGTCGTTGTCAACGAATGTGATAAAAAAATATTTTTTGTCAATCTTTCTGTTGTGGTTGTCAACGAATGTGATAAAGAACTATTTTTTGTCAATCTTTCTGTTTTGGTTGTCAACGAATGTGATAAAGAACTATTTTTTGTCAATCCTTCCGTTGTGGTTTCAACGAATGTGATAAAGAACTATTTTTTGTCAATCTTTCTGTTGTGGTTGTCAACGAATGCGATAAAGAACTATTTTTTGTCAATCTTTCTGTTTTGGTTGTCAACGAATGTGATAAAGAACTATTTTTTGTCAATCATTCTGTTGTGGTTTCAACGAATGTGATAAAGAACTATTTTTTGTCAATCTTTCTGTTGTGGTTGTCAACGAATGTGATAAAGAACTATTTTTTGTCAATCTTTCTGCTGTGGTTGTCAACGAATGTGATAAAGAACTATTTTTTGTCAATCCTTCTGATGTGGTTTCAACGAATGTGATAAAGAACTATTTTTTTGTTTGCAGGTATCAAGTAAACAACTTAAAAAGCCCTGGTCACACATACAGTGAATGTATGGAACTTATCCTCGGATTAGCTGCTCATGGTTTTGTACACTGTGATTTCAACGAATTCAATTTGTTGATTACAGAAAAAAACAAAGTTATCGTAATTGACTTTCCACAGATGGTATCAACATCGCATGAGAATGCTCAAATGTTAGTATAAAGCTAAATAAACACTAAAAATATAGTCCCTTGCAATTCGACATCATATGGAGTTCATCGATTTTGCTGATTTTTATACTTATCTATGGAAAACCGTGGTTTTAGAATAGTAATGAAACATGCTCTTCACAACATACTGTAACTTTAAACGGTGCGGTAAAGCGAATGTGAGCATACGTCGTTTTGTGGCAAACATAATTACTTCTGCCGTTCATTTAGTTATATTATTTTTAAAGTTTTTCTTAATTTATGTTTGCATTACGATTACAGGTATTTCGACAGAGATGTGCAGTGCATACGAGAATTTTTTAAAAAGCGCTTTGGTTTTGAAGGCGACCGCTATCCACAGTTTAATGACATCAGGTAAGAAACACGAAGCTTCATATTACTTGTTAGTAGTGGTGAATTTTAACAAGTTTTGATATCTTTATATAAGCATGTAATGTCTTAAAAATAAGCTTAATGCTAAATATTAAATGCTACAACAAAATCGAACCAAAAAAGAGAAATTTGCCACATTTTGTTATAGGAGTGTGGATGATTTAGATACGCAAGTTTGTGCAAGCGGATTTTCTACGAAACATGATGAAGACAAAGAATATGAACATGTGAGTGTCACAGCAGAGTTTATTGAATAAACTAATATGTGAAAAAATGTGCAATGTATTTCTTTTTTATTTGAAATGCTAGATAGATTGTTTTCGATTTAGATTATCTCTCAAATGCGGCAGCACCATATTGATAATACCTCTGACAGTGATGATGATGATTATGATGATGAAGAGGACAATAATGACGACGACACGGAAGACGAAGGAGAAGACTGGAACGTGAAGAAGCAGGAGGTGGACGATGAGGAACAAGGGAGACAAAAAGATATTGTTATTCTTTTAGATGGGGAAAATTCAACTGATTCAGAGCTTGAAAACTTGCATGAGATGAATAAAAACTATAAACCACACAGAGATTGTAAAACAAAATCACATTTAACTGTTACGAAACCTAAGTACAGCCAGAGCTACATCAAAGAACGTGTTAAAAAATCTTTATCAAAAACGCAAAAAACTAACCGTCGTAGAAAGGTGAAAAAGGGTGAAGCAAACGTGACTACCAAGCAAAAGGCTGAAAATCGAAGTATTATAAAGGATTCTTTGTGAATGAAATTTTGTGTTTTCGCAAATATAATAATTTTACACAACTACAAATGGATGTAACATTTGTTTTTGCAGAGCTAAGTCATCAAGCGAAGCCTATTTGGTATTTGAGCAAGCATAAAATCAGTTACCAGGAAACATTTTCGAAAAGTTTGTCAGTTGTCCACTTATGACTCTTAGTCAAGTTTCGCTCCAGATTGAAAAGTTTTTGCCTACTTGCGTATTTCAAAGAAATATTTTCTGCTTGATGATTTTGCGTACTGGGGTGAAGTGACTTTTTGGCGCGACATGTGCAAATCGAACACAGCGTTCAAACTAGTAAGCGAGGAGAAAAAGTGAAGAGGGAAAAACCCAAACAAGAAAATTGCGGAGAGAAATAAAAGAATATTAACAAAGTTTTTTAATTTTTGCGTGTTTTCTGATGGCTCTTGAATTAAGTTTATAGAAAAACAGTGCAGTTTTGTTCACATGCTTTTGTTTACGCGTGTTAGATAGTTAAAATCTTTTGGTTTTTTGTTTTTCTTACGAGCAAGAAAACCTGACGTAATAACTTAAGACGACTTATTTATACACACATGCATTAAAAACGAAATAGTCTGTACTAAATAATTTAGAAAATTCTTGTTTAATAATTTTGTTACTTACAGCTGTACAGTTCCTAAGTATTAAAAGCATCATCTTTGTTGTTGACTTTGTAAAGTTATTGTATATTGATATATGTAGAACAATATTAAAAAGTCGCGATGGTTGACCAACCTCCCATACTGAAGGAAGGTGACACATATGAGAAATGGCGAACTGAAATTGTGTCATGGCGTGAGCATACAGCGATAGAACTGAAAAGACAAGCTTTGGCTGTACGAGCAAAATTAAGTGGGAAAGTTCGTGAAGCTGCGTTGCGTTTGGATGCTGCTGATTTAAATAAAAAAAATGGAATGTCTTTCTTGTTGGATAACCTGGATCAAATCTTCCGAAAGGATAAAAGGTGAATTCAATTTTTATTCTTGTTTTGTTTGTTTTTTGTTTTTAATCTTTCAAATTTAATCTTTACACTCTCTTTTTTCTGTTCAGACGAAAATGGGATGTTGCGAAGAGTGACGACTCGAATCTAAGCGCAACAGAGAGAGCAAGACAACGAGCAGCCAAATTGTCTGCAAAACTAGCTGCAGAAGGGAAGTATCAAACACAACCCATGTCTTTGTTGGTAAGCTGGTTATGTTTCATCGTAAGTAGAATAATTTTTAAACCATGCGTTTTTTACATTATATCTGTCGTCTAGCCACAGACAATATCAAACCCTGTTGATCAGTTTATTAAAAATAAACCCACTGGATTTTCAACTGCGTCGAATCAAGCTGCTACTATACCTACAGTAAAAAAGCTGCAAAACGGAGGCTACTTTACGGAGATGGACGTAAATGATATTCCTGAGAGGTATGTCCGTTTTTATGGGAATTTATGAAGAGAAAATTGTTAAGGGTTAGATTTTTATATTTCCAGAATTTTAAAATGTTTTCTGTTACTCATCGTCTGTCTGTAAATTCCTATGTATGTGTGCTGATTCTCAAAACTAAATAATTTGGAAAAAATGCTCTACACTATATTTTAAATATAGTTAAAACAAACAGAAAAGAAATAACATTTAATTTATCTTTACATTTAGACAGTTTGTAACAGACCCTTCACTACTTGAACGCGTGAGTTGTGTTTTTTTCTGCTTTTTGTAACAGACCCTTCACTACTTGAACGCATGAGTTGTGTTTTTTACTGCTTTTTGTAACAGACCCTTCACTACTTGAACGCGTGAGTTGTGTTTTTTACTGCTTTTTGTAACAGACCCTTCACTATTTGAACGCGTGAGTTGTGTTTTTTACTGCTTTTTGTAACAGACCCTTCACTACTTGAACGCGTGAGTAGTGTTTTTTACTGCTTTTTGTAACAGACCCTTCACTACTTGAACGCGTGAGTTGTGTTTTTTACTGATTTTTTTCATTACTATCCTACTATCCTAATTTGATCAAATGAAAATACGCAAGCAGCCAGTGCACCAATTTCTAAAATACCAGGCTACGTATTACTGTTTAGGTAAGCAAGCAATGTGGTGCTGCAGTGACTCTACGTGGCAAACAACTTTCCACTGAAGACAAAAGAAGAAGCATCATATCAGGAATAGCGTAAGTTTTCTGTTAATTTCTGAGAGTGAGTTGGTACAAGGAAACTTTTCGGTTCTAATTATAAATGTAAAAAACAAGAGAAACATGCTCTGGTTCCATTGCGTTTCATTTTGTCGTTTTTTTTTTTGTTTTGTTAAGTTGAAATTCAGATTAAAGAAACACACAAGGCTTTAGCGGTTTATTTAAATTATTACGATTCAGCTGATACTCAAATTTATAATAACAAAACCAACCTTGGTATTTATCTTTTTAGTCAAAAACCTTTAAGCATTATGATTCATGCGGATGTTGCTGCGAAAGTTCAAGGTAGGATAAACTACTTATTACCAGTTTGTACAAGTCTTTTCACAACGTGTACAGATGTGGCATTTTTTTTTAGTTGCGCTGCACAAGTTTATGGATCTTATTACGAACTGTAAGAAGTTCGGACCTAATTTTACTAGCAACAATCAACCCTCTGTAAGTGTTTCTTATAGATTTTGAACTTGCTTTTCAGTTGGACTACGAGAATAACTTTTTTCTTTACTGTTTGTAGGCGAATTATTACGTACAAGATAAAATATTCGTGGGTTTAGATGACGCCCATCCTGATTTTAATGTTAATTACTCACTTGGGGGAGACAAAGTATGTTTGTATTTTTGCCTGTGTGTTTATGATCCTGGAAAAGTTCATGTATCAAAATTAAAATGAACTAACACAAACGAATTTGTGTTAGTTTTTAATTTGACGATTGTTTCTTAATTTTTGTGCTAAAGTTAAAGTTAAAAAATTCCGTGCTGCAAGGTTTTTAATACAAACCTGATTCACATCAGGTTTGTATTATATATTACCCTTATTTAAACCTGAAACCTGGTTAAGGATTATCAAATATCGGGTAGAGGTTAAGCAACATTTTACCTGAAACGTAATGTGAAAAGCCTCTGTGGCATTAATTGGATGAAATGATTCCTAAGTTTTTTTCATCGTTAGGGTACAAACTTCGGTTTTATCATGCAACAATCCGGTGGTAAAGTGTTTCTGCGTGGTAAACGTTCAGGGTATTTGGAGCACAACTCTGGTCGGGAATCTTTTGAAGCTCTTCATATTTATATTAGGTGAGTGTATCAATTTTGTGTGCTACATACGTGCGTGCCAGTCTATTTCATCTTCCTGCTAATTTCCTCTTTCTGCTAATTTCGTCTTTCGCTTAATTTCCACGTTTTGTTCTTTGTAGTCATCCTCACCAGGACGGTTTAGACCTGGCTCGCCAACTTTGTGAAAATCTGATCGACACAGTGAGTATGAAGCTATGGCGACGTGACCGACAGATAATGGATCGAATTTAACCTCGTCGTTCGTTTAATCGTTTGCTTGTTGTTTTAGGTGGAAGAAATGCGACTATCAGTTTTTATTATATAATGTTTCATTAATAATTGACAGTCCGTATTTTAGGTACATCAACAGTATCAAAGTTGGCTGCAGAGAAAACGCAATGAAGAACAACGCGAGTACCTTTATTCACCATCACAAAACATCCATGAAGAACAATATGACTTCAATGCTGGTCAAATTGAGCAGGTTAAGATGGCATCAACTAAAAATCAATCTTTCTCATCTGCAACGCGGTATGAATTAACGACAGATGAAAGTAGGCGGTTGGAGGTCCTAGCGACAAAAGAGGAGTACATTTATCCCCCCAGAGAAGATATGAAAAGACGATACGACAGCAATACTGTTGAAAGAAACCATTTAGATATAGCAAGACCAAACCGTACGCACGCTCACTCTGCGAAAGATAATATTAATGAAGAACTGCACGCCTGGAGTTCTGATCGAAATCATCAGTCTGCTACGAAGTATGACGATCGAGTTCAGTAAGATATAAATATAAAACGATTTACAAACCTCGTTCGCGATGGTCATCATTACGTTAGATCGAGTCACAAAGCGTTCATTCGTACCAATTAAAATGGCGTAGACTTCGCGTCAAAATGAAAGGAGCCGCCATTTTGCGTCTAGGCTTATCGTTAACCCGTGGAAAAATCCACGGAGTTACCGTCTTCCATGTTTTAGTAGCACAGTGTTTATTTCGTGCACAAACAGACGGACTACGGCTATTATTAAAATTCTTACTTTTTAGTGGAAATACAGATCAGTGTGAACCAAACCAAACAAAACGTGATAGATTTCGTGATGATCGTAACACGAGAGAAATGAAGGAAACACCAACTGCAAAAAAAAGCCATGATAGCAGGTAATATAATACATGGTGATATAATGTGGAATGTTGATAACTCTTTCATAAAAAATGACTTGTTTACTACTTAGGCATCGTTATCGACCTTATGACGACAAATGCACCGAGCGTGATATCAGCAAATATGAAGGGAAGACAAAAGAAGAGTGGAGAAAGAAAAGAAAATTTAGTGAGGTATCGTTCCTTGCTTTTTTATTTATTTATTAGAATTTTTTTGATCGTGATCATGTTTTGCTTTTTTGGTTTAGGATCCTAAACTTATGGAAGGACGAGGCGCCAGAAATTTGCGTGAAGACTCTTATGAACCGAAGGCGGAAGATGTTAAGCCGCTAAGCGATGCATTTTTGCCTCCCCCACCCGTCCCTCCTTTATTTCATAAAAAACATGGAAGAGATATTCGAAAAGATCGAGCGCATTCAGATTTATTCAAAGCACGAAAGCCACTGACTATTAAGAAATCAACCTCAGGAGCAATAAAGATGGGTGCGTTGAGTTCACTTACAGCGTACGATGGAGACTCAGATGAAGACTAAAAGTAATAATTACCTGCACTTTTTTCAAATGAACACAAAAAGCTAATTATTATTCCCATCTGGCGGATAATCAGAATGTTAATTGAATATATATATATATATATATATATATATATATATATATATATATATATATATATATATATATATATATATATATATATATATATATATATATATATATATATATATATATATATATATATATATATATATACCCGGGTAAAAGAGCGGCATTGATATTGCAATGTGATTGGTTAGAACTTACGTCATAGTTGGTAATATTTCACGGTATTGCCCGCTACCATAACAACCGTGTTTAAAGTTTAAATATGGTAACATTAAATGTAAATAAACACGGAAAAAAGTAAACAAAATGCGAAACAGAAGTGAAACAGAAATGAAACTTACTTTTATCTTTTAAAGAATTCAATGTTGTGGCTGCAATGAAAACCTGCTATGTTTACACGATATTCGATTTTAAAAAATATTTTTTGTTCGAATGTACGTACGTTCCATATGTTTCCAATAGTTCTATAAAGACGTGGTTTCTACATCCTGCTTTTATAATGTAATATTTTTTGTTGTAAAATGCAGTACCCGGATAATAATCCATATAATAACTGTTTATGAGGGCAATACCGGAGAATATTGACCTCTGTCACGTATTGCCCTCACAAGCTCAGGCAATACTTTGACGTCGGTCAATATTCTCCGGTATTGCCCTCATAAACAGTTATTATAGGGTTAGTATTGGAGCATGAACTAATAATTTATAGTAAGATTGATATTAACAAATAATTTATTTTAAATATTTTGAGGACGTACCAATTTCTGTCAATATACAAGGTTAAAGTGATGATTATTTTGCAGATTTGTTTTTGAGGTGTACATAGCTTTGCATGAATATGAGACTTGCATATTATTCCATGGTTGTCATTTCAATACCCGCATACATTTTATGCTATTCAACGTTACTGTTAAAACCTAAAAGATTATTAAGGTACTACTGGTATACCCATGACTCTACCCTAGTTGTCTGTAATTCGTCTGTAACTTGTCTGTACTCGTTTGTAAGTCGTCTGTAACTTGTCTGTACTCGTCTGTGACTCGTTTGTATTCGTCTATACTCGTCTACGCATTCGTCTGTAGTTTTAGAACAGATCAGTTATATTTTACTAGTGAATTATGAGTCTTGTCTGTACTCGTTTGTAAGTCGTCTGTAACTTGTCTGTACTTGTCTGTGATTCGTTTGTATTCGTCTATACTCGTCTACGCATTCGTCTGTAGTTTTAGAACAGATCAGTTATATTTCACTAGTGAATTAGGAGTTTTGTTTTGAAATAAATCATTCGAACTCCGAAATCAAGTTATTCGAATTTATATTTTGAAAATCAATTCACGTGGTTATAAAACCAGAACAAAATGATGCCATCTCAACGAAAACATTAGATTTTTCATTAATTTTGAAGATTTTATTAAAGACTAGTCGATAAAGCCCGTGGAAAAATCCACCGAGGCAGGATAAAAATGAAGAAGAAGCGTCATTTAAATTTTGATGACGTCAACAACCCATCCAACATTTTCAGCGTAAAATAGCACTATTGGAAAATATTCTTCATACAGAAAGAGTTTTACCAAATATTAACCGAGAAGAGATGGAACAAACGAGTGAACGTCTATTTAATTGCGAACGTTGTGGTAAGAAATGCAAATCTGAACGTGGAACTATCCAACATCTAAGACACTGCACGAGAAATGAAATCAATCAAGAAGTTGGCCAGCCGCCCCCTGCACCCTAGCAGCACTTGCCACCGCGACAAGAAGAACAAATTGCGGAAAATTTCTGGTGGTCCGAAACGAAAGGTAGTGAGATGGAGAAAAGGCTAAAGAGATTTACGAAAAAATCGTTTTCTGGAAATCAATCTATTCATGCTACCAAGCGGCGCTTCCGGAAAGGCATACATTCGTGAAACGACACGCTTGCTGAATTCGTGGACAGAGAATTCTCCACTCAAGAACTGTGCGCTGAGGCTGATACACATTATGCCCGCCTTGCTATTACAGAAACCATCCAAAAGATCAAAGAGTAAAGACCACGTCGAAGCTCTCGAACGACGCCTTGAAACATGGCGAAAGGGAGACTTAGCAAAAATTTACAGAGAAGCGAAAGCGATTCAGTCAAGACTACCTACCAACAACGGGAAGAGAGATATGGCAGCTCTTTCAAGACAATTTAAAGAGCTTATGCAAAAGGGTAACGTGAATGGTGCAATCAAGCTTCTTACGAACAACATGAAAGGAGGGATATTACTCTTAAACAACGAAACAATGGAGCTTTTGCGAATCAAACATCCCGATTGAAAAGAGGCAAATAAAGAAGCCCTACTTCCAGGCGAAATTCCCACAGTAGAACCAATTATTTTTAAATCCATAGTTCTCAAAGCAGCCCAGATGACGAAAGGGGGTTCCGGTCCATCTGGTATGGATGCGGACGGTTGGAGGAAGATGCTTTCCTCGAAGATGTATGGCGACACACTGGACAAGATCTTAGAAGAGTTCTAGCAAACGTTATTAAAAGGATGTGCGTCGATACCATCAACGAAAACTCCCGACTAGTCCCACTGGACAAACAACCAGGACTACGGCTTATTGGAGTAGGTGAAGTGCTCAGGAGAATAGCAGGAAAAATCGTGATGAGTGTCACAAAGAAGCTTCCTCAAAATCAGAAATGTGCGGCCGAGAAGCAGGTAGTGAAGCGGCGATACACGCAATGAAAGAGCTGTTTGGAAGAGAGCAGTCTGAAGCAGTCCGCCTCGTTGACGCTGCAAACGCTTTTAATAGTGTGAACAGAAGAGTGCTGCTTCACAACATCTCCATTACATGATCACCGATTGCTACATATGTAAAGAAATATTGTCAAGAGAGAGCACAACACAAGGTGATCCATTCGGAATGGCTATTTACGCAATGGCTATATCCCCTCTACTTGACATACTAATTGCAACAACTGAGGATCAAAACAACAAGATGGTGGCCTTCGCGGATGGTCAAATCTCATCCAATGTGGGCCAAAATATGAATATCATCCCCAACCAACAAAGTCGTGGTTTATCGTGAGGCCAGAGAAGTTCGACGAGGCAAGAGAGATTTTTGAAGGAACTGGGGTGAAAATAACCACTGAAGGAGAAAGACATCTCGGGTCGGTGGTAGGAAGCAAACAGTACAAGCGAAAATACGTTAATGAATTGGTCGAAAAATGGGTGAATGAAATGTCTCTGCTTTCTCGGATTGCGACAACACAGCCGCAAGCAGCATACGGCTGTTATAATGCTGGATATCAACATAAGCTGACGTACTTCTTCCGAACAATCCCAGGGATTGAAAACTACTTACAACCGTTCGAAGAGATCCTTAAACATCAGTTCATCCCAGCCATTACTGGTGGACATATCGTTAATGATAGAGAGAGATCACTCCTGTCCCTTCCGCGACGTCTTGGAGGCCTTGGTTTGAAAAATGTTACTCGAACGGCAAATGAAGAATATGAAAATTCCTGCCAGGTCACGCTCCATCTAAAGAACATGATCCTAGACACACAAGTAGAAGGTGGCAAGACGAAATCAGCGATCAAGGCAGAACGGAGAAAAAAGCAACAAGCTAAGCTCGACAGCCTACGAGAAGAAATGGTGGATGCCGAAAAACGTTTGAACGACACCAACCTTGAAAGTGGCGTTTCGAACTGGCTGACAACACTACCCCTGAAAGAGTGGGGCTACGATCTGAATAAACAGCAGTTTTGGGACGCAATCAGAATAAGGTATAACTGAAACCTCGGGCGACTGCCGACAGAATGCGTGTGTGGTGAAAAATTCGACCTTTGCCATGCCTTGTCTTGTAAAAAAGGGGGCATGGTCACCCTGCGACACAACGAACTGCGTGACATCACCGCCTCACTCTTAAAATAAGTCTGTCATGACGTAAAGAAGGAGCCAATGCTGATTCACACCTAAAGCTAGCTAGTTTAAAACTGCCGATTTAGATACCTAAAGCTAGCTAGTTTAAAACTGACGTATTGTGGCGCCGTAGATTAGTGGTTATAGCTCTCGTACTCTGTGCGGGAGACCGGGGGTTCGATTCCTCTTGACGGCGATTCAACACGGGCGAGTGAGTTACCATAGCCCCGGGTTAACCCAAGCCATGTGAGGGAAATTGGGAAGATGGCACACTGTGTGGGCCGTTGGATGTTGCCGGAAGTTGTCTAGTAGAGCGCGGGCCCTAATTGGGTCTGCGTCGCTTAAAATGAGCATTAAATACTCTAGGACTCTCCATCTAAGCCATGGCCCCTCCTGGAAATAATAGACAGGGTATATCCCTCGATATTTGTGAGGCTAGCCATGTAAAACATGCACATCTATCTATCTATCTAGGGCATGAATAAATATATATACAAAACAAAACTTTACGGGTGCATATTTCAAAAAATAACTTGTTATGAATAAATAATTTTTATGATAAATTTGGTCATATTTTATTTTTATTTTCTAAATTTTCCTTCTGTATTCTTTTTGGTGGTAAAATATACTAAATATCATTATAACAAAGTTCAGCCTCTTCTGCTAAAAAGAATTTAAGTTTTAGGACCGACTACAAAATGCTTTAATTTGTCATAAAATGTTGACGATTGCACGAGAACAGCTTGTCAGAATTTAAAAAGCCTCTTAACAGAAAACATCGTAGACATTGATGTTAAAGTTAGAATTTAAAACGCCTGGGTAATAACAAATGCAGATGTTGAAGAATTAAATAATAAAAATAGTTAGCTAGCTAGCTAGAGAAAAATCTGTCCCAAAGAACTTTTTTATGCTAGGCTAGCTATGTTGCTGATTTTATGCCAGCAAAAATAGCAATTTATTGCTAGCTACATGGGTAGTTTTATCCCAGCTAAGTGGTTAGTTCATTGCTAGCCTTGTAGCTAGTTTGATGCTAGCTATATTGCATTGTTTGTTTGTTTTTATGCTACCAAACTCTAATAGTAGCTAGCTAGCTATATGCTATCTAAATTCTATTATTATTCTATCTAAATCTGCAGTTTTAAGCTAGGTAGCCTTAGGTGTGAGTGAGAATAAGAATGGGTTCATTACATATAAAAAATAGTGATATACGAGCTAGCTAGCTAAACATACCTTATCTTCGTTTTCTTGAAAAAGCCCTCCGTCAGTTGCAATATAGCTTAGATATAGATCAGAGAGAAAGTCACGTGATATTCCCCAATCAGCCATCTTTTAGAAAAACAAAAGCACTTCTTCGCCCCGTTGACTTGCTGAATCAGAAATTTTACGAAAAAATAACCAGATTAAACTACTGGGTAAACAAGTTTCTTAAATTGACGAAAATTTAAAATTTTGAGGCATATCGGACTAGTATAGAAAGTGTCGCGGAGAGGTTGCCAAGGCAAAGGCATTAAGTACGGCAAGGAAAGGGCACGGCAAAGGCAGACAAGGAAACAGGAAGAGGAATCAGCAAGGCAGGGGTAGGCAAGGCATGGGAGGCACAGGCAAGGACATAGTTAGGCATGCACCAGAAAAGGCATAGGAAGGGTAGGCAGGCTCCAGAAAAGGCATAGATAGGAAGGTTAGCAAGGGCACGTAAGAGGAATCAGCAAGGCAGGGGTAGGCAAGGCATGGGAAGCACAGGCAAGGCAAAGGCATTAAGCACGGCAAGGAAAGGGCACGGCAAAGACAGGCAAGGAAACAGGAAGAGGAATCAGCAAGGCAGGGGTAGGGCAAGGTAGGCATAGTAGGCAGGCACCAGAAAAGCCATAGGAAAAGTAGGCAAAGGAACGGTCAGCGCTGGCAAGGCAATATATCTAAGTTCTGTGTCATATTAGTCCAGGGGGTATAGAAAATATCGAGGTTCAAATTCAATGAAAAGGGTATTAAATTTATATAAGGTCTATATACAGTAAATCATCTTAGCAGAATAATGTGCCAATACAATACAATCTGGTTGTTGTAGATGCAAGATAATTATATTTTTCCTAGCCCTGTCCAGGATTTGAACCTGGATCTCTCATTTGCATGAGTGTCATAGCCATTAGACCAACAGGGCATATATATATATATATATGAAAAACTTTACATGTGCATCTTATATATCCTAACTTCGGTTCAAACAAACAGACAGTTAACAAGCTGTTGTTATCCTACGCACCTAAAACAATTTTACTTTGTGGAAAATTTTGTAACATTTAAAAATAAAAATACAGTTTATAACCTGTTTTTACCCTCTTAAAGCAAAAAAAAACTGCAATATTTTATGGGAAAAGTTTCTGTGAAAGATCAAAAATTAATCGTGACATCTGATAGGCGTAACACATTTTCCCAAAAAACTTTCTTGCAACTTCGGTTTAAAAAAACACAGCGGAAACAGCCTGTTGTTATCCTGTCCAGCTAAAAATCAAACAGCAGTATATGTTTATTTTGCAAACAAGTTTTCATGACGGTAGGATAAAAAGCTCTTATTCCAAACTGAAAAAAACATATACATATCGTGAAAAAGAAATAATGAATACATTTGCAGATTTTCAATACATGTCGACGATTGAACGAGAACCGCTATTCAGAATTTAAAAAGCCTCAGTAATAACAAATGTTGATGTTGTAAAAATTTCCCAATATATATATATATATATATATATATATATATATATATATATATATATATATATATATATATATATATATATATATATATATATATATATATATATATATATATATATATATATATTGAAATAATTTTCGCTTCTGCAACTTAAGCCGCACTGATGTATGCTCATTTCCTGACGTTTGTACAATATATATAGCTAGCTACAACCGTCCACGAAAATATAGCTCTCTATTCCCCCTTAATGTTAAGAACTGCCCATTTGTGGCTAAGCAACGTAAACAATTACACGTGACATACCTGTATATAAACATTTACTATCTGCAAAATATCTAGCTGGCTATGTTTGGCCATTTTGTGGACAATTGTAGCTAGAACAAGCTGTATGATGGGACATTCCTACAGAGTAGAATTATCTCACTCACTGAGTTACAACTTAGAAGGATAAGAAACTAGACGCCATTTTAATTCGTACTAAAAACGTGTTACCGAATTGCCGTGACCGACATATATAAACAAACTATTATATATCAAAATGGTAGCCGCAATAGTGGTATATTGCAACACCTCCCTACCGAAAAAAAATTAACAAAAGAAAAATGAGTCTGAGTCAATAAAACGATGGCCTTTTGATGAAGTACTGTCCTATTTTTCTTTAAGACATGACATAGTCCTTAAAGCGAGTTGGTAATTTAGTTGTTCTCTGTGGCCTTATTGCTGTCATGGACGAATCTTCGATTGAGGCTTGCTTTGCTTGTGGACTGCTGCGTGGTCGTTCAGATGGAAGAGGTCGTGCTACATGGGTTACAGGTGCTTGATTGTGTGCAGTAGTTATTTGATCCAACCGTGGTTTGACTGTGGTATGTTGAGGTTGTACGATGACAGTTTTATGTATGCTCAGTGGCCCGGATGGTGCTGCCGCTGGTTTGATGTGAACCCGGTTTCTTGTGATAATGGTATTCTGTGGTGTTTGCAAAGTATACGACATGTCATTTTTTCTGATTATTCGTCTATACGTCCATGGTTGTCCCCGTTTTTGTGGAGGTGGTTTAGCATATGCGTATGTGCCAACGTCTGGTTTGTCGTGAACCGGTCCTGAATGACGGTCGTATATTTCCTTGGCTGTTCTACGTTTGTCAATTATCTGTTGTGTTGTATTGGCTACGTCTATGGGTGAAGGTAAAAGTGCAGACTTTGAGGTTGGTAGCATAGTTCGGGTTCTTCGGTTCATCATTCTTTGTGCAGGGGAACTCAAGTGTCCCTGTTGCGGAGTATTTCTGTAGTTTAGAAGCGCTATTTGGAAGTCTTGAGACTTTTTGAGCATGTTTTTTGCAACTTTGACTGCAGCTTCAGCACGCCCATTCCCTTTTGGGTAATATGGAGCAGAGCGAGTATGGTGGAAGCCATATTGTTTGGCGAAATTCTCGAACTCATTGCTGATGAACTGTGGTCCATTGTCTGTATGGCATATTTCAGGGATCCCATAACGCGAAAAGTGTGCTGTGGTGTGCCTTACAACAGTAGAAGCAAGGGTGTTTGGTAAGTGATCAACTTCAATCCAGTCAGAGAAGTGGCATACTGTGACCAGATAGTCCTTATTCTCGTATTCAAACAGATCTTGGCTAACAATTTGCCAAGGGAGTGACGGAACAGGAATTGATCGCATCGGTTCTTTAGATGCTGATCTTTGGTATTTTGCACAATCAGAGCAGTCATGACACATGTTAGTAATGTCTCTTGCCATATTTGGCCAGAAAAGTACTTCTTTTGCCATTCTCGTGTTGGAAGCTGCACCCATGTGATTGGCATGTATTTTCTGAAGCATTTCATTTCTCCGTCCGTTTCGTATCATGGTACAGTGTCCTTTATATATAAAACCATTGTTGATGGACAGTTCGTCTCTTAAGTTCCAGTATGGTTTGAGATCCTGATCAAGTTGTTGTGGTTCATCTGGCCATCCTCTTTGTATCAGGGTGTAGAGCCGTTGAAAGGTTGGGTCATTTTTCGTAGCTGATAGGATGTTCATTTCCGTGTCGTTTTTGAGCTGAAGGTGGTGTTGTGGATACTCTGACTCTGTATCAACGCGGAATACTTCAAAGGCATTTATTGTGTTTGTAGAAGGTTTGGTGAGTGGTGCTCTGGATAGGGTATCTGCTATGTAGAGTGTGGTTCCTTTCTTGTAGGTTACCGTAAATTGGTATCTCTGTAGTCTGGATAGCATTCTTTGGAGTCGTGCCGGTGCTCGGTTGAGTGGCTTCTTCATGATGATTTCCAGAGGTTTGTAGTCGCTATGTACTTCAATGTTTTTGTGTCCGTACAGCCAGTGGTCAAACTTGGAGAATGCATTACATATAGCTAAACACTCTTTCTCAATTTGAGAGTATCTTCTCTCAGTTTCAGTGAGAGTACAAGATGTGAATGCGACTGGTTGTAACTGTTCTTGATTGTTGTTTTGTAGAAGTGTTCCTCCAAGACCATTGTCACTTGCGTCAACCTGGAGTATCACCTTCTTAGCTGGATCAAAGTATTGTAGGACAGGTGTAGATGCTATAAGTGATTTAGCATCTGAAAATGCAGTCTGTTGTGTTGAAGACCATGTGAACGCCATGTTTGTTTTTGTTAGTTCAGTCAATGGCCGGATGACAGTGCTCAAGTTCTGGCAGTAAGGTGATAAGTAGTTGACCATTCCAATGAAGCGTTGCAGGCTCTTTTTGTCGTGTGGTTTTGGCATCTGTAGGATGGCATCAGTTTTCTCCGGATCAGCTTTGATGCCATTTTGTGTAAGAATGTGTCCTACAAATTTCTGTTCTTTCTGCTTGAATTTGAGTTTTGCTGGGTTGAATCTGATGTTCTTGGCTCTAGCTCTTTCCATTAGTGCAATGAGATTTTTGTCATGATCCCTTTCTGCTGTCTGGTATGTTTCCCCACAACCATTTACTAGGATGTCATCAGCTATGGGTGCGATACCTTCTAGTCCTTTTAACGCTGTCATGAGTCTCATTTGAAATTCCTCTGGAGCACTGTTGATGCCAAATGGAAGTCTTTTCCATCGATAACGTCCATAGGTAGTGTGCATTGTTGTCATATCTGATGATTTTTCATCTAACGGCACGTGAAAATACCCATCCTTTACATCAATTAATGTGAAACATTTTGCATTGTTCAGTTTGTGTAGATGTTCATTCAGTGTTGGCATTTGGTATACAGGTCGTTCTATTGCTTTGTTTATTGTTTGGCTGGGGTCTATGCATACACGAAATTTGTTTGGTTGTTCTCTGCAAAGTATGTTTGAGCACCATGGAGTTGGTTGTGTCACTTTTTCCAGTATTCCTTCTTTGACATATCTGTCTATAGCTGCTTTTTCTTTCCCACGTTTGCTCAGTGGTACTCGGTGAATTGGCATTTGAACTGGTGTAACATCATTTTTTACCCGGAATGATACTGGTGGTTGGAGACAGCCAACACCGTTAAAGCTATCTTTATAGCATTCAATTAATGACTCTTTGGTCAGCGGATGGGTTGTATCTAAAGGCTTTGTTTTGTTAACATGTGTTTTTGGTTGGCTAGTGGTTGTTGGCTGATTCAGGTTGCCTTGCTGTTGCAGAGAGTAGATATCCCCTGTGTTGATTGTCATGATGTTCATGTTTACACAGTCTTTACCGGAAAGGAGAGCTGGCTTTCCGATCATGTCCTTCGAGTCAAGGACTTGGAACACTAGACTATGATACTTTTTGAACTTTTCGCACAAAAGGGTGATTTTCCCGATGGGTCTGATTGGCTCACTTTTGTTCCCATAAGGAAGTAATACACAACGCGATTTTTGAAGCTCGATATCAGGAAAGTATTTCTGGACGACCTGGTGCGATATGGTGTTGGATGTAGCGGCGGAGTCGATTTGGAACTGTAGGTTTACAAAGTTTCTCCCTGTTGATGAACACAAAAGCTTTGAATAAAATTTTTCCTGATTTGATTGGGATTGTCCATTCCGTTGATCTGTTGCGTACGCTGTGCTGTAATACAGTGGCTGTTCATCAGTGTAGTATGTTGGTTGTTGCTGCTCAGGTGATTCTGTTCTGCTTTCTGGTTGATGATATGTTGATGTTGCATGAAGGTGGTTGGTCGACTTTTGCATACCCTGCGGATTGCTGTTTGGTTGTGGAGGACGTTGGTTATTTCTTCTGTTGTAGTTGGGTCTGTTGTATCCCTTGTTGCCAAAGTGGCTGACATTTTGTTGTTCTGGACATACTCTTGCAAAGTGGTCAAATTCACCACACCTTGTGCATTTACGTCCATTGGCTGGGCAATTTGCCCAAGGATGTGGTCCTTTATTGTCTCCACACCAGTGGCAAGTATTTGGCTCACGTCTCAATTTCATGTCTCTGTGTTTCTTCCTTTGTTGTGGTGGTATTGTTGCTTTTGTCCAGTGAACATTCTCTTCTGTCCCTTTTGATGCATCACTGATGAGTTTGTTTGTCACTCGAGCAGATTCCATTGACTTGGCCTCTGCGACAACATCTGACATTGTTTTCTGTGTGCCATCTGTTCTCAGATGTGTTTTTAACAGTTCAGTTCGTGCTGTGTCCTCACAAAGTCCGAAGACAAACTTATCACGACACATAATGTCTGTAATTTCTCCATATTCACACAGGCTTCCGGCTTGTCGTATTCGGACCTCCCAATCCTGCACTGTCTCATCTTGATTTTGGGACGAATGCCAGAATTTGAACCGATCAGTCATTAGGGTAGATCCTGTTGTTCCTGTGTAATGTGTGCGTAGACGATTCATCCAAATCCACGGTTTTTTCTTATCATCTACTGGAATGGATGGCTCAATGGTATAACGTATCACCTGGAGAGCTTCATCTGGCATTGAAGATCTCAGTGCAGAGATCTCCAACAAAGGTTGCTTGTAATGTTCTGCTTGCTCAGTTTGTGAGTCTTTCTCCAAATTTCTGTAGTTCGACTGAATGCAATAGTCATTGAATCTAAGTTCAAAATTCTTGAAATTTTCAGATATGTTGCCAGTTAACTTCAATTCTGGTCGTTTATGTGATGTATTCATTTTTACTTCTGACACCAAGTTACAACTTAGAAGGATGAGAAACTAGACGCCATCTTAATTCGTACTAAAAACGTGTTACCGAATTGCCGTGACCGACATATATAAACAAACTATTATATATCAAAATGGTAGCCGCAATAGTGGTATATTGCAACAACTGTGTAGTATATATGTATATTAGCTAGCTAGATAGGGGATAGGTAGAAAATCAGTCTCAAACAATTTTTCTATGCTAGCTATGTTGCTGATTTTATGCCAGCAAAAATAGCAATTTATTGCTAGCTACATGGGTAGTTCTATCCCAGCTAAGTAGTTAATTTTCTGCAAGCTTTGTAGCTAGTTTTATGCTAGCTATATTGCATTGTTTGTTCGTTTTTATGCTAGCTAACTCTTACAGTAGCTAGGTAGCTAAATGCTATCTAAGTTCTATTATTATTCTATCTAAATCTGCAGTTTTAAGCTAGCTAGCTTTAGGTGTGAGTGAGAATAAGAATGGTTCATTACATATAAAAAATAGTGATATACAAGCGAGCTAAACACTCAGGGATAACCGCAAATTAGGCTATAACAGTCTAATTAGTCTACGATAGCCTATTTAGGCGATTTATCTCTCCTAATTAGGCTATCAACATGGTTTTTGCTGCCTATCGCTGTTCTGTTGCATAATCGCAATGATTTTATTAGCTAAAAACATTCTATAGAACCCCCTTTTGATGGTCCAAATATATTTTTCTTCATTATTTGCGCTGTCAGAAGATATAGCGTTTAGTTTGTTTTGATTAAGAACGCATGCGCTGTGTTACGGCTTCTTTGTTTTACGGCCACGGTTGCTTCTGAAAAAAGGCTAAATTTCCCGTGCGCATATTTCCAACATGGTGGCGCATAGCCTAAATAGACTATTTCTCGTCTAATTAGCCGATCCAAAGACTTTTGACGTATAATTTTTAGTCCCGTGAAGCAAACTATAAAACATTTTCAGGATGATGAACAAAATCAATCATCAAATGTGAACGTCGTTGGTTGCCATGACAGTACACTGCTGCAAACAGCAAATGCGCACTTGTTAAATACTGACGAAAATTCCGTTGTTTTTTCTGGTTGCGTGCTCTTTGATAACTGTTCGCAAAAATCATTCATCACAAGTAACGCAAAACAACGATTAAAATTAAAAATCATCCGCAGCGAGATTTTAAACGTAAAAGTGTTTGGCGACAACTCTTCAAAACCTCGAAAATTAGACGTCGTAAAGGTTAAAATTAAAAACGCCCATTCTAACGATTATTCCGTAATCGAAGCGTATGTTATGGACATGATATGCTCACCTCTATCTAACCAAAGAGTCGATTTAGCGCAAACCCTTCTCCCAAACATTTGCCTTGCTGACAACAACGCCTCTGACAATAAACAGATCGACGTTCTTATAGGTGCAAATTATTATTGGAACTTTGTAACAGGACAAATTATAAAAACCGAGAACGCTCTTACCACTGTTCAAACTATCCTTGGTTGGACTCTTAACGGAAATGTGCGGGTATCTTCTTTCACTGTTAACGTTGCACACGTTTTACTTTCGCATGGCGGGCACGAACTGTCAACTGATAATCTAAAGAAATTTTGGCAAGTCGAGGACATAAATGAAGTAGATACTACGTTTAACATAGGTAAATTCAGCGAGAAAATTGATTTCGACGGAGAAAGATATTCCGTCCCATTACCATGGAAACAAGATCATGAACAGATACCGGACAATTTCCAAAACAGCAGAAATCGGTTAACATCAGTCTTCCGCCGACTTAAGGCTGAGCCCGAGCTTCTGCAACAATACGACGACATCATTAAACAGCAAAAACGTGACGGTATCATCGAGCAGTTGACAGAGCCGCCACCGCCGCCAGGTAAAGTCCATTACTTGCCCCATCATTACATCTTAAAGGAAGATAAGTCCACAAACAAGGTGCGCATTGTTTACGATGCTTCTTCAAATTCTCCGTCACTCAACGATTGCTTGGAAAAGGGTCCTTCTCTTCTTCCTCTACTTATGGACATCCTTATCCGTTTTGGGACCTACAAGGTTGCGGTAGCAAGCGACATTAAACAAGCATTTTTAAATGTGGCGATCAACACACCTGATCGTGACTTCTTACGCTTCCTATGGTTTGACGATATAACAAAAGAAAATCCTCAACTCATGATATACCGATACACTCGTGTAATCTTTGGAATGAACGCTTCACAGTTCCTTTTAGCTGCATCAATTATAAAGCACTTGGAGAAATACCAAAGTGCCGACCCTGACTTTGTGCTAGCTTTCTTAGAAAACCTTTATGTCGACGACAGCATTGGCGGAGGAGATACCAGCGATCAGGTGTTCACATTTTACCAAAAGGCAAAAGCACGGCTTAAGGAAGCTGGTTTAATCTTACGTTCTAACAGTCCAACTCTCCAAGCGCAAATCTCTAAATTCGAAATCAAGGATCCAGCTCCTCCCGATGAAAAAATCTTGGGCATCACATGGGATACGGCCAATGACGAAATGGAAATAGACCTGTCAAGACAAAAACAGTTAGCTCAATCCGACGTCCTTCTTACTAAACGCAACATCCTAAAAATCATCGCATCGATTTACGACCCAGTCGGTTTGGTTTCGCCCCTCGTTGTACCGTTTAAGGTATTCTTCCAGAAGTTATGCACAACCGTAAACGATTGGGACACTGAGGTTAGTGAGGAACTAAAGGACGAATGGAATTCGTTAATACAGTTATTTTCAATCTCGTCGAAATATCGATTGCCACGTTATTACTTCGCTAACTATCCTTTAAGTGATTTGAAAAACATCACCCTGCATGGCTTTTGTGATGCAAGTAAAAGATCATACGCTGCTGTTGTCTACATTATTGGAACGTTATCAAGCGGACGCTCTATTGGACGCATTGTGTGTAGTAAAACAAAAGTATCCCCTCTCAATGAACTGTCTATCCCTAGACTGGAGCTTCTCTCATGCTTAAAAAAAAAACTAGATTTTCAAAAAAGAGAATCGCGATTCGCGGTTGAATGAATTTTCGCGAAATTATATTTCACAGTTCATAATAAATCATCATATTTCGTCGAATTTTATGAAAATAAAAGTTTTTTTCTTTCCGGCTTTATGTAATTATGTAAACTTGTGCGGACAAAATGTCGCAGGCTGAAAATTTTGTCGAGGGAAAAGCAAAAAAAAAAATTATGGTAAGATATTTCAGACGCTCATATTTTTGCTAGTTCGGGTAACAATACCCACAAATTGTGCTTTACATACTCCACATACTTTGCAGTAACGAAATAAATACACGCGACATTTTGTAGGGGTGAGTTAACTGACTGCTATGTCAAAACTGTTTTTGTTCCGATTCATCCCAACTGATCTTATATTTTTTGGAAATAGCCAACTGTGTATGTTTGATAATTATCATCGTAGTTCAAAAAACAGTAGAACATGGCTGAAAATAAGAGAAAGCTAGTAAAAAAGACCCCAGAACAAGTCACTGTCCTCGAAGAACTTTATGAAGCTGGAATGAAGAGCTATAAAAGTGACAATACGCTGGCGCGATCTTTGTTAGAGCAAGCGGTATTGAAAACAGGCCTAAGTGAATCGAAAATCAAGGTTTGTTCTGTCTGTCGAAACACTTTTTGGTACATTTAAAAAACAGAATTACGGCAATACCATTATTATGATTACAAAGTTGACCTTGTTTTTCTTTTTGGTGTAGGATTGGATTAATAGCAAAAGAAGACCTCCACAAGTAAAGTCGACAAAACTACCCGAAAGAAAACCATCTGGCTTTGACATGTTTCGTAAACAATATATGAAAGGTTTAGCTTGTTGTCAATACTTATTTTATATCGTTGTATCATCTCATTAACATATTATTGCCAGCCATTATTATAGTACGCATCCAACTGAGTTTGAAAAGAAGAGAAGCTAAAAATGAGATTAGTAAGTCTATAAACTGAAAATATTATAAGTACATAATACTCGCTAGTTTTTTTTTGTTTAGATAATCCAGTCAACAAAATGGCGGATATGAATAAAGCCTGGACGGCGTTACCGGAAGAAGATAAGAAAACCTATAACGCCCAAGCTTCTACAGTTGAGAAGCCAAATTTTTCAAGTTTATCTCAACAGAGTCAATCGTCGGCTGTTCGCAGAGGGAAAAAATTGAAAAAATTGTTAGTACAAAAACTTTGTTTTTTAAGGAGCTGATGCCAAAAATGTTATTAAATTAAAATATTCCGGAACTTGAAATATTTTACCACCTAAGAATCCGTAATTTTTACTATATTTTCAACAATATGAGATTAGGGATAACAGAATATTGAATCGTAAAACTTTACTATTTAGTGTAGAGAGATGGAATCCATCAGAATGGATATCGTTATAATGGATATGGACACAGAAAGAACGGGAAATAAAGTCACTGTATACGGAAGTCAAAAAGGAATTGATTTTGTTGACTCTCAAAATGATTTGGAATGGAAGTTCGCCAGTCACATAATGAGTAAGCACAGCCTTCTGTTTACAATTCGCCAGTGTGATTTTTTAAATGCGCTACAATCCATGTTTCGATTAGCTTCATTATTTTCATTCTTCAAATATATTATACTAGGTGTACCGGTTGAAGCAACCATAGAAACAACATCTTTAAGAAAAGAAGTAACCTTGGAACTGAATCAAAAAATATGTACGCTGCTTTGCTTTACTTATTTAAAAAGAGGTTTGTAATCTGCTTCTAGTGTTCACTTACATTAGTTTTCTCTTCCTATTATAGATTTGGCATCACGTGGGAAGCGTACAACAGTTCCCTACAAACAAGTAGATAATGGTCACGTAACAGTAAATGGGTTACCGGCCGGTTTTATGTTTAAAAAGCCTAGCAATTGTTCCCAAGTCGAGCTAAAAATATTAAAAGAGAATATGCAACACATATTTTTCACTGGTAAAACATCTGTTATCATGGTTAAGTTTCTTCTCGCTGTTTTCACGCTGGTTTTTTATTATTTCTGTGATATATACTGCTGATTAGAAAATAATTAAAATGCACCATACTTCTTGTTTAGTTCCAATTATAACAAACCATACAACTAATTCAAGTTGCATTGCCGAGTCATCCGAAACGGTCAATTTAAACCAACAGGAGCAGGAGCAAGAGCGAATTGAACAACCGCATAGCTCAAAAGATAATGTAGGGTCTGAGAAAACAGTTGTGCGTGAATTTAATGGAAGAAAGCGAAAATCTAAAGAGGCCATTCAACGCGAAGAGCTTGATATAAATACCCAGTCACTTAATTTAGTGGATAATGTTCCAAACAAATCTGGAAAGGTTGTGACTCTTCGAGAAGTTTTGGATAAGTCTGCCCAAAATGAAGGTTTCATTGACTTTATAATGACTCACAGAGAGGTCAATGATCGGAGAGAATATCAGGTTAAATGGATTGGCTATCGTTCTCCAACATGGGAAGTGGCGGAAAATTTACCAAAAGCCTGATTTAGAAGAATATTTTCTTAGTAACGTTTAATTGTCAAAAAAGGAGAGAAAAAGCTATTATTGTTGTTCAGTACTAAGAAACTTTCGCAGATTTATCGATCAGTATCCCGACCGCAGAAAATTCGTTTGAGACCCAGCGTAATTTTTCCACCCCTTGTCCTTTTGATTTCCCCGCCCTAAGAAAAAATCCCTGACTAAGGTCGAGCTTGAACAAGTACCTTAACAGGATATTTAACGCTGTATAAATTATTGCTAGATTTAATTTTTTTGATTCATTGAGAAAATATGGTTTTGCCAACCTCAAACCCAGGGCCTGTAGCGTTTTTTTGATATCATATCAAATAAACGCTATAGGCCCTGGGTTCGAGGTTGTGGTTTTGCGATATTTATTTTTGCAAATACGATATCGAACGACAATTGCGAATGTAGCTTTTTTAAATATCATAACTAATCCATACATACAAAAAAAAATGGCTCCGAGAATGCCTCCATAGGATAAATATACTGTTTCTAATATCCTTGTCTTAACCCGCGTTAATGTGCTGACACAGCAGAATGGCCACCCACATCTAATTTTCTGATTAAAGTAATTTCGCGTACTTGCGTCAATTTCTGGTCGTACTGGAAAGAGAAGAAAGTCGAAAAATTACAACTTCCAAGGGAAGAAATCTTTTTGCGGGAAGAAAATTTGGTGGTATTGACGCCGCCCGCACAAATAAATTCCCGCCAAAATTATTTTTTTCCCTCTCCGTCAATTCCGCCAAGTTAACTTTTCACCAAATTTTTTCCCACCAAAATTTCTTCCCTTAAGTTATAGACTTAATTTTATCCACTATTTATCATTTTTCAAACTTGGTGGGTGCACGAGGGACATTGGAAGAAGGAAATACAATTTACAGTTGAAAATATATATATCTTTGCCTATCAATCTTATGAAACTAGTACCCTAGTTCCGTCTGAAGCAAGCCCACTCTCCTGAAAAGAAATTTGTGCGGTAATCGATGAGGCGCTCTCCAATCCATGAGAGAATAGGAGTAACTACATCGCAATGCAGATAAAACTAGTCTTTTAAGACGGAAAGTTTAATTAAAAAAGGAGGTTTCTCTCCAAAGAATAAGAAGCTGCTGGAGAACTTCTGCATTCTCCCCTCCCCTCCCAGTTAATGGATTTCGACTGTACTGAAACAAACACCTATGAATGTGGAAACACGAGGATTGGTGAAATTCACTCATGCTTGGGATCTGGTGCGGGCCCTTGAGTAAGCATCCCCTGCCTCCTGCAAGACACCAGCCACATTCATTGACACCGTCCGCCAAAACCAATAACTTTTGTTAAACTTTGGAAAAAGAAAAGTCGACAGCTGCAAATCGTATCGCTGTTGCTTTTACCTACTGACACAGAGCCCAGGGCTAAGAAAGGTAGACTTGGAACCCAGCCCTTAGAGAGGTTGTGACAAAGAATAAAAAGCAGCAAACCTGGAAACAGAAAAGCTTTCTGACCTTAGACATGAACACTTGAGAAATCGTATCGTAATGCTTGGACTGACCAAGAAACCGCCCCTTAGAAAGGTAGACTTGGAACCCAGCGGCTGCAACCCAGAAAACCATTACATATCGTCTCGAGCTTAAACAAGTAATTCACTTCACCACCCAGTCAACTTTTATGCTTCGAAATCCGCAACACTCCATTCTTTGGAAGGAGTTATCAATCGTCTCGAGATAGCAACTGAAGAGCCATCCTAACCAATAAAGAACACACACTCTTCAGTCACCAAAACCTAACAGCCTTCACGATCTATTGTCTTTCCCACCGTCAGTGGTCTTTCCCACAGTCACTAGTCTTTCCCAGTGTCAACCAGTCTTTCCTGGCAGTCAACAGGATCTGTGTAAGAAACAGGAGAAAGAGAATAGGAGTAACTACATCGCAATGCAGATAAAACTAGTCTTTTAAGACGGAAAGTTTAATTAAAAAAGGAGGTTTCTCTCCAAAGAATAAGAAGCTGCTGAAGAACTTCTGCATTCGCCCCTTTACAGGGATAATCGAAAAGTTAATGGATTTCGACTGTACTGAAACAAACACCTATGATGGTGGAAACACGAGGATTGGTGAAATTCACTCATGCTTGGGATCTGGTGCGGGCCCTTGAGTAAGCATCCCCTGCCTCCTGCAAGACACCAGCCACATTCATTGACACCGTCCGCCAAAACCAATAACTTTTGTTAAACTTTGGAAAAAGAAAAGTCGACAGCTGCAAATCGTATCGTTGTTGCTTTTACCTACTGACACAGAGCCCAGGGCTAAGAGTGGTAGACTTGGAACCCAGCCCTTAGAGAGGTTGTGACAAAGAATAAAAAGCAGCAAACCTGGAAACAGAAAAGCTTTCTGACCTTACACATGAACACTTGAGAAATCGTATCGTAATGCTTGGGCTGACCAAGAAACCGCCCCTTAGAAAGGTAGACTTGGAACCCAGCGGCTGCAACCCAGAAAACCATTACATATCGTCTCGAGCTTAAACAAGTAATTCACTTCACCACCCAGTCAACTTTTATGCTTCGAAATCCGCAACACTCCATTCTTTGGAAGGAGTTATCAATCGTCTCGACATTGCAACTGAAGACCCATCCTAACCAATGAAGAACACACACTCTTCAGTCACCAAAACCTAAAAGCCTTCACGATCTATGGTCTTTCCCACCGTCAGTGGTCTTTCCCACAGTCACTAGTCTTTCCCAGTGTCAACCAGTCTTTCCTGGCAGTCAACTGGAAATGTGTAAGAAACAGGAGAAAGAGAATAGGAGTAACTACATCGCAATGCAGATAAAACTAGTCTTTTAAGACGGAAAGTTTAATTAAAAAAGGAGGTTTCTCTCCAAAGAATAAGAAGCTGCTGGAGAACTTCTGCATTCTCCCCTTTACAGGGATAATCGGAAAGTTAATGGATTTCGACTGTACTGAAACAAACACCTATGATGGTGGAAACACGAGGATTGGTGAAATTCACTCATGCTTGGGATTTGGTGAGGGCCCTTGAGTAAGCATCCCCTGCCTCCTGCAAGACACCAGCCACATTCATTGACACCGTCCGCCAAAACCAATAACTTTTGTTAAACTTTGGAAAAAGAAAAGTCGACAGCTGCAAATCGTATCCTTGTTGCTTTTATCTACTGACACAGAGCCCAGGGCTAAGAGAGGTAGACTTGGAACCCAGCCCTTAGAGAGGTTGTGACAAAGAATAAAAAGCAGCAAACCTGGAAACAGAAAAGCTTTCTGACCTTAGACATGAACACTTGAGAAATCGTATCGTAATGCTTGGGCTGACCAAGAAACCGCCCCTTAGAAAGGTAGACTTGGAACCCAGCGGCTGCAACCCAGAAAACCATTACATATCGTCTCGAGCTTAAACAAGTAATTCACTTCACCACCCAGTCTACTTTTATGCTTCGAAACCCGCAACACTCCATTCTTTGGAAGGAGTTATCAATCGTCTCGAGATAGCAACTGAAGACCCATCCTAACCAATGAAGAACACACACTCTTCAGTCACTAAAACCTAAAAGCCTTCACGATCTATGGTCTTTCCCACCGTCAGTGGTCTTTCCCACAGTCACTAGTCTTTCCCAGTGTCAACCAGTCTTTCCTGGCAGTCAACTGGATCTGTGTAAGAAACAGGAAAAAGAGAATAGCAGTAACTAAATCGCAATGCAGATAAAACTAGTCTTTTAAGACGGAAAGTTTAATTAAAAAAAGGAGGTTTCTCTCCAAAGAATAAGAAGCTGCTGGAGAACTTCTGCATTCTCCCCTTTACAGGAATAATCGGAAAGTTAATGGATTTCGACTGTACTGAAACAAACACCTATGAATGTGGAAACACAAGGATTGGTGAAATTCACTCATGCTTGGGATCTGGTGCGGGCCCTTGAGTAAGCATCCCCTGCCTCCTGCAAGACACCAGCCACATTCATTGACACCGTCCGCCAAAACAAATAACTTTTGTGAAACTTTGGAAAAAGAAAAGTCGACAGCTGCAAATCGTATCGTTGTTGCTTTTACCTACTGACACAGAGCCCAGGGCTAGGAGAGGTAGACTTGGAACCCAGCCCTTAGAGAGGTTGTGACAAAGAATAAAAAGCAGCAAACCTGGAAACAGAAAAGCTTTCTGACCTTAGACATGAACACTTGAGAAATCGTATCGTAATGCTTGGACTGACCAAGAAACCGCCCCTTAGAAAGGTAGACTTGGAACCCAGCGGCGGCAACCCAGAAAACCATTACATATCGTCTCGAGCTTAAACAAGTAATTCACTTCACAACCCAGTCAACTTTCATGCTTCGAAATCCGAAACACTCCATTCTTTGGAAGGAGTTATCAATCGTCTCGACATTGCAACTGAAGACCCATCCTAACCAATGAAGAACACACACTCTTCAGTCACCAAAACCTAAAAGCCTTCACGATCTATGGTCTTTCCCACCGTCAGTGGTCTTTCCCACAGTCACTAGTCTTTCCCAGTGTCAACCAGTCTTTCCTGGCAGTCAACTGGATCTGTGTAAGAAACAGGAGAAAGAGAATAGGAGTAACTACATCGCAATGCAGATAAAACTAGTCTTTTAAGACGGAAAGTTTAATTAAAAAAGGAGGTTTCTCTCCAAAGAATAAGAAGCTGCTGAAGAACTTCTGCATTCGCCCCTTTACAGGGATAATCGAAAAGTTAATGGATTTCGACTGTACTGAAACAAACACCTATGATGGTGGAAACACGAGGATTGGTGAAATTCACTCATGCTTGGGATCTGGTGCGGGCCCTTGAGTAAGCATCCCCTGCCTCCTGCAAGACACCAGCCACATTCATTGACACCGTCCGCCAAAACCAATAACTTTTGTTAAACTTTGGAAAAAGAAAAGTCGACAGCTGCAAATCGTATCGTTGTTGCTTTTACCTACTGACACAGAGCCCAGGGCTAAGAGAGGTAGACTTGGAACCCAGCCCTTAGAGAGGTTGTGACAAAGAATAAAAAGCAGCAAACCTGGAAACAGAAAAGCTTTCTGACCTTACACATGAACACTTGAGAAATCGTATCGTAATGCTTGGGCTGACCAAGAAACCGCCCCTTAGAAAGGTAGACTTGGAACCCAGCGGCTGCAACCCAGAAAACCATTACATATCGTCTCGAGCTTAAACAAGTAATTCACTTCACCACCCAGTCAACTTTTATGCTTCGAAATCCGCAACACTCCATTCTTTGGAAGGAGTTATCAATCGTCTCGACATTGCAACTGAAGACCCATCCTAACCAATGAAGAACACACACTCTTCAGTCACCAAAACCTAAAAGCCTTCACGATCTATGGTCTTTCCCACCGTCAGTGGTCTTTCCCACAGTCACTAGTCTTTCCCAGTGTCAACCAGTCTTTCCTGGCAGTCAACTGGATCTGTGTAAGAAACAGGAGAAAGAGAATAGGAGTAACTACATCGCAATGCAGATAAAACTAGTCTTTTAAGACGGAAAGTTTAATTAAAAAAGGAGGTTTCTCTCCAAAGAATAAGAAGCTGCTGGAGAACTTCTGCATTCTCCCCTTTACAGGGATAATCGGAAAGTTAATGGATTTCGACTGTACTGAAACAAACACCTATGATGGTGGAAACACGAGGATTGGTGAAATTCACTCATGCTTGGGATTTGGTGAGGGCCCTTGAGTAAGCATCCCCTGCCTCCTGCAAGACACCAGCCACATTCATTGACACCGTCCGCCAAAACCAATAACTTTTGTTAAACTTTGGAAAAAGAAAAGTCGACAGCTGCAAATCGTATCGTTGTTGCTTTTACCTACTGACACAGAGCCCAGGGCTAAGAGAGGTAGACTTGGAACCCAGCCCTTAGAGAGGTTGTGACAAAGAATAAAAAGCAGCAAACCTGGAAACAGAAAAGCTTTCTGACCTTAGACATGAACACTTGAGAAATAGTATCGTAATGCTTGGGCTGACCAAGAAACCGCCCCTTAGAAAGGTAGACTTGGAACCCAGCGGCTGCAACCCAGAAAACCATTACATATCGTCTCGAGCTTAAACAAGTAATTCACTTCACCACCCAGTCTACTTTTATGCTTCGAAATCCGCAACACTCCATTCTTTGGAAGGAGTTATCAATCGTCTCGAGATAGCAACTGAAGACCCATCATAACCAATGAAGAACACACACTCTTCAGTCACTAAAACCTAAAAGCCTTCACGATCTATGGTCTTTCCCACCGTCAGTGGTCTTTCCCACAGTCACTAGTCTTTCCCAGTGTCAACCAGTCTTTCCTGGCAGTCAACTGGATCTGTGTAAGAAACAGGAAAAAGAGAATAGCAGTAACTAAATCGCAATGCAGATAAAACTAGTCTTTTAAGACGGAAAGTTTAATTAAAAAAAGGAGGTTTCTCTCCAAAGAATAAGAAGCTGCTGGAGAACTTCTGCATTCTCCCCTTTACAGGAATAATCGGAAAGTTAATGGATTTCGACTGTACTGAAACAAACACCTATGAATGTGGAAACACAAGGATTGGTGAAATTCACTCATGCTTGGGATCTGGTGCGGGCCCTTGAGTAAGCATCCCCTGCCTCCTGCAAGACACCAGCCACATTCATTGACACCGTCCGCCAAAACAAATAACTTTTGTGAAACTTTGGAAAAAGAAAAGTCGACAGCTGCAAATCGTATCGTTGTTGCTTTTACCTACTGACACAGAGCCCAGGGCTAGGAGAGGTAGACTTGGAACCCAGCCCTTAGAGAGGTTGTGACAAAGAATAAAAAGCAGCAAACCTGGAAACAGAAAAGCTTTCTGACCTTAGACATGAACACTTGAGAAATCGTATCGTAATGCTTGGACTGACCAAGAAACCGCCCCTTAGAAAGGTAGACTTGGAACCCAGCGGCGGCAACCCAGAAAACCATTACATATCGTCTCGAGCTTAAACAAGTAATTCACTTCACAACCCAGTCAACTTTCATGCTTCGAAATCCGCAACACTCCATTCTTTGGAAGGAGTTATCAATCGTCTCGACATTGCAACTGAAGACCCATCCTAACCAATGAAGAACACACACTCTTCAGTCACCAAAACCTAAAAGCCTTCACGATCTATGGTCTTTCCCACCGTCAGTGGTCTTTCCCACAGTCACTAGTCTTTCCCAGTGTCAACCAGTCTTTCCTGGCAGTCAACTGGATCTGTGTAAGAAACAGGAGAAAGAGAATAGGAGTAACTACATCGCAATGCAGATAAAACTAGTCTTTTAAGACGGAAAGTTTAATTAAAAAAGGAGGTTTCTCTCCAAAGAATAAGAAGCTGCTGGAGAACTTCTGCATTCTCCCCTTTACAGGGATAATCGGAAAGTTAATGGATTTCGACTGTACTGAAACAAACACCTATGATGGTGGAAACACGAGGATTGGTGAAATTCACTCATGCTTGGGATTTGGTGAGGGCCCTTGAGTAAGCATCCCCTGCCTCCTGCAAGACACCAGCCACATTCATTGACACCGTCCGCCAAAACCAATAACTTTTGTTAAACTTTGGAAAAAGAAAAGTCGACAGCTGCAAATCGTATCGTTGTTGCTTTTACCTACTGACACAGAGCCCAGGGCTAAGAGAGGTAGACTTGGAACCCAGCCCTTAGAGAGGTTGTGACAAAGAATAAAAAGCAGCAAACCTGGAAACAGAAAAGCTTTCTGACCTTAGACATGAACACTTGAGAAATCGTATCGTAATGCTTGGGCTGACCAAGAAACCGCCCCTTAGAAAGGTAGACTTGGAACCCAGCGGCTGCAACCCAGAAAACCACTACATATCGTCTCGAGCTTAAACAAGTAATTCACTTCACCACCCAGTCTACTTTTATGCTTCGAAATCCGCAACACTCCATTCTTTGGAAGGAGTTATCAATCGTCTCGAGATAGCAACTGAAGACCCATCCTAACCAATGAAGAACACACACTCTTCAGTCACTAAAACCTAAAAGCCTTCACGATCTATGGTCTTTCCCACCGTCAGTGGTCTTTCCCACAGTCACTAGTCTTTCCCAGTGTCAACCAGTCTTTCCTGGCAGTCAACTGGATCTGTGTAAGAAACAGGAAAAAGAGAATAGGAGTAACTAAATCGCAATGCAGATAAAACTAGTCTTTTAAGACGGAAAGTTTAATTAAAAAAAGGAGGTTTCTCTCCAAAGAATAAGAAGCTGCTGGAGAACTTCTGCATTCTCCCCTTTACAGGGATAATCGGAAAGTTAATGGATTTCGACTGTACTGAAACAAACACCTATGAATGTGGAAACACAAGGATTGGTGAAATTCACTCATGCTTGGGATCTGGTGCGGGCCCTTGAGTAAGCATCCCCTGCCTCCTGCAAGACACCAGCCACATTCATTGACACCGTCCGCCAAAACAAATAACTTTTGTTAAACTTTGGAAAAAGAAAAGTCGACAGCTGCAAATCGTATCGTTGTTGCTTTTACCTACTGACACAGAGCCCAGGGCTAGGAGAGGTAGACTTGGAACTCAGCCCTTAGAGAGGTTGTGACAAAGAATAAAAAGCAGCAAACCTGGAAACAGAAAAGCTTTCTGACCTTAGACATGAACACTTGAGAAATCGTATCGTAATGCTTGGGCTGACCAAGAAACCGCCCCTTAGAAAGGTAGACTTGGAACCCAGCGGCGGCAACCCAGAAAACCATTACATATCGTCTCGAGCTTAAACAAGTAATTCACTTCACAACCCAGTCAACTTTCATGCTTCGAAATCCGCAACACTCCATTCTTTGGAAGGAGTTATCAATCGTCTCGACATTGCAACTGAAGACCCATCCTAACCAATGAAGAACACACACTCTTCAATCACCAAAACCTAAAAGCCTTCACGATCTATGGTCTTTCCCACCGTCAGTGGTCTTTCCCACAGTCACTAGTCTTTCCCAGTGTCAACCAGTCTTTCCTGGCAGTCAACTGGATCTGTGTAAGAAACAGGAGAAAGAGAATAGGAGTAACTACATCGCAATGCAGATAAAACTAGTCTTTTAAGACGGAAAGTTTAATTAAAAAAGGAGGTTTCTCTCCAAAGAATAAGAAGCTGCTGGAGAATTTCTGCATTCTCCCCTTTACAGGGATAATCGGAAAGTTAATGGATTTCGACTGTACTGAAACAAACACCTATGATGGTGGAAACACGAGGATTGGTGAAATTCACTCATGCTTGGGATCTGGTGCGGGCCCTTGAGTAAGCATCCCCTGCCTCCTGCAAGACACCAGCCACATTCATTGACACCGTCCGCCAAAACAAATAACTTTTGTTAAACTTTGGAAAAAGAAAAGTCGACAGCTGCAAATCGTATCCTTGTTGCTTTTACCTACTGACACAGAGCCCAGGGCTAAGAGAGGTAGACTTGGAACCCAGCCCTTAGAGAGGTTGTGACAAAGAATAAAAAGCAGCAAACCTGGAAACAGAAACGCTTTCTGACCTTAGACATGAACACTTGAGAAATCGTATCGTAATGCTTGGGCTGACCAAGAAACCGCCCCTTAGAAAGATAGACTTGGAACCCAGCGGCGGCAACCCAGAAAACCATTACATATCGTCTCGAGCTTAAACAAGTAATTCACTTCACCACCCAGTCAACTTTTATGCTTCGAAATCCGCCACACTCCATTCTTTGGAAGGAGTTATCATTCGTCTCGAGATTGCAACTGAAGACCCATCCTAACCAATGAAGAACACACACTCTTCAGTCACCAAAACCTAAAAGCCTTCACGATCTATGGTCTTTCCCACCGTCAGTGGTCTTTCCCACAGTCACTAGTCTTTGCCAGTGTAAACCAGTCTTTCCTGGCAGTCAACTGGATCTGTGTAAGAAACAGGAAAAAGAGAATAGCAGTAACTACATCGCAATGCAGATAAAACTAGTCTTTTAAGACGGAAAGTTTAATTAAGAAAGGAGGTTTCTCTTCAAAGAATAAGAAGCTGCTGGAAAACTTCTGCATTCTCCCCTTTACAGGATAATCGGAAAGTTAATGGATTTCGACTGTACTGAAACAAACACCTATGAATGTGGAAACACAAGGATTGGTGAAATTCACTCATGCTTGGGATCTGGTGCGGGCCCTTGAGAAAGCATCCCCTGCCTCCTGCAAGACACCAGCCACATTCATTGACACCGTCCGCCAAAACCAATAACTTTTGTTAAACTTTGTAAAAAGAAAAGTCGACAGCTGCAAATCGTATCCTTGTTGCTTTTACCTACTGACACAGAGCCAAGGGCTAAGAGAGGTAGACTTGGAACCCAGCCCTTAGAGAGGTTGTGACAAAGAATAAAAAGCAGCAAACCTGGAAACAGAAAAGCTTTCTGACCTTAGACATGAACACTTGAGAAATCGTATCGTAATGCTTGGGCTGACCGAGAAACCGCCCCTTAGAAAGATAGACTTGGAACCCAGCGGCGGCAACCCAGAAAACCATTACATATCGTCTCGAGCTTAAACAAGTAATTCACTTCACCACGCAGTCAACTTTCATGCTTCGAAATCCGCAACACTCCATTCTTTGGAAGGAGTTATCAATCGTCTCGACATTGCAACTGAAGACCCATCCTAACCAATGAAGAACACACACTTTTCAGTCACCAAAACCTAAAAGCCTTCACGATCTATGGTTTTTCCCACCGTCAGTGGTCTTTCCCACAGTCACTAGTCTTTCCCAGTGTCAACCAGTCTTTCCTGGCAGTCAACTGGATCTGTGTAAGAAACAGGAAAAAGAGAATAGGAGTAACTACATCACAAGGCAGATAAAACTAGTCTTTTAAGACGGAAAGTTTAATTAAAAAAGGAGGTTTCTCTCCAAAGAATAAGAAGCTGCTGGAAAACTTCTGCATTCTCCCCTTTACAGGGATAATCGGAAAGTTAATGGATTTCGACTGTACTGAAACAAACACCTATGAATGTGGAAACACAAGGATTGGTGAAATTCACTCATGCTTGGGATCTGGTGCGGGCCCTTGAGTAAGCATCCCCTGCCTCCTGCAAGACACCAGCCACATTCATTGACACCGTCCGCCAAAACCAATAACTTTTGTTAAACTTTGTAAAAAGAAAAGTCGACACCTGCAAATCGTATCCTTGTTTCTTTTACCTACTGACACAGAGCCAAGGGCTAAGAGAGGTAGACTTGGAACGCAGCCCTTAGAGAGGTTGTGACAAAGAATAAAAAGCAGCAAACCTGGAAACAGAAAAGCTTTCTGACCTTAGACATGAACACTTGAGAAATCGCATCGTAATGCTTGGGCTGACCAAGAAACCGCCCCTTAGAAAGATAGACTTGGAACCCAGCGGCGGCAACCCAGAAAACCATTACATATCGTCTCGAGCTTAAACAAGTAATTCACTTCACCACCCAGTCAACTTTCATGCTTCGAAATCCGCAACACTCCATTCTTTGGAAGGAGTTATCAATCGTCTCGACATTGCAACTGAAGACCCATCCTAACCAATGAAGAACACACACTCTTCAGTCACCAAAACCTAAAAGCCTTCACGATCTATGGTCTTTCCCACCGTCAGTGGTCTTTCCCAGTGTCAACCAGTCTTTCCTTGCAGTCAACTGGATCTGTGTAAGAAACAGGAAAAAGAGAATAGGAGTAACTACATCGCAATGCAGATAAAACTAGTCTTTTAAGACGGAAAGTTTAATTAAAAAAAGGAGGTTTCTCTCCAAGGAATAAGAAGCTGCTGGAGAACTTCTGCATTCTCCCCTTTACAGGGATAATCGGAAAGTTAATGGATTTCGACTGTACTGAAACAAACACCTATGAATGTGGAAACACAAGGATTGGTGAAATTCACTCATGCTTGGGATCTGGTGCGGGCCCTTGAGTAAGCATCCCGTGCCTCCTGCAAGACACCAGCCACATTCATTGACACCGTCCGCCAAAACCAATAACTTTTGTTAAACTTTGGAAAAAGAAAAGTAGACAGCTGCAAATCGTATCCTTGTTGCTTTTACCTACTGACACAGAGCCCAGGGCTAAGAGGGGTAGACTTGGAACCCAGCCCTTAGAGAGGTTGTGACAAAGAATAAAAAGCAGCAAACCTGGAAACAGAAAAGCTTTCTGACCTTAGACATGAACACTTGAGAAATCGCATCGTAATGCTTGGGCTGACCAAGAAACTGCCCCTTAGAAAGATAGACTTGGAACCCAGCGGCGGCAACCCAGAAAACCATTACATATCGTCTCGAGCTTAAACAAGTAATTCACTTCACCACCCAGTCAACTTTTATGCTTCGAAATCCGCCACACTCCATTCTTTGGAAGGAGTTATCATTCGTCTCGAGATTGCAACTGAAGACCCATCCTAACCAATGAAGAACACACACTCTTCAGTCACCAAAACCTAAAAGCCTTCACGATCTATGGTCTTTCCCACCGTCAGTGGTCTTTCCCACAGTCACTAGTCTTTGCCAGTGTAAACCAGTCTTTCCTGGCAGTCAACTGGATCTGTGTAAGAAACAGGAAAAAGAGAATAGGAGTAACTACATCGCAATGCAGATAAAACTAGTCTTTTAAGACGGAAAGTTTAATTAAAAAAAGGAGGTTTCTCTCCAAGGAATAAGAAGCTGCTGGAGAACTTCTGCATTCTCCCCTTTACAGGGATAATCGGAAAGTTAATGGATTTCGACTGTACTGAAACAAACACCTATGAATGTGGAAACACAAGGATTGGTGAAATTCACTCATGCTTGGGATCTGGTGCGGGCCCTTGAGTAAGCATCCCGTGCCTCCTGCAAGACACCAGCCACATTCATTGACACCGTCCGCCAAAACCAATAACTTTTGTTAAACTTTGGAAAAAGAAAAGTAGACAGCTGCAAATCGTATCCTTGTTGCTTTTACCTACTGACACAGAGCCCAGGGCTAAGAGGGGTAGACTTGGAACCCAGCCCTTAGAGAGGTTGTGACAAAGAATAAAAAGCAGCAAACCTGGAAACAGAAAAGCTTTCTGACCTTAGACATGAACACTTGAGAAATCGCATCGTAATGCTTGGGCTGACCAAGAAACCGCCCCTTAGAAAGATAGACTTGGAACCCAGCGGCGGCAACCCAGAAAACCATTACATATCGTCTCGAGCTTAAACAAGTAATTCACTTCACCACCCAGTCAACTTTTATGCTTCGAAATCCGCCACACTCCATTCTTTGGAAGGAGTTATCATTCGTCTCGAGATTGCAACTGAAGACCCATCCTAACCAATGAAGAACACACACTCTTCAGTCACCAAAACCTAAAAGCCTTCACGATCTATGGTCTTTCCCACCGTCAGTGGTCTTTCCCACAGTCACTAGTCTTTGCCAGTGTAAACCAGTCTTTCCTGGCAGTCAACTGGATCTGTGTAAGAAACAGGAAAAAGAGAATAGGAGTAACTACATCGCAATGCAGATAAAACTAGTCTTTTAAGACGGAAAGTTTAATTAAGAAAGGAGGTTTCTCTCCAAAGAATAAGAAGCTGCTGGAAAACTTCTGCATTCTCCCCTTTACAGGATAATCGGAAAGTTAATGGATTTCGACTGTACTGAAACAAACACCTATGAATGTGGAAACACAAGGATTGGTGAAATTCACTCATGCTTGGGATCTGGTGCGGGCCCTTGAGAAAGCATCCCCTGCCTCCTGCAAGACACCAGCCACATTCATTGACACCGTCCGCCAAAACCAATAACTTTTGTTAAACTTTGTAAAAAGAAAAGTCGACAGCTGCAAATCGTATCCTTGTTGCTTTTACCTACTGACACAGAGCCAAGGGCTAAGAGAGGTAGACTTGGAACCCAGCCCTTAGAGAGGTTGTGACAAAGAATAAAAAGCAGCAAACCTGGAAACAGAAAAGCTTTCTGACCTTAGACATGAACACTTGAGAAATCGTATCGTAATGCTTGGGCTGACCAAGAAACCGCCCCTTAGAAAGATAGACTTGGAACCCAGCGGCGGCAACCCAGAAAACCATTACATATCGTCTCGAGCTTAAACAAGTAATTCACTTCACCACGCAGTCAACTTTCATGCTTCGAAATCCGCAACACTCCATTCTTTGGAAGGAGTTATCAATCGTCTCGACATTGCAACTGAAGACCCATCCTAACCAATGAAGAACACACACTCTTCAGTCACCAAAACCTAAAAGCCTTCACGATCTATGGTTTTTCCCACCGTCAGTGGTCTTTCCCACAGTCACTAGTCTTTCCCAGTGTCAACCAGTCTTTCCTGGCAGTCAACTGGATCTGTGTAAGAAACAGGAAAAAGAGAATAGGAGTAACTACATCACAAGGCAGATAAAACTAGTCTTTTAAGACGGAAAGTTTAATTAAAAAAGGAGGTTTCTCTCCAAAGAATAAGAAGCTGCTGGAAAACTTCTGCATTCTCCCCTTTACAGGGATAATCGGAAAGTTAATGGATTTCGACTGTACTGAAACAAACACCTATGAATGTGGAAACACAAGGATTGGTGAAATTCACTCATGCTTGGGATCTGGTGCGGGCCCTTGAGTAAGCATCCCCTGCCTCCTGCAAGACACCAGCCACATTCATTGACACCGTCCGCCAAAACCAATAACTTTTGTTAAACTTTGTAAAAAGAAAAGTCGACACCTGCAAATCGTATCCTTGTTTCTTTTACCTACTGACACAGAGCCAAGGGCTAAGAGAGGTAGACTTGGAACGCAGCCCTTAGAGAGGTTGTGACAAAGAATAAAAAGCAGCAAACCTGGAAACAGAAAAGCTTTCTGACCTTAGACATGAACACTTGAGAAATCGCATCGTAATGCTTGGGCTGACCAAGAAACCGCCCCTTAGAAAGATAGACTTGGAACCCAGCGGCGGCAACCCAGAAAACCATTACATATCGTCTCGAGCTTAAACAAGTAATTCACTTCACCACCCAGTCAACTTTCATGCTTCGAAATCCGCAACACTCCATTCTTTGGAAGGAGTTATCAATCGTCTCGACATTGCAACTGAAGACCCATCCTAACCAATGAAGAACACACACTCTTCAGTCACCAAAACCTAAAAGCCTTCACGATCTATGGTCTTTCCCACCGTCAGTGGTCTTTCCCAGTGTCAACCAGTCTTTCCTGGCAGTCAACTGGATCTGTGTAAGAAACAGGAAAAAGAGAATAGGAGTAACTACATCGCAATGCAGATAAAACTAGTCTTTTAAGACGGAAAGTTTAATTAAAAAAAGGAGGTTTCTCTCCAAGGAATAAGAAGCTGCTGGAGAACTTCTGCATTCTCCCCTTTACAGGGATAATCGGAAAGTTAATGGATTTCGACTGTACTGAAACAAACACCTATGAATGTGGAAACACAAGGATTGGTGAAATTCACTCATGCTTGGGATCTGGTGCGGGCCCTTGAGTAAGCATCCCGTGCCTCCTGCAAGACACCAGCCACATTCATTGACACCGTCCGCCAAAACCAATAACTTTTGTTAAACTTTGGAAAAAGAAAAGTAGACAGCTGCAAATCGTATCCTTGTTGCTTTTACCTACTGACACAGAGCCCAGGGCTAAGAGGGGTAGACTTGAAACCCAGCCCTTAGAGAGGTTGTGACAAAGAATAAAAAGCAGCAAACCTGGAAACAGAAAAGCTTTCTGACCTTAGACATGAACACTTGAGAAATCGCATCGTAATGCTTGGGCTGACCAAGAAACCGCCCCTTAGAAAGATAGACTTGGAACCCAGCGGCGGCAACCCAGAAAACCATTACATATCGTCTCGAGCTTAAACAAGTAATTCACTTCACCACCCAGTCAACTTTTATGCTTCGAAATCCGCCACACTCCATTCTTTGGAAGGAGTTATCATTCGTCTCGAGATTGCAACTGAAGACCCATCCTAACCAATGAAGAACACACACTCTTCAGTCACCAAAACCTAAAAGCCTTCACGATCTATGGTCTTTCCCACCGTCAGTGGTCTTTCCCACAGTCACTAGTCTTTGCCAGTGTAAACCAGTCTTTCCTGGCAGTCAACTGGATCTGTGTAAGAAACAGGAAAAAGAGAATAGGAGTAACTACATCGCAATGCAGATAAAACTAGTCTTTTAAGACGGAAAGTTTAATTAAGAAAGGAGGTTTCTCTCCAAAGAATAAGAAGCTGCTGGAAAACTTCTGCATTCTCCCCTTTACAGGATAATCGGAAAGTTAATGGATTTCGACTGTACTGAAACAAACACCTATGAATGTGGAAACACAAGGATTGGTGAAATTCACTCATGCTTGGGATCTCGTGCGGGCCCTTGAGAAAGCATCCCCTGCCTCCTGCAAGACACCAGCCACATTCATTGACACCGTCCGCCAAAACCAATAACTTTTGTTAAACTTTGTAAAAAGAAAAGTCGACAGCTGCAAATCGTATCCTTGTTGCTTTTACCTACTGACACAGAGCCAAGGGCTAAGAGAGGTAGACTTGGAACCCAGCCCTTAGAGAGGTTGTGACAAAGAATAAAAAGCAGCAAACCTGGAAACAGAAAAGCTTTCTGACCTTAGACATGAACACTTGAGAAATCGTATCGTAATGCTTGGGCTGACCAAGAAACCGCCCCTTAGAAAGATAGACTTGGAACCCAGCGGCGGCAACCCAGAAAACCATTACATATCGTCTCGAGCTTAAACAAGTAATTCACTTCACCACGCAGTCAACTTTCATGCTTCGAAATCCGCAACACTCCATTCTTTGGAAGGAGTTATCAATCGTCTCGACATTGCAACTGAAGACCCATCCTAACCAATGAAGAACACACACTCTTCAGTCACCAAAACCTAAAAGCCTTCACGATCTATGGTTTTTCCCACCGTCAGTGGTCTTTCCCACAGTCACTAGTCTTTCCCAGTGTCAACCAGTCTTTCCTGGCAGTCAACTGGATCTGTGTAAGAAACAGGAAAAAGAGAATAGGAGTAACTACATCACAAGGCAGATAAAACTAGTCTTTTAAGACGGAAAGTTTAATTAAAAAAGGAGGTTTCTCTCCAAAGAATAAGAAGCTGCTGGAAAACTTCTGCATTCTCCCCTTTACAGGGATAATCGGAAAGTTAATGGATTTCGACTGTACTGAAACAAACACCTATGAATGTGGAAACACAAGGATTGGTGAAATTCACTCATGCTTGGGATCTGGTGCGGGCCCTTGAGTAAGCATCCCCTGCCTCCTGCAAGACACCAGCCACATTCATTGACACCGTCCGCCAAAACCAATAACTTTTGTTAAACTTTGTAAAAAGAAAAGTCGACACCTGCAAATCGTATCCTTGTTTCTTTTACCTACTGACACAGAGCCAAGGGCTAAGAGAGGTAGACTTGGAACGCAGCCCTTAGAGAGGTTGTGACAAAGAATAAAAAGCAGCAAACCTGGAAACAGAAAAGCTTTCTGACCTTAGACATGAACACTTGAGAAATCGCATCGTAATGCTTGGGCTGACCAAGAAACCGCCCCTTAGAAAGATAGACTTGGAACCCAGCGGCGGCAACCCAGAAAACCATTACATATCGTCTCGAGCTTAAACAAGTAATTCACTTCACCACCCAGTCAACTTTCATGCTTCGAAATCCGCAACACTCCATTCTTTGGAAGGAGTTATCAATCGTCTCGACATTGCAACTGAAGACCCATCCTAACCAATGAAGAACACACACTCTTCAGTCACCAAAACCTAAAAGCCTTCACGATCTATGGTCTTTCCCACCGTCAGTGGTCTTTCCCAGTGTCAACCAGTCTTTCCTGGCAGTCAACTGGATCTGTGTAAGAAACAGGAAAAAGAGAATAGGAGTAACTACATCGCAATGCAGATAAAACTAGTCTTTTAAGACGGAAAGTTTAATTAAAAAAAGGAGGTTTCTCTCCAAGGAATAAGAAGCTGCTGGAGAACTTCTGCATTCTCCCCTTTACAGGGATAATCGGAAAGTTAATGGATTTCGACTGTACTGAAACAAACACCTATGAATGTGGAAACACAAGGATTGGTGAAATTCACTCATGCTTGGGATCTGGTGCGGGCCCTTGAGTAAGCATCCCGTGCCTCCTGCAAGACACCAGCCACATTCATTGACACCGTCCGCCAAAACCAATAACTTTTGTTAAACTTTGGAAAAAGAAAAGTAGACAGCTGCAAATCGTATCCTTGTTGCTTTTACCTACTGACACAGAGCCCAGGGCTAAGAGGGGTAGACTTGGAACCCAGCCCTTAGAGAGGTTGTGACAAAGAATAAAAAGCAGCAAACCTGGAAACAGAAAAGCTTTCTGACCTTAGACATGAACACTTGAGAAATCGCATAGTAATGCTTGGGCTGACCAAGAAACCGCCCCTTAGAAAGATAGACTTGGAACCCACCGGCGGCAACCCAGAAAACCATTACATATCGTCTCGAGCTTAAACAAGTAATTCACTTCACCACCCAGTCAACTTTCATGCTTCGAAATCCGCAACACTCCATTCTTTGGAAGGAGTTATCAATCGTCTCGACATTGCAACTGAAGACCCATCCTAATCAATGAAGAACACACACTCTTCAGTCACCAAAACCTAAAAGTTTTCACGATCTATGGTTTTTCCCACCGTCAGTGGTCTTTCCCACAGTGACTAGTCTTTCCCAGTGTCAACCAGTCTTTCCTGGCAGTCAACTGGATCTGTGTAAGAAACAGGAAAAAGAGAATAGGAGTAACTACATCACAATGCAGATAAAACTAGTCTTTTAAGACGGAAAGTTTAATTAAAAAAAGGAGGTTTCTCTCCAAAGAATAAGAAGCTGCTGGAGAACTTCTGCATTCTCCCCTTTACAGGGATAATCGGAAAGTTAATGGATTTCGACTGTACTGAAACAAACACCTATGAATGTGGAAACACGAGGATTGGTGAAATTCACTCATGCTTGGGATCTGGTGCGAGCCCTTGAGTAAGCATCCCCTGCCTCCTGCAAGACACCAGCCACATTCATTGACACCGTCCGCCAAAACCAATAACTTTTGTTAAACTTTGGAAAAAGAAAAGTCGACAGCTGCAAATCGTATCGTTGTTGCTTTTATCTACTGACACAGAGCCCAGGGCTAAGAGAGGTAGACTTGAAACCCAGCCCTTAGAGAGGTTGTGACAAAGAATAAAAAGCAGCAAACCTGGAAACAGAAAAGCTTTCTGACCTTAGACATGAACACTTGAGAAATCGTATCGTAATGGTTGGGCTGACCAAGAAACCACCCCTTAGAAAGGTAGACTTGGAACCCAGCGGCTGCAACCCAGAAAACCATTACATATCGTCTCGAGCTTAAACAAGTAATTCACTTCACCACCCAGTCAACTTTTATGCTTCGAAATCCGCCACACTCCATTCTTTGGAAGGAGTTATCAATCGTCTCGAGATTGCAACTGAAGACCCATCCTAACCAATGAAGAACACACACTCTTGAGTCACCAAAACCTAAAAGCCTTCACGATCTATGGTCTTTCCCACCGTCAGTGGTCTTTTCCACAGTCACTAGTCTTTCCCAGTGTCAACCAGTCTTTCCTGGCAGTCAACTGGATCTGTGTAAGAAACAGAAAAAAGAGAATAGGAGTAACTACATCGCAATGCAGATAAAACTAGCTTTTTAAGACGGAAAGTTTAATTAAAAAAAAAGGTTTCTCTCCAAAGAATAAGAAGCTGCTGTAGAACTTCTGCATTCTCCCCTTTACAGGGATAATCGGAAAGTTAGTGGATTTCGACTGTACTGAAACAAACACCTATGAATGTGGAAACACGAGGATTGGTGAAATTCACTCATGCTTGGGATCTGGTGCGGGCCCTTGAGTAAGCATCCCCTGCCTTCTGCAAGACACCAGCCACATTCATTGACACCGTCCGCCAAAAACCAATAACTTTTGTTAAACTTTGGAAAAAGAAAAGTCGACAAATGCAAATCGTATCGTTGTTGCTTTTACCTACTGACACAGAGCCCAGGGCTAAGAGAGGTAGACCTGGAACCCAGCCCTTAGAAAGGTTGTGACAAAGAATAAAAAGCAGCAAACCTGGAAACAGAAAAGCTTTCTGACCTTAGACATGAACACTTGAGAAATCGTATCGTAATGCTTGGGCTGACCAAGAAACCGCCCCTTAGAAAGGTAGACTTGGAACCCAGCGGCGGCAACCCAGAAAACCATTACATATCGTCTCGAGCTTAAACAAGTAATTCACTTCACCACCCAGTCATTTTTTATGCTTCGAAATCCGCCACACTCCATTCTTTGGAAGGAGTTATCAATTGTCTCGAGATTGCAACTGAAGAACCATCCTAACCAATGAAGAACACACACTCTTTAGTCACCAAAACCTAAAAGACTTCACGATCCATGGTCTTTCCCACCGTCAGTGGTCTTTCCCACAGTCACTAGTCTTTCCCAGTGTCAACCAGTCTTTCCTGGCAGTCAACTGGATCTGTGTAAGAAACAGGAAAAAGAGAATAGGAGTAACTACATCGCAATGCAGATAAAACTAGTCTTTTAAGACGGAAAGTTTAATTAAAAAAGGAGGTTTCTCTCCAAAGAATAAGAAGCTGCTGTAGAACTTCTGCATTCTCCCCTTTACAGGGATAATCGGAAAGTTAATGGATTTCGACTGTACTGAAACAAACACCTATGAATGTGGAAACACGAGGATTGGTGAAATTCACTCATGCTTGGGATCTGGTGCGGGCCCTTGAGTAAGCATCCCCTGCCTCCTGCAAGACACCAGCCACATTCATTGACACCGTCCACCAAAACCAATAACTTTTGTTAAACTTTGGAAAAAGAAAAGTCGACAGCTGCAAATCGTATCGTTGTTGCTTTTACCTACTGACACAGAGCCCAGGGCTAAGAGAGGTAGACTTGGAACCCAGCCCTTAGAAAGGTTGTGACAAAGAATAAAAAGCAGCAAACCTGGAAACAGAAAAGCTTTCTGACCTTAGACATGAACACTTGAGAAATCGTATCGTAATGCTTGGGCTGACCAAGAAACCGCCCCTTAGAAAGGTAGACTTGGAACCGAGCGGCGGCAACCCAGAAAACCATTACATATCGTCTCGAGCTTAAACAAGTAATTCACTTCACCACCCAGTCAACTTTTATGCTTCGAAATCCGCCACACTCCATTCTTTGGAAGGAGTTATCAATCGTCTCGAGATTGCAACTGAAGACCCATCCTAACCAATGAAGAACACACACTCTTTAGTCACCAAAACCTAAAAGCCTTCACGATCTATGGTATTTCCCACCGTCAGTGGTCTTTCCCACAGTCACTAGTCTTTCCCAGTGTCAACCAGTCTTTCCTGGCAGTCAACTGGATCTGTGTAAGACACAGGAAAAAGAGAATAGGAGTAACTACATCGCAATGCAGATAAAACTAGTCTTTTAAGACGGAAAGTTTAATTAAAAAAGGAGGTTTCTCTCTAAAGAATAAGAAGCTGCTGTAGAACTTCTGCATTCTCCCCTTTACAGGGATAATCGGAAAGTTAATGGATTTCGACTGTACTGAAACAAACACCTATGAATGTGGAAACACAAGGATTGGTGAAATTCACTCATGCTTGGGATCTGGTGCGGACCCTTGAGTAAGCATCCGCTGCCTCCTGCAAGACAACAGCCACATTCATTGACACCGTCCGCCAAAACCAATAACTTTTGTTAAACTTTGGAAAAAGAAAAGTCGACAGCTGCAAATGGTATCGTTGTTGCTTTTACATAGTGACACAGAGCCCAGGGCTAAGAGAGGTAGACTTGGAACCCAGCCCTTAGAGAGGTTGTGACAAAGAATAAAAAGCAGCAAACCTGGAAACAGAAAAGCTTTCTGACCTTAGACATGAAGACTTGAGAAATCGTATCGTAATGCTTGGGCTGACCAAGAAACCGTCCCTTAGAAGGGTAGACTTGGAACCCAGCGGCGCAACCCAGAAAACCATTACATATCGTCTCGAGCTTAAACAAGTAATTCACTTCACCACCCAGTCAACTTTTATGCTTCGAAATCCGCCACACTCCATTCTTTGGAAGGAGTTATCAATCGTCTCGAGATTGCAACTGAAGACCCATCCTAACCAATGAAGAACACACACTCTTTAGTCACCAAAACCTAAAAGCCTTCACGATCTATGGTCTTTCCCACCGTCAGTGGTCTTTCCCACAGTCACTAGTCTTTACCAGTGTCAACCAGTCTTTCCTGGCAGTCAACTGGATCTGTGTAAGAAACAGGAAAAAGAGAATAGGAGTAACTACATCGCAATGCAGATTAAACTAGTCTTTTAAGACGGAAAGTTTAATTAAAAAAGGAGGTTTCTCTCCAAAGAATAAGAAGCTGCTGTAGAACTTCTGCATTCTCCCCTTTACAGGGATAATCGGAAAGTTAATGGATTTCGACTGTACTGAAACAAACACCTATGAATGTGGAAACACGAGGATTGGTGAAATTCACTCATGCTTGGGATCTGGTGCGGGCCCTTGAGTAAGCATCCCCTGCCTTCTGCAAGACACCAGCCACATTCATTGACACCGTCCGCCAAAAACCAATAACTTTTGTTAAACTTTGGAAAAAGAAAAGTCGACAAATGCAAATCGTATCGTTGTTGCTTTTACCTACTGACACAGAGCCCAGGGCTAAGAGAGGTAGACCTGGAACCCAGCCCTTAGAAAGGTTGTGACAAAGAATAAAAAGCAGCAAACCTGGAAACAGAAAAGCTTTCTGACCTTAGACATGAACACTTGAGAAATCGTATCGTAATGCTTGGGCTGACCAAGAAACCGCCCCTTAGAAAGGTAGACTTGGAACCCAGCGGCGGCAACCCAGAAAACCATTACATATCGTCTCGAGCTTAAACAAGTAATTCACTTCACCACCCAGTCAACTTTTATGCTTCGAAATCCGCCACACTCCATTCTTTGGAAGGAGTTATCAATTGTCTCGAGATTGCAACTGAAGAACCATCCTAACCAATGAAGAACACACACTCTTTAGTCACCAAAACCTAAAAGACTTCACGATCCATGGTCTTTCCCACCGTCAGTGGTCTTTCCCACAGTCACTAGTCTTTCCCAGTGTCAACCAGTCTTTCCTGGCAGTCAACTGGATCTGTGTAAGAAACAGGAAAAAGAGAATAGGAGTAACTACATCGCAATGCAGATAAAACTAGTCTTTTAAGACGGAAAGTTTAATTAAAAAAGGAGGTTTCTCTCCAAAGAATAAGAAGCTGCTGTAGAACTTCTGCATTCTCCCCTTTACAGGGATAATCGGAAAGTTAATGGATTTCGACTGTACTGAAACAAACACCTATGAATGTGGAAACACGAGGATTGGTGAAATTCACTCATGCTTGGGATCTGGTGCGGGCCCTTGAGTAAGCATCCCCTGCCTCCTGCAAGACACCAGCCACATTCATTGACACCGTCCACCAAAACCAATAACTTTTGTTAAACTTTGGAAAAAGAAAAGTCGACAGCTGCAAATCGTATCGTTGTTGCTTTTACCTACTGACACAGAGCCCAGGGCTAAGAGAGGTAGACTTGGAACCCAGCCCTTAGAAAGGTTGTGACAAAGAATAAAAAGCAGCAAACCTGGAAACAGAAAAGCTTTCTGACCTTAGACATGAACACTTGAGAAATCGTATCGTAATGCTTGGGCTGACCAAGAAACCGCCCCTTAGAAAGGTAGACTTGGAACCGAGCGGCGGCAACCCAGAAAACCATTACATATCGTCTCGAGCTTAAACAAGTAATTCACTTCACCACCCAGTCAACTTTTATGCTTCGAAATCCGCCACACTCCATTCTTTGGAAGGAGTTATCAATCGTCTCGAGATTGCAACTGAAGACCCATCCTAACCAATGAAGAACACACACTCTTTAGTCACCAAAACCTAAAAGCCTTCACGATCTATGGTATTTCCCACCGTCAGTGGTCTTTCCCACAGTCACTAGTCTTTCCCAGTGTCAACCAGTCTTTCCTGGCAGTCAACTGGATCTGTGTAAGAAACAGGAAAAAGAGAATAGGAGTAACTACATCGCAATGCAGATAAAACTAGTCTTTTAAGACGGAAAGTTTAATTAAAAAAGGAGGTTTCTCTCTAAAGAATAAGAAGCTGCTGTAGAACTTCTGCATTCTCCCCTTTACAGGGATAATCGGAAAGTTAATGGATTTCGACTGTACTGAAACAAACACCTATGAATGTGGAAACACAAGGATTGGTGAAATTCACTCATGCTTGGGATCTGGTGCGGACCCTTGAGTAAGCATCCCCTGCCTCCTGCAAGACAACAGCCACATTCATTGACACCGTCCGCCAAAACCAATAACTTTTGTTAAACTTTGGAAAAAGAAAAGTCGACAGCTGCAAATGGTATCGTTGTTGCTTTTACATAGTGACACAGAGCCCAGGGCTAAGAGAGGTAGACTTGGAACCCAGCCCTTAGAGAGGTTGTGACAAAGAATAAAAAGCAGCAAACCTGGAAACAGAAAAGCTTTCTGACCTTAGACATGAAGACTTGAGAAATCGTATCGTAATGCTTGGGCTGACCAAGAAACCGTCCCTTAGAAGGGTAGACTTGGAACCCAGCGGCGCAACCCAGAAAACCATTACATATCGTCTCGAGCTTAAACAAGTAATTCACTTCACCACCCAGTCAACTTTTATGCTCCGAAATCCGCCACACTCCATTCTTTGGAAGGAGTTATCAATCGTCTCGAGATTGCAACTAAAGACCCATCCTAACCAATGAAGAACACACACTCTTCAGTCACCAAAACCTAAAGGCCTTCACGATCTATGGTCTTTCCCACCGTCAGTGGTCTTTCCCACAGTCACTAGTCTTTCCCAGTGTCAACCAGTCTTTCCTGGCAGTCAACTGGATCTGTGTAAGAAACAGGAAAAAGAGAATAGGAGTAACTACATCGCAATGCAGATTAAACTAGTCTTTTAAGACGGAAAGTTTAATTAAAAAAGGAGGTTTCTCTCCAAAGAATAAGAAGCTGCTGTAGAACTTCTGCATTTTCCCCTTTACAGGGATAATCGGAAAGTTAATGGATTTCGACTGTACTGAAACAAACACCTATGAATGTGGAAACACGAGGATTGGTGAAATTCACTCATGCTTGGGATCTGGTGCGGGCCCTTGAGTAAGCTTCCCCTGCCTCCTGCAAGACACCAGCCACATTCATTGACACCGTCCGCCAAAACCAATAACTTTTGTTAAACTTTGGAAAAAGAAAAGTCGACAGCTGCAAATCGTATCGTTGTTGCTTTTACCTACTGACACAGAGCCCAGGACTAAGAGAGGTAGACTTGGAACCCAGCCCTTAGAAAGGTTGTGACAAAGAATAAAAAGCAGCAAACCTGGAAACAGAAAAGCTTTCTGACCTTAGACATGAACACTTGAGAAATAGTATCGTAATGCTTGGGCTGACCAAGAAACCGCCCCTTAGAAAGGTAGACTTGGAACCCAGCGGCGGCAACCCAGCGGCGGCAACCCAGAAAACCATTACATATCGTCTCGAGCTTAAACAAGTAATTCACTTCAACACCCAGTCAACTTTTATGCTTCGAAATCCGCCACACTCCATAGTTTGGAAGGAGTTATCATTCGTCTCGAGATTGCAACTGAAGACCCATCCTAACCAATGAAGAACACACATTCTTCAGTCACCAAAACCTAAAAGCCTTCACGATCTATGGTCTTTCCCACCGTCAGTGGTCTTTCCCACAGTCACTAGTCTTTCCCAGTGTCAACCAGTCTTTCCTGGCAGTCAACTGGATCTGTATAAGAAACAGGAAAAAGAGAATAGGAGTAACTACATCGCAATGCAGATAAAACTAGTCTTTTAAGACGGAAAGTTTAATTGAAAAAGAAGGTTTCTCTCCAAAGAATAAGAAGCTGCTGGAGAACTTCTGCATTCTCCCCTTTACAGGGATAATCGGAAAGTTAATGGATTTCGACTGTACTGAAACAAACAGATATGAATATATGAATGTGGAAACACGAGGATTGGTGAAATTCACTCATGCTTGGGATCAGGTGCGGGCCCTTGAGTAAGCATCCCCTGCCTCCTGCAAGACACCAGCCAGATTCATTGACATCGTCCGCCAAAACCAATAACTTTTGTTAAACTTTGGAAAAAGAAAAGTCGACAGCTGCAAATCGTATCGTTGTTGCTTTTACCTACTGACACAGAGCCCAGGGCTAAGAGAGGTAGACTTAAAACCCAGCCCTTAGAGAGGTTTTGACAAAGAATAAAAAGCAGCAAACCTGGAAACAGAAAAGCTTTCTGACCTTAGACATGAACACTTGAGAAATCGTATCGTAATGCTTGGGCTGACCAAGAAACCGCCCCTTAGAAAGGTAGACTTGGAACCCAGCGGCGGCAACCCAGAAAACCATTACATATCGTCTCGAGCTTAAACAAGTAATTCACTTCACCACCCAGTCAACTTTGATGCTTCGAAATACGCAACACTCCATTCTTTGGAAGGAGTTATCAATCGTCTCGAGATTGCAACTGAAGACCCATCCTAACCAATGAAGAACACACACTCTTCAGTCACCAAAACCTAAAGGCCTTCACGATCTATGGTCTTTCCCACCGTCAGTGGTCTTTCCCACAGTCACTAGTCTTTCCCAGTGTCAACCAGTCTTTCCTGGCAGTCAACTGGATCTGTATAAGAAACAGGAAAAAGAGAATAGGAGTAACTACATCGCAATGCAGATAAAACTAGTCTTTTAAGACGGAAAGTTTAATTGAAAAAGAAGGTTTCTCTCCAAAGAATAAGAAGCTGCTGGAGAACTTCTGCATTCTCCCCTTTACAGGGATAATCGGAAAGTTAATGGATTTCGACTGTACTGAAACAAACACCTATGAATGTGGAAACACGAGGATTGGTGAAATTCACTCATGCTTGGGATCTGGTGCGGGCCCTTGAGTAAGCATCCCCTGCCTCCTGCAAGACACCAGCCACATTCATTGACACCGTCCGCCAAAACCAATAACTTTTGTTAAACTTTGGAAAAAGAAAAGTCGACAGCTGCAAATGGTATCGTTGTTGCTTTTACCTACTGACACAGAGCCCAGGGCTAAGAGAGGTAGACTTGGAACCCAGCCCTTAGAGAGGTTGTGACAAAGAATAAAAAGCAGCAAACCTGGAAACAGAAAAGCTTTCTGACCTTAGACATGAACACTTGAGAAATCGTATCGTAATGCTTGGGCTGACCAAGAAACCGCCCCTTAGAAAGGTAGACTTGGAACCCAGCGGCGCAACCCAGAAAACCATTACATATCGTCTCGAGCTTAAACAAGTATTTCACTTCACCACCCAGTCAACTTTTATGCTCCGAAATCCGCCACACTCCATTCTTTGGAAGGAGTTATCAATCGTCTCGAGATTGCAACTGAAGACCCATCCTAACCAATGAAGAACACACACTCTTCAGTCACCAAAACCTAAAAGCCTTCACGATCTATGGTCTTTCCCACCGTCAGTGGTCTTTTCCACAGTCACTAGTCTTTCCCAGTGTCAACCAGTCTTTCCTGGCAGTCAACTGGATCTGTGTAAGAAACAGAAAAAAGAGAATAGGAGTAACTACATCGCAATGCAGATAAAACTAGCTTTTTAAGACGGAAAGTTTAATTAAAAAAAAAAGGTTTCTCTCCAAAGAATAAGAAGCTGCTGTAGAACTTCTGCATTCTCCCCTTTACAGGGATAATCGGAAAGTTAGTGGATTTCGACTGTACTGAAACAAACACCTATGAATGTGGAAACACGAGGATTGGTGAAATTCACTCATGCTTGGGATCTGGTGCGGGCCCTTGAGTAAGCATCCCCTGCCTTCTGCAAGACACCAGCCACATTCATTGACACCGTCCGCCAAAAACCAATAACTTTTGTTAAATTTTGGAAAAAGAAAAGTCGACAAATGCAAATCGTATCGTTGTTGCTTTTACCTACTGACACAGAGCCCAGGGCTAAGAGAGGTAGACCTGGAACCCAGCCCTTAGAAAGGTTGTGACAAAGAATAAAAAGCAGCAAACCTGGAAACAGAAAAGCTTTCTGACCTTAGACATGAACACTTGAGAAATCGTATCGTAATGCTTGGGCTGACCAAAAAACCGCCCCTTAGAAAGGTAGACTTGGAACCCAGCGGCGGCAACCCAGAAAACCATTACATATCGTCTCGAGCTTAAACAAGTAATTCACTTCACCACCCAGTCAACTTTTATGCTTCGAAATCCGCCACACTCCATTCTTTGGAAGGAGTTATCAATTGTCTCGAGATTGCAACTGAAGACCCATCCTAACCAATGAAGAACACACACTCTTTAGTCACCAAAACCTAAAAGACTTCACGATCCATGGTCTTTCCCACCGTCAGTGGTCTTTCCCACAGTCACTAGTCTTTCCCAGTGTCAACCAGTCTTTCCTGACAGTCAACTGGATCTGTGTAAGAAACAGGAAAAAGAGAATAGGAGTAACTACATCGCAATGCAGATAAAACTAGTCTTTTAAGACGGAAAGTTTAATTAAAAAAGGAGGTTTCTCTCCAAAGAATAAGAAGCTGCTGTAGAACTTCTGCATTCTCCCCTTTACAGGGATAATCGGAAAGTTAATGGATTTCGACTGTACTGAAACAAACACCTATGAATGTGGAAACACGAGGATTGGTGAAATTCACTCATGCTTGGGATCTGGTGCGGGCCCTTGAGTAAGCATCCCCTGCCTCCTGCAAGACACCAGCCACATTCATTGACACCGTCCACCAAAACCAATAACTTTTGTTAAACTTTGGAAAAAGAAAAGTCGACAGCTGCAAATCGTATCGTTGTTGCTTTTACCTACTGACACAGAGCCCAGGGCTAAGAGAGGTAGACTTGGAACCAAGCCCTTAGAAAGGTTGTGACAAAGAATAAAAAGCAGCAAACCTGGAAACAGAAAAGCTTTCTGACCTTAGACATGAACACTTGAGAAATCGTATCGTAATGCTTGGGCTGACCAAGAAACCGCCCCTTAGAAAGGTAGACTTGGAACCGAGCGGCGGCAACCCAGAAAACCATTACATATCGTCTCGAGCTTAAACAAGTAATTCACTTCACCACCCAGTCAACTTTTATGCTTCGAAATCCGCCACACTCCATTCTTTGGAAGGAGTTATCAATCGTCTCGAGATTGCAACTGAAGACCCATCCTAACCAATGAAGAACACACACTCTTTAGTCACCAAAACCTAAAAGCCTTCACGATCTATGGTATTTCCCACCGTCAGTGGTCTTTCCCACAGTCACTAGTCTTTCCCAGTGTCAACCAGTCTTTCCTGGCAGTCAACTGGATCTGTGTAAGAAACAGAAAAAAAGAGAATAGGAGTAACTACATCGCAATGCAGATAAAACTAGCTTTTTAAGACGGAAAGTTTAATTAAAAAAAAAGGTTTCTCTCCAAAGAATAAGAAGCTGCTGTAGAACTTCTGCATTCTCCCCTTTACAGGGATAATCGGAAAGTTAATGGATTTCGACTGTACTGAAACAAACACCTATGAATGTGGAAACACGAGGATTGGTGAAATTCACTCATGCTTGGGATCTGGTGCGGGCCCTTGAGTAAGCATCCCCTGCCTCCTGCAAGACACCAGCCACATTCATTGACACCGTCCACCAAAACCAATAACTTTTGTTAAACTTTGGAAAAAGAAAAGTCGACAGCTGCAAATCGTATCGTTGTTGCTTTTACCTACTGACACAGAGCCCAGGGCTAAGAGAGGTAGACTTGGAACCCAGCCCTTAGAAAGGTTGTGACAAAGAATAAAAAGCAGCAAACCTGGAAACAGAAAAGCTTTCTGACCTTAGACATGAACACTTGAGAAATCGTATCGTAATGCTTGGGCTGACCAAGAAACCGCCCCTTAGAAAGGTAGACTTGGAACCGAGCGGCGGCAACCAAGAAAACCATTACATATCGTCTCGAGCTTAAACAAGTAATTCACTTCACCACCCAGTCAACTTTTATGCTTCGAAATCCGCCACACTCCATTCTTTGGAAGGAGTTATCAATCGTCTCGAGATTGCAACTGAAGACCCATCCTAACCAATGAAGAACACACACTCTTTAGTCACCAAAACCTAAAAGCCTTCACGATCTATGGTATTTCCCACCGTCAGTGGTCTTTCCCACAGTCACTAGTCTTTCCCAGTGTCAACCAGTCTTTCCTGGCAGTCAACTGGATCTGTGTAAGAAACAGGAAAAAGAGAATAGGAGTAACTACATCGCAATGCAGATAAAACTAGTCTTTTAAGACGGAAAGTTTAATTAAAAAAGGAGGTTTCTCTCTAAAGAATAAGAAGCTGCTGTAGAACTTCTGCATTCTCCCCTTTACAGGGATAATCGGAAAGTTAATGGATTTCGACTGTACTGAAACAAACACCTATGAATGTGGAAACACAAGGATTGGTGAAATTCACTCATGCTTGGGATCTGGTGCGGACCCTTGAGTAAGCATCCCCTGCCTCCTGCAAGACAACAGCCACATTCATTGACACCGTCCGCCAAAACCAATAACTTTTGTTAAACTTTGGAAAAAGAAAAGTCGACAGCTGCAAATCGTATCGTTGTTGCTTTTACCTACTGACACAGAGCCCAGGACTAAGAGAGGTAGACTTGGAACCCAGCCCTTAGAAAGGTTGTGACAAAGAATAAAAAGCAGCAAACCTGGAAACAGAAAAGCTTTCTGACCTTAGACATGAACACTTGAGAAATAGTATCGTAATGCTTGGGCTGACCAAGAAACCGCCCCTTAGAAAGGTAGACTTGGAACCCAGCGGCGGCAACCCAGCGGCGGCAACCCAGAAAACCATTACATATCGTCTCGAGCTTAAACAAGTAATTCACTTCACCACCCAGTCAACTTTTATGCTTCGAAATCCGCCACACTCCATAGTTTGGAAGGAGTTATCATTCGTCTCGAGATTGCAACTGAAGACCCATCCTAACCAATGAAGAACACACATTCTTCAGTCACCAAAACCTAAAAGCCTTCACGATCTATGGTCTTTCCCACCGTCAGTGGTCTTTCCCACAGTCACTAGTCTTTCCCAGTGTCAACCAGTCTTTCCTGGCAGTCAACTGGATCTGTATAAGAAACAGGAAAAAGAGAATAGGAGTAACTACATCGCAATGCAGATAAAACTAGTCTTTTAAGACGAAAAGTTTAATTAAAAAAGAAGGTTTCTCTCCAAAGAATAAGAAGCTGCTGTAGAACTTCTGCATTCTCCCCTTTACAGGGATAATCGGAAAGTTAATGGATTTCGACTGTACTGAAACAAACACCTATGAATGTGGAAACACGAGGATTGGTGAAATTCACTCATGCTTGGGATCAGGTGCGGGCCCTTGAGTAAGCATCCCCTGCCTCCTGCAAGACACCAGCCAGATTCATTGACATCGTCCGCCAAAACCAATAACTTTTGTTAAACTTTGGAAAAAGAAAAGTCGACAGCTGCAAATCGTATCGTTGTTGCTTTTACCTACTGACACAGAGCCCAGGGCTAAGAGAGGTAGACTTAAAACCCAGCCCTTAGAGAGGTTTTGACAAAGAATAAAAAGCAGCAAACCTGGAAACAGAAAAGCTTTCTGACCTTAGACATGAACACTTGAGAAATCGTATCGTAATGCTTGGGCTGACCAAGAAACCGCCCCTTAGAAAGGTAGACTTGGAACCCAGCGGCGGCAACCCAGAAAACCATTACATATCGTCTCGAGCTTAAACAAGTAATTCACTTCACCACCCAGTCAACTTTGATGCTTCGAAATACGCAACACTCCATTCTTTGGAAGGAGTTATCAATCGTCTCGAGATTGCAACTGAAGACCCATCCTAACCAATGAAGAACACACACTCTTCAGTCACCAAAACCTAAAGGCCTTCACGATCTATGGTCTTTCCCACCGTCAGTGGTCTTTCCCACAGTCACTAGTCTTTCCCAGTGTCAACCAGTCTTTTCTGGCAGTCAACTGGATCTGTGTAAGAAACAGAAAAAAGAGAATAGGAGTAACTACATCGCAATGCAGATAAAACTAGCATTTTAAGACGGAAAGTTTAATTAAAAAAAGGAGGTTTCTCTCTAAAGAATAAGAAGATGCTGGAGAACTTCTGCATTCTCCCCTTTACAGGGATAATCGGAAAGTTAATGGATTTCGACTGTACTGAAACAAACACCTATGAATGTGGAAACACGAGGATTGGTGAAATTCACTCATGCTTGGGATCTGGTGCGGGCCCTTGAGTAAGCATCCCCTGCCTCCTGCAAGACACCAGCCACATTCATTGACACCGTCCGCCAAAACCAATAACTTTTGTTAAACTTTGGAAAAAGAAAAGTCGACAGCTGCAAATGGTATCGTTGTTGCTTTTACCTACTGACACAGAGCCCAGGGCTAAGAGAGGTAGACTTGGAACCCAGCCCTTAGAGAGGTTGTGACAAAGAATAAAAAGCAGCAAACCTGGAAACAGAAAAGCTTTCTGACCTTAGACATGAACACTTGAGAAATCGTATCGTAATGCTTGGGCTGACCAAGAAACCGCCCCTTAGAAAGGTAGACTTGGAACCCAGCGGCGCAACCCAGAAAACCATTACATATCGTCTCGAGCTTAAACAAGTATTTCACTTCACCACCCAGTCAACTTTTATGCTCCGAAATCCGCCACACTCCATTCTTTGGAAGGAGTTATCAATCGTCTCGAGATTGCAACTAAAGACCCATCCTAACCAATGAAGAACACACACTCTTCAGTCACCAAAACCTAAAGGCCTTCACGATCTATGGTCTTTCCCACCGTCAGTGGTCTTTCCCACAGTCACTAGTCTTTCCCAGTGTCAACCAGTCTTTTCTGGCAGTCAACTGGATCTGTGTAAGAAACAGAAAAAAGAGAATAGGAGTAACTACATCGCAATGCAGATAAAACTAGCATTTTAAGACGGAAAGTTTAATTAAAAAAAGGAGGTTTCTCTCTAAAGAATAAGAAGATGCTGGAGAACTTCTGCATTCTCCCCTTTACAGGGATAATCGGAAAGTTAATGGATTTCGACTGTACTGAAACAAACACCTATGAATGTGGAAACACGAGGATTGGTGAAATTCACTCATGCTTGGGATCTGGTGCGGGCCCTTGAGTAAGCATCCCCTGCCTCCTGCAAGACACCAGCCACATTCATTGACACCGTCCGCCAAAACCAATAACTTTTGTTAAACTTTGGAAAAAGAAAAGTCGACAGCTGCAAATGGTATCGTTGTTGCTTTTACCTACTGACACAGAGCCCAGGGCTAAGAGAGGTAGACTTGGAACCCAGCCCTTAGAGAGGTTGTGACAAAGAATAAAAAGCAGCAAACCTGGAAACAGAAAAGCTTTCTGACCTTAGACATGAACACTTGAGAAATCGTATCGTAATGCTTGGGCTGACCAAGAAACCGCCCCTTAGAAAGGTAGACTTGGAACCCAGCGGCGCAACCCAGAAAACCATTACATATCGTCTCGAGCTTAAACAAGTATTTCACTTCACCACCCAGTCAACTTTTATGCTCCGAAATCCGCCACACTCCATTCTTTGGAAGGAGTTATCAATCGTCTCGAGATTGCAACTAAAGACCCATCCTAACCAATGAAGAACACACACTCTTCAGTCACCAAAACCTAAAGGCCTTCACGATCTATGGTCTTTCCCACCGTCAGTGGTCTTTCCCACAGTCACTAGTCTTTCCCAGTGTCAACCAGTCTTTCCTGGCAGTCAACTGGATCTGTGTAAGAAACAGGAAAAAGAAAATAGGAGTAACTACATCGCAATGCAGATAAAACTAGTCTTTTAAGACGGAAAGTTTAATTAAAAAAGGAGGTTTCTCTCCAAAGAATAAGAAGCTGCTGTAGAACTTCTGCATTCTCCCCTTTACAGGGATAATTGGAAAGTTAATGGATTTCGACTGTACTGAAAGAAACACCTATGAATGTGGAAACACGAGGATTGGTGAAATTCACTCATGCTTGGGATCTGGTGCGGGCCCTTGAGTAAGCATCCCCTGCCTCCTGCAAGACACCAGCCACATTCATTGACACCGTCCACCAAAACCAATAACTTTTGTTAAACTTTGGAAAAAGAAAAGTCGACAGCTGCAAATCGTATCGTTGTTGCTTTTACCTACTGACACAGAGCCCAGGGCTAAGAGAGGTAGACTTGGAACCCAGCCCTTAGAAAGGTTGTGACAAAGAATAAAAAGCAGCAAACCTGGAAACAGAAAAGCTTTCTGACCTTAGACATGAACACTTGAGAAATCGTATCGTAATGCTTGGGCTGACCAAGAAACCGTCCCTTAGAAGGGTAGACTTGGAACCCAGCGGCGCAACCCAGAAAACCATTACATATCGTCTCGAGCTTAAACAAGTATTTCACTTCACCACCCAGTCAACTTTTATGCTCCGAAATCCGCCACACTCCATTCTTTGGAAGGAGTTATCAATCGTCTCGAGATTGCAACTAAAGACCCATCCTAACCAATGAAGAACACACACTCTTCAGTCACCAAAACCTAAAGGCCTTCACGATCTATGGTCTTTCCCACCGTCAGTGGTCTTTCCCACAGTCACTAGTCTTTCCCAGTGTCAACCAGTCTTTTCTGGCAGTCAACTGGATCTGTGTAAGAAACAGAAAAAAGAGAATAGGAGTAACTACATCGCAATGCAGATAAAACTAGCATTTTAAGACGGAAAGTTTAATTAAAAAAAGGAGGTTTCTCTCTAAAGAATAAGAAGATGCTGGAGAACTTCTGCATTCTCCCCTTTACAGGGATAATCGGAAAGTTAATGGATTTCGACTGTACTGAAACAAACACCTATGAATGTGGAAACACGAGGATTGGTGAAATTCACTCATGCTTGGGATCTGGTGCGGGCCCTTGAGTAAGCATCCCCTGCCTCCTGCAAGACACCAGCCACATTCATTGACACCGTCCACCAAAACCAATAACTTTTGTTAAACTTTGGAAAAAGAAAAGTCGACAGCTGCAAATCGTATCGTTGTTGCTTTTACCTACTGACACAGAGCCCAGGGCTAAGAGAGGTAGACTTGGAACCCAGCCCTTAGAAAGGTTGTGACAAAGAATAAAAAGCAGCAAACCTGGAAACAGAAAAGCTTTCTGACCTTAGACATGAACACTTGAGAAATCGTATCGTAATGCTTGGGCTGACCAAGAAACCGCCCCTTAGAAAGGTAGACTTGGAACCCAGCGGCGCAACCCAGAAAACCATTACATATCGTCTCGAGCTTAAACAAGTATTTCACTTCACCACCCAGTCAACTTTTATGCTCCGAAATCCGCCACACTCCATTCTTTGGAAGGAGTTATCAATCGTCTCGAGATTGCAACTAAAGACCCATCCTAACCAATGAAGAACACACACTCTTCAGTCACCAAAACCTAAAGGCCTTCACGATCTATGGTCTTTCCCACCGTCAGTGGTCTTTCCCACAGTCACTAGTCTTTCCCAGTGTCAACCAGTCTTTCCTGGCAGTCAACTGGATCTGTGTAAGAAACAGAAAAAAGAGAATAGGAGTAACTACATCGCAATGCAGATAAAACTAGCTTTTTAAGACGGAAAGTTTAATTAAAAAAAAAAGGTTTCTCTCCAAAGAATAAGAAGCTGCTGTAGAACTTCTGCATTCTCCCCTTTACAGGGATAATCGGAAAGTTAGTGGATTTCGACTGTACTGAAACAAACACCTATGAATGTGGAAACACGAGGATTGGTGAAATTCACTCATGCTTGGGATCTGGTGCGGGCCCTTGAGTAAGCATCCCCTGCCTTCTGCAAGACACCAGCCACATTCATTGACACCGTCCGCCAAAAACCAATAACTTTTGTTAAATTTTGGAAAAAGAAAAGTCGACAAATGCAAATCGTATCGTTGTTGCTTTTACCTACTGACACAGAGCCCAGGGCTAAGAGAGGTAGACCTGGAACCCAGCCCTTAGAAAGGTTGTGACAAAGAATAAAAAGCAGCAAACCTGGAAACAGAAAAGCTTTCTGACCTTAGACATGAACACTTGAGAAATCGTATCGTAATGCTTGGGCTGACCAAAAAACCGCCCCTTAGAAAGGTAGACTTGGAACCCAGCGGCGGCAACCCAGAAAACCATTACATATCGTCTCGAGCTTAAACAAGTAATTCACTTCACCACCCAGTCAACTTTTATGCTTCGAAATCCGCCACACTCCATTCTTTGGAAGGAGTTATCAATTGTCTCGAGATTGCAACTGAAGACCCATCCTAACCAATGAAGAACACACACTCTTTAGTCACCAAAACCTAAAAGACTTCACGATCCATGGTCTTTCCCACCGTCAGTGGTCTTTCCCACAGTCACTAGTCTTTCCCAGTGTCAACCAGTCTTTCCTGACAGTCAACTGGATCTGTGTAAGAAACAGGAAAAAGAGAATAGGAGTAACTACATCGCAATGCAGATAAAACTAGTCTTTTAAGACGGAAAGTTTAATTAAAAAAGGAGGTTTCTCTCCAAAGAATAAGAAGCTGCTGTAGAACTTCTGCATTCTCCCCTTTACAGGGATAATCGGAAAGTTAATGGATTTCGACTGTACTGAAACAAACACCTATGAATGTGGAAACACGAGGATTGGTGAAATTCACTCATGCTTGGGATCTGGTGCGGGCCCTTGAGTAAGCATCCCCTGCCTCCTGCAAGACACCAGCCACATTCATTGACACCGTCCACCAAAACCAATAACTTTTGTTAAACTTTGGAAAAAGAAAAGTCGACAGCTGCAAATCGTATCGTTGTTGCTTTTACCTACTGACACAGAGCCCAGGGCTAAGAGAGGTAGACTTGGAACCAAGCCCTTAGAAAGGTTGTGACAAAGAATAAAAAGCAGCAAACCTGGAAACAGAAAAGCTTTCTGACCTTAGACATGAACACTTGAGAAATCGTATCGTAATGCTTGGGCTGACCAAGAAACCGCCCCTTAGAAAGGTAGACTTGGAACCGAGCGGCGGCAACCCAGAAAACCATTACATATCGTCTCGAGCTTAAACAAGTAATTCACTTCACCACCCAGTCAACTTTTATGCTTCGAAATCCGCCACACTCCATTCTTTGGAAGGAGTTATCAATCGTCTCGAGATTGCAACTGAAGACCCATCCTAACCAATGAAGAACACACACTCTTTAGTCACCAAAACCTAAAAGCCTTCACGATCTATGGTATTTCCCACCGTCAGTGGTCTTTCCCACAGTCACTAGTCTTTCCCAGTGTCAACCAGTCTTTCCTGGCAGTCAACTGGATCTGTGTAAGAAACAGAAAAAAGAGAATAGGAGTAACTACATCGCAATGCAGATAAAACTAGCTTTTTAAGACGGAAAGTTTAATTAAAAAAAAAAGGTTTCTCTCCAAAGAATAAGAAGCTGCTGTAGAACTTCTGCATTCTCCCCTTTACAGGGATAATCGGAAAGTTAATGGATTTCGACTGTACTGAAACAAACACCTATGAATGTGGAAACACGAGGATTGGTGAAATTCACTCATGCTTGGGATCTGGTGCGGGCCCTTGAGTAAGCATCCCCTGCCTCCTGCAAGACACCAGCCACATTCATTGACACCGTCCACCAAAACCAATAACTTTTGTTAAACTTTGGAAAAAGAAAAGTCGACAGCTGCAAATCGTATCGTTGTTGCTTTTACCTACTGACACAGAGCCCAGGGCTAAGAGAGGTAGACTTGGAACCCAGCCCTTAGAAAGGTTGTGACAAAGAATAAAAAGCAGCAAACCTGGAAACAGAAAAGCTTTCTGACCTTAGACATGAACACTTGAGAAATCGTATCGTAATGCTTGGGCTGACCAAGAAACCGCCCCTTAGAAAGGTAGACTTGGAACCGAGCGGCGGCAACCAAGAAAACCATTACATATCGTCTCGAGCTTAAACAAGTAATTCACTTCACCACCCAGTCAACTTTTATGCTTCGAAATCCGCCACACTCCATTCTTTGGAAGGAGTTATCAATCGTCTCGAGATTGCAACTGAAGACCCATCCTAACCAATGAAGAACACACACTCTTTAGTCACCAAAACCTAAAAGCCTTCACGATCTATGGTATTTCCCACCGTCAGTGGTCTTTCCCACAGTCACTAGTCTTTCCCAGTGTCAACCAGTCTTTCCTGGCAGTCAACTGGATCTGTGTAAGAAACAGGAAAAAGAGAATAGGAGTAACTACATCGCAATGCAGATAAAACTAGTCTTTTAAGACGGAAAGTTTAATTAAAAAAGGAGGTTTCTCTCTAAAGAATAAGAAGCTGCTGTAGAACTTCTGCATTCTCCCCTTTACAGGGATAATCGGAAAGTTAATGGATTTCGACTGTACTGAAACAAACACCTATGAATGTGGAAACACAAGGATTGGTGAAATTCACTCATGCTTGGGATCTGGTGCGGGCCCTTGAGTAAGCATCCCCTGCCTCCTGCAAGACACCAGCCACATTCATTGACACCGTCCACCAAAACCAATAACTTTTGTTAAACTTTGGAAAAAGAAAAGTCGACAGCTGCAAATCGTATCGTTGTTGCTTTTACCTACTGACACAGAGCCCAGGGCTAAGAGAGGTAGACTTGGAACCCAGCCCTTAGAAAGGTTGTGACAAAGAATAAAAAGCAGCAAACCTGGAAACAGAAAAGCTTTCTGACCTTAGACATGAACACTTGAGAAATCGTATCGTAATGCTTGGGCTGACCAAGAAACCGCCCCTTAGAAAGGTAGACTTGGAACCGAGCGGCGGCAACCAAGAAAACCATTACATATCGTCTCGAGCTTAAACAAGTAATTCACTTCACCACCCAGTCAACTTTTATGCTTCGAAATCCGCCACACTCCATTCTTTGGAAGGAGTTATCAATCGTCTCGAGATTGCAACTGAAGACCCATCCTAACCAATGAAGAACACACACTCTTTAGTCACCAAAACCTAAAAGCCTTCACGATCTATGGTATTTCCCACCGTCAGTGGTCTTTCCCACAGTCACTAGTCTTTCCCAGTGTCAACCAGTCTTTCCTGGCAGTCAACTGGATCTGTGTAAGAAACAGGAAAAAGAGAATAGGAGTAACTACATCGCAATGCAGATAAAACTAGTCTTTTAAGACGGAAAGTTTAATTAAAAAAGGAGGTTTCTCTCTAAAGAATAAGAAGCTGCTGTAGAACTTCTGCATTCTCCCCTTTACAGGGATAATCGGAAAGTTAATGGATTTCGACTGTACTGAAACAAACACCTATGAATGTGGAAACACAAGGATTGGTGAAATTCACTCATGCTTGGGATCTGGTGCGGACCCTTGAGTAAGCATCCCCTGCCTCCTGCAAGACAACAGCCACATTCATTGACACCGTCCGCCAAAACCAATAACTTTTGTTAAACTTTGGAAAAAGAAAAGTCGACAGCTGCAAATCGTATCGTTGTTGCTTTTACCTACTGACACAGAGCCCAGGACTAAGAGAGGTAGACTTGGAACCCAGCCCTTAGAAAGGTTGTGACAAAGAATAAAAAGCAGCAAACCTGGAAACAGAAAAGCTTTCTGACCTTAGACATGAACACTTGAGAAATAGTATCGTAATGCTTGGGCTGACCAAGAAACCGCCCCTTAGAAAGGTAGACTTGGAACCCAGCGGCGGCAACCCAGCGGCGGCAACCCAGAAAACCATTACATATCGTCTCGAGCTTAAACAAGTAATTCACTTCACCACCCAGTCAACTTTTATGCTTCGAAATCCGCCACACTCCATAGTTTGGAAGGAGTTATCATTCGTCTCGAGATTGCAACTGAAGACCCATCCTAACCAATGAAGAACACACATTCTTCAGTCACCAAAACCTAAAAGCCTTCACGATCTATGGTCTTTCCCACCGTCAGTGGTCTTTCCCACAGTCACTAGTCTTTCCCAGTGTCAACCAGTCTTTCCTGGCAGTCAACTGGATCTGTATAAGAAACAGGAAAAAGAGAATAGGAGTAACTACATCGCAATGCAGATAAAACTAGTCTTTTAAGACGAAAAGTTTAATTAAAAAAGAAGGTTTCTCTCCAAAGAATAAGAAGCTGCTGTAGAACTTCTGCATTCTCCCCTTTACAGGGATAATCGGAAAGTTAATGGATTTCGACTGTACTGAAACAAACACCTATGAATGTGGAAACACGAGGATTGGTGAAATTCACTCATGCTTGGGATCAGGTGCGGGCCCTTGAGTAAGCATCCCCTGCCTCCTGCAAGACACCAGCCAGATTCATTGACATCGTCCGCCAAAACCAATAACTTTTGTTAAACTTTGGAAAAAGAAAAGTCGACAGCTGCAAATCGTATCGTTGTTGCTTTTACCTACTGACACAGAGCCCAGGGCTAAGAGAGGTAGACTTAAAACCCAGCCCTTAGAGAGGTTTTGACAAAGAATAAAAAGCAGCAAACCTGGAAACAGAAAAGCTTTCTGACCTTAGACATGAACACTTGAGAAATCGTATCGTAATGCTTGGGCTGACCAAGAAACCGCCCCTTAGAAAGGTAGACTTGGAACCCAGCGGCGGCAACCCAGAAAACCATTACATATCGTCTCGAGCTTAAACAAGTAATTCACTTCACCACCCAGTCAACTTTGATGCTTCGAAATACGCAACACTCCATTCTTTGGAAGGAGTTATCAATCGTCTCGAGATTGCAACTGAAGACCCATCCTAACCAATGAAGAACACACACTCTTCAGTCACCAAAATCTAAAGGCCTTCACGATCTATGGTCTTTCCCACCGTCAGTGGTCTTTCCCACAGTCACTAGTCTTTCCCAGTGTCAACCAGTCTTTTCTGGCAGTCAACTGGATCTGTGTAAGAAACAGAAAAAAGAGAATAGGAGTAACTACATCGCAATGCAGATAAAACTAGCATTTTAAGACGGAAAGTTTAATTAAAAAAAGGAGGTTTCTCTCTAAAGAATAAGAAGATGCTGGAGAACTTCTGCATTCTCCCCTTTACAGGGATAATCGGAAAGTTAATGGATTTCGACTGTACTGAAACAAACACCTATGAATGTGGAAACACGAGGATTGGTGAAATTCACTCATGCTTGGGATCTGGTGCGGGCCCTTGAGTAAGCATCCCCTGCCTCCTGCAAGACACCAGCCACATTCATTGACACCGTCCGCCAAAACCAATAACTTTTGTTAAACTTTGGAAAAAGAAAAGTCGACAGCTGCAAATGGTATCGTTGTTGCTTTTACCTACTGACACAGAGCCCAGGGCTAAGAGAGGTAGACTTGGAACCCAGCCCTTAGAGAGGTTGTGACAAAGAATAAAAAGCAGCAAACCTGGAAACAGAAAAGCTTTCTGACCTTAGACATGAACACTTGAGAAATCGTATCGTAATGCTTGGGCTGACCAAGAAACCGCCCCTTAGAAAGGTAGACTTGGAACCCAGCGGCGCAACCCAGAAAACCATTACATATCGTCTCGAGCTTAAACAAGTATTTCACTTCACCACCCAGTCAACTTTTATGCTCCGAAATCCGCCACACTCCATTCTTTGGAAGGAGTTATCAATCGTCTCGAGATTGCAACTAAAGACCCATCCTAACCAATGAAGAACACACACTCTTCAGTCACCAAAACCTAAAGGCCTTCACGATCTATGGTCTTTCCCACCGTCAGTGGTCTTTCCCACAGTCACTAGTCTTTCCCAGTGTCAACCAGTCTTTTCTGGCAGTCAACTGGATCTGTGTAAGAAACAGAAAAAAGAGAATAGGAGTAACTACATCGCAATGCAGATAAAACTAGCATTTTAAGACGGAAAGTTTAATTAAAAAAAGGAGGTTTCTCTCTAAAGAATAAGAAGATGCTGGAGAACTTCTGCATTCTCCCCTTTACAGGGATAATCGGAAAGTTAATGGATTTCGACTGTACTGAAACAAACACCTATGAATGTGGAAACACGAGGATTGGTGAAATTCACTCATGCTTGGGATCTGGTGCGGGCCCTTGAGTAAGCATCCCCTGCCTCCTGCAAGACACCAGCCACATTCATTGACACCGTCCGCCAAAACCAATAACTTTTGTTAAACTTTGGAAAAAGAAAAGTCGACAGCTGCAAATGGTATCGTTGTTGCTTTTACCTACTGACACAGAGCCCAGGGCTAAGAGAGGTAGACTTGGAACCCAGCCCTTAGAGAGGTTGTGACAAAGAATAAAAAGCAGCAAACCTGGAAACAGAAAAGCTTTCTGACCTTAGACATGAACACTTGAGAAATCGTATCGTAATGCTTGGGCTGACCAAGAAACCGCCCCTTAGAAAGGTAGACTTGGAACCCAGCGGCGCAACCCAGAAAACCATTACATATCGTCTCGAGCTTAAACAAGTATTTCACTTCACCACCCAGTCAACTTTTATGCTCCGAAATCCGCCACACTCCATTCTTTGGAAGGAGTTATCAATCGTCTCGAGATTGCAACTAAAGACCCATCCTAACCAATGAAGAACACACACTCTTCAGTCACCAAAACCTAAAGGCCTTCACGATCTATGGTCTTTCCCACCGTCAGTGGTCTTTCCCACAGTCACTAGTCTTTCCCAGTGTCAACCAGTCTTTCCTGGCAGTCAACTGGATCTGTGTAAGAAACAGGAAAAAGAAAATAGGAGTAACTACATCGCAATGCAGATAAAACTAGTCTTTTAAGACGGAAAGTTTAATTAAAAAAGGAGGTTTCTCTCCAAAGAATAAGAAGCTGCTGTAGAACTTCTGCATTCTCCCCTTTACAGGGATAATCGGAAAGTTAATGGATTTCGACTGTACTGAAAGAAACACCTATGAATGTGGAAACACGAGGATTGGTGAAATTCACTCATGCTTGGGATCTGGTGCGGGCCCTTGAGTAAGCATCCCCTGCCTCCTGCAAGACACCAGCCACATTCATTGACACCGTCCACCAAAACCAATAACTTTTGTTAAACTTTGGAAAAAGAAAAGTCGACAGCTGCAAATCGTATCGTTGTTGCTTTTACCTACTGACACAGAGCCCAGGGCTAAGAGAGGTAGACTTGGAACCCAGCCCTTAGAAAGGTTGTGACAAAGAATAAAAAGCAGCAAACCTGGAAACAGAAAAGCTTTCTGACCTTAGACATGAACACTTGAGAAATCGTATCGTAATGCTTGGGCTGACCAAGAAACCGTCCCTTAGAAGGGTAGACTTGGAACCCAGCGGCGCAACCCAGAAAACCATTACATATCGTCTCGAGCTTAAACAAGTATTTCACTTCACCACCCAGTCAACTTTTATGCTCCGAAATCCGCCACACTCCATTCTTTGGAAGGAGTTATCAATCGTCTCGAGATTGCAACTAAAGACCCATCCTAACCAATGAAGAACACACACTCTTCAGTCACCAAAACCTAAAGGCCTTCACGATCTATGGTCTTTCCCACCGTCAGTGGTCTTTCCCACAGTCACTAGTCTTTCCCAGTGTCAACCAGTCTTTTCTGGCAGTCAACTGGATCTGTGTAAGAAACAGAAAAAAGAGAATAGGAGTAACTACATCGCAATGCAGATAAAACTAGCATTTTAAGACGGAAAGTTTAATTAAAAAAAGGAGGTTTCTCTCTAAAGAATAAGAAGATGCTGGAGAACTTCTGCATTCTCCCCTTTACAGGGATAATCGGAAAGTTAATGGATTTAGACTGTACTGAAACAAACACCTATGAATGTGGAAACACGAGGATTGGTGAAATTCACTCATGCTTGGGATCTGGTGCGGGCCCTTGAGTAAGCATCCCCTGCCTCCTGCAAGACACCAGCCACATTCATTGACACCGTCCGCCAAAACCAATAACTTTTGTTAAACTTTGGAAAAAGAAAAGTCGACAGCTGCAAATGGTATCGTTGTTGCTTTTACCTACTGACACAGAGCCCAGGGCTAAGAGAGGTAGACTTGGAACCCAGCCCTTAGAGAGGTTGTGACAAAGAATAAAAAGCAGCAAACCTGGAAACAGAAAAGCTTTCTGACCTTAGACATGAACACTTGAGAAATCGTATCGTAATGCTTGGGCTGACCAAGAAACCGCCCCTTAGAAAGGTAGACTTGGAACCCAGCGGCGCAACCCAGAAAACCATTACATATCGTCTCGAGCTTAAACAAGTATTTCACTTCACCACCCAGTCAACTTTTATGCTCCGAAATCCGCCACACTCCATTCTTTGGAAGGAGTTATCAATCGTCTCGAGATTGCAACTAAAGACCCATCCTAACCAATGAAGAACACACACTCTTCAGTCACCAAAACCTAAAGGCCTTCACGATCTATGGTCTTTCCCACCGTCAGTGGTCTTTCCCACAGTCACTAGTCTTTCCCAGTGTCAACCAGTCTTTCCTGGCAGTCAGCTGGATCTGTGTAAGAAACAGAAAAAAGAGAATAGGAGTAACTACATCGCAATCCAGATAAAACTAGCTTTTTAAGACGGAAAGTTTAATTAAAAAAAGGAGGTTTCTCCTCAAAGAATAAGAAGCTGCTGTAGAACTTCTTCATTCTCCCCTTTACAGGGATAATCGGAAAGTTAATGGATTTCGACTGTACTGAAACAAACACCTATGAATGTGGAAACACGAGGATTGGTGAAATTCACTCATGCTTGGGATCTGGTGCGGGCCCTTGAGTAAGCATCCCCTGCCTTCTGCAAGACACCAGCCACATTCATTGACACCGTCCGCCAAAACCAATAACTTTTGTTAAACTTCGGAAAAAGAAAAGTCGACAGCTGCAAATCGTATCGTTGTTGCTTTTACCTACTAACACAAAGCCCAGGGCTAAGAGAGGTAGACCTGGAACCCAGCCCTTAGAAAGGTTGTGACAAAGAATAAAAAGCAGCAAACCTGGAAACAGAAAAGTTTTCTGACCTTAGACATGAACACTTGAGAAATCGTATCGTAATGCTTGGGATGACCAAGAAACCGCCCCTTAGAAAGGTAGACTTGGAACCCAGCGGCGGCAACCCAGAAAACCATTACATATCGTCTCGAGCTTAAACAAGTAATTCACTTCACCACCCAGTCAACTTTTATGCTTCGAAATCCGCCACACTCCATTCTTTGGAAGGAGTTATCAATTGTCTCGAGATTGCAACTGAAGACCCATCCTAACCAATGAAGAACACACACTCTTTAGTCACCAAAACCTAAAAGACTTCACGATCTATGGTCTTTCCCACCGTCAGTGGTCTTTCCCACAGTCACTAGTCTTTCCCAGTGTCAACCAGTCTTTCCTGGCAGTCAACTGGATCTGTGTAAGAAACAGGAAAAAGAGAATAGGAGTAACTACATCGCAATGCAGATAAAACTAGTCTTTTAAGACGGAAAGTTTAATTAAAAAAGGAGGTTTCTCTCCAAAGAATAAGAAGCTGCTGTAGAACTTCTGCATTCTCCCCTTTACAGGGATAATCGGAAAGTTAATGGATTTCGACTGTACTGAAACAAACACCTATGAATGTGGAAACACGAGGATTGGTGAAATTCACTCATGCTTGGGATCTGGTGCGGGCCCTTGAGTAAGCATCCCCTGCCTCCTGCAAGACACCAGCCACATTCATTGACACCGTCCACCAAAACCAATAACTTTTGTTAAACTTTGGAAAAAGAAAAGTCGACAGCTGCAAATCGTATCGTTGTTGCTTTTACCTACTGACACAGAGCCCAGGGCTAAGAGAGGTAGACTTGGAACCCAGCCCTTAGAAAGGTTGTGACAAAGAATAAAAAGCAGCAAACCTGGAAACAGAAAAGCTTTCTGACCTTAGACATGAACACTTGAGAAATCGTATCGTAATGCTTGGGCTGACCAAGAAACCGCCCCTTAGAAAGGTAGACTTGGAACGGAGCGGCGGCAACCCAGAAAACCATTACATATCGTCTCGAGCTTAAACAAGTAATTCACTTCACCACCCAGTCAACTTTTATGCTTCGAAATCCGCCACACTCCATTCTTTGGAAGGAGTTATCAATCGTCTCGAGATTGCAACTGAAGACCCATCCTAACCAATGAAGAACACACACTCTTTAGTCACCAAAACCTAAAAGCCTTCACGATCTATGGTATTTCCCACCGTCAGTGGTCTTTCCCACAGTCACTAGTCTTTCCCAGTGTCAACCAGTCTTTCCTGGCAGTCAACTGGATCTGTGTAAGAAACAGGAAAAAGAGAATAGGAGTAACTACATCGCAATGCAGATAAAACTAGTCTTTTAAGACGGAAAGTTTAATTAAAAAAGGAGGTTTCTCTCTAAAGAATAAGAAGCTGCTGTAGAACTTTTGCATTCTCCCCTTTACAGGGATAATCGGAAAGTTAATGGATTTCGACTGTACTGAAACAAACACCTATGAATGTGGAAACACAAGGATTGGTGAAATTCACTCATGCTTGAGATCTGGTGCGGACCCTTGAGTAAGCATCCCCTGCCTCCTGCAAGACAACAGCCACATTCATTGACACCGTCCGCCAAAACCAATAACTTTTGTTAAACTTTGGAAAAAGAAAAGTCGACAGCTGCAAATCGTATCGTTGTTGCTTTTACCTACTGACACAGAGCCCAGGGCTAAGAGAGGTAGACTTGGAACCCAGCCCTTAGAAAGGTTGTGACAAAGAATAAAAAGCAGCAAACCTGGAAACAGAAAAGCTTTCTGACCTTAGACATGAACACTTGAGAAATCGTATCGTAATGCTTGGGCTGACCAAGAAACCGCCCCTTAGAAAGGTAGACTTGGAACCGAGCGGCGGCAACCCAGAAAACCATTACATATCGTCTCGAGCTTAAACAAGTAATTCACTTCACCACCCAGTCAACTTTTATGCTTCGAAATCCGCCACACTCCATTCTTTGGAAGGAGTTATCAATCGTCTCGAGATTGCAACTGAAGACCCATCCTAACCAATGAAGAACACACACTCTTTAGTCACCAAAACCTAAAAGCCTTCACGATCTATGGTATTTCCCACCGTCAGTGGTCTTTCCCACAGTCACTAGTCTTTCCCAGTGTCAACCAGTCTTTCCTGGCAGTCAACTGGATCTGTGTAAGAAACAGGAAAAAGAGAATAGGAGTAACTACATCGCAATGCAGATAAAACTAGTCTTTTAAGACGGAAAGTTTAATTAAAAAAGGAGGTTTCTCTCTAAAGAATAAGAAGCTGCTGTAGAACTTCTGCATTCTCCCCTTTACAGGGATAATCGGAAAGTTAATGGATTTCGACTGTACTGAAACAAACACCTATGAATGTGGAAACACAAGGATTGGTGAAATTCACTCATGCTTGGGATCTGGTGCGGACCCTTGAGTAAGCATCCCCTGCCTCCTGCAAGACAACAGCCACATTCATTGACACCGTCCGCCAAAACCAATAACTTTTGTTAAACTTTGGAAAAAGAAAAGTCGACAGCTGCAAATGGTATCGTTGTTGCTTTTACATAGTGACACAGAGCCCAGGGCTAAGAGAGGTAGACTTGGAACCCAGCCCTTAGAGAGGTTGTGACAAAGAATAAAAAGCAGCAAACCTGGAAACAGAAAAGCTTTCTGACCTTAGACATGAAGACTTGAGAAATCGTATCGTAATGCTTGGGCTGACCAAGAAACCGTCCCTTAGAAGGGTAGACTTGGAACCCAGCGGCGCAACCCAGAAAACCATTACATATCGTCTCGAGCTTAAACAAGTAATTCACTTCACCACCCAGTCAACTTTTATGCTTCGAAATCCGCAACACTCCATTCTTTGGAAGGAGTTATCAATCGTCTCGAGATAGCAACTGAAGACCCATCCTAACCAATGAAGAACACACACTCTTCAGTCACCAAAACCTAAAAGCCTTCACGATCTATGGTCTTTCCCACCGTCAGTGGTCTTTCCCACAGTCACTAGTCTTTCCCAGTGTCAACCAGTCTTTCCTGGCAGTCAACTGGATCTGTGTAAGAAACAGAAAAAAGAGAATAGGAGTAACTACATCGCAATGCAGATAAAACTAGTCTTTTAAGACGGAAAGTTTAATTAAAAAAGGAGGTTTCTCTCCAAAGAATAAGAAGCTGCTGTAGAACTTCTGCATTCTCCCCTTTACAGGGATAATCGGAAAGTTAATGGATTTCGACTGTACTGAAACAAACACCTATGAATGTGGAAACACAAGGATTGGTGAAATTCACTCATGCTTGGGATCTGGTGCAGACCCTTGAGTAAGCATCCCCTGCCTCCTGCAAGACACCAGCCACATTCATTGACACCGTCCGCCAAAACCAATAACTTTTGTTAAACTTTGGAAAAAGAAAAGTCGACAGCTGCAAATGGTATCGTTGTTGCTTTTACCTACTGACACAGAGCCCAGGGCTAAGAGAGGTAGACTTGGAACCCAGCCCTTAGAGAGGTTGTGACAAAGAATAAAAAGCAGCAAACCTGGAAACAGAAAAGCTTTCTGACCTTAGACATGAAGACTTGAGAAATCGTATTGTAATGCTTGGGCTGACCAAGAAACCGTTCCTTAGAAGGGTAGACTTGGAACCCAGCGGCGCAACCCAGAAAACCATTACATATCGTCTCGAGCTTAAACAAGTAATTCACTTCACCACCCAGTCAACTTTTATGCTTCAAAATCCGCCACACTCCATTCTTTGGAAGGAGTTATCAATCGTCTCGAGATTGCAACTGAAGACCCATCCTAACCAATGAAGAACACACACTCTTAAGTCACCAAAACCTAAAGGCCTTCACGATCTATGGTCTTTCCCATCGTCAGTGGTCTTTCCCACAGTCACTAGTCTTTCCCAGTGTCAACCAGTCTTTCCTGGCAGTCAACTGGATCTGTGTAAGAAACAGAAAAAAGAGAATAGGAGTAACTACATCGCAATGCAGATAAAACTAGCTTTTTAAGACGGAAAGTTTAATTAAAAAAAGGAGGTTTCTCTCTAAAGAATAAAAAGCTGCTATAGAACTTCTGCATTCTCCCCTTCACAGGGATAATCGGAAAGTTAATGGATTTCGAATGTACTGAAACAAACACCTATGAATGTGGAAACACGAGGATTGGTGAAATTCACTCATGCTTGGGATCTGGTGCGGGCCCTTGAGTAAGCATCCCCTGCCTCCTGCAAGACACCAGCCACATTCATTGACACCGTCCGCCAAAACCAATAACTTTTGTTAAACTTTGGAAAAAGAAAAGTCGACAGCTGCAAATCGTATCGTTGTTGCTTTTACCTACTGACACAGAGCCATGGGCTAAGAGAGGTAGACTTGGAACCCAGCCCTTAGAAAGGTTGCGACAAAGAATAAAAAGCAGCAAACCTGGAAACAGAAAAGCTTTCTGACCTTAGACATGAACACTTGAGAAATCGTATCGTAATGCTTGGGCTGACCAAGAAACCGCCTCTTAGAAAGGTAGACTTGGAACCGAGCGGCGGCAACCCAGAAAACCATTACATATCGTCTCGAGCTTAAACAAGTAATTCACTTCACCACCCAGTCAACTTTTATGCTTCGAAATCTGCCACACTCCATTCTTTGGAAGGAGTTATCAATCGTCTCGAGATTGCAACTGAAGACCCATCCTAACCAATGAAGAACACACACTCTTTAGTCACCAAAACCTAAAAGCCTTCACGATCTATGGTATTTCCCACCGTCAGTGGTCTTTCCCACAGTCACTAGTCTTTCCCAGTGTCAACCAGTCTTTCCTGGCAGTCAACTGGATCTGTGTAAGAAACAGGAAAAAGAGAATAGGAGTAACTACATCGCAATGCAGATAAAACTAGTCTTTTAAGACGGAAAGTTTAATTAAAAAAGGAGGTTTCTCTCTAAAGAATAAGAAGCTGCTGTAGAACTTCTGCATTCTCCCCTTTACAGGGATAATCGGAAAGTTAATGGATTTCGACTGTACTGAAACAAACACCTATGAATGTGGAAACACAAGGATTGGTGAAATTCACTTATGCTTGGGATCTGGTGCGGACCCTTGAGTAAGCATCCCCTGCCTCCTGCAAGACAACAGCCACATTCATTGACACCGTCCGCCAAAACCAATAACTTTTGTTAAACTTTGGAAAAAGAAAAGTCGACAGCTGCAAATGGTATCGTTGTTGCTTTTACATAGTGACACAGAGCCCAGGGCTAAGAGAGGTAGACTTGGAACCCAGCCCTTATAGAGGTTGTGACAAAGAATAAAAAGCAGCAAACCTGGAAACAGAAAAGCTTTCTGACCTTAGACATGAAGACTTGAGAAATCGTATCGTAATGCTTGGGCTGACCAAGAAACCGTCCCTTAGAAGGGTAGACTTGGAACCCAGCGGCGCAACCCAGAAAACCATTACATATCGTCTCGAGCTTAAACAAGTAATTCACTTCACCACCCAGTCAACTTTTATGTTTCAAAATCCGCCACACTCCATTCTTTGGAAGGAGTTATCAATCGTCTCGAGATTGCAACTGAAGACCCATCCTAACCAATGAAGAACACACACTCTTCAGTCACCAAAACCTAAAGGCCTTCACGATCTATGGTCTTTCCCACCGTCAGTGGTCTTTCCCACAGTCACTAGTCTTTCCCAGTGTCAACCAGTCTTTCCTGGCAGTCAACTGGATCTGTGTAAGAAACAGGAAAAAGAGAATAGGAGTAACTACATCGCAATGCAGATAAAACTAGCTTTTTAAGACGGAAAGTTTAATTAAAAAAAGGAGGTTTCTCTCCAAAGAATAAGAAGCTGCTGTAGAACTTCTGCATTCTCCACTTTACAGGGATAATCGGAAAGTTAATGGATTTCGACTGTACTGAAACAAACACCTATGAATGTGGAAACACGAGGATTGGTGAAATTCACTCATGCTTGGGATCTGGTGCGGGCCCTTGAGTAAGCATCCCCTGCCTCCTGCAAGACACCAGCCACATTCATTGACACCGTCCGCCAAAACCAATAACTTTTGTTAAACTTTGGAAAAAGAAAAGTCGACAGCCTCAAATCGTATCGTTGTTGCTTTTACCTACTGACACAGAGCCCAAGGCTAAGAGAGGTAGACTTGGAACCCAGCCCTTAGAGAGGTTGTGACAAAGAATAAAAAGCAGCAAACCTGGAAACAGAAAAGCTTTCTGACCTTAGACATGAACACTTGAGAAATCGTATCGTAATGCTTGGGCTGACCAAGAAACCGCCCCTTAGAAAGGTAGACTTGGAACCCAGCGGCGGCAACCCAGAAAACCATTACATATCGTCTCGAGCTTAAACAAGTAATTCACTTCACCACCCAGTCAACTTTTATGCTTCGAAATCCGTAACACTCCATTCTTTGGAAGGAGTTATCAATCGTCTCGAGATAGCAACTGAAGACCCATCCTAACCAATGAAGAACACACACTCTTCAGTCACCAAAACCTAAAAGCCTTCACGATCTATGGTCTTTCCCACCGTCAGTGGTCTTTCCCACAGTCACTAGTCTTTCCCAGTGTCAACCAGTCTTTCCTGGCAGTCAACTGGATCTGTGTAAGAAACAGAAAAAAGAGAATAGGAGTAACTACATCGCAATGCAGATAAAACTAGTCTTTTAAGACGGAAAGTTTAATTAAAAAAGGAGGTTTCTCTCCAAAGAATAAGAAGCTGCTGTAGAACTTCTGCATTCTCCCCTTTACAGGGATAATCGGAAAGTTAATGGATTTCGACTGTACTGAAACAAACACCTATGAATGTGGAAACACAAGGATTGGTGAAATTCACTCATGCTTGGGATCTGGTGCGGACCCTTGAGTAAGCATCCCCTGCCTCCTGCAAGACACCAGCCACATTCATTGACACCGTCCGCCAAAACCAATAACTTTTGTTAAACTTTGGAAAAAGAAAAGTCGACAGCCTCAAATCGTATCGTTGTTGCTTTTACCTACTGACACAGAGCCCAAGGCTAAGAGAGGTAGACTTGGAACCCAGCCCTTAGAGAGGTTGTGACAAAGAATAAAAAGCAGCAAACCTGGAAACAGAAAAGCTTTCTGACCTTAGACATGAACACTTGAGAAATCGTATCGTAATGCTTGGGCTGACCAAGAAACCGTCCCTTAGAAAGGTAGACTTGGAACCCAGCGACGGCAACCCAGAAAACCATTACATATCGTCTCGAGCTTAAACAAGTAATTCACTTCACCACCCAGTCAACTTTTATGCTTCGAAATCCGCAACACTCCATTCTTTGGAAGGAGTTATCAATCGTCTCGAGATAGCAACTGAAGAGCCATCCTAACCAATGAAGAACACACACTCTTTAGTCACCAAAACCTAAAAGCCTTCACGATCTATGGTCTTTCCCACCGTCAGTGGTCTTTCCCACAGTCACTAGTCTTTCCCAGTGTCAACCAGTCTTTCCTGGCAGTCAACTGGATCTGTGTAAGAAACAGAAAAAAGAGAATAGGAGTAACTACATCGCAATGCAGATAAAACTAGTCTTTTAAGACGGAAAGTTTAATTAAAAAAGGAGGTTTCTCTCCAAAGAATAAGAAGCTGCTGTAGAACTTCTGCATTCTCCCCTTTACAGGGATAATCGGAAAGTTAATGGATTTCGACTGTACTGAAACAAACACCTATGAATGTGGAAACACGAGGATTGGTGAAATTCACTCATGCTTGGGATCTGGTGCGGGCCCTTGAGTAAGCATCCCCTGCCTCCTGCAAGACACCAGCCACATTCATTGACACCGTCCGCCAAAACCAATAACTTTTGTTAAACTTTGGAAAAAGAAAAGTCGACAGCCTCAAATCGTATCGTTGTTGCTTTTACCTACTGACACAGAGCCCAAGGCTAAGAGAGGTAGACTTGGAACCCAGCCCTTAGAGAGGTTGTGACAAAGAATAAAAAGCAGCAAACCTGGAAACAGGAAAGCTTTCTGACCTTAGACATGAACACTTGAGAAATCGTATCGTAATGCTTGGGCTGACCAAGAAACCGCCCCTTAGAAAGGTAGACTTGGAACCCAGCGGCGGCAACCCAGAAAACCATTACATATCGTCTCGAGCTTAAACAAGTAATTCACTTCACCACCCAGTCAACTTTTATGCTTCGAAATCCGCAACACTCCATTCTTTGGAAGGAGTTATCAATCGTCTCGAGATAGCAACTGGAGAGCCATCCTAACCAATGAAGAACACACACTCTTCAGTCACCAAAACCTAAAAGCCTTCACGATCTATGGTCTTTCCCACCGTCAGTGGTCTTTCCCACAGTCACTAGTCTTTCCCAGTGTCAACCAGTCTTTCCTGGCAGTCAACTGGATCTGTGTAAGAAACAGAAAAAAGAGAATAGGAGTAACTACATCGCAATGCAGATAAAACTAGTCTTTTAAGACGGAAATTTTAATTAAAAAAGGAGGTTTCTCTCCAAAGAATAAGAAGCTGCTGTAGAACTTCTGCATTCTCCCCTTTACAGGGATAATCGGAAAGTTAATGGATTTCGACTGTACTGAAACAAACACCTATGAATGTGGAAACACAAGGATTGGTGAAATTCACTCATGCTTGGGATCTGGTGCGGACCCTTGAGTAAGCATCCCCTGCCTCCTGCAAGACACCAGCCACATTCATTGACACCGTCCGCCAAAACCAATAACTTTTGTTAAACTTTGGAAAAAGAAAAGTCGACAGCTGCAAATGGTATCGTTGTTGCTTTTACCTACTGACACAGAGCCCAGGGCTAAGAGAGGTAGACTTGGAACCCAGCCCTTAGAGAGGTTCTGACAAAGAATAAAAAGCAGCAAACCTGGAAACAGAAAAGCTTTCTGACCTTAGACATGAAGACTTGAGAAATCGTATCGTAATGCTTGGGCTGACCAAGAAACCGTCCCTTAGAAGGGTAGACTTGGAACCCAGCGGCGCAACCCAGAAAACCATTACATATCGTCTCGAGCTTAAACAAGTAATTCACTTCACCACCCAGTCAACTTTTATGCTTCAAAATCCGCCACACTCCATTCTTTAGAAGGAGTTATCAATCGTCTCGAGATTGCAACTGAAGACCCATCCTAACCAATGAAGAACACACACTCTTAAGTCACCAAAACCTAAAGGCCTTCACGATCTATGGTCTTTCCCACCGTCAGTGGTCTTTCCCACAGTCACTAGTCTTTCCCAGTGTCAACCAGTTTTTCCTGGAAGTCAACTGGATCTGTGTAAGAAACAGAAAAAAGAGAATAGGAGTAACTACATCGCAATGCAGATAAAACTAGCTTTTTAAGACGGAAAGTTTAATTAAAAAAAGGAGGTTTCTCTCTAAAGAATAAGAAGCTGCTGTAGAACTTCTGCATTCTCCCCTTCACAGGGATAATCGGAAAGTTAATGGATTTCGACTGTACTGAAACAAACACCTATGAATGTGGAAACACGAGGATTGGTGAAATTCACTCATGCTTGGGATCTGGTGCGGGCCCTTGAGTAAGCATCCCCTGCCTCCTGCAAGACACCAGCCACATTCATTGACACCGTCCGCCAAAACCAATAACTTTTGTTAAACTTTGGAAAAAGAAAAGCCGACAACTGCAAATCGTATCGTTGTTGCTTTTACCTACTGACACAGAGCCCAAGGCTAAGAGAGGTAGACTTGGAACCCAGCCCTTAGAGAGGTTGTGACAAAGAATAAAAAGCAGCAAACCTGGAAACAGAAAAGCTTTCTGACCTTAGACATGAACACTTGAGAAATCGTATCGTAATGCTTGGGCTGACCAAGAAACCGCCCCTTAGAAAGGTAGACTTGGAACCCAGCGACGGCAACCCAGAAAACCATTACATATCGTCTCGAGCTTAAACAAGTAATTCACTTCACCACCCAGTCAACTTTTATGCTTCGAAATCCGCAACACTCCATTCTTTGGAAGGAGTTATCAATCGTCTCGAGATTGCAACTGAAGACCCATCCTAACCAATGAAGAACACACACTCTTTAGTCACCAAAACCTAAAAGCCTTCACGATCTATGGTCTTTCCCACCGTCAGTGGTCTTTCCCACAGTCACTAGTCTTTCCCAGTGTCAACCAGTCTTTCCTGGCAGTCAACTGGATCTGTGTAAGAAACAGGAAAAAGAAAATAGGAGTAACTACATCGCAATGCAGATAAAACTAGTCTTTTAAGACGGAAAGTTTAATTAAAAAAGGAGGTTTCTCTCCAAAGAATAAGAAGCTGCTGTAGAACTTCTGCATTCTCCCCTTTACAGGGATAATCGGAAAGTTAATGGATTTCGACTGTACTGAAACAAACACCTATGAATGTGGAAACACGAGGATTGGTGAAATTCACTCATGCTTGGGATCTGGTGCGGGCCCTTGAGTAAGCATCCCCTGCCTCCTGCAAGACACCAGCCACATTCATTGACACCGTCCGCCAAAACCAATAACTTTTGTTAAACTTTGGAAAAAGAAAAGTCGACAGCCTCAAATCGTATCGTTGTTGCTTTTACCTACTGACACAGAGCCCAGGGCTAAGAGAGGTAGACTTGGAACCCAGCCCTTAGAGAGGTTGTGACAAAAAACAAAAAGCAGCAAACCTGGAAACAGAAAAGCTTTTTGACCTTAGACATGAACACTTGAGAAATCGTATCGTAATGCTTGGGCTGACAAAGAAACCGCCCCTTAGATAGGTAGACTTGGAACCCAGCGGCGGCAACCCAGAAAACCATTACATATCGTCTCGAGCTAAAACAAGTAATTCACTTCACCACCCAGTCAACTTTTATGCTTCGAAATCCGCAACACTCCATTCTTTGGAAGGAGTTATCAATCGTCTCGAGATAGCAACTAAAGACCCATCCTAACCAATGAAGAACACACACTCTTCAGTCACCAAAACCTAAAAGCCTTCACGATCTATGGCCTTTCCCACCGTCAGTGGTCTTTCCCACAGTCACTAGTCTTTCCCAGTGTCAACCAGTCCTTCCTGGCAGTCAACTGGATCTGTGTAAGAAACAGGAAAAAGAGAACATGAGTAACTACATCGCAATGCAGATAAAACTAGTCTTTTAAGACGGAAGGTTTAATTAAAAAAAGGAGGTTTCTCTCCAAAGAATAAGAAGCTGCTGGAGAACTTCTGCATTCTCCCCTTTACAGGGATAATCGTAAAGTTAATGGATTTCGACTGTACTGAAACAAACACCTATGAATGTGGAAACACGAGGATTGGTGAAATTCACACATGCTTGGGATCTGGTGCGGGCCCTTGAGTAAGCATCCCCTGCCTCCTGCAAGACACCAGCCACATTCATTGACACCGTCCGCCAAAACCAATAACTTTTGTTAAACTTTGGAAAAAGAAAAGTCGACAGCCGCAAATCGTATCGTTGTTGCTTTTACCTACTGACACAGAGCCCAGGGATAAGAAAGGTAGACTTGGAACCCAGGCCTTAGAGAGGTTGTGACAAAGAATAAAAGGCAGCAAACCTGGAAACAGAAAAGTTTTCTGACCTTAGACATGAACACTTGAGAACTCGTATCGTAATGCTTGGGCTGACCAAGAAACCGCCCCTTAGAAAGGTAGACTTGGAACCCAGCAACGGCAACCCAGAAAACCATTACATATCGTCTCGAGCTTAAACAAGTAATTCATTTCACCACCCAGTCAACTTTTATGCTTCGAAATCCGCAACACTCCATTCTTTGGAAGGAGTTATCAATCGTCTCGAGATTGCAACTGAAGACCCATCCTAACCAATGAAGGACACACACTCTTCAGTCACCAAAACCTAAAAGTCTTCACGATCTATGGTCTTTCCCACCGTCAGTGGTCTTTCCCACAATCACTAGTCTTTTCCAGTGTCAACCAGTCTTTCCTGGCAGTCAACTGGATCTGTGTAAGAAACAGGAAAAAGAGAACAGGAGTAACTATATCGCAATGCAGATAAAACTAGTCTTTTAAGACGGAAAGTTTAATTAAAAAAAGGAGGTTTCTCTCCAAAGAATAAGAAGCTGCTGGAGAACTTCTGCATTCTCCCCTTTACAGGGATAATCGGAAAGTTAATGGATTTCGACTGTACTGAAACAAACACCTATGAATGTGGAAACACGAGGATTGGTGAAATTCACACATGCTTGGGATCTGGTGCGGGCCCTTGAGTAAGCATCCCCTGCCTCCTGCAAGACACCAGCCACATTCATTGACACCGTCCGCCAAAACCAATAACTTTTGTTAAACTTTGGAAAAAGAAAAGTCGACAGCCGCAAATCGTATCGTTGTTGCTTTTACCTACTGACACAGAGCCCATGGATAAGAAAGGTAGACTTGGAACCCAGGCCTTAGAGAGGTTGTGACAAAGAATAAAAAGCAGCAAACCTGGAAACAGAAAAGCTTTCTGACCTTAGACATGAACACTTGAGAACTCGTATCGTAATGCTTGGGCTGACCAAGAAACCGCCCCTTAGAAAGGTAGACTTGGAACCCAGCGGCGGCAACCCAGAAAACCATTACATATCGTCTTGAGCTTAAACAAGTAATTCACTTCACCACCCAGTCAACTTTTATGCTTCGAAATCCGCCACACTCCATTCTTTGGAAGGAGTTATCAATTGTCTCGAGATTGCAACTGAAGACCCATCCTAACCAATGAAGAACACACACTCTTCAGTCACCAAAACCTAAAAGTCTTCACGATCTATGGTCTTTCCCACCGTCAGTGGTCTTTCCCACAGTCACTAGTCTTTCCCAGTATCAACCAGTCTTTCCTGGCAGTCAACTGGATCTGTGTAAGAAACAAGAAAGAGAGAACAGGAGTAACTACATCGCAATGCAGATAAAACTAGTCTTTTAAGACGGAAAGTTTAATTAAAAAAAGGAGGTTTCTCTCCAAAGAATAAGAAGCTGCTGGAGAACTTCTGCATTCTCCCCTTTACAGGGATAATCGGAAAGTTAATGGATTTCGACTGTACTGAAACAAACACCTATGAATGTGGAAACACGAGGATTGGTGAAATTCACTCATGCTTGGGATCTGGTGCGGGCCCTTGAGTAAGCATCCCCTGCCTCCTGCAAGACACCAGCCACATTCATTGACACCGTCCGCCAAAACCAATAACTTTTGTTAAACTTTGGAAAAAGAAAAGTCGACAGCCGCAAATCATATCGTTGTTGCTTTTACCTACTGACACAGAGCCCAGGGATAAGAAAGGTAGACTTGGAACCCAGGCCTTAGAGAGGTTGTGACAAAGAATAAAAAGCAGCAAACCTGGAAACAGAAAAGCTTTCTGACCTTAGACATGAACACTTGAGAACTCGTATCGTAATGCTTGGGCTGACCAAGAAACCGCCCCTAAAAAAGGTAGACTTGGAACCCAGCGGCGGCAACCCAGAAAACCATTACATATCGTCTCGAGCTTAAACAAGTAATTCACTTCACCACCCAGTCAACTTTTATGCTTCGAAATCCGCCACACTCCATTCTTTGGAAGGAGTTATCAATCGTCTCGAGATTGCAACTGAAGACCCATCCTAACCAATGAAGAACACAAACTCTTCAGTCACCAAAACCTAAAAGTCTTCACGATCTATGGTCTTTCCCACCGTCAGTGGTCTTTCCCACAGTCACTAGTCTTTCCCAGTGTCAACCAGTCTTTCCTGGCAGTCAACTGGATCTGTGTAAGAAACAGGAAAAAGAGAACAGGAGTAACTACATCGCAATGCAGATAAAACTAGTCTTTTAAGACGGAAAGTTTAATTAAAAAAAGGAGGTTTCTCTCCAAAGAATAAGAAGCTGCTGGAGAACTTCTGCATTCTCCCCTTTACAGGGATAATCGTAAAGTTAATGGATTTCGACTGTACTGAAACAAACACCTATGAATGTGGAAACACGAGGATTGGTGAAATTCACTCATGCTTGGGATCTGGTGCGGGCCCTTGAGTAAGCATCCCCTGCCTCCTGCAAGACACCAGCCACATTCATTGACACCGTCCGCCAAAACCAATAACTTTTGTTAAACTTTGGAAAAAGAAAAGTCGACAGCTGCAAATCGTATCGTTGTTGCTTTTACCTACTGACACAGAGCCCAGGGCTAAGAGAGGTAGACTTAGAACCCAGCCCTTAGAGAGGTTGTGACAAAGAATAAAAAGCAGCAAACCTGGAAACAGAAAAGCTTTCTGACCTTAGACATGAACACTTGAGAACTCGTATCGTAATGCTTGGGCTGACCAAGAAACTGCCCCTTAGAAAGGTAGACTTGAAACCCAGCGGCGGCAACCCAGAAAACCATTACATATCGTCTCGAGCTTAAACAAGTAATTCACTTCACCACCCAGTCAACTTTTATGCTTCGAAATCCGCCACACTCCATTCTTTGGAAGGAGTTATCAATCGTCTCGAGATTGCAACTGAAGACCCATCCTAACCAATGAAGAACACACACTCTTCAGTCACCAAAACCTAAAAGTCTTCACGATCTATGGTCTTTCCCACCGTCAGTGGTCTTTCCCACAGTCACTAGTCTTTCCCAGTATCAACCAGTCTTTCCTGGCAGTCAACTGGATCTGTGTAAGAAACAGGAAAAAGAGAACAGAAGTAACTACATCGCAATGCAGATAAAACTAGTCTTTTAAGACGGAAAGTTTAATTAAAAAAAGGAGGTTTCTCTCCAAAGAATAAGAAGCTGCTGTAGAACTTCTGCATTCTCCCCTTTACAGGGATAATCGGAAAATTAATGAATTTCGACTGTACTGAAACAAACACCTGTGAATGTGGAAACATGAGGATTGGTGAAATTCACTCATGCTTGGGATCTGGTGCCGGCCCTTGAGTAAGCATCCCCTGCCTCCTGCAAGACACCAGCCACATTCATTGACACCGTCCGCCAAAACCAATAACTTTTGTTAAACTTAGGAAAAAGTAAAGTTGACATCTGCAAATCGTATCGTTGTTGCTTTTACCTACTGACACAGAGCCCAGGGCTAAGAGAGGTAGACTTGGAACCCAGCCCTTAGAGAGGTTGTGACAAAGAATAAAAAGCAGCAAACCTGGAAACAGAAAAGCTTTCTGACCTTAGACATGAACACTTGAGAAATCGTATCGTAATGCTTGGGCTGACCAAGAAACCGCCCCTTAGAAAGGTAGACTTGGAACCCAGCGGCGGCAACCCAGAAAACCATTACATATCGTCTCGAGCTTAAACAAGTAATTCACTTCACCACCCAGTCAACTTTTATGATTCGAAATCCGCAACACTCCATTCTTTGGAAGGAGTTATCAATCGTCTCGAGATAGCAACTGAAGACCCATCCTAACCAATGAAGAACACACACTCTTCAGTCACCAAAACCTAAAAGCCTTCACGATCTATGGTCTTTCCCACCGTCAGTGGTCTTTCCCACAGTCACTAGTCTTTCCCAGTGTCAACCAGTCTTTCCTGGCAGTCAACTGGATCTGTGTAAGAAACAGGAAAAAGAGAATAGGAGTAACTACATTGCAATGCAGATAAAACTAGTCTTTTAAGACTGAAAGTTTAATTAAAAAAAGGCAGTTTCTCTCCAAAGAATAAGAAGGTGCTGGAGAACTTCTGCATTCTCCCCTTTACAGGGATAATCGGAAAGTTAATGGATTTCGACTGCACTGAAACAAACACCTATGAATGTGGAAACATGAGGATTGGTGAAATTCACTGATGCTTGGGATCTGGTGCGGGCCCTTGAGTAAGCATCCCCTGCCTCCTGCAAGACACCAGCCACATTCATTGACACCGTCCGCCAAAACCAATAACTTTTGTTAAACTTTGGAAAAAGAAAAGTCGACAGCTGCAAATGGTATCGTTGTTGCTTTTACCTACTGACACAGAGCCCAGGGCTAAGAGAGGTAGACTTGGAACCCAGCCCTTAGAGAGGTTGTGACAAAGAATAAAAAGCAGCAAACCTGGAAACAGAAAAGCTTTCTGACCTTAGACATGAAGACTTGAGAAATCGTATCGTAATGCTTGGGCTGACCAAGAAACCGTCCCTTAGAAGGGTAGACTTGGAACCCAGCGGCGCAACCCAGAAAACCATTACATATCGTCTCGAGCTTAAACAAGTAATTCACTTCACCACCCAGTCAACTTTTATGCTTCAAAATCCGCCACACTCCATTCTTTAGAAGGAGTTATCAATCGTCTCGAGATTGCAACTGAAGATCCATCCTAACCAATGAAGAACACACACTCTTAAGTCACCAAAACCTAAAGGCCTTCACGATCTATGGTCTTTCCCACCGTCAGTGGTCTTTCCCACAGTCACTAGTCTTTCCCAGTGTCAACCAGTCTTTCCTGGCAGTCAACTGGATCTGTGTAAGAAACAGAAAAAAGAGAATAGGAGTAACTACATCGCAATGCAGATAAAACTTTTTTAAGACGGAAAGTTTAATTAAAAAAAGGAGGTTTCTCTCCAAAGAATAAGAAGCTGCTGAAGAACTTCTGCATTCGCCCCTTTACAGGGATAATCGAAAAGTTAATGGATTTCGACTGTACTGAAACAAACACCTATGATGGTGGAAACACGAGGATTGGTGAAATTCACTCATGCTTGGGATCTGGTGCGGGCCCTTGAGTAAGCATCCCCTGTCTCCTGCAAGACACCAGCCACATTCATTGACACCGTCCGCCAAAACCAATAACTTTTGTTAAACTTTGGAAAAAGAAAAGTCGACAGCTGCAAATCGTATCGTTGTTGCTTTTACCTGCTGACACAGAGCCCAGGGCTAAGAGAGGTAGACTTGGAACCCAGCCCTTAGAGAGGTTGTGACAAAGAATAAAAAGCAGCAAACCTGGAAACAGAAAAGCTTTCTGACCTTAGACATGAACACTTGAGAAATAGTATCGTAATGCTTGGGCTGACCAAGAAACTGCCCCTTAGAAAGGTAGACTTGGAACCCAGCGGCGGCAACCCAGAAAACCATTACATATCGTCTCGAGCTTAAACAAGTAATTCACTTCACCACCCAGTCAACTTTTATGCTTCGAAATCCGCAACACTCCATTCTTTGGAAGGAGTTATCAATCGTCTGAAGATTGCAATTGAAGACCCATCCTAACCAATGAAGAACACACACTCTTCAGTCACCAAAACCTAAAAGTCTTCACGATCTATGGTCTTTTCCACCGTCAGTGGTCTTTCCCACAGTCACTAGTCTTTCCCAGTATCAACCAGTCTTTCCTGGCAGTCAACTGGATCTGTGTAAGAAACAGGAAAAAGAGAACAGGAGTAACTACATCGCAATGCAGATAAAACTAGTCTTTTAAGACGGAAAGTTTAATTAAAAAAAGGAGGTTTCTCTCCAAAGAATAAGAAGCTGCTGTAGAACTTCGGCATTCTCCCCTTTACAGGGATAATCGGAAAATTAATGAATTTCGACTGTACTGAAACAAACACCTGTGAATGTGGAAACATGAGGATTGGTGAAATTCACTCATGCTTGGGATCTGGTGCCGGCCCTTGAGTAAGCATCCCCTGCCTCCTGCAAGACACCAGCCACATTCATTGACACCGTCCGCCAAAACCAATAACTTTTGTTAAACTTAGGAAAAAGAAAACTCGACAGCTGCAAATCGTATCGTTGTTGCTTTTACCTACTGACACAGAGCCCAGGGCTAAGAGAGGTAGACTTGGAACCCAGCCCTTAGAGAGGTTGTGACAAAGAATAAAAAGCAGCAAACCTGGAAACAGAAAAGCTTTCTGACCTTAGACATGAACACTTGAGAAATCGTATCGTAATGCATGGGCTGACCAAGAAACCGCCCCTTAGAAAGGTAGACTTGGAACCCAGCGGCGGCAACCCAGAAAACCATTACATATCGTCTCGAGCTTAAACAAGTAATTCACTTCACCACCCAGTCAACTTTTATGATTCGAAATCCGCAACACTCCATTCTTTGGAAGGAGTTATCAATCGTCTCGAGATAGCAACTGAAGACCCATCCTAACCAATGAAGAACACACACTCTTCAGTCACCAAAACCTAAAAGCCTTCACGATCTATGGTCTTTCCCACCGTCAGTGGTCTTTCCCACAGTCACTAGTCTTTCCCAGTGTCAACCAGTCTTTCCTGGCAGTCAACTGGATCTGTGTAAGAAACAGGAAAAAGAGAATAGGAGTAACTACATCGCAATGCAGATAAAACTAGTCTTTTAAGACGGAAAGTTTAATTAAAAAAAGGAGGTTTCTCTCCAAAGAATAAGAAGCTGCTGAAGAACTTCTGCATTCGCCCCTTTACAGGGATAATCGAAAAGTTAATGGATTTCGACTGTACTGAAACAAACACCTATGATGGTGGAAACACGAGGATTGGTGAAATTCACTCATGCTTGGGATCTGGTGCGGGCCCTTGAGTAAGCATCCCCTGCCTCCTGCAAGACACCAGCCACATTCATTGACACCGTCCGCCAAAACCAATAACTTTTGTTAAACTTTGGAAAAAGAAAAGTCGACAGCTGCAAATCGTATCGTTGTTGCTTTTACCTACTGACACAGAGCCCAAGGCTAAGAGAGGTAGACTTGGAACCCAGCCCTTAGAGAGGTTGTGACAAAGAATAAAAAGCAGCAAACCTGGAAACAGAAAAGCTTTCTGACCTTAGACATGAACACTTGAGAAATCGTATCGTAATGCTTGGGCTGACCAAGAAACCGCCCCTTAGAAAGGTAGACTTGGAACCCAGCGGCAGCAACCCAGAAAACCATTACATATCGTCTCGAGCTTAAACAAGTAATTCACTTCACCACCCAGTCAACTTTTATGCTTCGAAATCCGCAACACTCCATTCTTTGGAAGGAGTTATCAATCGTCTGGAGATTGCAATTGAAGACCCATCCTAACCAATAAAGAACACACACTCTTCAGTCACCAAAACCTAAAAGCCTTCACGATCTATGGTCTTTCCCACCGTCAGTGGCCTTTCCCACAGTCACTAGTCTTTCCCAGTGTCAACCAGTCTTTCCTGGCAGTCAACTGGATCTGTGTAAGAAACAGGAAAAAGAGAATAGGAGTAACTACATTGCAATGCAGATAAAACTAGTCTTTTAAGACTGAAAGTTTAATTAAAAAAGGCAGTTTCTCTCCAAAGAATAAGAAGCTGCTGGAGAACTTCTGCATTCTCCCCTTTACAGGGATAATCGGAAAATTAATGAATTTCGACTGTACTGAAACAAACACCTGTGAATGTGGAAACATGAGGATTGGTGAAATTCACTCATGCTTGGGATCTGGTGCCGGCCGTTGAGTAAGCATCCCCTGCCTCCTGCAAGACACCAGCCACATTCATTGACACCGTCCGCCAAAACCAATAACTTTTGTTAAACTTAGGAAAAAGAAAAGTCGACAGCTGCAAATCGTATCGTTGTTGCTTTTACCTACTGACACAGAGCCCAGGGCTAAGAGAGGTAGACTTGGAACCCAGCCCTTAGAGAGGTTGTGACAAAGAATAAAAAGCAGCAAACCTGGAAACAGAAAAGCTTTCTGACCTTAGACATGAACACTTGAGAAATCGTATCGTAATGCATGGGCTGACCAAGAAACCGCCCCTTAGAAAGGTAGACTTGGAACCCAGCGGCGGCAACCCAGAAAACCATTACATATCATCTCGAGCTTAAACAAGTAATTCACTTCACCACCCAGTCAACTTTTATGATTCGAAATCCGCAACACTCCATTCTTTGGAAGGAGTTATCAATCGTCTCGAGATAGCAACTGAAGACCCATCCTAACCAATGAAGAACACACACTCTTCAGTCACCAAAACCTAAAAGCCTTCACGATCTATGGTCTTTCCCACCGTCAGTGGTCTTTCCCACAGTCACTAGTCTTTCCCAGTGTCAACCAGTCTTTCCTGGCAGTCAACTGGATCTGTGTAAGAAACAGGAAAAAGAGAATAGGAGTAACTACATCGCAATGCAGATAAAACTAGTCTTTTAAGACGGAAAGTTTAATTAAAAAAAGGAGGTTTCTCTCCAAAGAATAAGAAGCTGCTGAAGAACTTCTGCATTCGCCCCTTTACAGGGATAATCGAAAAGTTAATGGATTTCGACTGTACTGAAACAAACACCTATGATGGTGGAAACACGAGGATTGGTGAAATTCACTCATGCTTGGGATCTGGTGCGGGCCCTTGAGTAAGCATCCCCTGCCTCCTGCAAGACACCAGCCACATTCATTGACACCGTCCGCCAAAACCAATAACTTTTGTTAAACTTTGGAAAAAGAAAAGTCGACAGCTGCAAATCGTATCGTTGTTGCTTTTACCTACTGACACAGAGCCCAGGGCTAAGAGAGGTAGACTTGGAACCCAGCCCTTAGAGAGGTTGTGACAAAGAATAAAAAGCAGCAAACCTGGAAACAGAAAAGCTTTCTGACCTTAGACATGAACACTTGAGAAATCGTATCGTAATGCTTGGGCTGACCAAGAAACCGCCCCTTAGAAAGGTAGACTTGGAACCCAGCGGCAGCAACCCAGAAAACCATTACATATCGTCTCGAGCTTAAACAAGTAATTCACTTCACCACCCAGTCAACTTTTATGCTTCGAAATCCGCAACACTCCATTCTTTGGAAGGAGTTGTCAATCGTCTGAAGATTGCAATTGAAGACCCATCCTAACCAATGAAGAACACACACTCTTCAGTCACCAAAACCTAAAAGCCTTCACGATCTATGGTCTTTCCCACCGTCAGTGGTCTTTCCCACAGTCACTAGTCTTTCCCAGTGTCAACCAGTCTTTCCTGGCAGTCAACTGGATCTGTGTAAGAAACAAGATAAAGAGAATAGGAGTAACTACATCGCAATGCAGATAAAACTAGTCTTTTAAGACTGAAAGTTTAATTAAAAAAAGGCGGTTTCTCTCCAAAGAATAAGAAGCTGCTGGAGAACTTCTGCATTCTCCCCTTTACAGGGATAATCGGAAAGTTAATGGATTTCGACTGCACTGAAACAAACACCTATGAATGTGGAAACATGAGGATTGGTGAAATTCACTCATGCTTGGGATCTGGTGCGGGCCCTTGAGTAAGCATCCCCTGCCTCCTGCTAGACACCAGCCACATTCATTGACACCGTCCGCCAAAACCAATAACTTTTGTTAAACTTAGGAAAAAGAAAAGTCGACAGCTGCAAATCGTATCGTTGTTGCTTTTACCTACTGACACAGAGCCCAGGGCTAAGAGAGGTAGACTTGGAACCCAGCCCTTAGACAGGTTGTGACAAAGAATAAAAAGCAGCAAGCCTGGAAACAGAAAAGCTTTTTGACCTTAGACATGAACACTTGAGAAATCGTATCGTAATGCTTGGGCTGACCAAGAAACCGCCCCTTAGAAAGGTAGACTTGGAACCCAGCGGCGGCAACCCAGAAAACCATTACATATCGTCTCGAGCTTAAACAAGTAATTCACTTCTCCACCCAATCAACTTTTATGATTCGAAATCCGCAACACTCCATTCTTTGGAAGGAGTTATCAATCGTCTCGAGATAGCAACTGAAGACCCATCCTAACCAATGAAGAACACACACTCTTCAGTCACCAAAACCTAAAAGCCTTCACGATCTATGGTCTTTCCCACCGTCAGTGGTCTTTCCCACAGTCACTAGTCTTTCCCAGTGTCAACCAGTCTTTCCTGGCAGTCAACTGGATCTGTGTAAGAAACAAGAAAAAGAGAATAGGAGTAACTACATCGCAATGCAGATAAAACTAGTCTTTTAAGACTGAAAGTTTAATTAAAAAAAGGCGGTTTCTCTCCAAAGAATAAGAAGCTGCTGGAGAACTTCTGCATTCTCCCCTTTACAGGGATAATCGGAAAGTTAATGGATTTCGACTGCACTGAAACAAACACCTATGAATGTGGAAACATGAGGATTGGTGAAATTCACTCATGCTTGGGATCTGGTGCGGGCCCTTGAGTAAGCATCCCCTGCCTCCTGCTAGACACCAGCCACATTCATTGACACCGTCCGCCAAAACCAATAACTTTTGTTAAACTTCGGAAAAAGAAAAGTCGACAGCTGCAAATCGTATCGTTGTTGCTTTTACCTACTGACACAGAGCCCAGGGCTAAGAGAGGTAGACTTGGAACCCAGCCCTTAGACAGGTTGTGACAAAGAATAAAAAGCAGCAAACCTGGAAACAGAAAAGCTTTTTGACCTTAGACATGAACACTTGAGAAATCGTATCGTAATGCTTGGGCTGACCAAGAAACCGCCCCTTAGAAAGGTAGACTTGGAACCCAGCGGCGGCAACCCAGAAAACCATTACATATCGTCTCGAGCTTAAACAAGTAATTCACTTCTCCACCCAATCAACTTTTATGATTCGAAATCCGCAACACTCCATTCTTTGGAAGGAGTTATCAATCGTCTCGAGATAGCAACTGAAGACCCATCCTAACCAATGAAGAACACACACTCTTCAGTCACCAAAACCTAAAAGCCTTCACGATCTATGGTCTTTCCCACCGTCAGTGGTCTTTCCCACAGTCACTAGTCTTTCCCAGTGTCAACCAGTCTTTCCTGGCAGTCAACTGGATCTGTGTAAGAAACAGGAAAAAGAGAATAGGAGTAACTACATCGCAATGCAGATAAAACTAGTCTTTTAAGACGGAAAGTTTAATTAAAAAAAGGAGGTTTCTCTCCAAAGAATAAGAAGCTGCTGAAGAACTTCTGCATTCGCCCCTTTACAGGGATAATCGAAAAGTTAATGGATTTCGACTGTACTGAAACAAACACCTATGATGGTGGAAACACGAGGATTGGTGAAATTCACTCATGCTTGGGATCTGGTGCGGGCCCTTGAGTAAGCATCCCCTGTCTCCTGCAAGACACCAGCCACATTCATTGACACCGTCCGCCAAAACCAATAACTTTTGTTAAACTTTGGAAAAAGAAAAGTCGACAGCTGCAAATCGTATCGTTGTTGCTTTTACCTGCTGACACAGAGCCCAGGGCTAAGAGAGGTAGACTTGGAACCCAGCCCTTAGAGAGGTTGTGACAAAGAATAAAAAGCAGCAAACCTGGAAACAGAAAAGCTTTCTGACCTTAGACATGAACACTTGAGAAATAGTATCGTAATGCTTGGGCTGACCAAGAAACTGCCCCTTAGAAAGGTAGACTTGGAACCCAGCGGCGGCAACCCAGAAAACCATTACATATCGTCTCGAGCTTAAACAAGTAATTCACTTCACCACCCAGTCAACTTTTATGCTTCGAAATCCGCAACACTCCATTCTTTGGAAGGAGTTATCAATCGTCTGAAGATTGCAATTGAAGACCCATCCTAACCAATGAAGAACACACACTCTTCAGTCACCAAAACCTAAAAGTCTTCACGATCTATGGTCTTTTCCACCGTCAGTGGTCTTTCCCACAGTCACTAGTCTTTCCCAGTATCAACCAGTCTTTCCTGGCAGTCAACTGGATCTGTGTAAGAAACAGGAAAAAGAGAACAGGAGTAACTACATCGCAATGCAGATAAAACTAGTCTTTTAAGACGGAAAGTTTAATTAAAAAAAGGAGGTTTCTCTCCAAAGAATAAGAAGCTGCTGTAGAACTTCTGCATTCTCCCCTTTACAGGGATAATCGGAAAATTAATGAATTGCGACTGTACTGAAACAAACACCTGTGAATGTGGAAACATGAGGATTGGTGAAATTCACTCATGCTTGGGATCTGGTGCCGGCCCTTGAGTAAGCATCCCCTGCCTCCTGCAAGGCACCAGCCACATTCATTGACACCGTCCGCCAAAACCAATAACTTTTGTTAAACTTAGGAAAAAGAAAAGTCGACAGCTGCAAATCGTATCGTTGTTGCTTTTACCTACTGACACAGAGCCCAGGGCTAAGAGAGGTAGACTTGGAACCCAGCCCTTAGAGAGGTTGTGACAAAGAATAAAAAGCAGCAAACCTGGAAACAGAAAAGCTTTCTGACCTTAGACATGAACACTTGAGAAATCGTATCGTAATGCATGGGCTGACCAAGAAACCGCCCCTTAGAAAGGTAGACTTGGAACCCAGCGGCGGCAACCCAGAAAACCATTACATATCGTCTCGAGCTTAAACAAGTAATTCACTTCACCACCCAGTCAACTTTTATGATTCGAAATCCGCAACACTCCATTCTTTGGAAGGAGTTATCAATCGTCTCGAGATAGCAACTGAAGACCCATCCTAACCAATGAAGAACACACACTCTTCAGTCACCAAAACCTAAAAGCCTTCACGATCTATGGTCTTTCCCACCGTCAGTGGTCTTTCCCACAGTCACTAGTCTTTCCCAGTGTCAACCAGTCTTTCCTGGCAGTCAACTGGATCTGTGTAAGAAACAGGAAAAAGAGAATAGGAGTAACTACATCGCAATGCAGATAAAACTAGTCTTTTAAGACGGAAAGTTTAATTAAAAAAAGGAGGTTTCTCTCCAAAGAATAAGAAGCTGCTGAAGAACTTCTGCATTCGCCCCTTTACAGGGATAATCGAAAAGTTAATGGATTTCGACTGTACTGAAACAAACACCTATGATGGTGGAAACACGAGGATTGGTGAAATTCACTCATGTTTGGGATCTGGTGCGGGCCCTTGAGTAAGCATCCCCTGCCTCCTGCAAGACACCAGCCACATTCATTGACACCGTCCGCCAAAACCAATAACTTTTGTTAAACTTTGGAAAAAGAAAAGTCGACAGCTGCAAATCGTATCGTTGTTGCTTTTACCTACTGACACAGAGCCCAAGGCTAAGAGAGGTAGACTTGGAACCCAGCCCTTAGAGAGGTTGTGACAAAGAATAAAAAGCAGCAAACCTGGAAACAGAAAAGCTTTCTGACCTTAGACATGAACACTTGAGAAATCGTATCGTAATGCTTGGGCTGACCAAGAAACCGCCCCTTAGAAAGGTAGACTTGGAACCCAGCGGCAGCAACCCAGAAAACCATTACATATCGTCTCGAGCTTAAACAAGTAATTCACTTCACCACCCAGTCAACTTTTATGCTTCGAAATCCGCAACACTCCATTCTTTGGAAGGAGTTATCAATCGTCTGGAGATTGCAATTGAAGACCCATCCTAACCAATAAAGAACACACACTCTTCAGTCACCAAAACCTAAAAGCCTTCACGATCTAAGGTGTTTCCCACCGTCAGTGGCCTTTCCCACAGTCACTAGTCTTTCCCAGTGTCAACCAGTCTTTCCTGGCAGTCAACTGGATCTGTGTAAGAAACAGGAAAAAGAGAATAGGAGTAACTACATTGCAATGCAGATAAAACTAGTCTTTTAAGACTGAAAGTTTAATTAAAAAAGGCAGTTTCTCTCCAAAGAATAAGAAGCTGCTGGAGAACTTCTGCATTCTCCCCTTTACAGGGATAATCGGAAAATTAATGAATTTCGACTGTACTGAAACAAACACCTGTGAATGTGGAAACATGAGGATTGGTGAAATTCACTCATGCTTGGGATCTGGTGCCGGCCGTTGAGTAAGCATCCCCTGCCTCCTGCAAGACACCAGCCACATTCATTGACACCGTCCGCCAAAACCAATAACTTTTGTTAAACTTAGGAAAAAGAAAAGTCGACAGCTGCAAATCGTATCGTTGTTGCTTTTACCTACTGACACAGAGCCCAGGGCTAAGAGAGGTAGACTTGGAACCCAGCCCTTAGAGAGGTTGTGACAAAGAATAAAAAGCAGCAAACCTGGAAACAGAAAAGCTTCCTGACCTTAGACATGAACACTTGAGAAATCGTATCGTAATGCATGGGCTGATCAAGAAACCGCCCCTTAGAAAGGTAGACTTGGAACCCAGCGGCGGCAACCCAGAAAACCATTACATATCGTCTCGAGCTTAAACAAGTAATTCACTTCACCACCCAGTCAACTTTTATGATTCGAAATCCGCAACACTCCATTCTTTGGAAGGAGTTATCAATCGTCTCGAGATAGCAACTGAAGACCCATCCTAACCAATGAAGAACACACACTCTTCAGTCACCAAAACCTAAAAGCCTTCACGATCTATGGTCTTTCCCACCGTCAGTGGTCTTTCCCACAGTCACTAGTCTTTCCCAGTGTCAACCAGTCTTTCCTGGCAGTCAACTGGATCTGTGTAAGAAACAGGAAAAAGAGAATAGGAGTAACTACATCGCAATGCAGATAAAACTAGTCTTTTAAGACGGAAAGTTTAATTAAAAAAAGGAGGTTTCTCTCCAAAGAATAAGAAGCTGCTGAAGAACTTCTGCATTCGCCCCTTTACAGGGATAATCGAAAAGTTAATGGATTTCGACTGTACTGAAACAAACACCTATGATGGTGGAAACACGAGGATTGGTGAAATTCACTCATGCTTGGGATCTGGTGCGGGCCCTTGAGTAAGCATCCCCTGCCTCCTGCAAGACACCAGCCACATTCATTGACACCGTCCGCCAAAACCAATAACTTTTGTTAAACTTTGGAAAAAGAAAAGTCGACAGCTGCAAATCGTATCGTTGTTGCTTTTACCTACTGACACAGAGCCCAGGGCTAAGAGAGGTAGACTTGGAACCCAGCCCTTAGAGAGGTTGTGACAAAGAATAAAAAGCAGCAAACCTGGAAACAGAAAAGCTTTCTGACCTTAGACATGAACACTTGAGAAATCGTATCGTAATGCTTGGGCTGACCAAGAAACCGCCCCTTAGAAAGGTAGACTTGGAACCCAGCGGCAGCAACCCAGAAAACCATTACATATCGTCTCGAGCTTAAACAAGTAATTCACTTCACCACCCAGTCAACTTTTATGCTTCGAAATCCGCAACACTCCATTCTTTGGAAGGAGTTATCAATCGTCTGGAGATTGCAATTGAAGACCCATCCTAACCAATAAAGAACACACACTCTTCAGTCACCAAAACCTAAAAGCCTTCACGATCTATGGTCTTTCCCACCGTCAGTGGCCTTTCCCACAGTCACTAGTCTTTCCCAGTGTCAACCAGTCTTTCCTGGCAGTCAACTGGATCTGTGTAAGAAACAGGAAAAAGAGAATAGGAGTAACTACATTGCAATGCAGATAAAACTAGTCTTTTAAGACTGAAAGTTTAATTAAAAAAGGCAGTTTCTCTCCAAAGAATAAGAAGCTGCTGGAGAACTTCTGCATTCTCCCCTTTACAGGGATAATCGGAAAGTTAATGGATTTCGACTGTACTGAAACAAACACCTATGATGGTGGAAACACGAGGATTGGTGAAATTCACTCATGCTTGGGATCTGGTGCGGGCCCTTGAGTAAGCATCCCCTGCCTCCTGCAAGACACCAGCCACATTCATTGACACCGTCCGCCAAAACCAATAACTTTTGTTAAACTTTGGAAAAAAAAAGTCGACAGCTGCAAATCGTATCGTTGTTGCTTTTACCTGCTGACACAGAGCCCAGGGCTAAGAGAGGTAGACTTGGAACCCAGCCCTTAGACAGGTTGTGACAAAGAATAAAAAGCAGCAAACCTGGAAACAGAAAAGCTTTTTGACCTTAGACATGAACACTTGAGAAATAGTATCGTAATGCTTGGGCTGATCAAGAAACTGCCCCTTAGAAAGGTAGACTTGGAACCCAGCGGCGGCAACCCAGCGGCGGCAACCCAGAAAACCATTACATATCGTCTCGAGCTTAAACAAGTAATTCACTTCACCACCCAGTCAACTTTTATGCTTCGAAATCCGCAACACTCCATTCTTTGGAAGGAGTTATCAATCGTCTGAAGATTGCAATTGAAGACCCATCCTAACCAATGAAGAACACACACTCTTCAGTCACCAAAACCTAAAAGCCTTCACGATCTATGGTCTTTCCCACCGTCAGTGGTCTTTCCCACAGTCACTAGTCTTTCCCAGTGTCAACCAGTCTTTCCTGGCAGTCAACTGGATATGTGTAAGAAACAAGAAAAAGAGAATAGGAGTAACTACATCGCAATGCAGATAAAACTAGTCTTTTAAGACTGAAAGTTTAATTAAAAAAAGGCGGTTTCTCTCCAAAGAATAAGAAGCTGCTGGAGAACTTCTGCATTCTCCCCTTTACAGGGATAATCGGAAAGTTAATGGATTTCGACTGCACTGAAACAAACACCTATGAATGTGGAAACATGAGGATTGGTGAAATTCACTCATGCTTGGGATCTGGTGCGGGCCCTTGAGTAAGCATCCCCTGCCTCCTGCTAGACACCAGCCACATTCATTGACACCGTCCGCCAAAACCAATAACTTTTGTTAAACTTAGGAAAAAGAAAAGTCGACAGCTGCAAATCGTATCGTTGTTGCTTTTACCTACTGACACAGAGCCCAGGGCTAAGAGAGGTAGACTTGGAACCCAGCCCTTAGACAGGTTGTGACAAAGAATAAAAAGCAGCAAACCTGGAAACAGAAAAGCTTTTTGACCTTAGACATGAACACTTGAGAAATCGTATCGTAATGCTTGGGCTGACCAAGAAACCGCCCCTTAGAAAGGTAGACTTGGAACCCAGCGGCGGCAACCCAGAAAACCATTACATATCGTCTCGAGCTTAAACAAGTAATTCACTTCTCCACCCAATCAACTTTTATGATTCGAAATCCGCAACACTCCATTCTTTGGAAGGAGTTATCAATCGTCTCGAGATAGCAACTGAAGACCCATCCTAACCAATGAAGAACACACACTCTTCAGTCACCAAAACCTAAAAGCCTTCACGATCTATGGTCTTTCCCACCGTCAGTGGTCTTTCCCACAGTCACTAGTCTTTCCCAGTGTCAACCAGTCTTTCCTGGCAGTCAACTGGATCTGTGTAAGAAACAAGAAAAAGAGAATAGGAGTAACTACATCGCAATGCAGATAAAACTAGTCTTTTAAGACTGAAAGTTTAATTTAAAAAAGGCGGTTTCTCTCCAAAGAATAAGAAGCTGCTGGAGAACTTCTGCATTCTCCCCTTTACAGGGATAATCGGAAAGTTAATGGATTTCGACTGCACTGAAACAAACACCTATGAATGTGGAAACATGAGGATTGGTGAAATTCACTCATGCTTGGGATCTGGTGCGGGCCCTTGAGTAAGCATCCCCTGCCTCCTGCTAGACACCAGCCACATTCATTGACACCGTCCGCCAAAACCAATAACTTTTGTTAAACTTCGGAAAAAGAAAAGTCGACAGCTGCAAATCGTATCGTTGTTGCTTTTACCTACTGACACAGAGCCCAGGGCTAAGAGAGGTAGACTTGGAACCCAGCCCTTAGACAGGTTGTGACAAAGAATAAAAAGCAGCAAACCTGGAAACAGAAAAGCTTTTTGACCTTAGACATGAACACTTGAGAAATCGTATCGTAATGCTTGGGCTGACCAAGAAACCGCCCCTTAGAAAGGTAGACTTGGAACCCAGCGGCGGCAACCCAGAAAACCATTACATATCGTCTCGAGCTTAAACAAGTAATTCACTTCTCCACCCAACCAACTTTTATGATTCGAAATCCGCAACACTCCATTCTTTGGAAGGAGTTATCAATCGTCTCGAGATAGCAACTGAAGACCCATCCTAACCAATGAAGAACACACACTCTTCAGTCACCAAAACCTAAAAGCCTTCACGATCTATGGTCTTTCCCACCGTCAGTGGTCTTTCCCACAGTCACTAGTCTTTCCCAGTGTCAACCAGTCTTTCCTGGCAGTCAACTGGATCTGTGTAAGAAACAGGAAAAAGAGAATAGGAGTAACTACATCGCAATGCAGATAAAACTAGTCTTTTAAGACGGAAAGTTTAATTAAAAAAAGGAGGTTTCTCTCCAAAGAATAAGAAGCTGCTGAAGAACTTCTGCATTCTCCCCTTTACAGGGATAATCGGAAAGTTAATGGATTTCGACTGTACTGAAACAAACACCTATGAATGTGGAAACACGAGGATTGGTGAAATTCACACATGCTTGGGATCTGGTGCGGGCCCTTGAGTAAGCATCCCCTGCCTCCTGCAAGACACCAGCCACATTCATTGACACCGTCCGCCAAAACCAATAACTTTTGTTAAACTTTGGAAAAAGAAAAGTCGACAGCTGCAAATCGTATCGTTGTTGCTTTTACCTACTGACACAGAGCCCAGGGCTAAGAGAGGTAGACTTGGAACCCAGCCCTTAGAGAGGTTGTGACAAAGAATAAAAAGCAGCAAACCTGGAAACAGAAAAGCTTTCTGACCTTAGACATGAACACTTGAGAAATCGTATCGTAATGCTTGGGCTGACCAAGAAACCGCCCCTTAGAAAGGTAGACTTGGAACCCAGCGGCAGCAACCCAGAAAACCATTACATATCGTCTCGAGCTTAAACAAGTAATTCACTTCACCACCCAGTCAACTTTTATGCTTCGAAATCCGCAACACTCCATTCTTTGGAAGGAGTTATCAATCGTCTGGAGATTGCAATTGAAGACCCATCCTAACCAATAAAGAACACACACTCTTCAGTCACCAAAACCTAAAAGCCTTCACGATCTATGGTCTTTCCCACCGTCAGTGGCCTTTCCCACAGTCACTAGTCTTTCCCAGTGTCAACCAGTCTTTCCTGGCAGTCAACTGGATCTGTGTAAGAAACAGGAAAAAGAGAATAGGAGTAACTACATTGCAATGCAGATAAAACTAGTCTTTTAAGACTGAAAGTTTAATTAAAAAAGGCAGTTTCTCTCCAAAGAATAAGAAGCTGCTGGAGAACTTCTGCATTCTCCCCTTTACAGGAATAATCGGAAAGTTAATGGATTTCGACTGTACTGAAACAAACACCTATGATGGTGGAAACACGAGGATTGGTGAAATTCACTCATGCTTGGGATCTGGTGCGGGCCCTTGAGTAAGCATCCCCTGCCTCCTGCAAGACACCAGCCACATTCATTGACACCGTCCGCCAAAACCAATAACTTTTGTTAAACTTTGGAAAAAAAAAGTCGACAGCTGCAAATCGTATCGTTGTTGCTTTTACCTGCTGACACAGAGCCCAGGGCTAAGAGAGGTAGACTTGGAACCCAGCCCTTAGACAGGTTGTGACAAAGAATAAAAAGCAGCAAACCTGGAAACAGAAAAGCTTTTTGACCTTAGACATGAACACTTGAGAAATAGTATCGTAATGCTTGGGCTGATCAAGAAACTGCCCCTTAGAAAGGTAGACTTGGAACCCAGCGGCGGCAACCCAGCGGCGGCAACCCAGAAAACCATTACATATCGTCTCGAGCTTAAACAAGTAATTCACTTCACCACCCAGTCAACTTTTATGCTTCGAAATCCGCAACACTCCATTCTTTGGAAGGAGTTATCAATCGTCTGAAGATTGCAATTGAAGACCCATCCTAACCAATGAAGAACACACACTCTTCAGTCACCAAAACCTAAAAGCCTTCACGATCTATGGTCTTTCCCACCGTCAGTGGTCTTTCCCACAGTCACTAGTCTTTCCCAGTGTCAACCAGTCTTTCCTGGCAGTCAACTGGATATGTGTAAGAAACAAGAAAAAGAGAATAGGAGTAACTACATCGCAATGCAGATAAAACTAGTCTTTTAAGACTGAAAGTTTAATTAAAAAAAGGCGGTTTCTCTCCAAAGAATAAGAAGCTGCTGGAGAACTTCTGCATTCTCCCCTTTACAGGGATAATCGGAAAGTTAATGGATTTCGACTGCACTGAAACAAACACCTATGAATGTGGAAACATGAGGATTGGTGAAATTCACTCATGCTTGGGATCTGGTGCGGGCCCTTGAGTAAGCATCCCCTGCCTCCTGCTAGACACCAGCCACATTCATTGACACCGTCCGCCAAAACCAATAACTTTTGTTAAACTTAGGAAAAAGAAAAGTCGACAGCTGCAAATCGTATCGTTGTTGCTTTTACCTACTGACACAGAGCCCAGGGCTAAGAGAGGTAGACTTGGAACCCAGCCCTTAGACAGGTTGTGACAAAGAATAAAAAGCAGCAAACCTGGAAACAGAAAAGCTTTTTGACCTTAGACATGAAAACTTGAGAAATCGTATCGTAATGCTTGGGCTGACCAAGAAACCGCCCCTTAGAAAGGTAGACTTGGAACCCAGCGGCGGCAACCCAGAAAACCATTACATATCGTCTCGAGCTTAAACAAGTAATTCACTTCTCCACCCAATCAACTTTTATGATTCGAAATCCGCAACACTCCATTCTTTGGAAGGAGTTATCAATCGTCTCGAGATAGCAACTGAAGACCCATCCTAACCAATGAAGAACACACACTCTTCAGTCACCAAAACCTAAAAGCCTTCACGATCTATGGTCTTTCCCACCGTCAGTGGTCTTTCCCACAGTCACTAGTCTTTCCCAGTGTCAACCAGTCTTTCCTGGCAGTCAACTGGATCTGTGTAAGAAACAAGAAAAAGAGAATAGGAGTAACTACATCGCAATGCAGATAAAACTAGTCTTTTAAGACTGAAAGTTTAATTTAAAAAAGGCGGTTTCTCTCCAAAGAATAAGAAGCTGCTGGAGAACTTCTGCATTCTCCCCTTTACAGGGATAATCGGAAAGTTAATGGATTTCGACTGCACTGAAACAAACACCTATGAATGTGGAAACATGAGGATTGGTGAAATTCACTCATGCTTGGGATCTGGTGCGGGCCCTTGAGTAAGCATCCCCTGCCTCCTGCTAGACACCAGCCACATTCATTGACACCGTCCGCCAAAACCAATAACTTTTGTTAAACTTCGGAAAAAGAAAAGTCGACAGCTGCAAATCGTATCGTTGTTGCTTTTACCTACTGACACAGAGCCCAGGGCTAAGAGAGGTAGACTTGGAACCCAGCCCTTAGACAGGTTGTGACAAAGAATAAAAAGCAGCAAACCTGGAAACAGAAAAGCTTTTTGACCTTAGACATGAACACTTGAGAAATCGTATCGTAATGCTTGGGCTGACCAAGAAACCGCCCCTTAGAAAGGTAGACTTGGAACCCAGCGGCGGCAACCCAGAAAACCATTACATATCGTCTCGAGCTTAAACAAGTAATTCACTTCTCCACCCAACCAACTTTTATGATTCGAAATCCGCAACACTCCATTCTTTGGAAGGAGTTATCAATCGTCTCGAGATAGCAACTGAAGACCCATCCTAACCAATGAAGAACACACACTCTTCAGTCACCAAAACCTAAAAGCCTTCACGATCTATGGTCTTTCCCACCGTCAGTGGTCTTTCCCACAGTCACTAGTCTTTCCCAGTGTCAACCAGTCTTTCCTGGCAGTCAACTGGATCTGTGTAAGAAACAGGAAAAAGAGAATAGGAGTAACTACATCGCAATGCAGATAAAACTAGTCTTTTAAGACGGAAAGTTTAATTAAAAAAAGGAGGTTTCTCTCCAAAGAATAAGAAGCTGCTGAAGAACTTCTGCATTCTCCCCTTTACAGGGATAATCGGAAAGTTAATGGATTTCGACTGTACTGAAACAAACACCTATGAATGTGGAAACACGAGGATTGGTGAAATTCACACATGCTTGGGATCTGGTGCGGGCCCTTGAGTAAGCATCCCCTGCCTCCTGCAAGACACCAGCCACATTCATTGACACCGTCCGCCAAAACCAATAACTTTTGTTAAACTTTGGAAAAAGAAAAGTCGACAGCTGCAAATCGTATCGTTGTTGCTTTTACCTACTGACACAGAGCCCAGGGCTAAGAGAGGTAGACTTGGAACCCAGCCCTTAGAGAGGTTGTGACAAAAAATAAAAAGCAGCAAACCTGGAAACAGAAAAGCTTTCTGACCTTAGACATGAACACTTGAGAAATCGTATCGTAATGCTTGGGCTGACCAAGAAACCGCCCCTTAGAAAGGTAGACTTGGAACCCAGCGGCAGCAACCCAGAAAACCATTACATATCGTCTCGAGCTTAAACAAGTAATTCACTTCACCACTCAGTCAACTTTTATGCTTCGAAATCCGCAACACTCCATTCTTTGGAAGGAGTTATCAATCGTCTGGAGATTGCAATTGAAGACCCATCCTAACCAATGAAGAACACACACTCTTCAGTCACCAAAACCTAAAAGCCTTCACGATCTATGGTCTTTCCCACCGTCAGTGGTCTTTCCCACAGTCACTAGTCTTTCCCAGTGTCAACCAGTCTTTCCTGGCAGTCAACTGGATCTGTGTAAGAAACAGAAAAAAGAGAATAGGAGTAACTACATCGCAATGCAGATAAAACTAGCTTTTTAAGACGGAAAGTTTAATTAAAAAAAGGAGGTTTCTCTCCAAAGAATAAGAAGCTGCTGTAGAACTTCTGCATTCTCCCCTTTACAGGGATAATCGGAAAGTTAATGGATTTCGACTGTACTGAAACAAACACCTATGAATGTGGAAACACGAGGATTGGTGAAATTCACTCATGCTTGGGATCTGGTGCGGGCCCTTGAGTAAGCATCCCCTGCCTTCTGCAAGACACCAGCCACATTCATTGACACCGTCCGCCAAAAACCAATAACTTTTGTTAAACTTTGGAAAAAGAAAAGCCAACAGCTGCAAATCGTATCGTTGTTGCTTTTACCTACTGACACAGAGCACAGGGCTAAGAGAGGTAGACTTGGAACCCAGCCCTTAGAGAGGTTGTGACAAAGAATAAAAAGCAGCAAACCTGGAAACAGAAAAGCTTTCTGACCTTAGACATGAACACTTGAGAAATAGTATCGTAATGCTTGGGCTGACCAAGAAACTGCCCCTTAGAAAGGTAGACTTGGAACCCAGCGGCGGCAACCCAGAAAACCATTACATATCGTCTCGAGCTTAAACAAGTAATTCACTTCACCACCCAGTCAACTTTTATGATTCGAAATCCGCCACACTCCATAGTTTGGAAGGAGTTATCATTCGTCTCGAGATTGCAACTGAAGACCCATCCTAACCAATGAAGAACACACATTCTTCAGTCACCAAAACCTAAAAGCCTTCACGATCTATGGTCTTTCCCACCGTCAGTGGTCTTTCCCACAGTCACTAGTCTTTCCCAGTGTCAACCAGTCTTTCCTGGCAGTCAACTGGATCTGTGTAAGAAACAGAAAAAAGAGAATAGGAGTAACTACATCGCAATGCAGATAAAACTAGCTTTTTAAGACGGAAAGTTTAATTAAAAAAAGGAGGTTTCTCTCCAAAGAATAAGAAGCTGCTGTAGAACTTCTGCATTCTCCCCTTTACAGGGATAATCGGAAAGTTAATGGATTTCGACTGTACTGAAACAAACACCTATGAATGTGGAAACACGAGGATTGGTGAAATTCACTCATGCTTGGGATCTGGTGCGGGCCCTTGAGTAAGCATCCCCTGCCTTCTGCAAGACACCAGCCACATTCATTGACACCGTCCGCCAAAAACCAATAACTTTTGTTAAACTTTGGAAAAAGAAAAGCCGACAGCTGCAAATCGTATCGTTGTTGCTTTTACCTACTGACACAGAGCCCAGGGCTAAGAGAGGTAGAGCTGGAACCCAGCCATTAGAAAGGTTGTGACAAAGAATAAAAAGCAGCAAACCTGGAAACAGAAAAGCTTTCTGACCTTAGACATGAACACTTGAGAAATCGTATCGTAATGCTTGGGCTGACCAAGAAACCGCCCCTTAGAAAGGTAGACTTGGAACCCAGCGGCGGCAACCCAGAAAACCATTACATATCGTCTCGAGCCTAAACAAGTAATTCACTTCACCACCCAGTCAACTTTTATGCTTCGAAATCCGCCACACTCCATTCTTTGGAAGGAGTTATCAATCGTCTCGAGATTGCAACTGAAGACCCATCCTAACCAATGAAGAACACACACTCTTTAGTCACCAAAACCTAAAAGCCTTCACGATCTATGGTCTTTCCCACCGTCAGTGGTCTTTCCCACAGTCACTAGTCTTTCCCAGTGTCAACCAGTCTTTCCTGGCAGTCAACTGGATCTGTGTAAGAAACAGGAAAAAGAGAATAGGAGTAACTACATCGCAATGCAGATAAAACTAGTCCTTTAAGACGGAAAGTTTAATTAAAAAAGGAGGTTTCTCTCCAAAGAATAAGAAGCTGCTGTAGAACTTCTGCATTCTCCCCTTTACAGGGATAATCGGAAAGTTAATGGATTTCGACTGTACTGAAACAAACACCTATGAATGTGGAAACACGAGGATTGGTGAAATTCACTCATGCTTGGGATCTGGTGCGGGCCCTTGAGTAAGCTTCCCCTGCCTCCTGCAAGACACCAGCCACATTCATTGACACCGTCCGCCAAAACCAATAACTTTTGTTAAACTTTGGAAAAAGAAAAGCCAACAGCTGCAAATCGTATCGTTGTTGCTTTTACCTACTGACACAGAGCACAGGGCTAAGAGAGGTAGACTTGGAACCCAGCCCTTAGAGAGGTTGTGACAAAGAATAAAAAGCAGCAAACCTGGAAACAGAAAAGCTTTCTGACCTTAGACATGAACACTTGAGAAATAGTATCGTAATGCTTGGGCTGACCAAGAAACTGCCCCTTAGAAAGGTAGACTTGGAACCCAGCGGCGGCAACCCAGAAAACCATTACATATCGTCTCGAGCTTAAACAAGTAATTCACTTCACCACCCAGTCAACTTTTATGCTTCGAAATCCGCCACACTCCATAGTTTGGAAGGAGTTATCATTCGTCTCGAGATTGCAACTGAAGACCCATCCTAACCAATGAAGAACACACATTCTTCAGTCACCAAAACCTAAAAGCCTTCACGATCTATGGTCTTTCCCACCGTCAGTGGTCTTTCCCACAGTCACTAGTCTTTCCCAGTGTCAACCAGTCTTTCCTGGCAGTCAACTGGATCTGTGTAAGAAACAGAAAAAAGAGAATAGGAGTAACTACATCGCAATGCAGATAAAACTAGCTTTTTAAGACGGAAAGTTTAATTAAAAAAAGGAGGTTTCTCTCCAAAGAATAAGAAGCTGCTGTAGAACTTCTGCATTCTCCCCTTTACAGGGATAATCGGAAAGTTAATGGATTTCGACTGTACTGAAACAAACACCTATGAATGTGGAAACACGAGGATTGGTGAAATTCACTCATGCTTGGGATCTGGTGCGGGCCCTTGAGTAAGCATCCCCTGCCTTCTGCAAGACACCAGCCACATTCATTGACACCGTCCGCCAAAAACCAATAACTTTTGTTAAACTTTGGAAAAAGAAAAGCCGACAGCTGCAAATCGTATCGTTGTTGCTTTTACCTACTGACACAGAGCCCAGGGCTAAGAGAGGTAGAGCTGGAACCCAGCCATTAGAAAGGTTGTGACAAAGAATAAAAAGCAGCAAACCTGGAAACAGAAAAGCTTTCTGACCTTAGACATGAACACTTGAGAAATCGTATCGTAATGCTTGGGCTGACCAAGAAACCGCCCCTTAGAAAGGTAGACTTGGAACCCAGCGGCGGCAACCCAGAAAACCATTACATATCGTCTCGAGCCTAAACAAGTAATTCACTTCACCACCCAGTCAACTTTTATGCTTCGAAATCCGCCACACTCCATTCTTTGGAAGGAGTTATCAATCGTCTCGAGATTGCAACTGAAGACCCATCCTAACCAATGAAGAACACACACTCTTTAGTCACCAAAACCTAAAAGCCTTCACGATCTATGGTCTTTCCCACCGTCAGTGGTCTTTCCCACAGTCACTAGTCTTTCCCAGTGTCAACCAGTCTTTCCTGGCAGTCAACTGGATCTGTGTAAGAAACAGGAAAAAGAGAATAGGAGTAACTACATCGCAATGCAGATAAAACTAGTCCTTTAAGACGGAAAGTTTAATTAAAAAAGGAGGTTTCTCTCCAAAGAATAAGAAGCTGCTGTAGAACTTCTGCATTCTCCCCTTTACAGGGATAATCGGAAAGTTAATGGATTTCGACTGTACTGAAACAAACACCTATGAATGTGGAAACACGAGGATTGGTGAAATTCACTCATGCTTGGGATCTGGTGCGGGCCCTTGAGTAAGCTTCCCCTGCCTCCTGCAAGACACCAGCCACATTCATTGACACCGTCCGCCAAAACCAATAACTTTTGTTAAACTTTGGAAAAAGAAAAGTCGACAGCTGCAAATCGTATCGTTGTTGCTTTTACCTACTGACACAGAGCCCAGGACTAAGAGAGGTAGACTTGGAACCCAGCCCTTAGAAAGGTTGTGACAAAGAATAAAAAGCAGCAAACCTGGAAACAGAAAAGCTTTCTGACCTTAGACATGAACACTTGAGAAATAGTATCGTAATGCTTGGGCTGACCAAGAAACCGCCCCTTAGAAAGGTAGACTTGGAACCCAGCGGCGGCAACCCAGCGGCGGCAACCCAGAAAACCATTACATATCGTCTCGAGCTTAAACAAGTAATTCACTTCACCACCCAGTCAACTTTTATGCTTCGAAATCCGCCACACTCCATAGTTTGGAAGGAGTTATTTATTATTATTATTTAACGAATGTTTATACAGGATTTGCATGTCAGTATATAAAACACTGCTATAAATATGCGTCCTGAAAATAAAATGTTAAAAATATTAATATTCATTTAAAATGGTTATATACAATAGATAAAAAGTAAATATGTAATGTGAAGATTATGTATATTTGTACGGAATAAAATGAGAGACAAAAAGAGAGAAAGACTATATCGAGAAAAACAGGGAAACAAACTAAGAAACTGTCACAAAACGGTGCACTATATAGAGTCCTCAGTTGAAAAAGAATGTTAACACAAAACTCAAAAAGATTGTGTCAAAAGCTAAACCAGGCTGTATGGAAAACACACTCACAAATACACTTATCAAACAAAATGTGCTTGACACAAAGCTTTAAATTCCTCAAAAATTTCACATTGCCTAATTCCAATGGGTAAAGAGTTGAATAAACTCACACCCATTGAAAAGAAGCTTCCCTTTGCAAATTCTAGTTTCACTTTAGGTATAAATAAAAGAAAACCGTTGTTTCTTGTTGTTCTTTGATGACGCTTCACAGTGAAGTAGTCTTGAAAGTTATCCCAGACATTACCATCCAAACATTTTTTAACAAACAGCACAGCTCGATTTTCAATTTCTTTTCTGATCTCAGGAACATTTTGTTGAGTCAGAATTCTAGCACGATTGTCAATGGATTCGAGTCTCTTTATTTGAGTATCACTGAATTTGAGCTGAACGTTACTGCAATAGGATAATCCTGGTAAAATAATAGCTGTGTAGATCTTTCTAACAGCATCCGCAGTAAGACCCATTTTGAGTGAACTTAACAAACGTAGCTTGTTCGAAGCTCTTTTGTAAATCGTGTTGAAGTTTTCGTTCATGTTTAAAGATGGATCCAAAACAGTACCAAGATACTTATAATGTGTAGTTGAAGATATTGGAACGTCATTGTAATATAAATTCATTTGTCGTGAATACATCGAGAGTCGTTTTTGAGTTCCAAATACCATTGACTCGGTCTTTCCTTTTCTGAGATTTATTACTAATTCGTTATCTTTGAGATATTCGGCTATCTTCTCGAGATCGTAATTGAACTTGTCTTCGATGTCTTGTAACCGTTTGCTCGCAAAATATAACACCGTATCATCTGCAAACTCTATGACTTCAGAATATTTAACGCACTCTTCAAACTCATAAAGTCCCAAGCATGAGTGAATTTCACCAATCCTCGTGTTTCCACATTCATATGTGTTTGTTTCAGTACAGTCGAAATCCATTAACTTTCCGATTATCCCAGTAGAGGGGAGAATGCAGAAGTTCTCCAGCAGCTTCTTATTCTTTGGAGAGAAACCTTCTTTTTTAATCATTCGTCTCGAGATTGCAACTGAAGACCCATCCTAACCAATGAAGAACACACACTCTTCAGTCACCAAAACCTAAAGACCTTCACGATCTATGGTCTTTCCCACCGTCAGTGGTCTTTCCCACAGTCACTAGTCTTTCCCAGTGTCAACCAGTCTTTTCTGGCAGTCAACTGGATCTGTGTAAGAAACAGAAAAAAGAGAATAGGAGTAACTACATCGCAATGCAGATAAAACTAGCATCTTAAGACGGAAAGTTTAATTAAAAAAAGGAGGTTTCTCTCCAAAGAATAAGAAGATGCTGGAGAACTTCTGCATTCTCCCCTTTACAGGGATAATCGGAAAGTTAATGGATTTCGACTGTACTGAAACAAACACCTATGAATGTGGAAACACGAGGATTGGTGAAATTCACTCATGCTTGGGATTTGGTGCGGGCCCTTGAGTAAGCATCCCCTGCCTCCTGCAAGACACCAGCCACATTCATTGACACCGTCCGCCAAAACCAATAACTTTTGTTAAACTTTGGAAAAAGAAAGGTCGACAGCTGCAAATGGTATCGTTGTTGCTTTTACCTACTGACACAGAGCCCAGGGCTAAGAGAGGTAGACTTGGAACCCAGCCCTTAGAGAGGTTGTGACAAAAAATAAAAAACAGCAAACCTGGAAACAGAAAAGCTTTCTGACCTTAGACATGAACACTTGAGAAATCGTATCGTAATGCTTGGGCTGACCAAGAAACCGCCCCTTAGAAAGGTAGACTTGGAACCCAGCTGCGCAACCCAGAAAACCATTACATATCGTCTCGAGCTTAAACAAGTAATTCACTTCACCACCCAGTCAACTTTTATGCTTCGAAATCCGCCACACTCCATTCTTTGGAAGGAGTTATCAATCGTCTCGAGATTGCAACTGAAGACCCATCCTAACCAATGAAGAACACACACTCTTCAGTCACCAAAACCTAAAGGCCTTCACGATCTATGGTCTTTCCCACCGTCAGTGGTCTTTCCCACAGTCACTAGTCTATCCCAGTGTCAACCAGTCTTTCCTGGCAGTCAACTGGATCTGTGTAAGAAACAGAAAAAAGAGAATAGGAGTAACTACATCGCAATCCAGATAAAACTAGCTTTTTAAGACGGAAAGTTTAATTAAAAAAAGGAGGTTTCTCTCCAAAGAATAAGAAGCTGCTGTAGAACTTCTGCATTCTCCCCTTTACAGGGATAATCGGAAAGTTAATGGATTTCGACTGTACTGAAACAAACACCTATGAATGTGGAAACACGAGGATTGGTGAAATTCACTCATGCTTGGGATCTGGTGCGGGCCCTTGAGTAAGCATCCCCTGTCTCCTGCAAGACACCAGCCACATTCATTGACACCGTCCGCCAAAACCAATAACTTTTGTTAAACTTTGGAAAAAGAAAAGTCGACAGCTGCAAATCGTATCGTTGTTGCTTTTACCTACTGACACAGAGCCCAGGGCTAAGAGAGGTAGACTTAGAACCCAGCCCTTAGAGAGGTTGTGACAAAGAATAAAAAGCAGCAAACCTGGAAACAGAAAAGCTTTCTGACCTTAGACATGAACAATTGAGAAATCGTATCGTAATGCTTGGGCTGACCAAGAAACCGCCCCTTAGAAAGGTAGACTTGGAACCCAGCGGCGCAACCCAGAAAACCATTACATATCGTCTCGAGCTTAAACAAGTAATTCACTTCACCACCCAGTCAACGCTTATGCTCCGAAATCCGCCACACTCCATTCTTTGGAAGGAGTTATCAATCGTCTCGAGATTGCAACTAAAGACCCATCCTAACCAATGAAGAACACACACTCTTCAGTCACCAAAACCTAAAGGCCTTCACGATCTATGGTCTTTCCCACCGTCAGTGGTCTTTCCCACAGTCACTAGTCTTTCCCAGTGTCAACCAGTCTTTCCTGGCAGTCAACTGGATCTGTGTAAGAAACAGGAAAAAGAGAATAGGAGTAACTACATCGCAATGCAGATAAAACTAGTCTTTTAAGACGGAAAGTTTAATTAAAAAAGGAGGTTTCTCTCCAAAGAATAAGAAGCTGCTGTAGAACTTCTGCATTCTCCCCTTTACAGGGATAATCGGAAAGTTAATGGATTGCGACTGTACTGAAACAAACACCTATGAATGTGGAAACGCGAGGATTGGTGAAATTCACTCATGCTTGGGATCTGGTGCGGGCCCTTGAGTAAGCTTCCCCTGCCTCCTGCAAGACACCAGCCACATTCATTGACACCGTCCGCCAAAACCAATAACTTTTGTTAAACTTTGGAAAAAGAAAAGTCGACAGCTGCAAATCGTATCGTTGTTGCTTTTACCTACTGACACAGAGCCCAGGGCTAAGAGAGGTAGACTTGGAACCCAGCCCTTAGAAAGGTTGTGACAAAGAATAAAAAGCAGCAAACCTGGAAACAGAAAAGCTTTCTGACCTTAGACATGAACACTTGAGAAATAGTATCGTAATGCTTGGGCTGACCAAGAAACCGCCACTTAGAAAGGTAGACTTGGAACCCAGCGGCGGCAACCCAGCGGCGGCAACCCAGAAAACCATTACATATCGTCTCGAGCTTAAACAAGTAATTCACTTCACCACCCAGTCAACTTTTATGCTTCGAAATCCGCCACACGCCATAGTTTGGAAGGAGTTATTTATTATTATTATTTAACGAATGTTTATACAGGATTTGCATGTCAGTATATAAAACACTGTTATAAATATGCGTCCTGAAAATAAAATGTTAAAAATATTAATATTCATTTAAAATGGTTATATACAATAGATAAAAATAAATATGTAATGTGAAGATTATGTATATTTGTACGGAATAAAATGAGAGACAAAAAGAGAGAAAGACTATATCGAGAAAAACAGGGAAACAAACTAAGAAACTGTCACAAAACGGTGCACTATATAAAGTCCTCAGTTGAAAAAGAATGTTAACACAAAACTCAAAAAGATTGTGTCAAAAGCTAAACCAGGCTGTATGGAAAACACACTCACAAATACACTTATCAAACAAAATGTGCTTGACACAAAGCTTTAAATTCCTCAAAAATTTCACATTGCCTAATTCCAATGGGTAAAGAGTTGAATAAACTCACACCCATTGAAAAGAAGCTTCCCTTTGCAAATTCTAATTTCACTTTAGGTATAAATAAAAGAAAACCGTTGTTTCTTGTTGTTCTTTGACGACGCTTCACAGTGAAGTAGTCTTGAAAGTTATCCCAGACATTACCATCCAAACATTTTTTAACAAACAGCACAGCTCGTTTTTCAATTTCTTTTCTGATCTCAGGAACATTTTGTTGAGTCAGAATTCTAGCACGATTGTCAATGGATTCCAGTCTCTTTATTTGAGTATCATTGAATTTGAGCTGAACGTTACTGCAATAGGATAATCCTGGTAAAATAATAGCTGTGTAGATCTTTCTAACAGCATCCGCAGTAAGACCCATTTTGAGTGAACTTAACAAACGTAGCTTGTTCGAAGCTCTTTTGTAAATCGTGTTGAAGTTTTCGTTCATGTTTAAAGATGGATCCAAAACAGTACCAAGATACTTATAATGTGTAGTTGAAGATATTGGAACGTCATTGTAATATAAATTCATTTGTCGTGAATACATCGAGAGTCGTTTTTGAGTTCCAAATACCATTGACTCGGTCTTTCCTTTTCTGAGATTTATTACTAATTCGTTATCTTTGAGATATTCGGCTATCTTCTCGAGATCGTAATTGAACTTGTCTTCGATGTCTTGTAACCGTTTGCTCGCAAAATATAACACCGTGTCATCTGCAAACTCTATGACTTCAGAATATTTAACGCACTCTTCAAAGTCATTGAAATAAAGTAAAAACAAGATAGGTCCTAAGATGGATCCTTGTGGTACACCACAGACAATACTTTTCTCTTCGGATGCTACGTTGTTTACTACGCAATACTGCTTTCTATTGAAAAGGTAGTCTGAGAACCAATTCAAAGCAATTCCTTTAATACCATAAGAACATAATTTTGACAGTAATAATCCATGACTAAGAGTGTCAAATGCTTTTGACAAGTCAACAAAAATTGCACCAACTAGATTGCCACTGTCTACTTCTTTCCTGATGTTGTCCGTTAATAACGTAGTCGCCATCTCCGTTGATCGTTTTCGACGGTACCCAAATTGATTTCGAGAAAGTAAGTTATTTGATTCTAGATAATCAATTAATTGGTGATGAACAGCACGTTCTAGAATCTTGGAAACTATAGGAAGAACTGAGATAGGTCGATAGTTTGTTTCTTCAGATGAATTTCTTCCCTTAAAAAGTGGCGTAACTTTTGCGATTTTCCAGTCCGACGGTATTGTACTGGTACGCAGCGACAGGTTTATAATGAATGCTAATGGTTGAGAAAGGAGTGTAGCAGCATCTTTCAAAACACCCGGTGGTATGTCATCTGCACCGGTGGCTTTCTTTCTCTTCAAAGATTTTAATTCTTTTTCGACAAACACTTTCGTGACGTAATGAAAATGAAAGAGTTTATCAGTCCTGGTCGAAATTATTGGAGTATATCTCCATATAAGGTTTCGTAATGGAAAAGCGACGTCCTTCAATTTTCTAGCGCAATCTGAAAAGTATCGACAAAATTTGTTAGCGTAAAGAAGTTTCTCAGCTGCATCCGGCTGATCACTATTTGTTGGAGATGATGACTTTCCTGCAGGAAATATGCTTTTGATTGTTTTCCAAAACTTACGAGGATTAGCCGGTTTTCCACTAACAAGTTTTTCTGATAACCATTTCTTGCAACTCGAATTTTGTTGTTACAAAGATTTTTTAATTGTCTGTGCAAACACCAATCTGACGCTTTCTTCGTTTTTCGTGCCTTTCTCAAGAGTTTATCTCGATTGTTCATATGTTTCTTAATTTCAGCACTCAACCACGGACAGGAACGCCCTTTTACCATTTTGGTTATAACGGGAGCGTGCTTGTCGATTATAGCATGTACTGTTGTTTTAAAATATTCCCAGGAACTTTCCACGGAACTCTGTGTCAGTAGGTAAAAGCAACAACGATACGATTTGCAGCTGTCGACTTTTCTTTTTCCAAAGTTTAACAAAAGTTATTGGTTTTGGCGGACGATGTCAATGAATCTGGCTGGTGTCTTGCAGGAGGCAGGGGATGCTTACTCAAGGGCCCGCACCTGATCCCAAGCATGAGTGAATTTCACCAATCCTCGTGTTTCCACATTCATATGTGTTTGTTTCAGTACAGTCGAAATCCATTAACTTTCCGATTATCCCTGTAAAGGGGAGAATGCAGAAGTTCTCCAGCAGCTTCTTATTCTTTGGAGAGAAACCTTCTTTTTTAATCATTCGTCTCGAGATTGCAACTGAAGACCCATCCTAACCAATGAAGAACACACACTCTTCAGTCACCAAAACCTAAAGGCCTTCACGATCTATGGTCTTTCCCACCGTCAGTGGTCTTTCCCACAGTCACTAGTCTTTCCCAGTGTCAACCAGTCTTTTCTGGCAGTCAACTGGATCTGTGTAAGAAACAGAAAAAAGAGAATAGGAGTAACTACATCGCAATGCAGATAAAACTAGCATTTTAAGACGGAAAGTTTAATTAAAAAAAGGAGGTTTCTCTCCAAAGAATAAGAAGATGCTGGAGAACTTCTGCATTCTCCCCTTTACAGGGATAATCGGAAAGTTAATGGATTTCGACTGTACTGAAACAATCACCTATGAATGTGGAAACACGAGGATTGGTGAAATTCACTCATGCTTGGGATCTGGTGCGGGCCCTTGAGTAAGCATCCCCTGCCTCCCGCAAGACACCAGCCACATTCATTGACACCGTCCGCCAAAACCAAGAACTTTTGTTAAACTTTGGAAAAAGAAAAGTCGACAGCTGCAAATCGTATCGTTGTTGCTTTTACCTACTGACACAGAGCCCAGGGCTAAGAGAGGTAGACTTGGAACCCAGCCCTTAGAAAGGTTGTGACAAAAAATAAAAAGCAGCAAACCTGGAAACAGAAAAGCTTTCTGACCTTAGACATGAAAACTTGAGAAATCGTATCGTAATGCTTGGGCTGACCAAGAAACCGCCCCTTAGAAAGGTAGACTTGGAACCCAGCGGCGCAACCCAGAAAACCATTACATATCGTCTCGAGCTTAAACAAGTAATTCACTTCACCACCCAGTCAACTTTTATGCTTCGAAATCCGCCACACTCCATTCTTTGGAAGGAGTTATCAATCGTCTCGAGATTGCAACTGAAGACCCATCCTAACCAATGAAGAACACACACTCTTCAGTCACCAAAACCTAAAGGCCTTCACGATCTATGGTCTTTCCCACCGTCAGTGGTCTTTCCCACAGTCACTAGTCTTTCCCAGTGTCAACCAGTCTTTCCTGGCAGTCAACTGGATCTGTGTAAGAAACAGAAAAAAGAGAATAGGAGTAACTACATCGCAATGCAGATAAAACTAGCTTTTTAAGACGGAAAGTTTAATTAAAAAAAGGAGGTTTCTCTCCAAAGAATAAGAAGCTGCTGTAGAACTTCTGCATTCTCCCCTTTACAGGGATAATCGGAAAGTTAATGGATTTCGACTGTACTGAAACAAACACCTATGAATGTGGAAACACGAGGATTGGTGAAATTCACTCATGCTTGGGATCTGGTGCGGGCCCTTGAGTAAGCATCCCCTGCGTTCTGCAAGACACCAGCCACATTCATTGACACCGTCCGCCAAAACCAATAACTTTTGTTAAACTTTGGAAAAAGAAAAGTCGACAGCTGCAAATCGTATCGTTGTTGCTTTTACCTACTGAGAAAAAGCCCAGGGCTAAGAGAGGTAGACCTGGAACCCAGCCCTTAGAAAGGTTGTGACAAAGAATAAAAAGCAGCAAACCTGGAAACAGAAAAGCTTTCTGACCTTAGACATGAACACTTGAGAAATCGTATCGTAATGCTTGGGCTGACCAAGAAACCGCCCCTTAGAAAGGTAGACTTGGAACCCAGCGGCGGCAACCCAGAAAACCATTACATATCGTCTCGAGCTTAAACAAGTAATTCACTTCACCACCCAGTCAATTTTTATGCTTCGAAATCCGCCACACTCCATTCTTTGGAAGGAGTTATCAATTGTCTCGAGATTGCAACTGAAGACCCATCCTAACCAATGAAGAACACACACTCTTTAGTCACCAAAACCTAAAAGCCTTCACGATCTATGGTCTTTCCCACCGTCAGTGGTCTTTCCCACAGTCACTAGTCTTTCCCAGTGTCAACCAGTCTTTCCTGGCAGTCAACTGGATCTGTGTAAGAAACAGGAAGAAGAGAATAGGAGTAACTACATCGCAATGCAGATAAAACTAGTCTTTTAAGACGGAAAGTTTAATTAAAAAAGGAGGTTTCTCTCCAAAGAATAAGAAGCTGCTGTAGAACTTCTGCATTCTCCCCTTTACAGGGATAATCGGAAAGTTAATGGATTTCGACTGTACTGAAACAAACACCTATGAATGTGGAAACACAAGGATTGGTGAAATTCACTCATGCTTGGGATCTGGTGCGGACCCTTGAGTAAGCATCCCCTGCCTCCTGCAAGACACCAGCCACATTCATTGACACCGTCCGCCAAAACCAATAACTTTTGTTAAACTTTGGAAAAAGAAAAGTCGACAGCTGCAAATGGTATCGTTGTTGCTTTTACCTAGTGACACAGAGCCCAGGGCTAAGAGAGGTAGACTTGGAACCCAGCCCTTAGAGAGGTTGTGACAAAGAATAAAAAGCAGCAAACCTGGAAACAGAAAAGCTTTCTGACCTTAGACATGAAGACTTGAGAAATCGTATCGTAATGCTTGGGCTGACCAAGAAACCGCCCCTTAGAAAGGTAGACTTGGAACCCAGCGGCGCAACCCAGAAAACCATTACATATCGTCTCGAGCTTAAACAAGTAATTCACTTCACCACCCAGTCAACTTTTATGCTCCGAAATCCGCCACACTCCATTCTTTGGAAGGAGTTATCAATCGTCTCGAGATTGCAACTAAAGACCCATCCTAACCAATGAAGAACACACACTCTTCAGTCACTAAAACCTAAAGGCCTTCACGATCTATGGTCTTTCCCACCGTCAGTGGTCTTTCCCACAGTCACTAGTCTTTCCCAGTGTCAACCAGTCTTTCCTGGCAGTCAACTGGATCTGTGTAAGAAACAGCAAAAAGAGAATAGGAGTAACTACATCGCAATGCAGATAAAACTAGCTTTTTAAGACGGAAAGTTTAATTAAAAAAAGGAGGTTTCTCTCCAAAGAATAAGAAGCTGCTGTAGAACTTCTGCATTCTCCCCTTTACAGGGATAATCGGAAAGTTAATGGATTTCGACTGTACTGAAACAAACACCTATGAATGTGGAAACACGAGGATTGGTGAAATTCACTCATGCTTGGGATCTGGTGCGGGCGCTTGAGTAAGCATCCCCTGCGTTCTGCAAGACACCAGCCACATTCATTGACACCGTCCGCCAAAACCAATAACTTTTGTTAAACTTTGGAAAAAGAAAAGTCGACAGCTGCAAATCGTATCGTTGTTGCTTTTACCTACTGAGAAAAAGCCCAGGGCTAAGAGAGGTAGACCTGGAACCCAGCCCTTAGAAAGGTTGTGACAAAGAATAAAAAGCAGCAAACCTGGAAACAGAAAAGCTTTCTGACCTTAGACATGAACACTTGAGAAATCGTATCGTAATGCTTGGGCTGACCAAGAAACCGCCCCTTAGAAAGGTAGACTTGGAACCCAGCGGCGGCAACCCAGAAAACCATTACATATCGTCTCGAGCTTAAACAAGTAATTCACTTCACCACCCAGTCAACTTTTATGCTTCGAAATCCGCCACACTCCATTCTTTGGAAGGAGTTATCAATTGTCTCGAGATTGCAACTGAAGACCCATCCTAACCAATGAAGAACACACACTCTTTAGTCACCAAAACCTAAAAGCCTTCACGATCTATGGTCTTTCCCACCGTCAGTGGTCTTTCCCACAGTCACGAGTCTTTCCCAGTGTCAACCAGTCTTTCCTGGCAGTCAACTGGATCTGTGTAAGAAACAGGAAAAAGAAAATAGGAGTAACTACATCGCAATGCAGATAAAACTAGTCTTTTAAGACGGAAAGTTTAATTAAAAAAGGAGGTTTCTCTCCAAAGAATAAGAAGCTGCTGTAGAACTTCTGCATTCTCCCCTTTACAGGGATAATCGGAAAGTTAATGGATTTCGACTGTACTGAAACAAACACCTATGAATGTGGAAACACGAGGATTGGTGAAATTCACTCATGCTTGGGATCTGGTGCGGGCCCTTGAGTAAGCATCCCCTGCGTTCTGCAAGACACCAGCCACATTCATTGACACCGTCCGCCAAAACCAATAACTTTTGTTAAACTTTGGAAAAAGAAAAGTCGACAGCTGCAAATCGTATCGTTGTTGCTTTTACCTACTGAGAAAAAGCCCAGGGCTAAGAGAGGTAGACCTGGAACCCAGCCCTTAGAAAGGTTGTGACAAAGAATAAAAAGCAGCAAACCTGGAAACAGAAAAGCTTTCTGACCTTAGACATGAACACTTGAGAAATCGTATCGTAATGCTTGGGCTGACCAAGAAACCGCCCCTTAGAAAGGTAGACTTGGAACCCAGCGGCGGCAACCCAGAAAACCATTACATATCGTCTCGAGCTTAAACAAGTAATTCACTTCACCACCCAGTCAATTTTTATGCTTCGAAATCCGCCACACTCCATTCTTTGGAAGGAGTTATCAATTGTCTCGAGATTGCAACTGAAGACCCATCCTAACCAATGAAGAACACACACTCTTTAGTCACCAAAACCTAAAAGCCTTCACGATCTATGGTCTTTCCCACCGTCAGTGGTCTTTCCCACAGTCACTAGTCTTTCCCAGTGTCAACCAGTCTTTCCTGGCAGTCAACTGGATCTGTGTAAGAAACAGGAAGAAGAGAATAGGAGTAACTACATCGCAATGCAGATAAAACTAGTCTTTTAAGACGGAAAGTTTAATTAAAAAAGGAGGTTTCTCTCCAAAGAATAAGAAGCTGCTGTAGAACTTCTGCATTCTCCCCTTTACAGGGATAATCGGAAAGTTAATGGATTTCGACTGTACTGAAACAAACACCTATGAATGTGGAAACACAAGGATTGGTGAAATTCACTCATGCTTGGGATCTGGTGCGGACCCTTGAGTAAGCATCCCCTGCCTCCTGCAAGACACCAGCCACATTCATTGACACCGTCCGCCAAAACCAATAACTTTTGTTAAACTTTGGAAAAAGAAAAGTCGACAGCTGCAAATGGTATCGTTGTTGCTTTTACCTAGTGACACAGAGCCCAGGGCTAAGAGAGGTAGACTTGGAACCCAGCCCTTAGAGAGGTTGTGACAAAGAATAAAAAGCAGCAAACCTGGAAACAGAAAAGCTTTCTGACCTTAGACATGAAGACTTGAGAAATCGTATCGTAATGCTTGGGCTGACCAAGAAACCGCCCCTTAGAAAGGTAGACTTGGAACCCAGCGGCGCAACCCAGAAAACCATTACATATCGTCTCGAGCTTAAACAAGTAATTCACTTCACCACCCAGTCAACTTTTATGCTCCGAAATCCGCCACACTCCATTCTTTGGAAGGAGTTATCAATCGTCTCGAGATTGCAACTAAAGACCCATCCTAACCAATGAAGAACACACACTCTTCAGTCACTAAAACCTAAAGGCCTTCACGATCTATGGTCTTTCCCACCGTCAGTGGTCTTTCCCACAGTCACTAGTCTTTCCCAGTGTCAACCAGTCTTTCCTGGCAGTCAACTGGATCTGTGTAAGAAACAGCAAAAAGAGAATAGGAGTAACTACATCGCAATGCAGATAAAACTAGCTTTTTAAGACGGAAAGTTTAATTAAAAAAAGGAGGTTTCTCTCCAAAGAATAAGAAGCTGCTGTAGAACTTCTGCATTCTCCCCTTTACAGGGATAATCGGAAAGTTAATGGATTTCGACTGTACTGAAACAAACACCTATGAATGTGGAAACACGAGGATTGGTGAAATTCACTCATGCTTGGGATCTGGTGCGGGCGCTTGAGTAAGCATCCCCTGCGTTCTGCAAGACACCAGCCACATTCATTGACACCGTCCGCCAAAACCAATAACTTTTGTTAAACTTTGGAAAAAGAAAAGTCGACAGCTGCAAATCGTATCGTTGTTGCTTTTACCTACTGAGAAAAAGCCCAGGGCTAAGAGAGGTAGACCTGGAACCCAGCCCTTAGAAAGGTTGTGACAAAGAATAAAAAGCAGCAAACCTGGAAACAGAAAAGCTTTCTGACCTTAGACATGAACACTTGAGAAATCGTATCGTAATGCTTGGGCTGACCAAGAAACCGCCCCTTAGAAAGGTAGACTTGGAACCCAGCGGCGGCAACCCAGAAAACCATTACATATCGTCTCGAGCTTAAACAAGTAATTCACTTCACCACCCAGTCAACTTTTATGCTTCGAAATCCGCCACACTCCATTCTTTGGAAGGAGTTATCAATTGTCTCGAGATTGCAACTGAAGACCCATCCTAACCAATGAAGAACACACACTCTTTAGTCACCAAAACCTAAAAGCCTTCACGATCTATGGTCTTTCCCACCGTCAGTGGTCTTTCCCACAGTCACGAGTCTTTCCCAGTGTCAACCAGTCTTTCCTGGCAGTCAACTGGATCTGTGTAAGAAACAGGAAAAAGAAAATAGGAGTAACTACATCGCAATGCAGATAAAACTAGTCTTTTAAGACGGAAAGTTTAATTAAAAAAGGAGGTTTCTCTCCAAAGAATAAGAAGCTGCTGTAGAACTTCTGCATTCTCCCCTTTACAGGGATAATCGGAAAGTTAATGGATTTCGACTGTACTGAAACAAACACCTATGAATGTGGAAACACGAGGATTGGTGAAATTCACTCATGCTTGGGATCTGGTGCGGGCCCTTGAGTAAGCATCCCCTGCCTCCTGCAAGACACCAGCCACATTCATTGACACCGTCCACCAAAACCAATAACTTTTGTTAAACTTTGGAAAAAGAAAAGTCGACAGCTGCAAATCGTATCGTTGTTGCTTTTACCTACTGACACAGAGCCCAGGGCTAAGAGAGGTAGACTTGGAACCCAGCCCTTAGAAAGGTTGTGACAAAGAATAAAAAGCAGCAAACCTGGAAACAGAAAAGCTTTCTGACCTTAGACATGAACACTTGAGAAATCGTATCGTAATGCTTGGGCTGACCAAGAAACCGCCCCTTAGAAAGGTAGACTTGGAACCCAGCGGCGGCAACCCAGAAAACCATTACATATCGTCTCGAGCTTAAACAAGTAATTCACTTCACCACCCAGTCAACTTTTATGCTTCGAAATCCGCCACACTCCATTCTTTGGAAGGAGTTATCAATCGTCTCGAGATTGCAACTAAAGACCCATCCTAACCAATGAAGAACACACACTCTTTAGTCACCAAAACCTAAAAGCCTTCACGATCTATGGTCTTTCCCACCGTCAGTGGTCTTTCCCACAGTCACTAGTCTTTCCCAGTGTCAACCAGTCTTTCCTGGCAGTCAACTGGATCTGTGTAAGAAACAGGAAAAAGAGAATAGGAGTAACTACATCGCAATGCAGATAAAACTAGTCTTTTAAGACGGAAAGTTTAATTAAAAAAGGAGGTTTCTCTCCAAAGAATAAGAAGCTGCTGTAGAACTTCTGCATTCTCCCCTTTACAGGGATAATCGGAAAGTTAATGGATTTCGACTGTACTGAAACAAACACCTATGAATGTGGAAACACAAGGATTGGTGAAATTCACTCATGCTTGGGATCTGGTGCGGACCCTTGAGTAAGCATCCCCTGCCTCCTGCAAGACACCAGCCACATTCATTGACACCGTCCGCCAAAACCAATAACTTTTGTTAAACTTTGGAAAAAGAAAAGTCGACAGCTGCAAATGGTATCGTTGTTGCTTTTACCTAGTGACACAGAGCCCAGGGCTAAGAGAGGTAGACTTGGAACCCAGCCCTTAGAGAGGTTGTGACAAAGAATAAAAAGCAGCAAACCTGGAAACAGAAAAGCTTTCTGACCTTAGACATGAAGACTTGAGAAATCGTATCGTAATGCTTGGGCTGACCAAGAAACCGTCCCTTAGAAGGGTAGACTTGGAACCCAGCGGCGCAACCCAGAAAACCATTACATATCGTCTCGAGCTTAAACAAGTAATTCACTTCACCACCCAGTCAACTTTTATGCTTCAAAATCCGCCACACTCCATTCTTTGGAAGGAGTTATCAATCGTCTCGAGATTGCAACTGAAGACCCATCCTAACCAATGAAGAACACACACTCTTCAGTCACCAAAACCTAAAGGCCTTCACGATCTATGGTCTTTCCCACCGTCAGTGGTCTTTCCCACAGTCACTAGTCTTTCCCAGTGTTAACCAGTCTTTCCTGGCAGTCAACTGGATCTGTGTAAGAAACAGAAAAAAGAGAATAGGAGTAACTACATCGCAATGCAGATAAAACTAGCTTTTTAAGACGGAAAGTTTAATTAAAAAAAGGAGGTTTCTCTCCAAAGAATAAGAAGCTGCTGTAGAACTTCTGCATTCTCCCCTTTACAGGGATAATCGGAAAGTTAATGGATTTCGACTGTACTGAAACAAACACCTATGAATGTGGAAACACGAGGATTGGTGAAATTCACTCATGCTTGGGATCTGGTGCGGGCCCTTGAGTAAGCATCCCCTGCCTCCTGCAAGACACCAGCCACATTCATTGACACCGTCCGCCAAAACCAATAACTTTTGTTAAACTTTGGAAAAAGAAAAGTCGACAGCCTCAAATCGTATCGTTGTTGCTTTTACCTACTGACACAGAGCCCAAGGCTAAGAGAGGTAGACTTGGAACCCAGCCCTTAGAGAGGTTGTGACAAAAAATAAAAAGCAGCAAACCTGAAAACAGAAAAGCTTTCTGACCTTAGACATGAACACTTGAGAAATCGTATCGTAATGCTTGGGCTGACCAAGAAACCGCCCCTTAGAAAGGTAGACTTGGAACCCAGCGGCGGCAACGCAGAAAACCATTACATATCGTCTCGAGCTTAAACAAGTAATTCACTTCACCACCCAGTCAACTTTTATGCTTCGAAATCCGCAACACTCCATTCTTTGGAAGGAGTTATCAATCGTCTCGAGATAGCAACTGAAGACCCATCCTAACCAATGAAGAACACACACTCTTCAGTCACCAAAACCTAAAAGCCTTCACGATCTATGGTCTTTCCCACCGTCAGTGGTCTTTCCCACAGTCACTAGTCTTTCCCAGTGTCAACCAGTCTTTCCTGGCAGTCAACTGGATCTGTGTAAGAAACAGAAAAAAGAGAATAGGAGTAACTACATCGCAATGCAGATAAAACTAGTCTTTTAAGACGGAAAGTTTAATTAAAAAAAGGAGGTTTCTCTCCAAAGAATAAGAAGCTGCTGTAGAACTTCTCCATTCTCCCCTTTACAGGGATAATCGGAAAGTTAATGGATTTCGACTGTACTGAAACAAACACCTATGAATGTGGAAACACGAGGATTGGTGAAATTCACTCATGCTTGGGATCTGGTGCGGGCCCTTGAGTAAGCATCCCCTGCCTCCTGCAAGACACCAGCCACATTCATTGACACCGTCCGCCAAAACCAATAACTTTTGTTAAACTTTGGAAAAAGAAAAGTCGACAGCCTCAAATCGTATCGTTGTTGCTTTTACCTACTGACACAGAGCCCAAGGCTAAGAGAGGTAGACTTGGAACCCAGCCCTTAGAGAGGTTGTGACAATGAATAAAAAGCAGCAAACCTGGAAACAGAAAAGCTTTCTGACCTTAGACATGAACACTTGAGAAATAGTATCGTAATGCTTGGGCTGACCAAGAAACCGCCCCTTAGAAAGGTAGACTTGGAACCCAGCAGCGGCAACCCAGAAAACCATTACATATCGTCTCGAGCTTAAACAAGTAATTCACTTCACCACCCAGTCAACTTTTATGCTTCGAAATCCGCCACACTCCATTCTTTGGAAGGAGTTATCAATTGTCTCGAGATTGCAACTGAAGACCCATCCTAACCAATGAAGAACACACACTCTTTAGTCACCAAAACCTAAAAGCCTTCACGATCTATGGTCTTTCCCACCGTCAGTGGTCTTTCCCACAGTCACTAGTCTTTCCCAGTGTCAACCAGTCTTTCCTGGCAGTCAACTGGATCTGTGTAAGAAACAGAAAAAAGAGAATAGGAGTAACTACATCGCAATGCAGATAAAACTAGCTTTTTAAGACGGAAAGTTTAATTAAAAAAAGGAGGTTTCTCTCCAAAGAATAAGAAGCTGCTGTAGAACTTCTGCATTCTCCCCTTTACAGGGATAATCGGAAAGTTAATGGATTTCGACTGTACTGAAACAAACACCTATGAATGTGGAAACACGAGGATTGGTGAAATTCACTCATGCTTGGGATCTGGTGCGGGCCCTTGAGTAAGCATCCCCTGCCTCCTGCAAGACACCAGCCACATTCATTGACACCGTCCGCCAAAACCAATAACTTTTGTTAAACTTTGGAAAAAGAAAAGTCGACAGCCTCAAATCGTATCGTTGTTGCTTTTACCTACTGACACAGAGCCCAAGGCTAAGAGAGGTAGACTTGGAACCCAGCCCTTAGAGAGGTTGTGACAAAAAATAAAAAGCAGCAAACCTGAAAACAGAAAAGCTTTCTGACCTTAGACATGAACACTTGAGAAATCGTATCGTAATGCTTGGGCTGACCAAGAAACCGCCCCTTAGAAAGGTAGACTTGGAACCCAGCGGCGGCAACGCAGAAAACCATTACATATCGTCTCGAGCTTAAACAAGTAATTCACTTCACCACCCAGTCAACTTTTATGCTTCGAAATCCGCAACACTCCATTCTTTGGAAGGAGTTATCAATCGTCTCGAGATAGCAACTGAAGACCCATCCTAACCAATGAAGAACACACACTCTTCAGTCACCAAAACCTAAAAGCCTTCACGATCTATGGTCTTTCCCACCGTCAGTGGTCTTTCCCACAGTCACTAGTCTTTCCCAGTGTCAACCAGTCTTTCCTGGCAGTCAACTGGATCTGTGTAAGAAACAGAAAAAAGAGAATAGGAGTAACTACATCGCAATGCAGATAAAACTAGTCTTTTAAGACGGAAAGTTTAATTAAAAAAAGGAGGTTTCTCTCCAAAGAATAAGAAGCTGCTGTAGAACTTCTCCATTCTCCCCTTTACAGGGATAATCGGAAAGTTAATGGATTTCGACTGTACTGAAACAAACACCTATGAATGTGGAAACACGAGGATTGGTGAAATTCACTCATGCTTGGGATCTGGTGCGGGCCCTTGAGTAAGCATCCCCTGCCTCCTGCAAGACACCAGCCACATTCATTGACACCGTCCGCCAAAACCAATAACTTTTGTTAAACTTTGGAAAAAGAAAAGTCGACAGCCTCAAATCGTATCGTTGTTGCTTTTACCTACTGACACAGAGCCCAAGGCTAAGAGAGGTAGACTTGGAACCCAGCCCTTAGAGAGGTTGTGACAATGAATAAAAAGCAGCAAACCTGGAAACAGAAAAGCTTTCTGACCTTAGACATGAACACTTGAGAAATAGTATCGTAATGCTTGGGCTGACCAAGAAACCGCCCCTTAGAAAGGTAGACTTGGAACCCAGCAGCGGCAACCCAGAAAACCATTACATATCGTCTCGAGCTTAAACAAGTAATTCACTTCACCACCCAGTCAACTTTTATGCTTCGAAATCCGCCACACTCCATTCTTTGGAAGGAGTTATCAATTGTCTCGAGATTGCAACTGAAGACCCATCCTAACCAATGAAGAACACACACTCTTTAGTCACCAAAACCTAAAAGCCTTCACGATCTATGGTCTTTCCCACCGTCAGTGGTCTTTCCCACAGTCACTAGTCTTTCCCAGTGTCAACCAGTCTTTCCTGGCAGTCAACTGGATCTGTGTAAGAAACAGGAAAAAGAGAATAGGAGTAACTACATCGCAATGCAGATAAAACTAGTCTTTTAAGACGGAAAGTTTAATTAAAAAAGGAGGTTTCTCTCCAAAGAATAAGAAGCTGCTGTAGAACTTCTGCATTCTCCCCTTTAAAGGGATAATCGGAAAGTTAATGGATTTCGACTGTACTGAAACAAACACCTATGAATGTGGAAACACGAGGATTGGTGAAATTCACTCATGCTTGGGATCTGGTGCGGGCCCTTGAGTAAGCATCCCCTGCCTCCTGCAAGACACCAGCCACATTCATTGACACCGTCCGCCAAAACCAATAACTTTTGTTAAACTTTGGAAAAAGAAAAGTCGACAGCCTCAAATCGTATCGTTGTTGCTTTTACCTACTGACACAGAGCCCAAGGCTAAGAGAGGTAGACTTGGAACCCAGCCCTTAGAGAGGTTGTGACAAAAAATAAAAAGCAGCAAACCTGAAAACAGAAAAGCTTTCTGACCTTAGACATGAACACTTGAGAAATCGTATCGTAATGCTTGGGCTGACCAAGAAACCGCCCCTTAGAAAGATAGACTTGGAACCCAGCGGCGGCAACGCAGAAAACCATTACATATCGTCTCGAGCTTAAACAAGTAATTCACTTCACCACCCAGTCAACTTTTATGCTTCGAAATCCGCAACACTCCATTCTTTGGAAGGAGTTATCAATCGTCTCGAGATAGCAACTGAAGACCCATCCTAACCAATGAAGAACACACACTCTTCAGTCACCAAAACCTAAAAGCCTTCACGATCTATGGTCTTTCCCACCGTCAGTGGTCTTTCCCACAGTCACTAGTCTTTCCCAGTGTCAACCAGTCTTTCCTGGCAGTCAACTGGATCTGTGTAAGAAACAGAAAAAAGAGAATAGGAGTAACTACATCGCAATGCAGATAAAACTAGCTTTTTAAGACGGAAAGTTTAAAAAAAGGAGGTTTCTCTCCAAAGAATAAGAAGCTGCTGTAGAACTTCTGCATTCTCCCCTATACAGGGATAATCGGAAAGTTAATGGATTTCGACTGTACTAAAACAAACACCTATGAATGTGGAAACACGAGGATTGGTGAAATTCACTCATGCTTGGGATCTGGTGCGGGCCCTTGAGTAAGCATCCCCTGTCTCCTGCAAGACACCAGCCACATTCATTGACACCGTCCGCCAAAACCAATAACTTTTGTTAAACTTTGGAAAAAGAAAAGTCGACAGCTGCAAATCGTATCGTTGTTGCTTTTACCTACTGACACAGAGCCCAGGGCTAAGAGAGGTAGACTTAGAACCCAGCCCTTAGAGAGGTTGTGACAAAGAATAAAAAGCAGCAAACCTGGAAACAGAAAAGCTTTCTGACCTTAGACATGAACACTTGAGAAATCGTATCGTAATGCTTGGGCTGACCAAGAAACTGCCCCTTAGAAAGGTAGACTTGGAACCCAGCGGCGCAACCCAGAAAACCATTACATATCGTCTCGAGCTTAAACAAGTAATTCACTTCACCACCCAGTCAACTTTTATGCTCCGAAATCCGCCACACTCCATTCTTTGGAAGGAGTTATCAATCGTCTCGAGATTGCAACTAAAGACCCATCCTAACCAATGAAGAACACACACTCTTCAGTCACTAAAACCTAAAGGCCTTCACGATCTATGGTCTTTCCCACCGTCAGTGGTCTTTCCCACAGTCACTAGTCTTTCCCAGTGTCAACCAGTCTTTCCTGGCAGTCAACTGGATCTGTGTAAGAAACAGCAAAAAGAGAATAGGAGTAACTACATCGCAATGCAGATAAAACTAGCTTTTTAAGACGGAAAGTTTAATTAAAAAAAGGAGGTTTCTCTCCAAAGAATAAGAAGCTGCTGTAGAACTTCTGCATTCTCCCCTTTACAGGGATAATCGGAAAGTTAATGGATTTCGACTGTACTGAAACAAACACCTATGAATGTGGAAACACGAGGATTGGTGAAATTCACTCATGCTTGGGATCTGGTGCGGGCCCTTGAGTAAGCATCCCCTGCGTTCTGCAAGACACCAGCCACATTCATTGACACCGTCCGCCAAAACCAATAACTTTTGTTAAACTTTGGAAAAAGAAAAGTCGACAGCTGCAAATCGTATCGTTGTTGCTTTTACCTACTGAGAAAAAGCCCAGGGCTAAGAGAGGTAGACCTGGAACCCAGCCCTTAGAAAGGTTGTGACAAAGAATAAAAAGCAGCAAACCTGGAAACAGAAAAGCTTTCTGACCTTAGACATGAACACTTGAGAAATCGTATCGTAATGCTTGGGCTGACCAAGAAACCGCCCCTTAGAAAGGTAGACTTGGAACCCAGCGGCGGCAACCCAGAAAACCATTACATATCGTCTCGAGCTTAAACAAGTAATTCACTTCACCACCCAGTCAACTTTTATGCTTCGAAATCCGCCACACTCCATTCTTTGGAAGGAGTTATCAATTGTCTCGAGATTGCAACTGAAGACCCATCCTAACCAATGAAGAACACACACTCTTTAGTCACCAAAACCTAAAAGCCTTCACGATCTATGGTCTTTCCCACCGTCAGTGGTCTTTCCCACAGTCACTAGTCTTTCCCAGTGTCAACCAGTCTTTCCTGGCAGTCAACTGGATCTGTGTAAGAAACAGGAAGAAGAGAATAGGAGTAACTACATCGCAATGCAGATAAAACTAGTCTTTTAAGACGGAAAGTTTAATTAAAAAAGGAGGTTTCTCTCCAAAGAATAAGAAGCTGCTGTAGAACTTCTGCATTCTCCCCTTTACAGGGATAATCGGAAAGTTAATGGATTTCGACTGTACTGAAACAAACACCTATGAATGTGGAAACACAAGGATTGGTGAAATTCACTCATGCTTGGGATCTGGTGCGGACCCTTGAGTAAGCATCCCCTGCCTCCTGCAAGACACCAGCCACATTCATTGACACCGTCCGCCAAAACCAATAACTTTTGTTAAACTTTGGAAAAAGAAAAGTCGACAGCTGCAAATGGTATCGTTGTTGCTTTTACCTAGTGACACAGAGCCCAGGGCTAAGAGAGGTAGACTTGGAACCCAGCCCTTAGAGAGGTTGTGACAAAGAATAAAAAGCAGCAAACCTGGAAACAGAAAAGCTTTCTGACCTTAGACATGAAGACTTGAGAAATCGTATCGTAATGCTTGGGCTGACCAAGAAACCGCCCCTTAGAAAGGTAGACTTGGAACCCAGCGGCGCAACCCAGAAAACCATTACATATCGTCTCGAGCTTAAACAAGTAATTCACTTCACCACCCAGTCAACTTTTATGCTCCGAAATCCGCCACACTCCATTCTTTGGAAGGAGTTATCAATCGTCTCGAGATTGCAACTAAAGACCCATCCTAACCAATGAAGAACACACACTCTTCAGTCACTAAAACCTAAAGGCCTTCACGATCTATGGTCTTTCCCACCGTCAGTGGTCTTTCCCACAGTCACTAGTCTTTCCCAGTGTCAACCAGTCTTTCCTGGCAGTCAACTGGATCTGTGTAAGAAACAGCAAAAAGAGAATAGGAGTAACTACATCGCAATGCAGATAAAACTAGCTTTTTAAGACGGAAAGTTTAATTAAAAAAAGGAGGTTTCTCTCCAAAGAATAAGAAGCTGCTGTAGAACTTCTCCATTCTCCCCTTTACAGGGATAATCGGAAAGTTAATGGATTTCGACTGTACTGAAACAAACACCTATGAATGTGGAAACACGAGGATTGGTGAAATTCACTCATGCTTGGGATCTGGTGCGGGCCCTTGAGTAAGCATCCCCTGCCTCCTGCAAGACACCAGCCACATTCATTGACACCGTCCGCCAAAACCAATAACTTTTGTTAAACTTTGGAAAAAGAAAAGTCGACAGCCTCAAATCGTATCGTTGTTGCTTTTACCTACTGACACAGAGCCCAAGGCTAAGAGAGGTAGACTTGGAACCCAGCCCTTAGAGAGGTTGTGACAATGAATAAAAAGCAGCAAACCTGGAAACAGAAAAGCTTTCTGACCTTAGACATGAACACTTGAGAAATAGTATCGTAATGCTTGGGCTGACCAAGAAACCGCCCCTTAGAAAGGTAGACTTGGAACCCAGCAGCGGCAACCCAGAAAACCATTACATATCGTCTCGAGCTTAAACAAGTAATTCACTTCACCACCCAGTCAACTTTTATGCTTCGAAATCCGCCACACTCCATTCTTTGGAAGGAGTTATCAATTGTCTCGAGATTGCAACTGAAGACCCATCCTAACCAATGAAGAACACACACTCTTTAGTCACCAAAACCTAAAAGCCTTCACGATCTATGGTCTTTCCCACCGTCAGTGGTCTTTCCCACAGTCACTAGTCTTTCCCAGTGTCAACCAGTCTTTCCTGGCAGTCAACTGGATCTGTGTAAGAAACAGGAAAAAGAGAATAGGAGTAACTACATCGCAATGCAGATAAAACTAGTCTTTTAAGACGGAAAGTTTAATTAAAAAAGGAGGTTTCTCTCCAAAGAATAAGAAGCTGCTGTAGAACTTCTGCATTCTCCCCTTTACAGGGATAATCGGAAAGTTAATGGATTTCGACTGTACTGAAACAAACACCTATGAATGTGGAAACACGAGGATTGGTGAAATTCACTCATGCTTGGGATCTGGTGCGGGCCCTTGAGTAAGCATCCCCTGCCTCCTGCAAGACACCAGCCACATTCATTGACACCGTCCGCCAAAACCAATAACTTTTGTTAAACTTTGGAAAAAGAAAAGTCGACAGCCTCAAATCGTATCGTTGTTGCTTTTACCTACTGACACAGAGCCCAAGGCTAAGAGAGGTAGACTTGGAACCCAGCCCTTAGAGAGGTTGTGACAAAAAATAAAAAGCAGCAAACCTGAAAACAGAAAAGCTTTCTGACCTTAGACATGAACACTTGAGAAATCGTATCGTAATGCTTGGGCTGACCAAGAAACCGCCCCTTAGAAAGGTAGACTTGGAACCCAGCGGCGGCAACGCAGAAAACCATTACATATCGTCTCGAGCTTAAACAAGTAATTCACTTCACCACCCAGTCAACTTTTATGCTTCGAAATCCGCAACACTCCATTCTTTGGAAGGAGTTATCAATCGTCTCGAGATAGCAACTGAAGACCCATCCTAACCAATGAAGAACACACACTCTTCAGTCACCAAAACCTAAAAGCCTTCACGATCTATGGTCTTTCCCACCGTCAGTGGTCTTTCCCACAGTCACTAGTCTTTCCCAGTGTCAACCAGTCTTTCCTGGCAGTCAACTGGATCTGTGTAAGAAACAGAAAAAAGAGAATAGGAGTAACTACATCGCAATGCAGATAAAACTAGCTTTTTAAGACGGAAAGTTTAAAAAAAGGAGGTTTCTCTCCAAAGAATAAGAAGCTGCTGTAGAACTTCTGCATTCTCCCCTATACAGGGATAATCGGAAAGTTAATGGATTTCGACTGTACTAAAACAAACACCTATGAATGTGGAAACACGAGGATTGGTGAAATTCACTCATGCTTGGGATCTGGTGCGGGCCCTTGAGTAAGCATCCCCTGTCTCCTGCAAGACACCAGCCACATTCATTGACACCGTCCGCCAAAATCAATAACTTTTGTTAAACTTTGGAAAAAGAAAAGTCGACAGCTGCAAATCGTATCGTTGTTGCTTTTACCTACTGACACAGAGCCCAGGGCTAAGAGAGGTAGACTTAGAACCCAGCCCTTAGAGAGGTTATGACAAAGAATAAAAAGCAGCAAACCTGGAAACAGAAAAGCTTTCTGACCTTAGACATGAACACTTGAGAAATCGTATCGTAATGCTTGGGCTGACCAAGAAACTGCCCCTTAGAAAGGTAGACTTGGAACCCAGCGGCGCAACCCAGAAAACCATTACATATCGTCTCGAGCTTAAACAAGTAATTCACTTCACCACCCAGTCAACTTTTATGCTCCGAAATCCGCCACACTCCATTCTTTGGAAGGAGTTATCAATCGTCTCGAGATTGCAACTAAAGACCCATCCTAACCAATGAAGAACACACACTCTTCAGTCACTAAAACCTAAAGGCCTTCACGATCTATGGTCTTTCCCACCGTCAGTGGTCTTTCCCACAGTCACTAGTCTTTCCCAGTGTCAACCAGTCTTTCCTGGCAGTCAACTGGATCTGTGTAAGAAACAGCAAAAAGAGAATAGGAGTAACTACATCGCAATGCAGATAAAACTAGCTTTTTAAGACGGAAAGTTTAATTAAAAAAAGGAGGTTTCTCTCCAAAGAATAAGAAGCTGCTGTAGAACTTCTGCATTCTCCCCTTTACAGGGAGAATCGGAAAGTTAATGGATTTCGACTGTACTGAAACAAACACCTATGAATGTGGAAACACGAGGATTGGTGAAATTCACTCATGCTTGGGATCTGGTGCGGGCCCTTGAGTAAGCATCCCCTGCGTTCTGCAAGACACCAGCCACATTCATTGACACCGTCCGCCAAAACCAATAACTTTTGTTAAACTTTGGAAAAAGAAAAGTCGACAGCTGCAAATCGTATCGTTGTTGCTTTTACCTACTGAGAAAAAGCCCAGGGCTAAGAGAGGTAGACCTGGAACCCAGCCCTTAGAAAGGTTGTGACAAAGAATAAAAAGCAGCAAACCTGGAAACAGAAAAGCTTTCTGACCTTAGACATGAACACTTGAGAAATCGTATCGTAATGCTTGGGCTGACCAAGAAACCGCCCCTTAGAAAGGTAGACTTGGAACCCAGCGGCGGCAACCCAGAAAACCATTACATATCGTCTCGAGCTTAAACAAGTAATTCACTTCACCACCCAGTCAACTTTTATGCTTCGAAATCCGCCACACTCCATTCTTTGGAAGGAGTTATCAATTGTCTCGAGATTGCAACTGAAGACCCATCCTAACCAATGAAGAACACACACTCTTTAGTCACCAAAACCTAAAAGCCTTCACGATCTATGGTCTTTCCCACCGTCAGTGGTCTTTCCCACAGTCACTAGTCTTTCCCAGTGTCAACCAGTCTTTCCTGGCAGTCAACTGGATCTGTGTAAGAAACAGGAAGAAGAGAATAGGAGTAACTACATCGCAATGCAGATAAAACTAGTCTTTTAAGACGGAAAGTTTAATTAAAAAAGGAGGTTTCTCTCCAAAGAATAAGAAGCTGCTGTAGAACTTCTGCATTCTCCCCTTTACAGGGATAATCGGAAAGTTAATGGATTTCGACTGTACTGAAACAAACACCTATGAATGTGGAAACACAAGGATTGGTGAAATTCACTCATGCTTGGGATCTGGTGCGGACCCTTGAGTAAGCATCCCCTGCCTCCTGCAAGACACCAGCCACATTCATTGACACCGTCCGCCAAAACCAATAACTTTTGTTAAACTTTGGAAAAAGAAAAGTCGACAGCTGCAAATGGTATCGTTGTTGCTTTTACCTAGTGACACAGAGCCCAGGGCTAAGAGAGGTAGACTTGGAACCCAGCCCTTAGAGAGGTTGTGACAAAGAATAAAAAGCAGCAAACCTGGAAACAGAAAAGCTTTCTGACCTTAGACATGAAGACTTGAGAAATCGTATCGTAATGCTTGGGCTGACCAAGAAACCGCCCCTTAGAAAAGTAGACTTGGAACCCAGCGGCGCAACCCAGAAAACCATTACATATCGTCTCGAGCTTAAACAAGTAATTCACTTCACCACCCAGTCAACTTTTATGCTCCGAAATCCGCCACACTCCATTCTTTGGAAGGAGTTATCAATCGTCTCGAGATTGCAACTAAAGACCCATCCTAACCAATGAAGAACACACACTCTTCAGTCACTAAAACCTAAAGGCCTTCACGATCTATGGTCTTTCCCACCGTCAGTGGTCTTTCCCACAGTCACTAGTCTTTCCCAGTGTCAACCAGTCTTTCCTGGCAGTCAACTGGATCTGTGTAAGAAACAGCAAAAAGAGAATAGGAGTAACTACATCGCAATGCAGATAAAACTAGCTTTTTAAGACGGAAAGTTTAATTAAAAAAAGGAGGTTTCTCTCCAAAGAATAAGAAGCTGCTGTAGAACTTCTGCATTCTCCCCTTTACAGGGATAATCGGAAAGTTAATGGATTTCGACTGTACTGAAACAAACACCTATGAATGTGGAAACACGAGGATTGGTGAAATTCACTCATGCTTGGGATCTGGTGCGGGCGCTTGAGTAAGCATCCCCTGCGTTCTGCAAGACACCAGCCACATTCATTGACACCGTCCGCCAAAACCAATAACTTTTGTTAAACTTTGGAAAAAGAAAAGTCGACAGCTGCAAATCGTATCGTTGTTGCTTTTACCTACTGAGAAAAAGCCCAGGGCTAAGAGAGGTAGACCTGGAACCCAGCCCTTAGAAAGGTTGTGACAAAGAATAAAAAGCAGCAAACCTGGAAACAGAAAAGCTTTCTGACCTTAGACATGAACACTTGAGAAATCGTATCGTAATGCTTGGGCTGACCAAGAAACCGCCCCTTAGAAAGGTAGACTTGGAACCCAGCGGCGGCAACCCAGAAAACCATTACATATCGTCTCGAGCTTAAACAAGTAATTCACTTCACCACCCAGTCAACTTTTATGCTTCGAAATCCGCCACACTCCATTCTTTGGAAGGAGTTATCAATTGTCTCGAGATTGCAACTGAAGACCCATCCTAACCAATGAAGAACACACACTCTTTAGTCACCAAAACCTAAAAGCCTTCACGATCTATGGTCTTTCCCACCGTCAGTGGTCTTTCCCACAGTCACGAGTCTTTCCCAGTGTCAACCAGTCTTTCCTGGCAGTCAACTGGATCTGTGTAAGAAACAGGAAAAAGAAAATAGGAGTAACTACATCGCAATGCAGATAAAACTAGTCTTTTAAGACGGAAAGTTTAATTAAAAAAGGAGGTTTCTCTCCAAAGAATAAGAAGCTGCTGTAGAACTTCTGCATTCTCCCCTTTACAGGGATAATCGGAAAGTTAATGGATTTCGACTGTACTGAAACAAACACCTATGAATGTGGAAACACGAGGATTGGTGAAATTCACTCATGCTTGGGATCTGGTGCGGGCCCTTGAGTAAGCATCCCCTGCCTCCTGCAAGACACCAGCCACATTCATTGACACCGTCCACCAAAACCAATAACTTTTGTTAAACTTTGGAAAAAGAAAAGTCGACAGCTGCAAATCGTATCGTTGTTGCTTTTACCTACTGACACAGAGCCCAGGGCTAAGAGAGGTAGACTTGGAACCCAGCCCTTAGAAAGGTTGTGACAAAGAATAAAAAGCAGCAAACCTGGAAACAGAAAAGCTTTCTGACCTTAGACATGAACACTTGAGAAATCGTATCGTAATGCTTGGGCTGACCAAGAAACCGCCCCTTAGAAAGGTAGACTTGGAACCCAGCGGCGGCAACCCAGAAAACCATTACATATCGTCTCGAGCTTAAACAAGTAATTCACTTCACCACCCAGTCAACTTTTATGCTTCGAAATCCGCCACACTCCATTCTTTGGAAGGAGTTATCAATCGTCTCGAGATTGCAACTGAAGACCCATCCTAACCAATGAAGAACACACACTCTTCAGTCACCAAAACCTAAAGGCCTTCACGATCTATGGTCTTTCCCACCGTCAGTGGTCTTTCCCACAGTCACTAGTCTTTCCCAGTGTTAACCAGTCTTTCCTGGCAGTCAACTGGATCTGTGTAAGAAACAGAAAAAAGAGAATAGGAGTAACTACATCGCAATGCAGATAAAACTAGCTTTTTAAGACGGAAAGTTTAATTAAAAAAAGGAGGTTTCTCTCCAAAGAATAAGAAGCTGCTGTAGAACTTCTGCATTCTCCCCTTTACAGGGATAATCGGAAAGTTAATGGATTTCGACTGTACTGAAACAAACACCTATGAATGTGGAAACACGAGGATTGGTGAAATTCACTCATGCTTGGGATCTGGTGCGGGCCCTTGAGTAAGCATCCCCTGTCTCCTGCAAGACACCAGCCACATTCATTGACACCGTCCACCAAAACCAATAACTTTTGTTAAACTTTGGAAAAAGAAAAGTCGACAGCTGCAAATGGTATCGTTGTTGCTTTTACCTAGTGACACAGAGCCCAGGGCTAAGAGAGGTAGACTTGGAACCCAGCCCTTAGAGAGGTTGTGACAAAGAATAAAAAGCAGCAAACCTGGAAACAGAAAAGCTTTCTGACCTTAGACATGAACACTTGAGAAATCGTATCGTAATGCTTGGGCTGACCAAGAAACCGTCCCTTAGAAGGGTAGACTTGGAACCCAGCGGCGCAACCCAGAAAACCATTACATATCGTCTCGAGCTTAAACAAGTAATTCACTTCACCACCCAGTCAACTTTTATGCTTCAAAATCCGCCACACTCCATTCTTTGGAAGGAGTTATCAATCGTCTCGAGATTGCAACTGAAGACCCATCCTAACCAATGAAGAACACACACTCTTCAGTCACCAAAACCTAAAGGCCTTCACGATCTATGGTCTTTCCCACCGTCAGTGGTCTTTCCCACAGTCACTAGTCTTTCCCAGTGTTAACCAGTCTTTCCTGGCAGTCAACTGGATCTGTGTAAGAAACAGAAAAAAGAGAATAGGAGTAACTACATCGCAATGCAGATAAAACTAGCTTTTTAAGACGGAAAGTTTAATTAAAAAAAGGAGGTTTCTCTCCAAAGAATAAGAAGCTGCTGTAGAACTTCTGCATTCTCCCCTTTACAGGGATAATCGGAAAGTTAATGGATTTCGACTGTACTGAAACAAACACCTATGAATGTGGAAACACGAGGATTGGTGAAATTCACTCATGCTTGGGATCTGGTGCGGGCCCTTGAGTAAGCATCCCCTGCCTCCTGCAAGACACCAGCCACATTCATTGACACCGTCCGCCAAAACCAATAACTTTTGTTAAACTTTGGAAAAAGAAAAGTCGACAGCCTCAAATCGTATCGTTGTTGCTTTTACCTACTGACACAGAGCCCAAGGCTAAGAGAGGTAGACTTGGAACCCAGCCCTTAGAGAGGTTGTGACAAAAAATAAAAAGCAGCAAACCTGAAAACAGAAAAGCTTTCTGACCTTAGACATGAACACTTGAGAAATCGTATCGTAATGCTTGGGCTGACCAAGAAACCGCCCCTTAGAAAGGTAGACTTGGAACCCAGCGGCGGCAACGCAGAAAACCATTACATATCGTCTCGAGCTTAAACAAGTAATTCACTTCACCACCCAGTCAACTTTTATGCTTCGAAATCCGCAACACTCCATTCTTTGGAAGGAGTTATCAATCGTCTCGAGATAGCAACTGAAGACCCATCCTAACCAATGAAGAACACACACTCTTCAGTCACCAAAACCTAAAAGCCTTCACGATCTATGGTCTTTCCCACCGTCAGTGGTCTTTCCCACAGTCACTAGTCTTTCCCAGTGTCAACCAGTCTTTCCTGGCAGTCAACTGGATCTGTGTAAGAAACAGAAAAAAGAGAATAGGAGTAACTACATCGCAATGCAGATAAAACTAGTCTTTTAAGACGGAAAGTTTAATTAAAAAAAGGAGGTTTCTCTCCAAAGAATAAGAAGCTGCTGTAGAACTTCTCCATTCTCCCCTTTACAGGGATAATCGGAAAGTTAATGGATTTCGACTGTACTGAAACAAACACCTATGAATGTGGAAACACGAGGATTGGTGAAATTCACTCATGCTTGGGATCTGGTGCGGGCCCTTGAGTAAGCATCCCCTGCCTCCTGCAAGACACCAGCCACATTCATTGACACCGTCCGCCAAAACCAATAACTTTTGTTAAACTTTGGAAAAAGAAAAGTCGACAGCCTCAAATCGTATCGTTGTTGCTTTTACCTACTGACACAGAGCCCAAGGCTAAGAGAGGTAGACTTGGAACCCAGCCCTTAGAGAGGTTGTGACAAAAAATAAAAAGCAGCAAACCTGAAAACAGAAAAGCTTTCTGACCTTAGACATGAACACTTGAGAAATCGTATCGTAATGCTTGGGCTGACCAAGAAACCGCCCTTTAGAAAGGTAGACTTGGAACCCAGCGGCGGCAACGCAGAAAACCATTACATATCGTCTCGAGCTTAAACAAGTAATTCACTTCACCACCCAGTCAACTTTTATGCTTCGAAATCCGCAACACTCCATTCTTTGGAAGGAGTTATCAATCGTCTGGAGATTGCAACTGAAGACCCATCCTAACCAATGAAGAACACACACTCTTCAGTCACCAAAACCTAAAAGCCTTCACGATCTATGGTCTTTCCCACCGTCAGTGGTCTTTCCCACAGTCACTAGTCTTTCCCAGTGTCAACCAGTCTTTCCTGGCAGTCAACTGGATCTGTGTAAGAAACAGAAAAAAGAGAATAGGAGTAACTACATCGCAATGCAGATAAAACTAGTCTTTTAAGACGGAAAGTTTAATTAAAAAAAGGAGGTTTCTCTCCAAAGAATAAGAAGCTGCTGTAGAACTTCTCCATTCTCCCCTTTACAGGGATAATCGGAAAGTTAATGGATTTCGACTGTACTGAAACAAACACCTATGAATGTGGAAACACGAGGATTGGTGAAATTCACTCATGCTTGGGATCTGGTGCGGGCCCTTGAGTAAGCATCCCCTGCCTCCTGCAAGACACCAGCCACATTCATTGACACCGTCCGCCAAAACCAATAACTTTTGTTAAACTTTGGAAAAAGAAAAGTCGACAGCCTCAAATCGTATCGTTGTTGCTTTTACCTACTGACACAGAGCCCAAGGCTAAGAGAGGTAGACTTGGAACCCAGCCCTTAGAGAGGTTGTGACAATGAATAAAAAGCAGCAAACCTGGAAACAGAAAAGCTTTCTGACCTTAGACATGAACACTTGAGAAATAGTATCGTAATGCTTGGGCTGACCAAGAAACCGCCCCTTAGAAAGGTAGACTTGGAACCCAGCAGCGGCAACCCAGAAAACCATTACATATCGTCTCGAGCTTAAACAAGTAATTCACTTCACCACCCAGTCAACTTTTATGCTTCGAAATCCGCCACACTCCATTCTTTGGAAGGAGTTATCAATTGTCTCGAGATTGCAACTGAAGACCCATCCTAACCAATGAAGAACACACACTCTTTAGTCACCAAAACCTAAAAGCCTTCACGATCTATGGTCTTTCCCACCGTCAGTGGTCTTTCCCACAGTCACTAGTCTTTCCCAGTGTCAACCAGTCTTTCCTGGCAGTCAACTGGATCTGTGTAAGAAACAGGAAAAAGAGAATAGGAGTAACTACATCGCAATGCAGATAAAACTAGTCTTTTAAGACGGAAAGTTTAATTAAAAAAGGAGGTTTCTCTCCAAAGAATAAGAAGCTGCTGTAGAACTTCTGCATTCTCCCCTTTACAGGGATAATCGGAAAGTTAATGGATTTCGACTGTACTGAAACAAACACCTATGAATGTGGAAACACGAGGATTGGTGAAATTCACTCATGCTTGGGATCTGGTGCGGGCCCTTGAGTAAGCATCCCCTGCCTCCTGCAAGACACCAGCCACATTCATTGACACCGTCCACCAAAACCAATAACTTTTGTTAAACTTTGGAAAAAGAAAAGTCGACAGCTGCAAATCGTATCGTTGTTGCTTTTACCTACTGACACAGAGCCCAGGGCTAAGAGAGGTAGACTTGGAACCCAGCCCTTAGAAAAGTTGTGACAAAGAATAAAAAGCAGCAAACCTGGAAACAGAAAAGCTTTCTGACCTTAGACATGAACACTTGAGAAATCGTATCGTAATGCTTGGGCTGACCAAGAAACCGCCCCTTAGAAAGGTAGAATTGGAACCCAGCGGCGGCAACCCAGAAAACCATTACATATCGTCTCGAGCTTAAACAAGTAATTCACCTCACCACCCAGTCAACTTTTATGCTTCGAAATCCGCCACACTCCATTCTTTGGAAGGAGTTATCAATCGTCTCGAGATTGCAACTGAAGACCTATCCTAACCAATGAAGAACACACACTCTTTAGTCACCAAAACCTAAAAGCCTTCACGATCTATGGTCTTTCCCACCGTCAGTGGTCTTTCCCACAGTCACTAGTCTTTCCCAGTGTCAACCAGTCTTTCCTGGCAGTCAACTGGATCTGTGTAAGAAACAGGAAAAAGAGAATAGGAGTAACTACATCGCAATGCAGATAAAACTAGTCTTTTAAGACGGAAAGTTTAATTAAAAAAGGAGGTTTCTCTCCAAAGAATAAGAAGCTGCTGTAGAACTTCTGCATTCTCCCCTTTACAGGGATAATCGGAAAGTTAATGGATTTCGACTGTACTGAAACAAACACCTATGAATGTGGAAACACGAGGATTGGTGAAATTCACTCATGCTTGGGATCTGGTGCGGGCCCTTGAGTAAGCATCCCCTGCCTCCTGCAAGACACCAGCCACATTCATTGACACCGTCCACCAAAACCAATAACTTTTGTTAAACTTTGGAAAAAGAAAAGTCGACAGCTGCAAATCGTATCGTTGTTGCTTTTACCTACTGACACAGAGCCCAGGGCTAAGAGAGGTAGACTTGGAACCCAGCCCTTAGAAAGGTTGTGACAAAGAATAAAAAGCAGCAAACCTGGAAACAGAAAAGCTTTCTGACCTTAGACATGAACACTTGAGAAATCGTATCGTAATGCTTGGGCTGACCAAGAAACCGCCCCTTAGAAAGGTAGACTTGGAACCCAGCGGCGGCAACCCAGAAAACCATTACATATCGTCTCGAGCTTAAACAAGTAATTCACTTCACCACCCAGTCAACTTTTATGCTTCGAAATCCGCCACACTCCATTCTTTGGAAGGAGTTATCAATCGTCTCGAGATTGCAACTAAAGACCCATCCTAACCAATGAAGAACACACACTCTTTAGTCACCAAAACCTAAAAGCCTTCACGATCTATGGTCTTTCCCACCGTCAGTGGTCTTTCCCACAGTCACTAGTCTTTCCCAGTGTCAACCAGTCTTTCCTGGCAGTCAACTGGATCTGTGTAAGAAACAGGAAAAAGAGAATAGGAGTAACTACATCGCAATGCAGATAAAACTAGTCTTTTAAGACGGAAAGTTTAATTAAAAAAGGAGGTTTCTCTCCAAAGAATAAGAAGCTGCTGTAGAACTTCTGCATTCTCCCCTTTACAGGGATAATCGGAAAGTTAATGGATTTCGACTGTACTGAAACAAACACCTATGAATGTGGAAACACAAGGATTGGTGAAATTCACTCATGCTTGGGATCTGGTGCGGACCCTTGAGTAAGCATCCCCTGCCTCCTGCAAGACACCAGCCACATTCATTGACACCGTCCGCCAAAACCAATAACTTTTGTTAAACTTTGGAAAAAGAAAAGTCGACAGCTGCAAATGGTATCGTTGTTGCTTTTACCTAGTGACACAGAGCCCAGGGCTAAGAGAGGTAGACTTGGAACCCAGCCCTTAGAGAGGTTGTGACAAAGAATAAAAAGCAGCAAACCTGGAAACAGAAAAGCTTTCTGACCTTAGACATGAAGACTTGAGAAATCGTATCGTAATGCTTGGGCTGACCAAGAAACCGTCCCTTAGAAGGGTAGACTTGGAACCCAGCGGCGCAACCCAGAAAACCATTACATATCGTCTCGAGCTTAAACAAGTAATTCACTTCACCACCCAGTCAACTTTTATGCTTCAAAATCCGCCACACTCCATTCTTTGGAAGGAGTTATCAATCGTCTCGAGATTGCAACTGAAGACCCATCCTAACCAATGAAGAACACACACTCTTCAGTCACCAAAACCTAAAGGCCTTCACGATCTATGGTCTTTCCCACCGTCAGTGGTCTTTCCCACAGTCACTAGTCTTTCCCAGTGTTAACCAGTCTTTCCTGGCAGTCAACTGGATCTGTGTAAGAAACAGAAAAAAGAGAATAGGAGTAACTACATCGCAATGCAGATAAAACTAGCTTTTTAAGACGGAAAGTTTAATTAAAAAAAGGAGGTTTCTCTCCAAAGAATAAGAAGCTGCTGTAGAACTTCTGCATTCTCCCCTTTACAGGGATAATCGGAAAGTTAATGGATTTCGACTGTACTGAAACAAACACCTATGAATGTGGAAACACGAGGATTGGTGAAATTCACTCATGCTTGGGATCTGGTGCGGGCCCTTGAGTAAGCATCCCCTGTCTCCTGCAAGACACCAGCCACATTCATTGACACCGTCCACCAAAACCAATAACTTTTGTTAAACTTTGGAAAAAGAAAAGTCGACAGCTGCAAATGGTATCGTTGTTGCTTTTACCTAGTGACACAGAGCCCAGGGCTAAGAGAGGTAGACTTGGAACCCAGCCCTTAGAGAGGTTGTGACAAAGAATAAAAAGCAGCAAACCTGGAAACAGAAAAGCTTTCTGACCTTAGACATGAACACTTGAGAAATCGTATCGTAATGCTTGGGCTGACCAAGAAACCGTCCCTTAGAAGGGTAGACTTGGAACCCAGCGGCGCAACCCAGAAAACCATTACATATCGTCTCGAGCTTAAACAAGTAATTCACTTCACCACCCAGTCAACTTTTATGCTTCAAAATCCGCCACACTCCATTCTTTGGAAGGAGTTATCAATCGTCTCGAGATTGCAACTGAAGACCCATCCTAACCAATGAAGAACACACACTCTTCAGTCACCAAAACCTAAAGGCCTTCACGATCTATGGTCTTTCCCACCGTCAGTGGTCTTTCCCACAGTCACTAGTCTTTCCCAGTGTTAACCAGTCTTTCCTGGCAGTCAACTGGATCTGTGTAAGAAACAGAAAAAAGAGAATATGAGTAACTACATCGCAATGCAGATAAAACTAGCTTTTTAAGACGGAAAGTTTAATTAAAAAAAGGAAGTTTCTCTCCAAAGAATAAGAAGCTGCTGTAGAACTTCTGCATTCTCCCCTTTACAGGGATAATCGGAAAGTTAATGGATTTCGACTGTACTGAAACAAACACCTATGAATGTGGAAACACGAGGATTGGTGAAATTCACTCATGCTTGGGATCTGGTGCGGGCCCTTGAGTAAGCATCCCCTGCCTCCTGCAAGACACCAGCCACATTCATTGACACCGTCCGCCAAAACCAATAACTTTTGTTAAACTTTGGAAAAAGAAAAGTCGACAGCCTCAAATCGTATCGTTGTTGCTTTTACCTACTGACACAGAGCCCAAGGCTAAGAGAGGTAGACTTGGAACCCAGCCCTTAGAGAGGTTGTGACAAAAAATAAAAAGCAGCAAACCTGAAAACAGAAAAGCTTTCTGACCTTAGACATGAACACTTGAGAAATCGTATCGTAATGCTTGGGCTGACCAAGAAACCGCCCCTTAGAAAGGTAGACTTGGAACCCAGCGGCGGCAACGCAGAAAACCATTACATATCGTCTCGAGCTTAAACAAGTAATTCACTTCACCACCCAGTCAACTTTTATGCTTCGAAATCCGCAACACTCCATTCTTTGGAAGGAGTTATCAATCGTCCCGAGATAGCAACTGAAGACCCATCCTAACCAATGAAGAACACACACTCTTCAGTCACCAAAACCTAAAAGCCTTCACGATCTATGGTCTTTCCCACCGTCAGTGGTCTTTCCCACAGTCACTAGTCTTTCCCAGTGTCAACCAGTCTTTCCTGGCAGTCAACTGGATCTGTGTAAGAAACAGAAAAAAGAGAATAGGAGTAACTACATCGCAATGCAGATAAAACTAGTCTTTTAAGACGGAAAGTTTAATTAAAAAAAGGAGGTTTCTCTCCAAAGAATAAGAAGCTGCTGTAGAACTTCTCCATTCTCCCCTTTACAGGGATAATCGGAAAGTTAATGGATTTCGACTGTACTGAAACAAACACCTATGAATGTGGAAACACGAGGATTGGTGAAATTCACTCATGCTTGGGATCTGGTGCGGGCCCTTGAGTAAGCATCCCCTGCCTCCTGCAAGACACCAGCCACATTCATTGACACCGTCCGCCAAAACCAATAACTTTTGTTAAACTTTGGAAAAAGAAAAGTCGACAGCCTCAAATCGTATCGTTGTTGCTTTTACCTACTGACACAGAGCCCAAGGCTAAGAGAGGTAGACTTGGAACCCAGCCCTTAGAGAGGTTGTGACAAAAAATAAAAAGCAGCAAACCTGAAAACAGAAAAGCTTTCTGACCTTAGACATGAACACTTGAGAAATCGTATCGTAATGCTTGGGCTGACCAAGAAACCGCCCTTTAGAAAGGTAGACTTGGAACCCAGCGGCGGCAACGCAGAAAACCATTACATATCGTCTCGAGCTTAAACAAGTAATTCACTTCACCACCCAGTCAACTTTTATGCTTCGAAATCCGCAACACTCCATTCTTTGGAAGGAGTTATCAATCGTCTGGAGATTGCAACTGAAGACCCATCCTAACCAATGAAGAACACACACTCTTCAGTCACCAAAACCTAAAAGCCTTCACGATCTATGGTCTTTCCCACCGTCAGTGGTCTTTCCCACAGTCACTAGTCTTTCCCAGTGTCAACCAGTCTTTCCTGGCAGTCAACTGGATCTGTGTAAGAAACAGAAAAAAGAGAATAGGAGTAACTACATCGCAATGCAGATAAAACTAGTCTTTTAAGACGGAAAGTTTAATTAAAAAAAGGAGGTTTCTCTCCAAAGAATAAGAAGCTGCTGTAGAACTTCTCCATTCTCCCCTTTACAGGGATAATCGGAAAGTTAATGGATTTCGACTGTACTGAAACAAACACCTATGAATGTGGAAACACGAGGATTGGTGAAATTCACTCATGCTTGGGATCTGGTGCGGGCCCTTGAGTAAGCATCCCCTGCCTCCTGCAAGACACCAGCCACATTCATTGACACCGTCCGCCAAAACCAATAACTTTTGTTAAACTTTGGAAAAAGAAAAGTCGACAGCCTCAAATCGTATCGTTGTTGCTTTTACCTACTGACACAGAGCCCAAGGCTAAGAGAGGTAGACTTGGAACCCAGCCCTTAGAGAGGTTGTGACAATGAATAAAAAGCAGCAAACCTGGAAACAGAAAAGCTTTCTGACCTTAGACATGAACACTTGAGAAATAGTATCGTAATGCTTGGGCTGACCAAGAAACCGCCCCTTAGAAAGGTAGACTTGGAACCCAGCAGCGGCAACCCAGAAAACCATTACATATCGTCTCGAGCTTAAACAAGTAATTCACTTCACCACCCAGTCAACTTTTATGCTTCGAAATCCGCCACACTCCATTCTTTGGAAGGAGTTATCAATTGTCTCGAGATTGCAACTGAAGACCCATCCTAACCAATGAAGAACACACACTCTTTAGTCACCAAAACCTAAAAGCCTTCACGATCTATGGTCTTTCCCACCGTCAGTGGTCTTTCCCACAGTCACTAGTCTTTCCCAGTGTCAACCAGTCTTTCCTGGCAGTCAACTGGATCTGTGTAAGAAACAGGAAAAAGAGAATAGGAGTAACTACATCGCAATGCAGATAAAACTAGTCTTTTAAGACGGAAAGTTTAATTAAAAAAGGAGGTTTCTCTCCAAAGAATAAGAAGCTGCTGTAGAACTTCTGCATTCTCCCCTTTACAGGGATAATCGGAAAGTTAATGGATTTCGACTGTACTGAAACAAACACCTATGAATGTGGAAACACGAGGATTGGTGAAATTCACTCATGCTTGGGATCTGGTGCGGGCCCTTGAGTAAGCATCCCCTGCCTCCTGCAAGACACCAGCCACATTCATTGACACCGTCCACCAAAACCAATAACTTTTGTTAAACTTTGGAAAAAGAAAAGTCGACAGCTGCAAATCGTATCGTTGTTGCTTTTACCTACTGACACAGAGCCCAGGGCTAAGAGAGGTAGACCTGGAACCCAGCCCTTAGAAAGGTTGTGACAAAGAATAAAAAGCAGCAAACCTGGAAACAGAAAAGCTTTCTGACCTTAGACATGAACACTTGAGAAATCGTATCGTAATGCTTGGGCTGACCAAGAAACCGCCCCTTAGAAAGGTAGACTTGGAACCCAGCGGCGGCAACCCAGAAAACCATTACATATCGTCTCGAGCTTAAACAAGTAATTCACTTCACCACCCAGTCAACTTTTATGCTTCGAAATCCGCCACACTCCATTCTTTGGAAGGAGTTATCAATTGTCTCGAGATTGCAACTGAAGACCCATCCTAACCAATGAAGAACACACACTCTTTAGTCACCAAAACCTAAAAGCCTTCACGATCTATGGTCTTTCCCACCGTCAGTGGTCTTTCCCACAGTCACGAGTCTTTCCCAGTGTCAACCAGTCTTTCCTGGCAGTCAACTGGATCTGTGTAAGAAACAGGAAAAAGAAAATAGGAGTAACTACATCGCAATGCAGATAAAACTAGTCTTTTAAGACGGAAAGTTTAATTAAAAAAGGAGGTTTCTCTCCAAAGAATAAGAAGCTGCTGTAGAACTTCTGCATTCTCCCCTTTACAGGGATAATCGGAAAGTTAATGGATTTCGACTGTACTGAAACAAACACCTATGAATGTGGAAACACGAGGATTGGTGAAATTCACTCATGCTTGGGATCTGGTGCGGGCCCTTGAGTAAGCATCCCCTGCCTCCTGCAAGACACCAGCCACATTCATTGACACCGTCCACCAAAACCAATAACTTTTGTTAAACTTTGGAAAAAGAAAAGTCGACAGCTGCAAATCGTATCGTTGTTGCTTTTACCTACTGACACAGAGCCCAGGGCTAAGAGAGGTAGACTTGGAACCCAGCCCTTAGAAAGGTTGTGACAAAGAATAAAAAGCAGCAAACCTGGAAACAGAAAAGCTTTCTGACCTTAGACATGAACACTTGAGAAATCGTATCGTAATGCTTGGGCTGACCAAGAAACCGCCCCTTAGAAAGGTAGACTTGGAACCCAGCGGCGGCAACCCAGAAAACCATTACATATCGTCTCGAGCTTAAACAAGTAATTCACTTCACCACCCAGTCAACTTTTATGCTTCGAAATCCGCCACACTCCATTCTTTGGAAGGAGTTATCAATCGTCTCGAGATTGCAACTAAAGACCCATCCTAACCAATGAAGAACACACACTCTTTAGTCACCAAAACCTAAAAGCCTTCACGATCTATGGTCTTTCCCACCGTCAGTGGTCTTTCCCACAGTCACTAGTCTTTCCCAGTGTCAACCAGTCTTTCCTGGCAGTCAACTGGATCTGTGTAAGAAACAGGAAAAAGAGAATAGGAGTAACTACATCGCAATGCAGATAAAACTAGTCTTTTAAGACGGAAAGTTTAATTAAAAAAGGAGGTTTCTCTCCAAAGAATAAGAAGCTGCTGTAGAACTTCTGCATTCTCCCCTTTACAGGGATAATCGGAAAGTTAATGGATTTCGACTGTACTGAAACAAACACCTATGAATGTGGAAACACAAGGATTGGTGAAATTCACTCATGCTTGGGATCTGGTGCGGACCCTTGAGTAAGCATCCCCTGCCTCCTGCAAGACACCAGCCACATTCATTGACACCGTCCGCCAAAACCAATAACTTTTGTTAAACTTTGGAAAAAGAAAAGTCGACAGCTGCAAATGGTATCGTTGTTGCTTTTACCTAGTGACACAGAGCCCAGGGCTAAGAGAGGTAGACTTGGAACCCAGCCCTTAGAGAGGTTGTGACAAAGAATAAAAAGCAGCAAACCTGGAAACAGAAAAGCTTTCTGACCTTAGACATGAAGACTTGAGAAATCGTATCGTAATGCTTGGGCTGACCAAGAAACCGTCCCTTAGAAGGGTAGACTTGGAACCCAGCGGCGCAACCCAGAAAACCATTACATATCGTCTCGAGCTTAAACAAGTAATTCACTTCACCACCCAGTCAACTTTTATGCTTCAAAATCCGCCACACTCCATTCTTTGGAAGGAGTTATCAATCGTCTCGAGATTGCAACTGAAGACCCATCCTAACCAATGAAGAACACACACTCTTCAGTCACCAAAACCTAAAGGCCTTCACGATCTATGGTCTTTCCCACCGTCAGTGGTCTTTCCCACAGTCACTAGTCTTTCCCAGTGTTAACCAGTCTTTCCTGGCAGTCAACTGGATCTGTGTAAGAAACAGAAAAAAGAGAATAGGAGTAACTACATCGCAATGCAGATAAAACTAGCTTTTTAAGACGGAAAGTTTAATTAAAAAAAGGAGGTTTCTCTCCAAAGAATAAGAAGCTGCTGTAGAACTTCTGCATTCTCCCCTTTACAGGGATAATCGGAAAGTTAATGGATTTCGACTGTACTGAAACAAACACCTATGAATGTGGAAACACGAGGATTGGTGAAATTCACTCATGCTTGGGATCTGGTGCGGGCCCTTGAGTAAGCATCCCCTGTCTCCTGCAAGACACCAGCCACATTCATTGACACCGTCCACCAAAACCAATAACTTTTGTTAAACTTTGGAAAAAGAAAAGTCGACAGCTGCAAATGGTATCGTTGTTGCTTTTACCTAGTGACACAGAGCCCAGGGCTAAGAGAGGTAGACTTGGAACCCAGCCCTTAGAGAGGTTGTGACAAAGAATAAAAAGCAGCAAACCTGGAAACAGAAAAGCTTTCTGACCTTAGACATGAAGACTTGAGAAATCGTATCGTAATGCTTGGGCTGACCAAGAAACCGTCCCTTAGAAGGGTAGACTTGGAACCCAGCGGCGCAACCCAGAAAACCATTACATATCGTCTCGAGCTTAAACAAGTAATTCACTTCACCACCCAGTCAACTTTTATGCTTCAAAATCCCCCACACTCCATTCTTTGGAAGGAGTTATCAATCGTCTCGAGATTGCAACTGAAGACCCATCCTAACCAATGAAGAACACACACTCTTCAGTCACCAAAACCTAAAGGCCTTCACGATCTATGGTCTTTCCCACCGTCAGTGGTCTTTCCCACAGTCACTAGTCTTTCCCAGTGTTAACCAGTCTTTCCTGGCAGTCAACTGGATCTGTGTAAGAAACAGAAAAAAGAGAATAGGAGTAACTACATCGCAATGCAGATAAAACTAGCTTTTTAAGACGGAAAGTTTAATTAAAAAAAGGAGGTTTCTCTCCAAAGAATAAGAAGCTGCTGTAGAACTTCTGCATTCTCCCCTTTACAGGGATAATCGGAAAGTTAATGGATTTCGACTGTACTGAAACAAACACCTATGAATGTGGAAACACGAGGATTGGTGAAATTCACTCATGCTTGGGATCTGGTGCGGGCCCTTGAGTAAGCATCCCCTGCCTCCTGCAAGACACCAGCCACATTCATTGACACCGTCCGCCAAAACCAATAACTTTTGTTAAACTTTGGAAAAAGAAAAGTCGACAGCCTCAAATCGTATCGTTGTTGCTTTTACCTACTGACACAGAGCCCAAGGCTAAGAGAGGTAGACTTGGAACCCAGCCCTTAGAGAGGTTGTGACAAAAAATAAAAAGCAGCAAACCTGAAAACAGAAAAGCTTTCTGACCTTAGACATGAACACTTGAGAAATCGTATCGTAATGCTTGGGCTGACCAAGAAACCGCCCCTTAGAAAGGTAGACTTGGAACCCAGCGGCGGCAACGCAGAAAACCATTACATATCGTCTCGAGCTTAAACAAGTAATTCACTTCACCACCCAGTCAACTTTTATGCTTCGAAATCCGCCACACTCCATTCTTTGGAAGGAGTTATCAATCGTCTCGAGATAGCAACTGAAGACCCATCCTAACCAATGAAGAACACACACTCTTCAGTCACCAAAACCTAAAAGCCTTCACGATCTATGGTCTTTCCCACCGTCAGTGGTCTTTCCCACAGTCACTAGTCTTTCCCAGTGTCAACCAGTCTTTCCTGGCAGTCAACTGGATCTGTGTAAGAAACAGAAAAAAGAGAATAGGAGTAACTACATCGCAATGCAGATAAAACTAGTCTTTTAAGACGGAAAGTTTAATTAAAAAAAGGAGGTTTCTCTCCAAAGAATAAGAAGCTGCTGTAGAACTTCTCCATTCTCCCCTTTACAGGGATAATCGGAAAGTTAATGGATTTCGACTGTACTGAAACAAACACCTATGAATGTGGAAACACGAGGATTGGTGAAATTCACTCATGCTTGGGATCTGGTGCGGGCCCTTGAGTAAGCATCCCCTGCCTCCTGCAAGACACCAGCCACATTCATTGACACCGTCCGCCAAAACCAATAACTTTTGTTAAACTTTGGAAAAAGAAAAGTCGACAGCCTCAAATCGTATCGTTGTTGCTTTTACCTACTGACACAGAGCCCAAGGCTAAGAGAGGTAGACTTGGAACCCAGCCCTTAGAGAGGTTGTGACAATGAATAAAAAGCAGCAAACCTGGAAACAGAAAAGCTTTCTGACCTTAGACATGAACACTTGAGAAATCGTATCGTAATGCTTGGGCTGACCAAGAAACCGCCCCTTAGAAAGGTAGACTTGGAACCCAGCAGCGGCAACCCAGAAAACCATTACATATCGTCTCGAGCTTAAACAAGTAATTCACTTCACCACCCAGTCAACTTTTATGCTTCGAAATCCGCCACACTCCATTCTTTGGAAGGAGTTATCAATTGTCTCGATATTGCAACTGAAGACCCATCCTAACCAATGAAGAACACACACTCTTTAGTCACCAAAACCTAAAAGCCTTCACGATCTATGGTCTTTCCCACCGTCAGTGGTCTTTCCCACAGTCACTAGTCTTTCCCAGTGTCAACCAGTCTTTCCTGGCAGTCAACTGGATCTGTGTAAGAAACAGGAAAAAGAGAATAGGAGTAACTACATCGCAATGCAGATAAAACTAGTCTTTTAAGACGGAAAGTTTAATTAAAAAAGGAGGTTTCTCTCCAAAGAATAAGAAGCTGCTGTAGAACTTCTGCATTCTCCCCTTTACAGGGATAATCGGAAAGTTAATGGATTTCGACTGTACTGAAACAAACACCTATGAATGTGGAAACACGAGGATTGGTGAAATTCACTCATGCTTGGGATCTGGTGCGGGCCCTTGAGTAAGCATCCCCTGCCTCCTGCAAGACACCAGCCACATTCATTGACACCGTCCACCAAAACCAATAACTTTTGTTAAACTTTGGAAAAAGAAAAGTCGACAGCTGCAAATCGTATCGTTGTTGCTTTTACCTACTGACACAGAGCCCAGGGCTAAGAGAGGTAGACTTGGAACCCAGCCCTTAGAAAAGTTGTGACAAAGAATAAAAAGCAGCAAACCTGGAAACAGAAAAGCTTTCTGACCTTAGACATGAACACTTGAGAAATCGTATCGTAATGCTTGGGCTGACCAAGAAACCGCCCCTTAGAAAGGTAGAATTGGAACCCAGCGGCGGCAACCCAGAAAACCATTACATATCGTCTCGAGCTTAAACAAGTAATTCACCTCACCACCCAGTCAACTTTTATGCTTCGAAATCCGCCACACTCCATTCTTTGGAAGGAGTTATCAATCGTCTCGAGATTGCAACTGAAGACCTATCCTAACCAATGAAGAACACACACTCTTTAGTCACCAAAACCTAAAAGCCTTCACGATCTATGGTCTTTCCCACCGTCAGTGGTCTTTCCCACAGTCACTAGTCTTTCCCAGTGTCAACCAGTCTTTCCTGGCAGTCAACTGGATCTGTGTAAGAAACAGGAAAAAGAGAATAGGAGTAACTACATCGCAATGCAGATAAAACTAGTCTTTTAAGACGGAAAGTTTAATTAAAAAAGGAGGTTTCTCTCCAAAGAATAAGAAGCTGCTGTAGAACTTCTGCATTCTCCCCTTTACAGGGATAATCGGAAAGTTAATGGATTTCGACTGTACTGAAACAAACACCTATGAATGTGGAAACACAAGGATTGGTGAAATTCACTCATGCTTGGGATCTGGTGCGGACCCTTGAGTAAGCATCCCCTGCCTCCTGCAAGACACCAGCCACATTCATTGACACCGTCCGCCAAAACCAATAACTTTTGTTAAACTTTGGAAAAAGAAAAGTCGACAGCTGCAAATGATATCGTTGTTGCTTTTACCTAGTGACACAGAGCCCAGGGCTAAGAGAGGTAGACTTGGAACCCAGCCCTTAGAGAGGTTGTGACAAAGAATAAAAAGCAGCAAACCTGGAAACAGAAAAGCTTTCTGACCTTAGACATGAAGACTTGAGAAATCGTATCGTAATGCTTGGGCTGACCAAGAAACCGTCCCTTAGAAGGGTAGACTTGGAACCCAGCGGCGCAACCCAGAAAACCATTACATATCGTCTCGAGCTTAAACAAGTAATTCACTTCACCACCCAGTCAACTTTTATGCTTCAAAATCCGCCACACTCCATTCTTTGGAAGGAGTTATCAATCGTCTCGAGATTGCAACTGAAGACCCATCCTAACCAATGAAGAACACACACTCTTCAGTCACCAAAACCTAAAGGCCTTCACGATCTATGGTCTTTCCCACCGTCAGTGGTCTTTCCCACAGTCACTAGTCTTTCCCAGTGTCAACCAGTCTTTCCTGGCAGTCAACTGGATCTGTGTAAGAAACAGGAAAAAGAAAATAGGAGTAACTACATCGCAATACAGATAAAACTAGTCTTTTAAGACGGAAAGTTTAATTAAAAAAGGAGGTTTCTCTCCAAAGAATAAGAAGCTGCTGTAGAACTTCTGCATTCTCCCCTTTACAGGGATAATCGGAAAGTTAATGGATTTCAACTGTACTGAAACAAACACCTATGAATGTGGAAACACGAGGATTGGTGAAATTCACTCATGCTTGGGATCTGGTGCGGGCCCTTGAGTAAGCATCCCCTGCCTCCTGCAAGACACCAGCCACATTCATTGACACCGTCCACCAAAACCAATAACTTTTGTTAAACTTTGGAAAAAGAAAAGTCGACAGCTGCAAATCGTATCGTTGTTGCTTTTACCTACTGACACAGAGCCCAGGGCTAAGAGAGGTAGACTTGGAACCCAGCCCTTAGAAAGGTTGTGACAAAGAATAAAAAGCAGCAAACCTGGAAACAGAAAAGCTTTCTGACCTTAGACATGAACACTTGAGAAATCGTATCGTAATGCTTGGGCTGACCAAGAAACCGCCCCTTAGAAAGGTAGACTTGGAACCCAGCGGCGGCAACCCAGAAAACCATTACATATCGTCTCGAGCTTAAACAAGTAATTCACTTCACCACCCAGTCAACTTTTATGCTTCGAAATCCGCCACACTCCATTCTTTGGAAGGAGTTATCAATCGTCTCGAGATTGCAACTGAAGACCCATCCTAACCAATGAAGAACACACACTCTTTAGTCACCAAAACCTAAAAGCCTTCACGATCTATGGTCTTTCCCACCGTCAGTGGTCTTTCCCACAGTCACTAGTCTTTCCCAGTGTCAACCAGTCTTTCCTGGCAGTCAACTGGATCTGTGTAAGAAACAGGAAAAAGAGAATAGGAGTAACTACATCGCAATGCAGATAAAACTAGTCTTTTAAGACGGAAAGTTTAATTAAAAAAGGAGGTTTCTCTCCAAAGAATAAGAAGCTGCTGTAGAACTTCTGCATTCTCCCCTTTACAGGGATAATCGGAAAGTTAATGGATTTCGACTGTACTGAAACAAACACCTATGAATGTGGAAACACAAGGATTGGTGAAATTCACTCATGCTTGGGATCTGGTGCGGACCCTTGAGTAAGCATCCCCTGCCTCCTGCAAGACACCAGCCACATTCATTGACACCGTCCGCCAAAACCAATAACTTTTGTTAAACTTTGGAAAAAGAAAAGTCGACAGCTGCAAATGATATCGTTGTTGCTTTTACCTAGTGACACAGAGCCCAGGGCTAACAGAGGTAGACTTGGAACCCAGCCCTTAGAGAGGTTGTGACAAAGAATAAAAAGCAGCAAACCTGGAAACAGAAAAGCTTTCTGACCTTAGACATGAAGACTTGAGAAATCGTATCGTAATGCTTGGGCTGACCAAGAAACCGTCCCTTAGAAGGGTAGACTTGGAACCCAGCGGCGCAACCCAGAAAACCATTACATATCGTCTCGAGCTTAAACAAGTAATTCACTTCACCACCCAGTCAACTTTTATGCTTCAAAATCCGCCACACTCCATTCTTTGGAAGGAGTTATCAATCGTCTCGAGATTGCAACTGAAGACCCATCCTAACCAATGAAGAACACACACTCTTCAGTCACCAAAACCTAAAGGCCTTCACGATCTATGGTCTTTCCCACCGTCAGTGGTCTTTCCCACAGTCACTAGTCTTTCCCAGTGTCAACCAGTCTTTCCTGGCAGTCAACTGGATCTGTGTAAGAAACAGGAAAAAGAAAATAGGAGTAACTACATCGCAATGCAGATAAAACTAGTCTTTTAAGACGGAAAGTTTAATTAAAAAAGGAGGTTTTTCTCCAAAGAATAAGAAGCTGCTGTAGAACTTCTGCATTCTCCCCTTTACAGGGATAATCGGAAAGTTAATGGATTTCGACTGTACTGAAACAAACACCTATGAATGTGGAAACACGAGGATTGGTGAAATTCACTCATGCTTGGGATCTGGTGCGGGCCCTTGAGTAAGCATCCCCTGCCTCCTGCAAGACACCAGCCACATTCATTGACACCGTCCACCAAAACCAATAACTTTTGTTAAACTTTGGAAAAAGAAAAGTCGACAGCTGCAAATCGTATCGTTGTTGCTTTTACCTACTGACACAGAGCCCAGGGCTAAGAGAGGTAGACTTGGAACCCAGCCCTTAGAAAGGTTGTGACAAAGAATAAAAAGCAGCAAACCTGGAAACAGAAAAGCTTTCTGACCTTAGACATGAACACTTGAGAAATCGTATCGTAATGCCTGGGCTGACCAAGAAACCGCCCTTCAGAAAGGTAGACTTGGAACCGAGCGGCAGCAACCCAGAAAACCATTACATATCGTCTCGAGCTTAAACAAGTAATTCACTTCACCACCCAGTCAACTTTTATGCTTCGAAATCCGCCACACTCCATTCTTTGGAAGGAGTTATCAATCGTCTCGAGATTGCAACTGAAGACCCATCCTAACCAATGAAGAACACACACTCTTCAGTCACCAAAACCTAAAAGCCTTCACGATCTATGGTCTTTCCCACCGTCAGTGGTCTTTCCCACAGTCACTAGTCTTTCCCATTGTCAACCAGTCTTTCCTGGCAGTCAACTGGATCTGTGTAAGAAACAGGAAAAAGAGAATAGGAGTAACTACATCGCAATGCAGATAAAACTAGTCTTTTAAGACGGAAAGTTTAATTAAAAAAGGAGGTTTCTCTCCAAAGAATAAGAAGCTGCTGTAGAACTTCTGCATTCTCCCCTTTACAGGGATAATCGGAAAGTTAATGGATTTCGACTGTACTGAAACAAACACCTATGAATGTGGAAACACGAGGATTGGTGAAATTCACTCATGCTTGGGATCTGGTGCGGGCCCTTGAGTAAGCATCCCCTGCCTCCTGCAAGACACCAGCCACATTCATTGACACCGTCCGCCAAAACCAATAACTTTTGTTAAACTTTGGAAAAAGAAAAGTCGACAGCCTCAAATCGTATCGTTGTTGCTTTTACCTACTGACACAGAGCCCAAGGCTAAGAGAGGTAGACTTGGAACCCAGCCCTTAGAGAGGTTGTGACAAAAAATAAAAAGCAGCAAACCTGGAAACAGAAAAGCTTTTTGACCTTAGACATGAACACTTGAGAAATCGTATCGTAATGGTTGGGCTGACCAAGAAACCGCCCCTTAGAAAGGTAGACTTGGAACCCAGCGGCGGCAACGCAGAAAACCATTACATATCGTCTCGAGCTTAAACAAGTAATTCACTTCACCACCCAGTCAACTTTTATGCTTCGAAATCCGCAACACTCCATTCTTTGGAAGGAGTTATCAATCGTCTCGAGATAGCAACTGAAGACCCATCCTAACCAATGAAGAACACACACTCTTCAGTCACCAAAACCTAAAAGCCTTCACGATCTATGGTCTTTCCCACCGTCAGTGGTCTTTCCCACAGTCACTAGTCTTTCCCAGTGTCAACCAGTCTTTCCTGGCAGTCAACTGGATCTGTGTAAGAAACAGAAAAAAGAGAATAGGAGTAACTACATCGCAATGCAGATAAAACTAGTCTTTTAAGACGGAAAGTTTAATTAAAAAAATGAGGTTTCTCTCCAAAGAATAAGAAGCTGCTGTAGAACTTCTGCATTCTCCCCTTTACAGGGATAATCGGAAAGTTAATGGATTTCGACTGTACTGAAACAAACACCTATGAATGTGGAAACACAAGGATTGGTGAAATTCACTCATGCTTGGGATCTGGTGCGGACCCTTGAGTAAGCATCCCCTGCCTCCTGCAAGACACCAGCCACATTCATTGACACCGTCCGCCAAAACCAATAACTTTTGTTAAACTTTGGAAAAAGAAAAGTCGACAGCTGCAAATGGTATCGTTGTTGCTTTTACCTAGTGACACAGAGCCCAGGGCTAAGAGAGGTAGACTTGGAACCCAGCCCTTAGAGAGGTTGTGACAAAGAATAAAAAGCAGCAAACCTGGAAACAGAAAAGCTTTCTGACCTTAGACATGAACACTTGAGAAATCGTATCGTAATGCTTGGGCTGACCAAGAAACCGTCCCTTAGAAGGGTAGACTTGGAACCCAGCGGCGCAACCCAGAAAACCATTACATATCGTCTCGAGCTTAAACAAGTAATTCACTTCACCACCCAGTCAACTTTTATGCTTCGAAATCCGCCACACTCCATTCTTTGGAAGGAGTTATCAATCGTCTCGAGATTGCAACTGAAGACCCATCCTAACCAATGAAGAACACACACTCTTTAGTCACCAAAACCTAAAAGCCTTCACGATCTATGGTCTTTCCCACCGTCAGTGGTCTTTCCCACAGTCACTAGTCTTTCCCAGTGTCAACCAGTCTTTCCTGGCAGTCAACTGGATCTGTGTAAGAAACAGGAAAAAGAGAATAGGAGTAACTACATCGCAATGCAGATAAAACTAGTCTTTTAAGACGGAAAGTTTAATTAAAAAAGGAGGTTTCTCTCCAAAGAATAAGAAGCTGCTGTAGAACTTCTGCATTCTCCCCTTTACAGGGATAATCGGAAAGTTAATGGATTTCGACTGTACTGAAACAAACACCTATGAATGTGGAAACACAAGGATTGGTGAAATTCACTCATGCTTGGGATCTGGTGCGGACCCTTGAGTAAGCATCCCCTGCCTCCTGCAAGACACCAGCCACATTCATTGACACCGTCCGCCAAAACCAATAACTTTTGTTAAACTTTGGAAAAAGAAAAGTCGACAGCTGCAAATGATATCGTTGTTGCTTTTACCTAGTGACACAGAGCCCAGGGCTAAGAGAGGTAGACTTGGAACCCAGCCCTTAGAGAGGTTGTGACAAAGAATAAAAAGCAGCAAACCTGGAAACAGAAAAGCTTTCTGACCTTAGACATGAAGACTTGAGAAATCGTATCGTAATGCTTGGGCTGACCAAGAAACCGTCCCTTAGAAGGGTAGACTTGGAACCCAGCGGCGCAACCCAGAAAACCATTACATATCGTCTCGAGCTTAAACAAGTAATTCACTTCACCACCCAGTCAACTTTTATGCTTCGAAATCCGCCACACTCCATTCTTTGGAAAGAGTTATCAATCGTCTCGAGATTGCAACTGAAGACCCATCCTAACCAATGAAGAACACACACTCTTTAGTCACCAAAACCTAAAAGCCTTCACGATCTATGGTCTTTCCCACCGTCAGTGGTCTTTCCCACAGTCACTAGTCTTTCCCAGTGTCAACCAGTCTTTCCTGGCAGTCAACTGGATCTGTGTAAGAAACAGGAAAAAGAGAATAGGAGTAACTACATCGCAATGCAGATAAAACTAGTCTTTTAAGACGGAAAGTTTAATTAAAAAAGGAGGTTTCTCTCCAAAGAATAAGAAGCTGTTGTAGAACTTCTGCATTCTCCCCTTTACAGGGATAATCGGAAAGTTAATGGATTTCGACTGTACTGAAACAAACACCTATGAATGTGGAAACACAAGGATTGGTGAAATTCACTCATGCTTGGGATCTGGTGCGGACCCTTGAGTAAGCATCCCCTGCCTCCTGCAAGACACCAGCCACATTCATTGACACCGTCCACCAAAACCAATAACTTTTGTTAAACTTTGGAAAAAGAAAAGTCGACAGCTGCAAATGGTATCGTTGTTGCTTTTACCTAGTGACACAGAGCCCAGGGCTAAGAGAGGTAGACTTGGAACCCAGCCCTTAGAGAGGTTGTGACAAAGAATAAAAAGCAGCAAACCTGGAAACAGAAAAGCTTTCTGACCTTAGACATGAAGACTTGAGAAATCGTATCGTAATGCTTGGGCTGACCAAGAAACCGTCCCTTAGAAGGGTAGACTTGGAACCCAGCGGCGGCAACCCAGAAAACCATTACATATCGTCTCGAGCTTAAACAAGTAATTCACTTCACCACCCAGTCAACTTTTATGCTTCGAAATCCGCCACACTCCATTCTTTGGAAGGAGTTATCAATCGTCTCGAGATTGCAACTGAAGACCCATCCTAACCAATGAAGAACACAACTCTTTAGTCACCAAAACCTAAAAGCCTTCACGATCTATGGTCTTTCCCACCGTCAGTGGTCTTTCCCACAGTCACTAGTCTTTCCCAGTGTCAACCAGTCTTTCCTGGCAGTCAACTGGATCTGTGTAAGAAACAGGAAAAAGAGAATAGGAGTAACTACATCGCAATGCAGATAAAACTAGTCTTTTAAGACGGAAAGTTTAATTAAAAAAGGAGGTTTCTCTCCAAAGAATAAGAAGCTGCTGTAGAACTTCTGCATTCTCCCCTTTACAGGGATAATCGGAAAGTTAATGGATTTCGACTGTACTGAAACAAACACCTATGAATGTGGAAACACAAGGATTGGTGAAATTCACTCATGCTTGGGATCTGGTGCGGACCCTTGAGTAAGCATCCCCTGCCTCCTGCAAGACACCAGCCACATTCATTGACACCGTCCACCAAAACCAAAAACTTTTGTTAAACTTTGGAAAAAGAAAAGTCGACAGCTGCAAATGGTATCGTTGTTGCTTTTACCTAGTGACACAGAGCCCAGGGCTAAGAGAGGTAGACTTGGAACCCAGCCCTTAGAGAGGTTGTGACAAAGAATAAAAAGCAGCAAACCTGGAAACAGAAAAGCTTTCTGACCTTAGACATGAAGACTTGAGAAATCGTATCGTAATGCTTGGGCTGACCAAGAAACCGTGCCTTAGAAGGGTAGACTTGGAACCCAGCGGCGCAACCCAGAAAACCATTACATATCGTCTCGAGCTTAAACAAGTAATTCACTTCACCACCCAGTCAACTTTTATGCTTCAAAATCCGACACACTCCATTCTTTGGAAGGAGTTATCAATCGTCTCGAGATTGCAACTGAAGACCCATCCTAACCAATGAAGAACACACACTCTTTAGTCACCAAAACCTAAAAGCCTTCACGATCTATGGTCTTTCCCACCGTCAGTAGTCTTTCCCACAGTCACTAGTCTTTCCCAGTGTCAACCAGTCTTTCCTGGCAGTCAACTGGATCTGTGTAAGAAACAGGAAAAAGAGAATAGGAGTAACTACATCGCAATGCAGATAAAACTAGTCTTTTAAGACGGAAAGTTTAATTAAAAAAGGAGGTTTCTCTCCAAAGAATAAGAAGCTGCTGTAGAACTTCTGCATTCTCCCCTTTACAGGGATAATCGGAAAGTTAATGGATTTCGACTGTACTGAAACAAACACCTATGAATGTGGAAACACGAGGATTGGTGAAATTCACTCATGCTTGGGATCTGGTGCGGGCCCTTGAGTAAGCATCCCCTGCCTCCTGCAAGACACCAGCCACATTCATTGACACCGTCCACCAAAACCAATAACTTTTGTTAAACTTTGGAAAAAGAAAAGTCGACAGCTGCAAATCGTATCGTTGTTGCTTTTACCTACTGAAACAGAGCCCAGGGCTAAGAGAGGTAGACTTGGAACCCAGCCCTTAGAAAAGTTGTGACAAAGAATAAAAAGCAGCAAACCTGGAAACAGAAAAGCTTTCTGACCTTAGACATGAACACTTGAGAAATCGTATCGTAATGCTTGGGCTGACCAAGAAACCGCCCCTTAGAAAGGTAGACTTGGAACCCAGCGGCGGCAACGCAGAAAACCATTACATATCGTCTCGAGCTTAAACAAGTAATTCACTTCACCACCCAGTCAACTTTTATGCTTCGAAATCCGCAACACTCCATTCTTTGGAAGGAGTTATCAATCGTCTCGAGATAGCAACTGAAGACCCATCCTAACCAATGAAGAACACACACTCTTCAGTCACCAAAACCTAAAAGCCTTCACGATCTATGGTCTTTCCCACCGTCAGTGGTCTTTCCCACAGTCACTAGTCTTTCCCAGTGTCAACCAGTCTTTCCTGGCAGTCAACTGGATCTGTGTAAGAAACAGAAAAAAGAGAATAGGAGTAACTACATCGCAATGCAGATAAAACTAGTCTTTTAAGACGGAAAGTTTAATTAAAAAAATGAGGTTTCTCTCCAAAGAATAAGAAGCTGCTGTAGAACTTCTGCATTCTCCCCTTTACAGGGATAATCGGAAAGTTAATGGATTTCGACTGTACTGAAACAAACACCTATGAATGTGGAAACACAAGGATTGGTGAAATTCACTCATGCTTGGGATCTGGTGCGGACCCTTGAGTAAGCATCCCCTGCCTCCTGCAAGACACCAGCCACATTCATTGACACCGTCCGCCAAAACCAATAACTTTTGTTAAACTTTGGAAAAAGAAAAGTCGACAGCTGCAAATGGTATCGTTGTTGCTTTTACCTAGTGACACAGAGCCCAGGGCTAAGAGAGGTAGACTTGGAACCCAGCCCTTAGAGAGGTTGTGACAAAGAATAAAAAGCAGCAAACCTGGAAACAGAAAAGCTTTCTGACCTTAGACATGAACACTTGAGAAATCGTATCGTAATGCTTGGGCTGACCAAGAAACCGTCCCTTAGAAGGGTAGACTTGGAACCCAGCGGCGCAACCCAGAAAACCATTACATATCGTCTCGAGCTTAAACAAGTAATTCACTTCACCACCCAGTCAACTTTTATGCTTCGAAATCCGCCACACTCCATTCTTTGGAAGGAGTTATCAATCGTCTCGAGATTGCAACTGAAGACCCATCCTAACCAATGAAGAACACACACTCTTTAGTCACCAAAACCTAAAAGCCTTCACGATCTATGGTCTTTCCCACCGTCAGTGGTCTTTCCCACAGTCACTAGTCTTTCCCAGTGTCAACCAGTCTTTCCTGGCAGTCAACTGGATCTGTGTAAGAAACAGGAAAAAGAGAATAGGAGTAACTACATCGCAATGCAGATAAAACTAGTCTTTTAAGACGGAAAGTTTAATTAAAAAAGGAGGTTTCTCTCCAAAGAATAAGAAGCTGCTGTAGAACTTCTGCATTCTCCCCTTTACAGGGATAATCGGAAAGTTAATGGATTTCGACTGTACTGAAACAAACACCTATGAATGTGGAAACACAAGGATTGGTGAAATTCACTCATGCTTGGGATCTGGTGCGGACCCTTGAGTAAGCATCCCCTGCCTCCTGCAAGACACCAGCCACATTCATTGACACCGTCCGCCAAAACCAATAACTTTTGTTAAACTTTGGAAAAAGAAAAGTCGACAGCTGCAAATGATATCGTTGTTGCTTTTACCTAGTGACACAGAGCCCAGGGCTAAGAGAGGTAGACTTGGAACCCAGCCCTTAGAGAGGTTGTGACAAAGAATAAAAAGCAGCAAACCTGGAAACAGAAAAGCTTTCTGACCTTAGACATGAAGACTTGAGAAATCGTATCGTAATGCTTGGGCTGACCAAGAAACCGTCCCTTAGAAGGGTAGACTTGGAACCCAGCGGCGCAACCCAGAAAACCATTACATATCGTCTCGAGCTTAAACAAGTAATTCACTTCACCACCCAGTCAACTTTTATGCTTCGAAATCCGCCACACTCCATTCTTTGGAAGGAGTTATCAATCGTCTCGAGATTGCAACTGAAGACCCATCCTAACCAATGAAGAACACACACTCTTTAGTCACCAAAACCTAAAAGCCTTCACGATCTATGGTCTTTCCCACCGTCAGTGGTCTTTCCCACAGTCACTAGTCTTTCCCAGTGTCAACCAGTCTTTCCTGGCAGTCAACTGGATCTGTGTAAGAAACAGGAAAAAGAGAATAGGAGTAACTACATCGCAATGCAGATAAAACTAGTCTTTTAAGACGGAAAGTTTAATTAAAAAAGGAGGTTTCTCTCCAAAGAATAAGAAGCTGCTGTAGAACTTCTGCATTCTCCCCTTTACAGGGATAATCGGAAAGTTAATGGATTTCGACTGTACTGAAACAAACACCTATGAATGTGGAAACACAAGGATTGGTGAAATTCACTCATGCTTGGGATCTGGTGCGGACCCTTGAGTAAGCATCCCCTGCCTCCTGCAAGACACCAGCCACATTCATTGACACCGTCCACCAAAACCAATAACTTTTGTTAAACTTTGGAAAAAGAAAAGTCGACAGCTGCAAATGGTATCGTTGTTGCTTTTACCTAGTGACACAGAGCCCAGGGCTAAGAGAGGTAGACTTGGAACCCAGCCCTTAGAGAGGTTGTGACAAAGAATAAAAAGCAGCAAACCTGGAAACAGAAAAGCTTTCTGACCTTAGACATGAAGACTTGAGAAATCGTATCGTAATGCTTGGGCTGACCAAGAAACCGTCCCTTAGAAGGGTAGACTTGGAACCCAGCGGCGGCAACCCAGAAAACCATTACATATCGTCTCGAGCTTAAACAAGTAATTCACTTCACCACCCAGTCAACTTTTATGCTTCGAAATCCGCCACACTCCATTCTTTGGAAGGAGTTATCAATCGTCTCGAGATTGCAACTGAAGACCCATCCTAACCAATGAAGAACACAACTCTTTAGTCACCAAAACCTAAAAGCCTTCACGATCTATGGTCTTTCCCACCGTCAGTGGTCTTTCCCACAGTCACTAGTCTTTCCCAGTGTCAACCAGTCTTTCCTGGCAGTCAACTGGATCTGTGTAAGAAACAGGAAAAAGAGAATAGGAGTAACTACATCGCAATGCAGATAAAACTAGTCTTTTAAGACGGAAAGTTTAATTAAAAAAGGAGGTTTCTCTCCAAAGAATAAGAAGCTGCTGTAGAACTTCTGCATTCTCCCCTTTACAGGGATAATCGGAAAGTTAATGGATTTCGACTGTACTGAAACAAACACCTATGAATGTGGAAACACAAGGATTGGTGAAATTCACTCATGCTTGGGATCTGGTGCGGACCCTTGAGTAAGCATCCCCTGCCTCCTGCAAGACACCAGCCACATTCATTGACACCGTCCACCAAAACCAAAAACTTTTGTTAAACTTTGGAAAAAGAAAAGTCGACAGCTGCAAATGGTATCGTTGTTGCTTTTACCTAGTGACACAGAGCCCAGGGCTAAGAGAGGTAGACTTGGAACCCAGCCCTTAGAGAGGTTGTGACAAAGAATAAAAAGCAGCAAACCTGGAAACAGAAAAGCTTTCTGACCTTAGACATGAAGACTTGAGAAATCGTATCGTAATGCTTGGGCTGACCAAGAAACCGTGCCTTAGAAGGGTAGACTTGGAACCCAGCGGCGCAACCCAGAAAACCATTACATATCGTCTCGAGCTTAAACAAGTAATTCACTTCACCACCCAGTCAACTTTTATGCTTCAAAATCCGACACACTCCATTCTTTGGAAGGAGTTATCAATCGTCTCGAGATTGCAACTGAAGACCCATCCTAACCAATGAAGAACACACACTCTTTAGTCACCAAAACCTAAAAGCCTTCACGATCTATGGTCTTTCCCACCGTCAGTGGTCTTTCCCACAGTCACTAGTCTTTCCCAGTGTCAACCAGTCTTTCCTGGCAGTCAACTGGATCTGTGTAAGAAACAGGAAAAAGAGAATAGGAGTAACTACATCGCAATGCAGATAAAACTAGTCTTTTAAGACGGAAAGTTTAATTAAAAAAGGAGGTTTCTCTCCAAAGAATAAGAAGCTGCTGTAGAACTTCTGCATTCTCCCCTTTACAGGGATAATCGGAAAGTTAATGGATTTCGACTGTACTGAAACAAACACCTATGAATGTGGAAACACAAGGATTGGTGAAATTCACTCATGCTTGGGATCTGGTGCGGACCCTTGAGTAAGCATCCCCTGCCTCCTGCAAGACACCAGCCACATTCATTGACACCGTCCACCAAAACCAATAACTTTTGTTAAACTTTGGAAAAAGAAAAGTCGACAGCTGCAAATGGTATCGTTGTTGCTTTTACCTAGTGACACAGAGCCCAGGGCTAAGAGAGGTAGACTTGGAACCCAGCCCTTAGAGAGGTTGTGACAAAGAATAAAAAGCAGCAAACCTGGAAACAGAAAAGCTTTCTGACCTTAGACATGAAGACTTGAGAAATCGTATCGTAATGCTTGGGCTGACCAAGAAACCGTCCCTTAGAAGGGTAGACTTGGAACCCAGCGGCGGCAACCCAGAAAACCATTACATATCGTCTCGAGCTTAAACAAGTAATTCACTTCACCACCCAGTCAACTTTTATGCTTCGAAATCCGCCACACTCCATTCTTTGGAAGGAGTTATCAATCGTCTCGAGATTGCAACTGAAGACCCATCCTAACCAATGAAGAACACAACTCTTTAGTCACCAAAACCTAAAAGCCTTCACGATCTATGGTCTTTCCCACCGTCAGTGGTCTTTCCCACAGTCACTAGTCTTTCCCAGTGTCAACCAGTCTTTCCTGGCAGTCAACTGGATCTGTGTAAGAAACAGGAAAAAGAGAATAGGAGTAACTACATCGCAATGCAGATAAAACTAGTCTTTTAAGACGGAAAGTTTAATTAAAAAAGGAGGTTTCTCTCCAAAGAATAAGAAGCTGCTGTAGAACTTCTGCATTCTCCCCTTTACAGGGATAATCGGAAAGTTAATGGATTTCGACTGTACTGAAACAAACACCTATGAATGTGGAAACACAAGGATTGGTGAAATTCACTCATGCTTGGGATCTGGTGCGGACCCTTGAGTAAGCATCCCCTGCCTCCTGCAAGACACCAGCCACATTCATTGACACCGTCCACCAAAACCAATAACTTTTGTTAAACTTTGGAAAAAGAAAAGTCGACAGCTGCAAATGGTATCGTTGTTGCTTTTACCTAGTGACACAGAGCCCAGGGCTAAGAGAGGTAGACTTGGAACCCAGCCCTTAGAGAGGTTGTGACAAAGAATAAAAAGCAGCAAACCTGGAAACAGAAAAGCTTTCTGACCTTAGACATGAAGACTTGAGAAATCGTATCGTAATGCTTGGGCTGACCAAGAAACCGTGCCTTAGAAGGGTAGACTTGGAACCCAGCGGCGCAACCCAGAAAACCATTACATATCGTCTCGAGCTTAAACAAGTAATTCACTTCACCACCCAGTCAACTTTTATGCTTCAAAATCCGCCACACTCCATTCTTTGGAAGGAGTTATCAATCGTCTCGAGATTGCAACTGAAGACCCATCCTAACCAATGAAGAACACACACTCTTCAGTCACCAAAACCTAAAGGCCTTCACGATCTATGGTCTTTCCCACCGTCAGTGGTCTTTCCCACAGTCACTAGTCTTTCCCAGTGTTAACCAGTCTTTCCTGGCAGTCAACTGGATCTGTGTAAAAACAGAAAAAAGAGAATAGGAGTAACTACATCGCAATGCAGATAAAACTAGCTTTTTAAGACGGAAAGTTTAATTAAAAAAAGGAGGTTTCTCTCCAAAGAATAAGAAGCTGCTGTAGAACTTCTGCATTCTCCCCTTTACAGGGATAATCGGAAAGTTAATGGATTTCGACTGTACTGAAACAAACACCTATGAATGTGGAAACACGAGGATTGGTGAAATTCACTCATGCTTGGGATCTGGTGCGAGCCCTTGAGTAAGCATCCCCTGCCTCCTGCAAGACACCAGCCACATTCATTGACACCGTCCGCCAAAACCAATAACTTTTGTTAAACTTTGGAAAAAGAAAAGTCGACAGCCTCAAATCGTATCGTTGTTGCTTTTACCTACTGACACAGAGCCCAAGGCTAAGAGAGGTAGACTTGGAACCCAGCCCTTAGAGAGGTTGTGACAAAAAATAAAAAGCAGCAAACCTGGAAACAGAAAAGCTTTCTGACCTTAGACATGAACACTTGAGAAATCGTATCGTAATGCTTGGGCTGACCAAGAAACCGCCCCTTAGAAAGGTAGACTTAGAACCCAGCGGCGGCAACGCAGAAAACCATTACATATCGTCTCGAGCTTAAACAAGTAATTCACTTCACCACCCAGTCAACTTTTATGCTTCGAAATCCGCAACACTCCATTCTTTGGAAGGAGTTATCAATCGTCTCGAGATAGCAACTGAAGACCCATCCTAACCAATGAAGAACACACACTCTTCAGTCACCAAAACCTAAAAGCCTTCACGATCTATGGTCTTTCCCACCGTCAGTGGTCTTTCCCACAGTCACTAGTCTTTCCCAGTGTCAACCAGTCTTTCCTGGCAGTCAACTGGATCTGTGTAAGAAACAGAAAAAAGAGAATAGGAGTAACTACATCGCAATGCAGATAAAACTAGTCTTTTAAGACGGAAAGTTTAATTAAAAAAAGGAGGTTTCTCTCCAAAGAATAAGAAGCTGCTGTAGAACTTCTGCATTCTCCCCTTTACAGGGATAATCGGAAAGTTAATGGATTTCGACTGTACTGAAACAAACACCTATGAATGTGGAAACACGAGGATTGGTGAAATTCACTCATGCTTGGGATCTGGTGCGGACCCTTGAGTAAGCATCCCCTGCCTCCTGCAAGACACCAGCCACATTCATTGACACCGTCCACCAAAACCAATAACTTTTGTTAAACTTTGGAAAAAGAAAAGTCGACAGCTGCAAATGGTATCGTTGTTGCTTTTACCTAGTGACACAGAGCCCAGGGCTAAGAGAGGTAGACTTGGAACCCAGCCCTTAGAGAGGTTGTGACAAAGAATAAAAAGCAGCAAACCTGGAAACAGAAAAGCTTTCTGACCTTAGACATGAAGACTTGAGAAATCGTATCGCAATGCTTGGGCTGACCAAGAAACCGTCCCTTAGAAGGGTAGACTTGGAACCCAGCGGCGCAACCCAGAAAACCATTACATATCGTCTCGAGCTTAAACAAGTAATTCACTTCACCACCCAGTCAACTTTTATGCTTCAAAATCCGCCACACTCCATTCTTTGGAAGGAGTTATCAATCGTCTCGAGATTGCAACTGAAGACCCATCCTAACCAATGAAGAACACACACTCTTCAGTCACCAAAACCTAAAGGCCTTCACGATCTATGGTCTTTCCCACCGTCAGTGGTCTTTCCCACAGTCACTAGTCTTTCCCAGTGTTAACCAGTCTTTCCTGGCAGTCAACTGGATCTGTGTAAGAAACAGAAAAAAGAGAATAGGAGTAACTACATCGCAATGCAGATAAAACTAGCTTTTTAAGACGGAAAGTTTAATTAAAAAAAGGAGGTTTCTCTCCAAAGAATAAGAAGCTGCTGTAGAACTTCTGCATTCTCCCCTTTACAGGGATAATCGGAAAGTTAATGGATTTCGACTGTACTGAAACAAACACCTATGAATGTGGAAACACGAGGATTGGTGAAATTCACTCATGCTTGGGATCTGGTGCGGGCCCTTGAGTAAGCATCCCCTGCCTCCTGCAAGACACCAGCCACATTCATTGACACCGTCCGCCAAAACCAATAACTTTTGTTAAACTTTGGAAAAAGAAAAGTCGACAGCCTCAAATCGTATCGTTGTTGCTTTTACCTACTGACACAGAGCCCAAGGCTAAGAGAGGTAGACTTGGAACCCAGCCCTTAGAGAGGTTGTGACAAAAAATAAAAAGCAGCAAACCTGGAAACAGAAAAGCTTTCTGACCTTAGACATGAACACTTGAGAAATCGTATCGTAATGCTTGGGCTGACCAAGAAACCGCCCCTTAGAAAGGTAGACTTGGAACCCAGCGGCGGCAACGCAGAAAACCATTACATATCGTCTCGAGCTTAAACAAGTAATTCACTTCACCACCCAGTCAACTTTTATGCTTCGAAATCCGCAACACTCCATTCTTTGGAAGGAGTTATCAATCGTCTCGAGATAGCAACTGAAGACCCATCCTAACCAATGAAGAACACACACTCTTCAGTCACCAAAACCTAAAAGCCTTCACGATCTATGGTCTTTCCCACCGTCAGTGGTCTTTCCCACAGTCACTAGTCTTTCCCAGTGTCAACCAGTCTTTCCTGGCAGTCAACTGGATCTGTGTAAGAAACAGAAAAAAGAGAATAGGAGTAACTACATCGCAATGCAGATAAAACTAGTCTTTTAAGACGGAAAGTTTAATTAAAAAAGGAGGTTTCTCTCCAAAAAATAAGAAGCTGCTGTAGAACTTCTGCATTCTCCCCTTTACAGGGATAATCGGAAAGTTAATGGATTTCGACTGTACTGAAACAAACACCTATGAATGTGGAAACACAAGGATTGGTGAAATTCACTCATGCTTGGGATCTGGTGCGGACCCTTGAGTAAGCATCCCCTGCCTCCTGCAAGACACCAGCCACATTCATTGACACCGTCCACCAAAACCAATTACTTTTGTTAAACTTTGGAAAAAGAAAAGTCGACAGCTGCAAATGGTATCGTTGTTGCTTTTACCTAGTGACACAGAGCCCAGGGCTAAGAGAGGTAGACTTGGAACCCAGCCCTTAGAGAGGTTGTGACAAAGAATAAAAAGCAGCAAACCTGGAAACAGAAAAGCTTTCTGACCTTAGACATGAAGACTTGAGAAATCGTATCGTAATGCTTGGGCTGACCAAGAAACCGTCCCTTAGAAGGGTAGACTTGGAACCCAGCGGCGCAACCCAGAAAACCATTACATATCGTCTCGAGCTTAAACAAGTAATTCACTTCACCACCCAGTCAACTTTTATGCTTCAAAATCCGCCACACTCCATTCTTTGGAAGGAGTTATCAATCGTCTCGAGATTGCAACTGAAGACCCATCCTAACCAATGAAGAACACACACTCTTCAGTCACCAAAACCTAAAGGCCTTCACGATCTATGGTCTTTCCCACCGTCAGTGGTCTTTCCCACAGTCACTAGTCTTTCCCAGTGTTAACCAGTCTTTCCTGGCAGTCAACGGGATCTGTGTAAGAAACAGAAAAAAGAGAATAGGAGTAACTACATCGCAATGCAGATAAAACTAGCTTTTTAAGACGGAAAGTTTAATTAAAAAAAGGAGGTTTCTCTCCAAAGAATAAGAAGCTGCTGTAGAACTTCTGCATTCTCCCCTTTACAGGGATAATCGGAAAGTTAATGGATTTCGACTGTACTGAAACAAACACCTATGAATGTGGAAACACGAGGATTGGTGAAATTCACTCATGCTTGGGATCTGGTGCGGGCCCTTGAGTAAGCATCCCCTGCCTCCTGCAAGACACCAGCCACATTCATTGACACCGTCCGCCAAAACCAATAACTTTTGTTAAACTTTGGAAAAAGAAAAGTCGACAGCCTCAAATCGTATCGTTGTTGCTTTTACCTACTGACACAGAGCCCAAGGCTAAGAGAGGTAGACTTGGAACCCAGCCCTTAGAGAGGTTGTGACAAAAAATAAAAAGCAGCAAACCTGGAAACAGAAAAGCTTTCTGACCTTAGACATGAACACTTGAGAAATCGTATCGTAATGCTTGGGCTGACCAAGAAACCGCCCCTTAGAAAGGTAGACTTGGAACCCAGCGGCGGCAACGCAGAAAACCATTACATATCGTCTCGAGCTTAAACAAGTAATTCACTTCACCACCCAGTCAACTTTTATGCTTCGAAATCCGCAACACTCCATTCTTTGGAAGGAGTTATCAATCGTCTCGAGATAGCAACTGAAGACCCATCCTAACCAATGAAGAACACACACTCTTCAGTCACCAAAACCTAAAAGCCTTCACGATCTATGGTCTTTCCCACCGTCAGTGGTCTTTCCCACAGTCACTAGTCTTTCCCAGTGTCAACCAGTCTTTCCTGGCAGTCAACTGGATCTGTGTAAGAAACAGAAAAAAGAGAATAGGAGTAACTACATCGCAATGCAGATAAAACTAGTCTTTTAAGACGGAAAGTTTAATTAAAAAAAGGAGGTTTCTCTCCAAAGAATAAGAAGCTGCTGTAGAACTTCTGCATTCTCCCCTTTACAGGGATAATCGGAAAGTTAATGGATTTCGACTGTACTGAAACAAACACCTATGAATGTGGAAACACGAGGATTGGTGAAATTCACTCATGCTTGGGATCTGGTGCGGACCCTTGAGTAAGCATCCCCTGCCTCCTGCAAGACACCAGCCACATTCATTGACACCGTCCACCAAAACCAATAACTTTTGTTAAACTTTGGAAAAAGAAAAGTCGACAGCTGCAAATGGTATCGTTGTTGCTTTTACCTAGTGACACAGAGCCCAGGGCTAAGAGAGGTAGACTTGGAACCCAGCCCTTAGAGAGGTTGTGACAAAGAATAAAAAGCAGCAAACCTGGAAACAGAAAAGCTTTCTGACCTTAGACATGAAGACTTGAGAAATCGTATCGCAATGCTTGGGCTGACCAAGAAACCGTCCCTTAGAAGGGTAGACTTGGAACCCAGCGGCGCAACCCAGAAAACCATTACATATCGTCTCGAGCTTAAACAAGTAATTCACTTCACCACCCAGTCAACTTTTATGCTTCAAAATCCGCCACACTCCATTCTTTGGAAGGAGTTATCAATCGTCTCGAGATTGCAACTGAAGACCCATCCTAACCAATGAAGAACACACACTCTTCAGTCACCAAAACCTAAAGGCCTTCACGATCTATGGTCTTTCCCACCGTCAGTGGTCTTTCCCACAGTCACTAGTCTTTCCCAGTGTTAACCAGTCTTTCCTGGCAGTCAACTGGATCTGTGTAAGAAACAGAAAAAAGAGAATAGGAGTAACTACATCGCAATGCAGATAAAACTAGCTTTTTAAGACGGAAAGTTTAATTAAAAAAAGGAGGTTTCTCTCCAAAGAATAAGAAGCTGCTGTAGAACTTCTGCATTCTCCCCTTTACAGGGATAATCGGAAAGTTAATGGATTTCGACTGTACTGAAACAAACACCTATGAATGTGGAAACACGAGGATTGGTGAAATTCACTCATGCTTGGGATCTGGTGCGGGCCCTTGAGTAAGCATCCCCTGCCTCCTGCAAGACACCAGCCACATTCATTGACACCGTCCGCCAAAACCAATAACTTTTGTTAAACTTTGGAAAAAGAAAAGTCGACAGCCTCAAATCGTATCGTTGTTGCTTTTACCTACTGACACAGAGCCCAAGGCTAAGAGAGGTAGACTTGGAACCCAGCCCTTAGAGAGGTTGTGACAAAAAATAAAAAGCAGCAAACCTGGAAACAGAAAAGCTTTCTGACCTTAGACATGAACACTTGAGAAATCGTATCGTAATGCTTGGGCTGACCAAGAAACCGCCCCTTAGAAAGGTAGACTTGGAACCCAGCGGCGGCAACGCAGAAAACCATTACATATCGTCTCGAGCTTAAACAAGTAATTCACTTCACCACCCAGTCAACTTTTATACTTCGAAATCCGCAACACTCCATTCTTTGGAAGGAGTTATCAATCGTCTCGAGATAGCAACTGAAGACCCATCCTAACCAATGAAGAACACACACTCTTCAGTCACCAAAACCTAAAAGCCTTCACGATCTATGGTCTTTCCCACCGTCAGTGGTCTTTCCCACAGTCACTAGTCTTTCCCAGTGTCAACCAGTCTTTCCTGGCAGTCAACTGGATCTGTGTAAGAAACAGAAAAAAGAGAATAGGAGTAACTACATCGCAATGCAGATAAAACTAGTCTTTTAAGACGGAAAGTTTAATTAAAAAAAGGAGGTTTCTCTCCAAAGAATAAGAAGCTGCTGTAGAACTTCTGCATTCTCCCCTTTACAGGGATAATCGGAAAGTTAATGGATTTCGACTGTACTGAAACAAACACCTATGAATGTGGAAACACGAGGATTGGTGAAATTCACTCATGCTTGGGATCTGGTGCGGGCCCTTGAGTAAGCATCCCCTGCCTCCTGCAAGACACCAGCCACATTCATTGACACCGTCCACCAAAACCAATAACTTTTGTTAAAATTTGGAAAAAGAAAAGTCGACAGCTGCAAATGGTATCGTTGTTGCTTTTACCTAGTGACACAGAGCCCAGGGCTAAGAGAGGTAGACTTGGAACCCAGCCCTTAGAAAGGTTGTGGCAAAGAATAAAAAGCAGCAAACCTGGAAACAGAAAAGCTTTCTGACCTTAGACATGAACACTTGAGAAATCGTATCGTAATGCTTGGGCTGACCAAGAAACCGCCCCTTAGAAAGGTAGACTTGGAACCCAGCGGCGGCAACCCAGAAAACCATTACATATCGTCTCGAGCTTAAACAAGTAATTCACTTCACCACCCAGTCAACGTTTATGCTTCGAAATCCGCCACACTCCATTCTTTGGAAGGAGTTATCAATCGTCTCGAGATTGCAACTGAAGACCCATCCTAACCAATGAAGAACACACACTCTTTAGTCACCAAAACCTAAAAGCCTTCACGATCTATGGTCTTTCCCACCGTCAGTGGTTTTTCCCACAGTCACTAGTCTTTCCCAGTGTCAACCAGTCTTTCCTGGCAGTCAACTGGATCTGTGTAAGAAACAGGAAAAAGAGAATAGGAGTAACTACATCGCAATGCAGATAAAACTAGTCTTTTAAGACGGAAAGTTTAATTAAAAAAGGAGGTTTCTCTCCAAAAAATAAGAAGCTGCTGTAGAACTTCTGCATTCTCCCCTTTACAGGGATAATCGGAAAGTTAATGGATTTCGACTGTACTGAAACAAACACCTATGAATGTGGAAACACAAGGATTGGTGAAATTCACTCATGCTTGGGATCTGGTGCGGACCCTTGAGTAAGCATCCCCTGCCTCCTGCAAGACACCAGCCACATTCATTGACACCGTCCACCAAAACCAATTACTTTTGTTAAACTTTGGAAAAAGAAAAGTCGACAGCTGCAAATGGTATCGTTGTTGCTTTTACCTAGTGACACAGAGCCCAGGGCTAAGAGAGGTAGACTTGGAACCCAGCCCTTAGAGAGGTTGTGACAAAGAATAAAAAGCAGCAAACCTGGAAACAGAAAAGCTTTCTGACCTTAGACATGAAGACTTGAGAAATCGTATCGTAATGCTTGGGCTGACCAAGAAACCGTCCCTTAGAAGGGTAGACTTGGAACCCAGCGGCGCAACCCAGAAAACCATTACATATCGTCTCGAGCTTAAACAAGTAATTCACTTCACCACCCAGTCAACTTTTATGCTTCAAAATCCGCCACACTCCATTCTTTGGAAGGAGTTATCAATCGTCTCGAGATTGCAACTGAAGACCCATCCTAACCAATGAAGAACACACACTCTTCAGTCACCAAAACCTAAAGGCCTTCACGATCTATGGTCTTTCCCACCGTCAGTGGTCTTTCCCACAGTCACTAGTCTTTCCCAGTGTTAACCAGTCTTTCCTGGCAGTCAACGGGATCTGTGTAAGAAACAGAAAAAAGAGAATAGGAGTAACTACATCGCAATGCAGATAAAACTAGCTTTTTAAGACGGAAAGTTTAATTAAAAAAAGGAGGTTTCTCTCCAAAGAATAAGAAGCTGCTGTAGAACTTCTGCATTCTCCCCTTTACAGGGATAATCGGAAAGTTAATGGATTTCGACTGTACTGAAACAAACACCTATGAATGTGGAAACACGAGGATTGGTGAAATTCACTCATGCTTGGGATCTGGTGCGGGCCCTTGAGTAAGCATCCCCTGCCTCCTGCAAGACACCAGCCACATTCATTGACACCGTCCGCCAAAACCAATAACTTTTGTTAAACTTTGGAAAAAGAAAAGTCGACAGCCTCAAATCGTATCGTTGTTGCTTTTACCTACTGACACAGAGCCCAAGGCTAAGAGAGGTAGACTTGGAACCCAGCCCTTAGAGAGGTTGTGACAAAAAATAAAAAGCAGCAAACCTGGAAACAGAAAAGCTTTCTGACCTTAGACATGAACACTTGAGAAATCGTATCGTAATGCTTGGGCTGACCAAGAAACCGCCCCTTAGAAAGGTAGACTTGGAACCCAGCGGCGGCAACGCAGAAAACCATTACATATCGTCTCGAGCTTAAACAAGTAATTCACTTCACCACCCAGTCAACTTTTATGCTTCGAAATCCGCAACACCCCATTCTTTGGAAGGAGTTATCAATCGTCTCGAGATAGCAACTGAAGACCAATCCTAACCAATGAAGAACACACACTCTTCAGTCACCAAAACGTAAAAGCCTTCACGATCTATGGTCTTTCCCACCGTCAGTGGTCTTTCCCACAGTCACTAGTCTTTCCCAGTGTCAACCAGTCTTTCCTGGCAGTCAACTGGATCTGTGTAAGAAACAGAAAAAAGAGAATAGGAGTAACTACATCGCAATGCAGATAAAACTAGTCTTTTAAGACGGAAAGTTTAATTAAAAAAAGGAGGTTTCTCTCCAAAGAATAAGAAGCTGCTGTAGAACTTCTGCATTCTCCCCTTTACAGGGATAATCGGAAAGTAAATGGATTTCGACTGTACTGAAACAAACACCTATGAATGTGGAAACACAAGGATTGGTGAAATTCACTCATGCTTGGGATCTGGTGCGGACCCTTGAGTAAGCATCCCCTGCCTCCTGCAAGACATCAGCCACATTCATTGACACCGTCCGCCAAAACCAATAACTTTTGTTAAACTTTGGAAAAAGAAAAGTCGACAGCTGCAAATGGTATCGTTGTTGCTTTTACCTACTGACACAGAGCCCAGGGCTAAGAGAGGTAGACTTGGAACCCAGCCCTTAGAGAGGTTGTGACAAAGAATAAAAAGCAGCAAACCTGGAAACAGAAAAGCTTTCTGACCTTAGACATGAACACTTGAGAAATCGTATCGTAATGCTTGGGCTGACCAAGAAACCGCCCCTTAGAAAGGTAGACTTGGAACCCAGCAGCAGCAACCCAGAAAACCATTACATATCGTCTCGAGCTTAAACAAGTAATTCACTTCACCACCCAGTCAACTTTTATGCTTCGAAATCCGCCACACTCCATTCTTTGGAAGGAGTTATCAATTGTCTCGAGATTGCAACTGAAGACCCATCCTAACCAATGAAGAACACACACTCTTTAGTCACCAAAACCGAAAAGCCTTCACGATCTATGGTCTTTCCCACCGTCAGTGGTCTTTCCCACAGTCACTAGTCTTTCCCAGTGTCAACCAGTCTTTCCTGGCAGTCAACTGGATCTGTGTAAGAAACAGGAAAAAGAGAATAGGAGTAACTACATCGCAATGCAGATAAAACTAGTCTTTTAAGACGGAAAGTTTAATTAAAAAAGGAGGTTTCTCTCCAAAGAATAAGAAGCTGCTGTAGAACTTCTGCATTCTCCCCTTTACAGGGATAATCGGAAAGTTAATGGATTTCGACTGTACTGAAACAAACACCTATGAATGTGGAAACACGAGGATTGGTGAAATTCACTCATGCTTGGGATCTGGTGCGGGCCCTTGAGTAAGCATCCCCTGCCTCCTGCAAGACACCAGCCACATTCATTGACACCGTCCACCAAAACCAATAACTTTTGTTAAACTTTGGAAAAAGAAAAGTCGACAGCTGCAAATCGTATCGTTGTTGCTTTTACCTACTGACACAGAGCCCAGGGCTAAGAGAGGTAGACTTGGAACCCAGCCCTTAGAAAAGTTGTGACAAAGAATAAAAAGCAGCAAACCTGGAAACAGAAAAGCTTTCTGACCTTAGACATGAACACTTGAGAAATCGTATCGTAATGCTTGGGCTGACCAAGAAACCGCCCCTTAGAAAGGTAGACTTGGAACCCAGCGGCGGCAACGCAGAAAACCATTACATATCGTCTCGAGCTTAAACAAGTAATTCACTTCACCACCCAGTCAACTTTTATGCTTCGAAATCCGCAACACTCCATTCTTTGGAAGGAGTTATCAATCGTCTCGAGATAGCAACTGAAGACCCATCCTAACCAATGAAGAACACACACTCTTCAGTCACCAAAACCTAAAAGCCTTCACGATCTATGGTCTTTCCCACCGTCAGTGGTCTTTCCCACAGTCACTAGTCTTTCCCAGTGTCAACCAGTCTTTCCTGGCAGTCAACTGGATCTGTGTAAGAAACAGAAAAAAGAGAATAGGAGTAACTACATCGCAATGCAGATAAAACTAGTCTTTTAAGACGGAAAGTTTAATTAAAAAAATGAGGTTTCTCTCCAAAGAATAAGAAGCTGCTGTAGAACTTCTGCATTCTCCCCTTTACAGGGATAATCGGAAAGTTAATGGATTTCGACTGTACTGAAACAAACACCTATGAATGTGGAAACACAAGGATTGGTGAAATTCACTCATGCTTGGGATCTGGTGCGGACCCTTGAGTAAGCATCCCCTGCCTCCTGCAAGACACCAGCCACTTTCAATGACACCGTCCGCCAAAACCAATAACTTTTGTTAAACTTTGGGAAAAGAAAAGTCGACAGCTGCAAATGGTATCGTTGTTGCTTTTACCTAGTGACACAGAGCCCAGGGCTAAGAGAGGTAGACTTGGAACCCAGCCCTTAGAGAGGTTGTGACAAAGAATAAAAAGCAGCAAACCTGGAAACAGAAAAGCTTTCTGACCTTAGACATGAACACTTGAGAAATCGTATCGTAATGCTTGGGCTGACCAAGAAACCGTCCCTTAGAAGGGTAGACTTGGAACCCAGCGGCGCAACCCAGAAAACCATTACATATCGTCTCGAGCTTAAACAAGTAATTCACTTCACCACCCAGTCAACTTTTATGCTTCGAAATCCGCCACACTCCATTCTTTGGAAGGAGTTATCAATCGTCTCGAGATTGCAACTGAAGACCTATCCTAACCAATGAAGAACACACACTCTTCAGTCACTAAAACCTAAAGGCCTTCACGATCTATGGTCTTTCCCACCGTCAGTGGTCTTTCCCACAGTCACTAGTCTTTCCCAGTGTCAACCAGTCTTTCCTGGCAGTCAACTGGATCTGTGTAAGAAACAGAAAAAAGAGAATAGGAGTAACTACATCGCAATGCAGATAAAACTAGTCTTTTAAGACGGAAAGTTTAATTAAAAAAAGGAGGTTTCTCTCCAAAGAATAAGAAGCTGCTGTAGAACTTCTGCATTCTCCCCTTTACAGGGATAATCGGAAAGTTAATGGATTTCGACTGTACTGAAACAAACACCTATGAATGTGGAAACACAAGGATTGGTGAAATTCACTCATGCTTGGGATCTGGTGCGGACCCTTGAGTAAGCATCCCCTGCCTCCTGCAAGACACCAGCCACATTCATTGACACCGTCCGCCAAAACCAATAACTTTTGTTAAACTTTGGAAAAAGAAAAGTCGACAGCCTCAAATCGTATCGTTGTTGCTTTTATCTACTGACACAGAGCCCAAGGCTAAGAGAGGTAGACTTGGAACCCAGCCCTTAGAGAGGTTGTGACAAAGAATAAAAAGCAGCAAACCTGGAAACAGAAAAGCTTTCTGACCTTAGACATGAACACTTGAGAAATCGTATCGTAATGCTTGGGCTGACCAAGAAACCGTCCCTTAGAAGGGTAGACTTGGAACCCAGCGGCGGCAACGCAGAAAACCATTACATATCGTCTCGAGCTTAAACAAGTAATTCACTTCACCACCCAGTCAACTTTTATGCTTCGAAATCCGCAACACTCCATTCTTTGGAAGGAGTTATCAATCGTCTCGAGATAGCAACTGAAGACCCATCCTAACCAATGAAGAACACACACTCTTCAGTCACCAAAACCTAAAAGCCTTCACGATCTATGGTCTTTCCCACCGTCAGTGGTCTTTCCCACAGTCACTAGTCTTTCCCAGTGTCAACCAGTCTTTCCTGGCAGTCAACTGGATCTGTGTAAGAAACAGAAAAAAGAGAATAGGAGTAACTACATCGCAATGCAGATAAAACTAGTCTTTTAAGACGGAAAGTTTAATTAAAAAAATGAGGTTTCTCTCCAAAGAATAAGAAGCTGCTGTAGAACTTCTGCATTCTCCCCTTTACAGGGATAATCGGAAAGTTAATGGATTTCGACTGTACTGAAACAAACACCTATGAATGTGGAAACACAAGGATTGGTGAAATTCACTCATGCTTGGGATCTGGTGCGGACCCTTGAGTAAGCATCCCCTGCCTCCTGCAAGACACCAGCCACTTTCAATGACACCGTCCGCCAAAACCAATAACTTTTGTTAAACTTTGGAAAAAGAAAAGTCGACAGCTGCAAATGGTATCGTTGTTGCTTTTACCTAGTGACACAGAGCCCAGGGCTAAGAGAGGTAGACTTGGAACCCAGCCCTTAGAGAGGTTGTGACAAAGAATAAAAAGCAGCAAACCTGGAAACAGAAAAGCTTTCTGACCTTAGACATGAACACTTGAGAAATCGTATCGTAATGCTTGGGCTGACCAAGAAACCGTCCCTTAGAAGGGTAGACTTGGAACCCAGCGGCGCAACCCAGAAAACCATTACATATCGTCTCGAGCTTAAACAAGTAATTCACTTCACCACCCAGTCAACTTTTATGCTTCGAAATCCGCCACACTCCATTCTTTGGAAGGAGTTATCAATCGTCTCGAGATTGCAACTGAAGACCTATCCTAACCAATGAAGAACACACACTCTTCAGTCACTAAAACCTAAAGGCCTTCACGATCTATGGTCTTTCCCACCGTCAGTGGTCTTTCCCACAGTCACTAGTCTTTCCCAGTGTCAACCAGTCTTTCCTGGCAGTCAACTGGATCTGTGTAAGAAACAGAAAAAAGAGAATAGGAGTAACTACATCGCAATGCAGATAAAACTAGTCTTTTAAGACGGAAAGTTTAATTAAAAAAAGGAGGTTTCTCTCCAAAGAATAAGAAGCTGCTGTAGAACTTCTGCATTCTCCCCTTTACAGGGATAATCGGAAAGTTAATGGATTTCGACTGTACTGAAACAAACACCTATGAATGTGGAAACACAAGGATTGGTGAAATTCACTCATGCTTGGGATCTGGTGCGGACCCTTGAGTAAGCATCCCCTGCCTCCTGCAAGACACCAGCCACATTCATTGACACCGTCCGCCAAAACCAATAACTTTTGTTAAACTTTGGAAAAAGAAAAGTCGACAGCCTCAAATCGTATCGTTGTTGCTTTTATCTACTGACACAGAGCCCAAGGCTAAGAGAGGTAGACTTGGAACCCAGCCCTTAGAGAGGTTGTGACAAAGAATAAAAAGCAGCAAACCTGGAAACAGAAAAGCTTTCTGACCTTAGACATGAACACTTGAGAAATCGTATCGTAATGCTTGGGCTGACCAAGAAACCGTCCCTTAGAAGGGTAGACTTGGAACCCAGCGGCGCAACCCAGAAAACCATTACATATCGTCTCGAGCTTAAACAAGTAATTCACTTCACCACCCAGTCAACTTTTATGCTTCGAAATCCGCCACACTCCATTCTTTGGAAGGAGTTATCAATCGTCTCGAGATTGCAACTGAAGACCTATCCTAACCAATGAAGAACACACACTCTTCAGTCACTAAAACCTAAAGGCCTTCACGATCTATGGTCTTTCCCACCGTCAGTGGTCTTTCCCACAGTCACTAGTCTTTCCCAGTGTCAACCAGTCTTTCCTGGCAGTCAACTGGATCTGTGTAAGAAACAGAAAAAAGAGAATAGGAGTAACTACATCGCAATGCAGATAAAACTAGTCTTTTAAGACGGAAAGTTTAATTAAAAAAAGGAGGTTTCTCTCCAAAGAATAAGAAGCTGCTGTAGAACTTCTGCATTCTCCCCTTTACAGGGATAATCGGAAAGTTAATGGATTTCGACTGTACTGAAACAAACACCTATGAATGTGGAAACACAAGGATTGGTGAAATTCACTCATGCTTGGGATCTGGTGCGGACCCTTGAGTAAGCATCCCCTGCCTCCTGCAAGACACCAGCCACATTCATTGACACCGTCCGCCAAAACCAATAACTTTTGTTAAACTTTGGAAAAAGAAAAGTCGACAGCTGCAAATGGTATCGTTGTTGCTTTTACCTAGTGACACAGAGCCCAGGGCTAAGAGAGGTAGACTTGGAACCCAGCCCTTAGAGAGGTTGTGACAAAGAATAAAAAGCAGCAAACCTGGAAACAGAAAAGCTTTCTGACCTTAGACATGAACACTTGAGAAATCGTATCGTAATGCTTGGGCTGACCAAGAAACCGTCCCTTAGAAGGGTAGACTTGGAACCCAGCGGCGCAACCCAGAAAACCATTACATATCGTCTCGAGCTTAAACAAGTAATTCACTTCACCACCCAGTCAACTTTTATGCTTCGAAATCCGCCACACTCCATTCTTTGGAAGGAGTTATCAATCGTCTCGAGATTGCAACTGAAGACCCATCCTAACCAATGAAGAACACACACTCTTCAGTCACCAAAACCTAAAGGCCTTCACGATCTATGGTCTTTCCCACCGTCAGTGGTCTTTCCCACAGTCACTAGTCTTTCCCAGTGTCAACCAGTCTTTCCTGGCAGTCAACTGGATCTGTGTAAGAAACAGAAAAAAGAGAATAGGAGTAACTACATCGCAATGCAGATAAAACTAGCTTTTTAAGACGGAAAGTTTAATTAAAAAAAGGAGGTTTCTCTCCAAAGAATAAGAAGCTGCTGTAGAACTTCTGCATTCTCCCCTTTACAGGGATAATCGGAAAGTTAATGGATTTCGACTGTACTGAAACAAACACCTATGAATGTGGAAACACGAGGATTGGTGAAATTCACTCATGCTTGGGATCTGGTGCGGGCCCTTGAGTAAGCATCCCCTGCCTCCTGCAAGACACCAGCCACATTCATTGACACCGTCCACCAAAACCAATAACTTTTGTTAAACTTTGGAAAAAGAAAAGTCGACAGCTGCAAATCGTATCGTTGTTGCTTTTACCTACTGACACAGAGCCCAGGGCTAAGAGAGGTAGACTTGGAACCCAGCCCTTAGAAAAGTTGTGACAAAGAATAAAAAGCAGCAAACCTGGAAACAGAAAAGCTTTCTGACCTTAGACATGAACACTTGAGAAATCGTATCGTAATGCTTGGGCTGACCAAGAAACCGCCCCTTAGAAAGGTAGACTTGGAACCCAGCGGCGGCAACGCAGAAAACCATTACATATCGTCTCGAGCTTAAACAAGTAATTCACTTCACCACCCAGTCAACTTTTATGCTTCGAAATCCGCAACACTCCATTCTTTGGAAGGAGTTATCAATCGTCTCGAGATAGCAACTGAAGACCCATCCTAACCAATGAAGAACACACACTCTTCAGTCACCAAAACCTAAAAGCCTTCACGATCTATGGTCTTTCCCACCGTCAGTGGTCTTTCCCACAGTCACTAGTCTTTCCCAGTGTCAACCAGTCTTTCCTGGCAGTCAACTGGATCTGTGTAAGAAACAGAAAAAAGAGAATAGGAGTAACTACATCGCAATGCAGATAAAACTAGTCTTTTAAGACGGAAAGTTTAATTAAAAAAATGAGGTTTCTCTCCAAAGAATAAGAAGCTGCTGTAGAACTTCTGCATTCTCCCCTTTACAGGGATAATCGGAAAGTTAATGGATTTCGACTGTACTGAAACAAACACCTATGAATGTGGAAACACAAGGATTGGTGAAATTCACTCATGCTTGGGATCTGGTGCGGACCCTTGAGTAAGCATCCCCTGCCTCCTGCAAGACACCAGCCACATTCAATGACACCGTCCGCCAAAACCAATAACTTTTGTTAAACTTTGGAAAAAGAAAAGTCGACAGCTGCAAATGGTATCGTTGTTGCTTTTACCTAGTGACACAGAGCCCAGGGCTAAGAGAGGTAGACTTGGAACCCAGCCCTTAGAGAGGTTGTGACAAAGAATAAAAAGCAGCAAACCTGGAAACAGAAAAGCTTTCTGACCTTAGACATGAACACTTGAGAAATCGTATCGTAATGCTTGGGCTGACCAAGAAACCGTCCCTTAGAAGGGTAGACTTGGAACCCAGCGGCGCAACCCAGAAAACCATTACATATCGTCTCGAGCTTAAACAAGTAATTCACTTCACCACCCAGTCAACTTTTATGCTTCGAAATCCGCCACACTCCATTTTTTGGAAGGAGTTATCAATCGTCTCGAGATTGCAACTGAAGACCCATCCTAACCAATGAAGAACACACACTCTTCAGTCACCAAAACCTAAAGGCCTTCACGATCTATGGTCTTTCCCACCGTCAGTGGTCTTTCCCACAGTCACTAGTCTTTCCCAGTGTCAACCAGTCTTTCCTGGCAGTCAACTGGATCTGTGTAAGAAACAGAAAAAAGAGAATAGGAGTAACTACATCGCAATGCAGATAAAACTAGCTTTTTAAGACGGAAAGTTTAATTAAAAAAAGGAGGTTTCTCTCCAAAGAATAAGAAGCTGCTGTAGAACTTCTGCATTCTCCCCTTTACAGGGATAATCGGAAAGTTAATGGATTTCGACTGTACTGAAACAAACACCTATGAATGTGGAAACACGAGGATTGGTGAAATTCACTCATGCTTGGGATCTGGTGCGGGCCCTTGAGTAAGCATCCCCTGCCTCCTGCAAGACACCAGCCACATTCATTGACACCGTCCGCCAAAACCAATAACTTTTGTTAAACTTTGGAAAAAGAAAAGTCGACAGCCTCAAATCGTATCGTTGTTGCTTTTATCTACTGACACAGAGCCCAAGGCTATGAGAGGTAGACTTGGAACCCAGCCCTTAGAGAGGTTGTGACAAAGAATAAAAAGCAGCAAACCTGGAAACAGAAAAGCTTTCTGACCTTAGACATGAACACTTGAGAAATCGTATCGTAATGCTTGGGCTGACCAAGAAACCGTCCCTTAGAAGGGTAGACTTGGAACCCAGCGGCGCAACCCAGAAAACCATTACATATCGTCTCGAGCTTAAACAAGTAATTCACTTCACCACCCAGTCAACTTTTATGCTTCGAAATCCGCCACACTCCATTCTTTGGAAGGAGTTATCAATCGTCTCGAGATTGCAACTGAAGACCTATCCTAACCAATGAAGAACACACACTCTTCAGTCACTAAAACCTAAAGGCCTTCACGATCTATGGTCTTTCCCACCGTCAGTGGTCTTTCCCACAGTCACTAGTCTTTCCCAGTGTCAACCAGTCTTTCCTGGCAGTCAACTGGATCTGTGTAAGAAACAGAAAAAAGAGAATAGGAGTAACTACATCGCAATGCAGATAAAACTAGTCTTTTAAGACGGAAAGTTTAATTAAAAAAAGGAGGTTTCTCTCCAAAGAATAAGAAGCTGCTGTAGAACTTCTGCATTCTCCCCTTTACAGGGATAATCGGAAAGTTAATGGATTTCGACTGTACTGAAACAAACACCTATGAATGTGGAAACACAAGGATTGGTGAAATTCACTCATGCTTGGGATCTGGTGCGGACCCTTGAGTAAGCATCCCCTGCCTCCTGCAAGACACCAGCCACATTCATTGACACCGTCCGCCAAAACCAATAACTTTTGTTAAACTTTGGAAAAAGAAAAGTCGACAGCTGCAAATGGTATCGTTGTTGCTTTTACCTAGTGACACAGAGCCCAGGGCTAAGAGAGGTAGACTTGGAACCCAGCCCTTAGAGAGGTTGTGACAAAGAATAAAAAGCAGCAAACCTGGAAACAGAAAAGCTTTCTGACCTTAGACATGAACACTTGAGAAATCGTATCGTAATGCTTGGGCTGACCAAGAAACCGTCCCTTAGAAGGGTAGACTTGGAACCCAGCGGCGCAACCCAGAAAACCATTACATATCGTCTCGAGCTTAAACAAGTAATTCACTTCACCACCCAGTCAACTTTTATGCTTCGAAATCCGCCACACTCCATTCTTTGGAAGGAGTTATCAATCGTCTCGAGATTGCAACTGAAGACCCATCCTAACCAATGAAGAACACACACTCTTCAGTCACCAAAACCTAAAGGCCTTCACGATCTATGGTCTTTCCCACCGTCAGTGGTCTTTCCCACAGTCACTAGTCTTTCCCAGTGTCAACCAGTCTTTCCTGGCAGTCAACTGGATCTGTGTAAGAAACAGAAAAAAGAGAATAGGAGTAACTACATCGCAATGCAGATAAAACTAGCTTTTTAAGACGGAAAGTTTAATTAAAAAAAGGAGGTTTCTCTCCAAAGAATAAGAAGCTGCTGTAGAACTTCTGCATTCTCCCCTTTACAGGGATAATCGGAAAGTTAATGGATTTCGACTGTACTGAAACAAACACCTATGAATGTGGAAACACGAGGATTGGTGAAATTCACTCATGCTTGGGATCTGGTGCGGGCCCTTGAGTAAGCATCCCCTGCCTCCTGCAAGACACCAGCCACATTCATTGACACCGTCCGCCAAAACCAATAACTTTTGTTAAACTTTGGAAAAAGAAAAGTCGACAGCCTCAAATCGTATCGTTGTTGCTTTTATCTACTGACACAGAGCCCAAGGCTAAGAGAGGTAGACTTGGAACCCAGCCCTTAGAGAGGTTGTGACAAAGAATAAAAAGCAGCAAACCTGGAAACAGAAAAGCTTTCTGACCTTAGACATGAACACTTGAGAAATCGTATCGTAATGCTTGGGCTGACCAAGAAACCGTCCCTTAGAAGGGTAGACTTGGAACCCAGCGGCGCAACCCAGAAAACCATTACATATCGTCTCGAGCTTAAACAAGTAATTCACTTCACCACCCAGTCAACTTTTATGCTTCGAAATCCGCCACACTCCATTCTTTGGAAGGAGTTATCAATCGTCTCGAGATTGCAACTGAAGACCCATCCTAACCAATGAAGAACACACACTCTTCAGTCACTAAAACCTAAAGGCCTTCACGATCTATGGTCTTTCCCACCGTCAGTGGTCTTTCCCACAGTCACTAGTCTTTCCCAGTGTCAACCAGTCTTTCCTGGCAGTCAACTGGATCTGTGTAAGAAACAGAAAAAAGAGAATAGGAGTAACTACATCGCAATGCAGATAAAACTAGTCTTTTAAGACGGAAAGTTTAATTAAAAAAAGGAGGTTTCTCTCCAAAGAATAAGAAGCTGCTGTAGAACTTCTGCATTCTCCCCTTTACAGGGATAATCGGAAAGTTAATGGATTTCGACTGTACTGAAACAAACACCTATGAATGTGGAAACACAAGGATTGGTGAAATTCACTCATGCTTGGGATCTGGTGCGGACCCTTGAGTAAGCATCCCCTGCCTCCTGCAAGACACCAGCCACATTCATTGACACCGTCCGCCAAAACCAATAACTTTTGTTAAACTTTGGAAAAAGAAAAGTCGACAGCTGCAAATGGTATCGTTGTTGCTTTTACCTAGTGACACAGAGCCCAGGGCTAAGAGAGGTAGACTTGGAACCCAGCCCTTAGAGAGGTTGTGACAAAGAATAAAAAGCAGCAAACCTGGAAACAGAAAAGCTTTCTGACCTTAGACATGAACACTTGAGAAATCGTATCGTAATGCTTGGGCTGACCAAGAAACCGCCCCTTAGAAAGGTAGACTTGGAACCCAGCGGCGGCAACCCAGAAAACCATTACATATCGTCTCGAGCTTAAACAAGTAATTCACTTCACCACCCAGTCAACTTTTATGCTTCGAAATCCGCAACACTCCATTCTTTGGAAGGAGTTATCAATCGTCTCGAGATAGCAACTGAAGACCCATCCTAACCAATGAAGAACACACACTCTTCAGTCACCAAAACCTAAAAGCCTTCACGATCTATGGTCTTTCCCACCGTCAGTGGTCTTTCCCACAGTCACTAGTCTTTCCCAGTGTCAACCAGTCTTTCCTGGCAGTCAACTGGATCTGTGTAAGAAACAGAAAAAAGAGAATAAGAGTAACTACATCGCAATGCAGATAAAACTAGCTTTTTAAGACGGAAAGTTTAATTAAAAAAAAGGAGGTTTCTCTCCAAAGAATAAGAAGCTGCTGTAGAACTTCTGTATTCTCCCCTTTACAGGGATAATCGGAAAGTTAATGGATTTCGACTGTACTGAAACAAACACCTATGAATGTGGAAACACGAGGATTGGTGAAATTCACTCATGCTTGGGATCTGGTGCGGGCCCTTGAGTAAGCATCCCCTGCCTCCTGCAAGACACCAGCCACATTCATTGACACTGTCCGCCAAAACCAATAACTTTTGTTAAACTTTGGAAAAAGAAAAGTCGACAGCCTCAAATCGTATCGTTTTTGCTTTTACCTACTGACACAGAGCCCAGGGCTAAGAGAGGTAGACTTGGAATCCAGCCCTTAGAGAGGTTGTGACAAAGAATAAAAAGCAGCAAACCTGGAAACAGAAAAGCTTTCTGACCTTAGACATGAACACTTGAGAAATCGTATCGTGATGATTGGGCTGACCAAGAAACCGCCCCTTAGAAAGGTAGACTTGGAACCCAGCGGCGGCAACCCAGAAAACCATTACATATCGTCTCGAGCTTAAACAAGTAATTCACTTCACCACCCAGTCAACTTTTATGCTTCGAAATCAGCAACACTCCATTCTTTGGAAGGAGTTATCAATCGTCTCGAGATTGCAACTGAAGACCCATCCTAACCAATGAAGAACACAGACTCTTCAGTCACCAAAACCTAAAGTCCTTCACGATCTATGGTCTTTCCCACCGTCAGTGGTCTTTCCCACAGTCACTAGTCTTTCCCAGTGTCAACCAGTCTTTCCTGGCAGTCAACTGGATCTGTGTAAGAAACAGAAAAAAGAGAATAGCAGTAACTACATCGCAATGCAGATAAAACTAGCTTTTTAAGACGGAAAGTTTAATTAAAAAAAAGGAGGTTTCTCTCCAAAGAATAAGAAGCTGCTGTAGAACTTCTGCATTCTCCCCTTTACAGGGATAATCGGAAAGTTAATGGATTTCGACTGTACTGAAACAAACACCTATGAATGTGGAAACACGAGGATTGGTGAAATTCACTCATGCTTGGGATCTGGTGCGGGCCCTTGAGTAAGCATCCCCTGCCTCCTGCAAGACACCAGCCACATTCATTGACACCGTCCGCCAAAACCAATAACTTTTGTTAAACTTTGGAAAAAGAAAAGTCGACAGCTGCAAATCGTATCGTTTTTGCTTTTACCTACTGACACAGAGCCCAGGGCTAAGAGAGGTAGACTTGGAATCCAGCCCTTAGAGAGGTTGTGACAAAGAATAAAAAGCAGCAAACCTGGAAACAGAAAAGCTTTCTGACCTTAGACATGAACACTTGAGAAATCGTATCGTGATGATTGGGCTGACCAAGAAAAGGCCCCTTAGAAAGGTAGACTTGGAACCCAGCGGCGGCAACCCAGAAAACCATTACATATCGTCTCGAGCTTAAACAAGTAATTCACTTCACCACCCAGTCAACTTTTATGCTTCGAAATCCGCAACACTCCATTCTTTGGAAGGAGTTATCAATCGTCTCGAGATTGCAACTGAAGACCCATCCTAACCAATGAAGAACACAGACTCTTCAGTCACCAAAACCTAAAGTCCTTCACGATCTATGGTCTTTCCCACCGTCAGTGGTCTTTCCCACAGTCACTAGTCTTTCCCACCGTCAGTGGTCTTTCCCACAGTCACTAGTCTTTCCCAGTGTCAACCAGTCTTTCCTGGCAGTCAACTGGATCTGTGTAAGAAACAGAAAAAAGAGAATAGCAGTAACTACATCGCAATGCAGATAAAACTAGCTTTTTAAGACGGAAAGTTTAATTAAAAAAAAGGAGGTTTCTCTCCAAAGAATAAGAAGCTGCTGTAGAACTTCTGCATTCTCCCCTTTACAGGGATAATCGGAAAGTTAATGGATTTCGACTGTACTGAAACAAACACCTCTGAATGTGGAAACACGAGGATTGGTGAAATTCACTCATGCTTGGGATCTGGTGCGGGCCCTTGAGTAAGCATCCCCTGCCTCCTGCAAGACACCAGCCACATTCATTGACACCGTCCGCCAAAACCAATAACTTTTGTTAAACTTTGGAAAAAGAAAAGTCGACAGCTGCAAATCGTATCGTTTTTGCTTTTACCTACTGACACAGAGCCCAGGGCTAAGAGAGGTAGACTTGGAATCCAGCCCTTAGAGAGGTTGTGACAAAGAATAAAAAGCAGCAAACCTGGAAACAGAAAAGCTTTCTGACCTTAGACATGAACACTTGAGAAATCGTATCGTGATGATTGGGCTGACCAAGAAACCGCCCCTTAGAAAGGTAGACTTGGAACCCAGCGGCGGCAACCCAGAAAACCATTACATATCGTCTCGAGCTTAAACAAGTAATTCACTTCACCACCCAGTCAACTTTTATGCTTCGAAATCCGCAACACTCCATTCTTTGGAAGGAGTTATCAATCGTCTCGAGATTGCAACTGAAGACCCATCCTAACCAATGAAGAACACAGACTCTTCAGTCACCAAAACCTAAAGTCCTTCACGATCTATGGTCTTTCCCACCGTCAGTGGTCTTTCCCACAGTCACTAGTCTTTCCCAGTGTCAACCAGTCTTTCCTGGCAGTCAACTGGATCTGTGTAAGAAACAGAAAAAAGAGAATAGCAGTAACTACATCGCAATACAGATAAAACTAGCTTTTTAAGACGGAAAGTTTAATTAAAAAAAAGGAGGTTTCTCTCCAAAGAATAAGAAGCTGCTGTAGAACTTCTGCATTCTCCCCTTTACAGGGATAATCGGAAAGTTAATGGATTTCGACTGTACTGAAACAAACACCTATGAATGTGGAAACACGAGGATTGGTGAAATTCACTCATGCTTGGGATCTGGTGCGGGCCCTTGAGTAAGCATCCCCTGCCTCCTGCAAGACACCAGCCACATTCATTGACACCGTCCGCCAAAACCAATAACTTTTGTTAAACTTTGGAAAAAGAAAAGTCGACAGCCTCAAATCGTATCGTAGTTGCTTTTACCTACTGACACAGAGCCCAAGGCTAAGAGAGGTAGACTTGGAACCCAGCCCTTAGAGAGGTTGTGACAAAGAATAAAAAGCAGCAAACCTGGAAACAGAAAAGCTTTCTGACCTTAGACATGAACACTTGAGAAATCGTATCGTAATGCTTGGGCTGACCAAGAAACCGCCCCTTAGAAAGGTAGACTCGGAACCCAGCGGCGGCAACCCAGAAAACCATTACATATCGTCTCGAGCTTAAACAAGTAATTCACTTCACCACCCAGTCAACTTTTATGCTTCGAAATCCGCAACACTCCATTCTTTGGAAGGAGTTATCAATCGTCTCGAGATAGCAACTGAAGACCCATCCTAACCAATGAAGAACACACACTCTTCAGTCACCAAAACCTAAAAGCCTTCACGATCTATGGTCTTTCCCACCGTCAGTGGTCTTTTCCACAGTCACTAGTCTTTCCCAGTGTCAACCAGTCTTTCCTGGCAGTCAACTGGATCTGTGTAAGAAACAGAAAAAAGAGAATAGGAGTAACTACATCGCAATGCAGATAAAACTAGCTTTTTAAGACGGAAAGTTTAATTAAAAAAAAGGAGGTTTCTCTCCAAAGAATAAGAAGCTGCTGTAGAACTTCTGCATTCTCCCCTTTACAGGGATAATCGGAAAGTTAATGGATTTCGACTGTACTGAAACAAAAACCTATGAATGTGGAAAGACGAGGATTGGTGAAATTCACTCATGCTTGGGATCTGGTGCGGGCCCTTGGGTAAGCATCCCCTGCCTCCTGCAAGACACCAGCCACATTCATTGACACCGTCCGCCAAAACCAATAACTTTTAATAAACTTTGGAAAAAGAAAAGTCGACAGCTGCAAATCGTATCGTTGTTGCTTTTACCTGCTGACACAGAGCCCAGGGCTAAGAGAGGTAGACTTGGAACCCAGCCCTTAGAGAGGTTGTGACAAAGAATAAAAAGCAGCAAACCTGGAAACAGAAAAGCTTTCTGACCTTAGACAATGAACACTTGAGAAATAGTATCGTAATGCTTGGGCTGACCAAGAAACCGCCCCTTAGAAAGGTAGACTTGGAAACCAGCGGCGGCAACCCAGAAAACCATTACATATCGTCTCGAGCCTAAACAAGTAATTCACTTTTACCACCCAGTCAACTTTTATGCTTCGAAATCCGCAACACGCCATTCTTTGGAAGGAGTTATCAATCGTCTCGAGATTGCAACTGAAGACCCATCCTAACCAATGAAGAACACAGACTCTTCAGTCACCAAAACCTAAAGGCCTTCACGATCTATGGTCTTTCCCACCGTCAGTGGTCTTTCCCACAGTCACTAGTCTTTCCCAGTGTCAACCAGTCTTTCCTGGCAGTCAACTGGATCTGTGTAAGAAACAGAAAAAAGAGAATAGCAGTAACTACATCGCAATGCAGATAAAACTAGCTTTTTAAGACGGAAAGTTTAATTAAAAAAAGGAGGTTTCTCTCCAAAGAATAAGAAGCTGCTGTAGAACTTCTGCATTCTCCCCTTTACAGGGATAATCGGAAAGTTAATGGATTTCGACTGTACTGAAACAAACACCTATGAATGTGGAAAGACGAGGATTGGTGAAATTCACTCATGCTTGGGATCTGGTGCGGGCCCTTGGGTAAGCATCCCCTGCCTCCTGCAAGACACCAGCCACATTCATTGACACCGTCCGCCAAAACCAATAACTTTTGATAAACTTTGGAAAAAGAAAAGTCGACAGCTGCAAATCGTATCGTTGTTGCTTTTACCTGCTGACACAGAGCCCAGGGCTAAGAGAGGTAGACTTGGAACCCAGCCCTTAGAGAGGTTGTGACAAAGAATAAAAAGCAGCAAACCTGGAAACAGAAAAGCTTTCTGACCTTAGACAATGAACACTTGAGAAATAGTATCGTAATGCTTGGGCTGACCAAGAAACCGCCCCTTAGAAAGGTAGACTTGGAAACCAGCGGCGGCAACCCAGAAAACCATTACATATCGTCTCGAGCCTAAACAAGTAATTCACTTTTACCACCCAGTCAACTTTTATGCTTCGAAATCCGCAACACGCCATTCTTTGGAAGGAGTTATCAATCGTCTCGAGATTGCAACTGAAGACCCATCCTAACCAATGAAGAACACAGACTCTTCAGTCACCAAAACCTAAAGGCCTTCACGATCTATGGTCTTTCCCACCGTCAGTGGTCTTTCCCACAGTCACTAGTCTTTCCCAGTGTCAACCAGTCTTTCCTGGCAGTCAACTGGATCTGTGTAAGAAACAGAAAAAAGAGAATAGCAGTAACTACATCGCAATGCAGATAAAACTAGCTTTTTAAGACGGAAAGTTTAATTAAAAAAAGGAGGTTTCTCTCCAAAGAATAAGAAGCTGCTGTAGAACTTCTGCATTCTCCCCTTTACAGGGATAATCGGAAAGTTAATGGATTTCGACTGTACTGAAACAAACACCTATGAATGTGGAAACACGAGGATTGGTGAAATTCACTCATGCTTGGGATCTGGTGCGGGCCCTTGAGTAAGCATACCCTGCCTCCTGCAAGACACCAGCCACATTCATTGACACCGTCCGCCAAAACCAATAACTTTTGTTAAACTTTGGAAAAAGAAAAGTCGACAGCTGCAAATGGTATCGTTGTTGCTTTTACCTAGTGACACAGAGCACAGGGCTAAGAGAGGTAGACTTGGAACCCAGCCCTTAGAGAGGTTGTGACAAAGAATAAAAAGCAGCAAACCTGGAAACAGAAAAGCTTTCGGACCTTAGACATGAACACTTGAGAAATCGTATCGTAATGCTTGGGCTGACCAAGAAACCGTCCCTTAGAAGGGTAGACTTGGAACCCAGCGGCGCAACCCAGAAAACCATTACATATCGTCTCGAGCTTAAACAAGTAATTCACTTCACCACCCAGTCAACTTTTATGCTTCGAAATCCGCAACACTCCATTCTTTGGAAGGAGTTATCAATCGTCTCGAGATTGCAACTGAAGACCCATCCTAACCAATGAAGAACACACACTCTTCAGTCACCAAAACCTAAAGGCCTTCACGATCTATGGTCTTTCCCACAGTCAGTGGTCTTTCCCACAGTCACTAGTCTTTCCCAGTGTCAACCAGTCTTTCCTGGCAGTCAACTGGATCTGTGTAAGAAACAGAAAAAAGAGAATAGGAGTAACTACATCGCAATGCAGATAAAACTAGCTTTTTAAGACGGAAAGTTTAATTAAAAGAAAGGAGGTTTCTCTCCAAAGAATAAGAAGCTGCTTTAGAACTTCTGCATTCTCCCCTTTACAGGGATAATCGGAAAGTTAATGGATTTCGACTGTACTGAAACAAAAACCTATGAATGTGGAAAGACGAGGATTGGTGAAATTCACTCATGCTTGGGATCTGGTGCGGGCCCTTGGGTAAGCATCCCCTGCCTCCTGCAAGACACCAGCCACATTCATTGACACCGTCCGCCAAAACCAATAACTTTTGATAAACTTTGGAAAAAGAAAAGTCGACAGCTGCAAATCGTATCGTTGTTGCTTTTACCTGCTGACACAGAGCCCAGGGCTAAGAGAGGTAGACTTGGAACCCAGCCCTTAGAGAGGTTGTGACAAAGAATAAAAAGCAGCAAACCTGGAAACAGAAAAGCTTTCTGACCTTAGACAATGAACACTTGAGAAATAGTATCGTAATGCTTGGGCTGACCAAGAAACCGCCCCTTAGAAAGGTAGACTTGGAAACCAGCGGCGGCAACCCAGAAAACCATTACATATCGTCTCGAGCCTAAACAAGTAATTCACTTTTACCACCCAGTCAACTTTTATGCTTCGAAATCCGCAACACGCCATTCTTTGGAAGGAGTTATCAATCGTCTCGAGATTGCAACTGAAGACCCATCCTAACCAATGAAGAACACAGACTCTTCAGTCACCAAAACCTAAAGGCCTTCACGATCTATGGTCTTTCCCACCGTCAGTGGTCTTTCCCACAGTCACTAGTCTTTCCCAGTGTCAACCAGTCTTTCCTGGCAGTCAACTGGATCTGTGTAAGAAACAGAAAAAAGAGAATAGCAGTAACTACATCGCAATGCAGATAAAACTAGCTTTTTAAGACGGAAAGTTTAATTAAAAAAAGGAGGTTTCTCTCCAAAGAATAAGAAGCTGCTGTAGAACTTCTGCATTCTCCCCTTTACAGGGATAATCGGAAAGTTAATGGATTTCGACTGTACTGAAACAAACACCTATGAATGTGGAAACACGAGGATTGGTGAAATTCACTCATGCTTGGGATCTGGTGCGGGCCCTTGAGTAAGCATACCCTGCCTCCTGCAAGACACCAGCCACATTCATTGACACCGTCCGCCAAAACCAATAACTTTTGTTAAACTTTGGAAAAAGAAAAGTCGACAGCTGCAAATGGTATCGTTGTTGCTTTTACCTAGTGACACAGAGCACAGGGCTAAGAGAGGTAGACTTGGAACCCAGCCCTTAGAGAGGTTGTGACAAAGAATAAAAAGCAGCAAACCTGGAAACAGAAAAGCTTTCGGACCTTAGACATGAACACTTGAGAAATCGTATCGTAATGCTTGGGCTGACCAAGAAACCGTCCCTTAGAAGGGTAGACTTGGAACCCAGCGGCGCAACCCAGAAAACCATTACATATCGTCTCGAGCTTAAACAAGTAATTCACTTCACCACCCAGTCAACTTTTATGCTTCGAAATCCGCAACACTCCATTCTTTGGAAGGAGTTATCAATCGTCTCGAGATTGCAACTGAAGACCCATCCTAACCAATGAAGAACACACACTTTTCAGTCACCAAAACCTAAAGGCCTTCACGATCTATGGTCTTTCCCACAGTCAGTGGTCTTTCCCACAGTCACTAGTCTTTCCCAGTGTCAACCAGTCTTTCCTGGCAGTCAACTGGATCTGTGTAAGAAACAGAAAAAAGAGAATAGGAGTAACTACATCGCAATGCAGATAAAACTAGCTTTTTAAGACGGAAAGTTTAATTAAAAAAAGGAGGTTTCTCTCCAAAGAATAAGAAGCTGCTGTAGAACTTCTGCATTCTCCCCTTTACAGGGATAATCGGAAAGTTAATGGATTTCGACTGTACTGAAACAAACACCTATGAATGTGGAAACACGAGGATTGGTGAAATTCACTCATGCTTGGGATCTGGTGCGGGCCCTTGAGTAAGCATCCCCTGCCTCCTGCAAGACACCAGCCACATTCATTGACACCGTCCGCCAAAACCAATAACTTTTGATAAACTTTGGAAAAAGAAAAGTCGCCAGCTGCAAATCGTATCGTTGTTGCTTTTACCTGCTGACACAGAGCCCAGGGCTAAGAGAGGTAGACTTGGAACCCAGCCCTTAGAGAGGTTGTGACAAAGAATAAAAAGCAGCAAACCTGGAAACAGAAAAGCTTTCTGACCTTAGACATGAACACTTGAGAAATAGTATCGTAATGCTTGGGCTGACCAAGAAACCGCCCCTTAGAAAGGTAGACTTGGAACCCAGCGGCGGCAACCCAGAAAACCATTACATATCGTCTCGAGCTTAAACAAGTAATTCACTTTCACCACCCAGTCAACTTTTATGCTTCGAAATCCGCAACACTCCATTCTTTGGAAGGAGTTATCAATCGTCTCGAGATTGCAACTGAAGACCCATCCTAACCAATGAAGAACACAGACTCTTCAGTCAGCAAAACCTAAAGGCCTTCACGATCTATGGTCTTTCCCACCGTCAGTGGTCTTTCCCACAGTCACTAGTCTTTCCCAGTGTCAACCAGTCTTTCCTGGCAGTCAACTGGATCTGTGTAAGAAACAGAAAAAAGAGAATAGGAGTAACTACATCGCAATGCAGATAAAACTAGTCTTTTCAGACGGAAAGTTTAATTAAAAAAAGGAGGTTTCTCTCCAAAGAATAAGAAGCTGCTGTAGAACTTCTGCATTCTCCCATTTACAGGGATAATCGGAAAGTTAATGGATTTCGACTGTACTGAAACAAACACCTATGAATGTGGAAACACGAGGATTGGTGAAATTCACTCATGCTTGGGATCTGGTGCGGGCCCTTGAGTAAGCATCCCCTGCCTCCTGCAAGACACCAGCCACATTCATTGACACCGTCCGCCAAAATCAATAACTTTTGTTAAACTTTGGAAAAAGAAAAGTCGACAGCCTCAAATCGTATCGTTGTTGCTTTTACCTGCTGACACAGAGCCCAAGGCTAAGAGAGGTAGACTTGGAACCCAGCCCTTAGAGAGGTTGTGACAATGAATAAAAAGCAGCAAACCTGGAAACAGAAAAGCTTTCTGACCTTAGACATGAGCACTTGAGAAATCGTATCGTAATGCTTGGGCTGACCAAGAAACCGCCCCTTAGAAAGGTAGACTTGGAACCCAGCGGCGGCAACCCAGAAAACCATTACATATCGTCTCGAGCTTAAACAAGTAATTCACTTCACCACCCAGTCAACTTTTATGCTTCGAAATCCGCAACACTCCATTCTTTGGAAGGAGTTATCAATCGTCTGGAGATTGCAACTGAAGACCCATCCTAACCAATGAAGAACACACACTCTTCAGTCACCAAAACCTAAAAGCCTTCACGATCTAAGGTCTTTCCCACCGTCAGTGGTCTTTCCCACAGTCACTAGTCTTTCCCAGTGTCAACCAGTCTTTCCTGGCAGTCAACTGGATCTGTGTAAGAAACAGAAAAAAGAGAATAGGAGTAACTACATCGCAATGCAGATAAAACTAGTCTTTTAAGACAGAAAGTTTAATTAAAAAAAGGAGGTTTCTCTCCAAAGAATAAGAAGCTGCTGTAGAACTTCTGCATTCTCCCCTTTACAGGGATAATCGGAAAGTTAATGGATTTCGACTGTACTGAAACAAACACCTATGAATGTGGAAACACAAGGATTGGTGAAATTCACTCATGCTTGGGATCTGGTGCGGGCCCTTGAGTAAGCATCCCCTGCCTCCTGCAAGACACCAGCCACATTCATTGACTCCGTCCGCCAAAACCAATAACTTTTGTTAAACTTTGGAAAAAGAAAAGTCGACAGCCTCAAATCGTATCGTTGTTGCTTTTACCTACTGACACAGAGCCCAAGGCTAAGAGAGGTAGACTTGGAACCCAGCCCTTAGAGAGGTTGTGACAATGAATAAAAAGCAGCAAACCTGGAAACAGAAAAGCTTTCTGACCTTAGACATGAACACTTGAGAAATAGTATCGTAATGCTTGGGCTGACCAAGAAACCGCCCCTTAGAAAGGTAGACTTGGAACCCAGCGGCGTCAAGCCAGAAAACCATTACATATCGTCTCGAGCTTAAACAAGTAATTCACTTTCACCACCCAGTCAACTTTTATGCTTCGAAATCCGCAACACTCCATTCTTTGGAAGGAGTTATCAATCGTCTCGAGATTGCAACTGAAGACCCATCCTAACCAATGAAGAACACAGACTCTTCAGTCACCAAAACCTAAAGGCCTTCACGATCTATGGTCTTTCCCACCGTCAGTGGTCTTTCCCACAGTCACTAGTCTTTCCCAGTGTCAACCAGTCTTTCCTGGCAGTCAACTGGATCTGTGTAAGAAACAGAAAAAAGAGAATAGGAGTAACTACATCGCAATGCAGATAAAACTAGCTTTTTAAGACGGAAAGTTTAATTAAAAAAAGGAGGTTTCTCTCCAAAGAATAAGAAGCTGCTGTAGAACTTCTGCATTCTCCCCTTTACAGGGATAATCGGAAAGTTAATGGATTTCGACTGTACTGAAACAAACACCTATGAATGTGGAAACACGAGGATTGGTGAAATTCACTCATGCTTGGGATCTGGTGCGGGCCCTTGAGTAAGCATCCCCTGCCTCCTGCAAGACACCAGCCACATTCATTGACACCGTCCGCCAAAACCAATAACTTTTGATAAACTTTGGAAAAAGAAAAGTCGCCAGCTGCAAATCGTATCGTTGTTGCTTTTACCTGCTGACACAGAGCCCAGGGCTAAGAGAGGTAGACTTGGAACCCAGCCCTTAGAGAGGTTGTGACAAAGAATAAAAAGCAGCAAACCTGGAAACAGAAAAGCTTTCTGACCTTAGACATGAACACTTGAGAAATAGTATCGTAATGCTTGGGCTGACCAAGAAACCGCCCCTTAGAAAGGTAGACTTGGAACCCAGCGGCGGCAACCCAGAAAACCATTACATATCGTCTCGAGCTTAAACAAGTAATTCACTTTCACCACCCAGTCAACTTTTATGCTTCGAAATCCGCAACACTCCATTCTTTGGAAGGAGTTATCAATCGTCTCGAGATTGCAACTGAAGACCCATCCTAACCAATGAAGAACACACACTCTTCAGTCAGCAAAACCTAAAGGCCTTCACGATCTATGGTCTTTCCCACCGTCAGTGGTCTTTCCCACAGTCACTAGTCTTTCCCAGTGTCAACCAGTCTTTCCTGGCAGTCAACTGGATCTGTGTAAGAAACAGAAAAAAGAGAATAGGAGTAACTACATCGCAATGCAGATAAAACTAGTCTTTTCAGACGGAAAGTTTAATTAAAAAAAGGAGGTTTCTCTCCAAAGAATAAGAAGCTGCTGTAGAACTTCTGCATTCTCCCCTTTACAGGGATAATCGGAAAGTTAATGGATTTCGACTGTACTGAAACAAACACCTATGAATGTGGAAACACGAGGATTGGTGAAATTCACTCATGCTTGGGATCTGGTGCGGGCCCTTGAGTAAGCATCCCCTGCCTCCTGCAAGACACCAGCCACATTCATTGACACCGTCCGCCAAAATCAATACCTTTTGTTAAACTTTGGAAAAAGAAAAGTCGACAGCCTCAAATCGTATCGTTGTTGCTTTTACCTGCTGACACAGAGCCCAAGGCTAAGAGAGGTAGACTTGGAACCCAGCCCTTAGAGAGGTTGTGACAATGAATAAAAAGCAGCAAACCTGGAAACAGAAAAGCTTTCTGACCTTAGACATGAGCACTTGAGAAATCGTATCGTAATGCTTGGGCTGACCAAGAAACCGCCCCTTAGAAAGGTAGACTTGGAACCCAGCGGCGGCAACCCAGAAAACCATTACATATCGTCTCGAGCTTAAACAAGTAATTCACTTCACCACCCAGTCAACTTTTATGCTTCGAAATCCGCAACACTCCATTCTTTGGAAGGAGTTATCAATCGTCTGGAGATTGCAACTGAAGACCCATCCTAACCAATGAAGAACACACACTCTTCAGTCACCAAAACCTAAAAGCCTTCACGATCTAAGGTCTTTCCCACCGTCAGTGGTCTTTCCCACAGTCACTAGTCTTTCCCAGTGTCAACCAGTCTTTCCTGGCAGTCAACTGGATCTGTGTAAGAAACAGAAAAAAGAGAATAGGAGTAACTACATCGCAATGCAGATAAAACTAGTCTTTTAAGACAGAAAGTTTAATTAAAAAAAGGAGGTTTCTCTCCAAAGAATAAGAAGCTGCTGTAGAACTTCTGCATTCTCCCCTTTACAGGGATAATCGGAAAGTTAATGGATTTCGACTGTACTGAAACAAACACCTATGAATGTGGAAACACAAGGATTGGTGAAATTCACTCATGCTTGGGATCTGGTGCGGGCCCTTGAGTAAGCATCCCCTGCCTCCTGCAAGACACCAGCCACATTCATTGACTCCGTCCGCCAAAACCAATAACTTTTGTTAAACTTTGGAAAAAGAAAAGTCGACAGCCTCAAATCGTATCGTTGTTGCTTTTACCTACTGACACAGAGCCCAAGGCTAAGAGAGGTAGACTTGGAACCCAGCCCTTAGAGAGGTTGTGACAAAGAATAAAAAGCAGCAAACCTGGAAACAGAAAAGCTTTCTGACCTTAGACATGAACACTTGAGAAATCGTATCGTAATGCTTGGGCTGACCAGGAAACCGCCCCTTAGAAAGGTAGACTTGGAACCCAGCGGCGGCAACCCAGAAAACCATTACATATCGTCTCGAGCTTAAACAAGTAATTCACTTCACCACCCAGTCAACTTTTATGCTTCGAAATCCGCAACACTCCATTCTTTGGAAGGAGTTATCAATCGTCTCGAGATAGCAACTGAAGGCCCATCATAACCAATGAAGAACACACACTCTTCAGTCACCAAAACCTAAAAGCCTTCACGATCTATGGTCTTTCCCACCGTCAGTGGTCTTTCCCACAGTCACTAGTCTTTCCCAGTGTCAACCAGTCTTTCCTGGCAGTCAACTGGATCTGTGTAAGAAACAGAAAAAAGAGAATAGGAGTAACTACATCGCAATGCAGATAAAACTAGTCTTTTAAGACGGAAAGTTTAATTAAAAAAAGGAGGTTTCTCTCCAAAGAATAAGAAGCTGCTGTAGAACTTCTCCATTCTCCCCTTTACAGGGATAATCGGAAAGTTAATGGATTTCGACTGTACTGAAACAAACACCTATGAATGTGGAAACACGAGGATTGGTGAAATTCACTCATGCTTGGGATCTGGTGCGGGCCCTTGAGTAAGCATACCCTGCCTCCTGCAAGACACCAGCCACATTCATTGACACCGTCCGCCAAAACCAATAACTTTTGTTAAACTTTGGAAAAAGAAAAGTCGACAGCTGCAAATGGTATCGTTGTTGCTTTTACCTAGTGACACAGAGCCCAGGGCTAAGAGAGGTAGACTTGGAACCCAGCCCTTAGAGAGGTTGTGACAAAGAATAAAAAGCAGCAAACCTGGAAACAGAAAAGCTTTCGGACCTTAGACATGAACACTTGAGAAATCGTATCGTAATGCTTGGGCTGACCAAGAAACCGTCCCTTAGAAGGGTAGACTCGGAACCCAGCGGCGCAACCCAGAAAACCATTACATATCGTCTCGAGCTTAAACAAGTAATTCACTTCACCACCCAGTCAACTTTTATGCTTCGAAATCCGCAACACTCCATTCTTTGGAAGGAGTTATCAATCGTCTCGAGATTGCAACTGAAGACCCATCCTAACCAATGAAGAACACACACTCTTCAGTCACCAAAACCTAAAGGCCTTCACGATCTATGGTCTTTCCCACAGTCAGTGGTCTTTCCCACAGTCACTAGTCTTTCCCAGTGTCAACCAGTCTTTCCTGGCAGTCAACTGGATCTGTGTAAGAAACAGAAAAAAGAGAATAGGAGTAACTACATCGCAATGCAGATAAAACTAGCTTTTTAAGACGGAAAGTTTAATTAAAAAAAGGAGGTTTCTCTCCAAAGAATAAGAAGCTGCTGTAGAACTTCTGCATTCTCCCCTTTACAGGGATAATCGGAAAGTTAATGGATTTCGACTGTACTGAAACAAACACCTATGAATGTGGAAACACGAGGATTGGTGAAATTCACTCATGCTTGGGATCTGGTGCGGGCCCTTGAGTAAGCATCCCCTGCCTCCTGCAAGACACCAGCCACATTCATTGACACCGTCCGCCAAAACCAATAACTTTTGATAAACTTTGGAAAAAGAAAAGTCGACAGCTGCAAATCGTATCGTTGTTGCTTTTACCTGCTGACACAGAGCCCAGGGCTAAGAGAGGTAGACTTGGAACCCAGCCCTTAGAGAGGTTGTGACAAAGAATAAAAAGCAGCAAACCTGGAAACAGAAAAGCTTTCTGACCTTAGACATGAACACTTGAGAAATAGTATCGTAATGCTTGGGCTGACCAAGAAACCGCCCCTTAGAAAGGTAGACTTGGAACCCAGCGGCGTCAAGCCAGAAAACCATTACATATCGTCTCGAGCTTAAACAAGTAATTCACTTTCACCACCCAGTCAACTTTTATGCTTCGAAATCCGCAACACTCCATTCTTTGGAAGGAGTTATCAATCGTCTCGAGATTGCAACTGAAGACCCATCCTAACCAATGAAGAACACAGACTCTTCAGTCACCAAAACCTAAAGGCCTTCACGATCTATGGTCTTTCCCACCGTCAGTGGTCTTTCCCACAGTCACTAGTCTTTCCCAGTGTCAACCAGTCTTTCCTGGCAGTCAACTGGATCTGTGTAAGAAACAGAAAAAAGAGAATAGCAGTAACTACATCGCAATGCAGATAAAACTAGCTTTTTAAGACGGAAAGTTTAATTAAAAAAAGGAGGTTTCTCTCCAAAGAATAAGAAGCTGCTGTAGAACTTCTGCATTCTCCCCTTTACAGGGATAATCGGAAAGTTAATGGATTTCGACTGTACTGAAACAAACACCTATGAATGTGGAAACACGAGGATTGGTGAAATTCACTCATGCTTGGGATCTGGTGCGGGCCCTTGAGTAAGCATACCCTGCCTCCTGCAAGACACCAGCCACATTCATTGACACCGTCCGCCAAAACCAATAACTTTTGTTAAACTTTGGAAAAAGAAAAGTCGACAGCTGCAAATGCTATCGTTGTTGCTTTTACCTAGTGACACAGAGCCCAGGGCTAAGAGAGGTAGACTTGGAACCCAGCCCTTAGAGAGGTTGTGACAAAGAATAAAAAGCAGCAAACCTGGAAACAGAAAAGCTTTCGGACCTTAGACATGAACACTTGAGAAATCGTATCGTAATGCTTGGGCTGACCAAGAAACCGTCCCTTAGAAGGGTAGACTCGGAACCCAGCGGCGCAACCCAGAAAACCATTACATATCGTCTCGAGCTTAAACAAGTAATTCACTTCACCACCCAGTCAACTTTTATGCTTCGAAATCCGCAACACTCCATTCTTTGGAAGGAGTTATCAATCGTCTCGAGATTGCAACTGAAGACCCATCCTAACCAATGAAGAACACACACTCTTCAGTCACCAAAACCTAAAGGCCTTCACGATCTATGGTCTTTCCCACAGTCAGTGGTCTTTCCCACAGTCACTAGTCTTTCCCAGTGTCAACCAGTCTTTCCTGGCAGTCAACTGGATCTGTGTAAGAAACAGAAAAAAGAGAATAGGAGTAACTACATCGCAATGGAGATAAAACTAGCTTTTTAAGACGGAAAGTTTAATTAAAAAAAGGAGGTTTCTCTCCAAAGAATAAGAAGCTGCTGTAGAACTTCTGCATTCTCCCCTTTACAGGGATAATCGGAAAGTTAATGGATTTCGACTGTACTGAAACAAACACCTATGAATGTGGAAACACGAGGATTGGTGAAATTCACTCATGCTTGGGATCTGGTGCGGGCCCTTGAGTAAGCATCCCCTGCCTCCTGCAAGACACCAGCCACATTCATTGACACCGTCCGCCAAAACCAATAACTTTTGATAAACTTTGGAAAAAGAAAAGTCGACAGCTGCAAATCGTATCGTTGTTGCTTTTACCTGCTGACACAGAGCCCAGGGCTAAGAGAGGTAGACTTGGAACCCAGCCCTTAGAGAGGTTGTGACAAAGAATAAAAAGCAGCAAACCTGGAAACAGAAAAGCTTTCTGACCTTAGACATGAACACTTGAGAAATAGTATCGTAATGCTTGGGCTGACCAAGAAACCGCCCCTTAGAAAGGTAGACTTGGAACCCAGCGGCGGCAACCCAGAAAACCATTACATATCGTCTCGAGCTTAAACAAGTAATTCACTTTCACCACCCAGTCAACTTTTATGCTTCGAAATCCGCAACACTCCATTCTTTGGAAGGAGTTATCAATCGTCTCGAGATTGCAACTGAAGACCCATCCTAACCAATGAAGAACACACACTCTTCAGTCACCAAAACCTAAAGGCCTTCACGATCTATGGTCTTTCCCACAGTCAGTGGTCTTTCCCACAGTCACTAGTCTTTCCCAGTGTCAACCAGTCTTTCCTGGCAGTCAACTGGATCTGTGTAAGAAACAGAAAAAAGAGAATAGGAGTAACTACATCGCAATGCAGATAAAACTAGCTTTTTAAGACGGAAAGTTTAATTAAAAAAAGGAGGTTTCTCTCCAAAGAATAAGAAGCTGCTGTAGAACTTCTGCATTCTCCCCTTTACAGGGATAATCGGAAAGTTAATGGATTTCGACTGTACTGAAACAAACACCTATGAATGTGGAAACACGAGGATTGGTGAAATTCACTCATGCTTGGGATCTGGTGCGGGCCCTTGAGTAAGCATCCTCTGCCTCCTGCAAGACACCAGCCACATTCATTGACACCGTCCGCCAAAACCAATAACTTTTGATAAACTTTGGAAAAAGAAAAGTCGACAGCTGCAAATCGTATCGTTGTTGCTTTTACCTGCTGACACAGAGCCCAGGGCTAAGAGAGGTAGACTTGGAACCCAGCCCTTAGAGAGGTTGTGACAAAGAATAAAAAGCAGCAAACCTGGAAACAGAAAAGCTTTCGGACCTTAGACATGAACACTTGAGAAATAGTATCGTAATGCTTGGGCTGACCAAGAACCGCCCCTTAGAAAGGTAGACTTGGAACCCAGCGGCGTCAAGCCAGAAAACCATTACATATCGTCTCGAGCTTAAACAAGTAATTCACTTTCACCACCCAGTCAACTTTTATGCTTCGAAATCCGCAACACTCCATTCTTTGGAAGGAGTTATCAATCGTCTCGAGATTGCAACTGAAGACCCATCCTAACCAATGAAGAACACAGACTCTTCAGTCACCAAAACCTAAAGGCCTTCACGATCTATGGTCTTTCCCACCGTCAGTGGTCTTTCCCACAGTCACTAGTCTTTCCCAGTGTCAACCAGTCTTTCCTGGCAGTCAACTGGATCTGTGTAAGAAACAGAAAAAAGAGAATAGGAGTAACTACATCGCAATGCAGATAAAACTAGTCTTTTAAGACGGAAAGTTTAATTAAAAAAAGGAGGTTTCTCTCCAAAGAATAAGAAGCTGCTGTAGAACTTCTGCATTCTCCCCTTTACAGGGATAATCGGAAAGTTAATGGATTTCGACTGTACTGAAACAAACACCTATGAATGTGGAAACACGAGGATTGGTGAAATTCACTCATGCTTGGGATCTGGTGCGGGCCCTTGAGTAAGCATACCCTGCCTCCTGCAAGACACCAGCCACATTCATTGACACCGTCCGCCAAAACCAATAACTTTTGTTAAACTTTGGAAAAAGAAAAGTCGACAGCTGCAAATGCTATCGTTGTTGCTTTTACCTAGTGACACAGAGCCCAGGGCTAAGAGAGGTAGACTTGGAACCCAGCCCTTAGAGAGGTTGTGACAAAGAATAAAAAGCAGCAAACCTGGAAACAGAAAAGCTTTCGGACCTTAGACATGAACACTTGAGAAATCGTATCGTAATGCTTGGGCTGACCAAGAAACCGTCCCTTAGAAGGGTAGACTCGGAACCCAGCGGCGCAACCCAGAAAACCATTACATATCGTCTCGAGCTTAAACAAGTAATTCACTTCACCACCCAGTCAACTTTTATGCTTCGAAATCCGCAACACTCCATTCTTTGGAAGGAGTTATCAATCGTCTCGAGATTGCAACTGAAGACCCATCCTAACCAATGAAGAACACACACTCTTCAGTCACCAAAACCTAAAGGCCTTCACGATCTATGGTCTTTCCCACAGTCAGTGGTCTTTCCCACAGTCACTAGTCTTTCCCAGTGTCAACCAGTCTTTCCTGGCAGTCAACTGGATCTGTGTAAGAAACAGAAAAAAGAGAATAGGAGTAACTACATCGCAATGGAGATAAAACTAGCTTTTTAAGACGGAAAGTTTAATTAAAAAAAGGAGGTTTCTCTCCAAAGAATAAGAAGCTGCTGTAGAACTTCTGCATTCTCCCCTTTACAGGGATAATCGGAAAGTTAATGGATTTCGACTGTCCTGAAACAAACACCTATGAATGTGGAAACACGAGGATTGGTGAAATTCACTCATGCTTGGGATCTGGTGCGGGCCCTTGAGTAAGCATCCCCTGCCTCCTGCAAGACACCAGCCACATTCATTGACACCGTCCGCCAAAACCAATAACTTTTGATAAACTTTGGAAAAAGAAAAGTCGACAGCTGCAAATCGTATCGTTGTTGCTTTTACCTGCTGACACAGAGCCCAGGGCTAAGAGAGGTAGACTTGGAACCCAGCCCTTAGAGAGGTTGTGACAAAGAATAAAAAGCAGCAAACCTGGAAACAGAAAAGCTTTCTGACCTTAGACATGAACACTTGAGAAATAGTATCGTAATGCTTGGGCTGACCAAGAAACCGCCCCTTAGAAAGGTAGACTTGGAACCCAGCGGCGGCAACCCAGAAAACCATTACATATCGTCTCGAGCTTAAACAAGTAATTCACTTTCACCACCCAGTCAACTTTTATGCTTCGAAATCCGCAACACTCCATTCTTTGGAAGGAGTTATCAATCGTCTCGAGATTGCAACTGAAGACCCATCCTAACCAATGAAGAACACACACTCTTCAGTCACCAAAACCTAAAGGCCTTCACGATCTATGGTCTTTCCCACAGTCAGTGGTCTTTCCCACAGTCACTAGTCTTTCCCAGTGTCAACCAGTCTTTCCTGGCAGTCTACTGGATCTGTGTAAGAAACAGAAAAAAGAGAATAGGAGTAACTACATCGCAATGCAGATAAAACTAGCTTTTTAAGACGGAAAGTTTAATTAAAAAAAGGAGGTTTCTCTCCAAAGAATAAGAAGCTGCTGTAGAACTTCTGCATTCTCCCCTTTACAGGGATAATCGGAAAGTTAATGGATTTCGACTGTACTGAAACAAACACCTATGAATGTGGAAACACGAGGATTGGTGAAATTCACTCATGCTTGGGATCTGGTGCGGGCCCTTGAGTAAGCATCCCCTGCCTCCTGCAAGACACCAGCCACATTCATTGACACCGTCCGCCAAAACCAATAACTTTTGATAAACTTTGGAAAAAGAAAAGTCGACAGCTGCAAATCGTATCGTTGTTGCTTTTACCTGCTGACACAGAGCCCAGGGCTAAGAGAGGTAGACTTGGAACCCAGCCCTTAGAGAGGTTGTGACAAAGAATAAAAAGCAGCAAACCTGGAAACAGAAAAGCTTTCGGACCTTAGACATGAACACTTGAGAAATAGTATCGTAATGCTTGGGCTGACCAAGAACCGCCCCTTAGAAAGGTAGACTTGGAACCCAGCGGCGGCAACCCAGAAAACCATTACATATCGTCTCGAGCTTAAACAAGTAATTCACTTTCACCACCCAGTCAACTTTTATGCTTCGAAATCCGCAACACTCCATTCTTTGGAAGGAGTTATCAATCGTCTCGAGATTGCAACTGAAGACCCATCCTAACCAATGAAGAACACAGACTCTTCAGTCACCAAAACCTAAAGGCCTTCACGATCTATGGTCTTTCCCACCGTCAGTGGTCTTTCCCACAGTCACTAGTCTTTCCCAGTGTCAACCAGTCTTTCCTGGCAGTCAACTGGATCTGTGTAAGAAACAGAAAAAAGAGAATAGGAGTAACTACATCGCAATGCAGATAAAACTAGTCTTTTAAGACGGAAAGTTTAATTAAAAAAAGGAGGTTTCTCTCCAAAGAATAAGAAGCTGCTGTAGAACTTCTGCATTCTCCCCTTTACAGGGATAATCGGAAAGTTAATGGATTTCGACTGTACTGAAACAAACACCTATGAATGTGGAAACACGAGGATTGGTGAAATTCACTCATGCTTGGGATCTGGTGCGGGCCCTTGAGTAAGCATCCCCTGCCTCCTGCAAGACACCAGCCACATTTATTGACACCGTCCGCCAAAACCAATAACTTTTGATAAACTTTGGAAAAAGAAAAGTCGACAGCTGCAAATCGTATCGTTGTTGCTTTTACCTGCTGACACAGAGCCCAGGGCTAAGAGAGGTAGACTTGGAACCCAGCCCTTAGAGAGGTTGTGACAAAGAATAAAAAGCAGCAAACCTGGAAACAGAAAAGCTTTCTGACCTTAGACATGAACACTTGAGAAATAGTATCGTAATGCTTGGGCTGACCAAGAAACCGCCCCTTAGAAAGGTAGACTTGGAACCCAGCGGCGGCAACCCAGAAAACCATTACATATCGTCTCGAGCTTAAACAAGTAATTCACTTTCACCACCCAGTCAACTTTTATGCTTCGAAATCCGCAACACTCCATTCTTTGGAAGGAGTTATCAATCGTCTCGAGATTGCAACTGAAGACCCATCCTAACCAATGAAGAACACACACTCTTCAGTCACCAAAACCTAAAGGCCTTCACGATCTATGGTCTTTCCCACCGTCAGTGGTCTTTCCCACAGTCACTAGTCTTTCCCAGTGTCAACCAGTCTTTCCTGGCAGTCAACTGGATCTGTGTAAGAAACAGAAAAAAGAGAATAGCAGTAACTACATCGCAATGCAGATAAAACTAGCTTTTTAAGACGGAAAGTTTAATTAAAAAAAAGGAGGTTTCTCTCCAAAGAATAAGAAGCTGCTGTAGAACTTCTGCATTCTCCCCTTTACAGGGATAATCGGAAAGTTAATGGATTTCGACTGTACTGAAACAAACACCTATGAATGTGGAAACACGAGGATTGGTGAAATTCACTCATGCTTGGGATCTGGTGCGGGCCCTTGAGTAAGCATCCCCTGCCTCCTGCAAGACACCAGCCACATTCATTGACACCGTCCGCCAAAACCAATAACTTTTGTTAAACTTTGGAAAAAGAAAAGTCGACAGCCTCAAATCGTATCGTAGTTGCTTTTACCTACTGACACAGAGCCCAAGGCTAAGAGAGGTAGACTTGGAACCCAGCCCTTAGAGAGGTTGTGACAAAGAATAAAAAGCAGCAAACCTGGAAACAGAAAAGCTTTCTGACCTTAGACATGAACACTTGAGAAATCGTATCGTAATGCTTGGGCTGACCAAGAAACCGCCCCTTAGAAAGGTAGACTTTGAACCCAGCGGCGGCAACCCAGAAAACCATTACATATCGTCTCGAGCTTAAACAAGTAATTCACTTCACCACCCAGTCAACTTTTATGCTTCGAAATCCGCAACACTCCATTCTTTGGAAGGAGTTATCAATCGTCTCGAGATAGCAACTGAAGACCCATCCTAACCAATGAAGAACACACACTCTTCAGTCACCAAAACCTAAAAGCCTTCACGATCTATGGTCTTTCCCACCGTCAGTGGTCTTTCCCACAGTCACTAGTCTTTCCCAGTGTCAACCAGTCTTTCGTGGCAGTCAACTGGATTTGTGTAAGAAACAGAAAAAAGAGAATAGCAGTAACTACATCGCAATGCAGATGAAACTAGCTTTTTAAGACGGAAAGTTTAATTAAAAAAAGGAGGTTTCTCTCCTAAGAATAAGAAGCTGCTGTAGAACTTCTGCATTCTCCCCTTTACAGGGATAATCGGAAAGTTAATGGATTTCGACTGTACTGAAACAAACACCTATGAATGTGGAAATACGAGGATTGGTGAAATTCACTCATGCTTGGGATCTGGTGCGGGCCCTTGGGTAAGCATCCCCTGCCTCCTGCAAGACACCAGCCACATTCATTGACACCGTCCGCCAAAACCAATAACTTTTGATAAACTTTGGAAAAAGAAAAGTCGACAGCTGCAAATCGTATCGTTGTTGCTTTTACCTACTGACACAGAGCCCAGGGCTAAGAGAGGTAGACTTGGAACCCAGCCCTTAGAGAGGTTGTGACAAAGAATAAAAAGCAGCAAACCTGGAAACAGAAAAGCTTTCTGACCTTAGACATGAACACTTGAGAAATAGTATCGTAATGCTTGGGCTGACCAAGAAACCGCCCCTAAGAAAGGTAGACTTGGAACCCAGCGGCGGCAACCCAGAAAACCATTACATATCGTCTCGAGCTTAAACAAGTAATTCACTTTCACCACCCAGTCAACTTTTATGCTTCGAAATCCGCAACACTCCATTCTTTGGAAGGAGTTATCAATCGTCTCGAGATTGCAACTGAAGACCCATCCTAACCAATGAAGAACACAGACTCTTCAGTCACCAAAACCTAAAGTCCTTCACGATCTATGGTCTTTCCCACCGTCAGTGGTCTTTCCCACAGTCACTAGTCTTTCCCAGTGTCAACCAGTCTTTCCTGGCAGTCAACTGGATCTGTGTAAGAAACAGAAAAAAGAGAATAGCAGTAACTACATCGCAATGCAGATAAAACTAGCTTTTTAAGACGGAAAGTTTAATTAAAAAAAAGGAGGTTTCTCTCCAAAGAATAAGAAGCTGCTGTAGAACTTCTGCATTCTACCCTTTACAGGGATAATCGGAAAGTTAATGGATTTCGACTGTACTGAAACAAACACCTATGAATGTGGAAACACGAGGATTGGTGAAATTCACTCATGCTTGGGATCTGGTGCGGGCCCTTGAGTAAGCATCCCCTGCCTCCTGCAAGACACCAGCCACATTCATTGACACCGTCCGCCAAAACCAATAACTTTTGTTAAACTTTGGAAAAAGAAAAGTCGACAGCCTCAAATCGTATCGTAGTTGCTTTTACCTACTGACACAGAGCCCAAGGCTAAGAGAGGTAGACTTGGAACCCAGCCCTTAGAGAGGTTGTGACAAAGAATAAAAAGCAGCAAACCTGGAAACAGAAAAGCTTTCTGACCTTAGACATGAACACTTGAGAAATCGTATCGTAATGCTTGGGCTGACCAAGAAACCGCCCCTTAGAAAGGTAGACTTGGAACCCAGCGGCGGCAACCCAGAAAACCATTACATATCGTCTCGAGCTTAAACAAGTAATTCACTTCACCACCCAGTCAACTTTTATGCTTCGAAATCCGCAACACTCCATTCTTTGGAAGGAGTTATCAATCGTCTCGAGATAGCAACTGAAGACCCATCCTAACCAATGAAGAACACACACTCTTCAGTCACCAAAACCTAAAAGCCTTCACGATCTATGGTCTTTCCCACCGTCAGTGGTCTTTCCCACAGTCACTAGTCTTTCCCAGTGTCAACCAGTCTTTCCTGGCAGTCAACTGGATCTGTGTAAGAAACAGAAAAAAGAGAATAGGAGTAACTACATCGCAATGCAGATAAAACTAGCTTTTTAAGACGGAAAGTTTAATTAAAAAAAAGGAGGTTTCTCTCCAAAGAATAAGAAGCTGCTGTAGAACTTCTGTATTCTCCCCTTTACAGGGATAATCGGAAAGTTAATGGATTTCGACTGTACTGAAACAAACACCTATGAATGTGGAAACACGAGGATTGGTGAAATTCACTCATGCTTGGGATCTGGTGCGGGCCCTTGAGTAAGCATCCCCTGCCTCCTGCAAGACACCAGCCACATTCATTGACACTGTCCGCCAAAACCAATAACTTTTGTTAAACTTTGGAAAAAGAAAAGTCGACAGCCTCAAATCGTATCGTTTTTGCTTTTACCTACTGACACAGAGCCCAGGGCTAAGAGAGGTAGACTTGGAATCCAGCCCTTAGAGAGGTTGTGACAAAGAATAAAAAGCAGCAAACCTGGAAACAGAAAAGCTTTCTGACCTTAGACATGAACACTTGAGAAATCGTATCGTGATGATTGGGCTGACCAAGAAACCGCCCCTTAGAAAGGTAGACTTGGAACCCAGCGGCGGCAACCCAGAAAACCATTACATATCGTCTCGAGCTTAAACAAGTAATTCACTTCACCACCCAGTCAACTTTTATGCTTCGAAATCAGCAACACTCCATTCTTTGGAAGGAGTTATCAATCGTCTCGAGATTGCAACTGAAGACCCATCCTAACCAATGAAGAACACACACTCTTCAGTCACCAAAACCTAAAGTCCTTCACGATCTATGGTCTTTCCCACCGTCAGTGGTCTTTCCCACAGTCACTAGTCTTTCCCAGTGTCAACCAGTCTTTCCTGGCAGTCAACTGGATCTGTGTAAGAAACAGAAAAAAGAGAATAGCAGTAACTACATCGCAATGCAGATAAAACTAGCTTTTTAAGACGGAAAGTTTAATTAAAAAAAAGGAGGTTTCTCTCCAAAGAATAAGAAGCTGCTGTAGAACTTCTGCATTCTCCCCTTTACAGGGATAATCGGAAAGTTAATGGATTTCGACTGTACTGAAACAAACACCTATGAATGTGGAAACACGAGGATTGGTGAAATTCACTCATGCTTGGGATCTGGTGCGGGCCCTTGAGTAAGCATCCCCTGCCTCCTGCAAGACACCAGCCACATTCATTGACACCGTCCGCCAAAACCAATAACTTTTGTTAAACTTTGGAAAAAGAAAAGTCGACAGCTGCAAATCGTATCGTTTTTGCTTTTACCTACTGACACAGAGCCCAGGGCTAAGAGAGGTAGACTTGGAATCCAGCCCTTAGAGAGGTTGTGACAAAGAATAAAAAGCAGCAAACCTGGAAACAGAAAAGCTTTCTGACCTTAGACATGAACACTTGAGAAATCGTATCGTGATGATTGGGCTGACCAAGAAACCGCCCCTTAGAAAGGTAGACTTGGAACCCAGCGGCGGCAACCCAGAAAACCATTACATATCGTCTCGAGCTTAAACAAGTAATTCACTTCACCACCCAGTCAACTTTTATGCTTCGAAATCCGCAACACTCCATTCTTTGGAAGGAGTTATCAATCGTCTCGAGATTGCAACTGAAGACCCATCCTAACCAATGAAGAACACAGACTCTTCAGTCACCAAAACCTAAAGTCCTTCACGATCTATGGTCTTTCCCACCGTCAGTGGTCTTTCCCACAGTCACTAGTCTTTCCCAGTGTCAACCAGTCTTTCCTGGCAGTCAACTGGATCTGTGTAAGAAACAGAAAAAAGAGAATAGCAGTAACTACATCGCAATACAGATAAGACTAGCTTTTTAAGACGGAAAGTTTAATTAAAAAAAAGGAGGTTTCTCTCCAAAGAATAAGAAGCTGCTGTAGAACTTCTGCATTCTCCCCTTTACAGGGATAATCGGAAAGTTAATGGATTTCGACTGTACTGAAACAAACACCTATGAATGTGGAAACACGAGGATTGGTGAAATTCACTCATGCTTGGGATCTGGTGCGGGCCCTTGAGTAAGCATCCCCTGCCTCCTGCAAGACACCAGCCACATTCATTGACACCGTCCGCCAAAACCAATAACTTTTGTTAAACTTTGGAAAAAGAAAAGTCGACAGCCTCAAATCGTATCGTAGTTGCTTTTACCTACTGACACAGAGCCCAAGGCTAAGAGAGGTAGACTTGGAACCCAGCCCTTAGAGAGGTTGTGACAAAGAATAAAAAGCAGCAAACCTGGAAACAGAAAAGCTTTCTGACCTTAGACATGAACACTTGAGAAATCGTATCGTAATGCTTGGGCTGACCAAGAAACCGCCCCTTAGAAAGGTAGACTCGGAACCCAGCGGCGGCAACCCAGAAAACCATTACATATCGTCTCGAGCTTAAACAAGTAATTCACGTCACCACCCAGTCAACTTTTATGCTTCGAAATCCGCAACACTCCATTCTTTGGAAGGAGTTATCAATCGTCTCGAGATAGCAACTGAAGACCCATCCTAACCAATGAAGAACACACACTCTTCAGTCACCAAAACCTAAAAGCCTTCACGATCTATGGTCTTTCCCACCGTCAGTGGTCTTTTCCACAGTCACTAGTCTTTCCCAGTGTCAACCAGTCTTTCCTGGCAGTCAACTGGATCTGTGTAAGAAACAGAAAAAAGAGAATAGGAGTAACTACATCGCAATGCAGATAAAACTAGCTTTTTAAGACGGAAAGTTTAATTAAAAAAAAGGAGGTTTCTCTCCAAAGAATAAGAAGCTGCTGTAGAACTTCTGTATTCTCCCCTTTACAGGGATAATCGGAAAGTTAATGGATTTCGACTGTACTGAAACAAAAACCTATGAATGTGGAAAGACGAGGATTGGTGAAATTCACTCATGCTTGGGATCTGGTGCGGGCCCTTGGGTAAGCATCCCCTGCCTCCTGCAAGACACCAGCCACATTCATTGACACCGTCCGCCAAAACCAATAACTTTTGATAAACTTTGGAAAAAGAAAAGTCGACAGCTGCAAATCGTATCGTTGTTGCTTTTACCTGCTGACACAGAGCCCAGGGCTAAGAGAGGTAGACTTGGAACCCAGCCCTTAGAGAGGTTGTGACAAAGAATAAAAAGCAGCAAACCTGGAAACAGAAAAGCTTTCTGACCTTAGACAATGAACACTTGAGAAATAGTATCGTAATGCTTGGGCTGACCAAGAAACCGCCCCTTAGAAAGGTAGACTTGGAAACCAGCGGCGGCAACCCAGAAAACCATTACATATCGTCTCGAGCCTAAACAAGTAATTCACTTTTACCACCCAGTCAACTTTTATGCTTCGAAATCCGCAACACGCCATTCTTTGGAAGGAGTTATCAATCGTCTCGAGATTGCAACTGAAGACCCATCCTAACCAATGAAGAACACAGACTCTTCAGTCACCAAAACCTAAAGGCCTTCACGATCTATGGTCTTTCCCACCGTCAGTGGTCTTTCCCACAGTCACTAGTCTTTCCCAGTGTCAACCAGTCTTTCCTGGCAGTCAACTGGATCTGTGTAAGAAACAGAAAAAAGAGAATAGCAGTAACTACATCGCAATGCAGATAAAACTAGCTTTTTAAGACGGAAAGTTTAATTAAAAAAAGGAGGTTTCTCTCCAAAGAATAAGAAGCTGCTGTAGAACTTCTGCATTCTCCCCTTTACAGGGATAATCGGAAAGTTAATGGATTTCGACTGTACTGAAACAAACACCTATGAATGTGGAAACACGAGGATTGGTGAAATTCACTCATGCTTGGGATCTGGTGCGGGCCCTTGAGTAAGCATACCCTGCCTCCTGCAAGACACCAGCCACATTCATTGACACCGTCCGCCAAAACCAATAACTTTTGTTAAACTTTGGAAAAAGAAAAGTCGACAGCTGCAAATGGTATCGTTGTTGCTTTTACCTAGTGACACAGAGCACAGGGCTAAGAGAGGTAGACTTGGAACCCAGCCCTTAGAGAGGTTGTGACAAAGAATAAAAAGCAGCAAACCTGGAAACAGAAAAGCTTTCGGACCTTAGACATGAACACTTGAGAAATCGTATCGTAATGCTTGGGCTGACCAAGAAACCGTCCCTTAGAAGGGTAGACTTGGAACCCAGCGGCGCAACCCAGAAAACCATTACATATCGTCTCGAGCTTAAACAAGTAATTCACTTCACCACCCAGTCAACTTTTATGCTTCGAAATCCGCAACACTCCATTCTTTGGAAGGAGTTATCAATCGTCTCGAGATTGCAACTGAAGACCCATCCTAACCAATGAAGAACACACACTCTTCAGTCACCAAAACCTAAAGGCCTTCACGATCTATGGTCTTTCCCACAGTCAGTGGTCTTTCCCACAGTCACTAGTCTTTCCCAGTGTCAACCAGTCTTTCCTGGCAGTCAACTGGATCTGTGTAAGAAACAGAAAAAAGAGAATAGGAGTAACTACATCGCAATGCAGATAAAACTAGCTTTTTAAGACGGAAAGTTTAATTAAAAAAAGGAGGTTTCTCTCCAAAGAATAAGAAGCTGCTGTAGAACTTCTGCATTCTCCCCTTTACAGGGATAATCGGAAAGTTAATGGATTTCGACTGTACTGAAACAAACACCTATGAATGTGGAAACACGAGGATTGGTGAAATTCACTCATGCTTGGGATCTGGTGCGGGCCCTTGAGTAAGCATCCCCTGCCTCCTGCAAGACACCAGCCACATTCATTGACACCGTCCGCCAAAACCAATAACTTTTGATAAACTTTGGAAAAAGAAAAGTCGCCAGCTGCAAATCGTATCGTTGTTGCTTTTACCTGCTGACACAGAGCCCAGGGCTAAGAGAGGTAGACTTGGAACCCAGCCCTTAGAGAGGTTGTGACAAAGAATAAAAAGCAGCAAACCTGGAAACAGAAAAGCTTTCTGACCTTAGACATGAACACTTGAGAAATAGTATCGTAATGCTTGGGCTGACCAAGAAACCGCCCCTTAGAAAGGTAGACTTGGAACCCAGCGGCGGCAACCCAGAAAACCATTACATATCGTCTCGAGCTTAAACAAGTAATTCACTTTCACCACCCAGTCAACTTTTATGCTTCGAAATCCGCAACACTCCATTCTTTGGAAGGAGTTATCAATCGTCTCGAGATTGCAACTGAAGACCCATCCTAACCAATGAAGAACACAGACTCTTCAGTCAGCAAAACCTAAAGGCCTTCACGATCTATGGTCTTTCCCACCGTCAGTGGTCTTTCCCACAGTCACTAGTCTTTCCCAGTGTCAACCAGTCTTTCCTGGCAGTCAACTGGATCTGTGTAAGAAACAGAAAAAAGAGAATAGGAGTAACTACATCGCAATGCAGATAAAACTAGTCTTTTCAGACGGAAAGTTTAATTAAAAAAAGGAGGTTTCTCTCCAAAGAATAAGAAGCTGCTGTAGAATTTCTGCATTCTCCCCTTTACAGGGATAATCGGAAAGTTAATGGATTTCGACTGTACTGAAACAAACACCTATGAATGTGGAAACACGAGGATTGGTGAAATTCACTCATGCTTGGGATCTGGTGCGGGCCCTTGAGTAAGCATCCCCTGCCTCCTGCAAGACACCAGCCACATTCATTGACACCGTCCGCCAAAATCAATAACTTTTGTTAAACTTTGGAAAAAGAAAAGTCGACAGCCTCAAATCGTATCGTTGTTGCTTTTACCTGCTGACACAGAGCCCAAGGCTAAGAGAGGTAGACTTGGAACCCAGCCCTTAGAGAGGTTGTGACAATGAATAAAAAGCAGCAAACCTGGAAACAGAAAAGCTTTCTGACCTTAGACATGAGCACTTGAGAAATCGTATCGTAATGCTTGGGCTGACCAAGAAACCGCCCCTTAGAAAGGTAGACTTGGAACCCAGCGGCGGCAACCCAGAAAACCATTACATATCGTCTCGAGCTTAAACAAGTAATTCACTTCACCACCCAGTCAACTTTTATGCTTCGAAATCCGCAACACTCCATTCTTTGGAAGGAGTTATCAATCGTCTGGAGATTGCAACTGAAGACCCATCCTAACCAATGAAGAACACACACTCTTCAGTCACCAAAACCTAAAAGCCTTCACGATCTAAGGTCTTTCCCACCGTCAGTGGTCTTTCCCACAGTCACTAGTCTTTCCCAGTGTCAACCAGTCTTTCCTGGCAGTCAACTGGATCTGTGTAAGAAACAGAAAAAAGAGAATAGGAGTAACTACATCGCAATGCAGATAAAACTAGTCTTTTAAGACAGAAAGTTTAATTAAAAAAAGGAGGTTTCTCTCCAAAGAATAAGAAGCTGCTGTAGAACTTCTGCATTCTCCCCTTTACAGGGATAATCGGAAAGTTAATGGATTTCGACTGTACTGAAACAAACACCTATGAATGTGGAAACACAAGGATTGGTGAAATTCACTCATGCTTGGGATCTGGTGCGGGCCCTTGAGTAAGCATCCCCTGCCTCCTGCAAGACACCAGCCACATTCATTGACTCCGTCCGCCAAAACCAATAACTTTTGTTAAACTTTGGAAAAAAAAAAGTCGACAGCCTCAAATCGTATCGTTGTTGCTTTTACCTACTGACACAGAGCCCAAGGCTAAGAGAGGTAGACTTGGAACCCAGCCCTTAGAGAGGTTGTGACAAAGAATAAAAAGCAGCAAACCTGGAAACAGAAAAGCTTTCTGACCTTAGACATGAACACTTGAGAAATCGTATCGTAATGCTTGGGCTGACCAAGAAACCGCCCCTTAGAAAGGTAGACTTGGAACCCAGCGACGGCAACCCAGAAAACCATTACATATCGTCTCGAGCTTAAACAAGTAATTCACTTTCACCACCCAGTCAACTTTTATGCTTCGAAATCCGCAACACTCCATTCTTTGGAAGGAGTTATCAATCGTCTCGAGATTGCAACTGAAGACCCATCCTAACCAATGAAGAACACAGACTCTTCAGTCACCAAAACCTAAAGTCCTTCACGATCTATGGTCTTTCCCACCGTCAGTGGTCTTTCCCACAGTCACTAGTCTTTCCCAGTGTCAACCAGTCTTTCCTGGCAGTCAACTGGATCTGTGTAAGAAACAGAAAAAAGAGAATAGCAGTAACTACATCGCAATGCAGATAAAACTAGCTTTTTAAGACGGAAAGTTTAATTAAAAAAAAGGAGGTTTCTCTCCAAAGAATAAGAAGCTGCTGTAGAACTTCTGCATTCTACCCTTTACAGGGATAATCGGAAAGTTAATGGATTTCGACTGTACTGAAACAAACACCTATGAATGTGGAAACACGAGGATTGGTGAAATTCACTCATGCTTGGGATCTGGTGCGGGCCCTTGAGTAAGCATCCCCTGCCTCCTGCAAGACACCAGCCACATTCATTGACACCGTCCGCCAAAACCAATAACTTTTGTTAAACTTTGGAAAAAGAAAAGTCGACAGCCTCAAATCGTATCGTAGTTGCTTTTACCTACTGACACAGAGCCCAAGGCTAAGAGAGGTAGACTTGGAACCCAGCCCTTAGAGAGGTTGTGACAAAGAATAAAAAGCAGCAAACCTGGAAACAGAAAAGCTTTCTGACCTTAGACATGAACACTTGAGAAATCGTATCGTAATGCTTGGGCTGACCAAGAAACCGCCCCTTAGAAAGGTAGACTTGGAACCCAGCGGCGGCAACCCAGAAAACCATTACATATCGTCTCGAGCTTAAACAAGTAATTCACTTCACCACCCAGTCAACTTTTATGCTTCGAAATCCGCAACACTCCATTCTTTGGAAGGAGTTATCAATCGTCTCGAGATAGCAACTGAAGACCCATCCTAACCAATGAAGAACACACACTCTTCAGTCACCAAAACCTAAAAGCCTTCACGATCTATGGTCTTTCCCACCGTCAGTGGTCTTTCCCACAGTCACTAGTCTTTCCCAGTGTCAACCAGTCTTTCCTGGCAGTCAACTGGATCTGTGTAAGAAACAGAAAAAAGAGAATAGGAGTAACTACATCGCAATGCAGATAAAACTAGCTTTTTAAGACGGAAAGTTTAATTAAAAAAAAGGAGGTTTCTCTCCAAAGAATAAGAAGCTGCTGTAGAACTTCTGTATTCTCCCCTTTACAGGGATAATCGGAAAGTTAATGGATTTCGACTGTACTGAAACAAACACCTATGAATGTGGAAACACGAGGATTGGTGAAATTCACTCATGCTTGGGATCTGGTGCGGGCCCTTGAGTAAGCATCCCCTGCCTCCTGCAAGACACCAGCCACATTCATTGACACTGTCCGCCAAAACCAATAACTTTTGTTAAACTTTGGAAAAAGAAAAGTCGACAGCCTCAAATCGTATCGTTTTTGCTTTTACCTACTGACACAGAGCCCAGGGCTAAGAGAGGTAGACTTGGAATCCAGCCCTTAGAGAGGTTGTGACAAAGAATAAAAAGCAGCAAACCTGGAAACAGAAAAGCTTTCTGACCTTAGACATGAACACTTGAGAAATCGTATCGTGATGATTGGGCTGACCAAGAAACCGCCCCTTAGAAAGGTAGACTTGGAACCCAGCGGCGGCAACCCAGAAAACCATTACATATCGTCTCGAGCTTAAACAAGTAATTCACTTCACCACCCAGTCAACTTTTATGCTTCGAAATCAGCAACACTCCATTCTTTGGAAGGAGTTATCAATCGTCTCGAGATTGCAACTGAAGACCCATCCTAACCAATGAAGAACACAGACTCTTCAGTCACCAAAACCTAAAGTCCTTCACGATCTATGGTCTTTCCCACCGTCAGTGGTCTTTCCCACAGTCACTAGTCTTTCCCAGTGTCAACCAGTCTTTCCTGGCAGTCAACTGGATCTGTGTAAGAAACAGAAAAAAGAGAATAGCAGTAACTACATCGCAATGCAGATAAAACTAGCTTTTTAAGACGGAAAGTTTAATTAAAAAAAAGGAGGTTTCTCTCCAAAGAATAAGAAGCTGCTGTAGAACTTCTGCATTCTCCCCTTTACAGGGATAATCGGAAAGTTAATGGATTTCGACTGTACTGAAACAAACACCTATGAATGTGGAAACACGAGGATTGGTGAAATTCACTCATGCTTGGGATCTGGTGCGGGCCCTTGAGTAAGCATCCCCTGCCTCCTGCAAGACACCAGCCACATTCATTGACACCGTCCGCCAAAACCAATAACTTTTGTTAAACTTTGGAAAAAGAAAAGTCGACAGCTGCAAATCGTATCGTTTTTGCTTTTACCTACTGACACAGAGCCCAGGGCTAAGAGAGGTAGACTTGGAATCCAGCCCTTAGAGAGGTTGTGACAAAGAATAAAAAGCAGCAAACCTGGAAACAGAAAAGCTTTCTGACCTTAGACATGAACACTTGAGAAATCGTATCGTGATGATTGGGCTGACCAAGAAACCGCCCCTTAGAAAGGTAGACTTGGAACCCAGCGGCGGCAACCCAGAAAACCATTACATATCGTCTCGAGCTTAAACAAGTAATTCACTTCACCACCCAGTCAACTTTTATGCTTCGAAATCCGCAACACTCCATTCTTTGGAAGGAGTTATCAATCGTCTCGAGATTGCAACTGAAGACCCATCCTAACCAATGAAGAACACAGACTCTTCAGTCACCAAAACCTAAAGTCCTTCACGATCTATGGTCTTTCCCACCGTCAGTGGTCTTTCCCACAGTCACTAGTCTTTCCCAGTGTCAACCAGTCTTTCCTGGCAGTCAACTGGATCTGTGTAAGAAACAGAAAAAAGAGAATAGCAGTAACTACATCGCAATACAGATAAAACTAGCTTTTTAAGACGGAAAGTTTAATTAAAAAAAAGGAGGTTTCTCTCCAAAGAATAAGAAGCTGCTGTAGAACTTCTGCATTCTCCCCTTTACAGGGATAATCGGAAAGTTAATGGATTTCGACTGTACTGAAACAAACACCTATGAATGTGGAAACACGAGGATTGGTGAAATTCACTCATGCTTAGGATCTGGTGCGGGCCCTTGAGTAAGCATCCCCTGCCTCCTGCAAGACACCAGCCACATTCATTGACACCGTCCGCCAAAACCAATAACTTTTGTTAAACTTTGGAAAAAGAAAAGTCGACAGCCTCAAATCGTATCGTAGTTGCTTTTACCTACTGACACAGAGCCCAAGGCTAAGAGAGGTAGACTTGGAACCCAGCCCTTAGAGAGGTTGTGACAAAGAATAAAAAGCAGCAAACCTGGAAACAGAAAAGCTTTCTGACCTTAGACATGAACACTTGAGAAATCGTATCGTAATGCTTGGGCTGACCAAGAAACCGCCCCTTAGAAAGGTAGACTCGGAACCCAGCGGCGGCAACCCAGAAAACCATTACATATCGTCTCGAGCTTAAACAAGTAATTCACTTCACCACCCAGTCAACTTTTATGCTTCGAAATCCGCAACACTCCATTCTTTGGAAGGAGTTATCAATCGTCTCGAGATAGCAACTGAAGACCCATCCTAACCAATGAAGAACACACACTCTTCAGTCACCAAAACCTAAAAGCCTTCACGATCTATGGTCTTTCCCACCGTCAGTGGTCTTTTCCACAGTCACTAGTCTTTCCCAGTGTCAACCAGTCTTTCCTGGCAGTCAACTGGATCTGTGTAAGAAACAGAAAAAAGAGAATAGGAGTAACTACATCGCAATGCAGATAAAACTAGCTTTTTAAGACGGAAAGTTTAATTAAAAAAAAGGAGGTTTCTCTCCAAAGAATAAGAAGCTGCTGTAGAACTTCTGCATTCTCCCCTTTACAGGGATAATCGGAAAGTTAATGGATTTCGACTGTACTGAAACAAAAACCTATGAATGTGGAAAGACGAGGATTGGTGAAATTCACTCATGCTTGGGATCTGGTGCGGGCCCTTGGGTAAGCATCCCCTGCCTCCTGCAAGACACCAGCCACATTCATTGACACCGTCCGCCAAAACCAATAACTTTTGATAAACTTTGGAAAAAGAAAAGTCGACAGCTGCAAATCGTATCGTTGTTGCTTTTACCTGCTGACACAGAGCCCAGGGCTAAGAGAGGTAGACTTGGAACCCAGCCCTTAGAGAGGTTGTGACAAAGAATAAAAAGCAGCAAACCTGGAAACAGAAAAGCTTTCTGACCTTAGGCAATGAACACTTGAGAAATAGTATCGTAATGCTTGGGCTGACCAAGAAACCGCCCCTTAGAAAGGTAGACTTGGAAACCAGCGGCGGCAACCCAGAAAACCATTACATATCGTCTCGAGCCTAAACAAGTAATTCACTTTTACCACCCAGTCAACTTTTATGCTTCGAAATCCGCAACACGCCATTCTTTGGAAGGAGTTATCAATCGTCTCGAGATTGCAACTGAAGACCCATCCTAACCAATGAAGAACACAGACTCTTCAGTCACCAAAACCTAAAGGCCTTCACGATCTATGGTCTTTCCCACCGTCAGTGGTCTTTCCCACAGTCACTAGTCTTTCCCAGTGTCAACCAGTCTTTCCTGGCAGTCAACTGGATCTGTGTAAGAAACAGAAAAAAGAGAATAGCAGTAACTACATCGCAATGCAGATAAAACTAGCTTTTTAAGACGGAAAGTTTAATTAAAAAAAGGAGGTTTCTCTCCAAAGAATAAGAAGCTGCTGTAGAACTTCTGCATTCTCCCCTTTACAGGGATAATCGGAAAGTTAATGGATTTCGACTGTACTGAAACAAACACCTATGAATGTGGAAACACGAGGATTGGTGAAATTCACTCATGCTTGGGATCTGGTGCGGGCCCTTGAGTAAGCATACCCTGCCTCCTGCAAGACACCAGCCACATTCATTGACACCGTCCGCCAAAACCAATAACTTTTGTTAAACTTTGGAAAAAGAAAAGTCGACAGCTGCAAATGGTATCGTTGTTGCTTTTACCTAGTGACACAGAGCACAGGGCTAAGAGAGGTAGACTTGGAACCCAGCCCTTAGAGAGGTTGTGACAAAGAATAAAAAGCAGCAAACCTGGAAACAGAAAAGCTTTCGGACCTTAGACATGAACACTTGAGAAATCGTATCGTAATGCTTGGGCTGACCAAGAAACCGTCCCTTAGAAGGGTAGACTTGGAACCCAGCGGCGCAACCCAGAAAACCATTACATATCGTCTCGAGCTTAAACAAGTAATTCACTTCACCACCCAGTCAACTTTTATGCTTCGAAATCCGCAACACTCCATTCTTTGGAAGGAGTTATCAATCGTCTCGAGATTGCAACTGAAGACCCATCCTAACCAATGAAGAACACACACTCTTCAGTCACCAAAACCTAAAGGCCTTCACGATCTATGGTCTTTCCCACAGTCAGTGGTCTTTCCCACAGTCACTAGTCTTTCCCAGTGTCAACCAGTCTTTCCTGGCAGTCAACTGGATCTGTGTAAGAAACAGAAAAAAGAGAATAGGAGTAACTACATCGCAATGCAGATAAAACTAGCTTTTTAAGACGGAAAGTTTAATTAAAAAAAGGAGGTTTCTCTCCAAAGAATAAGAAGCTGCTGTAGAACTTCTGCATTCTCCCCTTTACAGGGATAATCGGAAAGTTAATGGATTTCGACTGTACTGAAACAAACACCTATGAATGTGGAAACACGAGGATTGGTGAAATTCACTCATGCTTGGGATCTGGTGCGGGCCCTTGAGTAAGCATCCCCTGCCTCCTGCAAGACACCAGCCACATTCATTGACACCGTCCGCCAAAACCAATAACTTTTGATAAACTTTGGAAAAAGAAAAGTCGCCAGCTGCAAATCGTATCGTTGTTGCTTTTACCTGCTGACACAGAGCCCAGGGCTAAGAGAGGTAGACTTGGAACCCAGCCCTTAGAGAGGTTGTGACAAAGAATAAAAAGCAGCAAACCTGGAAACAGAAAAGCTTTCTGACCTTAGACATGAACACTTGAGAAATAGTATCGTAATGCTTGGGCTGACCAAGAAACCGCCCCTTAGAAAGGTAGACTTGGAACCCAGCGGCGGCAACCCAGAAAACCATTACATATCGTCTCGAGCTTAAACAAGTAATTCACTTTCACCACCCAGTCAACTTTTATGCTTCGAAATCCGCAACACTCCATTCTTTGGAAGGAGTTATCAATCGTCTCGAGATTGCAACTGAAGACCCATCCTAACCAATGAAGAACACAGACTCTTCAGTCAGCAAAACCTAAAGGCCTTCACGATCTATGGTCTTTCCCACCGTCAGTGGTCTTTCCCACAGTCACTAGTCTTTCCCAGTGTCAACCAGTCTTTCCTGGCAGTCAACTGGATCTGTGTAAGAAACAGAAAAAAGAGAATAGGAGTAACTACATCGCAATGCAGATAAAACTAGTCTTTTCAGACGGAAAGTTTAATTAAAAAAAGGAGGTTTCTCTCCAAAGAATAAGAAGCTGCTGTAGAACTTCTGCATTCTCCCCTTTACAGGGATAATCGGAAAGTTAATGGATTTCGACTGTACTGAAACAAACACCTATGAATGTGGAAACACGAGGATTGGTGAAATTCACTCATGCTTGGGATCTGGTGCGGGCCCTTGAGTAAGCATCCCCTGCCTCCTGCAAGACACCAGCCACATTCATTGACACCGTCCGCCAAAATCAATAACTTTTGTTAAACTTTGGAAAAAGAAAAGTCGACAGCCTCAAATCGTATCGTTGTTGCTTTTACCTGCTGACACAGAGCCCAAGGCTAAGAGAGGTAGACTTGGAACCCAGCCCTTAGAGAGGTTGTGACAATGAATAAAAAGCAGCAAACCTGGAAACAGAAAAGCTTTCTGACCTTAGACATGAGCACTTGAGAAATCGTATCGTAATGCTTGGGCTGACCAAGAAACCGCCCCTTAGAAAGGTAGACTTGGAACCCAGCGGCGGCAACCCAGAAAACCATTACATATCGTCTCGAGCTTAAACAAGTAATTCACTTCACCACCCAGTCAACTTTTATGCTTCGAAATCCGCAACACTCCATTCTTTGGAAGGAGTTATCAATCGTCTGGAGATTGCAACTGAAGACCCATCCTAACCAATGAAGAACACACACTCTTCAGTCACCAAAACCTAAAAGCCTTCACGATCTAAGGTCTTTCCCACCGTCAGTGGTCTTTCCCACAGTCACTAGTCTTTCCCAGTGTCAACCAGTCTTTCCTGGCAGTCAACTGGATCTATGTAAGAAACAGAAAAAAGAGAATAGGAGTAACTACATCGCAATGCAGATAAAACTAGTCTTTTAAGACAGAAAGTTTAATTAAAAAAAGGAGGTTTCTCTCCAAAGAATAAGAAGCTGCTGTAGAACTTCTGCATTCTCCCCTTTACAGGGATAATCGGAAAGTTAATGGATTTCGACTGTACTGAAACAAACACCTATGAATGTGGAAACACAAGGATTGGTGAAATTCACTCATGCTTGGGATCTGGTGCGGGCCCTTGAGTAAGCATCCCCTGCCTCCTGCAAGACACCAGCCACATTCATTGACTCCGTCCGCCAAAACCAATAACTTTTGTTAAACTTTGGAAAAAGAAAAGTCGACAGCCTCAAATCGTATCGTTGTTGCTTTTACCTACTGACACAGAGCCCAAGGCTAAGAGAGGTAGACTTGGAACCCAGCCCTTAGAGAGGTTGTGACAAAGAATAAAAAGCAGCAAACCTGGAAACAGAAAAGCTTTCTGACCTTAGACATGAACACTTGAGAAATCGTATCGTAATGCTTGGGCTGACCAGGAAACCGCCCCTTAGAAAGGTAGACTTGGAACCCAGCGGCGGCAACCCAGAAAACCATTACATATCGTCTCGAGCTTAAACAAGTAATTCACTTCACCACCCAGTCAACTTTTATGCTTCGAAATCCGCAACACTCCATTCTTTGGAAGGAGTTATCAATCGTCTCGAGATAGCAACTGAAGGCCCATCATAACCAATGAAGAACACACACTCTTCAGTCACCAAAACCTAAAAGCCTTCACGATCTATGGTCTTTCCCACCGTCAGTGGTCTTTCCCACAGTCACTAGTCTTTCCCAGTGTCAACCAGTCTTTCCTGGCAGTCAACTGGATCTGTGTAAGAAACAGAAAAAAGAGAATAGGAGTAACTACATCGCAATGCAGATAAAACTAGTCTTTTAAGACGGAAAGTTTAATTAAAAAAAGGAGGTTTCTCTCCAAAGAATAAGAAGCTGCTGTAGAACTTCTCCATTCTCCCCTTTACAGGGATAATCGGAAAGTTAATGGATTTCGACTGTACTGAAACAAACACCTATGAATGTGGAAACACGAGGATTGGTGAAATTCACTCATGCTTGGGATCTGGTGCGGGCCCTTGAGTAAGCATCCCCTGCCTCCTGCAAGACACCAGCCACATTCATTGACACCGTCCGCCAAAACCAATAACTTTTGTTAAACTTTGGAAAAAGAAAAGTCGACAGCCTCAAATCGTATCGTTGTTGCTTTTACCTACTGACACAGAGCCCAAGGCTAAGAGAGGTAGACTTGGAACCCAGCCCTTAGAGAGGTTGTGACAATGAATAAAAAGCAGCAAACCTGGAAACAGAAAAGCTTTCTGACCTTAGACATGAACACTTGAGAAATAGTATCGTAATGCTTGGGCTGACCAAGAAACCGCCCCTTAGAAAGGTAGACTTGGAACCCAGCGGCGTCAAGCCAGAAAACCATTACATATCGTCTCGAGCTTAAACAAGTAATTCACTTTCACCACCCAGTCAACTTTTATGCTTCGAAATCCGCAACACTCCATTCTTTGGAAGGAGTTATCAATCGTCTCGAGATTGCAACTGAAGACCCATCCTAACCAATGAAGAACACAGACTCTTCAGTCACCAAAACCTAAAGGCCTTCACGATCTATGGTCTTTCCCACCGTCAGTGGTCTTTCCCACAGTCACTAGTCTTTCCCAGTGTCAACCAGTCTTTCCTGGCAGTCAACTGGATCTGTGTAAGAAACAGAAAAAAGAGAATAGCAGTAACTACATCGCAATGCAGATAAAACTAGCTTTTTAAGACGGAAAGTTTAATTAAAAAAAGGAGGTTTCTCTCCAAAGAATAAGAAGCTGCTGTAGAACTTCTGCATTCTCCCCTTTACAGGGATAATCGGAAAGTTAATGGATTTCGACTGTACTGAAACAAACACCTATGAATGTGGAAACACGAGGATTGGTGAAATTCACTCATGCTTGGGATCTGGTGCGGGCCCTTGAGTAAGCATACCCTGCCTCCTGCAAGACACCAGCCACATTCATTGACACCGTCCGCCAAAACCAATAACTTTTGTTAAACTTTGGAAAAAGAAAAGTCGACAGCTGCAAATGGTATCGTTGTTGCTTTTACCTAGTGACACAGAGCACAGGGCTAAGAGAGGTAGACTTGGAACCCAGCCCTTAGAGAGGTTGTGACAAAGAATAAAAAGCAGCAAACCTGGAAACAGAAAAGCTTTCGGACCTTAGACATGAACACTTGAGAAATCGTATCGTAATGCTTGGGCTGACCAAGAAACCGTCCCTTAGAAGGGTAGACTTGGAACCCAGCGGCGCAACCCAGAAAACCATTACATATCGTCTCGAGCTTAAACAAGTAATTCACTTCACCACCCAGTCAACTTTTATGCTTCGAAATCCGCAACACTCCATTCTTTGGAAGGAGTTATCAATCGTCTCGAGATTGCAACTGAAGACCCATCCTAACCAATGAAGAACACACACTCTTCAGTCACCAAAACCTAAAGGCCTTCACGATCTATGGTCTTTCCCACAGTCAGTGGTCTTTCCCACAGTCACTAGTCTTTCCCAGTGTCAACCAGTCTTTCCTGGCAGTCAACTGGATCTGTGTAAGAAACAGAAAAAAGAGAATAGGAGTAACTACATCGCAATGCAGATAAAACTAGCTTTTTAAGACGGAAAGTTTAATTAAAAAAAGGAGGTTTCTCTCCAAAGAATAAGAAGCTGCTGTAGAACTTCTGCATTCTCCCCTTTACAGGGATAATCGGAAAGTTAATGGATTTCGACTGTACTGAAACAAACACCTATGAATGTGGAAACACGAGGATTGGTGAAATTCACTCATGCTTGGGATCTGGTGCGGGCCCTTGAGTAAGCATCCCCTGCCTCCTGCAAGACACCAGCCACATTCATTGACACCGTCCGCCAAAACCAATAACTTTTGATAAACTTTGGAAAAAGAAAAGTCGCCAGCTGCAAATCGTATCGTTGTTGCTTTTACCTGCTGACACAGAGCCCAGGGCTAAGAGAGGTAGACTTGGAACCCAGCCCTTAGAGAGGTTGTGACAAAGAATAAAAAGCAGCAAACCTGGAAACAGAAAAGCTTTCTGACCTTAGACATGAACACTTGAGAAATAGTATCGTAATGCTTGGGCTGACCAAGAAACCGCCCCTTAGAAAGGTAGACTTGGAACCCAGCGGCGGCAACCCAGAAAACCATTACATATCGTCTCGAGCTTAAACAAGTAATTCACTTTCACCACCCAGTCAACTTTTATGCTTCGAAATCCGCAACACTCCATTCTTTGGAAGGAGTTATCAATCGTCTCGAGATTGCAACTGAAGACCCATCCTAACCAATGAAGAACACAGACTCTTCAGTCAGCAAAACCTAAAGGCCTTCACGATCTATGGTCTTTCCCACCGTCAGTGGTCTTTCCCACAGTCACTAGTCTTTCCCAGTGTCAACCAGTCTTTCCTGGCAGTCAACTGGATCTGTGTAAGAAACAGAAAAAAGAGAATAGGAGTAACTACATCGCAATGCAGATAAAACTAGTCTTTTCAGACGGAAAGTTTAATTAAAAAAAGGAGGTTTCTCTCCAAAGAATAAGAAGCTGCTGTAGAACTTCTGCATTCTCCCCTTTACAGGGATAATCGGAAAGTTAATGGATTTCGACTGTACTGAAACAAACACCTATGAATGTGGAAACACGAGGATTGGTGAAATTCACTCATGCTTGGGATCTGGTGCGGGCCCTTGAGTAAGCATCCCCTGCCTCCTGCAAGACACCAGCCACATTCATTGACACCGTCCGCCAAAATCAATAACTTTTGTTAAACTTTGGAAAAAGAAAAGTCGACAGCCTCAAATCGTATCGTTGTTGCTTTTACCTGCTGACACAGAGCCCAAGGCTAAGAGAGGTAGACTTGGAACCCAGCCCTTAGAGAGGTTGTGACAATGAATAAAAAGCAGCAAACCTGGAAACAGAAAAGCTTTCTGACCTTAGACATGAGCACTTGAGAAATCGTATCGTAATGCTTGGGCTGACCAAGAAACCGCCCCTTAGAAAGGTAGACTTGGAACCCAGCGGCGGCAACCCAGAAAACCATTACATATCGTCTCGAGCTTAAACAAGTAATTCACTTCACCACCCAGTCAACTTTTATGCTTCGAAATCCGCAACACTCCATTCTTTGGAAGGAGTTATCAATCGTCTGGAGATTGCAACTGAAGACCCATCCTAACCAATGAAGAACACACACTCTTCAGTCACCAAAACCTAAAAGCCTTCACGATCTAAGGTCTTTCCCACCGTCAGTGGTCTTTCCCACAGTCACTAGTCTTTCCCAGTGTCAACCAGTCTTTCCTGGCAGTCAACTGGATCTATGTAAGAAACAGAAAAAAGAGAATAGGAGTAACTACATCGCAATGCAGATAAAACTAGTCTTTTAAGACAGAAAGTTTAATTAAAAAAAGGAGGTTTCTCTCCAAAGAATAAGAAGCTGCTGTAGAACTTCTGCATTCTCCCCTTTACAGGGATAATCGGAAAGTTAATGGATTTCGACTGTACTGAAACAAACACCTATGAATGTGGAAACACAAGGATTGGTGAAATTCACTCATGCTTGGGATCTGGTGCGGGCCCTTGAGTAAGCATCCCCTGCCTCCTGCAAGACACCAGCCACATTCATTGACTCCGTCCGCCAAAACCAATAACTTTTGTTAAACTTTGGAAAAAGAAAAGTCGACAGCCTCAAATCGTATCGTTGTTGCTTTTACCTACTGACACAGAGCCCAAGGCTAAGAGAGGTAGACTTGGAACCCAGCCCTTAGAGAGGTTGTGACAAAGAATAAAAAGCAGCAAACCTGGAAACAGAAAAGCTTTCTGACCTTAGACATGAACACTTGAGAAATCGTATCGTAATGCTTGGGCTGACCAGGAAACCGCCCCTTAGAAAGGTAGACTTGGAACCCAGCGGCGGCAACCCAGAAAACCATTACATATCGTCTCGAGCTTAAACAAGTAATTCACTTCACCACCCAGTCAACTTTTATGCTTCGAAATCCGCAACACTCCATTCTTTGGAAGGAGTTATCAATCGTCTCGAGATAGCAACTGAAGGCCCATCATAACCAATGAAGAACACACACTCTTCAGTCACCAAAACCTAAAAGCCTTCACGATCTATGGTCTTTCCCACCGTCAGTGGTCTTTCCCACAGTCACTAGTCTTTCCCAGTGTCAACCAGTCTTTCCTGGCAGTCAACTGGATCTGTGTAAGAAACAGAAAAAAGAGAATAGGAGTAACTACATCGCAATGCAGATAAAACTAGTCTTTTAAGACGGAAAGTTTAATTAAAAAAAGGAGGTTTCTCTCCAAAGAATAAGAAGCTGCTGTAGAACTTCTCCATTCTCCCCTTTACAGGGATAATCGGAAAGTTAATGGATTTCGACTGTACTGAAACAAACACCTATGAATGTGGAAACACGAGGATTGGTGAAATTCACTCATGCTTGGGATCTGGTGCGGGCCCTTGAGTAAGCATCCCCTGCCTCCTGCAAGACACCAGCCACATTCATTGACACCGTCCGCCAAAACCAATAACTTTTGTTAAACTTTGGAAAAAGAAAAGTCGACAGCCTCAAATCGTATCGTTGTTGCTTTTACCTACTGACACAGAGCCCAAGGCTAAGAGAGGTAGACTTGGAACCCAGCCCTTAGAGAGGTTGTGACAATGAATAAAAAGCAGCAAACCTGGAAACAGAAAAGCTTTCTGACCTTAGACATGAACACTTGAGAAATAGTATCGTAATGCTTGGGCTGACCAAGAAACCGCCCCTTAGAAAGGTAGACTTGGAACCCAGCGGCGTCAAGCCAGAAAACCATTACATATCGTCTCGAGCTTAAACAAGTAATTCACTTTCACCACCCAGTCAACTTTTATGCTTCGAAATCCGCAACACTCCATTCTTTGGAAGGAGTTATCAATCGTCTCGAGATTGCAACTGAAGACCCATCCTAACCAATGAAGAACACAGACTCTTCAGTCACCAAAACCTAAAGGCCTTCACGATCTATGGTCTTTCCCACCGTCAGTGGTCTTTCCCACAGTCACTAGTCTTTCCCAGTGTCAACCAGTCTTTCCTGGCAGTCAACTGGATCTGTGTAAGAAACAGAAAAAAGAGAATAGCAGTAACTACATCGCAATGCAGATAAAACTAGCTTTTTAAGACGGAAAGTTTAATTAAAAAAAGGAGGTTTCTCTCCAAAGAATAAGAAGCTGCTGTAGAACTTCTGCATTCTCCCCTTTACAGGGATAATCGGAAAGTTAATGGATTTCGACTGTACTGAAACAAACACCTATGAATGTGGAAACACGAGGATTGGTGAAATTCACTCATGCTTGGGATCTGGTGCGGGCCCTTGAGTAAGCATACCCTGCCTCCTGCAAGACACCAGCCACATTCATTGACACCGTCCGCCAAAACCAATAACTTTTGTTAAACTTTGGAAAAAGAAAAGTCGACAGCTGCAAATGGTATCGTTGTTGCTTTTACCTAGTGACACAGAGCCCAGGGCTAAGAGAGGTAGACTTGGAACCCAGCCCTTAGAGAGGTTGTGACAAAGAATAAAAATCAGCAAACCTGGAAACAGAAAAGCTTTCGGACCTTAGACATGAACACTTGAGAAATCGTATCGTAATGCTTGGGCTGACCAAGAAACCGTCCCTTAGAAGGGTAGACTCGGAACCCAGCGGCGCAACCCAGAAAACCATTACATATCGTCTCGAGCTTAAACAAGTAATTCACTTCACCACCCAGTCAACTTTTATGCTTCGAAATCCGCAACACTCCATTCTTTGGAAGGAGTTATCAATCGTCTCGAGATTGCAACTGAAGACCCATCCTAACCAATGAAGAACACACACTCTTCAGTCACCAAAACCTAAAGGCCTTCACGATCTATGGTCTTTCCCACAGTCAGTGGTCTTTCCCACAGTCACTAGTCTTTCCCAGTGTCAACCAGTCTTTCCTGGCAGTCAACTGGATCTGTGTAAGAAACAGAAAAAAGAGAATAGGAGTAACTACATCGCAATGCAGATAAAACTAGCTTTTTAAGACGGAAAGTTTAATTAAAAAAAGGAGGTTTCTCTCCAAAGAATAAGAAGCTGCTGTAGAACTTCTGCATTCTCCCCTTTACAGGGATAATCGGAAAGTTAATGGATTTCGACTGTACTGAAACAAACACCTATGAATGTGGAAACACGAGGATTGGTGAAATTCACTCATGCTTGGGATCTGGTGCGGGCCCTTGAGTAAGCATCCCCTGCCTCCTGCAAGACACCAGCCACATTCATTGACACCGTCCGCCAAAACCAATAACTTTTGATAAACTTTGGAAAAAGAAAAGTCGACAGCTGCAAATCGTATCGTTGTTGCTTTTACCTGCTGACACAGAGCCCCGGGCTAAGAGAGGTAGACTTGGAACCCAGCCCTTAGAGAGGTTGTGACAAAGAATAAAAAGCAGCAAACCTGGAAACAGAAAAGCTTTCTGACCTTAGACATGAACACTTGAGAAATAGTATCGTAATGCTTGGGCTGACCAAGAAACCGCCCCTTAGAAAGGTAGACTTGGAACCCAGCGGCGGCAACCCAGAAAACCATTACATATCGTCTCGAGCTTAAACAAGTAATTCACTTTCACCACCCAGTCAACTTTTATGCTTCGAAATCCGCAACACTCCATTCTTTGGAAGGAGTTATCAATCGTCTCGAGATTGCAACTGAAGACCCATCCTAACCAATGAAGAACACACACTCTTCAGTCACCAAAACCTAAAGGCCTTCACGATCTATGGTCTTTCCCACAGTCAGTGGTCTTTCCCACAGTCACTAGTCTTTCCCAGTGTCAACCAGTCTTTCCTGGCAGTCAACTGGATCTGTGTAAGAAACAGAAAAAAGAGAATAGGAGTAACTACATCGCAATGCAGATAAAACTAGCTTTTTAAGACGGAAAGTTTAATTAAAAAAAGGAGGTTTCTCTCCAAAGAATAAGAAGCTGCTGTAGAACTTCTGCATTCTCCCCTTTACAGGGATAATCGGAAAGTTAATGGATTTCGACTGTACTGAAACAAACACCTATGAATGTGGAAACACGAGGATTGGTGAAATTCACTCATGCTTGGGATCTGGTGCGGGCCCTTGAGTAAGCATCCCCTGCCTCCTGCAAGACACCAGCCACATTCATTGACACCGTCCGCCAAAACCAATAACTTTTGATAAACTTTGGAAAAAGAAAAGTCGACAGCTGCAAATCGTATCGTTGTTGCTTTTACCTGCTGACACAGAGCCCAGGGCTAAGAGAGGTAGACTTGGAACCCAGCCCTTAGAGAGGTTGTGACAAAGAATAAAAAGCAGCAAACCTGGAAACAGAAAAGCTTTCTGACCTTAGACATGAACACTTGAGAAATAGTATCGTAATGCTTGGGCTGACCAAGAAACCGCCCCTTAGAAAGGTAGACTTGGAACCCAGCGGCGGCAACCCAGAAAACCATTACATATCGTCTCGAGCTTAAACAAGTAATTCACTTTCACCACCCAGTCAACTTTTATGCTTCGAAATCCGCAACACTCCATTCTTTGGAAGGAGTTATCAATCGTCTCGAGATTGCAACTGAAGACCCATCCTAACCAATGAAGAACACAGACTCTTCAGTCACCAAAACCTAAAGGCCTTCACGATCTATGGTCTTTCCCACCGTCAGTGGTCTTTCCCACAGTCACTAGTCTTTCCCAGTGTCAACCAGTCTTTCCTGGCAGTCAACTGGATCTGTGTAAGAAACAGAAAAAAGAGAATAGGAGTAACTACATCGCAATGCAGATAAAACTAGTCTTTTAAGACGGAAAGTTTAATTAAAAAAAGGAGGTTTCTCTCCAAAGAATAAGAAGCTGCTGTAGAACTTCTGCATTCTCCCCTTTACAGGGATAATCGGAAAGTTAATGGATTTCGACTGTACTGAAACAAACACCTATGAATGTGGAAACACGAGGATTGGTGAAATTCACTCATGCTTGGGATCTGGTGCGGGCCCTTGAGTAAGCATCCCCTGCCTCCTGCAAGACACCAGCCACATTCATTGACACCGTCCGCCAAAACCAATAACTTTTGATAAACTTTGGAAAAAGAAAAGTCGACAGCTGCAAATCGTATCGTTGTTGCTTTTACCTGCTGACACAGAGCCCAGGGCTAAGAGAGGTAGACTTGGAACCCAGCCCTTAGAGAGGTTGTGACAAAGAATAAAAAGCAGCAAACCTGGAAACAGAAAAGCTTTCTGACCTTAGACATGAACACTTGAGAAATAGTATCGTAATGCTTGGGCTGACCAAGAAACCGCCCCTTAGAAAGGTAGACTTGGAACCCAGCGGCGGCAACCCAGAAAACCATTACATATCGTCTCGAGCTTAAACAAGTAATTCACTTTCACCACCCAGTCAACTTTTATGCTTCGAAATCCGCAACACTCCATTCTTTGGAAGGAGTTATCAATCGTCTCGAGATTGCAACTGAAGACCCATCCTAACCAATGAAGAACACACACTCTTCAGTCACCAAAACCTAAAGGCCTTCACGATCTATGGTCTTTCCCACAGTCAGTGGTCTTTCCCACAGTCACTAGTCTTTCCCAGTGTCAACCAGTCTTTCCTGGCAGTCAACTGGATCTGTGTAAGAAACAGAAAAAAGAGAATAGGAGTAACTACATCGCAATGCAGATAAAACTAGCTTTTTAAGACGGAAAGTTTAATTAAAAAAAGGAGGTTTCTCTCCAAAGAATAAGAAGCTGCTGTAGAACTTCTGCATTCTCCCCTTTACAGGGATAATCGGAAAGTTAATGGATTTCGACTGTACTGAAACAAACACCTATGAATGTGGAAACACGAGGATTGGTGAAATTCACTCATGCTTGGGATCTGGTGCGGGCCCTTGAGTAAGCATCCCCTGCCTCCTGCAAGACACCAGCCACATTCATTGACACCGTCCGCCAAAACCAATAACTTTTGATAAACTTTGGAAAAAGAAAAGTCGACAGCTGCAAATCGTATCGTTGTTGCTTTTACCTGCTGACACAGAGCCCAGGGCTAAGAGAGGTAGACTTGGAACCCAGCCCTTAGAGAGGTTGTGACAAAGAATAAAAAGCAGCAAACCTGGAAACAGAAAAGCTTTCTGACCTTAGACATGAACACTTGAGAAATAGTATCGTAATGCTTGGGCTGACCAAGAAACCGCCCCTTAGAAAGGTAGACTTGGAACCCAGCGGCGGCAACCCAGAAAACCATTACATATCGTCTCGAGCTTAAACAAGTAATTCACTTTCACCACCCAGTCAACTTTTATGCTTCGAAATCCGCAACACTCCATTCTTTGGAAGGAGTTATCAATCGTCTCGAGATTGCAACTGAAGACCCATCCTAACCAATGAAGAACACAGACTCTTCAGTCACCAAAACCTAAAGGCCTTCACGATCTATGGTCTTTCCCACCGTCAGTGGTCTTTCCCACAGTCACTAGTCTTTCCCAGTGTCAACCAGTCTTTCCTGGCAGTCAACTGGATCTGTGTAAGAAACAGAAAAAAGAGAATAGGAGTAACTACATCGCAATGCAGATAAAACTAGTCTTTTAAGACGGAAAGTTTAATTAAAAAAAGGAGGTTTCTCTCCAAAGAATAAGAAGCTGCTGTAGAACTTCTGCATTCTCCCCTTTACAGGGATAATCGGAAAGTTAATGGATTTCGACTGTACTGAAACAAACACCTATGAATGTGGAAACACGAGGATTGGTGAAATTCACTCATGCTTGGGATCTGGTGCGGGCCCTTGAGTAAGCATCCCCTGCCTCCTGCAAGACACCAGCCACATTCATTGACACCGTCCGCCAAAACCAATAACTTTTGATAAACTTTGGAAAAAGAAAAGTCGACAGCTGCAAATCGTATCGTTGTTGCTTTTACCTGCTGACACAGAGCCCAGGGCTAAGAGAGGTAGACTTGGAACCCAGCCCTTAGAGAGGTTGTGACAAAGAATAAAAAGCAGCAAACCTGGAAACAGAAAAGCTTTCGGACCTTAGACATGAACACTTGAGAAATCGTATCGTAATGCTTGGGCTGACCAAGAAACCGTCCCTTAGAAGGGTAGACTCGGAACCCAGCGGCGCAACCCAGAAAACCATTACATATCGTCTCGAGCTTAAACAAGTAATTCACTTCACCACCCAGTCAACTTTTATGCTTCGAAATCCGCAACACTCCATTCTTTGGAAGGAGTTATCAATCGTCTCGAGATTGCAACTGAAGACCCATCCTAACCAATGAAGAACACACACTCTTCAGTCACCAAAACCTAAAGGCCTTCACGATCTATGGTCTTTCCCACAGTCAGTGGTCTTTCCCACAGTCACTAGTCTTTCCCAGTGTGAACCAGTCTTTCCTGGCAGTCAACTGGATCTGTGTAAGAAACAGAAAAAAGAGAATAGGAGTAACTACATCGCAATGCAGATAAAACTAGCTTTTTAAGACGGAAAGTTTAATTAAAAAAAGGAGGTTTCTCTCCAAAGAATAAGAAGCTGCTGTAGAACTTCTGCATTCTCCCCTTTACAGGGATAATCGGAAAGTTAATGGATTTCGACTGTACTGAAACAAACACCTATGAATGTGGAAACACGAGGATTGGTGAAATTCACTCATGCTTGGGATCTGGTGCGGGCCCTTGAGTAAGCATCCCCTGCCTCCTGCAAGACACCAGCCACATTCATTGACACCGTCCGCCAAAACCAATAACTTTTGATAAACTTTGGAAAAAGAAAAGTCGACAGCTGCAAATCGTATCGTTGTTGCTTTTACCTGCTGACACAGAGCCCAGGGCTAAGAGAGGTAGACTTGGAACCCAGCCCTTAGAGAGGTTGTGACAAAGAATAAAAAGCAGCAAACCTGGAAACAGAAAAGCTTTCTGACCTTAGACATGAACACTTGAGAAATAGTATCGTAATGCTTGGGCTGACCAAGAAACCGCCCCTTAGAAAGGTAGACTTGGAACCCAGCGGCGGCAACCCAGAAAACCATTACATATCGTCTCGAGCTTAAACAAGTAATTCACTTTCACCACCCAGTCAACTTTTATGCTTCGAAATCCGCAACACTCCATTCTTTGGAAGGAGTTATCAATCGTCTCGAGATTGCAACTGAAGACCCATCCTAACCAATGAAGAACACACACTCTTCAGTCACCAAAACCTAAAGGCCTTCACGATCTATGGTCTTTCCCACAGTCAGTGGTCTTTCCCACAGTCACTAGTCTTTCCCAGTGTCAACCAGTCTTTCCTGGCAGTCAACTGGATCTGTGTAAGAAACAGAAAAAAGAGAATAGGAGTAACTACATCGCAATGCAGATAAAACTAGCTTTTTAAGACGGAAAGTTTAATTAAAAAAAGGAGGTTTCTCTCCAAAGAATAAGAAGCTGCTGTAGAACTTCTGCATTCTCCCCTTTACAGGGATAATCGGAAAGTTAATGGATTTCGACTGTACTGAAACAAACACCTATGAATGTGGAAACACGAGGATTGGTGAAATTCACTCATGCTTGGGATCTGGTGCGGGCCCTTGAGTAAGCATCCCCTGCCTCCTGCAAGACACCAGCCACATTCATTGACACCGTCCGCCAAAACCAATAACTTTTGATAAACTTTGGAAAAAGAAAAGTCGACAGCTGCAAATCGTATCGTTGTTGCTTTTACCTGCTGACACAGAGCCCAGGGCTAAGAGAGGTAGACTTGGAACCCAGCCCTTAGAGAGGTTGTGACAAAGAATAAAAAGCAGCAAACCTGGAAACAGAAAAGCTTTCTGACCTTAGACATGAACACTTGAGAAATAGTATCGTAATGCTTGGGCTGACCAAGAAACCGCCCCTTAGAAAGGTAGACTTGGAACCCAGCGGCGGCAACCCAGAAAACCATTACATATCGTCTCGAGCTTAAACAAGTAATTCACTTTCACCACCCAGTCAACTTTTATGCTTCGAAATCCGCAACACTCCATTCTTTGGAAGGAGTTATCAATCGTCTCGAGATTGCAACTGAAGACCCATCCTAACCAATGAAGAACACAGACTCTTCAGTCACCAAAACCTAAAGGCCTTCACGATCTATGGTCTTTCCCACCGTCAGTGGTCTTTCCCACAGTCACTAGTCTTTCCCAGTGTCAACCAGTCTTTCCTGGCAGTCAACTGGATCTGTGTAAGAAACAGAAAAAAGAGAATAGGAGTAACTACATCGCAATGCAGATAAAACTAGTCTTTTAAGACGGAAAGTTTAATTAAAAAAAGGAGGTTTCTCTCCAAAGAATAAGAAGCTGCTGTAGAACTTCTGCATTCTCCCCTTTACAGGGATAATCGGAAAGTTAATGGATTTCGACTGTACTGAAACAAACACCTATGAATGTGGAAACACGAGGATTGGTGAAATTCACTCATGCTTGGGATCTGGTGCGGGCCCTTGAGTAAGCATCCCCTGCCTCCTGCAAGACACCAGCCACATTCATTGACACCGTCCGCCAAAACCAATAACTTTTGATAAACTTTGGAAAAAGAAAAGTCGACAGCTGCAAATCGTATCGTTGTTGCTTTTACCTGCTGACACAGAGCCCAGGGCTAAGAGAGGTAGACTTGGAACCCAGCCCTTAGAGAGGTTGTGACAAAGAATAAAAAGCAGCAAACCTGGAAACAGAAAAGCTTTCGGACCTTAGACATGAACACTTGAGAAATCGTATCGTAATGCTTGGGCTGACCAAGAAACCGTCCCTTAGAAGGGTAGACTCGGAACCCAGCGGCGCAACCCAGAAAACCATTACATATCGTCTCGAGCTTAAACAAGTAATTCACTTCACCACCCAGTCAACTTTTATGCTTCGAAATCCGCAACACTCCATTCTTTGGAAGGAGTTATCAATCGTCTCGAGATTGCAACTGAAGACCCATCCTAACCAATGAAGAACACACACTCTTCAGTCACCAAAACCTAAAGGCCTTCACGATCTATGGTCTTTCCCACAGTCAGTGGTCTTTCCCACAGTCACTAGTCTTTCCCAGTGTGAACCAGTCTTTCCTGGCAGTCAACTGGATCTGTGTAAGAAACAGAAAAAAGAGAATAGGAGTAACTACATCGCAATGCAGATAAAACTAGCTTTTTAAGACGGAAAGTTTAATTAAAAAAAGGAGGTTTCTCTCCAAAGAATAAGAAGCTGCTGTAGAACTTCTGCATTCTCCCCTTTACAGGGATAATCGGAAAGTTAATGGATTTCGACTGTACTGAAACAAACACCTATGAATGTGGAAACACGAGGATTGGTGAAATTCACTCATGCTTGGGATCTGGTGCGGGCCCTTGAGTAAGCATCCCCTGCCTCCTGCAAGACACCAGCCACATTCATTGACACCGTCCGCCAAAACCAATAACTTTTGATAAACTTTGGAAAAAGAAAAGTCGACAGCTGCAAATCGTATCGTTGTTGCTTTTACCTGCTGACACAGAGCCCAGGGCTAAGAGAGGTAGACTTGGAACCCAGCCCTTAGAGAGGTTGTGACAAAGAATAAAAAGCAGCAAACCTGGAAACAGAAAAGCTTTCTGACCTTAGACATGAACACTTGAGAAATAGTATCGTAATGCTTGGGCTGACCAAGAAACCGCCCCTTAGAAAGGTAGACTTGGAACCCAGCGGCGGCAACCCAGAAAACCATTACATATCGTCTCGAGCTTAAACAAGTAATTCACTTTCACCACCCAGTCAACTTTTATGCTTCGAAATCCGCAACACTCCATTCTTTGGAAGGAGTTATCAATCGTCTCGAGATTGCAACTGAAGACCCATCCTAACCAATGAAGAACACACACTCTTCAGTCACCAAAACCTAAAGGCCTTCACGATCTATGGTCTTTCCCACAGTCAGTGGTCTTTCCCACAGTCACTAGTCTTTCCCAGTGTCAACCAGTCTTTCCTGGCAGTCAACTGGATCTGTGTAAGAAACAGAAAAAAGAGAATAGGAGTAACTACATCGCAATGCAGATAAAACTAGCTTTTTAAGACGGAAAGTTTAATTAAAAAAAGGAGGTTTCTCTCCAAAGAATAAGAAGCTGCTGTAGAACTTCTGCATTCTCCCCTTTACAGGGATAATCGGAAAGTTAATGGATTTCGACTGTACTGAAACAAACACCTATGAATGTGGAAACACGAGGATTGGTGAAATTCACTCATGCTTGGGATCTGGTGCAGGCCCTTGAGTAAGCATCCCCTGCCTCCTGCAAGACACCAGCCACATTCATTGACACCGTCCGCCAAAACCAATAACTTTTGATAAACTTTGGAAAAAGAAAAGTCGACAGCTGCAAATCGTATCGTTGTTGCTTTTACCTGCTGACACAGAGCCCAGGGCTAAGAGAGGTAGACTTGGAACCCAGCCCTTAGAGAGGTTGTGACAAAGAATAAAAAGCAGCAAACCTGGAAACAGAAAAGCTTTCTGACCTTAGACATGAACACTTGAGAAATAGTATCGTAATGCTTGGGCTGACCAAGAAACCGCCCCTTAGAAAGGTAGACTTGGAACCCAGCGGCGGCAACCCAGAAAACCATTACATATCGTCTCGAGCTTAAACAAGTAATTCACTTTCACCACCCAGTCAACTTTTATGCTTCGAAATCCGCAACACTCCATTCTTTGGAAGGAGTTATCAATCGTCTCGAGATTGCAACTGAAGACCCATCCTAACCAATGAAGAACACAGACTCTTCAGTCACCAAAACCTAAAGGCCTTCACGATCTATGGTCTTTCCCACCGTCAGTGGTCTTTCCCACAGTCACTAGTCTTTCCCAGTGTCAACCAGTCTTTCCTGGCAGTCAACTGGATCTGTGTAAGAAACAGAAAAAAGAGAATAGGAGTAACTACATCGCAATGCAGATAAAACTAGTCTTTTAAGACGGAAAGTTTAATTAAAAAAAGGAGGTTTCTCTCCAAAGAATAAGAAGCTGCTGTAGAACTTCTGCATTCTCCCCTTTACAGGGATAATCGGAAAGTTAATGGATTTCGACTGTACTGAAACAAACACCTATGAATGTGGAAACACGAGGATTGGTGAAATTCACTCATGCTTGGGATCTGGTGCGGGCCCTTGAGTAAGCATCCCCTGCCTCCTGCAAGACACCAGCCACATTCATTGACACCGTCCGCCAAAACCAATAACTTTTGATAAACTTTGGAAAAAGAAAAGTCGACAGCTGCAAATCGTATCATTGTTGCTTTTACCTGCTGACACAGAGCCCAGGGCTAAGAGAGGTAGACTTGGAACCCAGCCCTTAGAGAGGTTGTGACAAAGAATAAAAAGCAGCAAACCTGGAAACAGAAAAGCTTTCTGACCTTAGACATGAACACTTGAGAAATAGTATCGTAATGCTTGGGCTGACCAAGAAACCGCCCCTTAGAAAGGTAGACTTGGAACCCAGCGGCGGCAACCCAGAAAACCATTACATATCGTCTCGAGCTTAAACAAGTAATTCTCTTTCACCACCCAGTCAACTTTTATGCTTCGAAATCCGCAACACTCCATTCTTTGGAAGGAGTTATCAATCGTCTCGAGATTGCAACTGAAGACCCATCCTAACCAATGAAGAACACAGACTCTTCAGTCACCAAAACCTAAAGGCCTTCACGATCTATGGTCTTTCCCACCGTCAGTGGTCTTTCCCACAGTCACTAGTCTTTCCCAGTGTCAACCAGTCTTTCCTGGCAGTCAACTGGATCTGTGTAAGAAACAGAAAAAAGAGAATAGGAGTAACTACATCGCAATGCAGATAAAACTAGTCTTTTAAGACGGAAAGTTTAATTAAAAAAAGGAGGTTTCTCTCCAAAGAATAAGAAGCTGCTGTAGAACTTCTGCATTCTCCCCTTTACAGGGATAATCGGAAAGTTAATGGATTTCGACTGTACTGAAACAAACACCTATGAATGTGGAAACACGAGGATTGGTGAAATTCACTCATGCTTGGGATCTGGTGCGGGCCCTTGAGTAAGCATCCCCTGCCTCCTGCAAGACACCAGCCACATTCATTGACACCGTCCGCCAAAACCAATAACTTTTGATAAACTTTGGAAAAAGAAAAGTCGACAGCTGCAAATCGTATCGTTGTTGCTTTTACCTGCTGACACAGAGCCCAGGGCTAAGAGAGGTAGACTTGGAACCCAGCCCTTAGAGAGGTTGTGACAAAGAATAAAAAGCAGCAAACCTGGAAACAGAAAAGCTTTCTGACCTTAGACATGAACACTTGAGAAATAGTATCGTAATGCTTGGGCTGACCAAGAAACCGCCCCTTAGAAAGGTAGACTTGGAACCCAGCGGCGGCAACCCAGAAAACCATTACATATCGTCTCGAGCTTAAACAAGTAATTCACTTTCACCACCCAGTCAACTTTTATGCTTCGAAATCCGCAACACTCCATTCTTTGGAAGGAGTTATCAATCGTCTCGAGATTGCAACTGAAGACCCATCCTAACCAATGAAGAACACAGACTCTTCAGTCACCAAAACCTAAAGGCCTTCACGATCTATGGTCTTTCCCACCGTCAGTGGTCTTTCCCACAGTCACTAGTCTTTCCCAGTGTCAACCAGTCTTTCCTGGCAGTCAACTGGATCTGTGTAAGAAACAGAAAAAAGAGAATAGGAGTAACTACATCGCAATGCAGATAAAACTAGTCTTTTAAGACGGAAAGTTTAATTAAAAAAAGGAGGTTTCTCTCCAAAGAATAAGAAGCTGCTGTAGAACTTCTGCATTCTCCCCTTTACAGGGATAATCGGAAAGTTAATGGATTTCGACTGTACTGAAACAAACACCTATGAATGTGGAAACACGAGGATTGGTGAAATTCACTCATGCTTGGGATCTGGTGCGGGCCCTTGAGTAAGCATCCCCTGCCTCCTGCAAGACACCAGCCACATTCATTGACACCGTCCGCCAAAACCAATAACTTTTGTTAAACTTTGGAAAAAGAAAAGTCGACAGCCTCAAATCGTATCGTTGTTGCTTTTACCTGCTGACACAGAGCCCAAGGCTAAGAGAGGTAGACTTGGAACCCAGCCCTTAGAGAGGTTGTGACAATGAATAAAAAGCAGCAAACCTGGAAACAGAAAAGCTTTCTGACCTTAGACATGAGCACTTGAGAAATCGTATCGTAATGCTTGGGCTGACCAAGAAACCGCCCCTTAGAAAGGTAGACTTGGAACCCAGCGGCGGCAACCCAGAAAACCATTACATATCGTCTCGAGCTTAAACAAGTAATTCACTTCACCACCCAGTCAACTTTTATGCTTCGAAATCCGCAACACTCCATTCTTTGGAAGGAGTTATCAATCGTCTGGAGATTGCAACTGAAGACCCATCCTAACCAATGAAGAACACACACTCTTCAGTCACCAAAACCTAAAAGCCTTCACGATCTAAGGTCTTTCCCACCGTCAGTGGTCTTTCCCACAGTCACTAGTCTTTCCCAGTGTCAACCAGTCTTTCCTGGCAGTCAACTGGATCTGTGTAAGAAACAGAAAAAAGAGAATAGGAGTAACTACATCGCAATGCAGATAAAACTAGTCTTTTAAGACGGAAAGTTTAATTAAAAAAAGGAGGTTTCTCTCCAAAGAATAAGAAGCTGCTGTAGAACTTCTGCATTCTCCCCTTTACAGGGATAATCGGAAAGTTAATGGATTTCGACTGTACTGAAACAAACACCTATGAATGTGGAAACACAAGGATTGGTGAAATTCACTCATGCTTGGGATCTGGTGCGGGCCCTTGAGTAAGCATCCCCTGCCTCCTGCAAGACACCAGCCACATTCATTGACACCGTCCGCCAAAACCAATAACTTTTGTTAAACTTTGGAAAAAGAAAAGTCGACAGCCTCAAATCGTATCGTTGTTGCTTTTACCTACTGACACAGAGCCCAAGGCTAAGAGAGGTAGACTTGGAACCCAGCCCTTAGAGAGGTTGTGACAAAGAATAAAAAGCAGCAAACCTGGAAACAGAAAAGCTTTCTGACCTTAGACATGAACACTTGAGAAATCGTATCGTAATGCTTGGGCTGACCAGGAAACCGCCCCTTAGAAAGGTAGACTTGGAACCCAGCGGCGGCAACCCAGAAAACCATTACATATCGTCTTGAGCTTAAACAAGTAATTCACTTCACCACCCAGTCAACTTTTATGCTTCGAAATCCGCAACACTCCATTCTTTGGAAGGAGTTATCAATCGTCTCGAGATAGCAACTGAAGGCCCATCATAACCAATGAAGAACACACACTCTTCAGTCACCAAAACCTAAAAGCCTTCACGATCTATGGTCTTTCCCACCGTCAGTGGTCTTTCCCACAGTCACTAGTCTTTCCCAGTGTCAACCAGTCTTTCCTGGCAGTCAACTGGATCTGTGTAAGAAACAGAAAAAAGAGAATAGCAGTAACTACATCGCAATGCAGATAAAACTAGCTTTTTAAGACGGAAAGTTTAATTAAAAAAAGGAGGTTTCTCTCCAAAGAATAAGAAGCTGCTGTAGAACTTCTGCATTCTCCCCTTTACAGGGATAATCGGAAAGTTAATGGATTTCGACTGTACTGAAACAAACACCTATGAATGTGGAAACACGAGGATTGGTGAAATTCACTCATGCTAGGGATCTGGTGCGGGCCCTTGAGTAAGCATACCCTGCCTCCTGCAAGACACCAGCCACATTCATTGACACCGTCCGCCAAAACCAATAACTTTTGTTAAACTTTGGAAAAAGAAAAGTCGACAGCTGCAAATGGTATCGTTGTTGCTTTTACCTAGTGACACAGAGCCCAGGGCTAAGAGAGGTAGACTTGGAACCCAGCCCTTAGAGAGGTTGTGACAAAGAATAAAAAGCAGCAAACCTGGAAACAGAAAAGCTTTCGGACCTTAGACATGAACACTTGAGAAATCGTATCGTAATGCTTGGGCTGACCAAGAAACCGCCCCTTAGAAGGGTAGACTTGGAACCCAGCGGCGCAACCCAGAAAACCATTACATATCGTCTCGAGCTTAAACAAGTAATTCACTTCACCACCCAGTCAACTTTTATGCTTCGAAATCCGCAACACTCCATTCTTTGGAAGGAGTTATCAATCGTCTCGAGATTGCAACTGAAGACCAATCCTAACCAATGAAGAACACACACTCTTCAGTCACCAAAACCTAAAGTCCTTCACGATCTATGGTCTTTCCCACAGTCAGTGGTCTTTCCCACAGTCACTAGTCTTTCCCAGTGTCAACCAGTCTTTCCTGGCAGTCAACTGGATCTGTGTAAGAAACAGAAAAAAGAGAATAGCAGTAACTACATCGCAATGCAGATAAAACTAGCTTTTTAAGACGGAAAGTTTAATTAAAAAAAGGAGGTTTCTCTCCAAAGAATAAGAAGCTGCTGTAGAACTTCTGCATTCTCCCCTTAACAGGGATAATCGGAAAGTTAATGGATTTCGACTGTACTGAAACAAACACCTATGAATGTGGAAACACAAGGATTGGTGAAATTCACTCATGCTTGGGATCTGGTGCGGGCCCTTGAGTAAGCATCCCCTGCCTCCTGCAAGACACCAGCCACATTCATTGACACCGTCCGCCAAAACCAATAACTTTTGTTAAACTTTGGAAAAAGAAAAGTCGACAGCCTCAAATCGTATCGTTGTTGCTTTTACCTACTGACACAGAGCCCAAGGCTAAGAGAGGTAGACTTGGAACCCAGCCCTTAGAGAGGTTGTGACAAAGAATAAAAAGCAGCAAACCTGGAAACAGAAAAGCTTTCTGACCTTAGACATGAACACTTGAGAAATCGTATCGTAATGCTTGGGCTGACCAGGAAACCGCCCCTTAGAAAGGTAGACTTGGAACCCAGCGGCGGCAACCCAGAAAACCATTACATATCGTCTTGAGCTTAAACAAGTAATTCACTTCACCACCCAGTCAACTTTTATGCTTCGAAATCCGCAACACTCCATTCTTTGGAAGGAGTTATCAATCGTCTCGAGATAGCAACTGAAGGCCCATCATAACCAATGAAGAACACACACTCTTCAGTCACCAAAACCTAAAAGCCTTCACGATCTATGGTCTTTCCCACCGTCAGTGGTCTTTCCCACAGTCACTAGTCTTTCCCAGTGTCAACCAGTCTTTCCTGGCAGTCAACTGGATCTGTGTAAGAAACAGAAAAAAGAGAATAGGAGTAACTACATCGCAATGCAGATAAAACTAGTCTTTTAAGACGGAAAGTTTAATTAAAAAAAGGAGGTTTCTCTCCAAAGAATAAGAAGCTGCTGTAGAACTTCTCCATTCTCCCCTTTACAGGGATAATCGGAAAGTTAATGGATTTCGACTGTACTGAAACAAACACCTATGAATGTGGAAACACGAGGATTGGTGAAATTCACTCATGCTTGGGATCTGGTGCGGGCCCTTGAGTAAGCATCCCCTGCCTCCTGCAAGACACCAGCCACATTCATTGACACCGTCCGCCAAAACCAATAACTTTTGTTAAACTTTGGAAAAAGAAAAGTCGACAGCCTCAAATCGTATCGTTGTTGCTTTTACCTACTGACACAGAGCCCAAGGCTAAGAGAGGTAGACTTGGAACCCAGCCCTTAGAGAGGTTGTGACAATGAATAAAAAGCAGCAAACCTGGAAACAGAAAAGCTTTCTGACCTTAGACATGAACACTTGAGAAATCGTATCGTAATGCTTGGGCTGACCAAGAAACCGCCCCTTAGAAAGGTAGACTTGGAACCCAGCGGCGTCAACCCAGAAAACCATTACATATCGTCTCGAGCTTAAACAAGTAATTCACTTTCACCACCCAGTCAACTTTTATGCTTCGAAATCCGCAACACTCCATTCTTTGGAAGGAGTTATCAATCGTCTCGAGATTGCAACTGAAGACCCATCCTAACCAATGAAGAACACAGACTCTTCAGTCACCAAAACCTAAAGGCCTTCACGATCTATGGTCTTTCCCACCGTCAGTGGTCATTCCCACAGTCACTAGTCTTTCCCAGTGTCAACCAGTCTTTCCTGGCAGTCAACTGGATCTGTGTAAGAAACAGAAAAAAGAGAATAGCAGTAACTACATCGCAATGCAGATAAAACTAGCTTTTTAAGACGGAAAGTTTAATTAAAAAAAGGAGGTTTCTCTCCAAAGAATAAGAAGCTGCTGTAGAACTTCTGCATTCTCCCCTTTACAGGGATAATCGGAAAGTTAATGGATTTCGACTGTACTGAAACAAACACCTATGAATGTGGAAACACGAGGATTGGTGAAATTCACTCATGCTTGGGATCTGGTGCGGGCCCTTGAGTAAGCATACCCTGCCTCCTGCAAGACACCAGCCACATTCATTGACACCGTCCGCCAAAACCAATAACTTTTGTTAAACTTTGGAAAAAGAAAAGTCGACAGCTGCAAATGGTATCGTTGTTGCTTTTACCTAGTGACACAGAGCCCAGGGCTAAGAGAGGTAGACTTGGAACCCAGCCCTTAGAGAGGTTGTGACAAAGAATAAAAAGCAGCAAACCTGGAAACAGAAAAGCTTTCGGACCTTAGACATGAACACTTGAGAAATCGTATCGTAATGCTTGGGCTGACCAAGAAACCGCCCCTTAGAAGGGTAGACTTGGAACCCAGCGGCGCAACCCAGAAAACCATTACATATCGTCTCGAGCTTAAACAAGTAATTCACTTCACCACCCAGTCAACTTTTATGCTTCGAAATCCGCAACACTCCATTCTTTGGAAGGAGTTATCAATCGTCTCGAGATTGCAACTGAAGACCAATCCTAACCAATGAAGAACACACACTCTTCAGTCACCAAAACCTAAAGTCCTTCACGATCTATGGTCTTTCCCACAGTCAGTGGTCTTTCCCACAGTCACTAGTCTTTCCCAGTGTCAACCAGTCTTTCCTGGCAGTCAACTGGATCTGTGTAAGAAACAGAAAAAAGAGAATAGCAGTAACTACATCGCAATGCAGATAAAACTAGCTTTTTAAGACGGAAAGTTTAATTAAAAAAAGGAGGTTTCTCTCCAAAGAATAAGAAGCTGCTGTAGAACTTCTGCATTCTCCCCTTTACAGGGATAATCGGAAAGTTAATGGATTTCGACTGTACTGAAACAAACACCTATGAATGTGGAAACACGAGGATTGGTGAAATTCACTCATGCTTGGGATGTGGTGCGGGCCCTTGAGTAAGCATCCCCTGCCTCCTGCAAGACACCAGCCACATTCATTGACACCGTCCGCCAAAACCAATAACTTTTGTTAAACTTTGGAAAAAGAAAAGTCGACAGCCTCAAATCGTGTCCTTGTTGCTTTTACCTACTGACACAGAGCCCAGGGCTAAGAGAGGTAGACTTGGAACCCAGCCCTTAGAGAGGTTGTGACAAAGAATAAAAAGCAGCAAACCTGGAAACAGAAAAGCTTTCTGACCTTAGACATGAACACTTGAGAAATCGTATCGTAATGCTTGGGCTGACCAAGAAACCGCCCCTTAGAAAGGTAGACTTGGAACCCAGCGGCGGCAACCCAGAAAACCATTACATATCGTCTCGAGCTTAAACAAGTAATTCACTTCACCACCCAGTCAACTTTTATGCTTCGAAATCCGCAACACTCCATTCTTTGGAAGGAGTTATCAATCGTCTCGAGATAGCAACTGAAGGCCCATCATAACCAATGAAGAACACACACTCTTTAGTCACCAAAACCTAAAAGCTTTCACGATCTATGGTCTTTCCCACCGTCAGTGGTCTTTCCCACAGTCACTAGTCTTTCCCAGTGTCAACCAGTCTTTCCTGGCAGTCAACTGGATCTGTGTAAGAAACAGAAAAAAGAGAATAGGAGTAACTACATCGCAATGCAGATAAAACTAGTCTTTTAAGACGGAAAGTTTAATTAAAAAAAGGAGGTTTCTCTCCAAAGAATAAGAAGCTGCTGTAGAACTTCTGCATTCTCCCCTTTACAGGGATAATCGGAAAGTTAATGGATTTCGACTGTACTGAAACAAACACCTATGAATGTGGAAACACGAGGATTGGTGAAATTCACTCATGCTTGGGATGTGGTGCGGGCCCTTGAGTAAGCATCCCCTGCCTCCTGCAAGACACCAGCCACATTCATTGACACCGTCCGCCAAAACCAATAACTTTTGTTAAACTTTGGAAAAAGAAAAGTCGACAGCCTCAAATCGTGTCCTTGTTGCTTTTACCTACTGACACAGAGCCCAGGGCTAAGAGAGGTAGACTTGGAACCCAGCCCTTAGAGAGGTTGTGACAAAGAATAAAAAGCAGCAAACCTGGAAACAGAAAAGCTTTCTGACCTTAGACATGAACACTTGAGAAATCGTATCGTAATGCTTGGGCTGACCAAGAAACCGCCCCTTAGAAAGGTAGACTTGGAACCCAGCGGCGGCAACCCAGAAAACCATTACATATCGTCTCGAGCTTAAACAAGTAATTCACTTCACCACCCAGTCAACTTTTATGCTTCGAAATCCGCAACACTCCATTCTTTGGAAGGAGTTATCAATCGTCTCGAGATAGCAACTGAAGGCCCATCATAACCAATGAAGAACACACACTCTTTAGTCACCAAAACCTAAAAGCTTTCACGATCTATGGTCTTTCCCCCCGTCAGTGGTCTTTCCCACAGTCACTAGTCTTTCCCAGTGTCAACCAGTCTTTCCTGGCAGTCAACTGGATCTGTGTAAGAAACAGAAAAAAGAGAATAGGAGTAACTACATCGCAATGCAGATAAAACTAGTCTTTTAAGACGGAAAGTTTAATTAAAAAAAGGAGGTTTCTCTCCAAAGAATAAGAAGCTGCTGTAGAACTTCTGCATTCTCCCCTTTACAGGGATAATCGGAAAGTTAATGGATTTCGACCGTACTGAAACAAACACCTATGAATGTGGAAACACGAGGATTGGTGAAATTCACTCATGCTTGGGATCTGGTGCGGGCCCTTGAGTAAGCATCCCCTGCCTCCTGCAAGACACCAGCCACATTCATTGACACCGTCCGCCAAAACCAATAACTTTTGTTAAACTTTGGAAAAAGAAAAGTCGACAGCCTCAAATCGTGTCGTTGTTGCTTTTAACTACTGACACAGAGCCCAAGGCTAAGAGAGGTAGACTTGGAACCCAGCCCTTAGAGAGGTTGTGACAAAGAATAAAAAGCAGCAAACCTGGAAACAGAAAAGCTTTCTGACCTTAGACATGAGCACTTGAGAAATCGTATCGCAATGCTTGGGCTGACCAAGAAACCGCCCCTTAGAAAGGTAGACTTGGAACCCAGCGGCGGCAACCCAGAAAACCATTACATATCGTCTCGAGCTTAAACAAGTAATTCACTTCACCACCCAGTCAACTTTTATGCTTCGAAATCCGCAACACTCCATTCTTTGGAAGGAGTTATCAATCGTCTCGAGATAGCAACTGAAGGCCCATCATAACCAATGAAGAACACACACTCTTCAGTCACCAAAACCTAAAAGCCTTCACGATCTATGGTCTTTCCCACCGTCAGTGGTCTTTCCCACAGTCACTAGTCTTTCCCAGTGTCAACCAGTCTTTCCTGGCAGTCAACTGGATCTGTGTAAGAAACAGAAAAAAGAGAATAGGAGTAACTACATCGCAATGCAGATAAAACTAGTCTTTTAAGACGGAAAGTTTAATTAAAAAAAGGAGGTTTCTCTCCAAAGAATAAGAAGCTGCTGTAGAACTTCTCCATTCTCCCCTTTACAGGGATAATCGGAAAGTTAATGGATTTCGACTGTACTGAAACAAACACCTATGAATGTGGAAACACGAGGATTGGTGAAATTCACTCATGCTTGGGATCTGGTGCGGGCCCTTGAGTAAGCATCCCCTGCCTCCTGCAAGACACCAGCCACATTCATTGACACCGTCCGCCAAAACCAATAACTTTTGTTAAACTTTGGAAAAAGAAAAGTCGACAGCCTCAAATCGTATCGTTGTTGCTTTTACCTACTGACACAGAGCCCAAGGCTAAGAGAGGTAGACTTGGAACCCAGCCCTTAGAGAGGTTGTGACAAAGAATAAAAAGCAGCAAACCTGGAAACAGAAAAGCTTTCTGACCTTAGACATGAACACTTGAGAAATCGTATCGTAATGCTTGGGCTGACCAGGAAACCGCCCCTTAGAAAGGTAGACTTGGAACCCAGCGGCGGCAACCCAGAAAACCATTACATATCGTCTTGAGCTTAAACAAGTAATTCACTTCACCACCCAGTCAACTTTTATGCTTCGAAATCCGCAACACTCCATTCTTTGGAAGGAGTTATCAATCGTCTCGAGATAGCAACTGAAGGCCCATCATAACCAATGAAGAACACACACTCTTCAGTCACCAAAACCTAAAAGCCTTCACGATCTATGGTCTTTCCCACCGTCAGTGGTCTTTCCCACAGTCACTAGTCTTTCCCAGTGTCAACCAGTCTTTCCTGGCAGTCAACTGGATCTGTGTAAGAAACAGAAAAAAGAGAATAGGAGTAACTACATCGCAATGCAGATAAAACTAGTCTTTTAAGACGGAAAGTTTAATTAAAAAAAGGAGGTTTCTCTCCAAAGAATAAGAAGCTGCTGTAGAACTTCTCCATTCTCCCCTTTACAGGGATAATCGGAAAGTTAATGGATTTCGACTGTACTGAAACAAACACCTATGAATGTGGAAACACGAGGATTGGTGAAATTCACTCATGCTTGGGATCTGGTGCGGGCCCTTGAGTAAGCATCCCCTGCCTCCTGCAAGACACCAGCCACATTCATTGACACCGTCCGCCAAAACCAATAACTTTTGTTAAACTTTGGAAAAAGAAAAGTCGACAGCCTCAAATCGTATCGTTGTTGCTTTTACCTACTGACACAGAGCCCAAGGCTAAGAGAGGTAGACTTGGAACCCAGCCCTTAGAGAGGTTGTGACAATGAATAAAAAGCAGCAAACCTGGAAACAGAAAAGCTTTCTGACCTTAGACATGAACACTTGAGAAATCGTATCGTAATGCTTGGGCTGACCAAGAAACCGCCCCTTAGAAAGGTAGACTTGGAACCCAGCGGCGTCAACCCAGAAAACCATTACATATCGTCTCGAGCTTAAACAAGTAATTCACTTTCACCACCCAGTCAACTTTTATGCTTCGAAATCCGCAACACTCCATTCTTTGGAAGGAGTTATCAATCGTCTCGAGATTGCAACTGAAGACCCATCCTAACCAATGAAGAACACAGACTCTTCAGTCACCAAAACCTAAAGGCCTTCACGATCTATGGTCTTTCCCACCGTCAGTGGTCATTCCCACAGTCACTAGTCTTTCCCAGTGTCAACCAGTCTTTCCTGGCAGTCAACTGGATCTGTGTAAGAAACAGAAAAAAGAGAATAGCAGTAACTACATCGCAATGCAGATAAAACTAGCTTTTTAAGACGGAAAGTTTAATTAAAAAAAGGAGGTTTCTCTCCAAAGAATAAGAAGCTGCTGTAGAACTTCTGCATTCTCCCCTTTACAGGGATAATCGGAAAGTTAATGGATTTCGACTGTACTGAAACAAACACCTATGAATGTGGAAACACGAGGATTGGTGAAATTCACTCATGCTTGGGATCTGGTGCGGGCCCTTGAGTAAGCATACCCTGCCTCCTGCAAGACACCAGCCACATTCATTGACACCGTCCGCCAAAACCAATAACTTTTGTTAAACTTTGGAAAAAGAAAAGTCGACAGCTGCAAATGGTATCGTTGTTGCTTTTACCTAGTGACACAGAGCCCAGGGCTAAGAGAGGTAGACTTGGAACCCAGCCCTTAGAGAGGTTGTGACAAAGAATAAAAAGCAGCAAACCTGGAAACAGAAAAGCTTTCGGACCTTAGACATGAACACTTGAGAAATCGTATCGTAATGCTTGGGCTGACCAAGAAACCGCCCCTTAGAAGGGTAGACTTGGAACCCAGCGGCGCAACCCAGAAAACCATTACATATCGTCTCGAGCTTAAACAAGTAATTCACTTCACCACCCAGTCAACTTTTATGCTTCGAAATCCGCAACACTCCATTCTTTGGAAGGAGTTATCAATCGTCTCGAGATTGCAACTGAAGACCAATCCTAACCAATGAAGAACACACACTCTTCAGTCACCAAAACCTAAAGTCCTTCACGATCTATGGTCTTTCCCACAGTCAGTGGTCTTTCCCACAGTCACTAGTCTTTCCCAGTGTCAACCAGTCTTTCCTGGCAGTCAACTGGATCTGTGTAAGAAACAGAAAAAAGAGAATAGCAGTAACTACATCGCAATGCAGATAAAACTAGCTTTTTAAGACGGAAAGTTTAATTAAAAAAAGGAGGTTTCTCTCCAAAGAATAAGAAGCTGCTGTAGAACTTCTGCATTCTCCCCTTTACAGGGATAATCGGAAAGTTAATGGATTTCGACTGTACTGAAACAAACACCTATGAATGTGGAAACACGAGGATTGGTGAAATTCACTCATGCTTGGGATGTGGTGCGGGCCCTTGAGTAAGCATCCCCTGCCTCCTGCAAGACACCAGCCACATTCATTGACACCGTCCGCCAAAACCAATAACTTTTGTTAAACTTTGGAAAAAGAAAAGTCGACAGCCTCAAATCGTGTCCTTGTTGCTTTTACCTACTGACACAGAGCCCAGGGCTAAGAGAGGTAGACTTGGAACCCAGCCCTTAGAGAGGTTGTGACAAAGAATAAAAAGCAGCAAACCTGGAAACAGAAAAGCTTTCTGACCTTAGACATGAACACTTGAGAAATCGTATCGTAATGCTTGGGCTGACCAAGAAACCGCCCCTTAGAAAGGTAGACTTGGAACCCAGCGGCGGCAACCCAGAAAACCATTACATATCGTCTCGAGCTTAAACAAGTAATTCACTTCACCACCCAGTCAACTTTTATGCTTCGAAATCCGCAACACTCCATTCTTTGGAAGGAGTTATCAATCGTCTCGAGATAGCAACTGAAGGCCCATCATAACCAATGAAGAACACACACTCTTTAGTCACCAAAACCTAAAAGCTTTCACGATCTATGGTCTTTCCCACCGTCAGTGGTCTTTCCCACAGTCACTAGTCTTTCCCAGTGTCAACCAGTCTTTCCTGGCAGTCAACTGGATCTGTGTAAGAAACAGAAAAAAGAGAATAGGAGTAACTACATCGCAATGCAGATAAAACTAGTCTTTTAAGACGGAAAGTTTAATTAAAAAAAGGAGGTTTCTCTCCAAAGAATAAGAAGCTGCTGTAGAACTTCTGCATTCTCCCCTTTACAGGGATAATCGGAAAGTTAATGGATTTCGACCGTACTGAAACAAACACCTATGAATGTGGAAACACGAGGATTGGTGAAATTCACTCATGCTTGGGATCTGGTGCGGGCCCTTGAGTAAGCATCCCCTGCCTCCTGCAAGACACCAGCCACATTCATTGACACCGTCCGCCAAAACCAATAACTTTTGTTAAACTTTGGAAAAAGAAAAGTCGACAGCCTCAAATCGTGTCGTTGTTGCTTTTAACTACTGACACAGAGCCCAAGGCTAAGAGAGGTAGACTTGGAACCCAGCCCTTAGAGAGGTTGTGACAAAGAATAAAAAGCAGCAAACCTGGAAACAGAAAAGCTTTCTGACCTTAGACATGAGCACTTGAGAAATCGTATCGCAATGCTTGGGCTGACCAAGAAACCGCCCCTTAGAAAGGTAGACTTGGAACCCAGCGGCGGCAACCCAGAAAACCATTACATATCGTCTCGAGCTTAAACAAGTAATTCACTTCACCACCCAGTCAACTTTTATGCTTCGAAATCCGCAACACTCCATTCTTTGGAAGGAGTTATCAATCGTCTGGAGATTGCAACTGAAGACCCATCCTAACCAATGAAGAACACACACTCTTCAGTCACCAAAACCTAAAAGCCTTCACGATCTAAGGTCTTTCCCACCGTCAGTGGTCTTTCCCACAGTCACTAGTCTTTCCCAGTGTCAACCAGTCTTTCCTGGCAGTTAACTGGATCTGTGTAAGAAACAGGAAAAAGAGAATAGGAGTAACTACATCACAATGCAGATAAAACTAGTCTTTTAAGACGGAAAGTTTAATTAAAAAAAGGCGGTTTCTCTCCTAAGAATAAGAAGCTGCTGGAGAACTTCTGCATTCTCCCCTTTACAGGGATAATCGGAAAGTTAATGGATTTCGACTGTACTGAAACAAACACCTATGAATGTGGAAACACAAGGATTGGTGAAATTCACTCATGCTTGGGATCTGGTGCGGGCCCTTGAGTAAGCATCCCCTGCCTCCTGCAAGACACCAGCCACATTCATTGACACCGTCCGCCAAAACCAATAACTTTTGTTAAACTTTGGAAAAAGAAAAGTCGACAGCTGCAAATCGTATCGTTGTTGCTTTTACCTACTGACACAGACCCCAAGGCTAAGAGAGGTAGACTTGGAACCCAGCCCTTAGAGAGGTTGTGACAAAGAATAAAAAGCAGCAAACCTGGAAACAGAAAAGCTTTCTGACCTTAGACATGAACACTTGAGAAATCGTATCGTAATGCTTGGGCTGACCAAGAAACCGCCCCTTAGAAGGGTAGACTTGGAACCCAGCGGCGCAACCCAGAAAACCATTACATATCGTCTCGAGCTTAAACAAGTAATTCACTTCACCACCCAGTCAACTTTTATGCTTCGAAATCCGCAACACTCCATTCTTTTGAAGGAGTTATCAATCTTGTGGAGATTGCAACTGAAGACCCATCCTAACCAATGAAGAACACACACTCTTCAGTGACCAAAACCTAAAAGCCTTCACGATCTAAGGTCTTTCCCACCGTCAGTGGTCTTTCCCACAGTCACTAGTCTTTCCCAGTGTCAACCAGTCTTTCCTGGCAGTTAACTGGATCTGTGTAAGAAACAGGAAAAAGAGAATAGGAGTAACTACATCACAATGCAGATAAAACTAGTCTTTTAAGACGGAAAGTTTAATTAAAAAAAGGCGGTTTCTCTCCAAAGAATAAGAAGCTGCTGGAGAACTTCTGCATTCTCCCCTTTACAGGGATAATCGGAAAGTTAATGGATTTCGACTGTACTGAAACAAACACCTATGAATGTGGAAACACAAGGATTGGTGAAATTCACTCATGCTTGGGATCTGGTGCGGGCCCTTGAGTAAGCATCCCCTGCCTCCTGCAAGACACCAGCCACATTCATTGACACCGTCCGCCAAAACCAATAACTTTTGTTAAACTTTGGAAAAAGAAAAGTCGACAGCCTCAAATCGTATCGTTGTTGCTTTTACCTACTGACACAGAGCCCAAGGCTAAGAGAGGTAGACTTGGAACCCAGCCCTTAGAGAGGTTGTGACAAAGAATAAAAAGCAGCAAACCTGGAAACAGAAAAGCTTTCTGACCTTAGACATGAACACTTGAGAAATCGTATCGTAATGCTTGGGCTGACCAAGAAACCGCCCCTTAGAAAGGCAGACTTGGAACCCAGCGGCGGCAACCCAGAAAACCATTACATATCGTCTCGAGCTTAAACAAGTAATTCACTTCACCACCCAGTCAACTTTTATGCTTCGAAATCCGCAACACTCCATTCTTTGGAAGGAGTTATCAATCGTCTCGAGATAGCAATTGAAGACCCATCCTAACCAATGAAGAACACACATTCTTCAGTCACCAAAACCTAAAAGCCTTCACGATCTATGGTCTTTCCCACCGTCAGTGGTGTTTCCCACAGTCACTAGTCTTTCCCAGTGTCAACCAGTCTTTCCTGGCAGTTAACTGGATCTGTGTAAGAAACAGAAAAAAGAGAATAGGAGTAACTACATCGCAATGCAGATAAAACTAGTCTTTTAAGACGGAAAGTTTAATTAAAAAAAGGAGGTTTCTCTCCAAAGAATAAGAAGCTGCTGAAGAACTTCTGCATTCTCCCCTTTACAGGGATAATCGGAAAGTTAATGGATTTCGACTGTACTGAAACAAACACCTATGAATGTGGAAACACAAGGATTGTTGAAATTCACTCATGCTTGGGATCTGGTGCGGGCCCTTGAGTAAGCATCCCCTGCCTCCTGCAAGACACCAGCCACATTCATTGACACCGTCCGCCAAAACCAATAACTTTTGTTAAACTTTGGAAAAAGAAAAGTCGACAGCTGCAAATCGTATCGTTTTTGCTTTTACCTACTGACACAGAGCCCAGGGCTAAGAGAGGTAGACTTGGAACCCAGCCCTTAGAGAGGTTGTGACAAAGAATAAAAAGCAGCAAACCTGGAAACAGAAAAGCTTTCTGACCTTAGACATGAACACTTGAGAAATCGTATCGTAATGATTGGGCTGACCAAGAAACCGCCCCTTAGAAAGGTAGACTTGGAACCCAGCGGCGGCAACCCAGAAAACCATTACATATCGTCTCGAGCTTAAACAAGTAATTCACTTCACCACCCAGTCAACTTTTATGCTTCGAAATCCGCAACACTCCATTCTTTGGAAGGAGTTATCAATCGTCTCGAGATTGCAACTGAAGACCCATCCTAACCAATGAAGAACACAGACTCTTCAGTCACCAAAACCTAAAGGCCTTCACGATCTATGGTCTTTCCCACCGTCAGTGGTCTTTCCCACAGTCACTAGTCTTTCCCAGTGTCAACCAGTCTTTCCTGGCAGTCAACTGGATCTGTGTAAGAAACAGAAAAAAGAGAATAGCAGTAACTACATCGCAATGCAGATGAAACTAGCTTTTTAAGACGGAAAGTTTAATTAAAAAAAGGAGGTTTCTCTCCAAAGAATAAGAAGCTGCTGTAGAACTTCTGCATTCTCCCCTTTACAGGGATAATCGGAAAGTTAATGGATTTCGACTGTTCTGAAACAAACACCTATGAATGTGGAAACACGAGGATTGGTGAAATTCACTCATGCTTGGGATCTGGTGCGGGCCCTTGAGTAAGCATCCCCTGCCTCCTGCAAGACACCAGCCACATTCATTGACACCGTCCGCCAAAACCAATAACTTTTGTTAAACTTTGGAAAAAGAAAAGTCGACAGCCTCAAATCGTATCGTTGTTGCTTTTACCTACTGACACAGAGCCCAAGTCTAAGAGAGGTAGACTTGGAACCCAGCCCTTAGAGAGGTTGTGACAAAGAATAAAAAGCAGCAAACCTGGAAACAGAAAAGATTTCTGACCTTAGACATGAATACTTGAGAAATCGTATCGTAATGCTTGGGCTGACCAAGAAACCGCCCCTTAGAAAGGTTGACTTGGAACCCAGCGGCGGCAACCCAGAAAACCATTACATATCGTCTCGAGCTTAAACAAGTAATTCACTTCACCACCCAGTTAACTTTTATGCTTCAAAATCCGCCACACTCCATTCTTTGGAAGAAGTTATCAATCGTCTCGAGATTGCAACTGAAGACCCATCCTAACCAATGAACAACTCATACCCTTTAGTCACCAAAACCTAAAAGCCTTCACGATCTATGGTCTTTCCCACCGTCAGTGGTCTTTCCCGCAGTCACTAGTCTTTCCCAGTGTCAACTAGTCTTTCCTGGCAGTCAACTGGATCTGTGTAAGAAACAGGAAAAGAGAATAGGAGTAACTACATCGCAATGCAGATAAAACTAGTCTTTTAAGACGGAAAGTTTAATTAAAAAAAGGAGGTTTCTCTCCAAAGAATAAGAAGCTGCTGGAGAACTTCTGCATTCTCCCCTTTACAGGGATAATCGGAAAGTTAATGGATTTCGACTGTACTGAAACAAACACATATGAATGTGGAAACACGAGGATTGGTGAAATTCACTCATGCTTGGGATCTGGTGCGGGCCCTTGAGTAAGCATCCCCTGCCTCCTGCAAGACACCAGCCACATTCATTGACACCGTCCACCAAAACCAATAACTTTTGTTAAACTTTGGAAAAAGAAAAGTAGACAGCTGCAAATCGTATCGTTGTTGGTTTTACCTACTGACACAGAGCCCAGGGCTAAGAGAGGTAGACTTAAAACCCAGCCCTTAGAGAGGTTTTGACAAAGAATAAAAAGCAGCAAACCTGGAAACAGAAAAGCTTTCTGACCTTAGACATGAACACTTGAGAAATCGTATCGTAATGCTTGGGCTGACCAAGAAACCGCCCCTTAGAAAGGTAGACTTGGAACCCAGCGGCGGCAACCCAGAAAACCATTACATATCGTCTCGAGCTTAAACAAGTAATTCACTTTCACCACCCAGTCAACTTTTATGCTTCGAAATCCGCAACACTCCATTCTTTGGAAGGAGTTATCAATCGTCTCGAGATTGCAACTGAAGACCCATCCTAACCAATGAAGAACACAGACTCTTCAGTCACCAAAACCTAAAGGCCTTCACGATCTATGGTCTTTCCCACCGTCAGTGGTCTTTCCCACAGTCACTAGTCTTTCCCAGTGTCAACCAGTCTTTCCTGGCAGTCAACTGGATCTGTGTAAGAAACAGAAAAAAGAGAATAGGAGTAACTACATCGCAATGCAGATAAAACTAGTCTTTTAAGACGGAAAGTTTAATTAAAAAAAGGAGGTTTCTCTCCAAAGAATAAGAAGCTGCTGTAGAACTTCTGCATTCTCCCCTTTACAGGGATAATCGGAAAGTTAATGGATTTCGACTGTACTGAAACAAACACCTATGAATGTGGAAACACGAGGATTGGTGAAATTCACTCATGCTTGGGATCTGGTGCGGGCCCTTGAGTAAGCATCCCCTGCCTCCTGCAAGACACCAGCCACATTCATTGACACCGTCCGCCAAAACCAATAACTTTTGTTAAACTTTGGAAAAAGAAAAGTCGACAGCCTCAAATCGTATCGTTGTTGCTTTTACCTGCTGACACAGAGCCCAAGGCTAAGAGAGGTAGACTTGGAACCCAGCCCTTAGAGAGGTTGTGACAATGAATAAAAAGCAGCAAACCTGGAAACAGAAAAGCTTTCTGACCTTAGACATGAGCACTTGAGAAATCGTATCGTAATGCTTGGGCTGACCAAGAAACCGCCCCTTAGAAAGGTAGACTTGGAACCCAGCGGCGGCAACCCAGAAAACCATTACATATCGTCCCGAGCTTAAACAAGTAATTCACTTCACCACCCAGTCAACTTTTATGCTTCGAAATCCGCAACACTCCATTCTTTGGAAGGAGTTATCAATCGTCTGGAGATTGCAACTGAAGACCCATCCTAACCAATGAAGAACACACACTCTTCAGTCACCAAAACCTAAAAGCCTTCACGATCTAAGGTCTTTCCCACCGTCAGTGGTCTTTCCCACAGTCACTAGTCTTTCCCAGTGTCAACCAGTCTTTCCTGGCAGTCAACTGGATCTGTGTAAGAAACAGAAAAAAGAGAATAGGAGTAACTACATCGCAATGCAGATAAAACTAGTCTTTTAAGACGGAAAGTTTAATTAAAAAAAGGAGGTTTCTCTCCAAAGAATAAGAAGCTGCTGTAGAACTTCTGCATTCTCCCCTTTACAGGGATAATCGGAAAGTTAATGGATTTCGACTGTACTGAAACAAACACCTATGAATGTGGAAACACAAGGATTGGTGAAATTCACTCATGCTTGGGATCTGGTGCGGGCCCTTGAGTAAGCATCCCCTGCCTCCTGCAAGACACCAGCCACATTCATTGACACCGTCCGCCAAAACCAATAACTTTTGTTAAACTTTGGAAAAAGAAAAGTCGACAGCCTCAAATCGTATCGTTGTTGCTTTTACCTACTGACACAGAGCCCAAGGCTAAGAGAGGTAGACTTGGAACCCAGCCCTTAGAGAGGTTGTGACAAAGAATAAAAAGCAGCAAACCTGGAAACAGAAAAGCTTTCTGACCTTAGACATGAACACTTGAGAAATCGTATCGTAATGCTTGGGCTGACCAGGAAACCGCCCCTTAGAAAGGTAGACTTGGAACCCAGCGGCGGCAACCCAGAAAACCATTACATATCGTCTTGAGCTTAAACAAGTAATTCACTTCACCACCCAGTCAACTTTTATGCTTCGAAATCCGCAACACTCCATTCTTTGGAAGGAGTTATCAATCGTCTCGAGATAGCAACTGAAGGCCCATCATAACCAATGAAGAACACACACTCTTCAGTCACCAAAACCTAAAAGCCTTCACGATCTATGGTCTTTCCCACCGTCAGTGGTCTTTCCCACAGTCACTAGTCTTTCCCAGTGTCAACCAGTCTTTCCTGGCAGTCAACTGGATCTGTGTAAGAAACAGAAAAAAGAGAATAGGAGTAACTACATCGCAATGCAGATAAAACTAGTCTTTTAAGACGGAAAGTTTAATTAAAAAAAGGAGGTTTCTCTCCAAAGAATAAGAAGCTGCTGTAGAACTTCTCCATTCTCCCCTTTACAGGGATAATCGGAAAGTTAATGGATTTCGACTGTACTGAAACAAACACCTATGAATGTGGAAACACGAGGATTGGTGAAATTCACTCATGCTTGGGATCTGGTGCGGGCCCTTGAGTAAGCATCCCCTGCCTCCTGCAAGACACCAGCCACATTCATTGACACCGTCCGCCAAAACCAATAACTTTTGTTAAACTTTGGAAAAAGAAAAGTCGACAGCCTCAAATCGTATCGTTGTTGCTTTTACCTACTGACACAGAGCCCAAGGCTAAGAGAGGTAGACTTGGAACCCAGCCCTTAGAGAGGTTGTGACAATGAATAAAAAGCAGCAAACCTGGAAACAGAAAAGCTTTCTGACCTTAGACATGAACACTTGAGAAATCGTATCGTAATGCTTGGGCTGACCAAGAAACCGCCCCTTAGAAAGGTAGACTTGGAACCCAGCGGCGTCAACCCAGAAAACCATTACATATCGTCTCGAGCTTAAACAAGTAATTCACTTTCACCACCCAGTCAACTTTTATGCTTCGAAATCCGCAACACTCCATTCTTTGGAAGGAGTTATCAATCGTCTCGAGATTGCAACTGAAGACCCATCCTAACCAATGAAGAACACAGACTCTTCAGTCACCAAAACCTAAAGGCCTTCACGATCTATGGTCTTTCCCACCGTCAGTGGTCTTTCCCACAGTCACTAGTCTTTCCCAGTGTCAACCAGTCTTTCCTGGCAGTCAACTGGATCTGTGTAAGAAACAGAAAAAAGAGAATAGCAGTAACTACATCGCAATGCAGATGAAACTAGCTTTTTAAGACGGAAAGTTTAATTAAAAAAAGGAGGTTTCTCTCCAAAGAATAAGAAGCTGCTGTAGAACTTCTGCATTCTCCCCTTTACAGGGATAATCGGAAAGTTAATGGATTTCGACTGTTCTGAAACAAACACCTATGAATGTGGAAACACGAGGATTGGTGAAATTCACTCATGCTTGGGATCTGGTGCGGGCCCTTGAGTAAGCATCCCCTGCCTCCTGCAAGACACCAGCCACATTCATTGACACCGTCCGCCAAAACCAATAACTTTTGTTAAACTTTGGAAAAAGAAAAGTCGACAGCCTCAAATCGTATCGTTGTTGCTTTTACCTACTGACACAGAGCCCAAGTCTAAGAGAGGTAGACTTGGAACCCAGCCCTTAGAGAGGTTGTGACAAAGAATAAAAAGCAGCAAACCTGGAAACAGAAAAGATTTCTGACCTTAGACATGAATACTTGAGAAATCGTATCGTAATGCTTGGGCTGACCAAGAAACCGCCCCTTAGAAAGGTTGACTTGGAACCCAGCGGCGGCAACCCAGAAAACCATTACATATCGTCTCGAGCTTAAACAAGTAATTCACTTCACCACCCAGTTAACTTTTATGCTTCAAAATCCGCCACACTCCATTCTTTGGAAGAAGTTATCAATCGTCTCGAGATTGCAACTGAAGACCCATCCTAACCAATGAACAACTCATACCCTTTAGTCACCAAAACCTAAAAGCCTTCACGATCTATGGTCTTTCCCACCGTCAGTGGTCTTTCCCGCAGTCACTAGTCTTTCCCAGTGTCAACTAGTCTTTCCTGGCAGTCAACTGGATCTGTGTAAGAAACAGGAAAAGAGAATAGGAGTAACTACATCGCAATGCAGATAAAACTAGTCTTTTAAGACGGAAAGTTTAATTAAAAAAAGGAGGTTTCTCTCCAAAGAATAAGAAGCTGCTGGAGAACTTCTGCATTCTCCCCTTTACAGGGATAATCGGAAAGTTAATGGATTTCGACTGTACTGAAACAAACACATATGAATGTGGAAACACGAGGATTGGTGAAATTCACTCATGCTTGGGATCTGGTGCGGGCCCTTGAGTAAGCATCCCCTGCCTCCTGCAAGACACCAGCCACATTCATTGACACCGTCCACCAAAACCAATAACTTTTGTTAAACTTTGGAAAAAGAAAAGTAGACAGCTGCAAATCGTATCGTTGTTGGTTTTACCTACTGACACAGAGCCCAGGGCTAAGAGAGGTAGACTTAAAACCCAGCCCTTAGAGAGGTTTTGACAAAGAATAAAAAGCAGCAAACCTGGAAACAGAAAAGCTTTCTGACCTTAGACATGAACACTTGAGAAATCGTATCGTAATGCTTGGGCTGACCAAGAAACCGCCCCTTAGAAAGGTAGACTTGGAACCCAGCGGCGGCAACCCAGAAAACCATTACATATCGTCTCGAGCTTAAACAAGTAATTCACTTTCACCACCCAGTCAACTTTTATGCTTCGAAATCCGCAACACTCCATTCTTTGGAAGGAGTTATCAATCGTCTCGAGATTGCAACTGAAGACCCATCCTAACCAATGAAGAACACAGACTCTTCAGTCACCAAAACCTAAAGGCCTTCACGATCTATGGTCTTTCCCACCGTCAGTGGTCTTTCCCACAGTCACTAGTCTTTCCCAGTGTCAACCAGTCTTTCCTGGCAGTCAACTGGATCTGTGTAAGAAACAGAAAAAAGAGAATAGGAGTAACTACATCGCAATGCAGATAAAACTAGTCTTTTAAGACGGAAAGTTTAATTAAAAAAAGGAGGTTTCTCTCCAAAGAATAAGAAGCTGCTGTAGAACTTCTGCATTCTCCCCTTTACAGGGATAATCGGAAAGTTAATGGATTTCGACTGTACTGAAACAAACACCTATGAATGTGGAAACACGAGGATTGGTGAAATTCACTCATGCTTGGGATCTGGTGCGGGCCCTTGAGTAAGCATCCCCTGCCTCCTGCAAGACACCAGCCACATTCATTGACACCGTCCGCCAAAACCAATAACTTTTGTTAAACTTTGGAAAAAGAAAAGTCGACAGCCTCAAATCGTATCGTTGTTGCTTTTACCTGCTGACACAGAGCCCAAGGCTAAGAGAGGTAGACTTGGAACCCAGCCCTTAGAGAGGTTGTGACAATGAATAAAAAGCAGCAAACCTGGAAACAGAAAAGCTTTCTGACCTTAGACATGAGCACTTGAGAAATCGTATCGTAATGCTTGGGCTGACCAAGAAACCGCCCCTTAGAAAGGTAGACTTGGAACCCAGCGGCGGCAACCCAGAAAACCATTACATATCGTCTCGAGCTTAAACAAGTAATTCACTTCACCACCCAGTCAACTTTTATGCTTCGAAATCCGCAACACTCCATTCTTTGGAAGGAGTTATCAATCGTCTGGAGATTGCAACTGAAGACCCATCCTAACCAATGAAGAACACACACTCTTCAGTCACCAAAACCTAAAAGCCTTCACGATCTAAGGTCTTTCCCACCGTCAGTGGTCTTTCCCACAGTCACTAGTCTTTCCCAGTGTCAACCAGTCTTTCCTGGCAGTCAACTGGATCTGTGTAAGAAACAGAAAAAAGAGAATAGGAGTAACTACATCGCAATGCAGATAAAACTAGTCTTTTAAGACGGAAAGTTTAATTAAAAAAAGGAGGTTTCTCTCCAAAGAATAAGAAGCTGCTGTAGAACTTCTGCATTCTCCCCTTTACAGGGATAATCGGAAAGTTAATGGATTTCGACTGTACTGAAACAAACACCTATGAATGTGGAAACACAAGGATTGGTGAAATTCACTCATGCTTGGGATCTGGTGCGGGCCCTTGAGTAAGCATCCCCTGCCTCCTGCAAGACACCAGCCACATTCATTGACACCGTCCGCCAAAACCAATAACTTTTGTTAAACTTTGGAAAAAGAAAAGTCGACAGCCTCAAATCGTATCGTTGTTGCTTTTACCTACTGACACAGAGCCCAAGGCTAAGAGAGGTAGACTTGGAACCCAGCCCTTAGAGAGGTTGTGACAAAGAATAAAAAGCAGCAAACCTGGAAACAGAAAAGCTTTCTGACCTTAGACATGAACACTTGAGAAATCGTATCGTAATGCTTGGGCTGACCAGGAAACCGCCCCTTAGAAAGGTAGACTTGGAACCCAGCGGCGGCAACCCAGAAAACCATTACATATCGTCTTGAGCTTAAACAAGTAATTCACTTCACCACCCAGTCAACTTTTATGCTTCGAAATCCGCAACACTCCATTCTTTGGAAGGAGTTATCAATCGTCTCGAGATAGCAACTGAAGGCCCATCATAACCAATGAAGAACACACACTCTTCAGTCACCAAAACCTAAAAGCCTTCACGATCTATGGTCTTTCCCACCGTCAGTGGTCTTTCCCACAGTCACTAGTCTTTCCCAGTGTCAACCAGTCTTTCCTGGCAGTCAACTGGATCTGTGTAAGAAACAGAAAAAAGAGAATAGGAGTAACTACATCGCAATGCAGATAAAACTAGTCTTTTAAGACGGAAAGTTTAATTAAAAAAAGGAGGTTTCTCTCCAAAGAATAAGAAGCTGCTGTAGAACTTCTCCATTCTCCCCTTTACAGGGATAATCGGAAAGTTAATGGATTTCGACTGTACTGAAACAAACACCTATGAATGTGGAAACACGAGGATTGGTGAAATTCACTCATGCTTGGGATCTGGTGCGGGCCCTTGAGTAAGCATCCCCTGCCTCCTGCAAGACACCAGCCACATTCATTGACACCGTCCGCCAAAACCAATAACTTTTGTTAAACTTTGGAAAAAGAAAAGTCGACAGCCTCAAATCGTATCGTTGTTGCTTTTACCTACTGACACAGAGCCCAAGGCTAAGAGAGGTAGACTTGGAACCCAGCCCTTAGAGAGGTTGTGACAATGAATAAAAAGCAGCAAACCTGGAAACAGAAAAGCTTTCTGACCTTAGACATGAACACTTGAGAAATCGTATCGTAATGCTTGGGCTGACCAAGAAACCGCCCCTTAGAAAGGTAGACTTGGAACCCAGCGGCGTCAACCCAGAAAACCATTACATATCGTCTCGAGCTTAAACAAGTAATTCACTTTCACCACCCAGTCAACTTTTATGCTTCGAAATCCGCAACACTCCATTCTTTGGAAGGAGTTATCAATCGTCTCGAGATTGCAACTGAAGACCCATCCTAACCAATGAAGAACACAGACTCTTCAGTCACCAAAACCTAAAGGCCTTCACGATCTATGGTCTTTCCCACCGTCAGTGGTCTTTCCCACAGTCACTAGTCTTTCCCAGTGTCAACCAGTCTTTCCTGGCAGTCAACTGGATCTGTGTAAGAAACAGAAAAAAGAGAATAGCAGTAACTACATCGCAATGCAGATAAAACTAGCTTTTTAAGACGGAAAGTTTAATTAAAAAAAGGAGGTTTCTCTCCAAAGAATAAGAAGCTGCTGTAGAACTTCTGCATTCTCCCCTTTACAGGGATAATCGGAAAGTTAATGGATTTCGACTGTACTGAAACAAACACCTATGAATGTGGAAACACGAGGATTGGTGAAATTCACTCATGCTTGGGATCTGGTGCGGGCCCTTGAGTAAGCATACCCTGCCTCCTGCAAGACACCAGCCACATTCATTGACACCGTCCGCCAAAACCAATAACTTTTGTTAAACTTTGGAAAAAGAAAAGTCGACAGCTGCAAATGGTATCGTTGTTGCTTTTACCTAGTGACACAGAGCCCAGGGCTAAGAGAGGTAGACTTGGAACCCAGCCCTTAGAGAGGTTGTGACAAAGAATAAAAAGCAGCAAACCTGGAAACAGAAAAGCTTTCGGACCTTAGACATGAACACTTGAGAAATCGTATCGTAATGCTTGGGCTGACCAAGAAACCGCCCCTTAGAAGGGTAGACTTGGAACCCAGCGGCGCAACCCAGAAAACCATTACATATCGTCTCGAGCTTAAACAAGTAATTCACTTCACCACCCAGTCAACTTTTATGCTTCGAAATCCGCAACACTCCATTCTTTGGAAGGAGTTATCAATCGTCTCGAGATTGCAACTGAAGACCAATCCTAACCAATGAAGAACACACACTCTTCAGTCACCAAAACCTAAAGTCCTTCACGATCTATGGTCTTTCCCACAGTCAGTGGTCTTTCCCACAGTCACTAGTCTTTCCCAGTGTCAACCAGTCTTTCCTGGCAGTCAACTGGATCTGTGTAAGAAACAGAAAAAAGAGAATAGGAGTAACTACATCGCAATGCAGATAAAACTAGTCTTTTAAGACGGAAAGTTTAATTAAAAAAAGGAGGTTTCTCTCCAAAGAATAAGAAGCTGCTGTAGAACTTCTGCATTCTCCCCTTTACAGGGATAATCGGAAAGTTAATGGATTTCGACCGTACTGAAACAAACACCTATGAATGTGGAAACACGAGGATTGGTGAAAATCACTCATGCTTGGGATCTGGTGCGGGCCCTTGAGTAAGCATCCCCTGCCTCCTGCAAGACACCAGCCACATTCATTGACACCGTCCGCCAAAACCAATAACTTTTGTTAAACTTTGGAAAAAGAAAAGTCGACAGCCTCAAATCGTGTCGTTGTTGCTTTTAACTACTGACACAGAGCCCAAGGCTAAGAGAGGTAGACTTGGAACCCAGCCCTTAGAGAGGTTGTGACAAAGAATAAAAAGCAGCAAACCTGGAAACAGAAAAGCTTTCTGACCTTAGACATGAGCACTTGAGAAATCGTATCGCAATGCTTGGGCTGACCAAGAAACCGCCCCTTAGAAAGGTAGACTTGGAACCCAGCGGCGGCAACCCAGAAAACCATTACATATCGTCTCGAGCTTAAACAAGTAATTCACTTCACCACCCAGTCAACTTTTATGCTTCGAAATCCGCAACACTCCATTCTTTGGAAGGAGTTATCAATCGTCTGGAGATTGCAACTGAAGACCCATCCTAACCAATGAAGAACACACACTCTTCAGTCACCAAAACCTAAAAGCCTTCACGATCTATGGTCTTTCCCACCGTCAGTGGTCTTTCCCACAGTCACTAGTCTTTCCCAGTGTCAACCAGTCTTTCCTGGCAGTTAACTGGATCTGTGTAAGAAACAGGAAAAAGAGAATAGGAGTAACTACATCACAATGCAGATAAAACTAGTCTTTTAAGACGGAAAGTTTAATTAAAAAAAGGCGGTTTCTCTCCTAAGAATAAGAAGCTGCTGGAGAACTTCTGCATTCTCCCCTTTACAGGGATAATCGGAAAGTTAATGGATTTCGACTGTACTGAAACAAACACCTATGAATGTGGAAACACAAGGATTGGTGAAATTCACTCATGCTTGGGATCTGGTGCGGGCCCTTGAGTAAGCATCCCCTGCCTCCTGCAAGACACCAGCCACATTCATTGACACCGTCCGCCAAAACCAATAACTTTTGTTAAACTTTGGAAAAAGAAAAGTCGACAGCCTCAAATCGTATCGTTGTTGCTTTTACCTACTGACACAGACCCCAAGGCTAAGAGAGGTAGACTTGGAACCCAGCCCTTAGAGAGGTTGTGACAAAGAATAAAAAGCAGCAAACCTGGAAACAGAAAAGCTTTCTGACCTTAGACATGAACACTTGAGAAATCGTATCGTAATGCTTGGGCTGACCAAGAAACCGCCCCTTAGAAGGGTAGACTTGGAACCCAGCGGCGCAACCCAGAAAACCATTACATATCGTCTCGAGCTTAAACAAGTAATTCACTTCACCACCCAGTCAACTTTTATGCTTCGAAATCCGCAACACTCCATTCTTTGGAAGGAGTTATCAATCGTCTGGAGATTGCAACTGAAGACCCATCCTAACCAATGAAGAACACACACTCTTCAGTGACCAAAACCTAAAAGCCTTCACGATCTAAGGTCTTTCCCACCGTCAGTGGTCTTTCCCACAGTCACTAGTCTTTCCCAGTGTCAACCAGTCTTTCCTGGCAGTTAACTGGATCTGTGTAAGAAACAGGAAAAAGAGAATAGGAGTAACTACATCACAATGCAGATAAAACTAGTCTTTTAAGACGGAAAGTTTAATTAAAAAAAGGCGGTTTCTCTCCAAAGAATAAGAAGCTGCTGGAGAACTTCTGCATTCTCCCCTTTACAGGGATAATCGGAAAGTTAATGGATTTCGACTGTACTGAAACAAACACCTATGAATGTGGAAACACAAGGATTGGTGAAATTCACTCATGCTTGGGATCTGGTGCGGGCCCTTGAGTAAGCATCCCCTGCCTCCTGCAAGACACCAGCCACATTCATTGACACCGTCCGCCAAAACCAATAACTTTTGTTAAACTTTGGAAAAAGAAAAGTCGACAGCCTCAAATCGTATCGTTGTTGCTTTTACCTACTGACACAGAGCCCAAGGCTAAGAGAGGTAGACTTGGAACCCAGCCCTTAGAGAGGTTGTGACAAAGAATAAAAAGCAGCAAACCTGGAAACAGAAAAGCTTTCTGACCTTAGACATGAACACTTGAGAAATCGTATCGTAATGCTTGGGCTGACCAAGAAACCGCCCCTTAGAAAGGCAGACTTGGAACCCAGCGGCGGCAACCCAGAAAACCATTACATATCGTCTCGAGCTTAAACAAGTAATTCACTTCACCACCCAGTCAACTTTTATGCTTCGAAATCCGCAACACTCCATTCTTTGGAAGGAGTTATCAATCGTCTCGAGATAGCAACTGAAGACCCATCCTAACCAATGAAGAACACACACTCTTCAGTCACCAAAACCTAAAAGCCTTCACGATCTATGGTCTTTCCCACCGTCAGTGGTCTTTCCCACAGTCACTAGTCTTTCCCAGTGTCAACCAGTCTTTCCTGGCAGTTAACTGGATCTGTGTAAGAAACAGAAAAAAGAGAATAGGAGTAACTACATCGCAATGCAGATAAAACTAGTCTTTTAAGACGGAAAGTTTAATTAAAAAAAGGAGGTTTCTCTCCAAAGAATAAGAAGCTGCTGAAGAACTTCTGCATTCTCCCCTTTACAGGGATAATCGGAAAGTTAATGGATTTCGACTGTACTGAAACAAACACCTATGAATGTGGAAACACAAGGATTGTTGAAATTCACTCATGCTTGGGATCTGGTGCGGGCCCTTGAGTAAGCATCCCCTGCCTCCTGCAAGACACCAGCCACATTCATTGACACCGTCCGCCAAAACCAATAACTTTTGTTAAACTTTGGAAAAAGAAAAGTCGACAGCCTCAAATCGTATCGTTGTTGCTTTTACCTACTGACACAGAGCCCAAGTCTAAGAGAGGTAGACTTGGAACCCAGCCCTTAGAGAGGTTGTGACAAAGAATAAAAAGCAGCAAACCTGGAAACAGAAAAGCTTTCTGACCTTAGACATGAACACTTGAGAAATCGTATCGTAATGATTGGGCTGACCAAGAAACCGCCCCTTAGAAAGGTAGACTTGGAACCCAGCGGCGGCAACCCAGAAAACCATTACATATCGTCTCGAGCTTAAACAAGTAATTCACTTCACCACCCAGTCAACTTTTATGCTTCGAAATCCGCAACACTCCATTCTTTGGAAGGAGTTATCAATCGTCTCGAGATTGCAACTGAAGACCCATCCTAACCAATGAAGAACACAGACTCTTCAGTCACCAAAACCTAAAGGCCTTCACGATCTATGGTCTTTCCCACCGTCAGTGGTCTTTCCCACAGTCACTAGTCTTTCCCAGTGTCAACCAGTCTTTCCTGGCAGTCAACTGGATCTGTGTAAGAAACAGAAAAAAGAGAATAGCAGTAACTACATCGCAATGCAGATGAAACTAGCTTTTTAAGACGGAAAGTTTAATTAAAAAAAGGAGGTTTCTCTCCAAAGAATAAGAAGCTGCTGTAGAACTTCTGCATTCTCCCCTTTACAGGGATAATCGGAAAGTTAATGGATTTCGACTGTTCTGAAACAAACACCTATGAATGTGGAAACACGAGGATTGGTGAAATTCACTCATGCTTGGGATCTGGTGCGGGCCCTTGAGTAAGCATCCCCTGCCTCCTGCAAGACACCAGCCACATTCATTGACACCGTCCGCCAAAACCAATAACTTTTGTTAAACTTTGGAAAAAGAAAAGTCGACAGCCTCAAATCGTATCGTTGTTGCTTTTACCTACTGACACAGAGCCCAAGTCTAAGAGAGGTAGACTTGGAACCCAGCCCTTAGAGAGGTTGTGACAAAGAATAAAAAGCAGCAAACCTGGAAACAGAAAAGATTTCTGACCTTAGACATGAACACTTGAGAAATCGTATCGTAATGCTTGGGCGTACCAAGAAACCGCCCCTTAGAAAGGTAGACTTGGAACCCAGCGGCGCAACCCAGAAAACCATTACATATCGTCTCGAGCTTAAACAAGTAATTCACTTCACCACCCAGTCAACTTTTATGCTTCGAAATCCGCCACACTCCATTCTTTGGAAGGAGTTATCAATCGTCTCGAGATTGCAACTGAAGACCCATCCTAACCAATGAAGAACACACACTCTTCAGTCACCAAAACCTAAAAGCCTTCACGATCTATGGTCTTTCCCACCGTCAGTGGTCTTTCCCACAGTCACTAGTCTTTCCCAGTGTCAACCAGTCTTTCCTGGCAGTCAACTGGATCTGTGTAAGAAACAGAAAAAAGAGAATAGGAGTAACTACATCGCAATGCAGATAAAACTAGCTTTTTAAGACGGAAAGTTTAATTAAAAAAAGGAGGTTTCTCTCCAAAGAATAAGAAGCTGCTGGAGAACTTCTGCAATCTCCCCTTTACAGGGATAATCGGAAAGTTAATGGATTTCGACTGTACTGAAACAAACACCTATGAATGTGGAAACACGAGGATTGGTGAAATTCACTCATGCTTGGGATCTGGTGCAGGCCCTTGAGTAAGCATCCCCTGCCTCCTGCAAGACACCAGCCACATTCATTGACACCGTCCGCCAAAACCAATAACTTTTGTTAAACTTTGGAAAAAGAAAAGTCGACAGCTGCAAATCGTATCGTTGTTGCTTTTACCTACTGACACAGAGCCCAGGGCTAAGAGAGGTAGACTTGGAACCCAGCCCTTAGAGAGGTTGTGACAAAGAATAAAAAGCAGCAAACCTGGAAACAGAAAAGCTTTCTGACCTTAGACATGAACACTTGAGAAATCGTATCGTAATGCTTGGGCTGACCAAGAAACCGCCCCTTAGAAAGGTAGACTTGGAACCTAGCGGCGCAACCCAGAAAACCATTACATATCGTCTCGAGCTTAAACAAGTAATTCACTTCACCACCCAGTCAACTTTTATGCTTCGAAATCCGCCACACTCCATTCTTTGGAAGGAGTTATCAATCGTCTCGAGATTGCAACTGAAGACCCATCCTAACCAATGAAGAACACACACTCTTCAGTCACCAAAACCTAAAGGCCTTCACGATCTATGGTTTTCCCCACCGTCAGTGGTCTTTCCCACAGTCACTAGTCTTTCCCAGTGTCAACCAGTCTTTCCTGGCAGTCAACTGGATCTGTGTAAGAAACAGAAAAAAGAGAATAGGAGTAACTACATCGCAATGCAGATAAAACTAATTCGCTTAAAAACTGAAGTTGAAGAAATGTCTGGAAAACCCATTTTCCAATGGCGATCAAGAGTATAACCAGCAACGTAATGAAGCACGGAATAATACGATTGATCGAAATGCATGACTCCAATGCTGCTCACTAGGTTTTCGTGCCGACCAATAAACTTCAAAATCCGGTGCTCGTGACTTATATGGGCAACATTTTTAATGTTATTTTGACGACAATCTTTTGAAAACGTTTTCAATATCACAGTATCTCCGTCATCGAACATAGCCCTTTTAGTAGAAGCAAAAACACTTTCACAAAAATCTGTTATTTTCAGCGTAGAAATGAACGCTGAATCTAGAATGCAAGGGGTTTCCTCTTGCAATAGTGGATCTCCTGTATGAAAGCGACTCGCAAACAAGGAAGCATCAACCATTTGTACTGATCGATTCATGCCTAATTGTTCTACCAGCTTTAACCTTGTGAATTCGGCATTTCTTAGCAGCAGCGACGCATTTTTTTCTTTCAATTCGTGGATCCGATAGCTCAATGTTGATGTTAAATGTTCTAGTGTCGCCAACAGCTTATTGGCGCCATGCAGTTTTTCTACCAGTTCGTCTTGTTTTGTAGGCATGTACGACCATTTTTTCTTCTTTCTTAGTGGGAAATCATTGGAAAGCTAAAAATAACACAAGACCTATACCTTATGATAGACAGAACAATTTAATTTGTGTGTGTCAATTTTTATAAAATTTTATTAAATTAAATTTTTTTTCAAGGTCTTTATTTATATTTTTGCCATATTTTAAGGTTTGTAAGCATATACACACAAGGGAAATCTCGAGGCACATTTAAGGTAAATGGCAAGAGACCCAAAAATAACCAAAGGAAATAATTTATTTCCTTCATCAGTTTCAGAGCTTTTTGTTTCTTGACTATCGGCATCACATTCATCTTGTCCATCAAGCTAAGAAGAATGTACTTTAAACTGTAAGTTAAGAAAATGTAAAAAGATAAATACTATATCACAGAAAAAACATTACTTTATTTCTTTCCGGTAAGGGATAGCAGCCGCTGACAACAGATTCACTTCCCTCTTGTCCTTTCATGTACTTTATCAACTCCAACCAAACCTAAAGCACAGCTATATTTTAACGCATGCTACTTGTAAAGCCTGAGGTTCTATGTCTAATAAAATTCTTAAATCATATTATAACATATCTGAAGATCTGCTTACACACCTGAAATCGTTCGTATAGGTCACTCTCAATATGTTTGATCGTCTTACTTCCATCTACGTCAGTTTCAAACATTTTCTCCACTTTTTTCTGCAAAAAAAAATGCAATATAGTTATACAGCAGCCAGTTGTACAAATAAATACTTTTAAAAAAGGTTTGCTAAAAACAGCAATCTTTATAAAAACCCACCTGAATACCCTCCTTTACTCTTTTCAGAACCTTTCTTTTCCTTTGAGATTTTCCACTTAAAACTGGAGCAACTGTGCACCTGATATGATTCCAAACATCTACACAAAATAAATATTCGCTGGATTACTTGACATATCATGAAAAAGAATTATGTACCTATAAAAGTCGATGTAAGTTGATTCATTACAAATTTTAGGCAAAAAATGGTGAAATGAATTGAAAACCTAACCTACAGGATAACCTAACATGAGGAAATACTGCCTTACTGTCTTTTAAAGTACGAAATAGTTATCCACTGAGTTCAACAAACGTTCAAGCCAAGTATCTAAAAGAATAGGGGAAAAAGCAGCCAACAGAGTCTAAATATAGCACTTCAATGTCCAAGTACAGCAACCACTCTGCCTAGTAAAATTAGAAATTAAGTATTTCTTTGAGACTGCATTTAATTTTCTCAGGTTATAATTAGTAATTTCTTAATTAGCTGTTAGACTTATGCAATTTATTCTGAAATATTAAAAAGACCATCATTTCATGATTATTAATGGTGAATTTGTTCTTGTGATAGTTTCTCTATCTTGTCCTGATATAGCTCATTGACTTTACTTATAACATAGTTTAGGAAAATATATCCCTTTTTCCCATTTGCATTTATAAGAGAGCATATAAAAAATAAAACTTGAATGCAAATTCGATCACTATCTTGAAAAAGAGCTAGAGTGAAAAGCGGAAAACATCAAAGTAATTTTGACCTCACTTCGTTCCTCGTCGGAAAATGATGAAACTTTAATAGGGGAGTCATAGGGAAATTTTAATAGGGGACTCATAGGGAAGTTTTTTGTCAACGCCAGTAATATTTCAGGTTTTGTCGTTGAATTTAATGCTAAATCTGAAATAAAGTTACTAAAAGCATATACGGGGGCATATATAGCGTGTTTAAAACCCCTATAGCTCCGATTTTTCAAATATGTAGCGCACCCCTGAGCAACGTAGTAACATCGTCAAAATTGGTCACAATTGGAGTATATATAAATATATATATCCTAAATAAGTTTGAACAAGTATATAACCATTTCGATATGGTGGAGAACTGAACAAAGTTAGGAAACACACTATCTTTAAGGTTAAATTTCTAGTTTTTACAATTTGATTTGCGAAACAAATGATTTTTTGTTCAGTAGTAATAATGTTATGAACGTTTTGAGATTAACTTATTTGGGAGCGGAAGGTATAGCTATATATGTTTTAAATATGATTAATTCCCTGCAAAACAGACTGCTTCAAAAATGACTTCCACAACTATCAGCATAGCTATAGCTAGCTAGCTATAGCTACTACCTATTGATACCTGCGCTTTAGCAAAGGGGCCTTCTAAAAATATTTTGGGCCCTGATAATAGGATATTGTCCATTAAAAACCATTTTTTATTGTTCTATAAAGGCGGATTTCCACCAGTGCGAATCTTTCTATCGCTCTAAAATTACACAAAATTTTAGTGCGACAGGAGTTCTACGCTGCAAATGAGTTTCAGTGCGATAGCATGCCAATACAAATTATTTTTTGTGCGAAAAGAAGAAGCTGTAGCTGCCTTAATAGTCATTAGAACTATAAGGAAAAAGAGACGAAGAAAATCGCCATTTTCTTGGGTTTGTCAAATTTATAGACAAAGAGAATTGAAAGGAGTGTATAATCAACTGCTTTAAGAAATGAAATTGCACGATAGAGAATTTTACTTTAGGTATCTAGTAAATTTTAGTTCCAAGTTTGCTTCCTTTTGATAGTTATGGAGAGCATTTCTATTATTTCTTTCTTTGAAACTTTATTTAATATTTTATTTCATAGATTTCTTCGAATGTCTCCTGATAGATTCAACATTTATTGTCTCTGGTAGGTCCATCAATCCAAAAAAGAGACACAAATTTTCGAAATTCAATTCCTGCAGCTGAACGCTTGGCTCTTACTTTACGTTATCTTGCCTCAGGAGATTCTCAACAATCTCTATCATTTAACTTTCGCATTAGCGCGAGTGCTATTTCACGAATTCTGTCTGAAACAGCTGTAGAAATTTGGGAGAACCTAAGCGAATATGTAAGACCCCCTATGTCCAAAGAAGAGTGGTTAAGAATCGAAAATGAATTCGAAGACACGTGGAATTTCACACATTGTATAGGGGCAATCGATGGGAAACATATTGCCATGGAAAACCCTCCCAATTCAGGATCGCTCTATTCAATTACAAGGGGTTCTACAGCATCATACTGTTAGCAGTCTGTGATGATGAGTACAACTTCATTCTCGTAGATGTAGGACAATATGGAAGTAACAACGACTGTGGTGTCTTGGAAAATCAATCCCTTCAAATCCCACCACCTACGTCACTAGCTGGATGTAAATTTGACCCATTACCCATTTTCTAGTTGGATATGAAGCTTTCCCCTTAAAGAAAAATATGATGCGCCCATATCCTGGCAAGCTGAACGAGCCTGAGAGAGTATATAACTATCGCCTCTCTCGTGCCAGGCGTGTTATTGAAAACGCGTTCGGCTTATTGCGGGCTAGATGGAGAATATTTAGCCTCCCAATAAAAGCATCGGTAAAAAATGTTGAAAATTTTACGCTCGGAGCAATTGCTTTACACAATTACTTACGCAAAACTGAAGCCGCAATGTATTGTCCAAATGGTTTTGTCGATAGCACAGACACGAATGGGGAGATTACGCCTGGGGAATGGAGAGACAGGTGGGGCAGAACGAAGGATGTCTTCATGACTTATGTAATGTACGGGGCTCCCGGCCAGAAAGAAGTGCTACAGAAATGCGGGAAGCAATCAAGGATTTTGTGAATAGTAAAGAGGGTGCTGTTGAATGGCAGTACCGACATGTAAGGCGTACATAAATATTTTGAAAAGACCTTTTACAATGTTGTATTTACAATTTTGTCTTATGCAAAAAAAACTATTGTTTTTCATTCAACAAATTTGTGTAATACCCTTTATGATCGGTTTTATCTTCATGCAATGGCTGCTGTTGCTGGTATACGGGGCTTCCATAGGCGTTGAAATGGAGAGAATTACCAAAACTAGGAGTTGAGGGTGGGGACATCATGTGTAGCTGTCGTTAAGGCTGCGACCCATTCCAAGCCTCCATTTGACATTCATAGATTGCGGTTTGACTTTTGTGCTTTAGCATAATCTTGCTTCGCCCAGATACTTGTCTTAATTCTTCAGCAACCATTTCCCCAAACAGGCCATCTGCGTCCTTTTTAGCACTACCACGTTGAGTTGCTTTCAATGCAAAAGCCTTGCCGATGCTCTTTAAAGCAAACGTTTCTGTTTCTTCTTTCGTACTCTTACGCCCGCTCCTCTTTGTTGAAGTAACAGATGGTGGATCAATAGTTGTCATCTTGGCCAAACTTGGTGATTTTGTAGCAGGGTCATTCTCGCTATTTAAATAATCTTCAACCGCTGCCTCCAAATAAGAATCAATATCTTCCTCATCCTCCGGAGCCGCTATATTTGATTTTGTGTCTCTCATTTGATAATGCTTATCAAGCCAAGATAAAAAAGAGTATTCTTTCAAATCTTTGACACATGATTTAACGTCAGCCAAACCTGATCCCGATGCAGATTTCTTTTTTAGGTTATTCTCTTTCTTGCTGTATCTTTTTTTCAAGTTGTCCCATCTTCGAATAGCTTCACCTTAAAACAGTTGAATTTAAACACATTTTTTTTCCAAATAAGTAATAGAACAAGCTGAATACGCTCAAGTTTTAACAGCGCAAAAATGTAGCGCATTGAACTGACAAACAAGGATAAACTTTACCCTCTTCACATCCTAACTCCTCCTCAACATTCTTCCAAGCATTTACCACTGGATCTTTTTCTCGATACTCTTTGCAACTTTTGTCGTACAGACATGAAAGATTTCGAACAGCCTCTGCTAAATATTCATCTTCCCTTAAGTCGCACCTATTTCTTTTTCCCATTTTATAAAAACTTTTTTTACAAGACTGCTCGGTTCACAACACATATGAAACTATTTCTTGTACTCAACACGTGTAAGCATGTGCTGAAGTTAAATTTCAATAGAATCTATTCAATATTTTTAAATGGACATTCGGTATTTCTTCGAAGTTGCACTTTTGGGCGAAAACTCAGAGCGATAAATATCAAAACTTTTTGATAATTGTCGCTCTGACTATCACACTGAAATTGGGCGATAACAGCAAAAAAAAGTGTCGCTCTGCAATTTCCACTAGTGCGAAAAAAGATCAATGGGTCAAAAAAGCCAGAGCGATAAGAGAATTCGCACTGATGGAAATCCAGCTTAACTTGACTGAAAATGTCAGAGCATTATAATCAACCCCGAAATGTTTTAGAAGGCATCAAGATGGCAGCACAGTCTCAACATCACGAGCTAGTAGGAAGAGCATATTGTCGTAAACCAGCGAATCATTTCAGTTTTTTGGGGGAGGATCCGTTAAGAGGTGAAGACCTTAACGGACAAAATCTTGTTAATGGGGCCCAAGATAAATTTTTATTTGTTTTTATTTTTATTTTTATTATGACTACTACGTGCCCAATCCCACAAAGTACACCAACAGCTTTGAACCTTTTCACTGAACTAACTGGTGCACTAAGAAGTTGAGCGGGTTCACCTTAACTAAGGTCCCTTTCAGGTCATCAGTAGTCACACAACTTCTCTCTCAAGTGACTTAACCTGGTAGTTATAATAAAAGTGTTTACTATTTTTGTTTTATATATTTTATTTTCTAAAGAAAATAATTTACAAAAGAGATGGCAAGCCACCGCAATGATGAACTCAACCTGTTAGGTCTTTGGAAGAGAAGAAAATAATTTACAAAGAGGTGGCAAGCCACCGCAATGATGAACTCAACCTGTTAGGTCTTTGGAAATAAGCTAGAGGTTGTACTCCTCTAGAGAAAATGCCTCTAAAAGCACAATTCTCCCTTTTTGCAAGGAATTAATTAAAAAAAAATAAAAAAATAAAAAGGACACAACACATTTGAAAAGATGAACAGAACTTTAACCAAGGGTAGGTAGGTTTCGACCCATATTTCTGTGGCAGTGTTAAAATGTCCTACATTTCGACATTTACCGAGGCGCACAGGGGAAAATCCCTAAGTGCGTCCAAAACCACAAACAAAATCTATACTACATCTTGCTGAGTGTTAAATTGAAAGTCCACTTTCCCATCAGATTGCATTTGACGTTCAAGGAGCCCAGAGAAAATTCGAAGGGTCAACAGGTGACAATGGTTGCTTTAGCTTCGCCATGTTAACCGTCTTTAATTATCATTACATTTCTTTTCCTTAAAGCAGGTTCAACTTAAGTTAAAAGTATGGCTTTCATACTATCCCAATTGGATAATGGTAACGGAATTATCGGTCGTTTTTTAATGCTTGCAACCAATTCAAGGCATGTACATTTTTTATTTATTTCCAGAAATGGAATTATTGATCTTGTTGATCTCTTATTCCCGTCTAATAAGCGTGCCGTCGCAAAATGTTCGTATGAAACCGTAGTAAACAAACAGCCTTAACTTTAAATGAGTACTGGGATGTAGTTCGATAAAATCGCCGTTATGGTACGCTTCGTTTACGCTGTTTTTTGGCTTGTTTTTTCTTTGCAAGACATGGCATCAAAAAATGGCTAGAGATTTTATCACAGAATTCCTATTGGAAAGGCACAGAAGAAATGACTTAATTTTCTCTTTATTCTATTCGCCATTATTTTTGGAGACCAGACAAAACAAAACAGAAGAAATTACAGCATTGTCTCGTGGTTATTAATTATGATGCATATCATGCTCTTTCTTTTTTATTAGCATGACCGGGATTATTGCATATTATAAGCAAAAAAACCCAACGGGGGAGAATGCTCATTGTGATAGTTAGAGATAGTTGAAGCACTATGGAGATAATGAAATTTAGAGCATAAAGGGGGGAATTCTAAAAATTTAAGTACCCCGATTGTCTAGATCTGATAATGTCTCCATAAGGAAACCAGTAACTGTTTGAACAAAGTAAAATAATCAAAAAGCAAGACAGCTAGCGAGGCGAAGCTGTTTTTATAAACAGCAACAACAAGAAAAGGTCGGTGTTGCAAAGAAGTCTGATTTCAGTAAGTTAAAACGTTTAAATAAAAAAGAATAACACAGAAACTTTTATTGATTTATCGGATTTATCATGTTTGGATTTTTGTTGATACATTTATGAAAACATTCGTACAATGCAATGAAATATCGGTTCTGTAGGCGAAGAGAAATTGGGGTGAGGTTGTTTTTTCTATGAAACATTTCAACATGTTCTGGTTGTCAGTTTTCAATAAAATTTTCAGGATAATGTTTTCTTATATATATCTTTTAATTTTTGCAATAAAATAGGCACCTCAAAAATTTTTTCCAACAGGGTGATTACGCACCTTTAATCGCCCAAAAGAAGGAATGCAAAAATATCGAAAAAAAAAAATATCGTCAGCCACAGGGGAAAATATTGTCAGTCACAATCCAATAAACTCGTTACTAACTACCTTTAAAATTTAGAAACATCGTTCTTAAAAGTATAATAAAAATATTTTTTGACAACTGCATGCACTCTGTCTTGCAAGCTCATAAAAATTGGATGGGGCGAATAGTGGCTTATTTATATGGATTTATAAGAGACATGTGTAAGCAAAGGGTCTTGATTAGTGGTGATAAAAAGGAGGATTCAGATTACAATGGAGGCCAAGGTCTTGAGAAGGCCCATAGAAAAAAAACATAACGCGCAAAGACAATTAAAAACTCGACCCGACACCAATGTGGTATAAATGGCAGGCAACTTCATTGCATGAAAGTAGGTGATGGACTGCAACGAATAAAACTTGGCTAATGATCCATATCGTAGATCCTTATCAAATACATCGACAAAATACATGGGAAGTTTCCAGTCTGTCGCTAGATCATTTGAAAACATAGTTGGTCAATGCTAGGCAGAAAAGTACGGATAACAGCGAACAACGATGTATTTTGCAAATTATCACACTCGAACTGTTAAGTCTAATAATTTGTATTCTTAAATAATTGTTATTCTTAGTAAAATATTGGTGAACGCAGTTAACAAAACGATACTTTCGTTTAAAGCCAGTTTGTAACCATACGATGTTCTAGGATATAACATGATCGATCGTGAAGCGTTTTCCACATGGACAAATCGTTGGCAATAACTTTAATTCCCACCGCTATATCACCGTATGGCATCATAAAACTTTCCCAGATTACAATAGAAGCGCCGACAACCAATTTGAAGCACCTTACATTGTCGGCAATTATATTCGTAGAGTTGTTCATTCGTCATATGTTGGCGAATTTGCTTCAGTTTTTCTTTGTGTAACATTACTTTCTATTTAGAGATTTTGTGTTTGCTGTATGTCAAATTCATAAGAGGATCACTGTAGTTGAATTCTTTCTGCAAGTTGTACTTTTAAAAAATAGTATCATATTTGATCAGCAGTCAAGTGAAAGCTGCTTAATTGCTCGAAAAGGGACACGCAGAGATTCTCGTAAATCCCGGACCCGGCCGCGTATATTTGAATACATATATATATATATATATATATATATATATATATATATATATATATATATATATATATATAAATAAAAAAAGTACACACGCGACTTCCCATGCGACAATCGTTTTCACCGCTGCAAAGCATGAAACTTGTAGCTTTCAAAATTGCTATCGTTATTAATCATACGTAGGTTGATTGGGAGGACAACACGGACTTGTTTGAGTGCCACGGCGTGAATTGTAGAGGTTACACCCTCTAGAGATCTTTATTCAATACGAGATCTCCCTTTTTTACAAGAACTAAAGACCGTCCATAAATATTACATCACAACATCTACTGACAGTTACATAGTACTACACAACATAAAAATGATGAACTCAACCTGTTAGGTCTTTGGAAACAAACTAAGGGTTATACTCCTCTACAGAAAATGCCTGTAGGAGCATAATTCTCCCTTTTTCAAGGAAATAATTAAAAAATAAAAAATAAAAACGACACGCACAATGATAAACTCGACCAGTTAAGTCTTAGATCTAAGGTTTAGAGACTTTGCTCCTCTAAAGAATGTTCACCTAAAAACACACATTTCTTCCTTTTTCCAAGGAGATAATTGTCACATACAAACAAAAGTTTTCGCTTCACATACTTGAATAAATCGCTGCTTTGCACACAAAAAGTACTCAAAAAGTTGCTCGAAGGTGAGGTGCATATATTGTGAAATTCTGGCATCAATTCGTCCAACGGTTCCAGAGAAAAATGAGAAAAACGTCAGAAAACAGACCATCCTTGAGATTGACGCTACTCTCTACAATCTTCCTCTCGCAACTTCTAATCCGTAAGTGTCAGTTTATCACTTCAAATGGTATCGAATCTCACGAAACCACTTACGGGAGCATCCGAGAAACATTTACCGTAACTTCATTATGAGCTCAAGGTACGAAACTGCAAACGAGAAAGTTAAACAATAAACACTTACTTCATCTACTCCTCTACCTCTCTGCCGATATTGAACCAAACCCAGGCCCTTCACCCTGTCAATACTGCTTCAAAACTGTTCGTTGCAATCAAAAGAGACTCCGGTGTACTTCCTGCATGAACATCTGTCACGCTTCATGTACAACAGTCAACCGCAAACCGCTACCATCCAGAGAGGAAACACCCTGGATCTGTTCAAAATGCACGCATTCAGAACTACCCTTCCAAAATATATCCACTGATCAGAATCCACCTGTTGAAGTAGAACCTACTGCAGACTGGAAAGTTTCAAGCGAACACATCAAAGCTCTTCGTGATAATCGAAATCACACATCAATAGCGACCATCAACACACAAAGTCTTCTTTCATCTCTCACCGAATTCAAACAAATGATTGAAGACTACAATTTCGATATCGTCTGCGTAACAGAAACATGGCTCCAGAACAAAACTCAAGAAAAATATTTTCAAATCCCAGACTATGTATTCAAAGGTAACCATCGAGGAAGTAAGGGTGGAGGTGTAGGAATATACTTAAAAGAATCAATAACCTTTAAAGAACGAACTGATATTCCGAAAATTGATCCTTCCATCGAACAATTCTGGGTTGAAGTCAACGGTAAGAACAAAAACTCTCACTATCTCGTCGGATGCATATACCAACCAAGCTCCAAAGAAGGCGAGAAAAGAGAATGGTGTGACAAATTCGAACATCTCCTGAGTCAAGTTTACGCAAAATGGCACGGTCCAATCGTCATTTGTGGTGACTTTAATATCGACCTTCTCACTAAATCGGTCAGTCAAGAAACATATATGAACATTTTGAATACGTTTGAATTATCGCAGCATGTTACAAAACCAACAAGAAAAGATAAGACCTTAATCGACCATATCTCGACGAACCTACCTGAGAAAATCATCCACCAGAACGTCATCAAAACCGACGAAATAAGTGATCATTACCTCGGTTACGTCATTATAAACATTCGCAAACAGCGGTTCGAACCAAGATACAAAGTCATTCGCGATGAAAAACGTTTTTCGCTAAATGACTACATTACTGACTGACAAAGTATCAATGCTAAACCATCTGATTACTGAATGTTTATCACGACACGCTCCATTGAAACGTACCAGATTCACAAGACCTCCTGCTCCCTGGATGCAAGACCCTATAATCAACAACTCCAAAAATGCTCTCGAAGAGATACGAAAAACCAAATCTAGAGACAACAGTGAATACGTTAAGCTCCGAAACAACCACAAAAAACTTATCAGAAAAGCCAAGTCAAAATTCATTCTAAAATCGTTATCATCGAGTAATCCTAAGGAAGTATGGAAAACTATCCACAGGATTCTCAAACCACCAACCGCTAGAATAAAGTTTGATCCTGATAAACTGAATGATCACTATACCACACTCGCATCTCGTCTTTGCGAGAAAGAAAACGTTCCCTTGAATCCCAAACAGCTCATATCTGCACTACCACTTGATACCGAACAGTTACTACAAATGCACGAAACAACCTATGAAGAGGTAAACAAGATCATTCGAAATCTTCGGAGTGACTGCTCGAGCGGCCATGATAATATCCCTGTCAAATTCCTGAAGCCAGTCCATGACTACATCACGTCCCACTTGTTCACATCATAAACAGTTGCATCACCACAAGATCATTCCCTGATCTATGGAAACTGGCACGCGTCTGTCCAATTCCAAAAGTTGCGAATCCAACAGTGGCAAAAGACTTCCGTCCAGTCTCCATCTTACCAATCCTATCAAAAATCTTCGAGAGAGTAATCTTGAACCAAATACTAACCTTCGTCGAATCCAAAGTATACAACACGACACAATCAGGATTCCGAAAAGGACATTCCACCACCACTCTTCTCTTGAAACTGCGTGACGATATTGTAAAAGCAATGAACAAAAATGACATAACCATCGCAGTAATGATCGATTATTCCAAAGCGTTCGATACCATCGACCATTCAATATTGGTACGCAAACTGAGCCGATTAGGATTTGGACAATCAATTATTTCACTTATCGTCAGTTATCTGTCGAACAGAAAACAATATGTACAGGTCGATGACCGAAAATCCCAAACCAAAAATATTTTCTTCGGAGTGCCGCAAGGAAGTATCCTTGGCCCGATTTTATCAACATATACGTTGCAGACCTACCAAATGAAATCCAAACACCCTCCATCCAATATGCCGATGATACGACCCTCTGCAAATCATGTCCCAAACAAAACCTTTTCGAATCCATCAAGGCAATTGAACTAGACCTAACATCACTATGCAACTGGTCGAGAGATAATGGTCTGATTTTCAACAGCGACAAATTACAAATGATGGTTATTCGAAAACCCAGATCACTGCCATCAGATCGATCCTACCTCCTACGTTCAGAAGGCCGATCAGTAAGACAAGAACTGTATGTCAAGATACTCGGTATCCAAATGGACGAAAACCTCTCCTGGTTACCTCAAGTGAATTATGCAACAAAGTCAGCTTACGCAAATTTACAAACGGTAAAAAGGTTCAAGAGATTCACCCCGTATAGAGTTCGGAAAACACTCGCGGAATCTCTTGTCCTCTCCAAACTGAGTTATTGCAATACCGTGTACGATCAAATTCCGCAATACTTGAAAAAGCGCATCCAACGTGTACAGTCGTGTGCAGCCGGGTACGTTCTCCGTCGCTACTGCACCCTGAAAGATGTGACAAGTTTGGGTTGGCTTCTTGTTGAGCAACGTTGTGAATTGGACCTCTCGATCGCAGGTTTCAAAGCTTTAAACGATGAAAAGTGGCCGGACTACTTGTCTTTGAAAAAGCTCAATTTCAAAAGGACTCTCCGATCTATTGATAATGGAATAATGATTGAACCTGGTGAAAATGGCACTTTTAACAACCAAGTGTCTAAAGTTTTTAATGATTTGCCAAAAAATATACGTAACCTAGATTCAATTTCAACATTTTACAGTCAAACGAAAAAATATTTTTTAGATAAATCAATCGCAATTGCCTTAGCAAGGGAAGGCTAGGTTCTCCGATTGTATAAGCATTTCCTTATCAATTTCTGCTAAACCAACTCTATCAAGCGCGGGTCCGAGTTTCCATATTTTTCAACCTCCACCAAGTTACCAAGATTTTCTTATTTCCAAATCTCGTTTAGACATATCGAACCATATGATAATCTCTGAGCCTCCACAGTGAGCCTTCCTATGCTTGGGTTTTATATTATAGAATTTTTTTTTATATATATATATATATATATATATATATATATATATATATATATATATATATATATATATATATATATATATATATATATATATATATAGTTATCACATTCCGAAAAAAAAAAAAAAAAAAAATCCTTATTATGCAATAAGTGCTGGCTGCTACGGTTTCAATGAGCTGTTTATTTCAACACAGCCAACGTTTTATCTCTAACGAAGTCTTTCAGAGTCGCATGAGACCTTCCGCCGATATACAACTATAGCCTATGCCTTTCCTCTATTTAATCTATCAACAACCATTTAACAAAACCTAAATCTACAACTCTTATTGAAACCTAGATCTCCATGCTTCTTGTATCATTTTTGTTCTAAACTTTTTATTCTTATTGTTGTTATTATTATGTTATTATAGGGATAAGAACCATTGTATAATGGAACCCGAATAAATGTCAAAAAAAAAAAAAAAAAAAAAAAAAAAAAAAAACTTTAGCAAACAAACAAAGAGCAGGACAGGACTTCTGAAAAGGTACAAGGGTTTCGAACCATATTCCTGAATCAAAGTAGCTACCCAAAATGTCTAGCTGGGTCACCCTAAAAGAGGTCTGCGAACAGTCTTTAGCAGGAACTAGACATTTCTTCCATCCGTTAAACTTTCAATCTGTCCTACGCAGTACTATCTTGCGTGACTAGGTTAATAAAAGGAATGGTTACTCTCCAAAGATAAAAACAGTACAGTTAAACGGCATAATTTTTTTTCTTTTTTGTTTGTTTAAATTTGACTGGGGTAATAATCAAGATAGCTATAGAAATATGCTAAGAAATACGTGAAACCTACTGATCAGAATAAGAAAATAAATGTGTACAACCAGTAAAGACATATCATAAGAAAAATAGGAGAACACAGTATAAAATTCTCAAATGTAGTATTCAAGACTGAAACTTAACACAAGCGCTACCTCCGACATTTTACACGTACTAGTGGAGCGGTATCAACCACAACATCATGAATTCTTAGAATACCAAGACTAATCCATAAATACCATGCATATATTGACAAAGATAAAAAATCGAAACAACAAGGTATTCATAGACATTGCCACTGGGAATACACATATGTAGAGCGCTACCAACTACACATCCTAAAAACTAACGGAGAGCCACCAGCCGTTCCAATCTTAAGATTATCAATACCATGACATACAGTTCAAGCGACGAACCAAGGGAAGTAAATTTATTTGTTTTCATGTTTTACTATTTTTTAATTTTTATTTGTTTTTATTTTTATTTTTATTATGACTACTACGTGCCCAATCCCACAAAGTACACCAACAGCTTTGAACCTTTTCACTGAACTAACTGGTGCACTAAGAAGTTGAGCGGGTTCACCTTAACTAAGGTCCCTTTCAGGTCATCAGTAGTTACACAACTTCTCTCTCAAGTGACTTAACCTGGTAGTTATAATAAAAGTGTTTACTATTTTTGTTTTATATATTTTATTTTCTAAAGAAAATAATTTACAAAAGAGATGGCAAGCCACCGCAATGATGAACTCAACCTGTTAGGTCTTTGGAAGAGAAGAAAATAATTTACAAAGAGGTGGCAAGCCACCGCAATGATGAACTCAACCTGTTAGGTCTTTGGAAATAAGCTAGAGGTTGTACTCCTCTAGAGAAAATGCCTCTAAAAGCACAATTCTCCCTTTTTGCAAGGAATTAATTAAAAAAATATAAAAAAATAAAAAGGACACAACACATTTGAAAAGATGAACAGAACTTTAACCAAGGGTAGGTAGGTTTCGACCCATATTTCTGTGGCAGTGTTAAAATGTCCTACATTTCGACATTTACCGAGGCGCACAGGGGAAAATCCCTAAGTGCGTCCAAAACCACAAACAAAATCTATACTACATCTTGCTGAGTGTTAAATTGAAAGTCCACTTTCCCATCAGATTGCATTTGACGTTCAAGGAGCCCAGAGAAAATTCGAAGGGTCAACAGGTGACAATGGTTGCTTTAGCTTCGCCATGTTAACCGTCTTTAATTATCATTACATTTCTTTTCCTTAAAGCAGGTTCAACTTAAGTTAAAAGTATGGCTTTCATACTATCCCAATTGGATAATGGTAACGGAATTATCGGTCGTTTTTTAATGCTTGCAACCAATTCAAGGCATGTACATTTTTTATTTATTTCCAGAAATGGAATTATTGATCTTGTTGATCTCTTATTCCCGTCTAATAAGCGTGCCGTCGCAAAATGTTCGTATGAAACCGTAGTAAACAAACGGCCTTAACTTTAAATGAGTACTGGGATGTAGTTCGATAAAATCGCCGTTATGGTACGCTTCGTTTACGCTGTTTTTTGGCTTGTTTTTTCTTTGCAAGACATGGCATCAAAAAATGGCTAGAGATTTTATCACAGAATTCCTATTGGAAAGGCACAGAAGAAATGACTTAATTTTCTCTTTATTCTATTCGCCATTGTTTTTGGAGACCAGACAAAACAAAACAGAAGAAATTACAGCATTGTCTCGTGGTTATTAATTATGATGCATATCATGCTCTTTCTTTTTTATTAGCATGACCGGGATTATTGCATATTATAAGCAAAAAAACCCAACGGGGGAGAATGCTCATTGTGATAGTTAGAGATAGTTGAAGCACTATGGAGATAATGAAATTTAGAGCATAAAGGGGGGAATTCTAAAAATTTAAGTACCCCGATTGTCTAGATCTGATAATGTCTCCATAAGGAAACCAGTAACTGTTTGAACAAAGTAAAATAATCAAAAAGCAAGACAGCTAGCGAGGCGAAGCTGTTTTCATAAACAGCAACAACAAGAAAAGGTCGGTGTTGCAAAGAAGTCTGATTTCAGTAAGTTAAAACGTTTAAATAAAAAAGAATAACACAGAAACTTTTATTGATTTATCGGATTTATCATGTTTGGATTTTTGTTGATACATTTATGAAAACATTCGTACAATGCAATGAAATATCGGTTCTGTAGGCGAAGAGAAATTGGGGTGAGGTTGTTTTTTCTATGAAACATTTCAACATGTTCTGGTTGTCAGTTTTCAATAAAATTTTCAGGATAATGTTTTCTTATATATATCTTTTAATTTTTGCAATAAAATAGGCACCTCAAAAATTTTTTCCAACAGGGTGATTACGCACCTTTAATCGCCCAAAAGAAGGAATGCAAAAATATCGAAAAAAAAAATATCGTCAGCCACAGGGGAAAATATTGTCAGTCACAATCCAATAAACTCGTTACTAACTACCTTTAAAATTTAGAAACATCCTTCTTAAAAGTATAATAAAAATATTTTTTGACAACTGCATGCACTCTGTCTTGCAAGCTCATAAAAATTGGATGGGGCGAATAGTGGCTTATTTATATGGATTTATAAGAGACATGTGTAAGCAAAGGGTCTTGATTAGTGGTGATAAAAAGGAGGATTCAGATTATAATGGAGGCCAAGGTCTTGAGAAGGCCCATAGAAAAAAAACATAACGCGCAAAGACAATTAAAAACTCGACCCGACACCAATGTGGTATAAATGGCAGGCAACTTCATTGCATGAAAGTAGGTGATGGACTGCAACGAATAAAACTTGGCTAATGATCCATATCGTAGATCCTTATCAAATACATCGACAAAATACATGGGAAGTTTCCAGTCTGTCGCTAGATCATTTGAAAACATAGTTGGTCAATGCTAGGCAGAAAAGTACGGATAACAGCGAACAACGATGTATTTTGCAAATTATCACACTCGAACTGTTAAGTCTAATAATTTGTATTCTTAAATAATTGTTATTCTTAGTAAAATATTGGTGAACGCAGTTAACAAAACGATACTTTCGTTTAAAGCCAGTTTGTAACCATACGATGTTCTAGGATATAACATGATCGATCGTGAAGCGTTTTCCACATGGACAAATCGTTGGCAATAACTTTAATTCCCACCGTTATATCACCGTATGGCATCATAAAACTTTCCCAGATTACAATAGAAGCGCCGACAACCAATTTGAAGCACCTTACATTGTCGGCAATTATATTCGTAGAGTTGTTCATTCGTCATATGTTGGCGAATTTGCTTCAGTTTTTCTTTGTGTAACATTACTTTCTATTTAGAGTTTTTGTGTTTGCTGTATGTCAAATTCATAAGAGGATCACTGTAGTTGAATTCTTTCTGCAAGTTGTACTTTTAAAAAATAGTATCATATTTGATCAGCAGTCAAGTGAAAGCTGCTTAATTGCTCGAAAAGGGACACGCAGAGATTCTCGTAAATCTCGGACCCGGCCGCGTATATTTGAATACATATATATATATATATATATATAAATAAAAAAAGTACACACGCGACTTCCCATGCGACAATCGTTTTCTCCGCTGCAAAGCATGAAACTTGTAGCTTTCAAAATTGCTATCGTTATTAATCATACGTAGGTTGATTGGGAGGACAACACGGACTTGTTTGAGTGCCACGGCGTGAATTGTAGAGGTTACACCCTCTAGAGATCTTTATTCAATACGAGATCTCCCTTTTTTACAAGAACTAAAGACCGTCCATAAATATTACATCACAACATCTACTGACAGTTACATAGTACTACACAACATAAAAATGATGAACTCAACCTGTTAGGTCTTTGGAAACAAACTAAGGGTTATACTCCTCTACAGAAAATGCCTGTAGGAGCATAATTCTCCCTTTTTCAAGGAAATAATTAAAAAATAAAAAATAAAAACGACACGCACAATGATAAACTCGACCAGTTAAGTCTTAGATCTAAGGTTTAGAGACTTTGCTCCTCTAAAGAATGTTCACCTAAAAACACACATTTCTTCCTTTTTCCAAGGAGATAATTGTCACATACAAACAAAACTTTAGCAAACAAACAAAGAGCAGGACAGGACTTCTGAAAAAGTACAAGGGTTTCGAACCATATTCCTGAATCAAAGTAGCTACCCAAAATGTCTAGCTGGGTCACCCTAAAAGAGGTCTGCGAACAGTCTTTAGCAGGAACTAGACATTTCTTCCATCCGTTAAACTTTCAATCTGTCCTACGCAGTACTATCTTGCGTGACTAGGTTAATAAAAGGAATGGTTACTCTCCAAAGATAAAAACAGTACAGTTAAACGGCATAATTTTTTTTCTTTTTTGTTTGTTTAAATTTGACTGGGGTAATAATCAAGATAGCTATAGAAATATGCTAAGAAATACGTGAAACCTACTGATCAGAATAAGAAAATAAATGTGTACAACCAGTAAAGACATATCATAAGAAAAATAGGAGAACACAGTATAAAATTCTCAAATGTAGTATTCAAGACTGAAACTTAACACAAGCGCTACCTCCGACATTTTACACGTACTAGTGGAGCGGTATCAACCACAACATCATGAATTCTTAGAATACCAAGACTAATCCATAAATACCATGCATATATTGACAAAGATAAAAAATCGAAACAACAAGGTATTCATAGACATTGCCACTGGGAATACACATATGTAGAGCGCTACCAACTACACATCCTAAAAACTAACGGAGAGCCACCAGCCGTTCCAATCTTAAGATTATCAATACCATGACATACAGTTCAAGCGACGAACCAAGGGAAGTAAATTTATTTGTTTTCATGTTTTACTATTTTTTAATTTTTATTTGTTTTTATTTTTATTTTTATTATGACTACTACGTGCCCAATCCCACAAAGTACACCAACAGCTTTGAACCTTTTCACTGAACTAACTGGTGCACTAAGAAGTTGAGCGGGTTCACCTTAACTAAGGTCCCTTTCAGGTCATCAGTAGTTACACAACTTCTCTCTCAAGTGACTTAACCTGGTAGTTATAATAAAAGTGTTTACTATTTTTGTTTTATATATTTTATTTTCTAAAGAAAATAATTTACAAAAGAGATGGCAAGCCACCGCAATGATGAACTCAACCTGTTAGGTCTTTGGAAGAGAAGAAAATAATTTACAAAGAGGTGGCAAGCCACCGCAATGATGAACTCAACCTGTTAGGTCTTTGGAAATAAGCTAGAGGTTGTACTCCTCTAGAGAAAATGCCTCTAAAAGCACAATTCTCCCTTTTTGCAAGGAATTAATTAAAAAAATATAAAAAAATAAAAAGGACACAACACATTTGAAAAGATGAACAGAACTTTAACCAAGGGTAGGTAGGTTTCGACCCATATTTCTGTGGCAGTGTTAAAATGTCCTACATTTCGACATTTACCGAGGCGCACAGGGGAAAATCCCTAAGTGCGTCCAAAACCACAAACAAAATCTATACTACATCTTGCTGAGTGTTAAATTGAAAGTCCACTTTCCCATCAGATTGCATTTGACGTTCAAGGAGCCCAGAGAAAATTCGAAGGGTCAACAGGTGACAATGGTTGCTTTAGCTTCGCCATGTTAACCGTCTTTAATTATCATTACATTTCTTTTCCTTAAAGCAGGTTCAACTTAAGTTAAAAGTATGGCTTTCATACTATCCCAATTGGATAATGGTAACGGAATTATCGGTCGTTTTTTAATGCTTGCAACCAATTCAAGGCATGTACATTTTTTATTTATTTCCAGAAATGGAATTATTGATCTTGTTGATCTCTTATTCCCGTCTAATAAGCGTGCCGTCGCAAAATGTTCGTATGAAACCGTAGTAAACAAACGGCCTTAACTTTAAATGAGTACTGGGATGTAGTTCGATAAAATCGCCGTTATGGTACGCTTCGTTTACGCTGTTTTTTGGCTTGTTTTTTCTTTGCAAGACATGGCATCAAAAAATGGCTAGAGATTTTATCACAGAATTCCTATTGGAAAGGCACAGAAGAAATGACTTAATTTTCTCTTTATTCTATTCGCCATTGTTTTTGGAGACCAGACAAAACAAAACAGAAGAAATTACAGCATTGTCTCGTGGTTATTAATTATGATGCATATCATGCTCTTTCTTTTTTATTAGCATGACCGGGATTATTGCATATTATAAGCAAAAAAACCCAACGGGGGAGAATGCTCATTGTGATAGTTAGAGATAGTTGAAGCACTATGGAGATAATGAAATTTAGAGCATAAAGGGGGGAATTCTAAAAATTTAAGTACCCCGATTGTCTAGATCTGATAATGTCTCCATAAGGAAACCAGTAACTGTTTGAACAAAGTAAAATAATCAAAAAGCAAGACAGCTAGCGAGGCGAAGCTGTTTTCATAAACAGCAACAACAAGAAAAGGTCGGTGTTGCAAAGAAGTCTGATTTCAGTAAGTTAAAACGTTTAAATAAAAAAGAATAACACAGAAACTTTTATTGATTTATCGGATTTATCATGTTTGGATTTTTGTTGATACATTTATGAAAACATTCGTACAATGCAATGAAATATCGGTTCTGTAGGCGAAGAGAAATTGGGGTGAGGTTGTTTTTTCTATGAAACATTTCAACATGTTCTGGTTGTCAGTTTTCAATAAAATTTTCAGGATAATGTTTTCTTATATATATCTTTTAATTTTTGCAATAAAATAGGCACCTCAAAAAATTTTTCCAACAGGGTGATTACGCACCTTTAATCGCCCAAAAGAAGGAATGCAAAAATATCGAAAAAAAAATATCGTCAGCCACAGGGGAAAATATTGTCAGTCACAATCCAATAAACTCGTTACTAACTACCTTTAAAATTTAGAAACATCCTTCTTAAAAGTATAATAAAAATATTTTTTGACAACTGCATGCACTCTGTCTTGCAAGCTCATAAAAATTGGATGGGGCGAATAGTGGCTTATTTATATGGATTTATAAGAGACATGTGTAAGCAAAGGGTCTTGATTAGTGGTGATAAAAAGGAGGATTCAGATTATAATGGAGGCCAAGGTCTTGAGAAGGCCCATAGAAAAAAAACATAACGCGCAAAGACAATTAAAAACTCGACCCGACACCAATGTGGTATAAATGGCAGGCAACTTCATTGCATGAAAGTAGGTGATGGACTGCAACGAATAAAACTTGGCTAATGATCCATATCGTAGATCCTTATCAAATACATCGACAAAATACATGGGAAGTTTCCAGTCTGTCGCTAGATCATTTGAAAACATAGTTGGTCAATGCTAGGCAGAAAAGTACGGATAACAGCGAACAACGATGTATTTTGCAAATTATCACACTCGAACTGTTAAGTCTAATAATTTGTATTCTTAAATAATTGTTATTCTTAGTAAAATATTGGTGAACGCAGTTAACAAAACGATACTTTCGTTTAAAGCCAGTTTGTAACCATACGATGTTCTAGGATATAACATGATCGATCGTGAAGCGTTTTCCACATGGACAAATCGTTGGCAATAACTTTAATTCCCACCGTTATATCACCGTATGGCATCATAAAACTTTCCCAGATTACAATAGAAGCGCCGACAACCAATTTGAAGCACCTTACATTGTCGGCAATTATATTCGTAGAGTTGTTCATTCGTCATATGTTGGCGAATTTGCTTCAGTTTTTCTTTGTGTAACATTACTTTCTATTTAGAGTTTTTGTGTTTGCTGTATGTCAAATTCATAAGAGGATCACTGTAGTTGAATTCTTTCTGCAAGTTGTACTTTTAAAAAATAGTATCATATTTGATCAGCAGTCAAGTGAAAGCTGCTTAATTGCTCGAAAAGGGACACGCAGAGATTCTCGTAAATCCCGGACCCGGCCGCGTATATTTGAATACATATATATATATATATATATATAAATAAAAAAAGTACACACGCGACTTCCCATGCGACAATCGTTTTCTCCGCTGCAAAGCATGAAACTTGTAGCTTTCAAAATTGCTATCGTTATTAATCATACGTAGGTTGATTGGGAGGACAACACGGACTTGTTTGAGTGCCACGGCGTGAATTGTAGAGGTTACACCCTCTAGAGATCTTTATTCAATACGAGATCTCCCTTTTTTACAAGAACTAAAGACCGTCCATAAATATTACATCACAACATCTACTGACAGTTACATAGTACTACACAACATAAAAATGATGAACTCAACCTGTTAGGTCTTTGGAAACAAACTAAGGGTTATACTCCTCTACAGAAAATGCCTGTAGGAGCATAATTCTCCCTTTTTCAAGGAAATAATTAAAAAATAAAAAATAAAAACGACACGCACAATGATAAACTCGACCAGTTAAGTCTTAGATCTAAGGTTTAGAGACTTTGCTCCTCTAAAGAATGTTCACCTAAAAACACACATTTCTTCCTTTTTCCAAGGAGATAATTGTCACATACAAACAAAACTTTAGCAAACAAACAAAGAGCAGGACAGGACTTCTGAAAAGGTACAAGGGTTTCGAACCATATTCCTGAATCAAAGTAGCTACCCAAAATGTCTAGCTGGGTCACCCTAAAAGAGGTCTGCGAACAGTCTTTAGCAGGAACTAGACATTTCTTCCATCCGTTAAACTTTCAATCTGTCCTACGCAGTACTATCTTGCGTGACTAGGTTAATAAAAGGAATGGTTACTCTCCAAAGATAGAAACAGTACAGTTAAACGGCATAATTTTTTTTCTTTTTTGTTTGTTTAAATTTGACTGGGGGTAATAATCAAGATAGCTATAGAAATATGCTAAGAAATACGTGAAACCTACTGATCAGAATAAGAAAATAAATGTGTACAACCAGTAAAGACATATCATAAGAAAAATAGGAGAACACAGTATAAAATTCTCAAATGTAGTATTCAAGACTGAAACTTAACACAAGCGCTACCTCCGACATTTTACACGTACTAGTGGAGCGGTATCAACCACAACATCATGAATTCTTAGAATACCAAGACTAATCCATAAATACCATGCATATATTGACAAAGATAAAAAATCGAAACAACAAGGTATTCATAGACATTGCCACTGGGAATACACATATGTAGAGCGCTACCAACTACACATCCTAAAAACTAACGGAGAGCCACCAGCCGTTCCAATCTTAAGATTATCAATACCATGACATACAGTTCAAGCGACGAACCAAGGGAAGTAAATTTATTTGTTTTCATGTTTTACTATTTTTTAATTTTTATTTGTTTTTATTTTTATTTTTATTATGACTACTACGTGCCCAATCCCACAAAGTACACCAACAGCTTTGAACCTTTTCACTGAACTAACTGGTGCACTAAGAAGTTGAGCGGGTTCACCTTAACTAAGGTCCCTTTCAGGTCATCAGTAGTTACACAACTTCTCTCTCAAGTGACTTAACCTGGTAGTTATAATAAAAGTGTTTACTATTTTTGTTTTATATATTTTATTTTCTAAAGAAAATAATTTACAAAAGAGATGGCAAGCCACCGCAATGATGAACTCAACCTGTTAGGTCTTTGGAAGAGAAGAAAATAATTTACAAAGAGGTGGCAAGCCACCGCAATGATGAACTCAACCTGTTAGGTCTTTGGAAATAAGCTAGAGGTTGTACTCCTCTAGAGAAAATGCCTCTAAAAGCACAATTCTCCCTTTTTGCAAGGAATTAATTAAAAAAATATAAAAAAATAAAAAGGACACAACACATTTGAAAAGATGAACAGAACTTTAACCAAGGGTAGGTAGGTTTCGACCCATATTTCTGTGGCAGTGTTAAAATGTCCTACATTTCGACATTTACCGAGGCGCACAGGGGAAAATCCCTAAGTGCGTCCAAAACCACAAACAAAATCTATACTACATCTTGCTGAGTGTTAAATTGAAAGTCCACTTTCCCATCAGATTGCATTTGACGTTCAAGGAGCCCAGAGAAAATTCGAAGGGTCAACAGGTGACAATGGTTGCTTTAGCTTCGCCATGTTAACCGTCTTTAATTATCATTACATTTCTTTTCCTTAAAGCAGGTTCAACTTAAGTTAAAAGTATGGCTTTCATACTATCCCAATTGGATAATGGTAACGGAATTATCGGTCGTTTTTTAATGCTTGCAACCAATTCAAGGCATGTACATTTTTTATTTATTTCCAGAAATGGAATTATTGATCTTGTTGATCTCTTATTCCCGTCTAATAAGCGTGCCGTCGCAAAATGTTCGTATGAAACCGTAGTAAACAAACGGCCTTAACTTTAAATGAGTACTGGGATGTAGTTCGATAAAATCGCCGTTATGGTACGCTTCGTTTACGCTGTTTTTTGGCTTGTTTTTTCTTTGCAAGACATGGCATCAAAAAATGGCTAGAGATTTTATCACAGAATTCCTATTGGAAAGGCACAGAAGAAATGACTTAATTTTCTCTTTATTCTATTCGCCATTGTTTTTGGAGACCAGACAAAACAAAACAGAAGAAATTACAGCATTGTCTCGTGGTTATTAATTATGATGCATATCATGCTCTTTCTTTTTTATTAGCATGACCGGGATTATTGCATATTATAAGCAAAAAAACCCAACGGGGGAGAATGCTCATTGTGATAGTTAGAGATAGTTGAAGCACTATGGAGATAATGAAATTTAGAGCATAAAGGGGGGAATTCTAAAAATTTAAGTACCCCGATTGTCTAGATCTGATAATGTCTCCATAAGGAAACCAGTAACTGTTTGAACAAAGTAAAATAATCAAAAAGCAAGACAGCTAGCGAGGCGAAGCTGTTTTCATAAACAGCAACAACAAGAAAAGGTCGGTGTTGCAAAGAAGTCTGATTTCAGTAAGTTAAAACGTTTAAATAAAAAAGAATAACACAGAAACTTTTATTGATTTATCGGATTTATCATGTTTGGATTTTTGTTGATACATTTATGAAAACATTCGTACAATGCAATGAAATATCGGTTCTGTAGGCGAAGAGAAATTGGGGTGAGGTTGTTTTTTCTATGAAACATTTCAACATGTTCTGGTTGTCAGTTTTCAATAAAATTTTCAGGATAATGTTTTCTTATATATATCTTTTAATTTTTGCAATAAAATAGGCACCTCAAAAATTTTTTCCAACAGGGTGATTACGCACCTTTAATCGCCCAAAAGAAGGAATGCAAAAATATCGAAAAAAAAAATATCGTCAGCCACAGGGGAAAATATTGTCAGTCACAATCCAATAAACTCGTTACTAACTACCTTTAAAATTTAGAAACATCCTTCTTAAAAGTATAATAAAAATATTTTTTGACAACTGCATGCACTCTGTCTTGCAAGCTCATAAAAATTGGATGGGGCGAATAGTGGCTTAGTTATATGGATTTATAAGAGACATGTGTAAGCAAAGGGTCTTGATTAGTGGTGATAAAAAGGAGGATTCAGATTATAATGGAGGCCAAGGTCTTGAGAAGGCCCATAGAAAAAAAACATAACGCGCAAAGACAATTAAAAACTCGACCCGACACCAATGTGGTATAAATGGCAGGCAACTTCATTGCATGAAAGTAGGTGATGGACTGCAACGAATAAAACTTGGCTAATGATCCATATCGTAGATCCTTATCAAATACATCGACAAAATACATGGGAAGTTTCCAGTCTGTCGCTAGATCATTTGAAAACATAGTTGGTCAATGCTAGGCAGAAAAGTACGGATAACAGCGAACAACGATGTATTTTGCAAATTATCACACTCGAACTGTTAAGTCTAATAATTTGTATTCTTAAATAATTGTTATTCTTAGTAAAATATTGGTGAACGCAGTTAACAAAACGATACTTTCGTTTAAAGCCAGTTTGTAACCATACGATGTTCTAGGATATAACATGATCGATCGTGAAGCGTTTTCCACATGGACAAATCGTTGGCAATAACTTTAATTCCCACCGTTATATCACCGTATGGCATCATAAAACTTTCCCAGATTACAATAGAAGCGCCGACAACCAATTTGAAGCACCTTACATTGTCGGCAATTATATTCGTAGAGTTGTTCATTCGTCATATGTTGGCGAATTTGCTTCAGTTTTTCTTTGTGTAACATTACTTTCTATTTAGAGTTTTTGTGTTTGCTGTATGTCAAATTCATAAGAGGATCACTGTAGTTGAATTCTTTCTGCAAGTTGTACTTTTAAAAAATAGTATCATATTTGATCAGCAGTCAAGTGAAAGCTGCTTAATTGCTCGAAAAGGGACACGCAGAGATTCTCGTAAATCCCGGACCCGGCCGCGTATATTTGAATACATATATATATATATATATAAATAAAAAAAGTACACACGCGACTTCCCATGCGACAATCGTTTTCTCCGCTGCAAAGCATGAAACTTGTAGCTTTCAAAATTGCTATCGTTATTAATCATACGTAGGTTGATTGGGAGGACAACACGGACTTGTTTGAGTGCCACGGCGTGAATTGTAGAGGTTACACCCTCTAGAGATCTTTATTCAATACGAGATCTCCCTTTTTTACAAGAACTAAAGACCGTCCATAAATATTACATCACAACATCTACTGACAGTTACATAGCACTACACAACATAAAAATGATGAACTCAACCTGTTAGGTCTTTGGAAACAAACTAAGGGTTATACTCCTCTACAGAAAATGCCTGTAGGAGCATAATTCTCCCTTTTTCAAGGAAATAATTAAAAAATAAAAAATAAAAACGACACGCACAATGATAAACTCGACCAGTTAAGTCTTAGATCTAAGGTTTAGAGACTTTGCTCCTCTAAAGAATGTTCACCTAAAAACACACATTTCTTCCTTTTTCCAAGGAGATAATTGTCACATACAAACAAAACTTTAGCAAACAAACAAAAAGCAGGACAGGACTTCTGAAAAGGTACAAGGGTTTCAAACCATATTCCTGAATCAAAGTAGCTACCCAAAATGTCTAGCTGGGTCACCCTAAAAGAGGTCTGCGAACAGTCTTTAGCAGGAACTAGACATTTCTTCCATCCGTTAAACTTTCAATCTGTCCTACGCAGTACTATCTTGCGTGACTAGGTTAATAAAAGGAATGGTTACTCTCCAAAGATAAAAACAGTACAGTTAAACGGCATAATTTTTTTTCTTTTTTGTTTGTTTAAATTTGACTGGGGGTAATAATCAAGATAGCTATAGAAATATGCTAAGAAATACGTGAAACCTACTGATCAGAATAAGAAAATAAATGTGTACAACCAGTAAAGACATATCATAAGAAAAATAGGAGAACACAGTATAAAATTCTCAAATGTAGTATTCAAGACTGAAACTTAACACAAGCGCTACCTCCGACATTTTACACGTACTAGTGGAGCGGTATCAACCACAACATCATGAATTCTTAGAATACCAAGACTAATCCATAAATACCATGCATATATTGACAAAGATAAAAAATCGAAACAACAAGGTATTCATAGACATTGCCACTGGGAATACACATATGTAGAGCGCTACCAACTACACATCCTAAAAACTAACGGAGAGCCACCAGCCGTTCCAATCTTAAGATTATCAATACCATGACATACAGTTCAAGCGACGAACCAAGGGAAGTAAATTTATTTGTTTTCATGTTTTACTATTTTTTAATTTTTATTTGTTTTTATTTTTATTTTTATTATGACTACTACGTGCCCAATCCCACAAAGTACACCAACAGCTTTGAACCTTTTCACTGAACTAACTGGTGCACTAAGAAGTTGAGCGGGTTCACCTTAACTAAGGTCCCTCTCAGGTCATCAGTAGTTACACAACTTCTATCTCAAGTGACTTAACCTGGTAGTTATAATAAAAGTGTTTACTATTTTTGTTTTATATATTTTATTTTCTAAAGAAAATAATTTACAAAAGAGATGGCAAGCCACCGCAATGATGAACTCAACCTGTTAGGTCTTTGGAAGAGAAGAAAATAATTTACAAAGAGGTGGCAAGCCACCGCAATGATGAACTCAACCTGTTAGGTCTTTGGAAATAAGCTAGAGGTTGTACTCCTCTAGAGAAAATGCCTCTAAAAGCACAATTCTCCCTTTTTGCAAGGAATTAATTAAAAAAATATAAAAAAATAAAAAGGACACAACACATTTGAAAAGATGAACAGAACTTTAACCAAGGGTAGGTAGGTTTCGACCCATATTTCTGTGGCAGTGTTAAAATGTCCTACATTTCGACATTTACCGAGGCGCACAGGGGAAAATCCCTAAGTGCGTCCAAAACCACAAACAAAATCTATACTACATCTTGCTGAGTGTTAAATTGAAAGTCCACTTTCCCATCAGATTGCATTTGACGTTCAAGGAGCCCAGAGAAAATTCGAAGGGTCAACAGGTGACAATGGTTGCTTTAGCTTCGCCATGTTAACCGTCTTTAATTATCATTACATTTCTTTTCCTTAAAGCAGGTTCAACTTAAGTTAAAAGTATGGCTTTCATACTATCCCAATTGGATAATGGTAACGGAATTATCGGTCGTTTTTTAATGCTTGCAACCAATTCAAGGCGACCACCGCCCGCAGAACAGATTGCTGCTAAGGATATGTTAATTTCAGAATTCCCCACTTGACAAGATTTGTAGGAGAAGGAAGCGTGTCATAGGTTGCGCCGATCCAAAACGAAAATAAACTTTGCGGCAGAGACAGTAGGTTCTTCCAAGAAAGATCGTATTTAATAAACGAGCACCATTTAGTCCAGTCACCTTGGACATGAAGCTGAACGGCTTGAGCATAATGATGTCTTCCTCATTGTCCTGCACAACATCTGATACAAGTTTGCGGTAAGAATGGGTACCAATTGCTGGGACACTCTTATGGCTTACCAGTCCTAAGCCTGCTCTACCAAACTGGTGGAAACCAAGTATTTTCTTGAACTCGAGTTGACTCTCTGCTGATTCTACTGTTTGATCTTCCTTCCAGTGTCCAGCCTATAAGTCTGGGGGAGAGTCTGAGACTGGAGGATCAGCCAAATCTCGGAGGAGAAGATGACCGCTGATCTTAGCAGATTTTAGTACAGAGGATAGACTTTTTAAAGGTAACGGGCATGGCGATGAAGCGGAATACAAACTTATGTTAGCAATAGAGTGATGGAGTCTCAGCCACTTTCTTATGAAGAAAGAAAACTTTTGTTATAGTGAAACAATACGAGATATCGGAACTTCGTAAATTAAAAAAGACCATCGTATTTGGGGAATTAGAAGATGATGCAAAAACCACACTTTGTGAATGCCTCTATGGGAAGACTTATCTATGAGTTTGACTTGCTCTACAGCGTTAACAATAACCTGTTGGACAACAGCTGAATCTGACAATGTTGAATTTATCGTTCGGCCAAGAAACTTAACTGGGTTTGCGTGAATAGATGGGATTGGTTCTTGCAGGACACAAAAAGGAGACTGATCTAAAACTTTTCCATTAGCTATAACAATGCTTCGTCTAAAGTCCATCCCAGCCCAATGAAGGGCTGTTACACAACGATCCAACAAGTTTTGAGTTTGAGGGACACTTGAAGACATTAAAAATATGTCATCCATAAAGGCTTTAACCGGAGGATGGTCTGAATCGCCAAGCGGAACACAACTTTTTAACTCTTCTTAGGCGCACACATACTCAATGATTACATTTATAGCTGCCAAAAATAGTATGATTGATAATGTACATCCAATAAAAATACCTCTAAAGTGTTGGTGCCAGCTGGATGAGGTTGTAAAAGAGAATGACTTGCTCCAGAGGCTGCCATAGTAGGCATTAATAAGCCTTAACCAAGACTCTGAAACACCATAGCGACGAAGGGCCATGAAAATGAGTTTATGCGGTATAATGGGATACGCATTCGCCACATCCAGCCATATTGCAGATAGTGCATTTTTTCTAGACGGCGTTTCTCAGAGCAGCCCAGACAAGAGACATATGCTCCCAGCAACCAAGAACTTTTTCCATACATCCTTTTTGAATGGATTTGTTAATAAATTGGTTTTTCTGAATGATGTGGTTTTCTAGGCGCTTTGACACAAGACTGAAAAAATGTTTTCCTTCCACATTGAGGAGAGCTATTGGCCGAAACTCCTTAATGGATGATGGAGATGGAGGCTTGTTTTTAGGGTTATAAACTTCTGAAGCGACCCTCCACTGAACAGGAATGTAGGAATTCTTTAAACAAGATTGGAAAAGGTTGAAAAGAAAGGACGCACTTTGAGGACAATTCTTGTAAACAGTGTAAGGTATTTGGTGCAATCCGGGTGACGATGCATTCCGCCGAGTATGAAGGATGGTTTGAAAGTCCTTGAAATTAAACTTGGAGGAATCAAATGCAGACGTGACGTTGGGAGCACTAGGCAAACCAGGAAGAGTCGAAAGCGGTATCTCATATAAGGGATCAACTAACACGGAAGATTTGTGGGCATCTAGGGATTCTTTAGGAACATTAAGCCTAATAGAGCATTTGGGATCCAGCAGATCTTTACCAGCCTGATAAGGATTCTTACCAAATGCACAGTTTGCATTGCGGATCTTCCATTGCTTTTTTCTGTTCCGTTCTCCCCGGCGTAATGTTGTTAACTTTAATTTAACATTGCCTAGCGAAGTTTGTAAATGTTCCCTCTGCATTGAGTCCGACACGTTTTCCAGTTGTTGAAGAAGAGAATTTTTCTCTTTTACCAACGACATGACCAACTGTAAGGCACGTCTGTTTAAACCAGATGGGGCATGTGTGGGTTGAGCCTTAAATCCAAAGAGAAGGGAAGAATGATGGTAAATTGTGGATTCCAGAATTTCCATTCTCTCTGACAAAGGGTGAGATCCTAACAGGTTGTGGAAAACAGCATTCTTGAGAGCGCTCCAAGTTCGTGGATGTCTAGCTGGGTCACCTCGAAGAGGTCCGCGGACGGTCATCAGCAGAAACTATACATCCCTATCTTCCTAAAATTAACTTTGACCACTTTCTGTTCAACGGTACTATTCTTTGTTTTAAACTCAGGCAATAAGTGGAGTCGTTACTCTCCAAAGACAAGATCATGTGTGATCAACCCCCCCCCCCTGCTAATATTTTTTTTATTATTATTATTTTTTTTTAACTGGGGTAATAAGTGGAGTCGTCACTCTCCAAAGACAAGACCTAGTATGATCAAACCCCTTTGCTAACTTAATTTTTATTTGATTTTGTTTTATTGTTGACTGGGGTAATAAGTGGAGTCGTCACTCTCCAAAGACAAGACTGAGTGTAGTCAAGCCCCCTTGCTGACTCATTCCGGTTAAAATATTCTTATCTCAGCTCTTCTAAAAAGAAAAAATATGACTCGTGACTGTTAATAAGGCGGTCATCACAGAAAATTACTGCTCTATCGTTGCAATGTATCCACCTGTGAACCATTTGGTCGAAGGCTATGGTTGTGTAGTGACCATTATTTAAGTTGCCGCAATGGTTGATAATAGCCCTTAATTGAAATATTTTACGAAATTTTACTTCTCCATCTACGGCAAAAGGTATGGAAGGGGTACCAGGGTAAGCAGTAATACGAGAGGCAATTTTTGACACAAGGCCGTTGGCACTGGCAAAACGTTTTAGCTGTAAAATGAGATGGAAACCGCACGACACTACCTCTTTTTTAACTAGAGCAGTTTGATGAGCGTTGCAAACATGACAGAAGTAGGCATTGGTGTCTGACAACTCCTCGCTTTCGAAGAAATTATCTAAGGAAGATTGTAACGTAGGGTACAGAGAAATTTGGATGCATGGTGCAATAACTTCTGAGGAGCTGGTAATATGACATGAATTGCAAGTGGTTGATGTCTTGATACCAATACTAAAAAGACTTCGTGCTGAGCAAAGATATTAAATGCACTTCCCTTCGCAGCTGAGATATGATGTTTCATAGCACGCAAAAATGGGAGGGATCAACTGGACTTCTAGAAACAGCCAAACTTTGAAGAACACCTACAAATGCTTTGCCCAACTTTGAGGTTGTTTTGTTTGCTGCTGGAGAACTTCTGCATTCTCTCCTTTACAGGGATAATCGGAAAGTTAATGGATTTCAACTGTACTGAAACAAACACCTATGAATGTGGAAACACGAGGATTGGTGAAATTTACTCATGCTTGGGATCTGGTGCGGGCCTTTGAGTAAGCATCCCCTGCCTCCTGTAAGACACCAGCCACATTCATTGACACTGTCCGCCAAAACCAATAACTTTTGTTAAACTTTGGAAAAAGAAAAGTCGACAGCTGCAAATCGTATCGTTGTTGCTTTTACCTACTAACCCAGAGCCCAGGGCTAAGAGAGGTAGACTTGGAACCCAGCCCTTAGAGAGGTTGTGACAAAGAATAAAAAGCAGCAAACCTGGAAACAGAAAAGCTTTCTGACCTTTGACATGAACACTTGAGAAATCGTATCGTAATGCTTGGGCTGACCAAGAAACCGCCCCTTAGAAAGGTAGACTTGGAACCCAGCGGCGGCAACCCAGAAAACCATTACATATCGTCTCGAGCTTAAACAAGTAATTCACCTCACCACCCAGTCAACTTTTATGCTTCGAAATCCGCCACACTCCATTCTTTGGAAGGAGTTATCAATCGTCTCGAGATTGTAACTGATGACCCATCCTAACCAATGAAGAACACACACTCTTCAGTCACCAAAACCGAAAAACCTTCGCGATCTATGGTCTTTCCCACCGTCAGTGGTCTTCCCCAGTGTCGACCAGTCTTTCCTGGCAGTCAACTGGATCTGTGTAAGAAACAGGAAAAAGAGAATAGGAGTAACTACATCGCAATGCAGATAAAACTAGTCTTTTAAGACGGAAAGTTTAATTAAAAAAAGGAGGTTTCTCTCCGTAGCAAGTTTTTTGGGTTTTTTGATTTTACAAGATTTTGTGTGACTTGCGGAAGATTTCTCAGGGTTTTTTGATTTCTTACATTCCATATTTGTAACAGAAGAAACTTCAGGAATGATTGGGGCCTTTTCAGGCTCAACCCAAGTGGTAGAATTTCGAGACATCCAGATGTAAAAAAAAGCACTCATGGAGGTAAAAGTTAGGGATTTTAATAGGGAACGTAAAGGCTTGTTAGGGAAACCAAAGCAACGAAAACAACGAGAATGTAAGACAGCTTGGAAATCCTTGAACTTTAGCTTGGAAGAATCGAAAGCTGAGACTAGTTTTGGTGGTGAAGGCAATCCAGGGAGATCTAAAAGAGGTATATGGCGTGAAGGATCGTTCATCTGTCATTTCAGTGGAATCAACAGTTAGTACATCTTGCAAAACAACTTTACACGGTTTTAATGTCCAATGCTTAGTGGAAGGGATTTACCTGCTTTAACAAATGGTATCTTTTGAGCTCACAGAGAACAGAAAGAAAATCAGCCTTGAGTAAGGGCAACCTCGCAAGAGCCTAAGACATGTGCTGTTGTGCATAAAAGTTTTCTACACAAGGAACAACTGGATTCAGTGCAAATGTTCCAACGATTTAAGTTGCTGGGTGACGGTAAAACGTTATAAGATTGATAATAAGGTGACAAAACAGCAAGCTGTAATGATAAGAATAGAATGAAAATTACAAAGTGCACGCACAATGATAAACTCGACCACTTAAGTCTTAAAATTTAAATTCTAGAGGTTTTGCTCCTCTAAAGAATATGCTCATATAAAGGAACACAATTCTTCCTTTTTCCAAGGAGATAAATGGCACAAAAATTGAACAAACAAAGACACATAGAGAGTAGGAAAGGACTTCGGTAAAGGGTACAAGGGTTTCGACTCATAATCCTGAACCAAGGTACCCAAAAATGTCTAGCTGAGTCACCTCAAAAGAGGTCTGCGAACAGTCTTCAGCAGAAACTAGACATTTCTTTCATCCATAACTTTTCATCTGTCCTACTCTGTACAATCTTATGTGACTGGGGTAAGAAGTGGAGTCGTCACTCTCCAAAGATAAGACCAGTGTAGTCAAACCCCCTTGCTGACATAATGTTTTTTTTTTTTTTTGACTGGGGTAACAAGTGGAGTCGTTATTCTCCAAAGATAGGACCTGGTACAGGTAAACCCCCTTGCTGGCGTAATTTTTTTGTTTTTCGCTTTTATTTTGACTCGGGTAATAAGTGGAGTCGTCACTCTCCAAAGACAAGACTACAAAAAAAATATAAAAAAATAAAATAACAAAAAAGAATAGTTAAACCCCCTTGCTGACATAAGCCGAAAGTTGTGGTGCTGACTGCAATCTACCTAAGCTCTTCAAGGAAAGGGATGTAAGGTTGTACACCATTAATCAAGCTTTGTTTTCAAGGGACCACTGCTCTGTCGTTGCAATGAAACCACTTACCATGCACTTGGTTATAAGCAACAGTAGTGTAATGGCCATTGTTCAAATTTCCAGAGTGGTTAATTACAGCCCTTAAGTTGTAGTGCTTGCGACAAGATACTTCACTGTCTACAGTGATAGGTATGGAAACGGTGCCCGGGTAAGATGTGACAGGAGAACAAACCTTAGACAAAGCGCTTTAACTGCAGAACCAATGTTGAACTGCACTCTGCGACCTCTTTTTCAACTGTTGCAGTTTGGTAACTATTGCAGTAGTGACAGAAGTACGAGTTGACACCTGACAATTCTTCACTCTCCAAAAAGCCATCTATTGAAGATTGTACAGTCGATGTCAAGGGCAGTTGAAGAAATGGACTTACTTGCTCAGAGGTGCTAATATTATTGCAAGCGCTGCAAGTAGTGCAGATTTTCACACGAGCCAAAGAAAGGAAAGGCTAAGGAGAACTCTGGTATGAGATACTCAAGAATCTCTAGGGCATCTTGCTGAGAGAACGGATTAAAAGCAGCACCCCTTGCATTAGAAACATGGCCTTTTAATGCATTTAGAAATGAAGAAGTGTTCACTGGAACCTTGGAGGAGAATAGTTTGCGTAGAATACTCACAAAACTTTTACCTATCGCCATATTGAAATCGACTGCGGGTAACACATAAAAACATTGCAAGATAGAATTGATGTAAAATGTGTTGCCCAAATTTAGTGATTCCTGTGATTAGAAAGAAAATAATTTACAAAGAGGTGGCAAGCCACCGCAATGATGAACTCAACTTGTTAAGTCTTTGGAAACAAGCTAGAGGTTGTACTCCTCAGGAGAATATGCCTCTAAAAGCACAATTCTCCTTTTTACAAGGAATTAAAAAAATATATATATAAAAAAATAAAATAAAAAGGACACAACACATTTGAAAAGATAAACAGAACTTTAACCAAGGGCAGGTAGGTTTCGACCCATATTTCTGAACCTAAGTACCCTGGATGTCTAGCTGGGTCACCTCGAAGAGGTCCGCGGACGGTCATCAGCAGAAACTAGACATCCCTATCTTCCTAAAATTAACTTTGACCACTTTCTGTTCAACTGTGCTATTCTTTGTTTTTAACTCAGGTAATAAGAGGAGTCGTCACTCTGCAAAGAAAAGACTGAGTGTAGTCAAACCCCTTTGCTGACTCATTCTGGTTAAAATATTCTTACCTCAACTCTTCTAAAAAGAAAACATGACTCGTGACTGTTAATAAGGCGGTCATCACAGAAAATTACTGCTCTATCGTTGCAATGTATCCACCTGTGAACCATTTGGTCGAAGGCTATGGTTGTGTAGTGACCATTATTTAACTTGCAGCAATGGTTGATAATAGCCCTTAATTGAAATATTTTACGAAATTTCACTTCTCCATCTACGGTAAAAGGTATGGAAAGGGTACCAAGGTAAGCAGTAATACCGGAGGCAATTTTTGACACAAGGCCGTTGGCACTGGCAAAACGTTTTAGCTGTAAAATGAGATGGGAACCGCACGATACTACCTCTTTTTAAACTAGAGCAGTTTGATGAGTGTTGCAAACATGGCAGAAGTAGGCATTGGTGTCTGACAACTCCTCGCACGTAGGGTGCAGAGAAAGCTGGATGCATGGTGCTACAACTGTTTCGGAACAAAATCCCCTTGCTCCTACTTCAACAGCAAAGAAATGCACAGACCAATTGTTTAATCTCATGACAGAACAAAGTGACGAGTATTTATCAACCTTAACTCCATGCCAAGTCTCCATGTTCTCTTTGCATAGGCAAGTTAATTCAAGGATAATTACAGTTTTGGTCATGGCAGAAGTTAAAAGTATGTCTGGACGAAGTTGAGTTACAGCAAGATATGGTGGTACTATTAAGGTCGAATCTAAGTCTGACAATAATCTCAATCAGCGGCCAGGTGAAGGATTCCCTGAATTTTTGAACGCTTTTTTGGTAGGAAGACGTGTACCAGCTGGAACAAAGCATATTTTATGACATCTAGATGGTTTTGTAATAATCATAATTATGTAATAATCATAATCGAATAAGAACTTCTGAATGGCTGTCACTAACACACGTAGAACAGTATCGTGGCGGTACGTAAATCTACCTTGTGAAAGGGCTAATTTACAAGCGCCTAAAATGTGGGACACGTTACAAGAGGGTTTTTTACATAGGGTGCAACTTTTGTCATTTTGAATTCCCCACTTGACAAGATTTGTAGGAGAAGGAAGCGTGTCATAGGTTGCGCCGATTCAAAACGAAAATAAACTTTGCGGCAGAGACAGTAGGCTCTTCCAAGAAAGATCGTATTTAATAAACGAGCACCATTTAGTCCAGTTACCTTGGACATGAAGCTGAACGGCTTGAGCATAATAGATGTCTTCCTCATTGTCCTGCACAACATCTGATACAAGTTTGCGGTAAGAATGGGTACCAATTGCTGGGACACTCCTATGGCTTACCAGTCCCAAGCCTGCTCTACCAAACTGGTGGAAACCAAGTATTTTCTTGAACTCGAGTTGACTCTCTGCTGATTTTACTGTTTGATCTACCTTCCAGTGTCCAGCCTTTAAGTCTGGGGGAGAGTCTGAGACTAGAGGATCAGCCAAATCTCGGAGATGAAGCGGAATACAAACTTATGTTAGAAATAGAGTGATGGAGTCTCAGCCACTTTCTTATGAAGAAAGAAAACTTTTGTTATAGTGAAACAATACGAGATATCGGAACTTCGTAAATTAAAAAAGGTCATCGTATTCGGGGAATTAGAAGATGATGCAAAAACCACACTTTGTGAATGCCTCTATGGGAAGACTTATCTATGAGTTTGACTTGCTCTACAGCGTTAACAATAACCTGTTGGACAACAGCTGAATCTGACAATGTTGAATTTATCGTCCGGCCAAGAAACTTAACTGGGTTTGCGTAAATAGATGGGATTGGTTCTTGCAGGACACAAAAAGGAGACTGATCTAAAACTTTTCCATTAGCTATAACAATGCTTCGTGATTTTGAAGGTCTAAAGCCCATTCCAGCCCAATGAAGGGCTGTTACACAACGATCCAACAAGTTTTGAGTTTGAGGGACACTTGAAGACATTAAAAATATGTCATCCATAAAGGCTTTAACCGGAGGATGGTCTGAATCGCCAAGCGGAACACAACTTTTTAACTCTTCTTAGGCGCACACATACTCAATGATTACATTTATAGCTGCCAAAAATAGTATGATTGATAATCTATGCAGAAAGAAAGCAAGTTTGGTGCCACGGTAAGAATGGATTTCCAGGACAGGTCATTTCGGATGTAATTCTCCCATCTGGTCCACTGCCCTTGTACTTCCAACTGCAGGTTATCAAGAGTAGGATACAAGGAGAAACCGCAAATTTTACTTTCATTTGTATTTCTATATTTCTTGACACAATAGTTTCACATCAAAAAAGCTACAGCCAGAGTCACAACTTCTGGTGCACAAGAGGGCTTTATGTAATTCTTTTTTATATTATATATTTTGGACATAGACATTTTTTCTATTTGTGTTCGTTCTGTAACCAGTCTGTTTATGTTATTAGCTCTGTCTTGTGTCGTATCGTTTGTGATAGAAGGATTGTTTTTTCTCTTTAAGATTTTCTCAGAGAATAGTTATAGGTCCAAGTTGGACAGTACTCATGCTTGTAATAAACAAGAAAGTGTATTTAACACCTTCTTCTGGGAGCCTAATCCCAATTTTATTTACATCCACCGTCCATGTAGACAAGATACTTAAGTACCGCTTGCTGTATTTTAAACATTTCCCAGGCTAAACAAATCCCAGGCTAAACAAATCCCAGGCTATCAGTTTGGTTATAGCAATCGTGATCAACGAAAAGGTGGCGGCGTTGGTTTCTACATTAAAACGTCGATCAAGTTTAAGGAGAGGAAAGACATTAATGAACTTGACAAAACAATAGAGCATCAGTGGATTGAAATTTCTGGTAAATGCAAAAGATCTAATATCCTTCTTGGTACGGTATATCAGCCAAGTAGTAAACCTGCCGATAAACTATCATGGCTAGAAAAATTTGATAACTTGTTGTCTCAGATTGTTGCAATGAATGAAGGTTCAATTATTATTACAGGTGACTTCAATATAAATTTAAATAAATCGACAGTCGAAAGCCGTCTTTATCTGGACATTCTTGAAACGTATAATATGTCACAACAAGTTTCTAAGTCAACAAGAAAGGATGTTGCTATGATTGATCACATCATTTCTGACCAGTCTTTAAAAACCATTTATGAGGATATTGTTTACTGTGGTGAAATTAGTGACCATGACGCACCATTTTGCATCTTTAAGAGTAAACCTGCCAAATACAATCCGAGGTACAAGTTTGTCCGTGATGAAAGAATTATTGAAGACTTCAGCCGAGTTCCGTTAAGCATCGTTTATACCATGGAAGACATGTCCGACAAACTAAATGTGTTAAACACTTTGATCATAGAATGCATAAATACACACGCACCTCTTAAACGGGTTAAACTTACTAGGCCACCAGCACCTTGGATGAAGGAACTTAAAATAACTGAGCTTCAACGTGAACGGAACCGTCTAAGGAAGGAAGTACGTGGGACTACTAACAACATACAATGGAATCTGCTAAGAGCTATTCGTAACAAGCTTAAAAAGCAGATAAGCTTAACTAAATCAATTTTTTTGAGAAAACTTAAAAATAAAAGCACAAAAGATGTGTGGAAAGTCATTAACAAAATCCTCCACCCAAATCCGAAAAATGTCAATGTAAATCCTGATGCCGTTAACGAATTCTTCAATAGTACTGCTACAAGAACAACCGGAATAAACAAACACCTTCCAGGGACAACAACTTCTCAGATGAACAGTTTTACTGATAAACCTAACTCTTTTCAATTAACACATGCTACTTTCCAAGATGTTATAAATGCAATTAGATCCTCACGACTTGACTGTTCAACGGGATTTGATAATATTCCCGCAAGGTATATAAAATATGTTGCTGACTATATCGCCTCGCCGTTAACGCATATTATTAACTGCTGTATTGATAATCCCACCTTTCCAGAGCAATGGAAAATTAGTCGTATTTGTCCGATCCCTAAAGTAACAAATCCTTCTAATCTAGCTGACTACCGTCCAATAAGTGTCCTACCAGTTCTGTCCAAAGTATTCGAGAGGATTATATTGATGCAAATCACGAACTTCATCGAAAAAAGCTCAGTCTACTGTTCAACACAATCTGGATAGAGAAAAGGACACTCTACGACTACCATTTTGTTAAAACTAAAAGATGATATTTTACATGCCATGAAGAACGGTGAAATCACGCTTTCTATATTTGCAGACTTTTCTAAAGCATTTGACACTGTTGACTATCCTACCTTGATGGGTCATCTTCACCAATTAGGTTTCTCGAAACATTTTATTAGACTAATTGATGATTATCTCAGTAACAGATACCAGTTTGTGCAGGTTGACGATAAAGTATCGCAGAAATTGTTGGTGAAATTTGGAGTACCTCAAGGTAGCATACTCGGTCCTGTTCTTTTTAATCTTTATGTTACTTTGCTAAGCAACAATGGACCAAGTACTTATCTTCAATATGCCGACGATACAACACTACAACGGCGTGTTAAAGTAGACAAGATAAAAGATGGCATATTATCAATGCAACACGAAATGGAACGTATTTATGATTGGTCCTCACGCTTCAATTTACGTCTTAATGTCAGTAAAACAAAACTTATGCTGTTTTCAACGAGTCAAATGTCGCGAAAGCATAATTTATTTGATTATAATGTCACCTTGGTAAATGATGATAAATCTATTGGTCGTGTTAATGCATTTAAAATACTTGGAGTGCATTTTAGCAAACATTTGACATGGAATTTACATGTGAACGCAATTATTAAAAGTGGTTATGCTTTTTTACGATCTTTACAGGAATTTAAACGTGCAGCCGATTTTAATCTTCGAAAATCACTAGCACAGAGCTTAATCTTGACAAAGATATATTACTGTAATACCATCTTCAGTAATTTACCAAAATATCTTTCGAAACGATTACAAAAGCTGCAAAGATCTTCAGCAAGTTTCGTTTGCCGTCGTCGTTGCAGTGATCATGACGTGCTAACATTACAATGGCTTCCAGTGGAAGAAAGAATATCTCTTTCTTTTGTAAAACTTGCACACAAAGCTCTGTTCAACAAAGAAAGTTGGCCAAGTTACCTGAAACTATCTTTTTTCCCTGTAACCGAACGATCGTTACGAACGAATACTATAAGAACAAATTTAATTGAGACAAACAATATTGAGGGTACTTTTGCCCACACTGCTGCCCTCCACTTCAACGACCTTCCATTTCAACTTCGGCAAATGGAAAACTATAACAAATTTACAAACTTAGCGAAAAAATATTTTTTTGATAGGGCAACAGCCAGACTTTTAAGTTGTTCTGATTTTTAATTTATTTATCTGTTTTATCTTAGCCTTTTCTTGATACAGATTTGTCAGTATTGATGATGAGGTGACAAAACAGCTAGCTGTAATGATATTTCTTGTCTAATGACAGCTGGTTCTACTATAGTTAGAGGTTGCAACCCTCTAGAGATTTTTCAAATATTTTTTTTTCTCACTCAATTGACTATGTTAACTTTTACTATTCCTAATTTTTAGTTTAATTATCGGTCGTGCTTTACCTACCAAGCCTCCTTTAGCTTTGATCAATTATAATGGTTCATTTATCCTAATGCCGTTCAATGCGTTTTCACAGTTCAAGACTTTGTATGATTATTTGACTGCTTCGTCTATACTCTTTTTGCGGAGAAAGAGCCATTGCTCGAACGGAGCTATTTTCCTCGTTCCCATAAATATATTAGAGCGTGACAAATTTCCGCGGTTCCCCCAGTACGTGAAATTTTGATGAAAACGTAGGCGTTTTTGACCCACTTACCCCACTTTTTTTATGGTCATTTCTTTAAAAGGTTCCGTGAAAATCTGGCTAATCGAGACAGCTTTATTTTATGCTGTTTCCAGTAGACATTGGTCTCCAACGAGTACGACGAATCCGGTTCTGTTTCTTACGCCCGATAGACATTTAATAGAAAAATACCGAGTTCTGACTCGTCAGATTGGATCACGTGGTTAAATTTTGTATCCGGGCTTTGGGTACTTAAAGTTCCCGCTTAAGTTATTTTATAAACCCTCTTGAAATTTGAAATTTCAGATGCGAGTTTTCATGAAAGTTTCTTGACCACAAGCCTTGGATTATTGGATAAGTTATTATTTGATAATTACTTTGGATAGTTTTTGAAACTTCTGTGTTTTGTTTATTTTTTTGTTTGTCTGCTTTTGGATAGCTTCTCTTGCCGACTGGTTGGGGAGGCCACAAGTTGGATAAACTTTATATAGTTTATTTTTAAAGTTATTTTTTGGTTTATTTTGTTTGCCTGCTTGGATAACTTCATTTCCCGAAGTTAGTTGCATAGCTCGCTGAGTTAATTTAGATTATTTTTGAAACTTGTGTTCTGTGCAATTTCTGTGCTTGATTGGTTAACTCGTTTTGCCTAAAGTTAGCTAGCTACCTACAAATCATGATATCGGTTCAAGCATATCGATCCACCATTGGTGCTTTTTATACCGCAGCTGCTAGTCACTGCCATAACAATACAGTAACAAATCATAATCACCACAAGTATTCAAATTATAAAATGGTTTTTGACACTACTGGCCAAGACTATTTTTGCTTTTTAAGAACTTTCATTTTAATGAGTTTTGTGTGCCTGCTAATCTGTAATATTAACCTTGCATCGATAAAATTACTGCTGTTGTTATCTGGTGACGTTGAAATTAATCCCGGGCCTGTTACCAATAATGATATTGACTTCCAGATTGCATGTCAGGAATCATATGCCACGTATCTTTTCAACAACTCAAATTCTGCCAATCAAATAGTTGCACATGCTAGAAGTATTGGTCTGTCCAATGTCACATATCGGGAAGTGACAGCAGGTGATGGTAATTGTTTCTATAGAGCAGTGATACAACAACTTCATAGACCTGAAATTAGACAATGTATCCCCCATGAACTACATTTTGACGATCACCTTCAACTTCGAACAGCTGTTGTTAATTTTGTACGGAAAAATAATGATAAGCCAGTTTTTGTGGAATGTAGAACTGTTGAAATGATTAGCCCTGAACAATGGGAACATTTTTTACAAGCTCAGTCAAGACCAACCGTGGATGTTGAAGAGATTTTTATTCGGGCAATAATGTTAGGAATCAACATTTTAATAACCTAGGATACTACCACCGCTGAGCATCCCTACACTGTTATAGCTTCAACTTACGAAGAAACTCATGAACTTTCTGCTGATCAACAGGCAGTACAAATACTAAATAAAGGCTCCTTTATTTTGCTTGGAAGGGTTAACAATAATCACTACCAGTCATTAATATTTGATAACAATGTGAACACTTGCACTAGTAATTCTGCAAGTATGACTAGTATATTAACTTGTAGTCCACCTAAAAAAGCTACTCGGTTTTTATCGGAAAATATATTTCAACCTAAAAATACAAATTATCAAAGAACTAATTTAGGAGAAAACCGTTTTGAACAAAGCCAGGATTTTCTAGTGGAAAATTTAATGAATTCTATCATGTCAGCCGATAAATCAAAGTTTAAACTGCAAAAAAATAAATTCTCAGCTAAAGAGTATGCTTTAAAGCAAAAATGTATTGATTTGAATATTCAATATGAGAAACCAAAACTCAACGAAACAACTACTGAAACCAGAAAAAGACGTAACCGAATAAATGGCAGACTAAAACGTTTACAAAAAATAACAGTTCCACAACCAGTTTCTAAGAGCAGTAAGGGAAATATCTTGCCAACAAATTTGCCAACCTCAAAAACAAAAAATGCACAATCAATATCAGTAAATTTACCTATTAATCAACCAATATCCTCTACCGTTACTATCAATGAAGCAATCAGTAAGGAAAATATGTTGCCAACAAATTTGCCAACCTCAAAAACAAAAAATGCACAATCAATATCAGTAAATTTACCTATTAATCAACCAATACCCTCTACCGTTACTATCAATGAACCAATCAGCCAGCAAGAAATATTTCAAACAGAACTTTCTACCATTCATCCAAATCCTGCTGTTGTTGCAGCTGTACAAAAGTTTGAGGAGGGTGAGATGTTACATAGTTTAGCCTCTTGTAAAACTTGTCTTGAAATCCGACCAGTATTTCATGCTACCTCACCCATTAATCAAACTGCCAGAAATGAAACAAAACTAATTTCTGTCAAACATTGGAAAATTTCAAGTGATGGAAGATGTTCCAGATGCCATACTGAAAGTATTCGTAATTTAAAACAAAATGTGATGACAGCTGCCAGATATTCGGGTATATTTAGTGTTGACAATGACGCTTTGGGTCCAATACAAGATAATATTCGCCATAACGATATGCATTTTTCACTTGTACCGCAATATCTTCAAAACTTAACAATATTGGAAGAAGCACTGATTCGTCGCATCACCGTTATTATGAATGTACACCTCTTGCGTTATGGTATGGTTGCATCTAAAGGTCATTGTATTAGTTTTCCACAAAGAATGCAAATTGCTACTGAATTACCGTCATTGCCAGCAGATGTAGGGATAATTGTTATAAAGAAAAAGGGAAGCCGGATTTCAGTTCAACAATACACTGTACAAAGAAATAAAGTTGACAAAGCTTTGCGTGGTTTGTGTTTTGGTTTTCCTGAAGGTGGAGTTGAACAGCCAGATATTCTAAACACGCATCTATATAATGGCCCTGACCACATTAATCGTAAATTAAAAGGACATTACTTTCAGTATTTACCTAACGAGTTTTTTAAGGATGTCTCTATCAAAAAAGATCGTATTCTAAATTTACCTGAAAAACGCTCAGAATTACCTGATTTACCTGTTGTCGAGTTACCGCATATTATACCTGAAGGAGACAAGGGTCCCGTGGAAAATCAATTTCAACAAGACCTGATGATGATGAAAGTATCACTCGGTCAGGTTTAGTATGCCCCATTGAACCTAAAGATGCTGACAAAGAGTTACGAACAATATTACAAAAGATTTTAGGATCGGAAGAAGCAGTCAATCGAGCTCTACAACAAGGCACAGTTGCTAGTGCAAATTTGGAATATACCCGAGAAAGGCCAATTCGTGAATTAAAAACTCCAGGCTTTTTTACAATGGCATACCCTGCAGTTTTTATTAATGGTCATTGTGACTTTACTGTTCCGAGGTTAAAAAAAATCAAATTTGAGGACTACATTGAACATATATACCACTGCGCAGATAACCGTGTAACCAAACATCCGTACTTAAAATTTTTCATATTGAACATGCGATTGCGGATCCAAGCATTGCAACAGGGTAGCTTTGTTGTTTCTCAGCAATTAAATGATGCTCACATCTCACAATTGCAGAACTGAGAGAAAATTTGCAAAACAATGATGATTCTATTCCACGGAAAATCATCAGTATTGGTAAAAACTTGGTAAATACTGACCCTTACTAGAGAGAACGAAAAAAGAAGGTAGATGCCATGTTTTTTCGACGCAAGGAGTTCGGTGATCTGCCAGCCTTTTTTGATACCAATAGTTGTGCAGAATTTCATTGGAAGCTCTTACACGAACTGCTGATAAAGTATCATGCATTAATAAATGTTTATGTTCGATTTTCATACAGGCTGTTTTCATAGAAGTAGTACTATTTATTTTAATCTGCTCTACGTTTAGTTCTATTTTACATCAATATGGCAAGCATTCATGTATGTATCTAGTTTCTGTCACTATCACATTTCAGTTCAAATACTCTCACGAACGTCATAATTTCAAAGTCTTCCTTTGTTAATTAATTTGTATTTTTTTTATTTAGAACAAAAAAATAATTCGCCGAACAGGTTTTTTTTATTTAGAACAAAAAATAATTTGCCGAACAGGCAACACAAAGAAAACCCAAGAGGACATAACCTCTTTAAAAAATGAACTGGTAAGTGGGCTTAATCTGAAATAAAAATACTACTTCTAAAAATAATACCTACTATTTTGTTGCAAATATATACATTCGTTTTCTCATTTTGATGTAGGGTTTTGTAAGAAGCACCCTTGTAAGGTTTACAGAGGAGTCAACCTCGTTAAAAAGTCAATTGGTGAGTTTTTACTTAGTACTTACATTTTTATTTGCAAACACAACAAATAGTGTACTGGTTTACTTTTCATGTCTTTTTGTGTGTACTCGCTATTTATATGGGACAGCAACTTTCATAGCGTTTTTCCATTATTTAGTTACCCTTTCGGTATTTAGTAGGAATGTCCAATAAGGCAGTTTCAATTTTTTTATAGAATGAGGAAATTAGAAGGAGAGAAGAGGAGTCAACCTCTTTAAAAAATCAGTTAGTAAGTTTAAATCAGTTCACCTTAAGTATCAGCAGCACAATTTTCACCTGTGGCGTGCTTCCGGGGGAAAACTAAGCTCAGAGTTCACTTGTGTCATGTGTTTTCCTGAGTATTTTTATCAATGTTGTGAGGCGTAGTTTACTTCTTTTGAAAATGATTTTTTTTCCTAATTAATAAACCGGGGGAGAAACCTCGAACTTCGGGGTCTTTGTCTCTTTTTATAACGCCGTCTCTTTTATCAAAAAAGCCCTGGGATGGAGGTTGGGGGATATAGGCTCAGTAAAGTCCTGGGGACGAGGTTGGTATACCTGTTTGCCTTTACGCTTTGCTTTGTTTGTATTACTTTTTGCAGAGCATAGTTACCAGTTGCCGTCCTTAATAATGACTTTGGATCATTTCTGTACCTTGACTTTAGAGTTATGAAAGACCAATATTGTTAATTAAATTTATTGGTGCCAAGTTGACTTTTAATCTCAAATTTATCAAACAATGATAGTTTTTTTGACGCTATGACACCTGGATATTTTCTAATACTCCCGGAATATGATACAAGCTTAGAGAATACGTAATCTTTGAGTTGTAAATGGACGAATTTCTATTAAGGCACTTGCCCGTTCCTTGCCGTATCCCTTGCCTTTACCTACCCTTCCCATGCCTTTTCTGGTGGCTGCCATGCCCATGCCTACAATGCCCTGCCTACCTCTGCCTTGCTGATTACTCTTCCTGTTTCCTTGCCTGCCTATGCCGAGCCTTTTCCTTGCCGTGCTCAATGCCTTTGCCTTGCTTGTGCCTCCCATGCCTTGCCTACCCCTGCCTTACTGATTCCTCTTCCTGTTTCCTTGTCTGCCTTTGCTGTGCCCTTTGACGTGCCCTGTTTCCTTGCTTGCCTTTGCCGTGCCCTGTCCTTGCCGTGCTTCATGCCTTTGCCTTGGCAACCTCTCCGCAACACTTTCTATACTGGTTGCTCATGTTCATTTTGTTTTTATAACTGATTGAATTTATATTTACGTTTGCACATACATTTAGTATTTACACGTTTCTGCATTAAGAACCATTGTAATTTATGGATGCTTGAAATATATGTCGATTAATAATAATAATAATAATAATAATAATAATAATAATAATAATAATAATAATAATAATAATAATAATAATAATAATAATAATAATAATAATAATAATAATAATAACATTTAAATAGTTACCCATCCACTCATTAGCGTATAAACGACGGTGAAAAATTTATAATCAATACGTGAGTGACCCCTTAATTGTTATTGTTTTATGAAAAAGTATTTAGGAAGTTCTAAGTGAACAGAAAAACAGTTTGTGATAGTAAGTGTAAAAATTTTTGCGGAGAGAAGCGGAGGGCGCGTCAGCGCCCGGAGCGTAGCGGAGCCCATTTCCTCATTAAATAAGCCAAATATAAGGGACGGAGGAGAGTGTATAGGATTTCCGCACGTATACATCAAAATTTTCAATTTTCGTCAACTTTTTTGACTGGGTTGCCCAGTAGCTTACTGTGGTCATTTTCCCCGTAAATTTATGATTCAGCGAGACAAAATCTAAGGTACGGCGATGGAGTGCTTTTGTTATTTTTAAAGATGGGCTAGTGGGGATTTCCAGTTGAGATTAAGTTAGCTTTAGCCATGTGATATATGGTCACTTTGACTAATATCATGTGACTTTTTCTCGGATAACATAGCGCCTCAAACTCAAACTTCCGTTAATCTAAGCTAGCTATATCGCAGCCGACGGAGGAAGGGCTTGTTCATGAAAACGAAGAAAGGGTATGTTTAGCTCGCTAGTATATCAATATTTTTTACATGTAATGAACCCATTCTTATTCTCACTCACACCTAAAGCTAGCTAGCTTAAAACTGCAGATTTAGATAGAATAATAATAGAACTTAGATAGCATTTAGCTACCTAGCTACTGTAAGAGTTATCTAGCATAAAAACCAACAAACAATGCCATATAGCTAGCATAAAACTAGCTACAAAGCTTGCATAAAATTAACTACTTAGCTGGGATAGAACTACCCATGTAGCTAGCAATAAATTGCTATTTTTGCTGGCATAAAATCAGCAACATAGCTAGCATAGAAAAATTCTTTGAGAAAGATTTTCTGCCTATCCTCTAGCTAGCTATTATACATATATACTACACAGTGAGTGAGATAATTCTACTCTGTAGGAATGTCCCATCATACAGCTTGTTCTAGCTACAATCGTCCACAAAATGGCCAAACATAGCCAGCTAGATATTTTGCAGATAGTACGTTCTGTTCTCACTCGTGATCAATGTTTATATACAGCTATGTCACGTGTAATTGTTTACGTTGCTTAGCCACAAAAGGGCAGTTCTTAACATTAAGGTGGAATAGACAGCTATATTTTCGTGGACGATTGTAGCTAGCAATATATATTGTACACACGTCAGGAAATAAACTTTTCCCATAAAATATTGCAGTTTTTTTTTTGCTTTAAGAGGGTAAAAACAGGTTATAAACTGTATTTTTATTTTTAAATGTTACAAAATTTTCCACAAAGTAAAATTGTTTTAGGTGCGTAGGATAAAAACAGCTTGTTAACTGTCTGTTTGTTTGAACCGAAGTTAGGATAGTTTTTTGGAAATGGGTATTATGCCGAAACGTATGTGCGAAACAGTATACCTGTGCAAATCACTCAGCCCAGTGTTAACAGCAACCTGTTACCTGTGTTTCTATTTAACAGAAGTTGCGCTAATTTTATGTTTGAAATGGTATTAAACCTATATGGATGTGCAACATTGTTTACCTATACTAAGCGCTCACCCTGAATTGTAATTCACTTTTAAGTTTTGAGAAATTCGCTAAGATGGGCACAACATATAAACTGTATTTTTGAAGACAAGTTATTATTTGAAAAATATATTACACCTGAAACATCTTACTGTTGTGTGTGGTTCACATAATTTATGATATACTGCATACTTGTACTAAAGCGCTCCACATGAATGTGTAGCACAGTTTACAAAACGTATAAATCGCTCTACACCAGACGTTTAACGACGGGTGTTACAGTTACTTGCGACTAAACCAGACATTTCAACGCCAGGTACCCCTGTCTAGTTAGTAAAAAGGCTATGTGAGCATATATAAGATGCACATGTAAAGTTTTTCATATATATATATATATATTCATGCCCTGTTGGTCTAATGGCTATGACACTCATGCAAATGAGAGATCCAGGTTCAAATCCTGGACAGGGCTAGGAAAAATATAATTATCTTGCAACAAGCAGGTATTCATAAGTATATGATACTAGCTATATTGAGTATAATAGGTAATCTTTTGAGTCGTAGAGGGGGAATTGCGTACATTTATCACTTTCATTTATAGAGCCCAAAATGCTTTCTTTTTATAATAGATCTATCACTTTATGGTAAAAAGTTTTGTGGTGATAAACCTGCTAGGCACAAGAAACCAAAAAAGGCGTTTTTTACTAAACTTTTTTGCCTTTATCGTGGACTTCTCTGATTATTTCTAATTCTTGACTTTTTAATGTTGCTGTCATTACCATGTTTATTTACATTTGAGCAGTTTCTAATTCGTCAGATTATAAAAAAAAAGTAATGTCATTGGCCCGGGAAATATTGCGTCTGAAACTGGGAATTTGATAATACAGAAGTGCTCTGGTAAATTTTCCAAAAACAAACATTTTTTATTTGATTGGACAGAATGGATCACGTGAATCTTTCCAAACACAAACATTTTTTGCTTTGATTGGACAAACTGGAACACGTGGTTTAGGCGATCGAAATATACTCTTTTGGCGCAACTTTTTTTCAAACCCTCTGGAAATTTTCTGCAGCGCGTTGTTTGTTTGCTGGAACGAAATTGATACTTCCTGGATTATTGGATAAGTATTATTTGATAATTTTGTCTGTGTCTTGTGTTAGAAAACAACCAAACATTTAGCTAGGTATAAATTGCAGCTAGGTGCATCTTTATATCTGATTTTTTTGCCCCCGCTGTGTCCCTGCATTTTGGCGTAAGCTAGATAGCTAGCAATTGTAGCTTACTGTTTGTATCTCTTTTTTTGTCCCCTGCTCTGTCCTGTATTTTGATGCAAGGACTATAAATACATTGCCACAGTCAGCAAGGAAGTAGATTTACTTTTGTTTAATCTGATTTAGGTGCTAACTGCAGCTCTAGGTAGCGGTAGCAACCGTAGCATCGTAGAAATCGTGTCTCATTGTAGTCAATTGTAGCATTGTAGAACAATCAGACAAACTAATCATGATATCTGTCCAAGCATATCGTGCCACCATTGGTTCTTTTTAAAATGTAGCTGCTAGCCACTCCAAAAATATGACAAATGAAACAATAAATTTTCACAGCTATTCAGGAATGGTTTTTGATGACAAGGTGGATAATAACAACGACTTCAATCATTTTTTGAAACTTTTTATTTCAATAATTTTCATGTGTTGTCTGAGCTGTAATATCAATCTTGCATCTTTGAAATTACTGTTATTGTTATCTGGTGACATTGAAAGCAATCCTGGACCCTATAATAACAATGATATTGACTTTCAAATATCACTACAGGAATCTTATGCCACCTATCTTCTAAATCAGTCGAATTCTGCTGATCGTATAGTCGCTTATGCTAGAAGTATTGGTCTGTCAAATATAACATATCAAGAAGTGACAATAGGGGATGGCAACTGCTTTTATAGAGCAGTAGTACAGCAACTTAGTCGCCCTGAGATCAGACAAATTGTCCCCCCTGACCTACACTTTCAAAATCACCTCCAACTACGAGCAGCTGTGGTCAAGTTTGTTCGCGAAAATAGTAATGTAGGAATTTTTCAAATTAACAGAGACTTTTTATCCATAAGCTCTGAAGAGTGGGAACGGGACTTACAAATTCAGTCAAGGTCTACTGTTGATGTTGTAGAAATTTTTATACGAGCTGCTTCAATAATGCTGGGTGTCAACATTTTGATAACATCTGATACCAGTACTGCAATACACCCATATACCCTTATTAGTCCTACTCATGATGAAACACATGATATTCCTGGTGAACAACAAGTGGCACATCTATTGACTGATGGTACCACTGCGGGTGCTTTTATTTTGCTTGGTAAGGTTAATGAAAATCACTACCAATCGTTGGTCTTTGATGACAAAGTGAGCAATCCTTCCGTTACATCACCCACATCACTCAGTCCATCTAAAAAATATCCTCGTTTGTCATCACAAAATCCTAAAAATATAACCAATCAAAAACCTGTTGAAATGGAAATTACTACTTTGAATCAAAATCCAGACTTCCTAGTAGAAAAAATAATGAAATCTTATATGTCTGCTACTATAATACCAAAAAGAGTCAAGTCTAAATGCAAGTCTAAACGCAAGCCAAATTATAATAAAGAAGCTGCTTTGAAGCTAAAGTGTCTGCAGTTGAATATTAAATATGAAGAACCTAAAGTTAATGAAACAAATATCGAAACAATAAACAGACACAGGCGAATAAGTTATAGCTGCAAAAAAACCGTTTCTAAAACAGCCATGGATAAGCAGAAAAATGCCAATTTGAAAAAACCACCTGCCTGCAAACGTACATGCGCCCCGCCACCTAATACACTTCCAATTATTACACACAACCAGGTGAATATTTTACCAACCACACAGTCCATACCATCCACACAGTCAGTGCCTACAATTGTCACAGACAACCAGACCACTGAACAAGATCAAATTTATGGAAATGAAACCTCCACCATTCATCAAAATCCTGATGTTGTGGCAGCTGTAATACAGTTTGAGGAAGGTGAGAAGTTACATAGCTTGGCAACCTGTAAAACTTGTCGTGAAACCCGGCCAGTATTTCATGCTACTCTCCCTATCAGTCCTACTGCAGAAAATGAAACAAAACCAATTACGGTAAAGCCTTGGAAAATTTTCAGCGATAAAAGGTGTGACAGGTGTCATCGGGAGAGCCTTAGTCGTTTTAAAAAGAATGTAACAACTCCTGCTAGATTTTCCGGTATACTGTCAGTTGATGATGATGATTTGGGCCCATTACACGATAACATCCGCCATAACGATATGCATTTTTTACCGGTACCACCATAACTGCAAAATTTGACCATACTGGAAGTAGCATTGATTCGTCGTATCACTGTTATCATGAATATACACCTCCTGCGATATGGCATGCTTGCATCAAAAGGACATTGTATCAGTTTTCTTCAGAGAATGCAAATTGCTAAAGAATTGCCATCGTTACCATCTCAGGTTGGAATAGTGGTTATTAAAAAAAAAGGAACTCGAAATTCAGTAAAGTTGAAAATGCATCTGTTGTTGAAATGCCACATATTATACCAGAGGAAGACAAGGGTCCTGCTGAAAATCAATTTCTGGAAAACTTACCTCAAGATGATGAAAGTATAACCCGTTCTGGTTTAGTTTGTCCACTTGAATCTAAAGATGCTGACAAAGAGTTGCGAACAATACTGCAGAAGCTCTTGGGCTCTGAGGATGCAGTTAATCAAGCTCTTGAACATGGCACAATTACGAATGCAAATTTGGAATATACACGAGAGCAGCCTATTCGAGAATTAAAAACTCCTGGGTTTTTTACTATGGCATACCCAACTGTTTTTATTAATGGAAATTGTGACTTAACGGTTCCAAGGTTGAGTAAAATTAACTTTGAAGAATACATCGAACATATATATTATTGTTCTGATAATCGTGTAGCGCGTCATCCATACTTAAAATTTTTCTTATTGAATATGCACTTACGAATGCAAGCACTACAGCAGAGTAGCTTTCTTGTTTCCCAACAATTAAATGATGCACATCTCACAATTGCTGAACTGAGAGATAATTTACAAAATGACGATGATTCAGTTCCACGAAAAATTATTAGTATTGGAAAAAACCTGGTGAATACTGATCCATACTGGAGAGACCAAAAAAAAAAGTGGATGCTCTATTGTTTTTCAGACGAAAGGAGTTTGGCGATTTACCGGGCTATTTTGATACCAACAGTTGTGCAGAATTTCATTGGAAACCATTACATGAATTACTTATTAAGTATCATGCCTTAATGAACAATTTAAACGAAGATACTGTGCGGCAACAAATGGAAAACGACAGCAAATTCAAGCGGGAAATGATTCTACAAAATCTTCATATCGTCACACAGTATTTTGATGCAAGGACTATAAACTACTTTGCCACAGTCAACAAGAAAGTGTTTCAATATAATGATAGTTGGTGGCGATATGAATTCGCTAAAGGTCGAGGTGAGATACATGGTCACGCAATTATATCGTCCTCTAAACACGCTCAAAAGGTCAAAACAATCATGGATGGATTGTCGAATGATGTACCTGACTCACAAGCATCCCAAACTGCTGCACAAGAACTTCAAAATTGGTTGCAAACCACAAATGAAGACAGTGATGACATTTTTTCACCCATATTTACTTCACTGCATCCTGCTGGGGGAAATGAAATTATAGATACCTCTGGAATTAGAACTTGGGTTCCAAACAAAAATCAATGGCCAACACCAGAAGGAAGTCAAGCTCCTCCAGACCATAACCCATTGGCGCAAGAACTTGCAGATGTCGCTAACCATGAAGGTGGTATAAGAGAGCAACATACTTATCTTGTTAATAGAATAGGTCTCCATAATTGTAATTCCAGTTGTTTGCGTTATCGTCGTAAGAATAATAAGGAAAAGAATACCGCTCAAAAAAAGTACTGTCGTTTTCATTTTGGTGATCTTGATCCACAAACCAAAAAAACAAGTGGCAAAGAGATTCATCCTTTTCATGCTGTCATAACAAAAGGGGAACATCCTAGATATGAGGGACCGCGCGATCATCCTCGCCTAATGATGCATGTTAAAACGTCTGCTTAGTTGGCTAGCAAATTGTGACAGTCAAGTCATTATCGATCAGGATCTTATGGCTCTTTAAAAATACATTGCTGGTTATGCTTGCAAGGGGGCAGCCTCAACTTAAGATTTGGTACATGTTTATCGGCATCTCATTGAAAACACTGCTGATGGATGCACTGTTAAAAATTTGGCTCAACGACTACTTCAAAAAATTGCTGGTCTAGTAGATGTACCAGGTGCTGCGGCAGATTTTATTAATAGTGGTGGCCGTTTGACTAGATGTACCAGGAATTTTCGATACATTGGTATCAGTGGCTTCCGAGCATTGGATACGTCTGGTGAAGATGGAACCGTTACAAAGAATAGCACATTGGATAAATACTTGAGCGATAAGCGTAGAGAAACTGAGCCAGAAATATCATTATGGAGCTGGAGCAAGAAATGTAATTGTACCTGCAAAGTAGATCACGTGCCAGTTTTTACAGGAATATCTACAAAACCTGTTTGGCCTGTTACTGAGGACTATGCAAAAGCTATGCTCGTTAGATTTTCTGTTGGAACGTGGCATAATACTGAAGAATTGAAGGGACAACATGAGTCATTTGCTGCTGCTTTGGCTTCCTTTGTTCAAACTGAAAACTGTCCCCCTATATTAATAGATGCATTGAAGGAGGCTAAACAATCATTCGATAAAAAGAGTGAGAGAAAACAAAGTCACACTCGTGTAATCAATAATGAAACCGATAATCAGTCTTCATGTCAATCATCACAATATACAGATGCAAGTTCTCAAAGTTCCCAAAATTCAGTCATTGCACAAATGAACATAGACAGAGCGATAATGAGAGATATTGCAAGGCATCACGTTGCTGATATCAATGAGCCGGATGTACAACAAGTTCTTCCCAATGGAGGGCCTACATTTGATTGGAATAATTATGCAATTCAATGTTTTGGTAGTCAATGGCCAATTAATGCTGACACATGGTTACAATCTATATCTGAAGAAGCAGAAAGAAATGAATTGCAGCTGGCTGATGATTGTACCTTACCCCAAATAAACATCTTAAATGCTAATGAATTACAGAGAACAGTCATTGGTATAAATCTTCAGCATTTATTGCAAGTTGCAAAAGGAACTTTGCCAACAGGTACCCAGCCATTACGTTTATTATTACAAGGAACAGCTGGTGTTGGGAAAACATTCATCATTACTGCGCTCACCAGAATCGTTCGTCCTATTTTTAAGCGAAATTCTGCTGTTATGAACTTGGCCCCAACTGGTGCAGCATCAGTCCTCATACCTAATGGTTGCACTATACATTCAATGACTCCACCACCACACAAACTGAAAAAAGATAAGAATTTAAATTCTGTCCAGCTTTCTGACTATCCGTTGGGTGATGTATCTCTAAGAAAGCTGAGGAAGTATACAGGTATGCATGAAAACAATGAACTGAAATTATTTCAACTTAATATTGATGAACGTAGCTTGCAGTCGAAGCTTCTTGTGGCCTGGTGCAGCCAAAGATTTTGCAAGGCTACGGGAGACTTTGATAATTATTATGGTGGTGTACCAGCTGTCAATTTCTTTGGTGACCTTGGTCAGCTTAGACCAATTCGTGCTTTGGATCTACATCAGCCACCAAAACGCGATGATTCGACAATCAACTTTGCTGGCTATGCAATCTATCGCTCGTTTCAAGATGTTATTGTTCTTACAGAAACAATGCGTCAAGGCCCAGATCAGTTAGCTCTTTTGCAGCGACTACTTAGAATACGTAATGGATCGATCACTCAACAAGACTGGCAAGATATAAATAGTCGTTACGAAGATGCTTTGCCACAAACCGAAAAATGTAACTTTACGCATGGTCGCGTCCTTACATTGATGGAAACATGGAATGAAGTTAATGAGGAAAATCACAATAAATTAGCTAGCCTTGGTGTGCCTGTTGCTGTAATTCCATCAAGAGGCCATGGTAAACACCACTCTTTGACTGATAAGCAACTGGGTCAAATACCGCTGAGATCTTTAATGGCAGTTGGTGCAACTGTAATACTCACTAAGAACCAAAAAGGTCTTACGGGCCTCGGTCTTAATAATGGTGCGATGGGAAAAGTAATTGCAATCCTTTATTCGCCAAATATGTCACCACCTGAATTTCCTATAGCTGTCATTGTCGATTTCCCAAATTATAAAGGCCCAATATGGATTCCAGAACATCCAACATGGATACCAATTACTGCTGTTGAAGGTCGATGTGAATCTAATTGTTGCAGCAGAAATGGCTTGCCATTGATGCCAGGATATGCAATAACAATTGCTAAAAGTCAGGGTATGTCGATTGGAGATGGTAAAACTGCCACCCACATGCGTATCAAGTTACAACAATCAATTCAGATGGAAAAAATAACCTTGGTACAGCTTACACTGCATTTTCAAGATGCGAAAAAGAAAGGAATTGGGCACTTGTCGAGCCAATTACTCAAGAACGTCTCTTGTACGTTAATACACATCCTCGTATGAAAGCCAGACAAGAGGAAGAGCAACGGCTGAAAGCATTATCAAATGAAACCATCATAAAATTTGATATCACTATAGTAAAGTATATTAACTTGCTGAAAGACCTTGACGAGTTTTGCGATGATGATATTGAAGATGCAGTTTGTCCTTCACCATCTGCAGATTGCTCATGCATTATATGCACATCTCAATCATAATGATAATCACAACTGAAATTAACCTATGTTGCAGATAATATACATTAAAAAACATTGTATATGTTCATATATTTGTTGTGAAATCAATATGCGAAGTAAAATTTTGATTTAGAAAATAAACAAAATAAAAACCGTCTGCCCATGAATTCGTAATTATTGGATGTAATAAGCCGAAGTCAAATACTTGATTATAATATCAATGTATAGTAAGCTGTATCCAAGATCATGGTAAACATTTTTAATTCAACAGACAGAATAGTTGTTTCTCAAAACAACCGTCTGCCCATGAATTCGTAATTATTGGATGTAATAAGCCGAAGTCAAACACTTGATCTAATATCAATGTGTAGTAAGCTGTATCCAAGAATTATGGTAAACATTTTTAGTTCGACAGACAGAATAGTTGTTTCTCAAAACAACCGTCTGCCCATGAATTCGTAATTATTGGATGTAATAAGCCGAAATCAAACACTTGATCTAATATCAATGTGTAGTAAGCTGTATCCAAGAATCATGGTAAACATTTTTAGTTCGACAGACAGAATAGTTGTTTCTCAAAACAACCGTCTGCCCATGAATTCGTAATTATTGGATGTAATAAGCCGAAGTCAAACACTTGATCTAATATCAATGTGTAGTAAGCTGTATCCAAGAATCATGGTACAAGTTTTTAGTTCAACAGACAGAATAGTTGTTTCTCAAAACAACCGTCTGCCCATGAATTCGTAATTATTGGATGTAATAAGCCGAAGTCAGATACTCGATTTAATATCAATGTATAGTAAGATGTATCCAAGAATCATGGTTAAAATAAACTAAAAATACTCTGCCTAAAATCAGGCATCAAGATGTGTGATTATTATCACCAAACTCAATTTAAAGGCAAATTAATCCTCGTTTTTTGTAAGAAGCCTAAGCATTTGTGTGCACTCAGAGTTTCTTAAAATTTTGATAATTTGTGCATCAAATTTAAATTGTCCTTATTTAACACTGAAAAATCTTTTATTTACAAGGCTTTTTGTCTAAAATACATGCTCATTAACACATACCAAGTCTTTACTGAAGGCCCTAATATAATCAAGTTTGTAACCTGACTTTTGAGTTGATTTACCTTCTTGTCTTTTTTCCTTCTAAGAATGTAAAACAAAAGGTTTTTAACATTAAGCTAAGTCAATTTAAAAGTGGGCCACTTCTTGGTTTCCTCCCCTTTTTTTGTACTAAATTTTATGTGTTAATGTGTATGACATTCTAAACATTTAGTTCCGTGTATAGTATGTATACTTACAATTATCCCAGGGGGTTCATATTACTAAGTTTCAAGTTTTACTAAGTTCACTAAAACAATTTTTGTGTTTTTATTTTTATTTTACAAATTAGGTATCATCATCATTGACTTTTGTAACCAATGTCAGTAAATCCTGAAATGTAAAATCTGACACTTTAATGTTCCTCAAAATGAGTACTATGGAAAGACTTTCACTATATAACAATGAAAATAATTTTTAACTGACCATAATGATACTATGATCCCCTAAGATATCACACAGTCTTGATTTCAAACCATGAAGGAAAAAACCTAAAAATTATGTGAGGACATTAAAGAGATATATCGGTGAGGATAGGTCCGGTTGTAAGGGGATGGAGGAGACCGGCAATCAATACCTTATGCGTACAAATTTTTTGTGAATCTGGCCCAAAATGCTTTATTTTGTGGATGACTTTATTTTCCAGGATTAAGCAAAATTAATTTTTGCAGATGCCGAAAAGGTAGTAGAGGAATGAATTCAGGAAAATGTTTTTCAAATGTGCAACAAAGAACTCAATGTCCTTAGGTCCTGCAGGAAATTGAAGTACGAACAAATATAAAATTTTTACGGATAACAGATTTTTTAAATTTTTCAGAGAACTTATTTTTGCGGATTTCGGCTAAATCCACAAAAATAAGTTGTACGCATAAGGTGTACAATCAATTAAGAAGCAATCGAATTAGCACCAAATATTTAAAAGTTAATGTATTTTGTAATTTGAATTATACTGTACACTTTATGTTCCTTTGTTGCTCTCTTTTTTCTTTTTCCTGTTTTCAGGTACTATAATAAACTCCCAAGTGGAAGACGTTAGCAAGTTTTTACAAATTCTACTGGAAGATATAATGTGGCAGTCATTTTAAATAAAAAAACAACCAGATAAGTAGCTCTTATTAATTAATTTTATATTTAAATGTGTACTACATAAAGGCGGGACTGCCATTTTCATTATGAAACCACACCCTTTTTAATTTCACATCTGTATAAAATGTGACATGATTATGAGATTGTACCACCAGTGAAATTTTTGCTAATTTTTTATATCAGTATTTTTCAGACTACTCTTTAACAGTGAGTCAGGACGGCCAAACGATACATGTCATGTCATTTAATTTTTGGACTGCTTAATTCATAATGCAGTTACTTTAGTTCAAAAATTACCATTCTAGTTGTGAACCATTTAGGAAAATTTTTAACACTAACAATGGTATCCATGACGCACCCTGACAGTGGTATCAGACATGAGAAATACGTGGAGGATGAGACATACGTGGAGGATTTATTTGGTAAGCATATGCTTTACAAGCTTATTTCTGAAATCGTAGCATTAAGGGTGGAGAGTGGTGGATGCTTAGTTCTAGCCTGTGTTACGAATTTGATTGTTCTAACTTCATCATAATCCTCAAATAATTCCCCTTGCTTATATGAGTTGTTAGTATAGTATCTTACCGTTATAGGACCCTTCGTAGTGACAACAAGGTTGCAAAGTGAGAACAATTATTAGAAGTTTGCGAGTATTGCAGTTAATAGACAGATTGAAGGTCTACTTTTACACAGAAGCCTAGTCACGTAGAATTCAAACCAAGATTTTATATTACCTCTGGAGCTACTTACGTTAAACGTCTTCTGGATACGTATGGCTGTATATAGTAGGCGAGATATGTTGGTACATTTACTTGTTATACAAAACCAATTGACACCGAATATTTCCTTCGATATTGTTTTGTTCCATAGCATAGATTATTTGTGACTTCAGTCAGTAAATTTTAGCTACCATAAGGGAATTAATTTAGCAAGTTTTTGTCCATTTTGCGAAAATTCATTCTTCCTAAATTTTTCTTTTTGAAAAATGAATTTCACTACCTTATTCGTACTAATTTTCGCGTATTTGTGCGAAAAGTTAGTTATTGCTCGATATTTAGTACACAAATTACGCAGAAAAATAATACGCGCGAAAATATAATTACATAGCTTACGTAAAAGAAACGCGTCTATATTTTTTCTTAGTATTTTTTGGGGAATTGAATTTGGCGCAAAAATTAATACGTGCGAAATACGTTAATATTATTATTGCACAAAAATTAATACGCGCAAAATAGATTTTTTTTCCGCTGCGCGAAAATTAGTATCAATAAGATATTTTTTTTTCCTTTTCAGTAGTTTTCGCTATTTAGTAGTTTTATTTCATGTCTTTTACATAAAAGATGATAAAAAAAAACAGTATAATTCAAGAAAAATAAATCGTCTGCATCAGACAGTTAAGGGACCGTTCACATTTTATGAATACCCAAATAAATATATATAAAATTGACTACTGTATTTTTTGTCCTTATGTAGCAACTTGTAAATCCTTTGACTATTTTTAAAATCCATTATAAAACATTTATAAATAATACCTCTTTTCTAATTGTCCGAAATTATATTGATAGTCTAGAAACAATGATTTGTGATATTTTGCAACTGATTTATTTGTATTTTTAGCAAATTGAAATAATGTCACAAAACGAGATTGATGTTGAACTTGGTAAGTATATTATTGTCATTGTTATTATTAGTCTTAGTTATGAATAAAAAATTTATCAAAGAACTCATATTTTTTAGTTGCACTTTATGGTAAATTCATCACACACAGAATTACATATCCCGGATCACTGGGATATAGATCTTTTGGCCGGTGGATAAAGCAAGGTGGGGTCGAGTGGACAGATGACGATGATCCCACCAAAACGGCACCAGACGCAAAATTAAGTAAGATATCTCTTTTTAAATGTTCAAAATTTGTGTTAGGACCTAAAACTATGGTGTACTTCAGTCTTTTCTATGTATTTTATAGAATTAACCTTTTCATTGTGTTCTTTTCTAGTTAAAGTATGGACGCAGTTCCTGGAGTACAGGCTGCGTCACAGTGGGTCTATGGACGCTGAGGCGTTTGGACGGTGGGTCCATAATGGACGGAAGGAATTTAAGGGTCGTGGTGGAGGAAGGGGCCGAGGTGGAGGAAGAGGTCGCCGTGGAGGAAGAGGTCGTATGAGACCGTATTAATGTTTTTATTTTTTTAATTTTATTTATATATAGGCATATTGGGGGTGTTTACTTAAGAAATGTGCTGACTTAGCAAAAATTTGACTTTTGTTCATTTTTGAACATTGAATATCTCCTAAACAGCAAATCGTAAGATGGAAAACCATACCATTTTTTAAAACAGCTTTTTTTTCCTGTCAAATGATAGCATCGATTTTTTTTTAAAATTTTAACACAAAAAAGGCTGACACCAGCACAAAAATGTCAAATTTAGGCCTTTTTAGGTATAAAACAGCTTATAACAGCTTAACAATAGCACCTCAAAAAGCGATTTGAGAATTTTTATATTTAAACGTGGTCGTTCCCCAATATGCCTGCAGTAATTAGATATAGATAGGTTTTATTTGTACGATATTACTAATAATTGTTCATAATATTAAATTACAAAATCCTATTTATTCCTTTGAAAATGTAGATTGACATGGCAAGGGTCGGTTTAACACTCGTCCCTGGTAGAAACTCGATATCTTGAAAAAAGTAAATGCAAGGCAAACAAGAAAGCGGATTTTTGTCATATCCGCCAAAATTTTAACAGCAAGCATTATTTCAATTAAAAATGGATAATAAAAAATCCAAACATCAAAGGAAATTAAAATAAACAAGACGTATGAGATACGTAAACAACCTCGCGGATAAAGTTTACAAAAAGCTGTCTATCAGATTGTGATTTCTGTTACGTAGTTAGACACGACATATTTTGCTATTCAGATAGGCAATAATATTTGTTACACACGGCAATTATTTTTCAAAATTGATTTGTGAGATCTTCTTAACGGAAAATTCCTCCAAACTTTAAGTACACCCCCCCCAAAAAAAAAAAAAGAACGGGTTATAAGAGAGTCACTCAGTGAGAAAAAGCAAAATAAAAAAATAATGTACGAGTAAATCTTAATTGTTCGAAAAAGGAAATAGCTAGTTAAAAAATATATATTACCAGAACTGTCACAAACAGCAAACTAAATTAAAAACAATCCTGCGCACTTATGGCACAGAGATAAAGAACGAGAAGGGAATCGGAAAATTTACGTTCTTTCGGAGTGTTTCCGAAATCATATTTCTCTATGTTGGCGTGTCATTAGCGTAGCGAAAAGAATTGCGTTCTCGTCATTATATAATTTGCCTTTCGCTTATATTTTAACCAACTTTTGTAAAATCGAAATATTTAATAAATTGATATGGTGGAGCGTCTTCGTTTCTTTCTTACTCAATGTGGAAATTTTATTTTTCGCAGACTACTTTCCAGGCATTTGGGGAGACCTTAATTTAGCCTACATTCACTTTTGTAAACTTTGGTGGAAACACCTTTACTTTACCAGTTAGTTAAATAATGCTTTTAAACACTTATCTTATCTGTTTAAAAAATAAAATTTTATAACAGCAAAGAAAAAATAGTTACCAAGATGAGATTCGAACACACGACTACTCCCGTTTCGGTGCTCAGAGAGGCAAAAATTTCCATTCTTGTGGGACACATTTGCGTTTTAATACAAGCTCACGATCTTGTAACAAGAAGCCGCTTGGCATTCAAGCTGGGAGATATCGGCTATTACGTCAATTTTTTGAAAACTCGCCACGTGCTTGACGAAAAGTATGCCGAAGTACATGTTTTTAGTAAAGTAAAAGTAAACAAAATCAATCTAAAAAAGAAAAATGCAAAATTTTTTTTGCACAAAAGCCCTTCTAAGGGGAAATAATGCATTCCTGACAAAACATAAAAAGGCTTGTACCTAATGAACGACAACTAAAATATATATTAGCTTTTCGTTGCTTTCTGAAAAAAAACATGTTTATCAGCTAGCTACTAGAAATTTCACTAATTTATCAAATAAACCAAGCGAACAAGATATATATTTCATGCCTTTTTCACTGCAATATGCAAGAAACATGAACAATAATAACATTTCAAAAAGTGCGCTAACGGCTGCAAGCTAACGAACTGACGTTTTTTTTCAACTGACGTTCAAAAAGTAAAAATTTAGAAGTTTTTTCGCAAAATTTTTGACGAACTTGCAGTTTTAAGAGCTTAAACATGTTTCAAAAGAAGAAGATTGTCACGCTGCTTCTTCGGGTGTATTTTTTGTCGTGCAGATTGGAAAAGTCGACCGACAGATCGAGATTTGCTCCTACGAAAAACAACAACAAGCGAAGATTCTGCTCGCCAATCCGTCTGTACGCAAACCATTCTGCTACATTTCAGCTTAAGATCTCAGGTACTGATATTCTTTTGTCCGGCGATGTCAAATCGAATCCTGGACCGTCCTCGTGTTCCCTGTGTCCGAAAACGGTTCGCAAAAACAGCAAACTCGTCAGCTGCTGTCGATGCCAACAGAAGACTCATCTCCGTTGTGTCGATCCTAAAAGAAAATCTACAATAACCGACTGGTTGTGTCCGAACTGCTTGCCTTCCATCCTACCATTTTGCAACGTCCGAGACCTATCCCAAATCGAGCAAGAAGTTGCTCAACAACAGCTCCAAGACCTTCAACTCGAACAACTCAACCAAAACAGAAACTTGTTTAGTATCGCTCATCTCAACACTCAGTCAATGGTGTCTACATTCGACGAATTTGTGCTTTTTGTACACAAGTACGATTTTGATGCGATAACCCTCACCGAAACCTGGCTAAAAGACAACCCTTTCCTACTCGAGTACGTAAAGATCGAAGGTTACACAATGTACTACCATAATCGAGATAACAAGCGTGGTGGTGGTGTAGGCGTTTATATCAAGGATAATATAAAGCATAATTTGCGCAAGGATATCGTCAATATCAATCCAGCTCTCGAACATTTGTGGGTTGAAATCGATGGGAAAAACAAACACTCGAAGCTACTCCTTTGTGTCGCCTACCAGCCGAACTTCACACACCAAGAAAAAGCAGAATGGCTCGACAACTTCGACCGCATCATTGGAAACGCTACTCTCGAATGGTCAGGAAATGTGGTGATAACAGGTGACTTCAATATTGATCTTTTGCAGAACTCTCAAATTAAAGACTCTTACCTTGAAACCCTTCGATCGTTCGTCCTCACTCAGGCTGCAACTCTCCATCACGAAAAGGATTATCCCTACTCGATCACATCTCGACCAATTCCTCCTGCAAAGTGAAATTCTGTGAAGTTCTTCCAACACCAGAAATCAGCGACCACGATGCTGTATTCGCTTGCATCAATACTCGTGTAGCCAGATTTGAACCACGGTACAAGATCATTCGTGACATGAGAAATTTTGACCTGTCGGCGTATGTTGCTGACACCGCAACCATCCCTTTCAATGTCGTTTATGCAACTGATTGTACCGATGACAGCCTAAGCACACTCAACCATCTACTCTTTGAGTGCATCGAACGTCACGCACCGTTGAAGAGAATCAAGGTCACCCGTCCTCCGGCACCCTGAATGAAAGACTTAAAAATCACCAACCTACAACAAACTTGTCACGAAAAGCGTACTTTAGCCCACCAGACTCAGTTGAATGCCGACTGGAATGAATTTCGAAATGCTCGAAACGCTCTAAAAAGACAGATAAAATACACCAAAAAGACTTTCTACCGCAGACTTCTTTCATCGAAAAAGCCTAAAGAGGTTTGGAAACTAATCCACCGATTCCTCCATCCAAATAAAAACGTTATAAACATCCAACCCTCCGAACTAAACGCACATTACATATCTACGGCACCCAAAATCCTTGGATCGCAACCGACATCTAAAGAAGAAATTCAACTCCTTCTTCAAGACCTCGTTACTGAAGCTGACCAAGAATTCCAATTTCGTCCTGTCACATACGATCAAGTGCTCAGAGAAATTAAAAATCTTCGAAGCGACTGTTCCGCTGGCTACGACAACCTCCCTGTAGCACTCATCAAACCCATTGCTGACCACATCGCATCCCCACTTACTCACATCATCAACTCAGGGATAGCTAAAAACACCTTTCATCAGCTGTGGAAAATCGGCAAAGTAACACCAATTCCAAAAACAGAACAGTCCATTACTCCAGACCAATTCAGACCTGTCACTGTTTTACCGATCTTATCAAAGCTTTTCGAACGTTTAATGGCAAGACAGATCGTTGATTATATCGAACAGAACCATATATACCACCAAACGATGTCCGGTTTCCGCAAGCGTCACTCGACCGAAACACTCTTAATGAAGATTCGAGACGACATCGTTGGCGCGATGAACAAAGGCGAGGTCACGCTAGCAGCATTTCTGGACTATTCAAAAGCATTTGACACTGTAGATTACAAAACCCTGTTGATTAAATTACGAAGGATAGGCTTTTCCAACAATGCTGCTATGCTGATGTTATCGTACCTCAGTGACCGCCGCCAATTCGTTCAGATAGACGACAAACAAGCTGACTACGGAACAGTGTTATTTGGTGTACCTCAAGGTTCAATTCTTGGTCCTGTACTATTTAACCTTTATACGGTCGACCTACAAGACAACGTCGATGGTGGGACCACAAACCAATATGACGATACGATACAAGTATCTATGAACATTGTAAGACTATAAACATACAACCTACAATCAACAACTTGACTCAACGATTAGACCAGCTGAAGCAATGGTCGACCACAAATAATCTTGCGTTCAATAACAGAAAAACGAAAATCATGCTTTTGTCAACACCGAGAATGGCAAAACTTCACGACCTCATGAACCCCAACCATTCAACATTCCATATCCACCACTCGGACCAACTGATCGAACGCGTTACCGTTTACAGACTTCTTGGCATCCAGTTCGATCAAAATCTAACCTGGGAAACCCATATCAATAAACTCTCTCAATCAGTTTATGCGAAACTATACGTTCTTCGCTATCTTCGTCGCACAGCAACATTTCGTTTGCGGAAGCAACTGGCAGAAGCCCTTCTAATTTCGAAAATTCACTATTGCTGTTCATTGTTTTGGAACCTGCCACTATTCCAGCTGAAAAAACTTGATAAACTATTGTGCAGAATTGCGTCTTTTGTAACGCTGAGATATTCCACGCTCGAGGATGTAATACAACTTGGTTGGCTACCAATCCAGCAACAAATACACTTTGAAATTTTAAAACTTGCCCACAAATCGATTCACCAGGATGAGTTTCCATCGTATTTGAAAGGTTTCAAGTTGAGAATTGCTGGACGTGGAACTCGTAATGTTGACGAAGTTATTTCTAAGTATGAAATCAATGTGTCGGAGAAATTGTTTCTTGGTAAGGCAAGTCGCCTTCTAAATGATCTTCCCAAAGCTATCAGGGAAGAACCTGATCACAAAAAATTTCGTACTTTTTTGAAAAAATATTTATTAGACCATGGTCTTGCGATTTTTATTATGCAACATACCTAGTTTTTTTTTGTTTTTGTTTTTTAAAAACGACAATTTCTCAATATCCTAACTTAACATCTACTGACCGATTGAGACCAATCCACGAGCAATACTTTATGCTTTGATTTATTCCTTCTGCTCTACTTAGTCTCAATTTTTGTTCATTTGCTCGATTGTTTTTATTTCTTAAGCCCGTCGAATAATAAATATATTTAATATATGTATATTTTTTTTATTATATATTTTGGTGTATAATTTTCATTTTCATATGTTCTGGTCTTAATTCTCCGTCAGAATCTATTATATCGATGTCTTTCAATCCTTCGCCACTTTGAACTCTGCTAATCTTGTCTACAGTTTTACAGTGTCTTTTTTTATAGAATAACTTATTTCTTTATTTAAATATTATTATTATTTTAATAGGACGAATAGCCATTGTGAAATATGGAAGTGCCTGAAAGACAGTTAATAAAAAAAAAAAATAAAAAAAAAAAAAGCTAAAAATACCAAGCACGAGAAATTACTTATAAATGCGTTGGATCAGAAAGGTTAGGTAAAATCAGGAGTTCGCCCAGCTAAACTTTTGCTTAAGCAGCGCTGGGTCGCAACGGGCAGGGATTGCAAGTATATGAGCGCCTTGCCTATCCCTGCCTACCGATTGCTCTTCCTGTTGCCATTGCCTACCCTTCCCATGCCTTTTCTGGTGCCTGCATTTGCCTGTGCCTCCCATACCTTGCCTACCCCCGCCTTGCTGATTCCTCTTACAACCCTTCCTATTCCTTTTCTGGTGCCTGCCTACTATGCCCTTGCCTGTGCCTTCCATGCCTTGCTTACCCCTGCCTTGCTGATTCCTCTTCCTGTTTCCTTGCCTGCCTTTGCCCTTTCCTTGCCGTGCTATTTGAGATATTGAATTTGAAATATTTGCACCTCAATATTTTCTATACTCCTGGACTAATATGATACTTATCTTGAAGTCATTCGCAAAAACCGAAAAAATGTTGTTGTAGGTTGTATCTACAGACATCCTAAAATGCCTGTTGAGATCTTCAACAATGATATTTTAATGCCTCTCCTGGAAAAAATCTCGCTTGAAAAAAAATCTCTGACACTGATGGGTGACTTCAACATCGATATTATGCAAGTAAATACTAATACTCATGCAACAAATTTCTTAGATATTATTAATTCTTTTGGACTTTTTCCTCATATCGTCCTGCCTACTAGAGTGACTGAGTCAAGTCAAACTATCATAGATAATATTTTCACTACCCTTGATGAATTGAACACTATTTCTGGTAATGTTATAACATGCATCTCTGATCACTTGCCTCAGTTCCTTATTATCAATGGAACTAATGAAAAGTCTAAGCCACAAAAACTGAAAGTGAGAGACTGGTCTAAATTTAACGAAACCAATTTCTCAAATGAAGTCTCTGCATTAAATTGGGAAAATGTACTTTGTACAGGTGATAAAGATGTAAACACATCTTTTAACAATTTCTTCAAAGCCATTGAGGACATTTTGGATATCCATGTTCCATATAAAACTATATTATCAACAAAATCAAAAACTGAACCACAAAATCCTTGGATGACCAAAGGTATTCTAAAATCCATGAAAATCCGTGACAAACTTTATAAATCTTTTATGTGTGCAAAAAACCCTATCATTAAGTCTAACATCCAAGAAATATATAAAAGATATCGTAATAGGATTGTATCCTTGTGTCGAACCAGTAAGAAGAATTACTATTCTGATTATTTCAAAAAAAACATCCAGAATATTGGTAACATTTGGAAAGGTATAAGGTCCTTAATCTCTTCTAGTAGTCGCAATGAATCTAATTTAATCTCACTTAACATTAATAAATCTATAACCACAGATCCCTTAACTGTAGCCAATACTTTCAACAACTTTTTTTCTTCTGTCGCAACAAACCTTCGCAAGAAAATTCCTCACACACCTAAAAACTTTAATCAGTTTCTAAAAAACAGTGTACCCAATTCAATGTTCCTGTCACCCACCACTCCAGAGGAGATTTTGAAATATTTATCTACTATAAACTCTAAAAAGTCCAGTGGTCCATCAAGTATTCCTTATAATGTTTTGAGTCTTATTAAAAATGAAATTGCTTGACCCTTATCTAAAATTATTAATCTCTCATTTACCTTAGGTGTTTTTCCAACTCAACTTAAATTAACTAAAGTCATCCCTATTCACAAGAAAGAATCCAAACTCGACTGCACAAACTATAGACCAATCTCATTGTTATCAAATATTGACAAAATTTTTGAAAAACTGATTCATGATAGACTTTATAAGTTCCTTAACAAAAACAAGGTCCTATATTCACAACAGTTTGGCTTTAGAAAAAACTATTGCACTTCACAAACCTTGCTTAACATGATTCAAAAAATTGCTGACAACCTAGACAAAGGTGATTATGTTTGTGGAATTTTCGTAGATCTCCAAAAAGCTTTCGATACTGTTGACCATGAAATCTTATTGAAAAAATTGTTTCATTATGGCGTTAGAGGTAATATCTTAAATTTATTAAAATCCTATCTTTCTGACCGTGATCAGTTTGTCTCCATTAAAGGTATTTTCTCAAATAAGGTATTTATGAAGCATGGTGTTCCTCAAGGATCTGTACTTGGCCCACTTCTTTTCTTGCTCTATATTAATGACTTACACGAAGCAATAAAATTTTCCCTAGTTCATCACTTTGCTGACGATACAAACTTGCTGCATTTTAATCCCTCATTGAAATCCCTCGTCAAAAAAGTCTATCTTGATCTTAGATTCCTCTGGCACTGGCTCAGTGCTAACAAAATATCTCTTAATGCTAGTAAAACGGAATATATACTCTTTAGACATCCCTCTAAACCCTTTAACTGTGAAGTTAAGCTTTCTATTGGTGGTCAAAAGGTTTTTCCTAGTGAAACTATAAAATATCTTGGTGTACTGCTTGATTCTAACCTAGGATGGAAGTCCCAGATTAATTCAGTTGCAACCAAATTGAAAAAGGTTAATGGAATCATTGCAAAAATAAGCCAATGGATGTTCTTCTGTCAGTTTATAATGCTCTTTTCCACTCAAATCTAAATTATTGCACCCAAGTCTGGGGTCAGTCCATAAGTTTACAAGTGAACCGAATCACTGTCCTTCAAAATTGTGCTTTACGTCTTATGAATTTTGCCAACCATAGAACAAATGCAAACCAATATTATAAAGATTTAGGCATCCTTAAATTCACAGATACTGTGAAACTGCAAAATGTATTATTTATTTATAATTTATTTCACAACAATCTACCTGTTCCTCTGATTGGTACCTTTTCAATTGACTTCTCTCACTCTCATAATACTCGTGCTAACAGCCTAGGCCTTATAAATTTGCGTGCTGTTCGTACTTCTGCATTTGGTTTGAAATCCATTAGGCATCAAAGTGTCCTATCATGGTCTAGTTGTCAGAATACCTTACCTGAAATAAGACTTTTAGATCTCCCTTTGCATAGACTTAAATCTCTAATAAAGCATACATTGTTGTCTAATTATGTTTAATTTATATATACCTAAAATTACTATTGTTCACAATCACTTTCACACCACTTTTTTCTTGGGATTGGCAATTGCAATATTTTTCACATTTTTTCGCTTGTCTGTCTTGTTTTGTAGTGTTGTCTGTGTAAGTTGTGTGTTTTGTATTGTCCACGGTGGCTGTCATACTTCGAGCTCTGCTAACTTTGGCAGTTTCCGGGGTTTACTAGGGCAAAAGTTTTAATTAATAATGTATATTTATCTCCTAGTAAACTGAAATATATGTTTATTTCATTCATTCATTCATTCATTCATTCATTCATATCTTAGATATATTGAGTATACGCAATCTTTGAGTTGTAGGGGGGGAGATTTTCTATTAAAGTCAGGCACCCCTCTGCCTTGCCGTTCCATTGCCTTGCCAGCACTGACCGTGCCTTTGCCTACCCTTCCTATGCCTTTTCTGGTGCCTGCCTACTATGCCCTACTATGCCTCCCATGCCTGTGCCTCCCATGCCTTGTCTACCCCTGCCTTGCTGATTCCTCTTCCTGTTTCCTTGCCTGCCTTTGCCGTGCCCTTTCCTTGCCGTGCTTAATGCCTTTGCCTTGGCCACCTCTCCGCAACACTTTCTATACTGGTTCTTTATGTCGAAGCGGTATTGTCATAAAGTATTGCTACACGATTTTGTGTATCTGTTTAGAAAATTTATATTTCAATCAACTACACACAATTTCACAACAGTAACTAGAATATAGGATTCACGGGACTAAATTACTTATTATTATTATTTTATTATTATTATTCATATTTATTTACAGGTGTCCTAATCAGGGTTCATAAAGACAATCCTGGTATCAATAAGGTTCCTGTATATACAAGTATATAATAAATAATGTACAGGAAACTTATTGATACCAAGGTTGTCTTTATGAACCCTGATTAGGACACCTGTAAATAAATATGAATAATAATAATAAAATAATAATAATAAGTAATTTAGTCCCGTGAATCCTACATTCTAGTTACTGTTGTGAAATTAACAGTTCAACTTTGAAATTTTAGGATTAACCACAATATCCTCTCCAGTATTAAACTTTTTGTACAAACTTCTCGAACCTCTTGTATGTATGTATGTATGTATCAGCTGTCTTCGCTTCTATCATCTACTGTAAGATTTTCTTCAGTATAAGTAGTTGCTTCAGCTGCAATATATATGTGTCTTGAAAGGGACTTCCATATACTTCGATCTTCAGCGATTACCCTTAAGACCTTTAGGTCATGTTTCGAAATCAATTGCGAGACGCCAAATTTTATTGCAAAACTGTTATCAGATTCCACTGCTCTTCTTATATCATTGTTTAAACTGATTGGTAACGTAATTCGTTGACGACCTTTGAATTTTGATACTTGCGATTGTTCAAAATAGTGATTCATAGCCAGTTGAGCGGGTGTGTCTTTCTGTAATCTGAGAACATGCCCAAATAACCTCCATCGAGCTTGGATTATATCCATATCAACCGGATCGTAACAAAACGAAACAAATTTTTAGTAAAAAGTAAGCAAACTCCTTTATATTGTGTGAAAATCAGTGTGTTATTCCCTCTCGCTTTCCCCATCGTACATTGAACAATTAAATTGGTTTATTTTAAGTTTGTTTGAGCGAACATGTTGTTGTAGTTTGCTCTGGTTATCTACCAATATATAAGTGTTGATATTGGCAATTTGTGTTTCGTTCTTTTTAAAAAACTAAATGAATAATGAGATCATCAGTTGATTTCTACCGTCATTGGAGTTTTCGGCCCCGTCCTAACACGGACTAATCAATAACTCATTATGATAGTGGACCATACCTTGGTTTAGGTATTCTCATCAGTTAGTAAAAACAATTTTCTTTTTTCAACTTACCGTTCTTATTGTCGTGCAACGGAAACAAATTAATAATAATAATAATAATAAATATTTAAAGTGGCTAGCCCAGAAAATCACAAAAACCTATAGTTAGTGGATTGTTTCCACTGGGGGCCACTAGAACAAAAAACAAACAAAAAATGATAAACCTTAGACTGCCTCAGCTCAATCAAACATAGTAACATTTATAATCTGTGAAAATTGAAAAGAAAAAGAATGAAAAACAAAAATTAAAAAGTTAAAAAGTGATCTCCATTAGAATTTGCCAAATACATTAGAGATGGAAGTCTTAAACGAAAGCAGACTTCCATCACAGGTCACTTGGTCTGGAAGATTATTCCACACTTTTGCAGCTCTAAAAATTCAAAGGATCGTTTTGATTCATGATGCGTATTTATATCTTGCGTATGTATGTCTTGCTACGACAACTACTCGAGTGAAAAGAGCTCGATTATAAGACATGTGTAGCCATATATAGTTGAAGGGCCATTTAAATGGGCCGTTGTCGACTGTTGTTTGTGTTTTTCAAAAAAGCGCAATGTGAGTATTATTTGTTGCCATAGCGATATGGGTTATAATCAATTTAAGAGACCGGTTAAAACTTCGTACTCAGGTCTCTTTTATAAGTAAAACACAATTTAGGATTTTAGTACGGCTAATTTCAGAGTTGGACACGGCTAAAGGTGCCCATGCGTTACGTTTTGCTGAAGATTTGTGTCAACAGGCCGTTTTACAGTATAAATTTGTTTGATATTTTGAGGCACAATGTAAGTGCATATTGTTGCTATGGTAATATGAATTTTAGTTGGTTTGAAAAACAGTTTAGGTGTCAAGTGTCGTTTAGAAGTTGATTTAGGCACATAATTACGTGTCTCTATGTTGTTGGATGACCGTGGTAACAGACTCTGTTCAGAATCACCTCCATGAGTGCTTCTTTTTACATCTGGATGTCTCGTAATTCTACCACTTGGGTTGAGCCTGAAAAGGCCCCAATCATTCCTGAAGTTTCTTCTGTTACAAATATGGAATGTAAAAAATCAAAAACCCTTGAGAAATCTTCTGCAAGTCACACAAAATCTTGTAAAATCAAAAAACCCGAAAAACCTGCTACAAGGCCTTCCAAAACAACAGTTGTATTGCCATCTAACCCTGATTTTAGGAATAGCGGTCTAAAAAACTTGGGAAACACATGTTATGCAAACTCCATCTTACAATGTTTTTATAACCTTCCAAAAGTTAAAGAAGCCATTTTTGTCAGCAAAACAACCTCAAAGTTAGGCGAAGCATTTGTAGGTGTTCTTCAAATTTTAGCTGTTTCTAGAAGTCCAGTTGATCCCTCCCATTTTTTGCGTGCTATGAAACATTATATCTTGGCTGCGAAGGGAAGTGCATTTAATATCTTTGCTCAGCACGACGCCCCCGAGGTTCTTGAATATCTCCTACCTGGTCTGTCATTAGAATTTCCATTTCTTGGAAGTCTTTTTAGTATTGGTATCAAGACATCAACCACTTGCAATTCATGTCATATTACCAGCTCCTCAGAAGTTATAGCACCATGCATCCAACTTTCTCTGCACCCTAGGTTACAATCTTCCTTAGATAATTTCTTCGAAAGCGAGGAGTTGTCAGACACCAATGCCTACTTCTGTCATGTTTGCAACGCTCATCAAACTGCTCTAGTTAAAAAAGAGGTAGTGTCGTGCGGTTCCCATCTCATTTTACAGCTAAAACGTTTTGCCAGTGCCAACGGCCTTGTGTCAAAAATTGCCTCTCGTATTACTGCTTACCCTGGTACCCTTTCCATACCTTTAACCGTAGATGGAGAAGTGAAATTTCGTAAAAATTTTCAATTAAGGGCTATTATCAACCATTGCGGCAACTTAAATAATGGTCACTACACAACCATAGCCTTCGACCAAATGGTACACAGGTGGATACATTGCAACGATAGAGCAGTAATTTTTTGTGATGACCGCCTTATAAACAGTCACGAGTCATATGTTTTCGTTTTAGAAGAGCTGAGATAAGAATATTTTAACCGGAATGAGTCAGCAAGGGGGTTTGACTACACTCAGTCTTGTCTTTGGAGAGTGACGACTCCACTTATTACCCCAGTCAAAAATAAAACAAAATCAAATAAAAATTAAGTTAGCAAGGGGGTTTGATCATACTAGGTCTTGTCTTTGGAGAGTGACGACTCCACTTATTACCCCAGTTAAAAAAAAGTATTAGCAGATGGGTTTTGATCACACATGATCTTGTCTTTGGAGAGTAACGACTCCACTTATTACCTGAGTTAAAAACAAAGAATAGCACAGTTCTACAGAAAATGGTCAAAGTTTACTTTAGGAAGATAGGGATGTCTAGTTTCTGCTGATGACCGTCCGCGGACCTTTTCGAGGTGAACCAGCTAGACATCCAGGGTACTTAGGTTCAGAAATATGGGTCGAAACCTACCTGCCCTTGGTTAAAGTTCTGTTCATCTTTTCAAATGTGTTGTCCTTTTTATTTTTTTATATATATTTTTAATTAATTCCTTGTAAAAAGGGAGAATTGTGCTTTTAGAGGCATTTTCTCTAGAGGAGTACAACCTCCAGCTTATTTCCAAAGACCTAACAGGTTGAGATCATCATTGCGGTGACTTGCCACCTCTTTGTAAATTATTTTCTCCACTGGCTTCTGATTCTTTGGAGAGAAGCCTCCTTTCTTCATTAAGATCTCTGTCTTGAAAGACTAGTCTCTTACACAGATCCAGTTGACTGCCAGGAAAGACTGGTTGACACTGGGAAAGACTAGTGACTGTGAGAAAGACCACTGACGGTGGGAAAGACCGTAGATCGTGAAGGCGTTTTGTTTTTGGTGAGTGAAGAGTGTTTTCTTCTCTGGTTAAGATGGGTCTTCAATCGTAATCTCAAGACGATTGATAACTCCTTCCAAAGAATGGAGCGTGGCAGATTTCGAAGCATAAATGTTGACTGGGTGCTGAAGTGAATTACTTGTTTAAGTTCGAGATGATATGTAATGGTTTTCTGTGTTGCCGCCGCTGGGTTCCAAGTCTACCTTTCTAAAGGGCGGTTTCTTGGTCAGCCCGATCTAGTTACTCCTATTCTCTTTTAGTAGTCAGCTTCAAAGATTATGTAGGTAATAATTGGAAAATTATGTAGGCAATAATTGGAAAAAAAATTATCATATTTTTTTTAAAAAATTCGAATTAAAAAATGCCCCCCCCCTAATGCCCCTATTGTCTCTAAACTGTAGCTGTTTTATCATTGTTTTGTTTTCTGTTGTATTCGAAGGTTCTTCTTTGTGCCTGTGTACTGTGTTACTTTAATGTTAGTCAAACTGGTCATCGTATAATTTGCCCAATCCTTGCAACAAGGAAGATTTTGGATTATTTCGAAATCTTTAGAGGGTATAACCTCTACATAGGCATAACCACCTGTCTTTAAACAAGTATTATCATTACAGCTTGCTGTTTTGTCACCTCATTATTAAAATCAACATGATTCTTATAACTATGAATTATCCAAAAAGAATTCTATAAAGCAAAGCGATACATTGCACTTCTTACACTCATAAATTGTATCTTTCCCTGTGCATTTTCGCTTCGGTGTCCGTTTGCGTCTGTCAAATTCTCTATGTGCAAGTTTTACCATTCTGTTTGTTGTATTCCTTGCAAAGGATATAGGCATTGAATATAGGCATTGACCATACAGACATTCAACACGGTCACTCAAAAAATATAATGATAATCATTAAATCGTATTTCATAAAAGTACAATGATTATCATTTAACTTTGAAGCCGCGTAAAGTGACGACACAACAAAATAACAATAATGGTAGCGTAGTTGTTGAACCGAGCAGTAAACTTTAAATGAATTCTCTTGTCTATGGCTTCAGATTCTATTAATGCTCTTGCAAAATTACTTAAACCAAAACCCAAACCAAAGTCAAAATTTGTGGAATATGGTAGGTCCAGCGCTGGTAGCAGGGTTTACAAACCTAGAGTAATACCAAAAAGACGTTATAATAAGAAAAGAACATTGGGCTCTGCTAAAGGTGAAGGAAAAACACAACAAGAAGAGGAAGAGTCAGTATGTACATACTCGGAGAAATCAGGTGATATAACTAGCTTAAAACCTTTTGATTTCTGATATTAGTGTAGTACCTATAGTCGCTTTTAAGCTACCCAAAAGCCACATTAAAGCCTCTTTAGACTGACACCCTGAAACTAGGAGTACAATATATAGCTAGCTAGCTAGAGAGATTTTTAGAGAGAACCTACCTTAAAGCTATAGATAAACGATGCATCACAATATTAGCAAGCTAGCTATACATACCTATTGATTTTTTTGTCTACGAAAATATCACTAGGGTGCAAACCTACTAGTATATATCTTGTTCTAAACCTTTAACTAAAATCAGACAATGAATTTGTAGGTACTTTGTCAATACAATGTGAGACTGAGAATGTATCTTTAGTAGATGAATTACCAAATCAGACATTATCCTCTGGTTGTAGTAAGTGTAAACTTGTAAATATATTTTGTATGTATTATTTATTACTCCTCAATATTGTTGCTGATGTTGTATTTTTTCATTTAGATTATGATGAAGTTATAAAGCCGTCTGTACAGCTACTATCTTCTTTTGTGAAAACAAGGAAGAAAAAATACAATAAAGGATGGCACGAAAGAATTGTAGTTAGCCATGAACAATGGATAAGCAATAGAAATATAATTTGGGACACATTAATAAGTGAAGAAGCAATTTGTGATACTTGTGATGTGTGTGATGAAAAGAAAGCTGTTGTGAAGTGCAATGATGTACTCAGAAGAACCTTTGTTATAATTGTGACACTATAATACATTTAGTTAACCCATTGCATGACCGTTCATGTTATCTTGAAAGATATCTTGAGCCATTGACACCCTTAGATGTAGTGAACGAATTTTACAAAATTGTTTCTGCTGGTAGCTAATTCATTTTTTATAGGTTGAAAATTTTTATGAGGTTGTTTATGCATCTATGCATAATTTTATATTTCTAATTATAGTGAGAATGCCAATGTTGTATTACCCAAAATGTGAACGTTGTGGTGGAACAGACTTGTTGAAACAACCTTTAGAAGATACATGTGTTGTTCTTACATTAAAAGGTAAATATATATAAAGCTATAAGTTTATTTTTGTCTCAGAAACATGCTTCTGATTTCAATATTTGATGAATACACTTATTCACAATTCTAGGGCGAAAAAGAATGCCTGGAAGCTCAGAAAAATCATTTCTTTTGTCATTGTCGGATATATCTAACAAAAATGGTAGAGTAAGTTGATCTTTCTATATAATGACCTTGATATATATATCTCCATCAAATCCTTTTTAACTTGTAAAAATTATCCTCAATCTTACCAACACACCTATGACGGTGGAAGTTAGCTACTCCTGCTGGGTATCCAGTACAATATCAATATAATTTTCTGAAACAGTTGCACTGCTATCTACTGATTTGTTTTTTTAATCATCTTGTTGTTGTTTTTTAAAAAAACAGGTTGCACATAAAGATTAGCATGACAAAACTTTCGTTCAGAATTGGTTACTCAATCGCAAAAAAATACAAAAAACAACAGATAAAGCTATAAAATTTAAATAAAAAACTCATTTTTATGCTTAATTATTTAGAATGGTAAGATACATCACAATTCATTTTCTCAGTCTTTCAAAGAGTGGAATTACTGGATGTTTGAACACAGTTCTTGCCAGATGCAAAATCCATTTGAATGTCCATCATGTGAAGCTTCCCAGCATAGCTGCCATATTGATGGAAACTTTAAATTATATCGATTCAAATCCTCAGGAAGGTACGTTGCTTAAAATGCTATATTGACACTTGTCGTTTAATAAAAACTCCATTGGAAATGTCTTTAAAACTTTTATGTAAATATATTTAGACGAAAGCGGCCAACGTATTACAAGGGAACATTTTTCAAGACAAATAGTGAAGTTGATGAATATTTCCAACAATTATATGGTTCTGAAAGATGTATGAAAAAGGTAAGGCACGTTTCGCAATGTTTAATTTTATTTTGGTGTCATTAATAAGTCCTTATACACTGGAGCGCAAAAACTTTGGATCTTGCAACATCTTTTGATCCCGCGAATTCAGTGGCCACTGTTAATATACGAGGTCTCGATGTCTGTTGCTGGGCGCCTAGAGCAAAAGGTTTCAGTGTTCATACGAAAATGGCTGAACTTACACCGTTCCATCACAAACATTTCCCTATATGCTGACTCCTCTCCTTGCCCTCTGCCCATTAAGAGCCTCACTTCTATTTTAAAATCCGCAAAGATTAGCGGCCACCTACTTTTGCGTCACTCCAAAGATCCGATTCTGTCAACACTCGATCCATCTTTAAAGGCAGGTTCTTGGAAGGTGAGCGATGCAGTTAACATAGCTGAGGGTGAATTAAAGTACAAGACCATAAGGGGTCCTGTACAGCGTGGACGAACCGGTCTTGGCATTTGTAAAATGGAAGTAATACCACCAAAAACCACTCACAAGTACAGAAAGTTAATCGCAAAAACATCGGCTGAGATTGACGAGGAAAGCTATCTATCTAAGGCACTGCAACTTCAGGTGCAGGGCCAATGGACAAGATGGGAGAACTACGTAAAGTTTGATCTTTCATGGAAGAACATCCTAGCAACTCCTCCTAACCTCTTATCTTTCTGCCTGCAATCCACTTACGATGTTCTGCCATCACCAAGTAACCTAAGGAGGTGGAAAATAAATACAGAACCATCATGTTTCCTATGTCACAAAGAAATTTGCACTTCTGCTCACATTCTTGGTGCTTGTAAAACTGCTCTTTCCCAGGGTAGATATACCTTTAGACACGATTCTGTACTTACCCATTTGGTAGAAACTTTGAAAAAGTTCATTTTTGAGCTTCCTTCTGAACCTCCTAAAAATTGTCAAAAAATAACCTTTCTGAGAGCCGGGTCAAAGGCACATACAAAATCTAAAGTGTCAGGTATACTGCACCTTACCAAAGATTGGAAGATTGTTGCTGACACACACTCGAACTATGTGTTTCCTAGCCATATTGCCATTTCTGAGCTTAAACCGGACCTTGTGTTATATTCAAATGACCTTAAGCGCGTTATTATTGTAGAACTCACTTGCCCATGTGAGGAAAACATGAATGCTTGGCACTCCACAAAAGTTGCCAAATATTCCTGTTTAATGAATGTGATTATGGTTAATGGCTGGCAAGTTGATTTCTTCGCAGTGGAAGTAGGAGCAAGAGGATATTGTGCAAGAACCACCACTGCCTGTTTAAAAAGAATGGGTTTCACCAACAAACTTGCTTATTCCACTGCAAATGATCTCGGTAAAATCAGTATGAGGTCTTCTTTTTGTATCTGGCTGGCACGTGAATCCAATGTTTGGTCAACTGACTCCTTAATGCAATTACCCAAATCCAAGCAGGCTTTGCCCATTGTGGAGACCAAGGGTGTTTCATCTCGCCGAAAGGGGCCATCTAAAAAGGTTAGCCAAAATAAAAATGACACTCAACCAATTAGTGTCTATAAAAAACATCGGTTTTTTAAACAAAGGCAACACTTGTTACGCCAACGCCATTTTGCAAGTATTAAGTACCATTCCAACACTCTGGTGCCAGAGTGGGTCAGAATCGTTTCATTTATCACCTATTGCGAGGTCTATTTCGCTTAACATGGCGAAGCTGAAGCAATCATTGTCACCTGTTGACCCTTCGAATTTTCTCTGGGCCCTTAAACGTCAAATGCACTCTGATGGGAAACTGGACTTCCAATTTAATACTCAGCAAGATGTAGCAGAGATTTTGTTTGTGGTTTTGGACGCCCTTAAGGGATTTTCCCCGATTGCTGCAGATAAAATCTCAACTGAAATCTCAATGTCCGTAAGCTGTAACACCTGCCTGTGCACCTCGGTAAATGTCGAAATGCAGGACATTTTAACACTGCCAATGACATCTAAAATCCAATCTTGTGTCAGCAAATTTTTAGAACCGGAAATTCTAACTGATGGAAACAAGTGGTTTTGTCCGCAATGCTTTGCACATAGAGAGAGTACTAGAGAAACGCAAATCAGCAGGAGTAGTGAAATCTTATTCCTGCATCTTAAAAGGTTTTTAAAACATGGTGAACATCTGGTAAAAGACAACAGAGTTGTTGAATGTGTTTCTTTACGTGACTCTCTCCTGCAACTACCATTCGTCAGTGATACGGACACAATGTTTAATCAGAACTACTCATTGTTAGCAACAATTAATCACTCCGGTACATTAACCGCAGGTCATTATTGGGCTTATGTTAAGGATCCTGCCACAAATTCTTGGTACCACTGCAATGATAGAGCGGTTTGCAAATGCTCTCCACCTATTCTCAACAACAATTCATATTATATTCTTTGTTACGTTCGCTGTTGATCCGCTTTTTCTTTCTTTCTTATACATTTATCATTACGTTTATAAAACCTGTACTTCCAGGGTCATGGGGGAGGAAAATGTAAATCCGAGCGGTTTTATATTACCCCAGCTAGTTCATTCGAACCAGTTTGCCGTCAATACCCAGAGGGTAAAGAGTTCAGCTCACTCTTCTCTGGTAACTTAAAAGAAGCTTAGCAAGGGGGTTTGCTTTCAGCTTGTCTTTGGGTGTAACGACCCCACTTTTTACCCCAGTTCAGTAAGGTGCCCAAGTTTACTAACTTGGTCTTCAGGCTTGACAACCCTGCTGTCCTTAGTCAAAATATGTACAGGCTGGTCCTGTCATGACAACCTCCTGTGTAAGCCTGAGTGTTGGGGCCCTGTAACACATGTGGAAAGCTACAGCCAGAGTCACAAGTTCTGGCGCACAGGAGGGTTTTATATAATTCTTTTTTTATAATATATATTTTTGACATATACATTTTTTCCATTTGTGTTTGTTCTGTAACCAGTCCGTTTATGTTGTTAGATCTGTCTTGTGTCGTATTGTTTGTGATTGAAGGATTGTTTTTTCTCTTTATGATTTTCTCAGTGAATAGTTATAGGTCCAAGTTGGACAGTACTCATGCTTGTAATAAGCAAGAAAGTGTATTCAGCACCTTCTTCTGGGAGCCTAATCCCAATTTTATTTACATCCACCGTCCCTGTAGACAAGATACTTCAGTGCAGCTTGCTGTATTGTAAACCTTTTTCATCTGAATATACACAACCCAATAGTTTAGTTGTAAAGCAAATGTTGTTTTTTAGTATTTTGTCTGGGATTTTGAGGTCAAGTCCCAATAGGGTTAACATTTTCTTACCTTACAAGTAGCCTAAAATGGAAAAATTAACATTTCTAGGTCGAAGTGGATAATAGGTGTGGTGGAATATGGTCTGCAGCAAGCATCTCAAAACGAAATTCGAACTCTGTAGAAGAAACTGGAATTGTTCTCAGTACATGTCGACACAGGATTGGGCAAAAAGTTTTAAATATGTTTCAAGGAGAGCTCTTTGGCTATCCAATGTACTTATTAAAGAATTACAATTCATTGCAGTATTGTTTCACTGATGTCATGTGCAAATTTTGGAAGTTTGTTACATCTCATGAACATGCTATTGCTTCAACAGTGACTCCAGCTTTATCTGTCATGCACGCTAAAGGGCATGCATTGTACTGTCAGGTTCAAATAACTTTTTAAATTTTGTAGGGGGAATATGGTGAAAATTACCTTATACAGACTAATAGTCTAAGTCGTGAGATTCTCTTAGTTGTAATAATAAATATAAATAGACTTTAATATATTTGTAGGTGCTGTGGAGTGGAGAATCGATAAAGGGAACTGGAAGGTCAACTGGTGAAGACACTGAGCAAGTTTTTAGTTTTTTGTCAAGATGTGGAAACACAACAAAATACCAAACTCCTGAACGTAGGTTGCATTTTTTAAGTGAATTTATTTAATACACAATACGTTTGACCAGAAGGTGTTATTTTTGAAGATCGTGAGGAAACAATCACAGAAATGATGATGGCGTGAAACAAAAGAAAAATTTCAACGTTGGCTCATGACCTTAAAAAGCGGTACCTAAAGGTGGTAATCTTGATGTTATATATATTCAGCATGTCTCATTTGTGTTGTCATTTTTAATTGAAAATGTTTAATATTTTGCTTTTATTTTAATTTTTTAGAATGAAACAGAAATAGCAACAATGTGGAATAATCTACAAAATACTCTAAAACATCTAAAAATTACTTACAATCCAAAACAAATTGAACAATGGAAAGTTGACATCCAAACTAGTGTTGCAGGTTACACAGTTTTTTTAGAAACTGTTCTTACAGTTTGTTTCATTTACCAATAGTGTGCCATAATTGAACAAATGTATTTTTTTGCAAACAATATCCTAAAAAAGTGCTTCTGCTATTTTTTTATAGGTGTAAAACTTCATTATAACCACAAACTATCACACACGGAGAAACTGCTGGTGTTATATAATGAATTAAAAGAGAATGCTTGCACGATTGAATTTCCCACATCAGCACGAGCATTTTATTTCCCAGATGTATTTGGTAGTTACAATGAATTCAAATCGAAAAAAGTAAATAAGAAAGTAGAATTTGAATCATTGGTGACAGTTTCTGATTTATCTCCTGAGCATCTGAAGAAATCATATGAATCGTTGAAGTCAAATGTATGAAAACCAGTATTACAACAAAAAATAGAAAAGAACTTTATGGAAAAAGTCAGCTAGGAGGTGTCACTCAAGAAAATTGCAGGTAGTAAGATAGATAATATTCCTTACATACATCCAAAAAATGTTTTTATAGCTAATAAAAGCAAATACATTTTCAATTTGTTAAAAATACTTGTAAAATTTATTTATTAGATACCAGCAAGCGTAGACATGTTGTTAGAGCAAAACTTGCTTCTGTAATAAACACCCTATCAAAAGCATTGTTTGAGTATCGGCGTTTGTTTCCATTCACCTGCACAAAGGATTGTGTTTTAAACGGTTGCTTTCCATGGACTACAAGAAATGGAGATTGTGTGAATATTTCTGGTGAGTAGAATTCCTGGCACGGGTAAAGACTCCCATGAGTTGATAAATAAGTTTAATTTCATTTATTTTCAAAGCCCTTGATAGACGGTCTTGTGTCGAAATCTACGAAAAATATCGTCGAGTTGTAGAAGAGAGAATAATATTGCAGCAAGAAATGAAAAACTACCTAGAGTTTTGTTTGCAGAAGTACAATCTCCTGAAACAGAAATGTAAAGAATTCAGAATACTCAAAAACTTCTTCTTAGAAATAAATGACTCGCTCCTTGATGTCACCTCATTGAAAGACAAAACGAATATTTTAAATGTTGTAAGTTAGTTTGGAATGTCAGATTATTTATTTATTTATTTATATTTGCTTGTTATATTTTTTTTCTTTATTTATTTTTCGATAGGCATGTTTTTATCAGCACTCTTTTTAATAAACAATGAAGAACTTTCAGTCCTGAGATCTTAATAAAAAATAGAGCATCAAATCGCATTGAAGTCCTACATGCGTGCTAAATTAAAATGCATGTACAAAATATGTCTTATTTGAGTGAGTAGTACATTATTCATATTAATTTTCTAGAAATCGATTTCTCTTGGAAAAATAGGGCTGACGATAAAAGGTATTATGCAGTATAAGCAAGCCATCGAAAATGGGATTAATTGTTTTGGAATATGGCTGGACAAAACTTATGTAACGCAGGGAGCTGAAATGATAGAAAGTGATGAAGAGAGCTCTGATGATAATGCATCTTCTCCATCGTCATCTGGAGATGAAATAGAATTACTTAATGAAGGTGTATTGCGAACTGCAGGAGAGGAATATGTTGTTAATTTGTTAGAAGATGAATTCTGTTGTGTGGAAATGGGAAGTCTAGAAACAATATTTTTTCCTCCATTACTTTCCCAAAGTACACTTGGTGATGCAAATGGCAGCAACGCTTGTGTTGTGATATCCTTATTGCTGGGTTTTGCTGTGAAGAAGTCAAATTACGAAGATATTCTTTTGCCTATATATTGCGGTGCAATTGACATTGGTAACTATCTTTATCGTACTAATAAAAAATCTGGCTTCTTACACAGCAGAAGCGTTACAAATATTGTCGTCAAACATGTTGTCGCTGACGGAGGAAAGGAATGTGTTTTTTGGTACACAAGATAACTCTCTTCTATCTTACATCAGTGCCAAACGTTCCGAATGCAATGATAACTTATTCTACGTAGTCGTAGTAAAAGGCGTCGCCATGTCCGTGTTTATAGATCAGACAAGAATTATTTTTATTGACACTCATCGGAATGATCAACGTGGTGGTAAAATTTGCTCTGCGAAAAAACTAGATTTTGAAAATCTTTGTAAATTTTTTAATTTTACAATTCCGAATGATGAAGTTATTCATATATGTAGCGTGTTAATCAATGGAGAATAGTTAATTATAGTCGTAAATTGGCTTTGTGTTCTATGGACTCTATGTAATAAAACTTGATGCAATAGCATTCTTGTTATTTTTTATCTCTCCTGTCGGCCTCTGCAACGCCAACATAATTAGCCTCATCGTTTTACTCAAGCTCCATCCGTACCGTGTCTGTTAAAAATTAATTTTTTGAGGAAAAAAATTAGATTAAAAGTGTTTTAACGCGCAAGCTCATATTTTCTTTTCGATACTAGATTCTGGCCGGAATTCTTTTTTTGTGTCAAGTTCCAACTGAAAAAATTGCAATCCATACACATCTAATATGATACAAAGCTCTCTTTTTCGCGCATTTTAATCCATTTTTTTTTATTCTTTGGCTTTAACCGAAAAATTCCCCGAATCGAACAAATTTAATCCATACATTTGTAACATGAGACAAGTCTCTCTGTTCCACTGAATTTTTGTCTTATTTTTTTTTTATTATTTGTCTGTTCGGGTATTTCCTCTCTATAACTCGAACGTCGCAACATGTATCTAGAGCTTTATATCACGCAAGCAGTTTTTTGCATTGTTTTGGCTCTGTAAACGTAAATAGAGTCTTAATGTTTCATACAAGAAAGCAAACTCGAATTTCGGATGTCTTTTCTTCCCAAGAATAAATCGTTGAGATAAAATATTTTTTATTTTTTCAGTTCGTTCGAGATTTTATCCTGTACAAAGAAAGATTTCGTCCCCATTTCTTATAAGGGAGAAAAATCACGCTTAATTGGCCATTTATACTCTCTATCACCCGAACCTCTCTATAACTCGAACGTTAAACAACAATTTTATAAGAAAATAAAACATAAACAAACAAATGACCTTGTTGTCAATCTCTCAAATATTACTTTAACCAACCATGACCACTCCATTCTAAATAAAGGGCTCACATATGTTCAAACATCTACATATGTTAACTCTCGCGAACACCTTACGTTAGCGCTCAATAAATTACGAAACCGCATGTACACAAAATATTATTTTTATCAGAACCCGCGACCTCAAGCAGGTCTTCACCGTCGGTCTGACTGGATGGCACCTAAACCTAAAAACACAACACTCCTAAAATTTATCAACTCCATCCATGCTGACATTGAAATGTTCATTAACGATTCCCCCCTCCTGAAAGATAAATACAACTGCACTCCCGAAGAATACAAAAGTCTAAAAAACCTTTCAAAAAACAAAGACATAGTAATTAAAAAAGCCGATAAAGGTGGCTCAATCGTCATCATGAACAAATATGATTACGTTGACAAAGTACGCAAGCACCTTGACAATAAAACGTACTATTCAAAGATCTCGGCTGATCCGACAAACATACACAGCTTTATTGAAACTTTACTCTATCATTACAAAATAGATAAAAACACAGCAAAATTCATAACACCTACCAGCCTCATCCGAATGCCACTTTTTTATATATTACCTAACATTCACAAGGATGGCAACCCTGGTAGACCAATTGTATCAGCTGTGAATTCACCTACGGAAAATATATCAGAATTTTTAAATCTTTGTTTACAACCACTCCTACCCAAGCTGAAATCCTGTATAAAGGATACGAAACACTTTATCACACGCATAAATAACCAACCAAAAATAAAGAAAAATGCTGTTTTAGTGTCGGCAGACGTTACGTCGCTGTATACCAACATACCACACAAAGAAGGTGTGGACGCGTGTATACACTTCATGAAAATTTTTTTTAGTATCAACTACCAAACTTTACACCAAACGAACAAGTTACACGCGTACTGTTCTCCTTTATTTTGGAAAACAACTATTTTCAGTTCCTTGACGAAATTTTTCTACAACTAATAGGAACTGCTATGGGAATGAAGGTTGCACCAACATATGCATCTCTTTTTCTCGGCTTGTTGGAAGAAACACACATATTTAAAAAGTTTCCAGGCCTTCTTACGATTTACCTCCGCTTCTTAGATTACATTTTTTTTATATGGGAGCATGGAGAAAACAAACTCAAGGAGTTCTTTACGTACCTCAATTCAGTACACCCAACAATAAAGTTTACTTATAAATTTTCTATCGAGGAAATAGATTTTCTGGATACCACTGTCTATCTTGATCCAGAAACGGGAGACCTCAAAACAAAGCTATACATCAAACCTACTGACACACGAACCTTATTGCACCACAACTGCTACCATCCATATCACACAAAACAGAGTATTGTTTACTCACAAGCCCTGCGCTATCGTATGATAACAAAAAATAATATACTACTTCGAAAAGAGTTGGACCAACTTAAAAGCAACTTACTATTGAGGGGCTATAAGTTCCGTATGGTCAACTCAACTTTTAAACAAGTTTTAAATATGAACCAGGAGGACGTACTAAACAATAACATAAAGAAACTCAAAGAAAATAAATAACGGGAGAAAACGGGAGAAAAATTAATAACAAAAAGAAACGGAGCAAAATCGACGAAATAAGCAGCGGCGTCCATAACAATGACGTTTTGCCCTTTATCATCCCTTATCATAGAGCGTTTATTCCTGTGAAAAATATTTTCAAGAAACATTGGTCAATCATTATAAACGACAGAGAACTGCATAAAGTTTTTCCAAACAAACCCTTTATTGCATTCACAAGACACAAAACATCCAGGACCACCTTGTCCGGACGAAATTGGGGACTGGTGACTAAATCTATGGCGGCTGAATCATGCTTGTAATTAGAATATGAACTTTTTTAGAAGTACGAAGGAAATACCATCATTGACATAAACT